>NC_138993.1:22677983-24166041 GCF_964341445.2 Mesoplodon mirus
CAACAGCAGCATTTCAGCTAACGGTCCCTGCCTTCTCACTTGAGAGAATTTGGAGCAATCTGCTCCCAGCGTGAGCAGTTGACTTTGGAATTCACGGTACATCTCACAGCCTAAATTTACCAGTCTTCAGAGGCAGAAAGCTTTTGTTATAACTTTAGATGGGCAGATTAGTTAATTGTGGTCAAATCAGTTTAAAATGTTTCTCTACACACCCCACCCTTTCCCAATCCAGTATTTTTAAGGAAGTTAATGTTTGACAAGTTCATTGCACTGCTTCAAATTGAAAAAAGCAGTTATGCTAAGGAGCATTCCCTTTTTAGGAAGAAAAATAGAACCTTTATAATTATGCTATTAATTCTCAGTTCAACTGATAATAACATATGAAAATGAATTTCTCGGTAGAACATTTTATTATTATTTAGTGTTTAGCTAGCATGAAGAGCTATGGTTTATAGCATTTTAATCCTAGCTAGTCTTCTCAACTTTTAAGTGGGTCAGAAACACTTTCTCTCTTATGTTGTTAGTCTTTCTTTCTATGGTTTATCTTTTAAATTAACATACATTAAGATTGCTCCAAGCCTACCTTCTTATTTTTAAATGTTGGCTTCTTGTAAATGTATTTGTTTTTACAAACACAAGTCTAATCCCTTTGGTGCTCATCAGAGAGGTTATGGCTTTTTTCCATTCTTCCATCCCACCAAGTAAGCAAGCACTTGGGAAGCTGTTGAATGAAACCATAAAGGCAACTTTTTAAGCAAAACAAAATTATTTAAAATTATTTTGGAAGACTCTAATAGCCATTTTAAAGTTTGGCTGTCAAGAGTCCATTTTGGGAGTCAAGAGTTTTTCTGCTCCTTCTGCAAGTTCTAGAGCTTCCTTTCAAGTAAAAATTTAAAATATCTAATCTTTCAACCTAACAAAAAAGCACGTGAATTCCGTATCACAACAAGTGGCTTCTCAGAAGATTGTAAATTGAGTGACAGAAGAGGAATCATTTAAAGGGACTCCCACTAGAGAACAGACGGCAGCACCCAAATAAATCCATTTTAATTTTCACTTTATTTCAGTTCTATTTCAAAGCTGTGATATCATGAGTGGAGAGAGAAGCAGCTCAAGGAAGAGCCTGAGTTCAAAGGAACTGAAATTTAGCATGGAATGTAAAATCGAGGACTTCTGCTTCTAAGAGGATGACTGTAGAAATACCAAGGTTGAAGGATGTGGGCTTGGTGCTACAGCAGAATTAGTAGTCTGGGGTGACCCTGCATGTATTGGCAAGTAGCCATTAAGTAATGCTCTTTACAAGAGAAAATCTTGTACCCGACAAGCTATTAGAAACGTGCATTTCTCTTAAACCTCTTTTCCTGCCCTTCTACTCTAGAAGAGACATTATAAACTGCTAATGAAATGTGACTTTCATGTTGAGAAACTGGATTCCCCCAGGACTGAAATGAAGCACGCTTTAGCCTTCTCACACCCAGGTGCCCCATCGGGTTCCCTGCAGAGTGATCTCTGCCAGCACGTTGGTGAGACTGCACAATGGGTCAGTACTCTCTTTGCACTGGGGCTCTGGCCGACAGAGGGGAAAATAGTCACACACAGGGAAATGGTATAAGTTAAAACCAAGCAAGTCTGGTGGGGTGGTAATGACTTTCCCAGCATCCAAGTCTTCGCCTTCAGGACATGTGAAGCTAGAAAACAATGTCATTCATTCAGCATTTATAGAGAACGCACAAAGTACACGGTACTGGGCTCAGTACTGGAGGTCATGCAAAAGTGTACGAAACACAAACCCTGCCCCCACCCCTGCCCGAGGATTCTTGCCAGGAAGGGTATTTCAAGTATCAACCAGACCTTATGACCCTTGAAGAAATCCTTGAGGGAATAAAAGTGCATTCAGAATTTAAAACAAGCACAGAAAAGAATACCGCTAGGACAATAAGTCTTTTAGGAGAAAGGGCACGTAAATGTGCCTGAAAATTTTATTTCTATGGTATACAATGTAGCTTGGCTGAATGAGAGAGTAGAGGTTTAAAGGGCCAAGAGCGGCGCCAGGCTGGCCGTTCTTGGAGAAGCCGGACTTCAAAGAAGTCGGATGCCTGCACAGTTAGCTGAATCCGAACAAAGAGGAAGCCGGCACTTTTACCTGGGAAGTGGATAACTTCGAGGAAAAGTGGACTCCGAGGAGGAAAAAAGGCAACATTCCGCCCGGAGTGGAAGCCCTCACAACCCTCGACTGTGCCTGCTGACCGCACCCTTGACCGGCCTCACCCTCGCCCCCCCGCCCGGCTTCCTCTACCCAGTCTAGGCGGCAGGCCGCGCTCCACCGCCCACTCCACGCCCGCAGCTCTTGCACGCGCCGGCTCCAGCCGGTAATCGGACACGTGCGCCGGGTTCCCCGCTCGGCCCCTCAGCGGGCCGAGCGCCTCCAAGGTTGCGGTGGCCACGGTGGGGGCTCGATCCCCGTCCCCTCGCGCCCAGCCGAGAAGTCCGGACAGCGGCGGTGGCGGGAGCGAGCGGCCCGGCCCCTCCCTAGAGGGAGCAGCGCGACAGTGGGCTGCGGGCGCCGCCTCTGCTGCATCGGTGGCTGCGCGTTCCGCTCGGCCCAGCCCAGCTCGGATGTGGAGCCCGCGCGCGCCGCGCTGCCTTCCCCTCCTCCTCTGCCACCGCCCCGCGGGCAGCTCCCCCGGGCCACACGCACGTTCGATCCTCCTTTCCCTGGTTTACGGATTTCCGAGGGCGAAGAATTTCGCCTCGGTCCCTGCGAGTGTCTCTCGGCCTCTCTCCCTCTCCCCTCGCGACTCCCCCTTCCCGTGGGCGCGCGCGCACGCTCACACACACACACTCACACTCGCCGGCGCGCGTGCGCACGGTCGCGCGCCCTGAGCCGCGGAGTCTCCAGCGCCTCTCAGCAGATCCCACTCTCTCCGGCGCCGCTACTCACACAGGCTTCCAGCCGCCACTGGGCGTCCTCTGTCTGCGGTAGCGCGGCCGAGGCGGCGGTGGGAAAGGTAGCTGCAGCCCGGCGCGGTCTCAGAGCTCCGTGCCCTGGACCGACTCCGGGGAGAAGCGGAGGAGGAGGACGCCGAGGCGAGGCGAGGAGGAGCCGCGCCGCGCCCGGGTCCGCGCGGCTGGCTGCCTCCGCTACCGGTACCGCAGCCCCAGGTAAGCTGCTCCGGGGCCCGCAGCATCCCCGGGGCGTCCAGGTTCGGAGCGAGGGTTCCACGGTCCCGCCGCCGCCGCCGCGGCACCAGGACAGAGGCTCGGAGGGGAGTGGGCTCGGGGGGAGGGGAATGGAGCTAGAGGTGAGGCCGGTAGGGAGGGGGGCAGGGGAGCGTGGGGGCTTCACCGCAGACCCCCGCGCCCTTCCCCTCCCTACCTCAGCTCCAGCCGGGTGACTTTTACGAGCCTGGGGGCGCCTGGGGCCCCAGCCAGCTATTCTCAGCTCTCCCCCGCGCCTCCAGCCAGTGTTGGCTGCGGGCTCCAAGACCGCCGCGCGCCTCCCACCTCCCGTGCACCTTGGACAGCGCACCCCGCTGCCCGCCGCCCCCTGAACCGCACCCGGGTCCGCGTCCTGCTCGCGCAGCCCTCCCACTGCTCTCTTCTTTCCCGGTTGACACCCTCCCGCCCTGCATCCCTTCTCCTTCCAGCCCTGGCGGACTCCTCTGGGTGCGGGCCGGAAACTTTCCTCCCCGCCTTGTCTGAACTAGGTACTATTGTTGTTATTTGTGACTGTCCCCGTACTCGGGGAACTCAGACACAGTGGAACGGTCTTCCTTGGCGGGAGGCCCGGTCCAGCCCGAGGCAAAAGAGGCATTGGGCAGCAGGACTCGGCGGCTGCCAGGTGCAGAGCCTACGCCTCGGTAGCCGGACGCCTGCCGCCTCCCCTCTTCTCCGGACTCCACACGTGCGCGCCTCCCACGGACGCCGCCCCTCCCCGACCACCCCACGTCCTCCCCCTGCACTGCCACGGCCACCCCATAGGTTGGACACCTGGGGCTTGCGGGTCCTGATTGGCTGAAGGCGTAACCCCGCCTCCTTTCCGGGGGTGGGCGGTTTGGAGTGTTGTGGTTGTCATCCCGCGGCGCGCACATGGGGGAAGTGGGGTCGACAGGTGGGGAAGCGGGGCTCGGTTGGATCCTGGCGTCCCATTGTGTATAGCTACACTCTCACCCGCCTTCCTCCAAATGTGCTCCTGCTTTTCTCCTTTTCTGTTTTTTTCTCAACATTTTTCTGCTGTGACATTAAAAGAAAAAACTGGCTTGTAACCTTATTTTTATTAATATTGTATTTGCTCGGTGGTGGAGATTTTTAAAGCAGATCTAGAAAGATGAGGGAAACAAGTGCTTATGGGGAGGTTCTTGGCAAACTGGGCTGCAGATTTGAGTCCGGTAGTTTGGAGAAAGTAATGGGTGCCTAATGGTTATGAAGAGGGTGGAGAAAGTGAGAAGAAATTGTTTCTTGGTGAGGGCCAGACACAGGTGAGCAACCTTGAGAAGCTGAGGGAGAAGGAAGTGGGTCATGTGTGGGCTGAGACGTGAAGGAGAAACCCGGATGGGCGCTCCCGGGAGCGTTTTGCTGAAGATGGCTCTGTCTGGAAAAGTAATTTTGACTAGTATTCAGTTCATTATTTAACACACTTTGTTTCTGTTTTGCTAACGTTGCCCTTTTGATATATTTTATAGTAATAATGTCAATCCACGTAATGGGTTTTGCTTATTCCAGTTTCTTGAGATATATCGATTTGCAAGTGGTAATGAATTTCAAAAAGTGAATTTCAAAGGCTCCTTTAGAGGAATGCACTAAATAGTTAAAGTGCTTTGGAGTATTGTGAAGGGAGACGGATGAGCATTGCATAAAATCCAAAGACTGTTCTGGCATTATTTAGGGTCTTTGCAGAAATATATGTGTGTGCGTAAGTGACACTGATTTCTCTTCATTTCAAAGCATGATTGCCTCTAGGACTTTCCAGCTTTAATTCCTTCAGGTTGTTTTGATGTTGTGTCTGTACATCTAAGAATATTGTAATTCTTATCTTTAAAAGCCTTGTCAGTGGAAAACAAACAGCAACTGATGCAAGCTAATGTTGAAAACTTTATAGTGAGTACACTGTGCATTATTTTATTTGTAAACTAGTGAAATATGCAAGAGTAACATACATGGCTATTATTCCCTAGGGACCAATATCAAAACAAAGTGGGGAATCACATGAGGCTATTCCAGGGAGCACAATTCAATTATTTAAAAAATGAATATATGTTAAGATTCTTGGGTGTAAAGAAAAGCAGGATATTCCCACTTGAATTATTATCTTTGTACGCAGTGGTAGCAGATGATTTGAAGTAAAACAACATATTAAATATGTTTGATGATTCCAAATTAGATAGTAAAGGCTTTCCATTTATTATTTTTATATAAGTAGAATTACTTTTCTGACTGAAGAACTTTGTATTCAAAGGACAGAATTGGATACATCTGGCAAATTGGTAATTATTGCTATTGTTGAGAAAATAATTCTTACTATGTTTTCATATCTCCAGGTCATGCTTTGATTTGCCCTCAGGGATTTAGATTCTAGTTTTTGGCCTATCAAATTGAGATGGGTTGGAGGTACTTAGAACAAAAATGTATATAGTCACACACACACACACGCAAAATGTATGTATGTATATCAGCACACAGCTATATATTTATACACATAATTTGGGGGTACATTCAGTGTGTTTAGTTATATATATGTTATTGTCATCCTTAGAATTTTTTCTCATTTCTCCTTGTCCAAATGGTGGCCCTGTTTTAAACTGTGGAAAGCATTATCACCAGTAAAATTGGCCAATAGATCATGGAAACAGACAATAGTATTTTGTTGCTTGGCAACCACCTACTGTGAATGAAAAACAAAGCAGTGACAGCTGCTTCCACATCCTGACACTCATAACTGTAGCTCAAGCATCGCAACCCTCCAAATGAGACAGATCTACTAACTTTCCTTTGAGGAAGCTGAAGCGGTTTCCTTTTGGGGATGTTTTTAAAATGTACATTAAAAATTTTTATTATAATAAGAATTATATTGGTATTGTGGGATGAAATGAAGCATCTAATTTCAATTGCCCTCCTAAGCCTGGTATAAACTGAAAAATGCAAGACTGGGAGGATTGTTTAGACCTTTCCCATTCTTCCCTTCATAGTCGTTAAGCACCGTAAGCACATTTTCTGCCGCCGTCAGATGCTCTTAGGATTTTACAAAAACTTGAGTTCTCTCTGATACCTAAATAGGTGACTGGATTTTACTTCCAGAAGGGAGTTAGAGACTGATGCTTTCGCCTAACCCTTTAGTTTTAAGGGACACTGAGGCACAGTTAGGTGTGATTTGAGCCTGGTTACAGAGTCATCTCCAGGATGTCTTGCCTTGGGTCACACTTGAAAAATTTTCTCCTGTTTCCTCCCTCAAATTATTCTTTCTTTGTTCTTTACACAGAATTTGTAACCAAGATTTTTATCCTAATAAAGATACTTAGAAAATACAGTAACATTTGGGAGTCAAAATTCAGTGTTGACACCAGGCTACATTGTGGTTTTATATGCATCGTGTATTCAGCCCTCAGTCGCGGAAAGCCCTGTGACTCTCCACCTCTTTCCTCAAACTGGGGAAGCCCAGTCCCTTGCTTTGGTAATTGTTTACATCTTTGGACGGCCTTTAATGATCTATTATTATCTAACTGAATTTTAAACGGGGATGAGATTGAGGATTGTGTTGGTCAGCTTGTATACCTGCAAGAGTTTAACCATTGCAGTTAATTAAGCACGTGTTGTGGTCTGTCTGCAACGTGATAGACGTACTGTTGATCTAGTGATCTGGGCTCAAAAAAAAAAAAAAAAGATACAAACGAACTTATTTACAAAACAGAAACAGACTCACAGAGAACGAATTTATGGTTACCAGGGGTGAAGGGTGGCAGGGTGGATAGATTGGGAGTTTGGGATTGACAGGTACACACTGCTATATTTAAAGCAGATAACCAACAAGGACCTACTGTATAGCACAGGGAACGCTGCTCAATATTTTGTAATAACCTAAATAGGAAACGAATTTGAAAAAGAATAGATACGTGTGTATGTATAAATGAATCACTTGGCTGTACACCTGAAACTAACACAACATCGTTAATCACCTATGCTCCAATATAAAATAAAAAAAATAGAGTACATGGGACAGACTGTGTAGCTGCATAATCTTCGTTTCAGTCTTTTATCAAAGCTGTCTTGCCAAAGGTATTACCTGAAGCCTGCTTGTGGAGGACAACTCATCTATCTGTGAGAGATGGCAATAGTGCAGATTGCTTCTGAACTCTGAAATGATAATGAGTGGAGTACTGGATGGCGAACTTGGATCACATGTGTGTGATTAAGGCTTTTTTCTAAACTGAGGCAATGTGTTGCATGTGTGAGACATTTTGAGGTTCTTTATGCTATTTTAAAGAATCTGTATTCTGTTATTTATTATTTATGACAAAGGTAGTCGTTTAACTTTAATACACCTTAACTGGAAGAAAAACTGGGATTGGACTGGTTGGAGAAACAGTGTAGTGACAGTATTAAGTACCATTGCAGAGCCATTTTCACCAGAAAAGCATGCACTGTAGCAGATTTGTAGGGGGGAATAAATTGATTTACAGCATGTTTAACCTAGTTTTAGAAGTCTGCTATTAACCTGTTCTAGCTAGAAGGATTTCCAAGCAGAATAATAATTTCGCAGATTTCAAGTGAACGTCACTGATTTTTAAAGTCATTTTTCACAGTCTGGTTGTAGTTGGTTCAGGACAAGTGCTTGCTTTGGATCCTCTAGGATTAATCTGAATTTTAAGGTTATTATTATTTTAAAAAATTCAGAACCATTTCTCTTTGCGTGGCATGATGTTAAATGTCCTGTAGTTCATACATTTAATTTATTCCACTGGAATCTTGAAATTTAATTAACTTCCCTCTCCTATCTTCATGTTCAAGAGAATGTGTGTATGCATATGTGTTTGCATTCTTTTCCTTTTCATGGTTTTCATCCTAATGATAGAGTACCAAAGGGCATGATTTGTATTTTTTTCATACAGTAAAGAGAAGGTTTAAACAAGAGATATTTGCGTTTTCCATTCCCTTATGTCAGCTTCTGCTATTATAACCTGTAAACTCTCACCCACACAAATAGGATGATTGCTAAACAAGCAAACAAATATTTATCCAAGCAGCATCCCATTTGCTGCCCTCCAGGCTGGCCAAGAAAGCATATTTTCTCATTCTTAGACACACATGTACTTCCACACCCACCCACATACACATTGAGTTTAAGGTCCTGTAGATTCTTTTTTTTTTAAAGAGTAGACGGAAATAGTATTTGATTGGGAGACCTGTGTATGATAGATTTAAAGTAAAGCTGATGTATTCAGATTCTCAGAAACGTAGCAGCATAGGAAGAATTAAATTGAATTATTCCCTTTGGAAACATTTCAAGTTTATGCTGAGAACATAACCCATGGCCCTTACAACAGTACCCGCAACAGAGCCTGCCACGTGGTAGACACTTAGTGTGTATTTTGTGGAGTATGCACCTGCCGCCTCCTTTATGTGATGCTGCAAATATTTCAGTCTGTATCTGCATGAATAGCAAATGTTGGGGAAATGGAGGAGAAATGACTGTACTTTTCTAATTGTTTCTGGCCCTGTGTAAAAACATGTCAAAACGACTAACTTAGCAGTGATATTTTGGAATATACTTCTTGTCGGTGTAGAAAGTTATACCAAGGGTATTGATTTTTCACAAATACAGCCATCCTAAGTACAGAAGAGCTCTTTAGTAGCCCACAGCAGCATAACAAAGGTAACGGCAGCTGGGCCGAAGGAATACTTCATTTAGCTGGAGCTGGAGGGTGAAATCTGTTCGCCCCAGTGTACTTATCCAGACTGGACTGTGGCCAGGGCACTGTGGTTAACAACCCAGACGGGGAGAAAAGCCGCCCATGAGGTCTTCAGTGACTCCGACTGTCCAGACCTCTGCTTTGGTTTGTAAGAGAGCACCTTAAATAGCTTGAAAACCACAGAAGCTGTTGTGCATTTAAGGGATAGAGCCCAGAGTTACCATCGAGGTCCCAGGTACCAACTTTCTGGTGATTGGAAGAAGTCGTAATCCTGAGAGATCAGTGGCATTGAAATAAGACTTTCTTCTTCATCCTGCTCCATCTTTGTGAAGTATGTGAAGGGCGACCGTGTCTGTGGGGACAGCCCTGGCAGAATCACCAGGTAGGGTAAAGCCTGACAGGCTTCCAATTCCCCGTAAAGCATCTTTCACCTTTCCACCACTACCTCCGTTGTTTGTCTCGCTTGTAGGGTTTAATTCACAGTTTTGTAGCAGCAAGTGTCTGTTAAGGTGTATGCTGATCAAAGGTTATAGAGCTTTTCTGGAGGGATTCCTGAGTGTCTTCCGTATATTAGGTGCTCAATAGATATTTGTTTCATTTTACTACTATTTTGAGAGATAGGGAAGATAGTTATGTCCACATAACCTATGTAAGTAATACCATACTATCTCCTTTTAGGATGATTTCTTTAACAAACATTTATTGAGCACTTACTATATGACTGGCATAGTATCTGGCTTTGGGGATCATAGAGATTATTAAGGCACAGTTCCTGCTTGTAGCAGAGAATATGCTGCCTACAGGGAAGACTTGCAGGAAGTACACAAATTCAGTGTGGTTTACAAGTGACTGTGCCGGGGCGGGGGGGAAGGGGGAGGAGGTTTGGAGAGCAGGGCAGGGGGCAGACCATGGAAGAACTAGTAAGACCCATCACAGATTTTGAACTTTATGATATGGGTCAGTGTTTCACAATCTCCCCGTTCTTGCCACAGTACTGATTCCTGGGTCCCAACCCTGGCCCCCCGAATCAGACTCTTCAGGGACACGCCAAGTCGAGTAGACACATTCATATGCCCGGATGCTCACCACTCCCTTGCACATCTGCAGAATTCTTCTGCAAGCACCTACCGTTCTCCACCTGAGGGCTTTCTCTGTCACCTGTAGGGCAGCAAAGTTAGATGGCCCCAGGAGTGGACCTCATCCAATGATTGAAGAGAGCTGGGTGGCAGTACCCTAGCATCTTGGCCCATCAGGTGCAGAGACTGATCTGTGTCCTATGCTGTGTCCCAGGATCCCCTAGTGAGACTGATGATGTTGCCCATGGTGGCTGTCTGCTAGATAATCTGGGCTTTGTTGGCTGCCTTCCTTTCCCATACTAGTCCTTCCTAGGATCCCCTCCCAGATGAATAACTTGCATTGAAATTCTTTCATGGACTTCTCTGGTGGTCCAGTAGTTAAGACTCCATGCTTCCACTGCAGGGGGCACGGGTTCCATCCCTGGTCAGGGAAGTTCCGCATGCCACGCAGTATGGCCAAAAGAAAAAAAAAAAAGGAAAAAAGTAAATAAATTCTGTCTCAGGGTCTGTTTCTGGAGAAACCCAACGTAAGATACTGAAGAATCTGCTTCATTTATTTTTAAAATAATGCCCCCACTGGTTTTCTTCATGAGGCAAATTTGGGCACTCTGGCCTCAGGTGATAGAGAGCTACTGAAGAATTAAGGTGAGGGCATCGTTACTCGTGATTTGCAGCTGAGAACGACCTTGCCGGCAGGTGTGTGGGGAATGGCTTGATAGAGGAAGAGTTGGGGGCATGGAGACCAGCTAGGAGGTGGCGGTGCCTAGACAAACCGAGAAGATAGTGGCTGGGAGGCTGGAGATGGGGAAAGGATGCAAGAATGATTTGGGTGGAAAGCTGGCTGGAAAAGTCAGCAGGACCAAGAGGCCTGAGACACGTGCTCACTTAGCTCATCCCAAGTCGGAGACATCAGTCCTCCACCCGCGGCTCGGCCTGCTGTTCCTCCAGCTCGATACGCCCTAAAGGGCTGAGACGCCTCTGCCTTGCCTGTAATCGTGGTCAGGCTCTCTAGAGTTAAGTAGTACAGTTCTGGGCATAAATAAAAGAAGACAGAAAGATAAATTGAAGCATATAAATAATTTACCACCAGATCATTAAAGGAAGAAAGTTATATTTTACAGGCGGGATTCGTGGAGTGGTAGAGGAGAGTTGGAGAGACGTCTGTGGCACGTGTCCATTTTGCGATGAATAGTGATTTTTTTCCTGTCATACTCTTGGCTAAGAAGGGATTTTCATCCAGCATCAGTTTCTGGAAGACCTAGCAGGCACTTCTATCTATTGCTTTCCCCGCTTCTCCCGTAGCCTATATTTTAGCTAAGTGAATGAGCGGTAGCTGGGAGTGGGCTGGCTCTTTCCTCTTGGTCTGTCAAAGTGCCAGGCTTTTTTCTGCCGTTTCTCCTGCCGGTTCTTAGGCCACCAGCTCCCAAAGGAGATCAAAGGGCGTGGAGGGTGGGAGAAGGGAAGCATGCATCCAGAAAGAGAGTGGTTTTGAAGTGAATTCTTAATCATGAAATGAGCAGGTTAAGGCTTGTTAGCTGATCTGAAATAAGATCAGGCAGTCTCCTAATTGTCCCGTGCATGAAGACTAAGGTCCTGGCTCTGTCTGCAGTCAGAAAGGCAAAGGCTGAATAATCAAACAAGAGCAACCTAGCACCATCATATTTCTGCAGAAGTAGCACTGAGCCAATGACAAAGAGAAGACGGAATTCTGAGAAGTTGTAGAGGGGGCCAACACAGAGTTTACTGGGCCTTGCTTCACCGGGAGATCAGAGTCCTGACGGTAGAAACACTGCGCTTGTGAGTGTACAGACCGGAGACACCATGGGTGAAATACAGTGGCAAGGAGGAGGTCTTATTAATTTAGAAGAGTAGGCACATATTTATGAGATTTTTTAATTAAATTTTTTATTTGGAGATCATTACAGATTCATGTGCAGTTGTCAGAAATAACATGGTCAGAGCCTGTGTACCCTTTACCCATTTCCCCCCTGTGGTAATGTCTTGCAGACCTATAGGGCAACATCACAACCAGGACATGGATTGCTGCGGTCCACCAGTCTTGGTCAGGTTTCCCCAGTTTCACCTGTACTCATTTGTGGGTGTGTGGGCCCAGGCGTGCATGCGTATATTTTCTCCTATTAAATATTTATATTTTAAAATTTTTTCAAAGCACCTTTTTTCCCCCTAGGATTTTGGGGAAAAAATGCACTTTTTAAGACTAGTCCTGGATTAATTGTAACTGAAGAAAGGCTATTACTATAGAATAAATCCTCCAACCCGTGCAACTCGGGGACTGTGCAGAATAGATCAGGGTCACCTGCACGCAGCAGGAAGGTCAATAGGCCAGTCCGGCAGGTATGGCTTCCACTTAATTTATTCCTGTGTGACCATGATATGGCAGTAAACAAACCTTTTAAAAGTGTATCTGTTGGGAAAGAGACTTGCTTATTCCAGCTCGCTGTGACTCCTGGTCCTCGCCCCAGGCTTCCTGGCCTTCCCCCGCCTTCCCCTCCGTGTGCCGGAGGCTCACCCCTGCAGGCTGTTCACCCAGGTTTCCGAGTCAGCTGGCTTGCTGTGTTCAGCCCGTGGAAGGGAGGGTAGTTGTTTCTTTCCTCCAGCTTCGCGCGGCATCCCGGGCGGAGGGAATCCCTCCCCGGTAGCACCACTCATGCTTGACAGACCTTCTCTGGTTCTGGCTGCTCACCAGTGACCTTGGCCCGTGGACTCCAGCAGCAGCCCCTCCTTCCGTCGTCTGTTACCAGCCTAGGCAAGGCGGCAGCTACCTGCTCTTGCTGATCTCCGGATTATCTCACCGTCACGTGTAGGCTCTCTGCTCCCCCATCACCTGAGTAACCAATTCTCTCTCGTAAATTTCCTCTGTGAAAAATACTTGAAGAGATTCCCATGTTCCTAGTTAGACAGTCCCCAGGTCCTGAAAGCATGGGCATGGTGTCACTCTGATGACGTTTCCCTCTTTCTGACATTCTGGCTTCTTCCGCTGCAAAAGTCTGGCCAGCTCCAGTCGTGGCAGAAAGTACCTGCAGTTAGAATGTCACCCCTCCCACCAGGAGCCTCCATCCTTTTACTGACTGTTCATCCCCTCCTAGTCTCTGGTTTTCCAAGCGCTGATTTCCCTTTGTCAAATGTATTTGGCATTTGGGCAGCCTCTCCTGGTGGCCTTGTTAGTGTGTCCTTGAGCTCCTCTTTTACTAACCATCTCTACCTGATCTCCTGCCAGTGGTTCTTACTGACCTTACCTCCGTGTGTAATATCCTTAGGCCCGTATTAACATGTGGGTCTCATGAGTCACTCCTGAATGTCCTCTGGTTTACAGGTTATACCTCTGCTACCTAAGGATTTGGTTTTGCTGGCACTTCACTTTCCTGCACAAGTGTGCTTTCTAAATGTGTTATCAGGCTTCTCCACCTCATCTGCAATACACGTGTACGTGGTTCTCTAACAAAATCATTGGTAAGAGCGTTAACAAGGACTCAAGTAGCATCTTCGAGGCTAAAGCAAATTAATTTAGAAGCCACGTCAGAGGAAGCTGAGCTGGTGGCCAGCTGGTGTGGTGGCCTCGCGCACTGCATTAAGGACCGTGCTCGGGCTCCTCCCCCTGTCGGAGAGTAGTCTTGTTGGTTGCTCCCATATTGGTCCCATAGTTGGCCGCATTGGGCAGCTTTGTCCCTTCTCCGGGGGGTCCCCAGCCGAGCACAGAGAGCTGGGAGTTGGAGCAAGGAGAAGGCTTTCGAGCTCTCTCCGACTAAGATGCCAAGAGGTCGCACAGACAGCCCAGTTGTAGGTGCCCCATCCTCAGATGTCAGGAGCAGTGCCTTCAGGCATTGCAGCACACATGGGGTTACTCTAAATCCACCACCAGGTCTAAGGACTGGGGCTTGGGAAAGCCCAAAGCTTCGGCTAAAGAAGAGTTTAAGTATTGAAAAATAGCCTATGGCATGGGTAGTAAATGTGCTCAGGTCTTGACGTTCTCCTGCCCTTGCAGGAGGAACAGGGCTGGAGAATGTTCTGTGGGCTGGTGCACAGAATTTTGCACAGATGGGTCTCCTTGGAGCTGGGCCGCTCACTGGCCTCTGCTCTGCACGGTAATCCCAAGTGTTGAGAGCTGGGTGGGAGGACTGTGGATTAGGTGGCTCTGGGTTAGCTGACAGTGAAATAAGCTTATTTTAAATGGGCATAAGCTTTGAAGGCAAGTAATTAAGACACACTTCAGCCTCTTGGACAAATTAGGGTTCTAGTTAATACAAATGCAAGATTGGAAAGAATAAATCACTTGCACACCTATAATCATTGAAGAACAGTTTGTTTAGTAACAAAATATCAATTATGCCTGCTCTTATGTGAGCTTCTCCTCTATTTCCCTTTAAAAAAAATCCCTCAGAACAGACTGAGTTGAAGGTCCTTTCTTCCTGGGTTGGACTCCATGCACTTTCCTTCAAGAAAGTGGTGCCCATGTGAGGGCAGCCTGCGGTTTCTCCTGACATCCATCTGAAGCCTGGTCTTTTACCCAGTTCAGTTGCATCTTTCTGCAAAGGTACAGCCTCCGTTTCTTTCCTTATTACTCAGCGATGTGCAGTGGCACAAGGAGAGAGGTTTTTTTTTTTTTTTTTTTTTGCGGTACACAGGCCTCTCACTGCTGTGGCCTCTCCCGTTGCGGAGCACAGGCTCCGGACGCGCAGGCTCAGCGGCCATGGCTCACGGGCCCAGCCTCTCTGTGGCATGTGGGATCTTCCCGGACCAGGGCACGAACCCGTGTCCCCTGCATCAGCAGGCGGACTCCCAACCACTGCGCCACCAGGGAAGCTCCCCTGGGTACTTTTTGTGCTCATTGTCCCGTGTGTTACCCTCTCTCTACCTCCCGCCCTCCCGCCACTGCCACTTTCCCTTTTTGGAAAATGAAGTGCTCAGCTTCTTTAAGATGTTTCCTTTTGATTAATATTATTTCCACTCTTCTAGAAAGACACTTAGGCACCTCTGGCTGTGTTTCTTTTTCAGCATGTACAAATTCAGATCTTAAAGCAGTTTCATTGCTTTGTCATGGAATTTTATAATGAAATAATATTTTGAGTGCCTGGGTAGCATCTTCAATTTTTTTTCCCCCCTCGGAACACTTCAGTTTGGAGAGGGATATGAGGCAAAGCCGTCCACTTATTTTACACTAAAGGGAAACAGAATCAGTAAATAGCCAGCTTTTTTTAAAGCTTGATTTTTCTGTGCCCCCTCCCCCCAAAATGCATGTTGTTGTACAAGAGCAAACACTATAGAAGAATACAAAAAGAAAAGGAAAATTCTTCAGAAATAATCCAGTTAACCATTGCTGACATTTTAGTAAAATTCTTCCAGGAATATCTCTCTGTCTCTGTCTGTCTTTGTCTCTCTCTCTCTGTGTGTGTGTGTGTGTGTATATTTAGACACACACATATATATATTACATATACACATGTACATACACACATATACATACACACACAAGATACAGATAAAATTCTAAATAAATGGAATTTTGCTGTACATGCTATTCTGTAATCTGCTATGTTGTTCTAATGACATGTGTTGGGCATCTTTCCATGTCAACAAATATATCTCTTTTTTTTTTTTTTTTTTTTTTTTGCGGTACGCGGGCCTCTCACTGCTGTGGCCTCTCCCGTTGCGGAGCACAGGCTCCAGACGTGCAGGCTCAGCAGCCATGGCTCATGGGCCCAGCCGCTCCGCGGCATGTGGGATCTTCCCGGACCAGGGCACGAAGCCATGTCCCCTGCATCGGCAGGTGGACTCTCAACCACTGCGCCACCAGGGAAGCCCTATATCTCATCTTTTTAAGGACTGAATAGTTGTATTAGATGCTTTTCATTGTAAGTAATGCAAATCCCAGGGCAAACTAGGTTAGATAATAGGAACATACTGAAAAATCCAGTAGGTAGGGTCTTCAGGCATGATTTAATTGGGATTTAGGATTTCTTTCTTTATAATTTTCTCTTTCCTGCTCTTTTTCATGCTCCTCATGGTGGCAAAATAGCTGTGGTTCTAGGGGCCCATTCACTGTCCAGAGAAAGAGAGCTTCACTTAATCATCAAACAAAAAAATCATTAAAAAAAAAATCCTGGCTTCCTTCTACTTGGACCATTTTAGGTAAAATGACCAGGGCAGGGACTTCCCTGGTGGTCCAGTGGTTAAGACTCCATGCTCCCAGTGTAAGGGGCCCGGGTTCGATCCCTGGTCAGGGAACTAGATTCCACATGCATGCTGCAGCTAAATATCCCACATGTCACAGCCAAATCAATCAATTAATTAGTTAAAAAAAAGTGACCAGGGCAATGTTCTGATTGCTTCAGATTTGGGTAGAAGTTCATGCTAATCCTTCTGAACTTCGTGTGTAGGAAACTCAGAGTACTGGTAGAAAAGAAGGGAAACAGCTTGCTGAACAGGCTGTCTGTTAGATTTTATTCTAGGCTTACTGATAGACACTTGTCTCCAGTTTTTCAGTCTAGACATCATTACTGCTCTAAGTATGCTTGTAGGTACATCATTTTACACTTGTGCACTAATCTCCTTTGGGTAAATTCTTATTAGAAGAATTGCTGGTTCAAAGGGCATGCCTATTTTACAGTTAATAGCCATAAGCCATCTAAGCTATAAGACCACCCTTTTGCCAATTATACATTGAAATTTTTCAACTGCCTGTTGGGAGTTTTTATTTTTTTACTTTTTAGCTTTTGAATCTTTAAGTAGAGACTTCAGACTTACAGCAGACTTTCAGATGTCACAGTTTCTCTGAGCAAGACAAATTTGACGTGACAGAATTTAAGGTTAATCAAAGCTTCTGTGGTGTAAAATGTTTCACCAGGAAGGCAAAGAGAAAAGGATGGAGAAGAATGCATTCTACCAGCTGCAAGTCTAGTGCTTGATGGGCAATGGCTCAGCGATGGGCTGTTTGGCTGCCATTGGCACGTGCTCTGCATTCACCCCGTCACTGTCTATCTCACATCTCAGTGTGATATGAAGACAGGCCAGACATGATTGGAAATGCTGGGAGAGGATGGTCATTCATACATATACCCTGCACTTTCAACTGTAGTACATCTGAACTTCTTGCAGTTGAATTTAGTAGGAAAAAGCTAACTTGGAAATCAGTGATCTCTCGGATGGTAGGACCTTGTGTACGTACACTTGGTCATCCTTTGGAGGAAGTGAGTGGGGAAGCTCACGGGAAGACACACTTTCAGGGACCCAGTGGCAGTGAGATGCTATTTGCCGGGATAGCATTTGTTAGTGTGAATGAGAATGGTGCGTGAGTGGAAACCTAGCAGGAGAATTACAGTTAGCATCTTTGGAGTATTTTCAGGCACAGTTTCAGATGCCATCCTGTTTGATCCTCATGGCAACCTTTTGTTATGCCAATAATAAGAGGAAACCAAGGCTCAAAAAGATTGAGCAACTGGTCCACTGTCATAGCTGGTAAGTGGAAGAGGTAGGAATTTTGAACCCTGTCCTCCACCACATTGTGTTCTGTGATGCTCCTTCTCTTCCCAGTAGAAATGATTAGTAGCGACATGCTTTGTTTTTTCTGATGATGCAAAAGAAGGAATATAATGTCTAGTATTAAGATATGGCATCGAAGAGATTCACCTGAGAATTGTAAATGATAAAAGGGACTGAAAGTGCGAATGGCCCAAATGAGGTGTGTGACCCAGAAAGCAAAGGAGTTGCATCAACAGTGACAAAGAGGACAGGCTTCCCTGTAGGAACTGACTGCAAGGTGGGAGTTTCATGAGCATGAGACGTGTAGAAAGGGGCCAAATGGAAAAAAGTGGGTAAGATAAAACATATGAAATACGTGAGCATGTTCCAAAGCTATGCATAGGCTAAAGAAATATAAATTATTATTGTTAAATTAGATATGTTTGTCACAGAAACATATTTCCAGGACAGCATTTTATCACCAAGTAGAGAAGTGGCGGAGTTTGGGAGATGTGTGAACTTGGCTGCTATGTTGTTGATTTGGGTTCAGAACACTAGAAGGATATGGCTCGATGAAGTCAAATAATATCCTCATCAAGAAGAAGAAGAAAAAGGGCAACTTACAAATGAAGCACAGCGGTATCAGGGTGCAAACACATTTATACGGGAAAGAGAACGTTAGGGTATAGCATGCTTCGTGGAGAAAAGTAATGGCTTAAACTCACAGGAATGGAATTACATAAGACAGGGTCAGTTCTTCTCACATTTAGAATAAGGCAGAGTTGTTTTGATCGGGGGTCAGAAGGAGGGCTCCAGCTCTCTGAGTCTCTGCCTGATGCCCCCCAACTCACTGTCAAATAATACCACATGGAGCCGGGGAGCACCAGCAGGTTGAGTGGCCCCAGCAAGTCTCCTCTTGCGACTGGGAACCAGCGAATTGCTGTCCTCAGGCTCCTGTCTGCTGCCGAGCACAGCCCATGTCTGTGATGTCTGCCAGTGGACAAGGTGATTCAGAGCCACGGGGGAGTGTGCAAGGCTTTGGCGAGTGCCCAGCTGTACGTGGTAGACCCCACTCATCGTTAGTGCTTTGGTGGGAGCTGAGCGCATCCTTTCCCACTGATGCTCTAATGAAGCCATTATAGAATATCTGCTGGAGTAGCTCCTTTGTCATCTTTCCTGGGAATCAACTCCATTGCCCAGTTGCACTGATCATTAAAAACTTCCTGAAGCGTGTAGCCCAGACTCTTCTCTCCTTGGCTCCAGGCAGTTGTGGCCTGCCCTATTTGGCAGTCGCCGTGAGTAGCTGTGAGCCCTAGTGATGTTATTGGCCGAGTTGTTAAACAGAAGCTGAAGAAAGTTTGGCTCCCTGCATCCTTCAGGGCAGAGCTCCTGGTCCCAGGGTGAAAAACAACAGAAACAGCCACTGAAAGTGTCACTGAGTGGCACACCGTGAATGGCCTTCGATGCCCAACAGGGGCATCCATGCCCGTAGAAGATGCTGTTGCAGACTTCCAGTGCTCCAAATCTGTGCTCCTGTCTCTTTAGTCTCCAAATCTTAGCGTGAAATATTTAGTACCCTAGGAAAGCTAAATTAATGGTGAGTCAAAGTAATTAAGGCAAAGTAAATAATCTCCAAGGTTCTCATTCCCCGTGAAACTAATTTCATATCTTATCCTTCATGTGTTAAAAATAGTTCTCTGCTAATTCAAGATGCCTGTGCTCTGTGTTGGTGAAGTGCACTTCACTTCTATTGAAAGGATGCAGATTAGAGAGTTATTTTCAATTGGGCAATTTTTTTTTTTTAAGAGAGACATTTATTTTGGCACCAGGAGAGCATGCATCTCTTTGGGTGAGCAGAGCGGTGGATACAGCTGTGGCCGGGCAGCTGATGGGCCAGCTCGCTTACGATCGCTTTCAGCTGGGATAGGCTTTTCATCCTTAGAGCGAGGACTCTCCGTTCCCAGCCGTCTAGCCAATGATCAGATTCGTTTGACTCTTGCAGGATTTTGACTGGTCATAGCTTGACCTTGAATATGTCTACACGTTTAGAAACTACATCTGTTTAGTTCTTCTGAGCGAGGGGAACGTTGGGACATGAATGTCATTTTAGAGTCTTTTCTCACCTTAAAACAATCATGACATATAACTAAGGGAACAGTTGTGAGCGTATGGGTTTTTAGGCATCAGTGTACCAAAGCAGATCCTTCTACAACTGAGCTATAGCAGTGACAATGCCCCATTGTCCCAGGCCCGCAGGGGACATGGTGCTTTGGCTTGAGTGAGGAGAGGACACTGTGCTTCCTCAAGCTAATGGAACAGCTTTAGGATTTCTTACTGTTACAGCAGTGGTCTTAATCAAGTGAGAGAATTCTTTCTCTTTCTGTGACAAGAGAGTATTTTGGTTAGGAAGAACAGAGGTATTTGAAGAGAAACGTTCAGCATATAGTCCTCAGTTACCTACAGCTGAAGTGTGAGGTCGTCATCCTGCTGTTGGCCCCTCCCAAGATCCTTCAGTTCCGTTTGCGGTTTTGCATTTGAGGTGACAGCATGTGGGTGGAATCTGCAGTATTCAGTGGCCGTCACAGAGTGGAATCGAGTCACACATCCGTGCAGAAAACTGTGCTTAATTAATGGAAGGAGAAGCACATGTAAAGAGACTTTAATGCTTCTCTGACTTTTAGATATTTAGTTTTAGTGTCAGGAGAACTTTTTTGTTTTTGGACAGTGAAGTGTCCTCTTTTGCTAAATTTTAAATTCCTCTCCCTGAGAAAAGAATATTGAAGCTGAGTTGAGTGTAGGCATGTGGTAGGTATGGGGAATAATAACTTTTTTTTTTTACTGTATGTGAAGATATACTATATTTGTACACTGTGGTGTTTGTTTGAATATTACCATCTTTATCATCATTACTACGTACATTTGTACAGCACCTAACAATGTGCAAAGCACCATCTCATCTTTTGACCATTATGACTTCTGAACGAACTGGGTAACGATTATTATCCCTTCTTTAAAGGTGATGAAACTGAAATTTGGTAACGTCAGTTCATTATCATTCCTTCATTGATCCATTCTTTATTTCACAAACTTTTACCGCACGTTCTCTAGCGTTCTGACAGTTCTGAATGTACAGAAGTGAGATGATCCCTGTCCCCGAGGAGCACGGAGGCTACAGAAGGAAGTGGGCCAGCATAGATAACTAATCCTGTGTCGTAGGCACAATGACGCAGATAGTGTTAGAGGCGCCTGCAGCGAGGTGCCATCCCTTGTGACCAGGGAGTGGGGGTACCATTCACAGAGGTGAGAATTAAGCTGGGCTCCAAAGCAGTTCTCCAGGTAGAGAAGGTCATTCAAAAGGGAGACACAGGGCTTCCCTGGTGGCGCAGTGGTTGAGAATCTGCCTGCTAATGCAGGGGACACGGGTTCGAGCCCTGGTCTGGGAGGATCCCACATGCTGCGGAGTGACTAGGCCCGTGAGCCACAACTACTGAGCCTGCACGTCTGGAGCCTGTGCTCCGCAACAAGAGAGGCCGTGATAGTGAGAGGCCCGCGCACTGCAATGAAGAGTGGCCCCCGCTCGCCACAGCTGGAGAAAGCCCTCGCACAGAAACGAAGACCCAACACAGCAAAAATAAATAAATTAATTAATAAACTCCTACCCCAACATCTTCTTTAAAAAAAAAAAGCCCACAGTCATCTTGATAATACTGTATGGGACCTCTGATTCTTTCATTCTTTTTTTTTTTTTTTTTTTTTTTTTAAAAAGGGAGACACAGAGGCACAGCAGAACACAGTTATGTCCAGGGAGAGTAGTATGAAGTGGCTGGAGCACTGGGGACACATGGCAAGTGCAAGAACGGGGAGATGAGGCTTAGAATGTCACATAGCTTGTCTATGACAGAGCCAGGAGGGTACAGGGCTTTCTGCTTCCTAGTTTGACGTTTCCCCTTTACACTAGGTTCTTTGTTGCCTATTTACGTTTTCTTTTTTTTTTTTTCTAAATAAATCGTTAGCACCCTCTACACAAGCCATGTTAAAGAAAATGACAAGTGGGGATTTCACTTAACAGGGTTATCTCAGGTAGCTAGAGATGTGGCTTCTTGCATTTTGGTCAGCGTGTGAATCTGTGCGTGTTCCTCTGTATGAGCTGAGGTGAGGTGACAGTGGAGTGGGGGGGGCGAGGCCCAGATGTGCTCGGTTAAATGTTCTGACAGGTGAAGCAAATGCTACTTCGTCAACCCAACAGGCATGCTTTTTCTGCCTGACCCTGGCCCTAGTTTAGAGGTCTCCCAGGTTATGTACAGTTGGCACTCGGAAATCTAAAAGCTTTTAGTAATTATCCTGAAGGGGATTTTTAGAGCTGTTTTCTCTGGTTGAAATGACTTTTTGTTCACAGAGCTGAGTGAGTGCTGGAAATAATTGAAAATGACTTGAAGGAGGGGAGGGTAAAGTGGAGGTAAGGCGTATTAGCTGCTGGCTGAGATTATTGCTTGAAAGCAGGCGGTTTTGTTAGATTCCACACACTGTATGTGGTGTAAAGAACAAACCTTTCCGTTTTTTTTTCCTGAGAACCATGATTCTATCTCAGTAATTGAAAATAATCTTCTAAAGTTGCTCTTTAACTAGATTTACACAATCCCCTTTCAAATCAGCTGTTATCTGCCCTTACATTTCACAGTTAATGTTGCTGTCTGCACAGCCCCTGCTAACAAGAAGATCAAGTGTAACTCTTTTCATGATTTGAAATAAAGTGTTTCTATTGTAATTATCCCGGCTCCTGGTTGTGCCGTTTTAAAAGTGGGCTCATTTCTCAGCTGGGTTTATGAGGATGTTTCCTTGTGGAATATAAGGCCTTCTGTTCCAGCAGTGTTTTCTTTCACAAACATCTCAAGGATTTCTCTAACTCTCTCATTTTCATTTTTTTTTTAACGTTTAAAAACATTTTCATAGATATTTCAGGGCAGGGGCTGGGATTAGGGAGAGGTATGGCCTGGGCCGTTTTTTCTTCTGCGATACTGAGAGACACTTGTGAGGCATCACATCCCCTGTTTATGTTTTTGCCGACCTCATTTTGGCAAAATGAGAAAAAAAACCACTAGGCCTATTAAAATGCAGTAGGCAGGTTTTAAATTGGTGTTCTTCGTGGTGGTGAGAGGGTAAACATTGACATGTCCTGCCAGGGAAGGTTGTGCAAAGCTGTGGAGTCTCTGGAATTCTCCTGGAACAGGATACATTCTCATACGTTTAAGATACAGATTCTCTACAGGTCTTCTGTGTCTGTGCTGATGCACGTAACTCTCTATTTCCAGACTGTGCTCACATTTTATTTTTAAGTTGCTATGTTATCCCTCTTGCATAATTGATCTACAAAAGCCTTTTGCTTATTCCAGGCTAGCAAAAATTTCAGTGACGCATTTTTTAAATCAAAATTGCTAATTGCTTACTTCCTCAAGGAAGACATCAATCCACAGCCCTGGAAAGATGAAAGGACATTAAGTCCTACGTACGTTGGAGGACTTGTACTGAGGAGGGTCTCAGTAGTTAGTATTTGTTACTGGTATTTTGGGAAGTGAACTAAGAATAGGGCCGGGGATGGAAGACACTAACTGAAGCAACTAGTTGCTTTTAAGACTTCTTTTAAATATAGTCCACAGGGCTCCACTTCACAGTGTCCGTTGCAGTGGTCACACTGATACCTGACTCTTCCATTTAACAACAGTGGTCCCTTAAACATTTTAAGCCAAATTTCCCTTGGGTGCAAAAGAAGAGGATTGGACAGAATGACCGTCTAAGATTCTCCACTGCTTTGAATTGATGAATTCTATTAAATCTGAAGAACATTCTGTGCACACATATACCAGTAATAAAGAGTGTAGATTTATGAGCCATCGTTAAGCTACATGGGCTGCCATTTTAGGCTCTCCACTGTATTGATCAGCTCCATTCGTAGGAATAATTGAGAATTGACTGAATCATTTAGACTCCCTCTTAATTACATTAACTAAAATATAAATAGTCCATAAATACTTCAGGCTTCATACAACGTGACACTTTTATTTTTCTTAAAATATCTTCTGACTTTAGGTACAATAAGTATGTTTTGCCTCATGAATAGTAAGAGAGTAAATACCTTGCCTAATTCCCACGGTTGGCTACCCACAGTGCCTTTTCTTTGGATGGTAGGATTCCAAGTGAGTGCTTGTCCCAGATTATTAACTTCCTTCTGGTGAAAATGGATACCACTGGCTCACTGGTTGGAGGCAAGAGATCCAGCTTCTACTCTTCTTTCTATATTGTGTTTTGTCCGGTTCAGTACTTAACAAGTAGCACTACCACTTAAAGGACATACAGGAACAGCTGTAGGGAGTTAAATTCAAATTTTATCCCCTGGTTAACTAAACAGCTGAGGAAGTTGATAAGGAAGAAACTCAAACCTGAGAGTTAAAAGGACACTAACTTTGGGCTCCCCTGGTGGTGCAGTGGTTGAGAGTCCGCCTGCTGATGCAGGGGACACGGGTTCGTGCCCCGGTGCGGGAGGATCCCACGTGCCGCGGAGCGGCTGGGCCCGTGAGCCATGGCCGCTGAGCCTGCGCGTCCAGAGCCTGTGCTCCGCAACGGGAGAGGTCACAACAGTGAGAGGCCCGCGTACCGCAAAAAAAAAAAAAATTATCTCAGAGAAGTGAGACTTGGCTTTCCTATAGAATAAATAATCTCTCCTGACCTGCACACCTTTTCTTCTTTCTTCTCAAGGGTAGACTGTCGACAGCCCAGGGAGTAAAGGGAAAATTGGAGGGAGGTATGCATGGAAGAAATGGAAGCGGCTGCATCTGCAGCTCACATTTATCTTAGAGCTCCAAACAGAAAGCACACAGTGGAAGGAGAGACCGAATTGGTAACAAAGTTTAAATTGCCCCTGAGCTGCTTTAATTTATGAGCTTCTCAGAGTAATGGAGATGTTGCCAGAAGAATTCTGCATACTTTTGCCAACAGTGAGCTATCCTTCCAGACGGATCTTCGCAGTCCTGGCCATGTCACATGCAGCCAGGCACTTTAAACATTATTCTCCTACCTGTACTAGTACGCCCAGCTTTATTTGACATCTGGTGTAGAAAAAGAAGGAGGATGTGCAGTAATTAGATTTGCAGGAGGCGGCACCATGACCTAAAGAAGGACACAGACGCCTGCTTTTATTTTTATTGTTTTCATTTCTCTTCCTGTTCTCCTGCTGACTACTTGGAATGCTGTTTCCAACTGCTCTTCTGTAAAAGTTTGTAGTATTTTACTCATTGAGGCTGGGAAGTGACACAGATTTGGCCTAAAGCGGTGAGAACATTGTGAACACTTAAAATATCATATAACAAGAATCCTGGGAGATTCAGCAGGCACAGAGGAGGAGAAAGAATGGCGCCACGGTCCCTTCAGTTGATTAGCGAGTTGAGGCGGGTCGCAACACTGAAATTCATCTGAAAACAATCCAGTCTAGTCCAAAAATAGTGGGCGGGGAGTTGATATTTGTAACTTGCTAACGCAAAGTCCTTTCTGTGAAAATGTGTAGATAGTTTTATACACGGTCAGAGAATGGTGTGACTTTTTCACTGTATGAAAAGTACTTTGAGAGTTATTGCATTATCTCAGCAATTTCAAGGTGACAGGTTCATCTGATGGTGTAGAAAGATGAGAGTATTTTCCTGTAAGTTTGAGGTACTTTCCGTAAGTTTTTGTATGAAATAGGGTGGGTTCTTCAGACTGAAAACATCTATTAAAAGATTTTTACTGATCTTAGTTTTGAGGAACTTGCTTTTTCTTACCTCTGTTTCTCTATATCTGCGAGGAAAATCAGGTATCTTGTGGGCAGTTTTGCTCTGGAATGCTTGGGAAGCATTGTTTCCTGAAAACAAAATGAGGACGGGGTGGGGGGGGGTGGCGGGGGTGGGGTGGGGTGGGGTGGGGGATTTGGCGGGGCAGGAAGACCCTCAGGCCTCTTTCTGTGACTTTGGGCACAGAATCTTGGTCGTCACAGCTTTCCTCTCAAAGTATTAATAATTATACTTGCTTTTTGTTTTGTTTTTTTCTGTATCTCAGGAATTTGGGGAAAATAAACAATAGTACAAATGTTTGAGCTCTTCATAGGGAAAAATGCAATATAATATTAATTACATAATGCGCCAGGTCGGTGGTGTTTATTTCTTTGTTTTTTCTACTTTAATGCTCTGGAAGTAAAGTCAGGAAAGCACAGTACCACTCGGCCCCCTGAAAAGATTTTTCACAAATGCCATGCATCTGAATTTTGTTTTAGGCAAAAGGTCTTTTTACTTTATTTGTTTGTTTGTTTACTTATTTATTTAAATTTTTTGGCTGTACCACAGGCATGCGGGATCTTAGTTCCCCGACCAGGGATCAAACCCGCAGTGGAAGTGCAGAGTGTTAAACACTAGTCCACCAGGGAATTCCCTGTTTTTACTTTAAATTTAAATATGGTGCCTGCTGTTTAGGTTCCCTTGGAAATTTTCATTTTTGATCTAGCTTAGAAACTACAGGAGGAGAAGACATAGCTGAAGAAAGCAGGTTAGAACGGAGGAGTGGTGGCGGAGGCAGGCAGTAGGGACTTGTGCCCCAGGAGTCAGGGGGCCCTAAAGGAGACAGACTGTGTCCCTGCGCTGGGCTGTGTGATGCGGCTCAAACAAGCAGATGTCCCCCGGGTTACCGGGAGAGGTGGGGGAGGGCACGGACGGACAGCAGGCTACAGCAGGTAGCCTCTGGTCCTCTACCTACCGGGGCAGAGTTCAAGGTGAATAGGTGGTACTGACATTCTCAGAGATCACCAGGGGCCGTTGAAGAGAGACTAAATCCCAATCATCCGTCCATTTTAGTGATGCAGAGGAGTGTACAACTTGTTGCATTTTAGAAGGATTTAGTGTTTTGAAATTTTAAATAAAATTTTAGCACAGGGTGATGCTTTCCAGCTTTCTAGAAAATACACTTAGCCGGGCCAGAATACTCTTTGATGATGGCAGGTAAATGAAGTGTTTGTTTTCATTTTATCTAAATGGGGGAAAAAAATTGAGCTGTTTTCACATTGTATGGAAGAGATTAACTTACTGTTGATGATAACCTTTCAGATGAGTAGATGCTTCTGCATCCAGTGAGGTCTTCCCAAAGCCCCTCTGTAATTCCCATTACTGAACACTTTGTGGTCAGTAAGCAATTATGTTACTCTCCTGGAAGAATATAAGTCTCATGAAGGCAGAGATCATGTCACTCTTGCTCATAGTTGTAGCTGCAACATCTGATATGGTACCAAACACAAAGGAGATGCTCAATAATTATCTGTTGAATGAACGAATGGATGGCTGGATGGATACACTTAAATATAATGCAGCTTGATGTGCTTGTACGCTAGCTGGATTCAGATGCCATCAAAGAAGTAAGTGTCTTAAAATGTTGTTTATATCTACGAACTGAAGCGACATGACTCTTTATCATTCCAAGGTGATATAAAATGGAAACCATTAATCCTTATTTTCAAAATGCTTATCCCGCTGACTCTGATGTGCAGCCTGTAATGTCTGCACCGAGCTCTGATTTAGAGTTTTACAATTATATTTAAGTTTGAAAGATAGTGGCCTCTCTATCAGTTCCCTCTCCATCACTTTTTTTTTTTTTTTTTAAGTGAGACATTTCCTTATTAGGCATTGTGGAGCATAGCCTGAGGGGTTGGGGATAAGTTTAAATGGGGATAAGTTTAATTTAACTCTTGGGTTATATGTTTAATTACATATCTTTAGGTGTATCAATTGTAGAGACTAATCAATTTCCAGCCCAGGTTTTCATTTACTTATCTTTCTGACACATGTTTTCTTTGTTCCATTCTACAGCTTTTTCTAAAATAGAGCTGTCTTTCTCAGTTTCCTTGTCCTTGAGCAAATAATGTCTCCTTTCCCTTGCTTTAGGTTTCTTTTCTAGTAAGCAACTTGACCACATTAATTGCTACTGTCTACCTTGCTGTCATGCCCTGCCCTGTGCCCCGAAATCTGGCTGGACTTTAAACAAACAAAAATACTTGTTTATATGTGACTATGTTTATTTATTACTATTTGTTACTATATGCCTTGTTACTACTTCTATCACTAGTATCAATAATAACATTTATTGAATACTAACTGTCCTCTAAGAGCATTATAAATATCATTTCACTTAACCATCTAATTTAGGCCCTATTAGCTGAGTACTATTCTATCCCTGTTTCACAGATAAGGAACCCGGGGCTTATAAGTCAACTCGGTAACTTGCCCAAAGCCATTCAGGTAGTTAGTTTTAAACTAAACTTTTTATTTTGAGATGATCGTAGATGTGTATTCAGTTATAAGAAATAGATACTTTGTATCTTTTACTTAGTTTCTTCAAATGATAATATCCTGCAAAACTATGACACAGTATCATAACCAGTGTACTGACAATGATGCAGTGAAGATATAGAATATTTCTGCCACCACGAGGATCCTCCACATTGCCCTTTTTGTATTCCCATACCCATCTCCTCTCCTCTTGCCCCCACCCCATAGCTGTGACCCCAGCAACCACTAATCTGTTTTCCAGATTCTATCATTTTGTCATTTCCCTAGTAAATATATAAATATAAATATAGTGTGTGGCTCTTGGGGACTGGCTTTTTCTCACTCAGTGTAACTCTCTGAAGACTCATCTAAGCTGTGGTGTGTACCAGTAATTTGTTCCATTTTAGTGCTGACGAGTAGTCCACTTTTTAAACCATTTTTTGTTGAAGAACTTCTGGGCTGTTTCCAGTCTTTGACAACTATGAATAAAGTTACTGTGGACATTCATGTATAGGTTTTTTGTTTGAACGTATCCCAGGTCTTTACTTCTCTGGGATAAATGCAGTTGCAAGAGTGCAATTGGTGGTAGTTTCATGTTTAGTTTTATAAGAAACTGCCAAACTGTTTTCCACAGTGGCTGTCCCATTTTACATTCCCAGCAGCAATGTATGTGTGCTCTGGTTTCTCTGCATCCTCACCAGCATTCGGTGTTACTATTATTTTTTATTTAGCCACCTTGATGGGTATTTAGTGGTATCTCAATGGTGGTTTTAATTTACTTTCCCCTAATTCTTTGGTGAAATGTTCTGCATCTGGGTACATGTGGCAGCATGGCTCAGGGCTGGGTGGCCCCAAGTCTGGTGATTGACTGAGTGTCAGCTGGAGTGATGGGGACGGTGGAACCACATGGCCTCTTGTTTCCCTTCATCCAACAACCCACCCTGGTGGCCGGGCAGGGTTCTGAGAGAGTAGAAGTTCACAAGGCCTTTTGAGACCTAGTTTTGGAACTGGCACACTTTTACTTCCCCTGTATTCTGTTACTCAAAGCAAGTCACAAGGCCAACCCTGATTCAAGGAGCGGAGACATAGATTATCTACCTCTTGAAGGGAGAAATTGTAAAGTCAACTATCCAAGAGTATAGATACAGGGAGGAACAGAGAATTGGGGGCTGTTTTGCAATTAATATACCACACCAGGTCTCTTGTATAATTATCTTCCACCCATTTTTCCCTTCATAACACACATTAACCTTGTACACTAGTGTACCTAAGTACACTATTTAGTGTACTTAGTGAAAATATATTTGACTACGAGTTGGAAAGTCAGCTGTGTGTGTGTGTGTGTTAAGATATTGGATTAAGGGTTCTTAGTGTTATCCAGCTTATTTACAAACATTTACCTTTAACACATGCACAGTTGACTTCTGCCTAAATCTCAGTGGGACAGTTAGAATTAGAGAAGATTATATTTTCATCTTTTTTTGTAGTGTGTTACATAAGCTAATTTCCGCCCATCCAATTTCAACTCAGCTGCTTCTGGGACAGCCCCTAAATCCATCCAGCAAATCCTCACTAAGTGCCAGGCACTGGGGGTAAAAAAGAGGAATAAGATACCTGCTGAGGACTTCCAGCCCAGTGAGAGACGTGGGTATACAGAACAATGCCGAGTGGTGGGTTGTATCTCCCACCTCATATACTTCTTTTTCTCTGGACCTCTTGCACTTATTACAGTTTTGTTTCCCTCCCAGCAGAAACGACATGGCCTTATCTTTTTCCCACTTTCCCACCCCCGGTGTGTGGTCATATATACCTCTAGGATGCTTAGAGCTCTGTCTGTGGATGGGGTGTCTCATGCCACCTGGCTGAGTGACAGTGTTCCGGCTATGGTTTTCTAATTATTAAGGGATTTCTCCATTTGCTAGTTAATTCTGCTCATTTTAGTAATAAACCACGGGCAGCTGGAGGGAATGCAGGTCTCACACCATAGTTATTTTATGGCTTTTGTTGAAGGTCTAACGCTCTCTGTAACGTTTTTACTTCTTTTGCTAAAATCGCACCAAAAAATAATCAGCACGTGTTCCTGCCATTTTTACCTACTTGACAATTTAGAAAACAACTGTGGATCACTTTCTAATTTCATTTTTGTTGAAAATGTTGTACAGGGGAGAAAAGTCTGGGTGAATGTATACCAGATGTTAGGAGCAGTGATCTCTGGCTGGCAAGTTTAATGATGATTTGTTTTCTTATTTTGGCTTTGTTGTGTTTTCTAATGTTATACTGTAAAATGTATTATGGCTGTAAGAATTATTTTTAGTATGGAAGAAATATACGGCCCACAGGTAATGTTTTATAACCAGAGAGAGTGTGTGAGAGTGAGAGGGATAAGAGCTTTCCAGGTATGCAAGGCCCTGACTAAGGCAGTGACAGAGGCCTCTTGAATGACTGTGTGTCAACACAGAGAAGTAGGAAGCAGGTTTACGGAGCTTTGACCAGATTTCATTCTTCGATGTTAATTCCGTATGTTTCTCCCCTGGTGTCTCCTTTTTGCTCTGCCCTTCATACGGTGAGTCATTCATGCTAAACGATGATGCTCCTGACACTGATGGTCATCTGGAGACGTGGGTATAGCTGAAAATGCTCATGTTCTACCCCAGATCCTTTCAATTAGAAACATGCTTTGAGGTTTTCTGTGCAATGTGGAAGAGAGAAGTGGTTTTGTGTTCTGGGTTTGGTAACAATGGTATCCTTTCTTTTATGTCCTAGCAGATAGAGTTCTGGGGATGTGAAGGATGGAGGAACATGTGACCTCGGAGTTTTCTATTGCAGAGAAGCAGTGCAGCAAACAGGATGTGCTGCACTGTGGAGCAAGCATCGTATTTATGGTTGTGGGGTGAACAAGAACGTAAGCAGATTCAGTTATACAGGCAGTCCACGTGATGTCATATGTAGAATTCAGAGTCAGGAACCTGAGACTAATCATTCAAAATACAAGTAGATACATAGAGGACCCACTCCAGTTGAAGTCCCTGTTCTGAATTGTAAGGGCTAGATTTCTATTAAGGAAACCTGGTTATAAAAGGATGAGGAAGCAGAAACCATCCTAAAGATATCAAGGCCAAAAGGAAGGTGCAGCATTACTGTTACGGGCTCCCTGGAGTTCCTCTTCTTTGCTGAGGGATTATACTGTTTCCCATTGCAGAAACTTTTAGGAAGGACCATATGCATTAAATCTTAGAATTTTTTCCAAACCACTTGGCTAATGAGCTCAAGGACTCATTCGAACTATCTAGGCCAAAGATATAGAAACAGGAATGCAGAGAAGATATCTTTATTTCCTCTTTTTCCCCTAGAAAATGTACCTCCACAGCATACATTTTCCTGTATGTCATTGTGATCAACTTCCTTTGTCCCCCGAGGAATTGAGATGGTAACTTAATTCTTAATTCCAGTGACCTCTGGCAAGAATCCAGGATACAATATCAATATATAAAAATCAGTTGTTTAGAGATTGGTTCAAGATGGCGGAGCAGAAGGACATGCTCTCACTCCCTCTTGCGAGAGCACCAGAATCACAACTAAATTCTGAACAATCATCAACAAGAAGACACTGGGACTCACCAAAAAAGATAGCCCACATGCAAAGACAAAGGAGAAGCCACAGTGAGACGGTAGGAGGGGCGCAATCACAATAAAATCAAATCCCATAACTGCTGGGTGGGTGACTCACAAAATGGAGAACACTTATACCACAGAAGTCCACCCACTGGAGTGAAGGTTCTGAGCCCTACGTCAGGCTTCCCAACTTGGGAGTCTGGCAACGGGAGGAGGAATTCCTAGAGAATCAGACTTTGAAGGCTAGTGGGATTTGATTGCAGGACTTCAACAGGACTGGGGGAAACAGAGACTCCACTCTTGGAGGACATTACAAAGGAGTGTGCACATCAGGACCGAGGGGAAGGAGCTGTGACCCCGTAGGAGACTGAACCAGACCTACCTGCTAGTGTTGGAGGGTCTCCTGCAGAGGTGGGGGGTGGCTGTGTCTCACCATGAGGACAAGGACACTGGCAGCAGAAGTTCTGGGAAGCACTGCTTGGTGTGAGCCCTCTCAGAGTCCGCCATTAGCCCCACCAAAGAGCCCAGGTAGGCTTCAGTGTTGGGTCGCCTCAGGCTAAACAGCCAACAGGGAGAGAATCCAGCCCCACCCATCAACAGACAAGTGGATTAAAGTTTTACTGAGCTCTGCCGACCAGAGCAACAGCCAGTTCTGCCCACCACCAGTCCCTCCCATCAGGAAACTTGCACAAGCCTCTTAGAGAGCCTCATCCACCAGAGGGCAGAGAGAGGAAGCAAGAAGAACTACAATCCTGCAGCCTGTGGAACAAAAACCACATTCACAGAAAGATGGGCAAGATGAAAAGGCAGAGGGCTGTGTACCAGATGAAGGAACAAGATAAAACCCCAGAAAAAGAACTAAATGAAGGGGAGATAATGCAACCTTCCAGAAAAAGAATTCAGAATAATGATAGTGAAGGTGATCCAGAACTTTGGAAAAAGAATGGAGGCAAAGATCGAGAAGATGCAAGAAAGTTTTAACAAAGACCTAGAAGAATTAAAGAACAAACAAACAGAGATGAACAATACAATAACTGAAGAGAAAAATACGCTAGAAGGAATCAATAGCAGAATAACTGAGGCACAAGAACAGGTAAGTGACCTGGAAGACAGAATGGTGGATTCACTGCCATGGAACAGGATAAAGAAAAAAGAATGAAAAGAAATGAAGACAGCCTAAGAGACCTCTGGGACAATATTAAACGCAACAACATTCGCATTATAGGGGTCCCAGAAGGAGAAGAGAGAGAGAAAGGACCTGAGAAAATATTTGAAGAGATTATAGTAGAAACTTCCCAAACATGGGAAAGAAAATAGCCACCTAAGTCCAGGAAGCGCAGAGAGTCCCATAGAGGATAAACACAAGGACAAACACACCGAGACACATAGTACTCAAATTGGCAAAAACTAAAGACAAAGAAAAGTTATTGAAAGCAGCAAGGGAAGAATGACAAATAACATACAAGGGAACTCCCATAAGGTTAACAGCTGATTTCTCAGCAGAAACTCTACAAGCCAGAATGGAGTGGCATGACATATTTAAAGTGATAAAAGGGAAGAATGTACAACCAAGATTATTCTACCCAGCAAGGATCTCATTCAGATTTGAGGGAGAAATCAAAAGGTTTATAGACAAGCAAAAGCTAAGAGAACTCAGAACCACGAAACCAGCTCTACAACAAATGCTAAACAAACTTCTCTAAGTGGGAAACACAAGAGAAGAAAGGGACCTACAAAAACAAACCTATAACAATTAAGAAAATGGTCATAGGAACATACATATTGATAATTACCTTAAACGTGAATGGATTAAATGCTCCAACCAAAAGACACGGGTTGCTGGATGGATACAAAAACAAGACCCATCTATATGCTGTCTACAAGAGACCCACTTCAGACCTAGGGACATGTACATACTGAAAGTGAGGGGATGGAAAAAGATATTCCATGCAAATGGAAGTCAAAAGAAAGCTGGAGTAGCAATACTCATATCACATAAAAGAGACTTTAAAATAAAGAATGTTACAAGAGACAAGGAAGGACACTACATAATGATCAAGGGATCAATCCAAGAAGAAGATATAACAATTACAAATATATAGGCACCCAACATAAGAGCACCTCAATACATAAGGCAACTGTTAACAGCTATAAAATAGGAAATCGACAGTAACACAAAAATAGTGGGGGACTTTAACACCCCACTTACACCAATGGACAGATCATCCAAACAGAAAATTAATAAGGAAACACAAACTTTAAATGACACAATAGACCATATAGATTTAATTGGTATTTATAGGACATTCCATCAAAAAACAGCAGATTACACTTTCTTGTGAAGGGCACACAGAACATTCTCCAGGGTAGATCACATCTTGGGTTATAAATCAAGCCTCAGTAAATTTAAGAAAATTGAAATCATATCAAGCATCTTTTCTGACCACAACGCTATGAGATTAGAAATCAATTACAGGGGAAAAAACATAAAAAACACAAGCACATGGAGGCTAAACAATACGTTACTAAATGACCAAGAGATCACTGAAGAAATCAAAGAGAAATAAAAAAATACCTAGAGACAAATGCCATGAAAACACGACGATCCAAAAGCTATGGGAAGGGCTTCCCTGGTGGCGCAGTGGTTGAGAGTCCGCCTGCCGATGCAGGGGACACGGGTTCATGTCCCGGTCCGAGAAGATCCCACATGCTGTGGAGCAGCTGGGCCCGTGAGCCATGGCCGCTGAGCCTGTGCATCCGGAGCCTGTGCTCCACAATGGGAGAGGCCACAAGAGTGAGAGCCCCGCGTACCACAAAAAAAAAAAAAAAAAAAGCTATGGGATGCAGCAAAAGCAGTTCTAAGAAAGTTTATAGCAGTACAGTCTTACCTCAAGAAACAAGAAAAATCTAAAATAAACAATCTAGCCTTTCACCTAAAGGAACTAGAGAAAGAAGGACAAACAAAACCCTAAGTTAGGAGAAGGAAAGAAATCATAAAGATCAGAGCAGTAATAAATGAAATAGAAACAAAGAAAACAATAGCAAAGATCAATAAAACTAAAAGCTGTTTCTTTGAGAAGATAAACAAAATTGATAAACCATTAGCCAGACTCATCAAGAAAAAGAGGGAGAGGACTCAAATCATTAAAATTAGAAGTGAAAAAGGAGAAGTTACAAGAGCCATTGCAGAAATACAAAGCATCCTAAGAGACTACTACAAGCAACTGTATGCCAATAAAATGGACAACCTGGAAGCAATGGACAAATCCCTAGAAAGGTATAACCTTCCATGACTGAACCAGGAAGAAATAGAAAATATTAACAGAACAATCAAAAGTAAGGAAATTGAACCTGTGATTAAAAATCTTCCAACAAACAAAAGTCCAAGACCAGATGGCTTCACAGGTGAATTCTGTCAAACATTTAGAGAAGAGCTAACACCCATCCTTTTCAAACTCTTCCAAAAATTGCAGAGGAAGGAACACTCCCAACCAAACTCATTCTATGAGGCCACCATCACTCTGACACCAAACCAGACTAAGATACTACAAAAAAAGAAAATTACAGACCAATATCACTGATGAATATAGATGCAAAAATCCTCAACAAAATACTAGCAAACAGAATCCAACAATGTATTAAAAGGATCATACACCATCACCAAGTGGGATTTATCCCAGGGATGCAATGATTCTTCAATATACTCAAATCAATCAATGTGATACACCATATTAACAAATTGAAGAATAAAAACAATATGATCATCTTAATAGATGCAGAAAAGGCTTTTGACAAAATTCAACATCAATTTATGATAAAAACTCTCCAGAAAATGGGCATAGAGGGAACCTACCTCATCATAATAAAGGCCATATATGACAGACCCACAGCAAACATCATCCTCAATGGTGAAGAACTGAAAGCGTTTCCAGTAAGATCAGGAAAAAGACAAGGATGTCCACTCTGACCACTGTTATTCAACATTGTTTTGGAAGTCCTAGCCATGGCAATCAGAGAAGAAAAAGAAATAAAAGGAATACAAATTGGAAAAGAAGAAGTAAAACTGTTAGTGTTTGCAGATGACATGATACTATACATAGAGAATCCTAAAGATGCCACCAGAAAACTACTAGAGCTAATCAGTGAATTTGGTAAAGTTGCAGGATACAAAATTAATGCACAGAAATCTCTTGCATTCCTATACACTAATGATGAAAAATCTGAAACAGAAATTAAGGAAACACTCCCATTATCACTGCAAGAAAAAGAATAAAATACCTAGGAATAAACCTACCTAGGGAGACAAAAGACCTGTATGCAGAAAACTATAAGACACTGATGAAAGAAATTAAAGATGATACAAACAGATGGAGACATATACCATGTTCTTGGATTGGAAGAATCAACATTGTGAAAATGACTATACTACTGAAAGAAATCTACAGATTGAATGCAATCCCTATCAAATTACCTATGGCATTTTTCACAGAACTAGAAGAAAAAATCATAAAATTTGTATGGAGACACAAAAGACCCTGAATAGCCAAAGGAGTCTTGAGGGGAAAAAACGGAGCTGGAGGAATCAGACTCCCTGACTTCGGACTATACTACAAAGCTACAGTCATCAAGGCAGTATGGTACTGGCACAAAAATAGAAATATAGATCAATGGAACAGGATAGAATGTCCAGAGATAAACCCATGCACCTATGGTCAACTAATCTATGACAAAGGAGGCAAGGATATACAATGGAGAAAAGACAGTCTCTTCAATAAGTGGTGCTGGGAAAATTGTACAGCTACATGTAAAAGAGTGAAATTAGAACACTCCCTAACACCATACACAAAAATAAACTCAAAATGGATTAGAGACCTAAATGTAAGACTGGACACTATAAAACTCTTAGAGGATAACATAGGAAGAACACTCTTTGACATAAATCACAGCAAGATCTTTTTTGATACACCTCCTAGAGTAATGGAAATGAAAACAAAAATAAACAAATGGAACCTAATGAAACTTAAAAGCTTTTGCATAGCAAAGGAAACCATAAACAAAACAAAAAGAGTACCCTCCGAATGGGAGAAAATATTTGCAAATGAATCAACGGACAAAGGATTAATCTCCAAAATATAGAGCCAGCTCATGCAGCTCAATATTAAAGAAACAAACAACCCACTCCAAAAACGGGCAGAAGACCTAAATAGACATTTCTCCAAAGAAGACTTACAGATGGCCAAGAAGCACATGAAAAGCTGCTCACCATCACTAATTATTAGAGAAATGCAAATCAAAACTACAATAAGGTATCGCCTCACACCAGTTAGAATGGGCATCATCAGAAAATCTGTGAACAACAAATGCCGGAGAAGGTGTGGAGAAAAGGGAACCCTCTTGCTCTTTTGGTGCGAATGTAAATTGATACAGCCACTATGGAGAAGAGTATGGAGGTTCCTTAAAAAACTAAAAATAGAATTACCATATGACCCAGAAATCCCACTACTGGGCATATACCCAGAGAAAACCATTATTCAAAAAGACACATGCACCCAAACATTCATTCCAGCACTGTTTACAATAGCCAGGTTATGGAAGCAACCTAAATGTCCATCAATAGACGAATGGATAAAGAAGAAGTAGTACATATATACAATGGAATATTACTCAGCCATAAAAAGGAATGAAATTGTGTTATTTTTAGAGATATGGATGAATCTGGAGACTGTCATACAGAGTGAAGTAAGGCAGAAAGAGAAAAACAAATATTGTATATTAATGCATATATGTGGAACCTAGGAAAATGGTACAGATGAACCGGTTTTCAGGGCAGAAATTGAGACACAGGTGTAGAGAACAAACATATGGATGCCAGGGTGGGGGGAAGTGGCGGGGAGGGGGTTGGTGGTGTGATGACTTGGGAGATTGGGATTGACATATATACACTAATATGTATAAAATGGATACCTAATAAGAACCTGGTATATAAAAAAATTAAAATTCAGAAATTCAAAAATAAATCTGTTTTATGGTATACTAACCGTGAACAATCAGAAATTGAAATAAAAAATGCCATTTACAGTAGCATCAAGGATAGAAATACTTAGGGATAAATCTGACAAAAGATGTACAAAACCTGTACACTGAAAAACCATAAAATATTATTGAGAAAAACTAAAGAAGATCTAAATAAATTGAGAAATGTATTTTGTACATGGTCAGAAGTCTCAATATTGTTATGATGTCTGTTTTCCCCAAACTGATCTATAGATTCAATGCAACCACAATCAAAATGCTAGCAGTTTTTGAAATTGCAATGGTGAATCTAAGAAGTTACGTAGATACGCAAAGGTCCCAGACTAGGTAGCCAAAACAACTTTGGAAGAGAAGAACTAAGTTGCAAGACTAAAACTACCTGATTTCATGATTTATAAAGCTCAGTAGCCAAGAGTGTGGTGCTGGTGTCACAGTAGACAAATAGATTACTGTGGAAGAGCAGAGAGTCAGAAATAGATCCACACACATATATATACAGCCGGTTTTAGACCAAGGTGCAAAGGCAATTCAGTGGCCTAAGACCGTTCCTTTAAGAAATGACTCTGGAACAATTGGATTTCCGTAAGCAAAAAAAAAGGAACATTGAACCATGCCTTATAGTGTATATTAAAATGAACACAAAATAGATTATAAAACAATAAGGAGAACCTAAAACAATAAATCTTGTAGAAGAAAACAGGAAAAAAATCTTTGTGACATTGGGTTGGAAGAGATTTCTTAGATATGATACAGAAACCACAATCCATAAAAGAACAAATTGATAAATTAGACTTCATCTAAAATTAAAAATTCCTGCTCTTCAAAAGATACTGTTAAGAAAATACAAAGATGGGGGCTTCCCTGGTGGCACAGTGGTTGAGAATCTGCCTGTCAATGCAGAGGACACGGGTTCGATTCCTGGTCCAGGAAGATCCCTCGTGCCACGGAGCAGATAAGTCCGTGCACCACAGCTACTGAAGCCCTCGCGCCTAGAGCCTGTGCTCTGCAACAAGAGAAGCCGCTGCAATGAGAAGCCTGTGCACCGCAACGAAGAGTAGCCCACACTCGCCCCAACTAGAGAAAGCCCATGCGCAGCAACAAAGACCCAATGCAGCCAAAAATAAATAAATAAAATAAATTTTAAAAAAAGAAAAGAAAGAAAATGCAAAGATAGACCACAGATTGGGAGAAAATATTTCCAAATACATATGATAATGGACTTGCATCCAGAATATGTAAATTATTCTCAAAACTTAATAAGAAAACAAGCAACCCGCTACAATAACAGGTATGTGATATGAACAGATATTTCACCGAAGAAGAAATAAACAAGAAAAGATGCTCAACATCGTGAATCATTAGGGAAATGCAAATTAAAACTCCAATGAAATAACACAATAGGCATATTAGAATGGCTATAATTAAGACAACTCACTGTATCAAATGTCGATGAGGTTATGGAGGAAATGAACTTTCATACTTTGTTCGTGGGAACGCAAAATGGTACAGCCACTTCAGAAAATAGTTTGGCAGTTCCTTAAAAAAAATTAAACATCTTCTACATGATTCATCCATTCCCACTTCTAAATATTTACCCAAGAGGAAACAAATAAAAACGTGTCTGTTCAAAGAATTACATGTGAATGTTCATAGTAGTGGACTTGGTAATAGCCAAAAAGTTGAAACAATTTAAATGCTCATCCACAGGTGAAAGGGCAAACTCATTGTACAATAGCATAGCTCAGCCCGTGCTGAAATGACTCAGGAATAAAAGATAATGAAGTGTTGATTCATGCAACAGCATGGACGAAGCTCAGTGTAATTAGGCTGAGTGAAAGAAACAAGTCCCCCTCCATCCCCACCAAAAGAATACATGCTGTTTAGTTCCATATATTTAAAACTATTAAAAATGCTAATAAATTTAGTATCCAAAAGCAAAACAGTGTTGCCTCGGGATGGGGAAAGGCAGGGAGGGGGTGACAGGGAGAGGTGGCAAAAGGGCATGAAAAACTTTTGGAGCTAGTGGGCTATGTTCATTATCTTGATTGAGGTGATGGCTTCATAGCTGTATGTTAAAACTTATGAAATTGTATGCTTAAAATGTGCAGTGTCTTGAATTTGAATTACTCTTCCATAAAGCTCTTAAGAAACAGTGTAGTAAAGGGCTGTAGCAGGCAGGAGTGGTACAGGGTCTGTCGGGGGCACAAAGAAAGGAGTGGTCAGTCTTTCTTGGGAGGTGATCCTCGCTGAGCTGTAAAAGGTGAGTAAGCATTTGTCAGAACTGCTGCAAAGACAAAACACTCCAAGCCTCATGGAGGCTCAGTGGGGGCTGAGGGGTGTGAAGGAGCGTGGCAAAAAATTTGAGGACTCATAGAGAGATTTAGCATCCTGGCAGCTGTGGAAGTAAAGGCACCTAGAGAAGTAGGTAGGGGCCAGACCATAGAGGACTTTCTTATCATCCTGAAGAGTTAGGATTTTAGCTCATAGGCACATCTGGGCAGTAACAGGCTGTATTTGTTTTAAGGAAGATTATTTTCACCCTAGAATGAATGCTTAACTCTGATAATTAAGGATATGTAGGGTTTTAGTTAAATAAGAAGAGAATTTTCCATTGATAAAGGTTCCATATGATCACTTCCTGTGAAAGTATTTTATCTTGAATGTGCCCCCCGCCCCAAATGTGATCACATGGAAAATTTGGCACCTAATGTCAACTGTGCAGATGCGTACACTTGGATATCCATTCCTGGATTTCTCTCCTGTCTTCCCCTTACCCCACCTGTTGACAGGGAACTTTTGCCAATCTTGTTCCAAGGCTCTTTTGTCAAAAGGCTCCAGGTCAGAGATTCATCTTAATCTAAGTTGCGAAACTGCTCCACCGCAGCATCCCATCAGCCTGGAGTTGAGAACCAAGCTCAGCAGCCTGGAGATTTGGAAGGCATCTCAATGTGGTTGAGCTCCAGTGGTCCAAGCACTAAAGACCAGGTCCACCTCTCCCTGGGTGCTTTGCAAAGCGCCTGCAGTGTTGAAAGCCAGCATTGCAAGGGCACCGTGAATCCGTCAGTTGAAATGTTTTACTTTGGCCACCATGAAGGGATGCTGGAAATAATAATACTGGCACGAGTTGAGCACCGAAGAGGAGAGTCCTCTAATTATGAATCTGCCTCGGTTCCACTGTAAATATTTCTACTACCTGATAATCTTTGGCCACTAAGCCCAGATTATGCCAAATTTTGCTTTCTTGGTACAAAAAGCTTCTTGTTTTCCTTCCTCCTGGGAATGAACCTTTAGCTATATGTGTTGGAAAACTAAATCTCCATGGAATACCTCTGTGTGCATCTGGGGAAAACCTAAAGATTTATTGCGTCTGACTTTTAAAACTACTGATTTAGCAATCTTTTAATGGTTATTTTTAAAAAAGCAGATCTGGTACTTGCATTTTTGTTGAGTACCGGGAATAGTGATGAGCATTGACTTTATAGTATATTAGAATTATTGGGGTATGTATCATCATTTTATTTATTTTTTTAAAATAAATTTATTTATTTATTTATGGTTGCATTCGGTCTTCATTTTTGCGCGTGGGCTTTTTCTTTAGTTGGGGCGAGCGGGAGCTACTCTTTGTTGCGGTGCACGGGCTTCTCATTGTGGTGGCTTCTCTCGTTGCGGAGCACGGACTCTAGGCACGCGGGCTTTAGTAGTTGTGGCTCGCAGGCTCTAGAGCTCAGGCTCAGTAGTTGTGGCGCATGGGCTTAGTTTGTCCGTGGCATGTGGGATCTTCCTGGACCAGGGCTCGAACCCGTGTCCTCTGCATTGGCAGGCAGATTCTTAACCACTGTGCCACCAGGGAAGTCCCTCATCATTTGATTTTAATATTCATTGTCTTGCTGGGAGGGTTAATAATATATTCAGCAAAGAACCCTGAATTCTTAAAGCTCAGAGGTAAAAATCAATAAAATAAAAAATGATGGTGAGAATAGTTTCACTTGTTTCATAATTTTGCTGTGATTAATTGCTGAGTTACTAATTACTCAGCTACCTTAAAAGATGGCGAGAAGTGAGTGTGTTTGTTGTTATCATGATTATTGTTTTTACTGTTACTCTTAGTTAAAATAACGTCAGTCACATTCTCAGAGATCAGTGGTTTGTGTAGGTTTTAAATTAAGCCAAACCCTACTAATTGCCAGATGAGGAGCCAGGCCGGTCCCCTGCTGGGAAACAGGTGCGTCTCTGCTCCCGTGATGCTGACGTGGCCCTTGCTGTTGTCACCGAGCCCAGCATTTCCATGGCTCCTTTCTCCAAGGTGAGCTCCAGCCTGGGCCACAGAGGCCACTCTCTGCACCTGTTTAAAGGTACAAAAACATAGTTGTGTTTGTCCGTATATGACACAGATCGGTTGCCATGAAAGAAGCATTTCTTTCAACATGTAAAGAATCCTTCTCGTGTAAACTTTGACTTGATTGCAAAGCCATGGGAAGTGGGGTCCTTCTAATCCCTCCTAGGAAATTATTGTAGCTGACTCTCCTCCCTGCCTTGTTCTTATCAATGTCCAAATATATTCGTGTAAATAATTTCATTTAAACGGGACTGACTGCACTTCATTTATGATGTCATCACTAAAACTCACATGAAAGGAAGAAGAAAGAGTTCCATGTAACCTGATAAGAAACCATTATATAATAACTATTGATGATGATGTTGATAATAGTAGCTGATGATTACCAAGTATTTACTGTTTACCTGGCACTTTTTAGTGTGCTTCGCATATGGCTAAAACTTGACCCTTATAACAACCCTATGAGGTAGATATGATTATTTTCCCTATGTTACAGATCTAGAAACTCAATCTCAAAAAATTGAGGAATTTACTCAGAGTTACACAGATTGTAAGTGGTGGAGGAAAATTCAAACTCAGGCAGTCTGTCTTTAGAGTCTGTGTTCTGAGGCAGTGTATTATATTGCCTCTTGATTATATAACCTTTTAAAGAAATCATCTTAAAGGCTCAATGTAAGTTATAATTCAAATGCCATTAATGACTAAAGTAAAGAAGTGATAGTGCTACAATTTACTGAGTACTTACTATATCAGGTGCTGTGCTAAGTACTTTGCATGTATTATTTAGTGTTTCGCATGTATTATTTAATCCTCTTAGTAATGCTTTGAGGCAGGTATTATCGTTCACATTTTATAGATGAGGGAAAAAAATGAAGCTTAGAGAGGTTTACTGGCTTTCCCAAGGGCAGACAGTAAATTTGAGATAGGATTCAAAGCCAAGTTCCTGACTCAGATGCTTGTGTTTTTAACCCAATGGGAAAAGATTATAAAAACTCAAATTGGACTGTCTCATGCATAGGCTGCTCTATTATGTAAGTCATGTTATTAATTTTGAACTTTTTGGCCAATATAAGCAACTCGTACATCTCAGGATAATTGCAGATTCTCAGATGTTTTCACCTTCACATTTAAAAGTGTTTCAAGCCTGCACAGTGCTTTCAGTTGTTGGACAGTATAACCTAGAGCAGGGCTTCTTAACCTTTTTTGGTGTCATGGGCATCTCTGATAGTCTGATAGAGTTCATGTCCTACTTCTCAGAGCAAAGTATGTGAGTGCATAAGATACAATACATAGAATTATAAGGAACCAATTATATTAATTATAGTTATCAAAGCATTAAATCAAATTTGTTATGTAGTAATACATGTGCTCCTTGATTAACATTGTATTTCATCTGGCAATGGGAATGTTAACCACTGTAATTTCAAGCTGGTTATAAACATACATGATACTTTGAAGTATTAGCATCAATTACAGTGAGATATGAAACTACCCGTGGCTTCTGTTGGTTGACAGATGGACAAGTACTGCTAATGCTACCATGATTTGTTGCCTAAATTCATAATTGAAGCAAATGCTAAATTTCAGTTAGATATTGGTAAAAATAAAGATCTAACTTTTTTCCCATCTGAGTGTAAGTACTTCCATACATTCCATCCATGGGTCCCTTTGGTATTCAAGGACCTAGATTAACAAACTCTAGCCAAGAGGGTATTGCTTCATCTTAATGTGCTTCAAGTAAGAGGTATCCCATTCGATATGCTGTGCACACCTAGATGCTCAAAACTGTTTTACCTCACCAAAGGATCTGGGATCCCCATCACTACCACCACATAGAGGTTGGCCCCAGAAGGTTCTCTCCGCGTGGCTTTATAGTGTTAGCTGGTTATTTGCCTGCTCATGGAGTCTGAAGTCAACATCCCTCACCATCTTAGATCTTATAGCTCTAAAGAGAAAAGGCAAAAAGCACAGAAATACACTTTCAACATTGAGGATGTGTTACAGATGCCCAGGAAGGGCAATAAGGGTAGTAGAAGCAGTAAATGGGAGACTTTGATGTTAGAAGGAAGTTACCTGCTCTTACTGCAGTAAGATAGAATTCACTAGAATTTTACCCTTTCCCATACCTTTGTTTCGTGCACAATAATAGTACATATAGGGGCTTCCCTGGTGGTGCAGTGGTTAAGAATCAGCCTGCCAATGCAGGGGATATGGGTTCAATCCCTGGCCCAGGAAGATCCCACATGCCACGGAGCAACTAAGCCCGTGTGCCACAACTACTGAGCCTGCATTGTACAACTACTGACGCCCTCGTGCCTAGAGCCTGTGCTCTGCAACAAGAGAAGCCACCAAAATGAGAAGCCCATGCACTGCAACGAAGAGTAGCCTACACTTGCCACAACTAGAGAAAGCCTGTGTGCAGCAACGAAGACCCAACACAGCCATAAATAAATGAATGAATAAATAAATAATCTATACTTTATTTTATTTTATTTTTTTTTATTTATTTATTTTTTTTGCGGTACGCGGGCCTCTCACTGTTGTGGCCTCTCCCGTTGCGGAGCACAGGCTCCGGACAGGCAGGCTCAGCGGCCATGGCTCACGGGCCCAGCCGCTCCACGGCATGTGGGATCCTCCCGGACCGGGGCACGAACCCGTGTCCCCTGCATCGGCAGGCGGACTCTCAACCACTGTGCCACCAGGGAAGCCCAATAAGCTATACTTTTTTAAAAAAGTACATATAGCACCAAACTACATTGGTTCATTTGTTCATTCAGAAACATTTAAGTGTTGTGCTCTGTCCAAGGCACTGAGTTATCATTCGTCTGTAATTTGAATCTCACAATTCTTTGAAATTGTACCCATTTTTCAGTCTAGGGACCTGAGGCACGTAGTGGTTTAGATGTGCCTGTGAGCGGTAGAGCCAATCGTTTTACTATTTATACTGAGGGGTACCATTTACTCTTGGCATCTCTCCTAGCCTGCTGAACTGGACGGCAGGGCTTGGTAACTGAACAAATTAGCTGTTCCAATTCCCAGGAACATCTGGGACATGGTGACACAGACTAACAGGATATATAGGAACAGCGATTTTCAACTGAAATTTGCTGGACTTGTTAAGGGAAGACAAACTGCATTTTGAAGTTCTGATTGCTTTTTGGAAGCAAGAAAGTAGATTTCAGGTTAATGGATTTGGAGCCAGCTTACTTTGTGCTTGACTGGCTTTTGGTAAATCAGCCATATGTTGTGAGTCCCCTCATAAATTCTGTTTACTTGCCTCTTATTTTTCTTTTGTGCTGTTTTAGTCACTGTTACCCATTCATCCTCAACCTTGGTTTTCCATGTTTTTGCCACCTCCTCTCTTCTGCCTTTCAGAAATTCCCTGTCACTTTTTCTCAGAACTCTGTGGATGGACAGTGGTCCTTTGCACCCTGTGAAAACCTTCTCCTTTGAGGTTCAGATTGTTTTCTCATTCCTTCTGCCCTTCAGCTCAGGGTGATTGGTTAGGTACTGTCCAGGTTAGAGCTCAGCATGACTGCGCTTTTCATTCCCTTAGTTACGCCGCCTGTCTATACCCTGCCCTGCCCTAGCCCTATCCACCCTCTGTTTTTCAAAGCTCCTCTTATGTTTTACCCCTATTACCCTAGGATACACTTCTAAAGTTTGTTCACATATACTAGTTGCTTTAAATATTTTTGATTCAATTTTCACTCTTTAAGTTTTTCCAGTGACACAGGTAATATAAGTTTATATTGTACAAAATTCAAGCATTACAGAAATACATTAATGTAGGAAATGAAAGCATCCAATCCCATAATTTCCCCTCCATTTGTCTATTACTCCATACTGTTTCTTTCCTGTGTATATACCAACAAATACTGTTGTAGCTATTTGTTTTCATAAAAATATTTTTATACCATGCATGTTTTTCTGTATCTTGCCTTTAAAAAATTTTACTTGGCCATGTCTCATAGACATAGTTTCATGTCAGTACAAATAGATATACCTCAACTTTTAAAGTGATATAGGAAGTCATTTTCTATATATGCCCAGAATTTATTTGATCTGTCCCTTGTAGACAGATATTTGAATTGTTTCCCATTTGTTAAACCATCACAGAGCTGCAGTGAATATTTACATATACTCTAATTGCCTATAAAAATATGGTGTGTGTGTACACATGTCTTTACCATAAGATTAAAGGAAATTTTGAAAGAAAACAACTGATCTGTCCATAATTCTACCACGCTCATCTGGTGGTTTTGAGTTTTCTACATTCCCTTCCAGATTTCAGCCTTTTGTGTACATGATTTTATGTCTTGCATTCATCGTTTGATATCTTGCTTTTTTCATTTAACATTATGTTATAAACACTTTTCCATGTTGATACATTTTCTTGGCGGTTCTAATGGAAGTGCCATTTTCCATGATACTGACATTCTGGTTGATGTTTTTGTCTTCTACTCTTGCTTTCTGTTACCTGTCTCATGATGCTTCACCACTCTGAGCTTTCTCTTTTTCTTGCGTGTCCTTTGTTAAGCAGCTTCTTCTTCCTCTACCCTTGTGAAACCTTCTGACCAGAGGCTGCTGCAGCCTTGCCACCTCCTTTGTGGGACTCAAGCCCCAGCACACTCTTTGTGCTCAGTAAACACATGGACATCCTCTGCCAGGGAGCGCCTTCCCAGTTATCTCCCTAAGAATTTTGCCTACATCAAAGTGCCTCTACAAACACTGCCTTCTGGAAAAACGTGTACCCTGTTGGTAAATCCATGGATGCTAAGATGCATTGTAGATGTAATTTATATTCATAGCCATTTATGCAGTGCGTTATTTAGGCAGTTCAGCACCAAGGAGAATGACTGCTTTAGCTTGGGTTCAAGGTCAGTGGAGGATTTATTGTGTTTAGGCCTCTGTAGTGCTATTGGCAAGATGTAATTTTTCTATAATAGATGAAAAGCCAAACCCGGTATAAACACACTTTAATAATGGTGAAAGCACTGGCAGAGTTGTACACCGAGGAGATATGAAAGTTCACACTCCTGTAGCTTGGACTTAATTGAAGCAAATAGTCTTCATGTTTAAGTTTGGGTTGTTTGTTTTTTTGTTTTTAAATGTATTTATTTATTTTTGGCTGTGTTGGGTCTTCGCTGCTGTGCGCGGGCTTTCTCTAGTTGCAGCGAGCTGAGGATACTCTTCCCTGTGGTGCGCAGGCCATTGAGGTGGCTTCTCTCATTGCGGAGCACAGGCTCTAGGCACGCGGGCTTCATTACTTGTGGCTCATGGGCTCTAGAGTGCAGGCTCAGTCGTTGTGGCGCACGGGCTTAGTTGCTCCGCAGCATGTGGGATCTTGCCGGACCAGGGCTCAATCCCGTGGCCCCTGCATTGTCAGGCGGATTCTTAACCACTGAGCCACCAGGGAAGCCCTGGGTTGTGTGTTTGTTTGTTTGTTTTTTTGCGGTACGCGGGCCTCTCACTGTTGTGGCCTCTCCCGTTGCGGAGCACAGGCTCCGGATGCGCAGGCCCAGCGGCCATGGCTCACGGGCCCAGCCGCTCCGCGGCATGTGGGATCCTCCCAGACCGGGGCACGAACCCGTGTCCCCTGCATCGGCAGGCGGACTCTCAACCACTGAGCCACCAGGGAGGCCCTGGGTTGTGCATTTTAATGTCAGTCTTAGAGTAGTTCATCAGATGCCTTCCATTCCTCTACACATAACAGCTTAACAGCCTACTGTAGGATTCCATTTGGTCTTTGTCTTGTCTCCAGGCCCCGGGGACAGATTTACCTTTTCCTCTGTGTGCCTTGGAAATCCTTGACATGGTACCCTGGCCTCCTTTCCTCTGAACAGCTCTAGTGCTGAGAGGCACTGCTTCCTCATTAGCTGTTGCTTCACTGACAAAAAATGACTTGAGAGGCTTATTAGGGTCTTGAACTGAGACTCCTTTTGTCTGTCTCTATACCAAGTTCTCAGAACTAGTTCAAGGTTGCCTAGAGCCAGTTTCCGGAGAAGACTCCAAGCCTCCTACTTTCTCTTGAAAGGAACACTAGCTGTTCCTTGTGCCCTGTGGACTCAGTAGATTTTCACTGAAATGGAAATCTTGTCTAGGATAGAAGGTAGTGGCAAGTTGCTAAATCCAGAAGAAAATCACCTTTTTTTAAGAAGAATGAGACGGCTTAAATGCTTCTGTTCCCTCCCTGCGTGCTACAGTCCTTATCCTGCTTCACCTGCCTCTTCTGAGGCCAGGGGAGGAAGACTAAGTCTCTTTAAGGAACACTAGAGGTGCAGTGCTTTTCTCCAGTGTAGTGGTACGCGCTCTTTGAGTTGTGCCGTGACCATCTTCTCAAGGGTTTTCATAGAACTTGAAGATTTATGCCTGAGAACCCCCTGGGCTGGACCTATTAGAAAGTCTGCTACAAGAGCTGCTTGAAAGACTTTCTGAGTTAATAGGAAATTAGATTCTCTTGTCTTCCAGTGAATACCTTCTGGAGGAGTATGATTTGAAGGATGTCTAAAATCCCATCTTGCCTGTAATGTCTTCTCGATTGACCTGTGGTGAGATCTGTAGTTCTCACAATTAATTTGTTAGAGGTTAGTCATCGTGTTTCTAAGAAGGACTAATGACAATTCAGATAAATCCCCAAAGAAGGATTATCACAGTAGCCTTCTGAATGGTCCCTCTGCCCTCATCCTCATCCCCCTACCATCTGTTTTCAGTACAGTAGCCCAGGTGATCATGTCACTCTTCTCCAAGCCAAAACTGTAGTCTGTGACATCATGACCAAAAATATTGAAGTCAACTTGAAGTTCTCTCTTCCTCTCACACCCATATCCAATCTCTAAGCAGGTCTCATCAGCTCAATTTTCAAAGCATATCCAGAATTTGACCACTTCTTAGCATTTCCATTGTCACCCTCCAGGTTGGGCCATCAGCATCTCTTACCTGATTTATGATAGTGGCCTCCTAACTGGTCTCTGTGCTTTTAAGGGCAATAGACAAAGCCTGTTAGACAAATCCTGTTAAAATGTAATTTAGTTTGACTAGGGAGCCAATAATTCAGTGGAGAAAGAATAGTCCTTTCCAAGTACAACTTGATTTCTACATGTAAAAGAATAAACTTAGACCCCCTTCTCCCACACCATATACAAAAATTATTTCACAATGGATTAAAGACCTAAGTATAAGAGCTAAAATTATAAAACTCTGAGAAGGAGACATGGCTATAAAACTTCGTGATCTTGGATTAAGCAAGAATTTCTGAGATACAACACCAAAAGCACAAGAAAGCAAAAGAAAAAATAGATAACTTGGACTTCATCAAAATTTGAAACTTTAGTGTTTTACAGCAAATCATAAAAAAGTGAAACAACAACCCACAAAAAGGTAGAAAATATTTGCAAACCATATATCTGATAAGGGACTTGTATCTAGGATATGTAGTGAACTCTTACAACTCAGTAATAAAAATACATGCCCTGTTAAAACACGAGCAGAGGATCTGAACAGGCATTTCTCCAAAGAGGATGTACAAATGATCAATAAGAACAAAAAGATGCTCAATAATATTAGCCATCTATGAAATGCAAATCAAAACCACAATGAGGGCTTCCCTGGTGGCACAGTGGTTGAGAGTCTGCCAGCCGATTTAGGGACACGGGTTTGTGCCCCAGTCCGGGAGGATCCCATGTGCCATGGAGCGGCTGGGCCTGTGAGCCATGGCCGCTGAGCCTGCGTGTCCGGAGCCTGAGCTCCGCAACGGGAGAGGCCACAGCAGTGAGAGGCCCGCGTACCGCAAAAACAAAAAACAAAAAAACCACAATGAGGTGCTGCTTCATACCAGCTTAGGTGGCTATGATCAAAAAGACAGATAAAATTACAAGTGTTGAGGATATGGAGAAGTTGGAATCCTTATGCACTGCTGATAGAATGTAAAAGATTCAACCACTTTGGAAAACAGCTTGGCAGTTCCTCAGAAGGTTAAGCATAGAGTTACCATATGACCCAGCAAGCATATTTCTAGATATTTACCCAAGATAATTGAAAATGTATGTCTGTACAAGAACAGGTATACAGATGTTCATAAAAGCATTATTTATAACAGCTAACAAGTGGAAGCAACCCAAATGTCCATCAACTGATAACTGGATAAACCAAGTGTGCTTTATCCATACAATGGAATGTTATTCAGCAGTAAAAAGAAATGACGAACTAGTACATGATACAACAAGAATGACCCTTGAAAACATTCTACTAAGTGTAAGAAGCCAGTCACAAAAGACCACGTAGTGCATCATGCAGGTTACATGAAATGTCCTGAAAAGGCAAATCCATGGAGACAGAGAGTATATTAGTGGTTGCCTAGGGCTAGGAGTTTGGGGGGTGGGGAGTGATTGCTGAGGGGTGTGGGGTTTCTTTTGGAGTGATAAAATTGTTCTAAAGTTGATTGTGGTGACGGTTTCACAATTCTATGAATATACTAAAGACCATTGAATCGTACACTGTGTAAATGGATGAATGTATGGTGTGTCAATTTTATCTCAGTACAGATGTTTTAAAAATAAAAAGGGATATTACTCCTTTGTTCAGAACCCTCCAGTGGCTTCCCTTCTCATTCAGAGTAAAAGCAAAGTCTTTACAGTGGTCTTTGGTACCTCGAATACTCACTACGCTTTGCCTCATTTACCCCACTCTAGACACATTGGCCTTGTTTCTGTGTCTCAGAAATGTTAGACTCACTACTTAGGAATCTGCTGTGTCCTCTGCCCGGAACGCTTTCCCCCATATCTATCCACAAGACTTTCTCACTTTCTTCAGGCCTTTATCCAGCTATCACCTATCTAACCATCTTATTTAAAATGAAACCCCACCACAGCAGCTCTTCTCTTATGTTATTTTTCTTTATTTCTCTTAGAACTAACAGAATATATACATGCACATATATACATACATATATATTTATTATCAGTTAATTAGTTTATGTATTGTGTTAGCCTCTCATGAAGGCAAGAATTTTGGTTTGATATTGTCTACAAATACATCCTCAGCACCTAGAAGAGTGCTGAAATATAGCTGGTGCTCAGTGGGTATTTGTTGAATGAACGAATCCGTATAAGATTGTTAGTGAACAATTGGTATCAATCTGATTAGATGGTTGGAACCTAGGAAACAGTAGCAGAAGAAAGGGGAGAAAGGATAGATTAAAAAAAAAAAGTACCTTTGCAGATTGGTCAAAGTTGGGGATACCATCCATAAAGAAGCAACCCTAGGACTTCCCTGACAGTCCAGTGGTTTAAGACTCTGTGCTTCCACCACAGGGGGCACGGGTTCAATCCCTGGTGGGGAACAAAGATCCCACAAGCCTTGCAGCATGGCCAAAATGTAAAAAAAAAAAAAAAAAAAAAAAAAAGAGGCAACCCCATTAAGTCATGAATGGTGGAGGGTTACGTTTTTGGGTGCTAGTTGAGAAGGTTCGGAGAGGAAATGGCATGGAAGGTCTCCCAAAGCAGGAGAGGGTTGGGTTAAAGGCAGTGCCTCTTCTTCTGCAGCTTTAATTAAGGTGGAATATTGGGCCTTCATAAGAATTGAGTTACTGATTAGCAAATCTAGTATGAATAAATGAGATGATTTCAGAGTTTTTGAGGCAAAAATCATTCATCTATGCTTCAGATGCTTGTTAGTCAGGTATCATGCAAAGGAACTGAGCAAACATAACGCAAAAGGAATCAATTGCCATCTTGGTATGCCTGTTAGATATTAACTCTCTTTATTATTCTTTTAAACATCTCTAACGATATGCAATTAAAGGATTATTATTTGGAAGGCACTTCGCTTTGAAAAGTAGCAAATGAAAGCATTGTTTCTATTTAAATGTGGATGAGAGATGGACCATATAAATACAGCGGGCTAATGTATCTTTACCAATTAATGTTTTTAATTGATAACTTAAGAACTACTAATTCCATTGTAATTCTATATATGACACTAGAGAAAGGCAGTTAACCATAGAATAAATGTTTTTGGTGTCAGATATTTTTTCTTTTTCACTTATTGTCACACAGAGCTTTTCCTTAAATTACTGGATTGTTTGCCTTATACTTGACTGTATAACTACATTTTGTTATGTTGAAAAACTGATTAAAGACCCTTATATCTAAAAAACTATGGCCTAATTTATAAAATTATTTTCCTCTAGGTTGTATCATATACTGTATGCTCTTTGAGCCTGGGTAAAAGGGCTTTTGAAAGTATTCATGTTGTAAAATAAATAATATGGCATTCCCAATGCTTTATAATAATATTTGGAAAACACCATCTTATTAATAATATTTTCCTACACATTTTCATTTAAAATACTGAAGATTTTCAAGGAAACTAATTACGGTTATGAATTTAGGTTTAATTTAAATTAAGAATTCTACAGAAAAAAAAAAAGAGAGAAAAATGGCTTAAAACCATAGCCCCGGGCTTCCCTGGTGGCGCAGTGGTTGGGAGTCCGCCTGCCGATGCAGGGGACACGGGTTCGTGCCCCGGTCTGGGAGGATCCCACATGCCGTGGAGCGGCTGGGCCCGTGAGCCATGGCCGCTGAGCCTGCGCGTCCGGAGCCTGTGCTCCGCAATGGGAGAGGCCACAACAGTGAGAGGCCCGCATACCGCAAAAAAATAAAAAAATAAAATAAAATCATAGCCCCTGTTCTCCTATCAGAATTGGTTCAATTGAGGCTGGTCCCCTGTGTGGGAAGTGGAGCAGCATAAGGATTAGATCCCACAGTTTTAGTTACGTTTGCTGTGGAAGGGCCCATTGTGTGTTCTGTGTGATTGGCAGATTAGCTATATGTGAATTTTAAATAATAAAAGTCAAGGTATATTCATGATATTCACAAATTATGATTTGCTTGATAACGTTTATGTTTGTGGATACCAGACCTTAAATCAGGTGGTCCTTTCTGGAAGGTCAGGCCTCGTGTACTTCCTTGTTGAGTATGTTATCCTGCTTTGCACTCACGGTATGTAAATGCATTAACTGTGCTTTCTGGGTGAGGCATATAACTTGTGTAGTTGGGTCATTAAGATGAGTAGAGGGGCTACATATCTTGAAGTATTTGTAGTAATTACCAGACAGCCTGGGCACTGGCCTAGTGACTGATGCAGGTTTCCTCAGGCAAACGTTGGTCTGGATCTCCGGGAAACCTTTGCGTTTGTCAGCAGCAGTGAAGGCCTGAATAGGCTGACAGGTACCCCTCTCTTCCATGCCTCCTTCCTGTTTCTGAGCATGCAAGGCTCTTCCATTTGCTTCAGAGCTTTCCTGAACTATTCCAGATAGGTGGGAGCTCTTCCCCAGCACCGATATTACTGGCCAAGGACATCACCCAAAATTACAGTTTGTAAACAACATTAGCACAGGCTCTTAACCTTGTGGCAACTTTGCCAGAAAGCTTGCTTACCCGACGAGCTCGGTGTAATCTGAATACGGCCACACTGAAAGGAAACACTTGCTTGCCGTTCCCAGGGCCAACTTAAGGGTTCGTCAAGAATATTTCTAGAAACTGAAAACATAAAAGACATTTTCATCCAAATGAGTTGTTCAGTCTGATGTAATCCTGACTTTAGAAAAAAAATTCTTACTGACAGCACCTCTGAAACATAACCCGTTGACTAGCGGGAATAAGCAAAGCACGATGCTTCATTTGCTGAACATTTTTGGTAATTTTCTTGCCGTAAGTTGAGAAAATAAAAAATATTTACGATAAAAGCTCTTCAGGTTTTCTGGCCTCCATTAATAATTAAAAGATCAATAAACGCACTGTAGCAAAAGTTTCTACACCAGTATAAATGTGTACGGTTGAATCAATAAGGTACATTAAACGATGTGCGCTGCAACCAAGCTGCCTGAGAGAGTGCAAAGTAGGTTTAAAAAAAAAATCAATGAAAGGAGGAAAATGGAAGTAGTTAGTCCTGCAGATGGGTTTTGATCATCATTCTCTATTGTTCACTTTACCTTCTATAATGCTGCACTTTTGTGGGAAGTCTGAGAAAGCAAGGATTCTTCCCATCATTGTCCATGCTGTGGTCAGTACTAAATGGAAGACCTGTGTTGTCTGAAGTCTTAACCTTGAACAGCCTTCTGGAGTGATGAGATCTATGTGTGTTAACTGTCCTTAGGTTTTGAATTGTTTTTCTCTGTGGCCTTTTACCTTTCACATTTCATTTTTGCTCCACATTTGCCTTCTTCTTTCATCCTTCCCGATTCTACAAGTACTTTGTGTGGTTGAAAATGAGTGGTAATACATTTTATTGCTTGTTTCAGTTTGGTAAATACTATAATGTGTTTTATTGATTACCTTATTGTTTTGTTTTTATATATAGCAGAGAGGAATTTTTTTATGTCTGTTCAGAAAAGCCAAGTTGTAATTGTGATCTTTAAAGGCCCAGTTTCCTAGATTGTTACCTTAAATGTCATGCTTTCTGATATGTTTAAACACTGAGAATTTTGATTAACATTTTATGGCATAGGAATGTGTCCCCCATTTTCCCAAACACATTTTCCATTTTAAAACATTAGGGTTTTTTGTTTGGTTGTTTTTGTGCTGGCACAAAATTGGCTTTAGCTGGGGCATCTAAAAGCACGTTATAAACAGGCACCAATCACCCCCCTCTTTGGAGACTGAGAAGCAGACAGTCTGGTAGAAGGCCTGCCTAGGTCAGGGTTGGCAGTGAAGTCCTAAAGACGTATCTTGAGCCTGGTTTTTCTCATCTGTAAAATTATGGTATGCGATCTCTAAAAATATGACCGGTTCTCATAGTAAGTTCTCTGATTCTGTGTCTGCAGAGCTGTCCTCTGTCCTTGGGAGTGTATCCCACATACCTTTGTTCCAAACAAAGCAAACTGGATTCTCCTTTACATCCCTCTTTTTTACCATCTCTTCAACAGGAATGCTCAGTTTCTCAGTTGCTAGCAGTACATGTGAAAGGCAAATGACAGGTCAGAAGTTGATTGCTGGCACTTCTGGATCTGCCTTATTGCCTTCTCCAGGATGAGTCCCTTAGGGAAAGGAAGGCAGGGTGACCTCAGCAGTTTCCAAAGATACTTTCAAGTTTGAAGGTGGCAGATTGCAGCAACACTTTTGTTTCTCTTTTGGTTACAGATAAGAATTTCTGCTGTCAGGGGATCTTATCTATTTGCCTGGGTTATGGAGGGGGCTTCTATGGGCTTGGCTTAGCCCCCATCCAAACAATCAGGGAAGTTTTCATGAAGTCCTGCTGCAAGGTAAAAGGATGAAAGAGGTGCCCCTTGTATTAGTATCCAAGGGCTGCCATAATAAAGTAGCACAAACAGGGTAGCTTAAATCAACACAGATTTGTTGTCTCTTAGTTCTGGAGGCCAGAAGTCTGAAATTGAGGTATTGGCAGGGCCATGCTCTCCCTGACGCCTCTAGCGGGGAATCCTTCCTTGCCTCTCCCTAGTTTCTGGTGGTTTGCTGGCAACGGTGGAAGGCAGTCCTTGGCCTCCTTGGCTCATGCTATGGCACTTCAGTCTCTGCCTTGGTCATCACATGGCCCTTGTGTGTCAGCATCTGTACTCTTCTTCCTATAAAGATGCCAGTCATATTGGATTCGGGCTCACCATAATGGTCTCATCTTAACTTGATTACATCTTCAAAGACTCTATTTCCAAATAAGGTTGGATCCACAAATAGCAGATATTAGGCTTCAACATACCATTTTGGGAGACAGAGTTCACCCCAGAATAACACTAAAGCTTTTTTCCATGTCTAAGATGCAGAGAGCCTCTTGGTGTGGGGTTGAACCTGCAGATCAGCAATCTGAACAATGTATTTGGAAAACAAGTCTCTGGTACAAAGAAAAATGAAAAAAGCTTTTTTAAAGGACAGTGCTTTTGGTGTATTGAAAGACTGGGTCTCTGTTTTACTTCGGAACATTCAGACAAAGTCCAAGGATAAATCACCACGTTGGATGTGGCTTACACTAATGCCTTTTGATGCTTCTGACATGTTTGTAAAGGCCAAGATTCATTTGTGCATAGAGGTTATTATCTTTCAGTTCTTTGTGTGGGAACTAACTGAGCCGATGGTGTTCTTCAAAAACAGTTACTGGACCTTTCACATAGCAATTACTACCTGGTTTTTTATCTTGCTACGGAAGAGAAAACGTACCATTATATAAAATACAGTGTTATAATACATACACACACACACGCATATATATATCTGTGTATATATAAGTTCTATATATATATGTATGTGTGTCTGTATGTGTGTGTGTGTGTGTGTGTGTGTGTGTGTGTGTGTATATATATATATATATATATATATATATGTTATTGTTCCCCTGTAAGAATGGTATAAGATTATTTAGGATACATGAAATCCTTATATTTTTGTTCCCCATTCCCCCATGATACATATACTTTTTGTGGGAAATGGGGTCTGATCATCCAGGTCTGAAGGTATATCCTGGAGAGAGGTTTACCCTCTACCACTAGGTATGGAGGGAGGTTCCAGGAAGGACTGGTTAATAGTGAGGTGTCTCTTGTGACTGGCCTAGTCTCTTGGATGTGGGCTGTCTTTTATGCTGTGCGTGGGCCCTGTGTAATTAGCTGTAATTTGTGTCAGTGATCTGAGCTGTCACCGTGTGCAGCCTGGCCTCTGCCACATCCAGAGCAGTCTGATGGACAGGTGGAGAACTTGCTTTGTCTTGCTTTCATGGGGTGGACTGAAAGGCCAGAGAGAATCCAGTGAGTGCTGAGGGACAATAAACCAAAAACATCAATAGACAATGCTGCCTGAACCATGCTGAACTTTGGAATTTACAAAGTTAATTCTTGTGGGGATTTTCATTTAAGAAAATCTTGGAGCAAGATTTTAGAGGAATCTATCTTATTATTCTTTCACCTAATAGCCCATTGTCTTTTTTTTAAGGGTTCTGTTTTTGGTATTGGTTCTTCAGTACTGAGCAGTTGGAAACTAATTCACTTAAAATATTTTTTTAAGTGGTAGGGGGCTGATTGGGACTTAATCCTTATTTGGCATGTGTGTTTCAATGACTTGGTAGAAGATATAATTAATTTTCTGAGAATGGAAGTGTATTCTAGAAGCTTAAATTGTTTCTACATCAGTTACAAATAGTCTTTGGTTAAAAGGATTTGAGGGAGTCCCCACTTTCACCAATGGACAGATCATCCAAAATGAAAATAAATAAGGAAACACAAGCTTTAAATGATACATTAAACAAGATGGACTTAATTGATATTTATAGGACATTCCATCCAAAAACAACAGAATACACATTTTTCTCAAGTGCTCATAGAACTTTCTGCAGGATAGATCATATCTTGGTTCACAAATCAAGCCTTGGTAAATTTAAGAAAATTGAAATTGCATCAAGTATCTTTTCCGACCACAACACTATGAGACTAGATATCAATTACAGGAAAAGATCTGTAAAAAATACAAACACATGGAGGCTAAAAAATACACTACTTAATAACCAAGTGATCACTGAAGAAATCAAAGAGGAACGACCCAAAACCTATAGGATACAGCAAAAGCAGTTCTAAGAGGGAAGTTTATAGCAATACAATCCTACCTTAAGAAACAGGAAACATCTCAAATAAACAACCTAACCTTGCACCTAAAGCAATTAGAGAAAGAAGAACAAAAAAACCCCAAAGTTAGCAGAAGGAAAGAAATCATAAAGATCAGATCAGAAATAAATGAAAAAGGAATGAAGGAAACGACAGCAAAGATCAATAAAACTAAAAGCTGGTTCTTTGAGAAGATAAACAAAATTGATAAACCATAAGCCAGACTCATCAAGAAAAAAAAAAGGGAGGGGCTTCCCTGGTGGCGCAGCGGTTGAGAGTCTGCCTGCTAGTGCAGGGGACACGGGTTCGAGCCCTGGTCTGGGAGGATCCCACATGCCGCGGAGCAACTGGGCCCGTGAGCCACAACTACTGAGCCTGCGCGTCTGGAGCCTGTGCTGCTCAACAAGAGAGGCCGTGATAGTGAGAGGCCCGCGCACCGCGATGAAGAGTGGCCCCCGCTTGCCACAACTAGAGAAAGCCCTCGCATATAAACGAAGACCCAACACAGCAAAAATAAATAAATTAATTAAAAAAAATTAAAAAGAACTGTGGTGTTAACACATACCTAAACCTCTAAAAAAAAAAAAAGAAAAAAAAGGGAGAAGACTCAAATCAATAGAATTAGAAATGAAAAAGAAGTAGCAACTGACACTGTAGAAATACAAAGGATCATGAGAGATTACTACAAGCAACTCTATGCCAATAAAATGGACAACCTGGAAGAAATGGACAAATTCTTAGAAAGGCATAACTGCCGAGACTGAACCAGGAAGAAATAGATAATAAGAACAGACCAATCACAAGCACTGAAATTGAAACTGTGATAAAAAATCTTCCAACAAACAAAAGCCCAGGACCAGATGGCTTCACAGGTGAATTCTGTCAAACATTTAGAGAGGAGCTAACACCTATCCTTCTCAAACTCTTCCAAAATATAGCAGAGGGTGGAACACTCCCAAACTCATTCTATGAGGCCACCATCACCCTGACACCAAAACCAGACAAAGATGTCACAAAGAAAGAAAACTACAGGCCAATATCACTGATGAACATAGATGCAAAAATCCTTAACAAAATACTAGCAAACAGATTCCAGCAGCACATTAAAAGGATCATACACCATGATCAAGTGGGGTTTATCCCAGGAATGCAAGGATTCTTCAACATATGCAAATCAATCAACGTGATACACCATATTAACAAATTGAAGGAGAAAAACCATATGATCATCTCAATAGATGCAGAGACAGCTTTCGACAAAATTCAACACCCATTTATGATAAAAACCCTGCAGAAAGTAGGCATAGAGGAAACTTTCCTCAACATAGTAAAGGCCATATATGACAAACCCACAGCCAACATCATCCTCAATGGTAAAAAACTGAAACCATTTCCACTAAGATGAGGAACAAGACAAGGCTGCCCACTCTCACCACTGTTATTCAACATAGTTTTGGAAGTTTTAGCCACAGCAATCAGAGAAGAAAAAGAAATGAAAGGAATCCAAATCGGAAAAGAAGAAGTAAAGCTGTCACTGTTTGCAGATGACATGACACTATACATAGAGAATCCTAAAGATGCTACCAGAAAACTACTAGAGCTAATCAATGAATTTGGTAAAGTAGCAGGATACAAAATTAATGCACAGAAATCTCTTGCATTCCTATACACTAATGATGAAAACTCTGAAAGTGAAATTAAGAAAACACTCCCACTTACCATTGCAACAAAAAGAATAAAATATTGAGGAATAAACCTACCTAAGGAGACAAAAGACCTGTATGCAGAAAATTATGACACTGATGAAAGAAATAAAAGATGATACAAATAGATGGAGAGATATACCATGTTCTTGGATTGGAAGAATCAACATTGTGAAAATGACTCTACTACCCAAAGCAATCTACAGATTCAGTGCAATCCCTATCAAACTACCACTAGCATTTTTCACAGAACTAGAACAAAAAATTTCACAATTTGTATGGAAACACAAAAGACCCCGAATAGCCAAAGCAATCTTGAGAAAGAAAAATGGCACTGGAGGAATCAGGCTCCCTGACTTCAGACTATACTACAAAGCTACAGTCATCAAGACAGTATGGTACTGGCACAAAAAACAGAAATATAGATCAATGGAACAGGATAGATAGCCCATAGATAAACCCACGCACATATGGTCACCTTATCTTTCATAAAGGAGGCAAGAATATACAGTGGAGAAAAGACAGCCTCTTCAATAAGTGGTGCTGGGAAAACTGGACATGTACATGTAAAAGTATGAAATTAGAACACTCCTTAACACCATACACAAAAATAAACTCAAAATGGGTTAAAGACCTAAATGTAAGGCCAGACACTATCAAACTCTTAGAGGAAAACATAGGCAGAATGCTTTATGACATAATTCACAGCAAGATCCTTTTTGACCCACCTCCTAGAGAAATGGAAATAAAAACAAAAATAAACAAATAGGACCTAATGAAACGTCAAAGCTTTTGCACAGCAAAGGAAACCATAAACAAGACCAAAAGACAGCCCTCAGAATGGGAGAAAATACTTGCAAATGAAGCAACTGATAAAGGATTAGTCTTCAAAATTTACAAGCAGCTCATGCAGCTCAATAACAAAAAAACAAGCAACCCAACCCAAAAAATGGGCAGAAGAGCTAAATAGACATTTCTCCAAAGAAGATATACAGATTGCCAACAAACACATGAAAGAATGCTCAACATCATTAGTCATTAGAGAAATGCAAATCAAAACTACAATGAGATATCATCTCACACCAGTCAGAATGGGCATCATCAAAAAATCTAGAAACACTAAATGCTGGAGAGGGTGTGGAGAAAAGGGAACCCTCTATACTGTTGGTGGGAATGTAAATGGATACAGCCACTATGAGAACAGTATGGAGGTCCTTACAAAACTAAAAATAGAACTACCATATGACCCAGCAATCCCATTACTGGGCATATACCCTGAGAAGACCATAATTCAGAAAGAGTCTTGTACCAAAATGTTCATTGCAACTCTATTTACAATAGCCAGGACATGGAAGCAACCTAAGTGTCCATCAACAGATGAATGAATAAAGAAGATGTGGCACATATTTACAATGGAATACTAGCCTTAAGAAGAAACAAAGTTGAGTTATTTGTAGTGAGGTGGATGTACCTAGACTCTGTCATACAGAGTGAAGTAAGTCAGAAAGAGAAAGACAAATACCATATGCTAACACATATATATGGAATCTAAGAAAAAAACAAAAGGTCATGAAGAACCTAGTGGTAAGATGGGAATAAAGACACAGACCTACTACAGAATGGACTTGAGGACATGGAGAGGGGGAAGGGTAAGCTGTGACAAAGTGAGAGAGTGGCAGGGACATATATACACTATCAAACGTAAAATACATAGCTAGTGGGAATCAGCTGCATAGCACAGGGAGATCAGCTCGGTGGTTTGTGACCACCTAGAGGGGTGGGATAGGGAGGGTGGGAGGGAGGGAGACGCAAGAGGGAAGAGATATGGGGACATATGTATATGTGTAACTGATTCACTTTGTTATAAAGCAGATACTAACACACCATTGTAAAGCAATTATACTCCAATAAAGATGTTAAAAAAGTAAAAATAAAAATGGACAAAGGACTTGAACAGACGTTTCTCCAGAGAAGACATACAAATGCCTAAAAAGCACATGAAAAAATGCTCAACATCCTAAATCCTTAGGAAAATGCAAATCAAAACCACAATGAGATACCAGTTCACATACACTAAGACAGCTATGTATAGAAAAAGTGCGGAAAATAATGTGTCAGTGAGGATGTAGAAAAATTGGAACACTTGTACAATGCTGGTGGAAATGTAAAATGGATCAGTCACTGTGGGAAACAGTTTGGTGATTCCTCTAAATTTAAACATAGAATTATTGCATGATGCAGCAATTCCACTCCTAGGTATCTAGCCAAAAGAATTAGAAACCTGTATTCAAACAAAAACTTGTACATAAATGTTCATAGTAGCAACTATTTACTATAGCCAAAGGTGAAAACATCATAAATTTCATCCAAAGAGGAATGGTAAGAATATGTGGTATATCCATATTCAGCTATAAAGAGTATTTAGTCATAAATAGATTGAAATACTGATACATGATATACAACATAGATGAGCCTTGAAAACTTCAATCTAATAGAAGCCAAGCACAAAAGGCTACATATCACATGATTCCATTTATATAAAATATCCAGAAAAGGCAAATCCATAATACAGAAAAGTGATTAGTGGTTGCCAAGATTTGGGGGGAGAGGGAAATGGGGTGTGACAAAGGGTTTTCTTTTGTGTCAATGACAATGTTCTGGAAATTCATAGTGGTAATGGTTGCACAACATTATGAATGAACTAAATTGTACTAAAATTTTCACTTTAAAATGGTTAGTTTTCTGTTATGTGAATATCACCTCAATTTTTAAAATGTAAATTAGAAGAGAGTAGGCCAATAGTTCAAGAAAATTGTGTTGTTTTAGCAGAAAGAAAACAAAACTTTAGACTTGTATTACTACAATATTTGATGCTAAAATTCTTTTTGAAAATATTTTAAATAAACCTACTAAATGTTAGCCAACTTGGACAGTGACAAATAAAATTCCCTTCCCATGAACCTTCTGTAGTACTCTATATCCATAAAGCATCTTTCTAGTACATCATCTACAAGTGGCAAAAATGGATATTTTCATTAAGAAGTATATATATACATATCTATATATATATATAAAGGTATATTACATAGGATATCCTCTACCATATGAATACAGGGGCAAAAAGTAAATAAACCTAAAATTAAGCCTAGTAATTGAAGTTTCAGTATTTATCTTTCTTAAAAATTATCTTAGTATCTAACAAATATACATTATTTAGATAAATTTAGCATCAGTTTAAGGTCTTAAGTTACCTGAATATTTTGGAGATCATCTTCAGGCTGACATACTACAAAATATAATTACTTTTGAAATAATATTTGTCAGAATAATGATTCAGTTTTGTTATTACAAATTTACATATTTTATAATCTTAAACATTAAGCAGAAGCAATGGTAGATCATTCAGTCAGTAAACCCAAATTAGTTTAGAAAGAATGTGGCCAACTAGGATAAAAATGTATGAAAAGTATTCTTTTTTTAAAAATTGAGATACACGAAACAGAATAGAGAGGCCAGAAATAAACCCACAAATTATGGTCAATTAGTTTATGACAGAGGAGCCAAGAATATACAATCAGGAAAGGACAGTCCCTTCAATGAATGGTGTTGGGAAAACTGGACAACCACATGCAGAAAATGATACTTACACCCTACACAACATGCAACAATATGGATGGTCCTTGAGGGCATTATGCTAAGTGATATAAGTCAGATAGGAAAAGACAAATACCATATGATCTCACTTTAATGTGGAATTAAACACATATATAACAACAAACAAAACTCATAGATGCAGAGAAAAGATTGATGGTTGCCAGAGGTGGGGGCTGGGGGGGGGGTAGGAGAAATGGATGAAGTGGATCAAAATGTACAAATTTCCAGTTATAAGTCATGGGTATGTAATGTACAGCATGGTGACTACAGTTAATAATATGGTATTGCATTTTTGAAAGTTGCTAAGAGTAGATCTTAAAAGTCCTCATCACAAGAAAAAAAAATTGTAACTATGTATGGTGATGGATGCTAAGTAGACATCATGGTGATCATTTCACAACATATATAAATATCAAATCATGTCACATACCTGAAACTATTATCATGTCATATGTCAATTATATCTCAATTAAAAATTGATACACAAAATCTTTAAAAAAATAAAAAGGATTTGTATATTAAAAGTATAATTAAAAATAACCACAGTGGGGCTTCCCTGGTGGCGCAGTGGTTGAGAGACCGCCTGCCGATGCAGGGGACGCGGGTTCGTGCCCCGGTCTGGGAAGATCCTACATGCCGCGGAGCGGCTAGGCCCGTGAGCCATGGCCGCTGAGCCTGCGCGTCCGGAGCCTGTGCTCCGCAACGGGAGAGGCCACAACAGTGAGAGGCCCGCGTACCGCAAAAAAAAAAAAAAAAAAAATAACCACAGTGTATCTCTTAATCTCATGTCCCAATCTTGCCCCTCCCCACTTCCCTCTCCCCATTGGTAACCACTAGTCTGTCTTCTATGTCTATGAGTCTGTTTGTTCTATTTTGATATATAAACATTCATTTGTTTTATTTTTTAGATTCCATATGTAAGTGATAATGTGGATTATTTGTCTTTCTCTGATTTACTTCCCTAAGCATAATATTCTTTAGGTCCATCCATATTGTTGCAAATGGCAAAATTTCACTCTTCTTATGGCTGAGTAATATTCCATGTGCATATATCCCACATCTTCATCCATTTATCTGTTGGTGGACACTTAGGTTACTTCCATCTCTTGACTATTGTAAATAGTGCTGCTGTGAACATTGGGGTGCATGTATGGAATAGTTAAGCAGCAAGGATATACTGTATAGCACAAGGAACTATAGACATTATTTTGTAATAACTTTAAATGGAGTATAATCGATCTATAAAAATATTCAGTCACTGTGTTGTACACCTGAAGCTAATATATTATAAATCAACTATACTTCAATTTAAAAAAGGATAAATACAGTATGAGATAAATCTAGGTTCAATGTATTTTCTGTTATTGGATACTTACTCATAAGGAGTGGGGGAAGAAAAAAGAGAGAAAATTGAGTCATACAACAGGAGTGGGTCCCTGGAGTTCAGCGAATGTGTCCTGTGTCTCTTGGCAGGTCTGCCATTGGCTGTATAAGGCTGTATATGAATCAACCATGCAAATCTGCTGTTTTTAAGGGTTAGCTGAGTAGGGGCAGGTGCAAGGGGCATCAGACTGGACTTGGTGATGTTGTAAGTCTCTTAAATTGTATTTACATTACAGATGACTCCTACAAGGTTTGAAGTGAATTCTGATGCTGTTAATATTGATTTTAATTTTCTTTCCCTTTTCCTTCTCTGCTTGGGATAAAATGTTAATTAACTCTAACCTGTGACACTTGTGTGCCTCATATTGCTTGTTTAATTTACAAGTCCATGGGGCAAGTTCCTTTCTGTTCTCTGCAGTGCCAAAGACCCTGATGGCAGAAATGTTTATTATTATTAGGTATTATAATAATCACGATGTTCTGCTAAAATACTGTGCTGATTGCATTTAGTCAGAAGTGATAGCTTTAGTCCTTTTTAACTTGAAAGTATTTTATTTTGCTTTAAGCTGGTTAGACAGTGATTTCATCAGGAAGACTAAGCTAGATACTAAATTGAAATGTAGTTTGAATGCATTTTTGAATTATGCTGGTTATTCTGAGCCAAAAGCAGTTGCACCTTCATTGTAAAGTATGTTTTAATAATTTTAAACCTCCTCTCACTCCAGAATGGTTAAGTGGATTTTTTTTTTCTTTTCTCAAATTATTCCCAAAGAAAGAAAAATATAGGATGGGGACCAAGCCTAACTAATTTGGCTGAGGAAGGGCATTAATGATTGAGTGAAAACACGTGGCTCTAATATTCTGCTTAGAAATATCTTCAACAGGAACTTTTAAAAAACTGTAAACTCTGTCAATTACTGTAGAAGGCTCCATCCATAGAGAGTGACAGAGAACTGAGGCACACATCAGAATAATTCAGTCCAGGAAACACTCTATGGGAAACATCTCAACAGAGAAAACCTTGTTAATTAAAACTGGCTTGGAAAGGCCAGCCGAATGAGTGAAGTTTACATTGGAGTAATCTCTAGTGTATGGCAAATCGATGTGATTACCCATGGCCATTACCTAGAACTTGGCAGGGGTTCTGGGAAGTGGGGAGGAACTCAGAGACAAGGTGGGATTAGTGGGTTTGTGCTTGTCATAGGTGGTTACTCGTTTTATTCATTCAGTAGACATTTATTGGGTCCCTCATATGTAATTGGCACTGTGCGAGGAACTGGGCATCTGGAGGGGAGGAAGACATTGTTTCTGCCCTCAGGGATGAGACACACCATCAAGGAAGGCTGAGGAAGCCCTGTGAGAGAGCAGTTGCAGGTTACAGGGTATCACAGAAGTACTGAGAATGGATAGCTAGACTAGCCCAAACCAGGGAAAGCTTCCTGGAGGAGAGGGTGCCTGAGCTGAATCCTGCAGAATCGAGGTGAGGATGCGGGAACAGCATGAACAAGCACTAAGGTCAGAAATAACGCAGGCACAGCAGGAAGCCATGAGCAGTTCCCGGACCACACGGAGTACGGGGCCGTGATGGTGAGGCTAGCTGTTGGACAGAGGTACATGGGAGCCTACGTTAGGGAATTAGGGCTGTAGGTGATACGGTGCTGCTGAAGGGTTTTGAGCACAGATGAGATGGAGTCAGTTTTGTGTTTTACAAGGATCTCTGGGGAATGGTTTCTTGAATAGAGGATGGGCTCGAGGGTGGGAATAAAGCCAGAGGCATGCCTAGCTGGGGGGAGACTTTTTGAGTTATCCAAGCTAAAAGGGAGAATTGGAATCTTGTTGGTAAAAGCAGCCAACCCTGGAGTTTAATTGGATATAAGTTCTGAGGGCAATGGAGTAATATAGAATGAATCCCAGATTTCTTGTTTGGGCATCTGGAGGACTGCTGGCCCTAACAGTTGAAACTGGGAGCAAAAGTGAAGGATCAAGTTTATGGACGAAAATGAGGCCGTGCCTAACTTGATGCGCCATGGGATAGAAACAGTTTCTCTGCTGCAAGGCCAGCCCTGGAGAGTCCACCTTTCTCTCCTTTTCTCTCCTTCCTTTCTTTCCCTTCTTTTCTTCTCTTTGCTGCTTTACTGCAGAAGTATTTAGGGTGGCTAACTATAGTTATGCATTTGGAAGCTATTAGCATATGTGGGGTGGGTAAAGTTGTGAGAGTGGAAAAGATTCCCCACCCCAATGGGTAGCAGGGAAGAGGGGAACCCAAATTTAGGGTAGGGGAGATTTTCCAGAGATTCCCCCAGAGGAGGGAATCCTACCCAGAAATGAGGGGGGGGGGTGGTCTCCCAGAGTAGAAGCCGAGGGGATTCCACCATTTACAGTGTGAATCATATTTACATGAGACGGCTGCCTTCTCCATAAATAATGCAAGAGAGAATGTTTACCTAGGCCTAGCTGAGTTATCCCCAAAGCCAAATTTTACTGTAATCAAGAGTGGTGTTTTAATCTGAGTTAAATAAATACCGATGTAGATTTTCTCCTTTATCTTAGCCTATATTAGATCTCGAGTACATATTGAGTAAATACAATTTTAGGGAATGTTGGATATTTGAAATATTGGATTTTCTGTTCTATCTTCTGCCACTTTTTCACTAAATGACCTCAGGCAAAGTAGATACCTATTTTGGGGCCTCTCTTTTCTCACGTATAGAACAAAAGGACTGGACTAAGTGGTTATTATGATTATTACTCTTGATTGAATGAATAAAGCTGAGAGAGAGGCTCAGGTTTGAGTTGGAAGGTAACTGGGTGCCTAGGAGCTCGTTAGGAGCTTAACTGACCAAAGAAAGGGCAGACACTTTCTCTCTACCCTCCTCTCCCAGTCACTTATGTTCTTGTTGATGCTCCACACGCCTCCATCTGCCATGTAAAAATAATTCAGACAAAATATTTTATAAATATGCATGATTGGATTGTAAAGATGTGGTCCATTTTTTCCTCTCCAACTTGTGTTTTATAGAACGTTGACTAGTGACATGTAACACCAAGGAGTTAGTGGTCAGATAAGTCTCGGAAATACGACTCACCATACCCCTCTCTTAGAAATTCCCACCGCATCTCACATTCTGCAAGAATTTCTGCTGTGAAAAAATGTTTTTTTCTTTTTTCTTAATCCAGCATTCATTTTCTCAAATGAATATATTAAATTCTTATTTTACTCAGACTCTGTTGCCATCCCAGAGAGTCCTTGATCTCAGTGCACTTTATGGGAAACAATAATGTATTTGCGCAAGCTCTCCAGATGTTCACTGAAGGGATGGAGTGTTGAATGCCAGAGACACGAGCACTATGCTCGACTCAGATGCATATCACCACCCCGCGAATTCTTGCAATCTAAGGAGGCCTGGAAAATAGATATGGAAAGAAATAAACAAAATGCTTTTTACCCCTTTAACCTGACAGGTGATGCTATTTTGTTCAGACTGTCTTTAATTCCACATTAAGCAGTGGCATTGAACTAAAACTTATGAATTTGAGGTTTCCACTCTTTTCTTTTATTCTGAGGACCATTCCAGGGAATGAATGTGCTCTGACTTGTGAAAATCTGGCCGGTTTGATTCATAGGTCACTTGCCCTGTCCCCACCTTAGTTTTGTCCCTTCATCCCTCTTCAGGGAAGAAGAAAAAGAAAGATGACAAGAAAAGAAAAAAGCAAAGGAAAATAAAAGGAGGGGAAATTGGATTCATAAAAGCCCAAGAGGTATTAAATTCCCACAGCTGGTACCACAGCTTTGAGTACTTTAGACTATGGGACATTTCCTGTAATAAAAAGGAGGGTAAGTGGGGGCTTTTGTTGTAAATTTAGAATGCATTCTTGTTGTGGATTGGTGGTATTAGTGTTCCTGTCAGATGTGCTATTAATATGGCTATTTGGGATCTACAAGTGACCTTAAAATTTGACTTCTTTAAAATGAAAGAATCAATAAGCAAATGCCTAATAATAAGGCCGATTATTTTAGCATTAAAAACCCCCCTTGAAGTTGATAATATTTTTCAGATGGCTTCATACATTTGATTAAAGGTGGGGTTAGTGGGGAGGGTGGGATGGGAAGGAGAGTAGAGGGAGGCTGTCTAATCCTGTCTTCCCTTGGCCATCTGACACAAGGTTTAATTCAGAGCACGAGCCTCTCTACACTCCTGCCTCCACTCCGTCCCCTCTTCTTCCACAGCAGCTACCTGTGGACTCTGTCACCATCTTTTGCCATCCCCATTCTCCTCGTGGTGAGCCCCCTGACCACGTCTAAAACAAACTTTCTAGAAGCCCTTTGTAATGATGGTTTACTTAGGTTGTCTGCCAGCCAAGTAGAAAAGAACGTGGATTGAATTCATTTTAATCTGTGTCTACGCTGTCTACTGAGAGTGAGGGACAGCGCAATTCTGGTTATCCTTGCAAAGCGGAACATCCACTGGGTGGTGGGGATAATTGCTGCATCTGGAGGTGGGTGTTGCTCTTTTCTTTCCATCCGGTTGAACACATGTAGTGAGGAATTAGCCACAGAATGATCATAAAAAAGGATGTAACTTGAGTTCATTAAAATGATTTGGGGGGGCTTCCCTGGTGGCGCAGTGGTTGAGAGTCCGCCTGCCGATGCAGGGGACACGGGTTCGTGCCCCGGTCCGGGAAGATCCCACATGCTACGGAGAGGCTGGGCCCGTGAGCCATGGCCACTGAGCCTGTGCGTCCGGAGCCTGTGCTCCGCAACGGGAGAGGCCACAGTAGTGAGAAGCCCGCGTACCGCAAAAAAAAAAAACCAAAAATGATTTGGGGGACATCGGCCTTTACTCTGGAGTCTGAGAAGGCAGGAAGGGCTCCAGGAAAGAGCTGGAGTGTCAGTAACCAACACTTCATGGGGGAAAGAAAAGATGGAGACAGATGTTCAGGGTGTTCCTTGGTGCAGGACTTTGGCCTTGAGGCCAAAGTTCAAATGCTTTTGCCTCAAAGAAACAATATATTTTCTTTAGTCTCTTTAGGGCTGAATTCTGATCAAAGGAGAATTTCTACTTCCTCCTTTAAGCCTGTTCTTCTCCTTGTCCTTGATTGGTTAAAGGGTGTGTATATTTTTTAGGTGATTCAGGTGTTCGCTAGTAGTTCATTTTTTAATCTCATGCAGATAATAGGATGGTCACTGAATGACTAAAGTTGAGACATGAAATTGCATAACAAAAGTCAGAGCTTAAAAGCTTAAGATTTTCTTTGTCCTTTCATGTTCGTTTTTCTGTGGGTTTACATTTTTTCAATTGCATGACCGTACTTTGTTTCATTCCTTTGTTGTCTAAATATGTGGTTTGCTCTGAAAAATAATATTGTCATCATGCGCTCCTTGGATCATATCTGGTTACCATGAAAGTTAGGAGCATCAAAACTATTTTAAGTGGCTCATAGCTGGTCAGGAGCAGAAGGTGGCTGTAGAAATAACAACAGCAGTGACCAGCAGTTACTGCTCCTCCAGAAATTTATTACTGGTGGAAGGTAAACTTGACACAGGAGACAAAAGATATGCTTTTATTAATATTTGTAAAATTCTTGCTGTCCAATTCCTGGCCTAGTCTCAGGGAGAGGAGCGTGACTTCGGCTGATAAATGTGTTAGCTCTTTTGAGCCTTCTCTTTGGGACACCTCATAGCAAGAGAATAACATCACTAGTTAGTGAACCTGAACTCCATATTCTGTATAATATTATTATTATTTATTATATGTTTCAGATATACAGCATTGTAATTTGACACCTGTATATACTACAAAGTGATCACCATCCCAAGTCTAGTTACTATCCATCACCATGCAGTTGACCCCCTTCACCCATTTTGCCCATGCCCCAACCCCTTCCCCTCTGGTAACCAGTAATTTAATCTCTGTATCTTTGAGGGTTTTTAAAAAAATTTTGTTTGTTAATTTGTTTTTTTAGATTCCACATATGAATGAAATCATAGGTTTGTATGTTTGTCTTTCTCTGACTTATTTCACATAGCATAATAACTTTATCTGTGTTGTCGCAAATGGCAGGATTTCATTCTTTTTTATGGCTGAGTAATATTCCATTGCCTGTGTGTGTGTGTGTGTGTGTGTGTGTATGTATGTGTATGTATATGTATTTGTGTGTGTATATATACACAAATACATATACATACTACATCTTCTTTATCCATTTATCTAGTGATGGACACTTAGGTTGTTTCCATATCTTGGCTATTGTAAATAATGCTGCAGTGAACATAGGGGTGCAGATATCATTTTGAATTACTGTTTTTGTATTTTTTGGGTAAATACCTTAGTCATGTGGTAGTTCTAGTCTTAATTTTTTTGATGACCCTCCATACTGTTTTCCATAGTGGCTGTACCAATATACAGTCCCCACCAGCAGTGTATAGTGGCTCCCCTTTCTCCATATTGTCTTCTACATCCGTTATTTCTTGTCTTCTCAATAATAGTCGGTGCTTTTTGACCACCTAGAGGGGTGGGATAGGGAGGGTGGGAGGGAGGGAGTTGCAAGAGGGAAGAGATATGGGAACATATGTATAACTGATTCACTTTGTTATAAAGCAGAAACTAACACACCATTGTAAAGCAATTATACTCCAATAAAGATGTAAAAAAAAAAAAAATAGCCAGTCTAAAAGGTGTGAGATGGTATCTCATTGTGGCTTTGATTTGCATTTCCCTGGCAATTAGTGATGCTGACGATCTTTTCACATACCTGTTGGCCATCTGTATGAAATTTCTTTGGAAAAATGTTTATTCAGAGCTTCTGCCTGTTTTTAACAGGGTTTTTGGTTTTGTTTTTAATCGTTGAGTTGTATGAGATCTTTATATACTTTGGATATTAACCTCATATTGGACATATGATTTATAAATATCTTTGCCCATTCTGTAGTTTGCCTTTTCATTTTGATAATATTTTCCTTCACTGTGCAGAAGCTTTTTAGTTTGAAGTAGTACCATTTGATTATTTTGCTTTTGTTTCTCTTGCCTTCAGAGTCAGATCCACAGAAACATCACTAAGATTGATGTCAGTGGGGTTCCCACCTATGTTTTCTTCTAGGAATCTTATGGTTTCAGGTCTTACATTGAAGTCTTTAATACTTTTTTTTTTTTTTTTTTGCTGTACACGGGCCTCTCACTGTTGTGGCCTCTCCTATTGCGGAGCACAGGCTCCAGATGCGCAGGCTCAGCGGCCATGGCTCACGGGCCCAGCCGCTCCACGGCATGTGGGATCTTCCCGGCCCGGGGCATGAACCCGTGTCCCCTGCATCGGCAGGTGGACTCTCAACCACTGCGCCACCAGGGAGGCCCCTGAAGTCTTTAATACATTTTTAATTTTTATGTATGGTGTATGATAATTGTCTAGTTTCATTCTTTTGCATGTGGCTGTCCTGTTTTCTCAGCACCATTTATTGAAAAAACTATCCTTTCTCCGTTATATGTTCTTTGCTCCTTTGTCATAAATTAATTGTCCGTATATGTATGTGTTTATTTCTGGGCCCTCAATTCTGTTCCATTGATATGTGTGTCTGTTTTTGTGCTAGTACTCTCTTGTTTTTATTACCATAGTTTTGTATTATAGTTTGAAATCAAGGAATGTGATACCGCCAGCTTTGTTCTTCTTTTTTAAGATTGTCTTTGCTATTTGGGGTCTTTTGTGTTTTCATACAAATTTTAGAATTACTGTTCTAGTTCTGTGAAATATGCCATTGGAATTTAGATAGAGATGGTATTGAATCTGCAGATTGCTTTGGGTAATAGGGAAATTTTAACAAATTTTAGCAATATTAATTTTTTCACTACCTTGGTGAAATTTATTCCTAGGTATTTTATTCTATTTGATGTAATTGTGAGATTGTTTTCTTAATATCTCTTTGTACTAGTTTGTTATTAGTGTATAGAAATATCACAGATTACTGTATACTGATTTTTGTATCCTATGACTTTACTGAATTCATTTACTAGTTCTAACAGTTTTTGGTGGAGTCTTTAGGGTTCTATATATACAATATGTCATCTGCAAATAGTCACTGTTTTACTTCTTTTTTTTCCAATTTGGATTTTTTTTCATCTAATTGCTGTGGCTAGGAGCTCCAATACTATGTTCAATAAAAGTGGTGAGAATGGGCATCCTTGTCATCTTCCTGATCTTAGAGGAAAAGCTTTCAGGTTTTCACTGTTGAGTATGATGTTAGCTGTGGGCTTTTCATATATGACTTTTATTATGTTGAGGTATATTCTCTTTATACCTGAATTGTTGAGAGTTTTTACCTCAGATGGATGTTGAAATTTGTTAAAAGCTTTTTCTGCATCTCTTGAGATGACCTTATGATTTTTATATTTCTTTTTGTTAAGTGATATATTGACTGCTTTTATGGATGTCAAACCATCCTTGCATCCCTCTAATAGATTCCACTTGATCATGATATATGATCCTTTTAAAGTATTGTTGGATTCAGTTTACTAATATTTTGTTGAGAATTTTTGTATCTATGTTCATCAGGGATATTGCCTGTAATTTTCTTTTCTTGTGGTGTCCTTGTCTGGTTTTGTTATCAAGGTAAGGTAATGTCAATTCATACAGTGTTTGGAAGGTTTCCCTCTACTTCAGTTTTTTGAAGAGTTTGAAAAGTGTAGGTATTAAATCTTTGACTGTTTTATAGGATTCACCAGTGAATCCATCTGGTCCTGGGCTTTTTGTTTGTTGGGAGATTTTTGGTTACTGTCTTACTCTTCTTACTAGTATTCAGTCTATTCAGATTTTCAATTTCTTCCTGATTCATTCTTGGAAGATTGCACATTTCTAGGTCTTTAAACATTTCTTATAGGTTTTCTAATTTGTTGGTATGTAATCGTAGTAATCTCTTATGATCCTTTGTATTTCTGTGGTACCTGTTATAACTTTTCCTCTTTCATTTTTATTTGAGTCCTTTCTCTTTTTTCTTGGTTAGTCTAGCTAAAGGTTTGTTGATTTAGTTTATTTTTTCAAAGAATCAGCTCTTAGATTCATTAATATTTTCTATTGGTGTTTTAATCTATTTATTCCCTAATATTTATTATTTCCTTTCATTTCACTAATTTTGGACTTCATTTGTTCTTCTATTTCTAGTTTTTTTTAGGTATGAAGTTAGATTGTTTATTTGGGATTTTTCTTGTTTCTTGAGGTAGACCTGTATTGTTATGAACTTTTCTCTTAGAAATGCTTCTGCTGCATCATTTAATTTTTGGTGTGTTGTATTTCTGTTTTCATTTCTCACTAGGTATTTTAAAATTTCTCTTTGATATTTTTTAGATGACCCATTGGTTGTTCAGTGGCATGTTGTTTAATATCCAGGTTTTTGTGCTTTTTTCTTTTTTTTTTCTTGTGGATGATTTTTAGTTTTATACCATTTTGGTTGGGGAAGATGGTATTGTTTCTTTTTTTTTTTTAATTTACTGAGGCTTCTTTTGTGACCCAGCATGCAGTGTATCCTGGAGAATGTTCCATGTGCACTTGAGAAGAATGTCTATTCTAGTGCTTTTGGATGGAATGTTCTGTATATATCTATTAAGTTTATCTAGACAAGTGTGTCATTTAAGGCCAGGCTTTCCTTATTGATTTTCTGTGTGGATGATCTATCCATTGATGTAAATGGGGTGTTGAATTCCCCTACTATTATTGCATTGCTTTCAATTTCTCCCTTTAAGTTCATTAATATTTGCTATGTATCTTGGTGCCCCTATGTTTGGTGCATATACATTTATAAATGTTATATCCTCTTCATGGATTGACTTATTTATCATTATATAACACCCTTCTTTGTCTTTTACACAGTCTTTACTTTAAAGTCTATTTTCACTGATATGAATATATCTACCCCAGCTTTCTTTTCATTTCTATTTGCATAGAATATCTTTTTTTATCCCTTCACTTTCCATCTGTGTATGTCCTTTCTTCTAAAGTAAGTTATAGGCAGATATATAAAATGGGTCTTCTTTTGTATCCATTCAGCCACTTGATGTCTTTGGTGAATTTAGTCTACTTACGTTTAAATTAATTATTAATAGGTATGTACGTATTGCCATTTTGTTCATTGTTTTCTGGGTGTTTTAAAAAAATTTTTATTTCATTTATTTTTTTATACAGCAGGTTCTTATTAGTCATCAGTTTTATACACATCAGTGTCATGTCAATCCCAATCGCCCAATTCATCACACCCCCACCTCCACCCCCCTGCTGCTTTCCATATGTTTGTCCTCTACATCTGTGTCACAGTTTCTTCCTTGCAAACCAGTCCATCTCTACCATTTTTCTAGGTTCCACATATATGCGTTAATAGATGGTATTTATTCTCTTTCTGACTTATTTCATTCTGTATGACAGTCTCTAGATCCATCCACATCTCAACAAATGACCCAATTTTGTTCCTTTTTATGGCTGAGTAATATTCCATTGTATATATGTACCACATCTTCTTTATCCATTCGTCTGTCAATGGGCATTTAGGTTGCTTCTGTGACCTGGCTATTGTAAATAGTGCTGCAGTGAACATTGGGGTGAATGTGTCTTTTTCAATTATGGTTTTCTCTGAGTATATGCCCAGTAGTGTGATTGCTGGATCACATGGTAATTTTATTTTTAGTTTTTTAAGGAACCACCATACTGTTCTCCATAGTGGCTGTATCAATAAACACTACCACCAACAGTGCAAGAGGGTTCCCTTTCCTCCACACCCTCTCCAGCATTTGTTGTTTGTAGATTTTCTGATGACTCCCATTCTAACTGGTGTGAGGTGGTACTTCATTGTAGTTTTGATTTGCATTTCTCTAATAATTAGTGTTGGTGAGCAGCTTTTCATGTGCTTCTTGGCCATCTGTATGTCTTCTTTGGAGAAATGTCTATTTAGGGCTGACCATTTTTGGATTGGGTTTTTTTTTTTTTTTAATATTGAGCTGCATGAACTGTTTATATATTTTGGAAATTAATCCTTTGTCATTTAATTGTTTGCAAATATTTTCTCCCATTCTGAGGGTTGTCTTTTCGTCTTGTTTATGGTTTCCTTTGCTGTGCAAAAGCTTTTTTCATTGGGTCCCATTTGTTTATTTTTGTTTTTATTTCTACTCTAGGAGGTGGATCAAAAAAGATCTTGCTGTGATTTATCTCAAAGAGTGTTCTTCCTATGTTTTCCTCCAAGAGTTTTATAGTGTCAGGTCTTACATTTAGGTCTTTAATCCATTTTGAGTTTATTTTTGTGTATGGTGTTAGGGAGTGTTCTAATTTCATTCCTTTACATGTAGCTGTCCAGTTTTCCCAGCACCACTTATTGAAGAGACTGTCTTTTCTCCATTGTATATCCTTGCCTCCTTTGTTATAGATTAGTTGACCATAGGTGCGTGGATTTATCTCTGGGCTTTCTATCTTGTTCCATTGATCTATGTTCCTATTTTTGTGCCAGTACCATACTGTCTTGATTACTGTAGCTTTGTAGTATAGTCTGAAGTCAGGGAGTCTGATTTCTCCAGCTCCGATTTTTTCCCATAAGACTGCTTTGGCTATTTGGGGTCTTTTGTGTCTCCATACAAATTAAAAAAATTTTTTTCTAGTTCCGTATAAAATGCCATTGGTAATTTGATAGGGATTGCATTAAATCTGTAGAGTGCTTTGGGTAGTATAGTCATTTTCACAGTATTGATTCTTCCAAACCAAGAACATGGTACATCTCTCCATCTATTTGTATCATCTTTAATTTCTTTCAACAGTGTCTTATAGTTTTCTGCATACAGGTCTTTTGTCTCCCTAGGTAGGTTTATTCCTAGGTGTTTTATTCTTTTTGTTGCAATGGTAAATGGGAGTGTTTCCTTAATTTCTCTTTCAGATTTTTTATCATTAGTGTATCGGAATGCAAAAGATTTCTGTGCATTAATTTTGTATCCTGAAACTTTACCAAATTCATTGATTAGCTCTAGTAGTTTTCTGGTGGCATCTTTAGGTTTCTCTATGTATAGTATCATGTCATCTGCAAAGAGTGACAGTTTTACTTCTTCTTTTCCAATTTGTATTCCTTTTATGTCTTCTTCTTCTCTGATTGCCATGGCTAGGACTTCCAAAATATGTTCAATAATAGTGATGAGAGTGGACATCCTTGTCTCGTTCCTGATCTTAGAGGAAATGCTTTCAGCTTTTCATCATTGAGAATGATGTTTGCTGTGGGTTTGTCGTATATGGCCTTTATTATATTGAGGTATGTTCCCTCTATGCCCACTTTCTAGAGAGTTTTTATCATCAGTGGGTGTTGAATTTTGTCAAAATCTTCTGCATCTATTGAGATGATCATATGGTTTTTATTCTTCAATTTGTTAATATGGTGTATCACATTGATTGTTTTGCATATATTGAAGAATCCCTGCATACCTGGGATAAATCCCACTTGATCATGGTGTATGATCCTTTTAAGGTGCTGTTGGATTCTGTTGGCTAGTATTTTGTTGAGGATTTTTGCATCTATATTCATCAGTGATATTGGTCTGTAATTTTCTTTTTTTGTAGTATCTTTGTCTGGTTTTGGTATCAGGGTGATGGTGGCCTCATAGAATGAGTTTGGGAGTGTTCCTTCCTCCACAGTTGTTTGGAAGAGTTTGAGAAGGATAGGTGTTAGCTCTTCTGTAAATGTTTGATGGAATTCACCTGTGAAACCTTCAGGTCCTGCACTTTTGTTTGTTGGAATATTTTTAATCACAGTTTCAATTTCATTACTTGTGATTGGTCTGTTCATATTTTCTATTTCTTCCTGGTTTAGTCTCGGAAGGTTATACCTCTCTAAGAATTTGTCCATTTCTTCCAGATTGTCCATTTTATTGGCATAGGGTTGCTTGTAGTAGTCTCTTAGGATGGTTTGTATTTCTGCGGTGTCTGTTGTGACTTCTTTTTCATTTCTAATTTTATTGATTTGAGTCCTCTCCCTCTTTTTCTTGATGAATCTGGCTAATGGTTTATCAATTTTGTTTATCTTCTCAAAGAACCAGCTTTTAGTTTTATTGATCTTTGCTATTGTTTTCTTTGTTTCTATTTCTTTTATTTCTGCTCTGATCTTTATGATTTCTTTCCTTCTGCTAACTTTGGGTTTTCTTTGTTCTTCTTTCTCTAGCACCTTTAGGTGCAAGTTTAGATTGTTTGAGATTTTTCTTGTTTCTTGAGGTAGGCTTCTGTAGCTATAAACTTCCCTCTTAGAACTGCTTTTGCTGCCTCCCATAGGTTTTGGATTTGTCCTGTTTTCATTGTTATTTGTCTGTAGGTATTTTTTGATTTCCTCTTTGATTTCTTCAGTGATCTCTTGATTATTTAGTAACGTATTGTTTAGCCTCCATGTGTTTGCGTCTTTTACGTTTTTTTCCCCTGTAATACATTTCTAATCTCATAGCGTTGTGGTCAGAAAAGATGCTTGATATGATTTCAACTTTTTAAAGGCTTGATTTACTGAGGCTTGATTTGTGACCCAAGATGTGATCTATCCTGGAGAATGTTCCATGCACACTTGAGAAGAAAGTGTAATCTGCTGTTTTTGGATGGAATGTCCTATCAATATCAATTAAATCTGTCTGGTCTATTGTGTCATTTATAGCTTCTGTTTCCTTATTTATTTTCATTTTGGATGATCTGTCCATTGGTGTAAGTGAGGTGTTAAAGTCCCCCACTATTATTGTGTTACTGTTGATTTCCTGTTTTATAGCTGTTAGCAGTTGCCTTATGTATTGAGGTGCTATGTAGGATGCATATATATTTATAATCGTTATATCTTCTTCTTGGATTGTCCATTGATCATTATGTAGTGTCCTTCCTCGTCTCTTGTAACATTCTTTATTTTAAAGTCTCTTTTATCTGATATGAGTATTGCTACTCCAGCTTTCTTTTGATTTCCATTTGCATGGAATATCATTTTCCATCCTCTCACTTTCAGTCTGTATGTGTCCCTAGATCTGAAGTGGGTCTCTTGTAGACAGCACATAGATGGTCTTATTTTTGTATCCTTTCCACAAGCCTGTGTCTTTTGGTTGGAGCATTTAATCCATTCATGTTTAAGGTAATTATCGATATGTATGTTCCTGTGACCATTTTCTAAATTGTTTTGGGCTTGTTTTTGTAGGTCCTTTTCTTCTCTTGTGTTTCCCACTTAGAGAAGTTCCTTTAGCATTTGTTGTAGAGCTGGGTTGGTGGTGCTGAATTCTGTTAGCTTTTGCTTGTCTATAAAGCTTTTGATTTCTCCATCAAATCTGAATGAGATCCTTGCTGGGTAGAGTAATCTTGGTTGTACATTCTTCCCTGTCATCACTTTAAGTATATCACGCCACTCCCTTCTGGCTTGTAGAGTTTCTGCTGAGAAATCAGCTGTTAACCTTATGGGAGTTCCCTTGTATGTTATTTGTCATTTTTCCCTTGCTGCTTTCAATAATTTTCCTTTGTCTTTAATTTTTGCCAATTTGATTACTTTGTGTCTCAGCATGTCTCTCCTTGTGTTTATCCTGTATGGGACTCTCTGTGCTTCCTGGACTTCGGTGGCTATTTCCTTTCCCATGTCTAGTATAATCTCTTCAAATACTTTCTCAGGTCCTTTCTCTCTCTTCTCTTTCTGGGGCCCCTATAATGCGAATGTTGTTGCGTTTAATGTTGTCCCAGAGGTGTCTTAGGGTGTCTTCATTTCTTTTCATTCTTTTGTCTTTATTCTGCTCCGCAGCAGTGAATTCCACCGTTCTGTCTTCCAGGTCACTTACCCGTTCTTCTGCCTCAGTTATTCTGCTATTGATTCCTTTTAATGTAGTTTTCATTTCAGTTATTGTATTGTTCACCTGTTTATTTGCTCTTTAATTCTTCTAGGTCTTTGTTAAACATTTCTTGCATCTTCTCGATCTTTGCCTCCATTCTGTTTCTGAGGTCCTGGATCATGTTCACTATCATTATTCTGAGTTCTTTTTCTGGGTGGTGATCTATCTCCACTTCATTTAGTTGTTTTTCTGGGGTTTTATCTGTTCCTTCATCTGGTACATAGCCCTCTGCCTTTTCATCTTGTCTATCTTTCTGTGAATGTGGTTTTTGTTCCACAGGCTGCAGGATTGTAGTTCTTCTTGCTTCTGCTGTATGCCTTCTGGTGGATGAGGCTATCTAAGTGGCTTATGCAAGTTTCCTGATGGGAGGGAGTCATGGTGGATAGAGCTGACTGTAGCTCTGGTGGGCAGAGTTCAGTAAAACTTTAATCGGCTTGATTGCTGATGGGTGGGGCTGGGTTCCCTCCCTGTTGGTTGTTTGGCCTGAGGCAACCCAACACTGGAGCCTATCTAGGCTGTTTGGTGGGGCTAATGGTGGACTCTGGGAGGGCTCACGCCAAGCAGTACTTCCCAGAACTTCTGCTTCCAGTGTCCTTGTCCCCACGGTGAGCCACAGCCACCCCCCGCCTCTGCAGGAGCCCCTCCAACACTAGCAGGTAGGTTTGGTTCACTCTCCCTTGGGGTCACTGCTCCTTCCCCTGGGTCCCGATGTTCACACTACTTTGTGTGTGCCCTCCCAGAGTGGAGTCTCTATTTCCCCCAGTTCTGTCGAAGTCCTGCAGTCATATCCCACTATCCTTCAAAGTCTGATTCTCTAGGAATTCCTCCTCCCGTTGCTGGACCCACAGGTTGGGAAGCCTGACATGGGGCTCAGAACCTTCACTCCAGTGGGTGGACTTCTCTGGTATAAGTGTTCTCCAGTCTGTGAGTCACCCACCCAGCAGTTATGGGATTTGATTTTACTGTGATTGCGCCTCTCCTACCGTCTTATTGTGGCTTCTCCTTTGTCTTTAGATGTGGGGTATTTTTTTGGTGAGTTCCTGTGTCCTCCTGTCGATGATTGTCCAGCAGCTAGTTGTGATTCTGGTGTTCTCACAAGAGGGAGTGAGAGCACATCCTTCTATCCGCCATCTTGGTTCAGGGCTCCTGTTTTGTTTTTTGTTCTGGGTGTTTTTTGTAGTTCCTGTTTTCTTGTCTTTCTGTCTTGTGTTTTGGCAGTTTTATTTAGTGTTGTTTTATTTAGTGTCCTTTTATTTAGTGGTTAGATTCCTTTCTCATTTCCTTTTGTGTATTTACTATACGTTTTTTCCTTGTGGTTATTATGATGTTCAAATATAACATCTTATGTAAATAGTAGCCTGTTTTAAGTTGGTAGCAAGTGAAATCTGAACATATTCCAAAGCTTTATCTTTTTACTCCCTCCCCCCATGTTTTATACTTTTTATGACATGTTTTACGTTTTAAAATTTTAGGTATCCCTTAACTAATCACTGTAATTTTAGTTACTTTTGCTACTTCTGTCTTTTAACCTTCATACTTGCTTTATAAGTGATTGATTCACTACCTTTATTTTATATTTTCCTTTTCCAGGGAGATTTTTACTTTTGTAAGTTTTATTATTATTAATTAGTGCCAATTTTCAGCTTAAAGAAGTTCCTTTAGCATTTCTTATAGAGACAGTTTAGTGGTGATGAACTTCTCTAGATTTTGCTTCTCTGGGAAACTCTTGATCTCTCCTTCTATTCTGAGTGATAAGCTTTGCTGTGTAGAGAATTAGTTGGAAGTTTTTTTGTTTTTCTTTTTTAGCACTTTGATTATGTCATGCTCCTGCCTTCTGGCTCATAAAGTTTCTGCTGATAACTTTATGGGATTTCCCTGTACCTTTATGATCGTTCTTAATTGTGGATCACCATGGCTGGTGTGTGGTTTTTCCTTGGTGAGACCATATTTCTTCCTTTCCTCCCCATGTCAAGGCTGTCCTTTTACCCTTTGTTTGGAGGCTCTGTTCATCCAGTTTCAGGTCCCTTTCCATGGGAATTATTCCATTTATAGTTGTAGATTTCTTGTGTCCATTGGAGGAGGTAAGTTCAGGATCTTCCTACACCAGCATTTTCTCCATACTTTTTAGACTGGTGGTGATTATAAAGGCCCAGTTAACCATATCCTGATCCCTTAACATTGAAGCATTTTAGGGAAGCAGGGTCCTTTATAGTCATCCTGCCAGGCTCAGAGTGATTGGATGATGGTAGCTTAATCTGTGGGAAAGGAGCTCCTCATAAAAGCAGAATTAAAAAAGAAAATATACTCATCACTTCTTCTAGATACCAGTCAGGAAAATCTTAGCTTATCCTTTCCTGCCAAGGTGAAATGCTTTAGAATTACAACTTAATCAAGGAAGTTGGGACATATGTGCCATGTAATAATGTTTGAATTCCTGATATGCAAGAAAGTGTTACCTCAGCTTTGTCTTGCCAAAGAGCAGAGCATTCAGTGCTGGCAGTCATGCTCTGTCCTTCCCCTTCTCTCAGTGGGCCTGTGCTCTCATGATGAGAATAATAGAGTCAGATAATTTTTCCTTTGTCATTATCTCATATATGCTTACATCAGGGTAACTGAAGCAGGGTAACTGAATAATGTAAAAGTGTATTTCTTGCATAGATTTAAATAGAAGCTGGGTGTGTGAAAGAGAGATGGGCAAGGGGAAGGACAGAAAAGGGGGGATGGAAAGAAAGGAAAGTGTATTCTTTTGAGGAAGGATGAATTATATAAATATGAACTGGAAACAATCCAGAATCTTTAAGTTCATTTCAGTTTTTAGTTGAATTTCCTCCAAAACCTATTACCAGGGTTATAATACAAAGGCAAACTTGACTCGTTTTTGTTTAATCTTTACATATGCATTTGGTGTTTATTGAGTTGCTACTATTGTGCTAGTCAGGGGAGACACACAAGTGAATAAAATTGTCCTTGTGTCCAGGTTCAGACAAGTAGATTGCTTCCCTCTCTCCACATGCTGCCAAGGAGAGACGGAAGCATGGGTGCTACGGGAATTCCCTCTTCTATCTTTTCCATCCATGGGTTGGAGGTATTGATAAAACAGAGATGTCAGAAGGAGGACAAATCAGGGGAGGTATCAGACATATCAGGGGAGTATACAGAGGTTATACCAGGTGTGCTTGAATTTAGCATTCTGGGTCCTGAGGAGGATAGATATGGCATTCCTATTTGTACAGAAGCATTTGGTACCTTTCATGCATGAAAAGTCCTTTGTACACATTTGATTTATTTAATTGAAAGGAAGTTGTAGAGAGGCAAAGTAAGCACTTCCATTTGGACAGTAGCAAAAAGAGCATGAAAAATGGACCCCCAGAATCTTCCTGGTGTTCACAGCATTATTTAAAAAACCTAGTGTGATGTCATGTATGATTTATGCTGTGTAGGTATTTTTCTACTATGTTTGAAGCAGATAGGTATTAAAGTGTAATATATCATGTAGTTTCACATATAAAAACAGCCTAGTGATGTGAAGAGATAAGGTGTTGTACTGCTGATCAGACAGCACAGAATAATTGTTTTCAGTGGCAAAGCTTATATTTGGACATTTTTATCCTAATGAAACATTCAGGAGTCTAATTTCCTTTTTTCCTACTTTTAGCTTGAGGGTTTGGTCCAGTTCTTCTTTCTTTTATATATATATATTTCTTTCTTTCTTTCTTCCTTTTTTTTTTTTTTTTGTCTTTTTATCTTTTCCTCCAGGCATTGGTATAGATTCTTGAAATGCTACCACCAATTTGATGGAGAGTAACACCTGGTCAGAAGGAGTCTTGGATCCCATTTCTAGCTATGATATCAACTCAATTCTAAATCTGAGTGCTTTCAGTGACTCTCCTGTCTTGGGCTTTCCATTTTGCAAAAGTATGCTAAAAATGCATTTGTACTCACAGAGTGCTTTGTTTCCTACTTGAAATGAATAGAAGAAGTTTAAGAGTTTGAAGTGCTTTTAGGAATAGCAGATGGAGTTGGCTGTCTTCTAATTCTGAATTTTCAGTTGAAATTTGTGGTGATGTCATTTCAAAACAATCCTAACGGGTAGAATACAGAACACTTATATGGCTCCTGAGTAACTTTTTGAAGATGGAAGCATTTAAATGAGCATCCCAGCTTTGCTTTTACAGATGTTGGTTTCAATCATGTCCTGGGCTTAAGTGGCAGGAAACAAGTAAGGGAAAATGAATACTGTCCCACCAAGAGGTAATTTCACACCTGCCAAACTTCCAAGTGCCCAAATATGGCTTTCCTAGGGTGATTTTCAAGATGTGTAAGTATAAAAAGCTGCAACATCTCTATTAAAATGGGACAAAACTACTGAGTGGCAGGCCCAGGCTCTCACTTGCCCTGCAAGGTGGAAGGTGAGGGCAATGTTTAGGGATTATCTGTGTAGTGATAGAGCTCCAGAACCTCGAATGTTTCTTCAGATGGCGTAACAGTATGGGGAAGGCTGGAAGCTCAGTAACTGTGTGGAGAGTCTAGGAAAGAAAACGTCTTTTGTCTCCTGGATTTTTTAAAGGTCTACTTGATAAAGTAATGATGTAATTCTCCTTGACAGTTTATTGCATTTTTTTAGGTTCCCTCATAATGATTCAGATGGAGATTGCCACATTTGTGTGAAGTTGAGGGGACTATCTTGGGAGTCTTTCACATTCAGACATGGGATTTTTAATCATTCTTATTTCATTTAGCATTTGTCCAATATTTCTGAATCTCAGAGTTTGAAGAAAATTCAGTGGAAGGTGGCTGTCTTCATAACAAACTAGCTTTGTGATCATGAATAAATTACACTTTCTTCTTTATCCTCAGAGTAAAAATAAAAGTAATAAGAGAAATATTGCCCACCTTGTGGATTGGTTGTTATGATTTAATAAGATAGTGTATGGTAAAGTGGCTCTCTTAGTGTCTGGCATTTAGAATGTACCAGGAAACCATATCTACTGCAATCCTTGTTATTATTTTATGTCCTAATCTTTATCTGATATTACATGTTTCTTAAAACTTTGTCAAGTATCCCTCTACTCTCTCAAGAGATAGAGAATTTACTGTATCCCCAGGCAGGCTCACGTTTGCCTCTTCAGAAATTCTTCTTCATACTGGTTTTCTGCCTTCTCAGAAGTTTCCTCCCATTGGTTTCTACGTGTCACTCTTAACCCTTCTGTTTTCTCTGACAGACATTCAACAGTTAGAAGTCAGTGGTTGTGGTTCTCCTAGGTCTTTTTTTTTTTAATACCTTATGATCCTTATTTTGCAAAAGCAAAAACTGGCACTCACAAAGGTTAATTAACTTCCCTTTGGTTATATAGGTAATAAGTTGCCAAAACAATTTGAGCCCAGTACCTTTTGATGGGTTGTTTTCTGCATCCCTTTTCAAATGTGACCCCTGGAACTGAGCTTACTACCCCAGCTGTGGTCTGCCGGGCACAGAGTAGAGAGACAGATTATTGTTTTCCTAGCTTGGGACCCTGTGATCTTTTGTTCTTTATTATACCCACCCCATTTGAGATCTAACAGGTGTTTACTGAATGGACTCAAATTAGGGGCTGAGGTGCTGCAATCACATAGCCATGGATAGAGCAGAGTCTCTGCCTTCTGGAAACTTAAGTCTTAGGGGCAAGGCTGGCTATGGGGTCCAGTGCAATTGAAAATGTGGGGTCCCTTGTTCAAAAATGGGAAAAGAGGCCATTAAAGGTGTAAGACATAAAGTTTTTTCCTCTCTTTTGTGGTTTATTTTGTTTTGTTTTATTTTTTACTTGCTATTTAATGTCATTCTAAGTAAGGAATAATTGAACATTTAAATTATTAGCATGAACTTTACCATTCATTTTTATATTATGCAATGCAGGTTTTAAATGTAAATATAAGGGCACTAAACTTGTATGTGGAATCACTGAAATTACACAATTCCTATGTGTCCCGTTCTTATCAGAACAGTGGAAACACTGAACAAAACTACCTCAGTTATTTATTTCACTTCGTATGTACATATTCTGCCTAACACTCTATACCTTTGCTTACTGATAAATAATGAAGAACTGAAAGGAAAACCATGGGTTACCCTCTCTTTCCTTTTCTTTCTACGTCATTATTTTCAGCATAAACGGTTGGCTAACACTTAGAACTGTTGCCTTCTTTCTACAGTCAAATCAAGTTCTGGTTCAAATAAAAAACATGGCCTTTTGGGGCATTCAGTGCCTCCATTTACTCACTACTCAGTAATCAACGTAATACACTTACTTTGTGCTTTGAGTCTTGCCAAACACGCACACATTGTGGGTCCCCAGAATTCCGTCCTTGTGGGGTATCGGGAAAGCTCTCTGCAGTGAGAAGGAGAAGCACTGTGGACATACGTGCTGTGTACGCCTCTGCTCATGCTCCATTCACTTACCAAACACAGGTTCAAAGATAAAATTGTGAAGATTTTCAAGATGTTGACAGAGGGCATCAAACTAAGTGAGGACGTGAGAGTGGGGCTCCGTGTGGCTTCACAGGTCACATACCCATGATGCCAGCCCTGCCTACTGGAGAAACAGGGAAGTCGAAAGCAAGGCAGATAGAAACTGAGCTGTAATTGGAAGAGCCCTATGGGCTTGGGCACCTGGCAAGAAAGTTTCAAGGAAAAGGTGATGTTGAGTAGCCATTGAGGGAAGGGGTCGATAAAGAGAGGCATTAACTGTAGTTTATGATGCTGTATTGCATATTTGAAAGTTGCTAAGAGAGTAGATCTCAAAAATTCTCATCACAAGAAAAGAAATTGTAACTATGTTTGATGATGGATGTTAACTAAACTTATTGTAATCATTTCACCATAGATACATATATTGAATCATTATGTTGTACACCTAATAGAATAATAACTAATAGAATGTTACATGTCAATTATAACTCAATTTAAAAAAGAGAGGGGCATTGAAAGGATTTCTACATGAGGGAAAACATGGGCCAAGGCATGGAGGATGGGAGTGCAGAACTCATTAGGTGCAGGGGCAGCTGTGGTCCAGGCTGGCCTGAACAAAGTACAACATGGTGGGTTTATAGAACGTTTACTCTGTGTGGCACAAGAATAATTGAATAAGATCCTTGCTTCTTTATTCTCATTTATATTGCATAGGGTCTGTAAATCTGCAAACATCATCCTGAGCGAAACATTTATATATGTGATTTATATATGTGATTTTTCAATAATAATGTAAGTAATTTATATTAACTTTATACAATTTCCCCCCAAAATGAAACACTGTTAATTCTCTGTCTTGCTTTTAAAATGATTACAGTTAGAGATATAAATCTTGACTTTTTTTCAAATATATCTGCTTGAAGAAAGGATTAGGTGAACAGGCTATAAGTTCTTTTCTTCATATGTGAAAATTCCAGTGAATTTAAAAATGTCGCCCTTATCACGTCTCAGAGATAGCATATGTGTTCTGATATCTTCTCCAGCAGCCTGAGACAGGAGGTCAGAATTGGGCAAGAGACTCATTCATCTGGACAAGCTAGGGGTTAGGAGGTGATGTGGTCCATTAGATCCATGGTCAAAGGGTATAGCAAACCCTTTTAGGATTCTGGCTAGTCTCGGAGTTCTGGCTGTCCCATTGCATGTTTTGAGGTTGTCCATACTTGGTGAACTGCATTTGGGTCCCCTGATGGTTGCTGCTTTGGATTCCTTATGTTGAGATGAGGTCTTAAATCAGGTGTCTTGCCTATGAATGCCTTAGGACTTGGTGCATTTCTAGTTTCCACTCCTTTCACCTGTGATCTTCTCCTTATCTCACAGCTTCCCAGACACTGGTTGTTTCCACTGGTTTGGGGAGGATTCAGGGTGAGCCTGAATGCTTAGTCACTGAATGATCAGCTCCAGCTCCCAGACAGAAAGGCAGCCTAGAGCAGACAAAGCCATAGAAACCAACACCTAACCCTGAACATGTGAGTGTGGATGCATGTGTGTGCATGTGTATGTGAATGAACCTGTGTGCACCTGTGGGTAGGTGTGCAGTGCTGCAACTCAGTGGGAAGTATAAGAACACAGTTCTCTCCTCTGAGAGATATGTGACTCTAATAGGCGGTGTACAAGGCTTAGGAATCTTGGTGAAAGCGAGTATCTGGAAGGGTACTCCAGACCTTCACGGAGGGTGGCCAGTGGGAACTTAAATGCTACTTCTAGATCAGCTTGGAATTAGACTTTGAGACTTCAGAGAGAGGTGGAGAAGGGTTGTGGTAGGAAACAGAAATGAGGGACTAACAACAATTTTTTCCTATGCATGGAGTATTTCTCCATTAATCCATTGTACCCATTACAGCTGATCTTAACATAGTTTTAAGGTTTCTCCATAAAGGACTTGTGCATTCTGAAGATAATTTAGAGATATTTTGTGGATGTTATTTTCTTTTATATTTTTTACTTGGTTATTACTTTTGTAGGCCATGTTATGGACTTTTTTAAGCCGATTTTCAGTTTAACCACCTTGCTCAAATTTCTTATTCTATTTTAAATTTATATATTGATTCTGTTCATTCTTACCTTGGTTTAGCTTATTATATTTTTTTATGTTGATGGTCATATTTTCTATTGATAGTGTTACATTTTTTCCATGTTGATAGTCACACTTTCTGCTAATCAGTTTTTTCTCTCCTCGTCCAGTCATTATGCCTCTGATTTCCTTTTCTTGTCTCACATTGTTGGCCTGATGTAGTGATTGCAGGTAACATTATGTGTCTAAAGTTTTTCAGTTATGGTCATAGCTGTAGATTTCGGTATATAATCATTCTCTGGTTAAGAAATTACCCTCATTCTTAGTAGTCTGAGAATTTTTAACATGAATCATTGTTAGACTTTTTCAAATGTTGTTTCTGCATTTATTGAGATAATCATGTGATTTTATCATTTCATCTGTTAATGTGGTTGATTACTTTAATAGATTTTCCAGTGTCAAACTATCCCTGAATTATTAGGATATTTATTTTCCAGACATAAGATATGTCTGGATATCAGGGTGAACTTTATTTGATCATGACTCCTCCTTCTCCTCCATTATTATTTTAATACTTCATTGGTTTTGATTGGATGATGTTTGCTTTAGGATATTTGCATATATGTTGATTAGTGGAATTTTCTTGCATTGTCCTTATCAGGTTTTATAATTAAGATACCAGCATTCTCCTCCAATATATTAGACAGCTTTTTTTGTTTTCCTATACACATTAACAACTTAGTATATGAGGTGGGTATTTTTCTATTCCTTCAAATTAGAGCTCACTGGCAAAATGATCTGAGCCTGATCTTTTTTGTTGTGGAAGAGATTTTTTAAATTTATCATTATTACAATTACTGTTTTTTTATGCTTGTTTAATGATGGTTTCTACTTCATCTCAGTTTTGATATTTAATATTTTCAAGAATGTATAACAGTTATTCTCTCATTTGAAATTTTGTTTGTAGTTGTATCTGTGTTTTTATTCTTTTAAACTAATTAATTAATGTTTATTGAAGTATAATTAACATATAATATTAGTCTCAGGTGTACAACATAATGATTTAATATTTGTATATAACATGAAATGATCACCACAATTAGTCTGGCTAACATTTGTCACCACACATAGTTACAAAATATTTTTCTGGTAATGAGAACTTTTAAGATCTACTCTCCGAACAAATTTCAACATAATAAAAATATATTATGTAATATTACTATAGATAATAGTATTATTATTTATAGTAACCATGCTGTACATTACATCCCCATGACTTATTTATTTTATAACTTTCCAGTTATAAGTTTGTACCTTTTGACTCCCTTCACACACTTGGCCCATGCCTACCCCTAGTCTTTTTTCTTGTGGTAGGTTATTTATTTTCCAGACATAGGTTCTTTTTGTTGTTTTTTAGCTTCCCTTTTGTTTTTAATTTCTGATTTGATTATATATTATATATGGTCATAGGACACTTTCTGTATGATGTTGATCCTTTGGAATTTATTGTTTCTTGTGGCCTATTACATCATCAGTTTTTAGGAGTGTTCTAACACACATTTCTCTGCTTCTGGGTGGAGTCTTTTCTAAAGCTACTAGTTTCACTTTATTCACTATGCTATTATATTTTATTGTTTTGCTACCTTATTGTCTGTGTCATCCATCAGTTTCCAAGAGTGTGAGTTAATATCATAATTACAATTTTAGACATATCCACTTTTCTCCATATTTTGTATATTTTGAGGCAAAATTGTTATGTACATGATGGATTCATATTCTCAACCTACTCTTCCATTTACTAACATGTAATTTCGTTGTCCCTTATGATTTTTCCTTGAATTCTATTTTTTGTCAAATATTAAGAATGCTATGCTAGCTTTCTTTTGGTTCATTTATATTTGACATATATATATATATAAATTATATCCTTTCACTTCTATAATTTTATATCCCTTTTAAAAATGTGATTTTTATAAACAAGATATTGCTTGTGTTTTAGAGTCATTTAGGGAATATTTGTCTTTTGGGTAGAGAGACTATAATTGATACATATAAATTGTACTGATTTTAAGTGTATGCTTTGATGAAGCTACCAAATGTATATACCTATATAACTACATTCCAAAGTATGGAAATTTTGATCACCTAGATTAAGCCCTCTTGCCTTTTTCTAGTCACTTTCCACACCCTGCTCTGAAGCACAGATACAATCACTTTTCTAATGTTTATCATATATCTTGGTTTGACCCGTTGTAGAAATTTATATACATGACATTATACATTATATACTCATGTTTGGTATCTTTAGCACAGCATGATATTTTTAAGATTCTGCAGGTTGTTGTCAGTGTCAGCAGTTCATTTCTTTTATTGCTGTGCATAATTTTGTTGTATGGATATACCACACTTTGTTTATCCATCAGTCTATTGATGGAATTTTTAGTTGTTTTGATTAATTGGCTACTATAAATACGGCTGCTGTAAACATTTATGTACAATGCCTTTTTTGGTAGAAGAGGGAATAGAGTGTGTAAATGCCAGGGAATGGAATTATTGAATCATGGGATAGGTATGTGAAAAACTGCAAATGGTTTTCTAATTTGCATTTCCTAGGTAACTAGTGATGTCTAATTGAACATCTTTACATGTGCTAATTGACCATTTGTATCTTCTTGTGTGAAGGTTCTATTTAATTCTTTGGTCTGTTTTTTATTTTGTTGTCTATTTCTTTATTATTAAATTATAGAATAAAAATATTTTGGATATAAGTCCTTTGTCAGGTATGTGTATTTTGAATATTTTCTTCCTATTTATGGCTTGTCTTTCATTTTCTAAACAGTGTTTTTTGATGAGCAGAAGTTTTCATTTTGGTGAGTAATATCAGTTTTTTTTGCCTAACCCTTAGTGGGTTTGTGCGCAGAAAGATCCTTGCCATCCTAAGGACATAAAGGTATTTTCCTATGTTTTCATCTAGCCACATTACAGTTTTAGTTTTTAGGTTTAGGCCTATGAACCATCTTGGATTACTTTTTCTGTATATTTTGTGGCTCATTTTTTCATTACAGATTTATAGTTGTTTCAGCATCATTTGTTTAAAAGATTATACTTTCTCTACTAAATGATTTTTGTGCCTTCTTTGGAAGTTAGTTGGTCATATATGTCCACACATATTTCTCAATTTTTTTTCTATTCCCTTGATTTACTTCATTTGCTTGATTACTGTAACATTTTTATAAAATTTAAAAGCAGGCTTTGTAAATCATTCAACTTTGTTCATCTTTTTAAAGATTGTTTTGGTGATATGTCATTGTGGTTTTGATTTACATTTCCCTGATGATTAATGATGTTGAGCAACTTTTAATGTACCACATAAATTTTTTGACTTTAAAGAAAAATTTCTGTGGAAAATCCCATTGGAATTTTGATAGGGGTTGCACTGAATCTATAGAATGTTTTGGGTGGTATGGATATTTTAATAATATTATTTCTTCCATTCCATGAACATGGAATATCTTTCCATTTATTTGTGTCCTCTTCAATTTCTTTAATCAGCGTCTTATACTTTTCCATGTATGTATTGTTCATCTCCTTGGTAAAATTTTTTTTTTAATTTTTAAATTTTATTTTTTTCTTATACAGCATGTTCTTATTAGTCATCAATTTTATACACATCAGTGTATACATGTCAATCCCACTTGCCCAATTCATCACCCCCCCATCCCCAGCCCCCCGCAGCTTTCCCGCCTTGGTGTCCATACGTTTGTTCTCTACATCTGTGTCTCAATTTCTGCCCTGCAAACTGGTTCATCTGTACCATTTTTCTAGGTTCCACATATATGCATTATCCTTGGTAAAATTTATTCCTATTTTTTTTGTTTTGTAAATTAGGTTGTTTTCTTCATTTCTCTTTCTGGTACTTTGTTGTTAGTGTATAGAAATACAACTGATTTTTATATATTGATTTTGTATCCTGCAAATTTGCTGTATTTGTTTTTTAGTTCTGACAGTTTTACGGTAGAGCCTTTAGTTTTTTAATATTTAGTATCATATCATCTGTAAATAGAGACATTTTTATTTCTTCCTTTCCAATTTGGATGCCTTTTATTTCTTTTTCTTTCCTAATTGCTCTTTCTAGGACTTCCAGTAACATAAGTTGCAAGAGTGGGCATCCTTTTCTTGTACCCGATCTTATATGAAATGCTTGAAGCTTTTCACTGTTAAATATGATGTTAGCCTTGGGCTCATCATATATGGCCTTTATATTGAGATATGTTCCCTCTATACCCAGTTTGTTGAAAGTTTTAATCATGGAAGGATGTTGAATTTTGTCAAATGTTTTTTCTGCATCTACTGAGATGATCATATGATTTTTATCCTTCATTTTGTTAATGTGGTGTATCACATTGATTGTTTTGCAGATATTGAACTGTCATTGCATTCCTGGAATGAATCCCACTTGATCACTTTGTATATAGTCTCTTTAATGTACTGTTGAATTTAGTTTGCTAACATATTGTTGAGGATTTTTGCATCTGTGTTCATCAGGGATATTGCCCTTTAATTTTCTTTTCTTGTAGTGTCCTTGTCTGGTTTTGGAATCAGGGTAATGCTGGCCTTGTAAAATCAGTTTGGAAGTGTTCCTTCCTCTTCTATTTTTTGGAAGGGTTTGAGGATTAATATTAATTCTTCTTTAAATGTTTGGTAGAATTCACAGTGAAGTTATTTGGTCCTGGATTTTTGTTTCTTTGGGAGGTTTTCATTACTGATTCAGTCTCCTTGCTAGTAATCCATCTATTTAGATTTTCTATTTCTTCATGATTCAGTCTTTGTAGGTTGTATGTTTCTAGGAATTAATCCATTTCTTCTAGGTTGTCCAATTTTTTGGCATATAATTTTACATAGTAGTCTCTTATAATCCTTTGTATTTGTGTGACATGGTTGTGATATCCTCTCTTTCATTTCTAATTTCATGAATTTGAGTCCTTTCTCCTTTTTTTTTTTTGGTGAGTCTAGCTAAAGCTTTGTCTATTTTGTTTATTTTTTTCAAAAACCAGCTTTTAGTTTCATTGATCTTTTCTATTGATTTTTTAGCCTCTATTTCATTTATTTCCGCTCTGATCTTTATGTCCTTTCTTTATTAACTTGAGGCTTCATTTGCTCCTCTTTTTATAGTTCCTTGAGGTATAAAATTAAGTTGTTTGAGATTTTTCTTTCTCTCAATAAAGGTATTTATTGTTATAAACCCCCTGCATAGCCCTACTTTTGCTACATCCCATAAATTTTGGTATATTGTTTCCATCTTTATTTGTATGAAGATTTTTTTTATTTCTCTTTTGATTTCTTCTCTGACTCATTGATTGTTCAGTAGCATTTTGTTTAATCTTCACATATTTGTGAATGTTCCATTCTTATAATTGATTTCTAGTTTTGTACCACAGTGGTTGGAAAACATGCTTAATATATATCAACCTTCTTTAATTTATTAGGACTTATTTTTTATTAATGTTTAATACCATTTTTTAAATTGAAGTATAGTTGATTGATAATGTTGTGTTAGTTTCAGGTGTACAGCATAGTGATTCAGTTATACATCTAAACTGAATATATATATGTATATGTGTGTATGTATTAGGTCCATCTGATCTAAAGTGTTGAGGTGCCAGATTTGCATACCAGCTCCTTTCAGGGAGATACAAGTGACTTAGAGCTGGCTAGAGGGAGAAGGCAAAGGAGGTAACTGCCAGCTTCCATGGTTTCCAGGGAGGGTAGTGGGTCCCTTAGTTATTTTTAAAAAGTGATTCTTTTTCTAGCTTCTTAACTTGGCAACATAGATCATTGGTTCTAAACCCTTATTATTATTATATTATTATTATTTTTTTGCGGTACACAGGCCTCTCACTGTTGTGGCCTCTCCTGTTGCGGAGCGCAGGCTCCAGACACGCAGGCTCAGCGGCCATGGCTCATGGGCCCAGCTGCTCCGTGGCATGTGGGATCTTCCCAGACCGGGGCACAAACTCGTGTCCCCTGCATCGGCAGGCGGACTCTCAACCACTGTGCCACCAGGGAAGCCCCAACCCTTATTATTTTTTAATAAAAGTTCTTTAAAGTGACCAATTCCATTTAAGTACTCTTTAGTTCATTTCATAAATTTTTATATGATGTGTTTCATTATTATTCATTTCTAAATATTTTCTAATTTCTCTTATGATTTCTTCATTGGACCCAAGTATTTGAGGGGGGATATCTAGACCTTAATTATTGATGTCTAATTTAAATGCCTTGTGGACAGATAACATTCTGTATGATATTCAATATATAAAAAAGTATTGAGAATTGTTTTATGTTCTAATATATGGTCTGTCCTATTGAATATTCTTCAGTGTACTTGACAAGAATGTGTATTATGTGAATTGTACATTGTTGAGTTTTATATTTTATATATATTTTAAGTTAAATTTGGTTGATAGTGTTGTTCAAATCTCATATATATACAGGTTATTTTTTTCTCTTTTTATTACTTCCTGAGAGAGATATTATAAATCATCAACTATGTGTGAATTTTTCTATTTTCCCCCTTATTTCTGCCATTTTTTAATGCTTTATGTTTATTAAAATTCTTAGGTGTATACATGTTTGGATTGTTATTCTTTAATGAAATGACCCTGTAAGTAATACCCCTTTTTTTGTGAAATAATTTATTTTCTCTGGTAATATCCATTGGCTTGAAGTATACTTTGTTTGATATTTACATAGCCACACCAGCTTTCTTATGTGTCATATTATGTGAATTATAGTTTTCCCATTTTTTTCAACCTGTGTCTTTACTTCTAAAGTGCATCATTTTTATAGAACATGTAATTGTTTGCTTCCTTCTCTAGTTTAACAATCTATGCTTTGTAATTTGATGACTTAATCTATATATATTTAATGTAATTATTATTATTATTATTATTATTTTTTTTTTTTTTTGCGGTACGCAGGCCTCTCGCTGTTGTGGCCTCTCCCGTTGCGGAGCACAGGCTCCGGACGCGCAGGCTCAGTGACCATGGCTCACGGGCCCAGCCGCTCCACGGCATGTGGGATCTTCCCAGACCGGGGCAAGAACCCGTGTCCCCTGCATCGGCAGGCGAACTCTCAACCACTGCGCCACCAGGGAAGCCCCTTAATGTAATTATTGATATTTGTGTTTAATTATGCAATCTTACTATTCGGTTTCTATTTGTCCCCTCTATTTTGTGGGGTTTTTTTTGGTTGCTCCCTTGTCTTTTTGTTAATTGAATATTTTGGGTATCCCATTTTATACCCTCTTTTGTCTTTTGTATATATCTCTTGTATTATTTTTAATGGTTGCTCTAGAGAGTAAAACATTCAGCTTCATCTCATTGTAGACTACCTACAAATAATGTTATAAAACTGCATGTAAAATGGAAGAACCTTACAACAGTACACTTTTATTTTCATCCCTCTCTGCCTTTGTGCTATTGATAGCTCATATTTTTTCTAACATATGTTATAAAATCCACAATACATTACTATTGCTTTTGCATTAGTGAACTGACTTTTAAAAATCGAAGAAAATATGTAGTATTTTATATTTATCCATATATTCTTTGTCTTCTTTTCATTCTTTCCTATGGATCTCAATATTTGATATCCAATATCTAAAGTGATCTCAGTATTATTTCTCTTCACCCAAAAAAGACTTCATTGGTCTTTTTTGTTATGCAGATATTTTGCTAAAAATAACTTTTGCTTATCTGACAATATCTCTATTTTGCCTTCATTTTTGAAATGAAAGATATTGAAAGCTGTTTTTTGGACCACATATAGAATTTTAGTTGTTTTTTTCAGCACTTTGGAGATGTCATTCCATTGTCTCCTGAGGGTCTTTATTATATTATTTCTAACAGTAGCTCTGTTGTCATTCTTATTCTCTCCCTCTTTCCCTCCACAAACCCTCCACTCCCACTGCCCCCCCATATATAGACCATTTTTCATTTCTTCTTTTTTTTTTTGCTTTTTGGCAGTGTGACTATGATTTTCCAAGGTGTGGTTTTCTTTTTATTTATCCTGGATTTGTCATTGTTGTTTTTGGTAAAATTTGCAAAATTTTTAGTCAATATTTTTTTCAGATAATTTTCCTGTTCCTATCTATTTCTTCTCTCCTCTGAGGTTTCCAATTATAAGTATGTTAGACTACCTTGTAACATCCTTCAGTTTATTGAGACTCTATAATGATAGTAAATTTATTTGTTTATTTCTGATTTTTATGCTTTAGTTCGGATGATTTCTTGCTTCAAGTTTACTGATTCTTTCTTGTGGCCAATCTACTGTTTATTCCGTTCATTAAAATTTTCAATTTCAGATACTGTATTTTTCAGTTTAGGATTTACGTGTTCTATTTTTACAGCTTCTGTACATTTCCTGAAATTCCCTGGCTAGTCATCCTTCAGACCCAAAGTGTCATATAGATTTTGTAACATCTTTACAATAATTATTTTAAAGTTTTTGTTTGCTGATTCCAACATCAGAGTTGTTTCCATTGCCTGAATTTTCTCTTGATTATGTGTCACATTTTCTTATTTTCATATCTAGTGAATTTTTATTGCATACTGATATCATGTATGCTATATTGTAGACACTCTGGATTGTGTTATTTTCCTCTGAATATATTGTTGTGTTGTAGCAGCTGGTTGGGTTACATAGAAATCACATTAAACTTATGGAGGCTTGGTAAAAGACTTTGTTAGTGTAGGCATATTTTGGTTTTGCCTTTAGTCCTAGGACAAATAGTATTTCAACACAGTCTTTTTTTCTAAGGCATGGCCCATCTGTGGCATCACTGGAAAGCCCAAGTTTTTTCCCACGTCACCCAAGTTGGCAGGACTTGAATTGCAAATTTTGTTTCTTCTGAGATAAACAGCTGATGAAATATCTCTTTAGTTCTTTCAGCCTTCCATTGGTTGGTTTCTCCTGTGCTCTTTGGAGTCTTGCCTCACGTATGCACAATTATGTAATCAGCCAAGGATTTATATGAAGACTGTAGGTTTTGGGTTTCCCTACCTCCACCCCAACACTGGCCACTTTTTACAGTGCTCTGGCAGCCTCAGACACTGTCCTCTGATTGCTCAAACCAACAAGACTGTGGATTTCTGCTTGAATTCCAGCTACACTGTCCCAGGGGAAAAGATGTATAAAAGTAGATCTTACCCAGTGTGGTTTCTTTCTTTCAAAGGTCAGCTCTCCTTTTTGTTTGGTTTATGTTCAGTACCTTCAAAGAGTTGGTTTTACATTTGTGTAGAGTTTGTACTTATTTTCAGCAGGAAGGTTAGTCTGATAAAAGCTACTCCACCATTACTAGAAGTCAGAACTCCTCTTCAGGTCTTCATTGTTGAATTTAAGCCATTTATAATGACTTTATGTACTGTTACATCAGGACTTGTTTCTGCCATCTTATTCACATTTTATATTTATGTCTTTTTCTTTTTTCCTTTTTTCTTCTAATTTCCTTTGGATGTATCATATTTTCTTTTGTTCGTTTAAAAAGATATTCATTCAGTTTTTATTCTTTAGGTGGTTCTCCCTAACTTATTGAGATACTTCCTTCTTTTTAGTTTTCTCTGTCAATGTCTTAATTTAATTGTTACCCATAATCCTCCTTATTAAGAAAAGTACAAGAGTACATCTATCTTTGGTATCATTCCTTATCCCTGACATCTTGGTATTTTAGAATTTTAGTTCTTTGTTATCAAGGATACTTTCTTCAAAGAATATATATAAAACTGAATTAATTTGCTGAACCCCAGAAACTAACACAGCATTGTAAATCAACTATACTTCAATTTAAAAGAAAGGATATTTTCTTTAGATTTTTTGCCTGGGTAAGAGATGCAACAGCCTGTTCTAGTTTACCGTTTTGCCATCAATTGCATGTAATTGTTTTTTTAATAAAATATATTCCATTAGATACAGCGTTGGTTTTTTATTTGTTTTGTTTTTTGTTTTTTGTTTTTGTGGTACGCGGGCCTCTCACTGTTGTGGCCTCTCCCATTGCGGAGCACAGGCTCCAGACATGCAGGCTCAGCGGCCATGGCTCAGGGGCCTAGCTGCTCCGCGGCATGTGGGATCTTCTCGGACCGGGGCACGAACCCGTGTCCCCTGAATCAGCAGGTGGACTGCGTCACCAGGGAAGCCCTATCTGAGCGTTGTTTTTTAAAATGCAAAGCTGAGAAGCTAATAAAGAGACAACTTCTTAAGGAAGACTGATATAGAATTGGTAAATATAGCTTATTTTTATAGTTAGCGATTTCTTTTTGAACAAACGGGAAAACAAAGCAGATACAGTTTTCATTCAGAATTTATGTTAAGTTCTCTCAACTCCTAGTGTATTGCCTGTTGGTTATACATTTTGCTTTGAATGTCTAACTCCTGAGTAAAAATCCACTATTGAGAAACAGTGTTTAGATAGTCTATAGAACTACGTTAGGAATAGGCTCACCACTGGGCCTCTTGACAGTAGAAGGAGAATAGATGTGTAAGATTCCCAGAGAAGCCTAAAAGAGGTAGCTGAGAATGCCATCTGAAGCTGCCCAGATTTACGGTCTTGATAAGTGGTCTCTACTCAGGGAGACAGCCACATTTCTGGTTACCCATAAATGAGGAGGATGAGCAAAAAGATGGTGAATGGGACAAGAGAAGAAAGCTGATTGTTGGGTGGCATAGTTGTTCCATACTCTTTGTCTTTCTGTGGAGGAGAGAAAATTTGTACACTACACCTGAGGAAGGAAGCATATGGAAAGAACATTTCCCATTTCACAGTGTTTCCTCACTTAGGCCTCTTGAGTGTTTGACCTTTCTTGAGAGGTGAGTTGGGGAGTACGAACTCAGCATGCTCCACACTTTCTGATCTACCAGTAGTTTTCTAGCTTATGCAAGTGGATACGTTTAATCCTGCAGTAGAATGTTAGCCAGCACTTTTGGCAGCAGATGTGAAGCCCAATCAGATTGAACAGTAAAACACTGATATCTCTGTCCCTATTATACGACTGCTTTCATTTGCTTTCTTATTGTGTTTGGAACATGAGAGGAGTATTATTTATCGATCCAGTAAAATCCACCATTATATTTTTGAACCCAATTTGTATGATGATTAAAATGATAGCAATAAAAAGGGTGCAAGCAAGCTACTAATACATGCAAAAACTTGGACGGATCTAAAGGGCATTATTTTGAGTGAAAAAAAAGCCAGTCTCAAGAGGTTTCATAATATGTGAGTCCATATATATAACATTCTTGAAATGACAGAATTATAGAGATGAAGTATATGTGAGTGGTAACCAAGGACAGGGATGAGATGGGGGAGCAGCATAAGAGAGTTCCTTGGTGAGGGAGGATAGAATTCTGTTTCTTGTTCGGAATGGTGGTTACTTGTATCCATACAGGGAATAAAAATTGCATAGAAGTACAATACATACACACACACACATGCACACATGAGTGTATGTAATAGCTGGTAAAATCTCATTAAGGCCTGTAGTCTTTATAAGAGTATCGTACCAATATAGTTTCCTGGATTTGATGTTATATTATAGATACGTAAGATGTTACCATTTGGGGGAAGCTGGGCTAAAGGTACACACAACTCTATAATACTTTTGTAATTTTCTGGGAGTCGATAACTATTTCAAAGTAAAAAGTTAAAAAATAAAGTCATGTAAACATTGTCATTTAATCTTAGCAACTCCTCCCCTAAAAGATAACAAGTGGCAGGGTAGAGCTTATAAAGCTGAGGATGCTATGAGAACCTTTGCAGTCATATGTTTTGTCCTAAGCTAAAGTCATGGCGCAAATAATCTTGAACCCCCCCCCAAAATATCCTAGTAAATAATGAAATTTTAAAGGCCATTTATCTCCTTCTGAAAAAAATTTTTTTAAGTCGAAAGCAGATTTTATTTCTGCCCTTACTGGATGAGAGTGTTTACTGCCTTGCTTCCTGATTTAAAATCCAAGACTTATGAAACTCAAACTGATGTGTGAATGTACAAATGCATTTTCATTTACCATTGGCTCCAATAAAAATCAAGATGCTTCTCAAAAACTGTGGTTTGGGGGGAAAGAAATGCAGACTTGGAAACAGTTAATGGTTTTGGTAATTATTATTCACTACACAGGTATTAACCGGTGTTCACTCTTTAGCAGTAATATATATTTCAAGCCCCTAAATATTCAAAACATGAACTAATTTTTCTCCGTTATTGAAATCTCTGTATGCAAACCTAGTAGTATTTGAAAGCCAATCTCCCTATGTGCCAGAGTAATTACAGCAAAGTAAATAATCTCCAGTGTTCTTATTCCCTATAGGAATGGTTTAATATCTTATCTTTCAAAACTGGTTTTCAGCTCATTCAAAAAGCCTGAGAAAAGTTCTTTAGTATTCAGAAAAGGAGTAATTTTAAGGAAGCTCTGGAGTGTATCTCCCCTCTAGCAATTGCTGTTGGACCACAGCACTTTTTCCATCCGAGAATGAAAACAAATCTCTTTGATGCTTTTCCCTAACGGGGGAGTGTGTGGATTCCTCTGTTGAGCCCCACATCAGAACCCTGAACCAGAAGGCACTGTATGTAAATGTGAAGTGGTCTGGTTGGTTTATTGATCATTCCATAGGTGGCATTCCTCCATCAAGTCATTCTAAATTGCGGGCCCAGCATGATATTAGGGGCCACCGAGCTTTTTCAGGAGATGCTCCATGGAGGGCCTAAGCCACCATGCTAGTTTATTATCTGCTGGGCTTTTGGTTGTCCTTCACAAGCTTTGGGGTGTTGGTCCCAGTGTCTGTATAGGTTTCAGAATGAGTCGTGCCATTGCTTCTCAAGGTGTAAGGCAGTAATGAACTGTGATGAGTTCTTTGCTTCTAGATCTGCAGTGTTGGATATCAGGCCTCAAAGTGCCAAAGCAATTCTTGCTTTGTAAAACTAAAATTGTTCTTCACAGGCCTCTATACTAGTGGATGGGCTGGAAGCTCTGCATTTTTTTTTTTCCCTGACAGGTTAAAACTGTGAGAAGAGTTTCTCAGCATATATGACTCATGTTCCTTCTACAGCAGGATCACTGGGAGACATTTTGTTTTGAATAAATATATCTTTAGTGAAGTGTGCAAAAGACGTGACATGTGCTGCTTGCAGTTTTCAGCCTGTTATAATTTTGTGAAAAGTATAGCAGTGTTGATTGAAATTTTCTATTTTTGATCTCGGTGTTAAGATGATTTTTGTTTTACTTTTTGTCTCGATAAAAGACAAGGGGAAAAAACAACTATGCCTTTTTGTGAGTTTTTATTTGTACTAAAATTGTTATCTTTTAAATTTCCAAAAGATACCTTTTTATAATATAATTTAATTGCTTAAATTTTAGTTCACAGTCTGTCTATTTTATAACCACTGAGTTTTATATTTTATTATTTATGTCGTGACTTGGAATTCTGCAGCATTTCCGAGATTTTTCTGGCTATTCTAGAAATGAGAGCTTTTGTAGGTCCATATTTCCAATTTATATTTTTGATCTTTTCTTTCACTTTTTAGACAGTTTCTATTGATAGATCAAGATTGGATGTATTCACCAAAAGGTATTTATATAGGAGTTGCCACTCTTACATATTGGTTGCCAAAAACCAAATGGAGAGCTTTAAAAAAATGGGCCAACAAAGCATTATTTGAGGGAGCGCATCACTGTTGGATACAGTGAAGCGAACATTTTGGTGACGATTAGGGGGATCAGAAGGGTTCCCTGATGACCTGCTTATTTCTTCTGAGTTCTCTGTCCCTCTAGTTTCCCTGACCTGCTTCTCCCCTGCATCACCATCACTCTCACTGATGTATATAGAGTGTTGTCTGAATGTTTTCCCTGCCTTATCTTTTTTCTCCCTCTTCCTTCTTTGTCCTGACAAATGTGGATGTTGTGTACAGCTCTACCCCCTCCTTCTTCAACCCTGGTTCTGGAGTAACTGTGAACATCTGAAGGTTCGGCGTCACTGGCTTTCTGGGCCTTCCTGAACAGGGCAGAAAGCGCACCAGAAGCTTTATTTACTGTAGCGTGTGGGGCCCCAGTCAGTCTTGCCCTCTCCCCCCACCAGGCCAGGTGCTGACAGAGAGGAGACAGGGTGAGTCCTGGTACCCACATCCGCACCAGGGCCTCCCTCCCCACATCCCGCTGTGTCTGTCCAGCCAGTGGAAACTGGAGTCTCGGTGGAACCCATCCCTTCAGATGGAACCTGGACTTTTTGCTCAGCTCTTGCTCATCCTGGGAGGCTGGACCCTGCCCTTCCTCTCCTCAGTCAGTGCAGGAAAACCCCTCGGAAATGGCTAGCCTCTCCGAGGGGAAATTCCTGCCGCTGTGCCTGACCGACCGGATTAAACCTCCCAAATGTCAGCATTGGCCTGGTTAAGTCTGAGTTTGCCTTGTCCTTCAGAGCATTGTGGTTGAATAGCTGGCCGCCTTCCTCAAGGCTCGGTCCTAAAGTTGGGTCTGTTTCCCACATCCTGGCCTGGCCTAGTCCTGGTCTCCTTGGCTTCCCCAGGGGACTGGCTTTCCTGTTTGGATATAAGTTGAAACAGGCCATTTTTCTTCTCCTTCTTACTCACTCTGAGGACTTCAGCAATGACCTCCGTGAGGAAATATTTCCTAAGCTCCAATTCTGTATTTTTATCTGCCCAGTGGACCCCACCTGCATATGTTCCCCTGGACTTTAAACTATATATTGATGTGTCTGGAAGGGAACTAACTTATTGCTTCCCTCTCATGCCAGGTCTTCTTCTAGCCTTTGCCATTATTTCTGTTAATGGCACTACCATCTATCCTGTACTCCATGCCAGAGACTTGGGAGTCATCTTTCATTCCACCTTGTACCTCACTTTGCACATTCAGTCAGTTGCTAGAATGTCAGTTCTTCCTCGTTCCTTTCCTGTTTTTCTAATCCTCGTTCTCATTCCTTCACTTGGTGCCTTCACTTACACTATTCCTCTGTCTGAGATGTAGTTCCTTCTCATAAATTTAGTTATCCTTTAAGAGCTAGTAAAGATGCTTTCTGCTCCAAAATAACCTTCCCTGATATGCCCAGCAGGAATTATTCTCTCATATGTTAGTTTCTTTAAAACCATATTTTGTCATTATTTATGTTCCTGTTGTATTGTCCCAGTTATATGGTAAGCCCCTGAAGTAAAGATATGAGTGTGCTTATATTTGTGTAGTTTATTGCTATAAATCTAGAGCTTAGAAATTTAAACCACATTGAAGCCCACTCAGAACTTCCTGAATTGGTTCTTGAACTCCAGGCACCATTGCTGCCCTGCCGTGGATGTCCTGTCTGTGTGCTCCACACGGCACCACTTTATGTGGCCCACACACACGTCAACCACCTTGTTGTGTTTTCTCTACCTATAGTGGCTTAAACTAACTCATTCTGTAGAAAATACCTTTGCAATCACCCCAGTTATTTCCCAGCTGAGCCAAAACAACCAGGAAACAGACACAGAAGGAACCCAAAGAGGTCAAAAGCAAAGAGGATGGTATAACCGCTTTGGAAGACAGTTCGACATCTCCTCAAAAGGTTAGACATAGAGGGGCCATATGACCCAGCAGTTCTTCCCTTAGGTGTATTCCCAGGAGAACTAGCAGTACATTAGGTCCACAGGAAGACCTGTATGCAAATGTTCATGACAGCATTCTTCACATTAGGCACACATGTCCATTATCTGATGAGTGGATAAGTGAAATGCGGTATATCCAGACAGTGGACTTTGATTCAGCTATAAAAAGGAATGAAATACTGACACATGCTGCAACATGGATGAGCCTTAAAGGCATACAGGCAAATCCACAGAAACAGAAAGTAAATTAGTGGTTGCCGCGGGCTGTGTTGGGGGGATGGGGAGTGACTGCTAACGGGTGTGGGGTTTCATTTTGGGGACGATGAAAAGGTTCTGGGATTACATAGCGGTGATGTTGCACAACTTTGAACATACGAAAACCCACTGAATTATATACTTTAAAAGGGTGAATTTTTATGGTATGTGAATTGTGTCTCAATAAAATTGTTAGTTAAAAAAACAACAAGAAAAGATTAGAGAATTGAAAGGTAAAAGGAGAAAGGGCTTGAATGTTTCACTGAAACATGGTGGGCCCTCTGACTGTGGGGAGAAAGCTGGTTAAAGCACTTTTCCAGGTGAGGAAATCAAGGCTCAGAGAGGTTAAGTAACCCTATGTAGGACCCTGTGTAGTGGGGATGGAGTGAGGGACCATTCTTCCAAACACGTGCTAATTCCACTAATGATGTTTCCCTCTGCGAACAGCTTACACCTCCTGTCAGGTGTATCTTGTGAACATGCTGCTCTGTGAGGCCTGATGACTGAGTGAGTTTGAAGTCAGACCTGCCTCAGGATAAAGGCCCACCGACTGTGTGCCTTCCCTCGCCTGGACTGATGGGGGCTGCGGACTGGACTGTGTTATCAGTGCCCTTGCTCCTGTCTCTCTGTTCTTTGGGTTTTCCATCCTCGCTAGAAACAGAGCAGTTTTTGGCCATCCCTGTGAGAGGAGAAGGGTTGGGGCTTACGCTTAGCGGTGGCTTTTCATTTCTTCAGTGCACCACGTGGGAGACAAAATGCACCAAACAATTAAGGAGAGGGTTCTTCTCGCATTGTTACAAGGGAGAGAATGTTCATTAACAAGGACTGTCTCAAAGAAGAGGGCGAAAAATTGGGTTTCATAAAACAAGGAAGTCATTGAATAAGGGTGGAAATGGGTCTTATCTCAGAATCGGAAAAGGCAGGGTGGTCCTTGCAGTTGGCCACTGCTTCAACCACATCTTCTGGAACACCAACAATAACTGAAATGATGGATGCTTCCACTGAGGTTATAAAGATGGGAGCAGTCTTGAAGTGTCACTCAAGAGAATATATGGTCCCCTTTTTACACAATTGAAATGAGACCCACTTACCTTTTGGTGGTCAGTTTTAAAGAAAACTAAAAGACTTAAGGAGAGTTAAAGAAAGGGAAGGACTGACTTGTGTGAACCAAGTTCAGTAGGTAAGTGAGTGTCCTGGCAAAGTGACCGCTAAGCCAGAGCCACTGCCAGCTAGGGAAGCATCATCACAGCAGGAGAGGAACTCAGAGTAGTAAAGTGATGGAATGCTTTTTCATAAGGACTGATGGAGTTCTTTGTGAACATAAAAGTGGTTTTAACAAATCCCAGCTTTGGGGTTAAGACTGATTTTATTCTAGCCCAGACTAGCTCATTAACAAATTAATCTTTCTTAGTGTTTTTTTTTTTTTTTCCCTAAGCCTAATTTCCATGATTTTACCATATGGAAACTCTGACTTTTATAAAGAAGTTGCTCCATGGAGCAAGCTTGCTGCATTTTTCAAATGTTTCTTGACATGAACAGCTCTATTTCTCAATTAGCAAAGGGAATAAAGTTGATTATGCATATCCATGGGCTGATGATTTACATCTGATTAGCCAGCTTGAAGGTAAACAATCAAAGGTCACTAGAAATAACTTTTGTTTCTTTTGTCTTCAGAAAGACCATCACTAAGTCCTAGCTTTCTCCCACTCCCCATGGTTGAAACGCCCCATTTTAAATTTATTTATTTATGGCTGTGTTGGGTCTTCGTTTCTGTGCAAGGGTGTTCTCCAGTTGTGGCAAGCGGGGACCACTCTTCATCGTGGTGCACGGGCCTCTCACTATCGCGGCCTCTCTTGTTGCGGAGCACAGGCTCCAGACGCGCAGGCTCAGTAGTTGTGTCTCACGGGCCCAGTTGCTCCGCGGCATGTGGGATCTTCCCAGACCAGGGCTCGAACCCGTGTCCCCTGCATTAGCAGGCAGATTCTCAACCACTGAGCCACCAGGGAAGCCCCAAAATGCCACATTTTAAAGCGATGGACTTAAAATTATATTGAGTAATAAAATATGTAGAATCTAAATCTTAGCTGACATTTTGTTTGTTGTTTTCCTAACCATATTCTGATACCCATCTGTTTTTGTGATAACTATTAGCTAATCGTAGGCATTAAAACAAAATACAGGAGGGGGGACATATGTGTAGACTTACAACATGTCCTGGTACCTTACTCATGGATTTATTCTTAGAGCTGAAAAGTCTTCCAACCTTTTTTTTCTGACTAACACTAGGCAAACTGTCAGAGTGAGGGAGGGAGGAAATTAGCTCCACTTCCTCTGTTATGACAGTGAACGATTCATCCTTGTTTTAGGCTCACTGGGGTCAGAATATGTTCTTCTGGTCTTGTGTATGAGAAAGATTCAGTAACGTAAACTTATAGTGTGAACTGTTTAGTAGTTCAGGTGGTCTTGTGGTATTGTATCAGTTGGGTTTGGCAAACCTGAAGAGGATGAACTTTATAGGAGTGTCCCCTGTTCCTGGTTGGTATAATTTGCTCAAAATAGCAGCACTTTTAGACACATGACCCGGCTCTCTCCACCCATTCATATGAACACTGTTTTTGTCTTCTTTCTCCATTGAATTCATCCTTTTTATTTATTTATTTACTTATTTACTTACTTATTTATTTTTAACATCTTTATTGGAGTATAATTGCTTTAAAATGGTGTGTTAGTTTCTGCTTTACATCAAAGTGAATCAGCTATATGTATACACATATCCCCGTATCCCCTCCCTCTTGTGTCTCCCTCCCATCCTCCCTATGCCACCCCTCTAGGTGGTCACAGAGTACCGAGCTGATCTCCCTGTGCTATGCAGCTGCTTCCCACTAGCTATCTATTTTATATTTGGTAGTGCATATATGTCCATACCACTATCTCACTTCCTCTTAGCTTACCCTTCCCCCTCCCTGTGTCCTCAAGTCCATTCTCTACGCCTGTGTCTTTATTCCTGTCCGGCCCCTAGGTTCTTCAGAACCATTTTATTTATTTTTTTAGATTCCATATATATCTGTTAGCATACAGTATTTGTTTTTCTCTTTCTGACTTACTTCACTCTCTATGACAGACTCAGGGTCCATCCACCTCACTACAAATAACTCAATTTTGTTTCTTTTTATGGCTGAGTAATATTCCATTGTATATATGTGCCACATCTTCTTTACCCATTCATCTGTTGATGGACACTTAGGTTGCTTCCATGTCCTGGCTATTGTAAATAGAGCTGCAATGAACATTTTGGTACATGACTCTTTTTGAATTATGGTTTTCTCAGGGTATATGCCCAGTAGTGGGATTGCTGGGTCGTATGGTAGTTCTATTGTTGTTTTTTTAAGGAACCTCCATACTGTTCTCCATAGTGGTTGTATCAATTTACATTCCCACCAAGAGTGCAAGAGGGTTCCCTTTTTTCCACACCCTCTCCAGAATTGATTGTTTGTAGAATTTTTGATGATGGTCATTCTGCCTGGTGTGAGGTGATACCTCTTTGTAGTTATGATTTGCATTTCTCTAATGATTACTGACGTTGAGCATCCTTTCATCTGTTTGTGGGCAATATGTGCATCTTCTTTGGAGAAATGTCTATTTAGGTCTTCTGCCCATTTTTGGACTGGGTTGTTTGCTTTTTTGATATTGAGCTGCATGAGCTGCTTATAAATTTTGGAGATTAATCCTTTGTCAATTGCTTCATTTGCAAATATTTTCTCCCATTCTGAGGGTTGTCTTTTCGTCTTCTTAATGATTTCCTTTGCTGTGCAAAAGCTTTTAAGTTTCATTAGGTCCCATTTGTTTCTTTTTGTTTTTATTTCCATTTCTCTAGGTGGTGGGTCAAAAAGGATCTTGCTGTGATTTATGACATAGAGTGTTCTGCCTATGTTTTCCTCTAAGAGTTTTTTAGTGTCTAGCTTTACATTTAGGTCTTTAATCCATTTTGAGCTTATTTTTGTGTATGGTGTTAGGGAGTGTTTTAATTTCATTCTTTTTTACATGTAGCTGTCCAGTTTTCCCAGCACCACTTATTGAAGAGGCTGTCTTTTCTTCATTGTCTATTCTTGCCTCTTTTATCAAAGATAAGGTGACCATATGTGTGTGGGTTTACCTCTGGGCTTTCTATCCTGTTCCATTGATCTATATTTCTGTTTTTGTGCCAGTATCATATTGTCTTGATTACTGTAGCTTTGTAGTACAGTCCGAAGTCAGGGAGCTTGATTCCTCCAGCTCTGTTTTTCTTTCTCAAACTTGCTTTGGCTATTCAGGGTCTTTTGTGTTTCCATACAAATTGTGAAATTTTTTGTTCTAGTTCTGTGAAAAATGCCATTGGTAGTTGGATAGGGATTGCATTGAATCTGTAGATTGCTTTGGGAAGTATAGTCATTTTCACAGTGTTGATTCTTCCAGTCCAAGAACATAGTATATCTCTCCATCGTTTTGTATCATCTTTAATTTCTTTCATCAGTGTCTTATAGTTTTCTTCATACAGGTCTTTTGTCTCCCTAGGTAAGTTTATTCCTAGGTATTTTATTCTTTTTGTTGCAATGGAAAATGGGAGTGTTTCCTTAATTTCTTTTTCAGATTTTTTATCATTTGTGTATAGGAATGCAAAGAGATTTCTGTGCATTAATTTTGTATCCTGCTAACCTTACCAAATTCATTGATTAGCTCTAGTACTTTTCTGGTAGCATCTTTAGGACTCTCTATGTGTAGTATCATGTCATCTGCAAATGGTAACAGTTTTACTTCCTTTTTTCCAGTTTGGATTCCTTTTATTTCCTTTTCTTCTCTGATTGCTGTGGCTAAAGCTTCCAAAACTATGTTGAATGATAGCGGTGAGAGTGGGCAACCTTGTCTTGTTCCTCATCTTAGTGGAAATGGTTTCAGATTTTCACCATTGAGAATGATGTTGGCTGTGGGTTTGTCATATATAGCCTTTATTATGTTGAGGTAAGTTCCCTCTATGCCTACTTTCTGGAGAGTTTATCATAAATCGGTGTTGAATTTTGTCAAAAGCTTTTTCTGTATCTCTTGAGATGATCATATGGCTTTTCTTCTTCAATATGTTAATATGGTGTATCACATTGATTGATTTGCATATGTTGAAGAATCCTTACATTCCTGGGATAAACCGCACTTGATCATGGTGTATGATCCTTTTAATGTGCTGTTGGATTCTGTTTGCTAGTATTTTGTTGAGTATTTTTGCATCTATGTTCATCAGTGATATTGGCTTGTAGTTTTCTTTTTCTGTAACATCTTTGTCTGGTTTTGGTATCAGGGTGATGGTGGCCTCATAGAATGAGTTTGGGAGTGTTTGTCCCTCTGCTATATTTTGGAAGAGTTTGAGAAGGATAGGTGTTAGCTCTTCTCTAAATGTTTGATAGAATTCATATGTGAATCCACCTGGTCCTGGGCTTTTGTTTGTTGGAAGATTTTTAATCACAGTTTCAATTTCAGTGCTTGTGATTAGTCTGTTTATATTTTCTATTTCTTCCTGGTTCAGTCTCAGAAGGTTGTGCTTTTCTAAGAATTTGTCCATATCTTCCAGGTTGTCCATTTTATTGGCATATAGCTGCTTGTAGTAATCTTTCCTGATCCTTTGTGTTTCTTCAGTGTCAGTTGTTACTGCTCCTTTTTCATTTCTAATTCTGTTGAGTCGTCTCCCTTTTTTTTCTTGGTGAGTCTGGCTAATCGATGCTCAATTTTGTTTATCTTCTTAAAGAGCCAGCTTTTAGTTTTATTGATCTTTGCTATTATTTCTTTCATTTCTTTTTCATTTATTTCTGATCTGATCTTTATGATTTCTTTCCTTCTGCTAACTTCGGGATTTTTCATTCTTCTTACTCTAATTGCTTTAGGTGTAAGGTTAGGTTGTTTATTTGAGATTTTTCTTGTTTCTTGAGGTAGGATTGTATTGCTGTAAACTTCCCTGTTAGAACTGCTTTTGCTGTATCCCCTAGGTTTTGGGCTGTCATGTTTTCATTGTCATTTGTTTCTAGGTATTTTTTGATTTCCTCTTTGATTTCTTCAGTGATCTTTTAGTTATTTAGTAGCATATTATTTAGCCTCCATGTGTTCGTATTTTTTACAGTTTTTTTTCCTGTAATTGATATCTAGTCTCATAGCATTGTAGTCAGAAAAGATAGTTAATAGGATTTCAGTTTTCTTAAATTTGCCAAGCCTTGATTTGTGACCCAAGGTATGTTCTATCCTAGAGAATGTTCCATGAGCTCTTGAGAAGAAAGTGTATACTGTTATTTTTGGAAGAATGTCCTATAAGTATCAATTTAGTCCATCTTATTTAATGTATCATTTAAAGCTTGTGTTTTCTTATTTATTTTCATTTTGGATGATCTGTCCATTGGTGAAAGTGGGGTGTTAAAGCTCCCTACTATGATTGTGTTACTGTCGATTTCCCCTTTTATGGCTGTTATTAGCATTTGCCTTATGTATTGAGGTGCTCCTGTGTTGGGTGCTTAAATATTTACAATTGTTACATCTTCTTCTTGGATTGTTCCCTTGATCATTATGTACTGTCCTTCTTTGTCTCTTGTAATAGTCTTTATTTTAAAATCTATTTTATCTGATATGAGAATTGCTACTTCAACTTTCTTTTGATTTCCATTTGCATGGAATATCTTTTTCCATCCCCTCACTTTCAGTCTGTATGTGTCCCTAGGTCTGAAGTGGGTCTCTTGTAGACAGTGTATATATGGGTCTTGTTTTTGTACCCATTCAGCCAGTCTAAGTCTTTTGGTTGGAGCATTTAACCATTTACATTTAAGGTAATTATCGATATGTATGTTCCTATTACCATTTTCTTAATTCTTTTGTATTTGTTATTTTAGGTCTTTTCCTGTTCTTTTGTTTCCTGCCTAGAGAAGTTCCTTTAGCATTTGTTGTAAAGCTGGTTTGGTGGTGCTGGATTCTCTTAGCTTTTGCTTGTCTGTTAATTTGTCTGTCGAATCTGAATGAGATCCTTGCTGGATAGAGTAATCTTGGTTGTAGGTTTTTCCCTTTCATCACTTTAAATATGTCCTGCCCCTCCCTTCTGCTTTGCTGAGTTTCTGCTGAAATATCAGCTGTTAACCTTATGGGGCTTCCCTTGTATGTTATTTGTTGTTTTTCCCTCGCTGTTTTTAATATTTTTTCTTTGTATTTAATTTGTGATAGTTTGATTAATATGTGTCTTGGCATGTTTCTCCTTGGATTTATCCTTTAATGGACTCTCTGTGCTTCTTGGACTTGACTATTTCCTTTCCATATTAGGGAAGTTTTCAACTATAATCTCTTCAAATATTTTCTCGGCCCCTTTCTTTTTTCTCTTCTTCTGGGACCACTGTAATTTGAATGTTGTCTGTGTTTAATGTTGTTCCAGTGGTCTCTGAGACAGTCCTCAGTTTTTTCATTCTTTTTTCTTTATTCTGCTCTGCGGTAGTTATTTCCACTATTTTATCTTCCATGTCACTTATCCTTTCTTCTGCCTCAGTTATTCTGCTATTGATTCCTTCTAGAGAATTTTCAGTTTTACTTATTGTGTTGTTCATCATTGTTTGTTTGCTCTTTAGTTCTTCTAGGTCTTTGTTAAACGTTTCTTGTATTTTCTCCATTCTATTTCCAAGATTTTGGATCATCTTTCCTATCATTACTCTGAATTATTTTTCAGGTAGACTGCCTATTTCCTGTTCATTTGTTAGGTCTGCTGGGTTTTTACCTTGCTCCTTCATCTGCTGTGTGTTTCTCTGTCTTCTCATTTTGCTTAACTTACTGTGCTTAACTTACTTTTTGCATGCTGCACGTTTGTGGTTCCCATTTTTTTTGGTGTCTGCCCCCAGTGGGTAAGGTTGGTTCAGTGTGTTGTGTAGGCTTTTACCCTCATTTTATAAATAAAAATGTAAGAGCTCTGCGACATTAAGAAATTTGTCTAAGAATATATACTGGGGCTTCTCTAGTGTCACAGTTGTTGAGAGTCCACCTGCCGATTCAGGGGACACGGGTTCGTGCCCCGGTCCGGGATGATCCCACATGCCACAGAGCGGCTGGGCCTGTGAGCCGTGGCCGCTGGGCCTTTGCGTCCGGAGCCAGTGCTCTGCAATGGGAGAGGCCACAGCAGTGTGAGAGGCCCATGTACCGCAAAAAAAGAAAAAGAAAAAGAAGAAAAAAAAGAATATATATCATGTAAGTACTTCCATGCAGTTAGGAGAGCGTGCAGAACCACAAATCCAAGAGTGTGTTTAAATTAAAAGGCTCTCTCTCTGGGCTTCTATTTTGACCGTGACGACGTGGCTCTGGAGGGCATGGGGCCACTTCTTCCCCGAATTGGTGTAACGGAAGTGCAAAGGCGCCCAGCATCTTTTGAAAATGCAAAACCAGTGCTGCAGCTGTACCCCCCTTCCAGGAGGTGCAGAAGCCATCTCAAGTTGTGTGTGGTAAAACCCAGGATGCTTGTGAGGCTGCCATTCTCAGGGAGAAGACCCTGGACCAGGCCCCTCTTGAATCTGCTTGCCTGTTCATCCTTTTCAAACCATGGAAGTAGTTATATTGTTGGTAATTTTTTTTTCTTAAGATTTTTTTGATGTGGACCATTTTTAAAGTGTTTATTGAATTTGTTAGAATATTGCTTCTGTTTTATGTTTTGGTTTTTTGGCCCTAAGTCATGTGGGATCTTAGCTCCCTGACCAGGGATCGAACCCACACCCCCTGCATCAGAAGGTGAAGTCTTAACCACTGGACTGCCAGGGAAGTCCCAGTAATTATTTTTTAATTATAAAAGTATATATGCTGTGTTAAAAAAAAAGTCAGATAAGAAAGAAGGTATGAGGAAGGAATTCATGTTCCCACCTCTCAGAGATAATGATTATTTACATTTTGGTAAATATCTTTCCAAGTGTTTGTTTTTTTTACTGTGCATATGAACAAACATATTTTAAATAGGTGGATGTTATACATTTTTTTAACTCAGTTAAAAAAATTTGCAGCATAGCATTCTATGTAAGTAAATACGCTTATATCTTGAATTGTGGTGGGTATATGATAGTACAGTATGAAGAGTTACCCTGTTTTATTAAGCAGCTCCCTGTTGATGGATGTGTAGATTGTTCTCTAGGATAAATTCTGGGGGAAATTCTGCATCAGAAATTTTGAGTCTCGCTGTTAAACTACTTTCCAGAACTCTGTTATCAGCAGTATTTAGCTGTGCCCTTTTCCTACAGCTTCAATAACCCGGAGTATTTTTTTAATCTTTGTCATCCTGGTATGCAGAATATCATTGAAAATTTGAATTGTTTTGACTTAGGAGTTTGAAAATTTTACATAAATTTAGAAGCAATTTGTGTACTTTTTTATGTCATTTGTTTTGCTTTTTCTAATAGGAGTTTTGTCTTTTTGTATTGGTTCACAAGAGTTCTTTATATACTAGGGAGATTAACCCTCTGCTATATAAGTCAATTTACTCAAAATAAATTAGGTGCCAGGCAATGTACCAACTAGGCATTTTTCTCAATTTGTTGATTGTCTTTTCACTTGGCTTTATAGTACTTTTCTCCAATTAAAAAGCTACTTATTTATTTAGCTAGTTAAATGTATCAGTCTTTGTAGTTTCTGGATTTTAAAATCATGCTTGGAAAAACCTTTCCCTTGGGCTCTAGAAATCGTCTTGTAAATTTTCTTCTAATTTTTCTGTGATTTTTTTTTAGGCATTTAAATATTTAATCTATGTGGAATTCATTTGGGGGGAAGACACTTGCTGAGTATCCAAAATTATCATTTCTACATGTTTAACCCATTATAGGAGCACCATCATTTGAGAGTCCATAGCTTTTCCACTTTCATCATACACAAAGTTCCCGTGGGTTTGGATCTAATTCTGTTTCCTCTACTCTGTTCAGTAGATCACCATGCCGCTAACTCAGAGATACAAAAGTGTATCACTGAATAGCAGTATCAGCTTTCACTTGCAGAGTTGCATAGAGAGTATTTGGAGAGCACTGAGAGGGCGTCCTGAGGCTGCCAGAAGGTGGTCCCTAGATGAACCATAAACACGTACTAGGAGGAGCCCAGTGAGGGTCAGGATGGGGAACGAGGAATGCATTCTAGGCAGAGACTTCAGTGCGACTGGTCCCAGGGGTGGGGGGTAAGAGGGACAGTGTGTGTGTGTGTGTGTGTGTGTGTGTGTGTGTGAGTGAGGTGGGGGGGGGAGAGAGAGAGAGAGAACTAGGAGGCATATGTCATGGTAAATGAGGTTGTAGCCATGGTCTGGTGCCTGATGTTTGGGGTTCTCGCTGCCATGTAAGAAATTCAGATTTATTTTCAGATGGTGTATATCATTAAAGTGTTTTAAGCAGAGGCCAGATACTGCCTGATTTGTGTGTTAGATAGATTTTGTTTGCTTTTCATGGGTAGGATCCATTGTAGAGAAATGAGCCTGTAGGCAGGGAGATCACTAGACGTTTCTGTAGTGACGACGACCTTAACTAAGGAAGGGGTGGTGGAGGGAGAGAAGGGGGGCTGATGGCAGACTGTCTGATGATGACTCGAGCAGGATGATTGATGATGCAGGTGGGAGAATGGAGGGTGGTCCAGGGTTCCCAGCATGGCTGAATAGCCTCCATTTTCTAGACTTGGAGGAGACAGGACCATCCTGTAAAGAGGAAGAGATGGCAGAGTTAACTTGGCAGCTTTAGGAGACCGACAGAGATGAGAGGAGAATCTGACCAAAGAAAATTGTTGGGCTTTCCAACCCAGCTGCCGTTTGAAGCCTCAGATGGAGTGTTCCAATTGTGTATTTCGCATTCGAATACTCTTTTTGAGCAAATGCCTGTGACATTTGTGCACCTCATGTTGGTGACCTCCTGCCCTTCTCCCACAGCTGCCCCTGAAACAGCTGAAAGAGTCTAGAATTTTTTTTTCAAGAAACTACATATGTAACCTAGCCAGTGGGAAACAAGTTGCAGTCTCTCAGATTCATACATTATCTGCATCAGCAGCTCAATTTCTAGATGTGCTTTGCAGATGGTATTTGAAGCTAGCCAACTTTGAATAGTGATGACCCTATAAAAGCAACAATAAGAAAGACTTGTTGGAGCTCACAGAATATCTCATCACAGAAGCCAGAGCAGAAGTACTGCTTACAAAATTTTTCTTTGCTTGTACACATGGGCTGGTCTCTGTCAAATGAAAGGAAGAATTAATTTTGCTAATTGGGAGGCTATTTCCAGTAGTTAGATTCACCTCTGATATGAGTTACAATGTGAAGAGCAGTGAAGGAAGAATAAAATGCATGTGATTTGTGCCATTGAACTGCCACCTGCGTGTCATTAAGTAAGGAAATAGGGTAACATTGTCACCATCCGCAATTTGTATTTACTGAACCCCAAGGTGTTTGAGGTCAGGCTTATGAATAGTCACTTTGTCGGGTTGAGTACACTAATAATTTATGCTGGGCAAGTACATGAGGTTACTAATTTTGCTTTCCTTAGCATCTACGTACCACCTGGGCAGATCATCTTTTTAAAATCTGCTTGTCTTTTTTTTTCTTTTTTTAAACTTACTTATAAGCAAGGCTGGCTATTTTTCTGCCGAAAAGAGTGTTCCGATACAAAATCCTCAGAAGCCACTTCCATACCCCAAAGACTTTACATTCTAAAGAAGGTGAAGAGGGAAGGTTGGTAGACAGAGCTCTGTAAGATCTCAGATGCTTCCTTTCCCAGCTGAGGTCTTCTGGGCTCAGAAGGGCTGTGGACAGGGCATAGGTGTTCTGGCCTGGATTTTCTTGTGTAAGCTACAGGCTCTGTTCTGTTTTGTAATAATGAAACAGTGCTTCAAATGTCATCAGAGCAGAGTCCAACTTATTTTCCTTGGTCTTCTCATTGGGAGCCAGGACCAGACATGCAAACGTGTTGGGTAGGAGGTGGAGGGGCCTTGAACAAAGCAGAGACTATGGAAAATTGCTAAAAAATGGAAGTGAGAAAGAAATGCATTGTTGTAATGAACCCTGGGAGTGCTGAGTGGGTGTGTGTACACAGACAGGCATATATTCATATTTATATTAATATGTTCATGCATATAAGACCACATAAAATTTTTAATGCAGAAAAACACATTTTTACCTGTATAGGTTGATTTATGGACACAAAAGTGAATGGAAAAAAAAGTATGATGTAGCCCTAAAGCAGTCCATCTGAATGGTAATGAAAACCTACTGATAGATTTTTTTGGCAGAGCTGATTTTACCATTTTCTCCTAAATGCAGTTTGGCTCCTCTTTCGTCTAAATATCAGGGGTACCAAATACGTGTCAGCTTGTCAGAGGTGGGCTTGATGCTTAAGGACTAAATTTGTGCTCATTCTTCGTATGTTCGTTAAATATCTCACACACTCTCCCAGTTTTATTTTCTTCCCGTCATTCCTCTTTGCTGGATCTCCTCACTTTGGTGTTCCTCGGGGCCCTGGACTTGGTCTCACTCCTCTCAGTTGCCTGAATCTCTTTTATTCACCCTCAAGCCTTCTGGCCTGTGTAGGTATTTTTGACTCTGGCGGTCGATCCTGGTGGCTTTCCCTGCGAATCCACTCTACCCTTGTTGATCCTAGACACACAGCTCCACTGTGTTCCCCAGCCTTCCTTGCAGTTAGGTGGCCGTGTGGGTGACATCTCTCTGGTGGGTTGTGGGCAGACATGCTGCCTTTTTCAGACCTGACCCACAAAAGCCTACTGCAAGAGCTCCTCTGAACTGTCCCCCTTGCGACTCAGTAACAAGGGTGCTGCTATTGGACAGGCTCCTGGAATGATTTTCCCCCCATCTCCATTACAGTTTCTGGCATCACCGTCTGAGAAACTTCTTATGACTAAAGCCACAGAATTTTGGTGGTCTGTTTATAACATTTAGTCTACCCTGCCCAAGACACCTCCCAAATCTCTGTATCTCTACCCAGAGCATGGGCGATGTCTCTCAGGCATCTTGAACTCAACTTGTCTAAACATTGCCCACACCTCCCTCTCTCTGACCCTGCTCCTTCTCCAGCGTCCTTTTCTCTGTGAATAGTAAGCTGGCCACCCAGGGGCCCATGCCCCATACTTGGGACCATTTTTGATGCTCTTACCACTGCATCCCTCACTTAGTCCAGTGGTCTGCAGACGTCAGCCCTGGACCAAATTTGGCCTCTTGGCCTGCTTATTGTAAAGAAAATTTTACTGTAACACAGGCACACCTATGCCCTTGGATGTTGTCTATGTCTGCTTTCTCACCCAAGCAGTAGGGTTGAGTAGCTGTGACAGAAATTGTATGGTTGGCAAAGCCTAAGTTTTTCCTCTCTGGCCCTTTAAGGAGCCTTGTGCCATCCCCTGACCTAGGATTGTCACAGTCTGTTAACTCTGCCTTCTTAATATTCTCGTGAACCCATCCACTTCTTTCCATGTGCATCATTGCCATCCTCATCCAGGCAACTGAAACAACATCCTAAGTGGTTTCTGTGTCTCTGGTCTCACCGTTTTATAATTCGTTCTCCATATGGCATCCAAAGTAATCGTGCTAAAAGGAAAGTGTTGAAGACCTATTTATTGCTACACTTAGCCTACTCTAATGATACAACTCCCAAATCTATATGTCTTTCTCTACAACCCCAGTCTCTCTCCTGAAACTCAGATCCAAATGTCACCACCTTGGTTAAAATCCTTCAGTGACCTCTATTGCCCTGAGAATAAAATAGCTAAGGCCTGAGCTTGTCTCCCGACTTAAACCCCAGCCATTCTTTACTTCTTTAAGTGCTTCACGTACATCGTGTTCTCCCTTGTCTCTGGGTCTTCCCCTCCCCTTTCCCACATTCCTCTTTCACCTGGATAAGTCTTACTTATTTCTCAGGTCAAAACTTAAAAGGACTTTGTCTAGGAGGCCCTTCCTGGTTTCCAGATTAGGTTTGATCTCCTTCCTCTGTGCTCTCATAACACCTTGCGTTTCCTCTGTCATAGTTACTACACTTTACTCACCTTATTATTTCTCTCTCTTTCTATCACTGACTGTAAATTCTGCAAGAGGAGGGGCCGTGTCTGTATTGAGTCTTGCTGCAATTCCAGCCTCCATCCTACCTGGAACATGGCTGGCAGGTTGTGGGCAGCGCAGTGCGGTGACACCAAGTCATATTTCCTGCCCTTTCCTCCCTCCAGGAACTTATAGGAAGAAGGAGAATGCCTTTTTTAGAGTAAGGATTCTGAGTTAATTAAGTCCAGAGAAAATAAGTGATGAAGGGAGCAAATTATGAGATAGAATGCCAAACACATGCACGTATAACCACACATGAAGCACTCATTCATTAAGTGCCCAAACATTGTAGACATCTAACACTACAAATGGGTGTGATCTATCCCTCCCCACCCCGCTCTAAGAGTGACAGTGTCAGCCATCCTCAGTCATAAACAGTAGAAGAAAGAGAACATTTCCGGTTGCCCTAGTTAGCCAGAGCCCTGGGGCAAGTTGTCATTCACTCATCGTTACACTCACTCTTCACTGGTTTGTTTAACAATATTTGTTAAGCACGACGCCAGATGCATGAGACTCAAATATTCAGGGGATAAAAGGAGCTATTACCTAAGTGGGAAGGCAGCAGACACCTAAAATATATGGCAGGACAATATGGTAAGCACTGTAATTTACCAGTTGGTCCGAAGTAGTTATGAGAGCACAGAGGAGGAAGGAAATTCTCTTCTCCCCGTGTCTGGCAAGAGGAAGGTGGAGATGTGTGTACACATTTTTTTTTTTTTTTTTTTTTGGTGGTACGCAGGCATCTCAGTGTTGTGGCCTCTCCCGTTGTGGAGCACAGGCTCCGGACGCACAGGCTCAGCGGCCACGGCTCACGGGCCCAGCCACTCCGCGGCATGTGGGATCCTACCGGACCGGGGCACGAACCCGTGTCCCCTGCATCGGCAGGCGGACTCTCAACCACTGCGCCACCAGGGAAGCCCAGATGTGCGTACACATTTTTATGGGAGGAATGAAGGAAGCGGCTGAAGTTCACCTCTCTTGTGGTTTGGTTTTGCTTGAAGGAGCTTCTCATTGCTGCCTTGCCCACTTTTCCGTGGCACTCGGATAGAGATAGCCTGCTGTTTTCCACATGAATTTGCTTGGCAGATCGAATAATTCATGTATTGCTGCAGGACCAGCAGGAGAAGCATTTCTTTGACATATTTGGTTGAGTCATAGGAGACACTGTTCCCATGGTGTCACCACCCCTCCCCGGCCTCCCCAAGGAGGAGACACAGTAGGAAAACTCAGTTCCTGGGCGTTGACCGCTTGAAATAGCCACACGGGGACAGATCACACTTGATTAAGAGCGACACCATGTGAGTGAGGTTTGAGTCTACACGGGAAACTGTGTTTAACAGACAACTCACTTGGGTCAGACCAAGCCCCAGTCTTAGTGGGCAAACATTCACACGGTCCGACTTTAGAATCTCCTTTTGCCTCATTAAGCCAGATAAGAGAAATGAACTGATAATGTGAGGGAGAAATTCTGTGTTTTCCTCAGTTTCTTTCTTTTTATTTCTCACAGCTTTTCTTTTTTTTCAGGAATTCTTGTTTTTCTTGCTCACCCCTTTCCTTCATCCTCCAAAATCTCTTGGAAATAGGCTAATTCTGATTTAAAAAATCTCCTTGGCCACTGATGGTATAAGTAACTGATAGCATGTATTCAAATCCCATCAAACTGGGGAGACTTGGATGATTTACTTAATTAAGCTCACTAAGCCTCAGTTTCTTCATCTTAAAAATGAGGTTATTAACGCTACCATCTACCTCAAAAGATGGCTATGAGGATGCAGAGAGGTAGCATAAATACAATCCTGGCGCATCCTAACAGCTCCTTCGGGTTCCCTTTTGTTATGAGGTCCCAGACTCTAAGCCTTGCCTATCATTTGGTCTTTGTTTAGAATGTCAAGACACTTTCTTTTGCCTTTTAACCATGACATGGCAAGAGCCTGCTGAAGGGTTATCTATACTGAGGTCTCATCCATCACTTTGATTCCTTGGTTGGTTTATGTTGGCCAAAACTTCATCTATTTTAGGAGATTTCTCATTGTTTAAAACCGTGTGGTGGTTTATCCGTTCTGTATATACCAGTTTGCAACTGCTATCCCAAACTCCCAATCCAACCCTCTCCCACCCCCCTTTCCCTTGACAGCCACTAGTCTATTCTCTATGTCCCTGATTCTGTTTCTGTTTCACAGATAGGTTCATTTGTGTCATATTTTAGATTCCACATATAAGTGATATTACATGGTATTTGTCTTTCTCTTTCTGACTTACTTCACTTAGTATGATAACCTCTAGTTGCATCCGTGTTGCTGCCAATGGCATTATTTCGTTCAAGGTCCTACTGGATAGCCCAGGGAACTATATTCAATATCCTGTGATAAACCATAATGGAAAAGAATATGAAAAAGAATGTATGTACGTATAACTGAGTCACTTTGCTATACAGCAGTTATTAATACAACATTATAATTCAACTATACTTAAATAAAACGTAAATTAAAAAAAAAAAAAGTGCGCTGATTTTTGCCCTGGTTCTTCTAAAAGGCTGTGACAAGCTTCTTCAGTTCCTGAGGAGGGCGAATATGCTAAGTGATGGGACTGGGCTCAGCAGGCCAAGGTGCTCTCATTTCCCAGGATGCTCAGGGGCAACACTAGCTGGGCTCAACATGGAGCTCACAGTCGTCTAAAAGTCCAGAGGGATGGAAACAGTAGAAGAACACAGATGTCTATCATTTATTAGCCTTTTTTCCCCACCACCAGCACCTTAAAGAAAAAAAAAAAAGTCACCATTTAATACTTGTCTTTCAGAATTTCGTTCTGAATCGAGGCCTTACATAGTTCAAGCCTGAATTGCCAAGTACACTGGCTCATTTCTTCATTATGTAAGCCATTAACACGTCACCGCTCAGAGGTTGGAGTACCTGCTTTAGGCTGCCAGCAAGGTGCCCCAGTGACTCTCAGCTGAGCCCTTACCCTTGCACTCACCTGCTCTCCCCAGAGAACTGCCAGCTCAGCTCTTCGCCATTAGCTGCGAGTCCTGCAGAGAAGCTTCATTAGATCAAAAAGTTCCTCCTCCCTGCTGCCTTCTGGGCAGCCACCTACCCAGGGGAACGGGAGGAAACTATGCAAGAGGCAGATTGCAATTCCTGGGAAGTGAAACTTTTTGCAGAAAATGCCGATCGAGTAGATCTGGATGTATGGAAACAGGAAGAGACCCAGTGTGGGCAAGTGTCATCCAGGTGAACTTGAAAGCTGAGTGGGGATCTTTGGCACCAAGTCGTATTTAAAGCCAACACCATAGAGAAGGACCCTGGGGATCTTGGGAAAGTGAGGAAGAGCAGCATGATTTGCACAATGAGGCCAGAAAGAAAGCAAACGCTGAAGGAACAATTACTTCTAAAAAGTATTAGCTCTAAAGGAACACTCTAAACACTGTTTCTCTGAAAGCCATTGCAAAGCTCAAATATTTATATTGATACTAGTTAGCTATGACCATGGAACTTTTTGGTTTGGCTGACCCAATGTACGTACTCCCATATTGTAATTATCTAGGGAAACTATGGTTCCAGAAAGTTCATGAAAAGACGTAACTTGTCACTGATCATGATTGGCAGAAGCTACTGCGCATAACGGAGCATTGGCTTAATTAAGCTCTTAACCCTCTCTTGTTACCATAGAAGTCACGTCATTCAGCGTGGTGAATGCAAACATGGGAATTCAATTGTTTCTGAAGATTCTCTGTAGGCCGATGGTCCTCAGAGGCATTCCAGGACCTCCAAAACAAAGATATTATTATCCCCTAATGATCACCATTACTGGTGTGGATTAGGAGCGCTATCATGGGATTGATGTTCCCGTCTTAAAAGGACCTTTGATTGCCCTTCATGGCCTCTCAGAGGGTCATTAGAACCTACTAGACTTTAAATAAGTGTGTTTGGAGACATCCTGGGACCACAGACTTTTGCTTATTTTCTTCCTTAATTTTACTTCAATTGGCATAGTAATTGCTTTACAATGTTGTGTTAGTTTCTGCTGTACAGCGAAGTGAATCAGCTCTATGTATACAAATATCCCCTCCCTCTTGGACCTCCCTCCCACCCCATCCCCCATCCTACCCATCTAGGTCATCACAGCACAGAGCAGAGCTCCCTGTGCTATACCGCAGGTTCCCACTAGCCATCTGTTTTACACATGGTAGTGTATTTACGTCAAACCTAATCTCCCAATTCATCCCACCCTCCTCTTCCTCTCCTGTGGCCACACATCCATTCTCAATGTCTTCCTTAATTTTAGATACGCTCTTCTTCCTTCCTTTGACAGTGTAGCTCTGACGTCCTATCAAGTATAGCTGGGTAAAGTCCTCCCTGACCACTTGGGTACTTGTCTCTACCACGTAGTCAAGAATCTGACATTCATTATATTTCATTCTTTGCACTCAGTAAAATATCATTGTTCAAAGAGCTTAAAGGGGCAATAAGACAGTTACATACATGGCTAAAATACAAAATAGAAAAGGACGTGGGAACTCAAGTGAGGGAGATGTTATTTCCGGTTAGGACATCAGAACAACCTCATGGAATAGGTTATATTTAAGGTAGAACTTGAGAAAGATCAGGTGCTGACACGTGAGTTGCTTCTTGCATAGCCGCCTGCATCTTCATCTTCGGATGTTTCACATTCAACCACATAGTATAACAAAAGTTCTTCCTGCCCAGGAGCCCTGGAATATTTTTCAAGAGGGCATGTTTCCTTTTACCTCTTTCTTCACTTCTTGGACCCCGTTACTTTGATGCCATATTTAAGACAGGGTGAAGGAGTGAGTGAGGGCCTGAGGGGTAGAGTGGTTGCTTTTACAAAATCATCTCTGGAGGTAGATCTGCAGCCACTTCATCCTAGAGTGAAGAGAAACCGGTCTCAGCAACCCAACTGAAGTTGGTTTTGTATAAGCCTTACTTTCTGCCTGGTTCTTTTGTCTTTGATGTGTCAGCTGTGCATCTAATTAAGAAAGGTTATACCTGACTCACAAATAGGCATGAAATTAGTGTGGTGAACTCTAGGAGGCATGGCACACCAGGTGCTTGGTTCCTACCATCAGCTGAAACCCAGACCTGCTTCTGCGCCTGAGGAGACACTTGCTGTCCTTTCTGAAGCTGCTTCTCTTTCCCATCCCAGCTTCTCCTGTCATCACTTACCAAAGGGCCACTGAGGAGCTTGTATTGGAGGGGTGGAGGCAGGATCTAAAAATTCCTCTTGCCTTATAGGACTGTCCCCACCCTGGCTTTGCTAGACAGTTGCAGGAAGCTTATAGTATTACCCAGCCAGCTACTGGAGGAGAACTTCTCTGCAATTATCTGCCATTGACCTTGGCCTAATTTCTCATGTTTTGGCTGATATTCTAAAGACGGAGGATGAGGTTTAGATTTGATGTGCCGCATTCTTCCTCTGAAGTGGTTTGTTTTCCAAGCCTAGTGATTCTATTCTATTACATTAAAAACCCGAGGTTTATTTTATAAACGTGACAACTAGTCATTATATGAGGATTATTCCACAGGCGCTAAGCAGAACATGTAAAATGTCAAGTGCCAGGTGTGGTTTTTTTTTTTTCCGATTTCATTTTTTTTTTCTTTTTTTTTTTACAGAATTTTGAAAAAGGCTTAAATCTAATTGGTTCCCCCGGGATCTCAGCTCCTGTTACATTTGTGGTGCTTCTTTTTTTGAGAGGCATCTGGAGAGACTGAACTGCCACTGCTAGTTGGCAGGCAGGGTAGGAGGATGCAGCAACCTTTTTTTTCCTTTCTTAGAAACTTTCAAATTTGGGGCTCAACTCTTCCCCAGCTTCAGTGTTTGATTTCCACACTTGTTTTCGCAATGTTGAGTTCTGCTTTTCCTATTATTGGATTCATATGAATGAGAATGGCAACCACTACGACCACCACCGTTGGTGGCCAGCCTATATCGACTGTGAAAGAAAAATAAAGAGAATAAGAAAAACAAAGCACGTATTAGTAGTAGTAGAGTATAATCCATGTAGACAACACTTAACAAGCACAGTTCTAATAAATAGGCTTTATGTGGGTCTAGTCTACTGAAAGTAAACACTTCTTTAGGCAACAGAGCTGAGTTATTATTAGTGACCCAGATTCAGATGTTCCTATAGTCTAAACAATGTGAGAAGATGGCCAAAGTCTCTCCCTTAATCACAGTGAGGTCACAGCTTTTTTTTTTTTTTTTTTTTTTTTTTTTTGCGGTACACGGGCCTCTCACTGTTGTGGCCTCTCCCGTTGTGGAGCACAGGCTCCGGACGCGCAGGCCCAGTGGCCATGGCTCACGGGCCCAGCTGCTCCACAGCACGTGGGATCCTCCCGGACTGGGGCAGGAACCCATGTCCCCTGCATCGGCAGGCGGACTCTCAACCACTGCACCACCAGGGAAGCCCGAGGTCACAGCTTTGAAACCCCACATAGTGAAGCAAATAAGAAGGCACCCTCATAGCAGGGAAAGGGAAAGGGGGAGAGTGAGCGTAAGCAAACCAGGGGCTTCTTCTTGCTTCAAAACGTTTTAGCCAGATTCTTACACTTAAGGATCTGAGCTATAACCCCAATGGAAAAACATACTTATAGTGTTTATTTTTAAATATATGCTATTAAGTGGTACTAAAAGACTGGTTTCGGAGTGTGAATCTTCCACTGTGGAATTGAAAGCTAGGAAGAAGGGAAGTCAAGGCTTTAGGAGACTATTGACATGGTTTGGGCAGAGCATACCGAGGGCACTCAGAGAAGCCAGATACAAAAGCTGTTGAGTACCGCGGTTAGGTTGCCTTTTGTTATTGGATTAGAAATAGCATAGGAAGTAATAGCAAAGAAATCGTTCCTACTTTGGAAGATAAATGATTTGAAGTCTCTGTATTCAGAGAGCCTTATCTTGTAACATTTGACATCTACTTCTCTTAAACACAGGCAGGAAGAGTAACAACAAGAATGGGCTCAAACTGTGTTTTGATTAAGTGACTCTTTTGGGTGTGTGTGTGTGTGTGTGTGTGGTGTGTGTGTCCCAAGTGAGAATATCTGTTTAATTGAAATCTGATTGTTCTGTTACTGGGGAGGGAGGACCTGCCCAAGCATAGAAAAACCTAATTTCAGGCTTAGCAGGCAATGAAGTTAATAATAAAACATGTTTATTGAATTAAAAACAGTAAGCTTCTTGTTAATTCATTTAGGAATAGTTCTCAAGATTTTCTTCCCAAGATAAAAACTTATATATCTGCCAGACGGGATAGGGGCCAGCCAGACTCCATGTGGGTAAATGTCCTCGTTTTATTGTCCTCGGGGAGACAGCACAGACCAGGGGCACCGGGAGTGCAATGTTAATGTTGCCTGTGCCATTGCTGAGCTGTCCAACCCCGGGTAAATGACTCGGCCTCATTGGCCCTCAGTGTTTCTCACGTATGAACTAAGGGAACCGGATTAGGTGACTTCTAAGGCTCTTTCTGCATCTAATATTCGATAAAACAAAGGTGTAAACAGTGGAAAGAAAAGCACGGAGTGGTGAGGAAAAGATAAGTGTGGTAGTTCAGTGCTTGAGGAAGGATTTTCTGGGCAGAGAAGGAAACAAGCCAGGGCAAGGCTGCAACAAAGGTTCTGTCCGTCTTTGTTCAGCTCCTGTCTACCTGACGGTTTTAGGTAACTCAGGAATGCTCCTGTTGCCTGCTCCTTCTTAGTTTCTCTTTTTCTCTCTGTCCCGTATTTCCTTACATCTTTCTCTACACCCCTACCCACCACCATCTTTACATCTCTCTGAGGACTAGATGTGGTTAGGATTTGTCAGGAAGACACAAGAAAAATGCAACTTGCTGGAAAAATAGTTTCCCACTTTGTTTTTTCCTTTTATTTCCTAGGATCTGTTATAGCTTCAATTTTGCTAAATAAAGACAGTGAACATTTTCAACTCATGGGTTGTGTGTTCATAATGGTGATAATCACGATACAGGTACTAACATTGAGTGCCTACTGTGTGCCAGGAAGAGCAGTCACTTAGTTACTCCCCTAACAGCACTAATGAGGTAGGTCCTGTTACTAGCACCACTATGCAGATGAGGACGCTGGACCAGAAAGGTTAAGTAACTTGCCCATGGTTTCCAGCTAATTATGGCAAAGCTAGCCTCCGATCCCAGGCAGTTGTTTGCCAGTGTCGCCTCTTTCATTCCCTTGGCCTAGCTGCATCTCCTCTGAGGCAGAGATGATATGTTTTATTCATTTTTCCCATTCCCTTGAGATTTGGTACAACGCTGGAGGAAAGTATACTTTGAATTTGTGTAGGATGGACTTACAGGCGTACCGTCCTACCTGGGAGAGAAAGCTGTCCGAGGCGTCCTCTGTCTCCAGGGGAGAAGCAGTGCCCATAAGTGCCCTCCCAGCTGTGCAGAGATTTGTGTTGACAAATCTTTGACTTGGCGTTTGAAAGTATCTGCTTCCTGTCTGTGTGAACTTGTTTAATTTAGAAGTTTCAGTTTTAAGAAAGTCAGACTAGTTTAAAGGAGTTGAATTATATTTCTGTGCAAACAGTGAAACTGTAGTATCATTGAAACAAATGTAGCTGATAAGTTAATATATGAACCAAGAAATAGCTGGGAACAGAGCGTCAATGAAAGCACTAGATTTAGTTGTGAGAAAAAAAAATTCCTTTAAGGTTTTATTTGCCTGAATGCAGTTGACTTTGGAGATATACTAGTTTTGCACTTGTGAACATTTGATACGGGGGAAAAAAATGGATCAATATGTTTACCTGCCAAGGTCAGTCTTTCTACTATTATGTATGATGTTAGGGGTGAGAGAAATAAGAGAGCTCATTCTTTTTATATTTGTTGCCATGGTACAAGGATAATATCTTCTTGTGAGGATGTCTGTATTAGAGGGTGAAGGATGCATTGTTTATTCATTATGTCCTCTAAGATCTCACTTACCTGGTAGTTGGATTTCCAGCAGCTCTATCATCTGGAACATACATAGGTGCCTAGAAGTATAGGATCATGGAAGATTAATGTTGGAAGGGGTCTTAGAGATCCTTTAACCCAACTGCCTTATTTTGCAGATGAAAAAGTACAGCCTCAAACAACTAAGGGGGCTGGTCATGGATTAGAATAAAGTCTTCAAATAGAAAATGATAATTACAAAGGTTGCATACTATTTACCCTATTAATTTACTTTATAAGTATTTGTTGAGTACCTCATAATGTGGAAGACATTAGGGGTAGAGCAGTCCTCTTTGGTCTAGGAAAGATACAGGCCCTCCTTCAAGCTCTTACCAAACCTATGTGTCATGAGGACACAGATGAGAAATATCTGAGAATGAGTCCTGATGAACATTTTTTTTTTAACATCTTTATTGGAGTATAATTGCTTTATGATGATGTGTTAGTTTCTGCTTAATAACACAGTGAATCAGCTATACATATACATATATTGATGATGACAGGGAATTTGTCTTGTTAATTCCCCAGTGTCTCATGCCCTCCAGGGGATGAAGCCGCTGACCACAGGAAGAAATGAAAGCTGTGACCACAGTGTCAAAATCTGGGAACATTTAGTGTTAGCAAATCTACTGACTTAAAAAGCCTACAAGGAATTATAACATTTATTTATTTATTTATTTATTGGCTGCGTCGGGTGTTAGTTGTGGCACGTGGGATCTTTCGTTATGGCGCGCAGGCTTCTCTCTAGTTGTGGTGTGCAGGTTTTCTCTCTCTAGTTGTGGCACACGGGCTCTAGAGTGTGCCAGCCCAGTAGTTGTGGTGCACGGGCTTAGTTGCCCTGCTGCACGTGGGATCTTAGTTCCCTGACCAGGGATCGAACCCGTGTCCCCTGCATTGGAAGGCAGACTCTATACCACTGGACCACCAGGGAAATCCCTGCAACTTCTTATTCCAGTGCTAAAACTTAAATTCATGTTGACAGTCCCGAGTCAAGAAAAAGTTAAAGTTCTTTCAACCTGTTCTTTTAGCAAAGTGGTTAAGTATAGATTACATTTTAGCTTTCAAATATAAAGAGCATCGATGAGCTTTACTTCTCTGGGACATTTACTCGTTTAGTCCTCAAAACATTTAGTCATCGAAATCTGTTGAATACCTTTTATGCATAACAGCTTATCTCTAGACCATGAATAAATAAGTTTGATGTTAGTGGAGGGGAGATTGGTCGTCACTGTAAATAATATTGATGTTTGGCCGTTAACTTTACAGCAGGGTTTTGTGTACTGAAGCACCATTGTGAAGGTCGGGATGAAAGAGGTCACGCTAAATGCGGGAGAGAGACGGGGAAATAAATAAGCTACAGCAACTTCTGCAACCCAGGCAATGTGCCAAGTCTGTGACTTCATTTGATCCTCACACCAATTCTGTGTGGCACTCAGTCGTCCCCATTTGCCAATGAGGAAGCTCAGAATCAAGGAGTTAATTTGCCCACAATGACATAGTTGGCAAATAGCAGGATTTGGATGTGTGTCTCTGTGGCTTGGTCCATTGTCCTTGAAGCAAGTGGCATTTCCCTCTTCCACTGGCATGGAGTGTAGCGTGATGGACACATGCATTCATTCATTTATGTATCCATCCATCCATTCAGCAAATATTTGGAGACCAGCTTTATGCTGGACTCCTTAAGGAGGTGCAGATATGAATTAATAGTAATTTGAGCTATGGGATAATATAATAAATAATAAAAGTTCATGACAAAACTATATGACCGTGGTGGTTTTTAATTTAGACTATAGACTCAGTGCCACCACTTTAAGATTATATCTCTTATATTTGGAGGAATTATTTTTTTTGAATTTTAAAAAACATTGATTAGCCGTGAGAACAGAATTAAATCATTTGTAGTTAGCAAATTAATTTTTTTTTTTTTTTTTTTTTTTTTTGCGGTATGTGGGCCTCTCACTGCTGTGGCCTCTCCCGTTGCGGAGCACAGGCTCCAGACGCGCAGGCTCAGTGGCCATGGCTCCCGGGCCCAGCCGCTCCGCAGCATGTGGGATCTTCCTGGACTAGGGCACGAACCCGTGTCCCCTGCATCGGCAAGCGGACTCTCAACCACTGCGCCACCAGGGAAGCCCAGCAAATTAATTTTTTAAATGCATATTGGTGCTAAGTTGGTGATGTAGGCCTCATGGCTAAACAAAGGCAAGCTTTCTTTTTCTCCACATTTAGGTTGGTAGCTTCCTCATCCGGCACCCTGTATGATATTGGATGCACATTTATTGTAGCACCTCCCAGATTCCAAGTAAGTGGGGTATCACTTGATGGTGGTTTATTGCCTCGGCAGCTCTGAATTAGTGAAGCCTAGATTGGTGAAATTTATAGCACATAGAGTTAGAGAACAAGAAATATACTAACAGCGTGTTCTAGAAAGCACAGGATCTCAAGCCACAAGATCTGGGTTTGAATGAAGGCTCTTTCACTTGGGTGGCATTGTGCAAAATTTTTAAATCTCTTTGAGCCTGGATTTACTGATTCAATAGTGTTTATGTCACATAGTGTTATGGGAATGAAAAGACACGGTATATGTGAAAAATGCTTGGCAAAGAAACCTGTAGTGTTTAATTGTGTAAAGATAGGATCATCACTCTGATAATTGTCTGGCCAGGGTCTCAGGTGTCTTGTGAGGATAAAAGAGCATTTGACATTGGACCCAAGCTGTGAAGGAAAGACAAGAAACAGAGCTGTACAGAGGGATCGTTATGACTATAAAGGGACAAGAGTGTGAGCATTTGCCTTATTTTTGCCTACTCTGTTCCTAGCCATTTCTAGTGACAGGTACCACTGGCATCCTGCGGCCTTCTGCTTCCAGCCTCCGGGGTTGCCTCTAAGATGTCTCACAGTGGTGTCGAAGGCCCACTGCTTCGAATGCCCCCCTGGTTTCTAATCCACTGCTTGCTTTTGGTCATTCCTACTTGTGTGCCCATCTGCTCTCCAGGCCTCCCGCCATCGGCCCATCTTGCTCGCTGACTAGGCGCTTCCTAGGAACAGACTCCCTGAATCAGGTCCCCTGTGATTATCCCCTGTTTGCCTGCCTTCTTGCCATCTGTCTTTCCTGAACGCTCTTTGCGAATCTCAGTAACCACACTACCAAGAAAGCAAGAAAACTTTACTGCTAGGAGAAGACAGAGTTAGGGAAAATGATGTGTATGAGCAGGACAAAGGATTCCGTAGGGCAGAGCGGACGGGGGGATAGGGCCTGGTGGAGGATATTGATGTGAGTGGGAGCCTGTGGGTAGTTTCAGGGAGTGAGCCGCCTGAGCATCTTATCTAACAATAGGGCAAGTGTCCACTCTCCTCTGTGTGTGCAGAGAGCCTGTCAGTCGTATGTGCCTCTGTGAAAACATTCTGTAAGAAAATCAATGTTGTGGGGGGAGTGATTCCCATCTTTACATGAGGTTTTAACCCTCACAGGTGATTTTCTAAATCTCCAGCTAGGAGGACAGGGTGAAGCTGGCCAAGCATCTCAAACTCCTTTCTCCCGAACCTCCTCCTTTGGGCGCCCTCAGTCCAGTTACTGTGGGTACCACTTGCTGTGGTCTTGCCCATGAGCCGGCCTGGGCCGGCCATTGTAGAGGTCCTTTGGAAACACATTATTAGAGAAGAGCAGCAGAGAGGAAGTCTGCAAACCAACCAGAAAACAAACAGCCTACATTCAGTAAGAGCAGGGCGTGTAGGACTCACAGCAAGAAACACAGAGGCAGACACCCCCTCTTTGTTTCCCTTTCAGACTTCAAAACGTCAAGGTGAGACAGCTTGCAGCTTCTCAGGGAGAGCCTGGTGGATGATGAGGGAGAGCCTGGTAGATGGAAAAGGAGAGTCTATTTTGAAGCCATGTAGAGGTGGCCTGCAGACAAGATAGCGTGCCCAGTCCTCCCGGGGCTGGCCCCTGTCTTCTTCAAATATGACCGGAATGGCTTTAGTGGGGATTTCATCTAGTTGAATTTTACTCCTTTAAATAATATTGCAGGGCTTCCCTGGTGGTGCAGTGGTTGAGAGTCCGCCTGCCGATGCAGGGGACACGGGTTCGTGCCCCGGTCCGGGAAGATCCCACATGCCACGGAGCAGCTGGGCCCGTGAGCCATGGCTGCTGAGCCTGCGCGTCTGGAGCCTGTGCTCCGCAATGGGAGGGGCCACAGCAGTGAGAGAGGCCTGCATACCGCAAGAAAAAAAAAATTTGCAAAAACCTGACCTGTCAACTCTGGTTTTCCCTTTTCCTAAAATGTGTTCAGTGCTTTGGGTGTTCTTCGGGAAACCTAAGGCACAGGGGAGGAGGTCCTGAGGAGGTGTATGAAGAGGTGTTAGGCCAGCTGCTTCCATTTCTGAGGAAGCTCGTTATGTGTAACCCCGAGGAGGTTTCTGAAGGGCTTGTGCCTGAGAGGCCTTGTTGTTCATAATTAAAATGTCTGTTAGGCTTCCCTGGTGGCGCAGTGGTTGAGAGTCTGCCTGCCGATGCAGGGGACACGGGTTCGTGTCCCGGTCTGGGAAGATCCCACATGCCGCGGAGCGGCTGGGCCCGTGAGCCATGGCCGCTGAGCCTGCGCGTCCGGAGCCTGTGCAAAGTCTGTTTAAAAATAAATGTTCCATTGCACTTGAATATTTGATTTGCTGTCTGTGAGGTTTGCTTTCATGTTATTGATTTTTTCGATTTGTCAGCCACATTTGATGGATCATTTCAATAGCACCCAGACAGGATGAGCTGCGATAGGAAAGGCGGCCGCATCAACCCCACCCTTCCCTCATCCGGGGTGCGTGTTCCCGCATGAAGAGTGGCGCTCGCGGGTGCCCCGAACGTCCGGGATGATTTACAGAGACTGTGATATGAGGTGTGAACTCCTGCAGGGAAACCTGGTTCCTTGTTTCAGCTCTGCTGACCCCTTGCTGTGTGACCTCTGGAAAGACTTTTCCCCCTATTTGCCCTCAGCTTCCTTGCACGTTAATGGAAACGACAACAATAACACAACTCTTTCTTCCTTGGAAGATTGTTGAAATGACCTCAGATTTGCTTTGAATTGCAAAACCCATCTATTAAACATGACACGTATTTGCATATATCCACGTATGTGAGTGTATGTATCACACACGTGCACACATCTGCTACTCACATTAAGGCAGAGGTCAGGCAAGTGGACCTTGAGTTCCCTTGGTGAACTCGGACCCCCACCGCTTCCTTAGGGCTCTACATGGCACCTTGTGTGGTCTTCATAGGTCGTTTCCCAAGGGTCTTCCCTCTCTCAGGGAATGGTCTCTCCTCTTATTCAGAAATCAGCTTTGATTTCTCTTTCTCCCTCACCTCTCATTTCCCGTCTATCCATCACCAATCCTGGCAGCCCTTCTTTCAAAGCACATTTCAAATCCACCCACTTCTACCGCTGTCACCATCACCAGCCTCTGTTAATTCCTCTCTGTAATCCGTCTTCCACACGGGAGCCAGAGTGACTTTTCAGAAATGTAAAACACATTTTGCCGAGCCCTGCTTCAGACTAGCCCGCGGCTCCTGGTGCTTCTAGAAGGAAATTCGAACTTCTAACCATGGCCTCCTTAGCTTCCTTGGTGGCCTTCCCCTCCCTTCCTGGTTCACTAAGCTCTAGTGAAGCTTGACTCCTTTTTGTTCTTCAACACCCCGCACTTTCTTACCTTAAGAATTTTTAAAAACAAGCTTTATTTTTTTTAGAGCAGTTTTAGGTTCATAAAAATTGAGGAGAAAGTACAGAGAGTTTTCATATATCTCCTGCCCATGTGTACAGTCTCTCCCACTATGGATACCCCCCCACCAGAGTGATGCATTTGTGACAACTGATGAACCTACATTGACACATCACTGTCACCCAAGGTCCATAGTTAACCTTAGGGTTCACTCTTGATGCTGTTCATTCTATGGCTTTTGACAAACGGATGATGACATGTGTCTACCATAATATAGTATCATACAGAAGTTTCACTGCCCCAGTAATTCTCTGTGCCCCTCCTATTCCTCTCTCCCTCTTCTCATCCCTGGCAACCCCTGATCTTTTAACTGTCTCCATAGTTTTGCCTTTCCTAGAATGTCTTACACTTGGAATCATACAGTGTGTCGCCTTTTCAGAATAGCTTCTTTCACTTAGTTATATGCATTTGAGATTCTTCCCTGTCTTTCCATGACCTTAAGGATTTTGCTTTACCTTTTTGCTCTGCTTGCCTTTTCCTGTCCACCCTATTTAACTAGCCTCTCTTGTCACATCACCTTCTTGCAGGTTCTTTCTAGCACTTGTTACCCTCTGACATTTTCTTTTATTGTTTACTACCTGTCTCTCCCGTGAGATTTCAAGCTCTGTGGTAGTGAAGGTCTTGTCTGCCTCACTCCTGGTTGCGCCCCAGTGTCTAGAACAGTTCTTAGTGCATAGCAGATGCTCAGTAAATGTTGGGAGAGTTGAATGCATCAGTGACCTTCAATATATGAACCCTCTTTAGCTTTACTCTTCCCTCCTAGTTGGTCTTCAAGGTGACAAACTCTTTCATTCACACTGCTCCAGGTTTTGTTCGGAGGAAGAGTCAGACATTTATGTTAAGTCACTGAGTCTGAGAATTATTTCTTGTTCACCTTTGGCTTCTGAAGCTCTCTTGGTTGTCTGCTGAATTTAATGGGCCTCCAGGCAAGCGGAAGTTGGGAGGCTTGTGCAAGAGAGAACAAAGGCGGTAGAAAATGATTAAGGGAAAATAGCAGAAAAGTATAATTTTACATTTATTGAGTCACACATTGTACTCCAAGTTGTGTATAACATAAAAAACGAATTAGGAGACAAGTCAGATATGAAATGAGTGAGCACACACAAGCCCACAAATACTGCAGAGAGGAAGGTATTTCTCCAGATGCCTCTTCTCATTTACCAAACTGTAGCCTTATCAGAATATATGGGCTCGTTCAGGAGAGGCGTCATGCAGCCAGTGTTTGTGGCCCAGTCATGCCCTGGCGGCACAGAGCGACCTGCAATTTCATTACTGCTTCTTGAAGAAACTTTCTTCAACCTAACAGACTTTCTAGGGAGACCAAACCAAGTGCAGCTGAGTTTAATGTTCTCATTAAAATGTTAAAGAGGCTTTATTCATGAATGGCTGACGCTGTAATTGCTTTATCCTCATAAACTGTGGAAATACGTGGCCGTCTCTTACAGTGGCATTCACCCAGAACCCTCTCTCAGGAAGGTCTGCTTAATGGAGGGGTTGGCTGGATCTAGGGGCTGGGAAGGGAATTATCTGGATCGTATCTTTCAGGGATGTAGTGGAAGTGATGGGAGGGAGCCCCCCTTCCTTGATCTGTTTTCATGCTGTAGCTCTTGTTGTGTAAGCACTGTTTGTCTACTTGACCTTGAGTTCTAACTTGGAAATCACATGAGAGACAAACACTCAAATACACACATGCACCCAAATGTGGGAAGAAGTGGGTTTTTATCCTCCCATAAGCAGTAGCTTATTGAGGTGAGATTAGAAGAAATCCACAAATGTTGAGGTGCTGGTAAACTGAACAGGGAGTTGATCTGGAAAAGGAATTGTGTGAATCACAGGTGGAGCTGGCATTCAGAACTGGCTTTGGGTGGTGACCAGTGCAAAAACATAGCTGTAGAGCTTTAGGGAGTGGATACAGATGGCAAATACAACTATTTTTCTTCCTCTAAATATTTATAATGTTGTATAGGTAGCACTGAAATCGTAGAGCTGTCTGGGGTCCATATATAGCTAGGAAACTATATTGCCAGAAACCTCAGACTGAAACTTAAGGGGACGAAAGATTAAAACATGCTATCTTTTCCTCAATTCCTCATTATTAGAAAGCACTGTCTGTCGAATGGTAACAAATCTAGGCCCCATGATACGCAGATGTGGTAATGTAAGTAACATCTAGGGATCGTTTAAAGATATATTTTTTTTCCATTGATGGGTCATTGAGGTACTTTACTCTGGGTCAGATTTCAATTAAAATACATGCGTCCTAGAGTTGTCAAAGTTTTCTCCTCAAGAGGCAAATCCTTTTCAGATGTGAGTGCAGGGCTTTCGTTAAAACTGTTTCAGGTCGCAGGGGGCAGGGAGTTGAAAGTTAACGTCGGAGGCTCTTTCTATGTGAAAATTGGATGGGTTTCTGAAGAGGCCTTTTCTGGAGGGGTGACCATCTCAGCCCAATGGTTTTCATGGTGTTAATGTTAAAAAGAAACACTCATGATTTTTGAACACAAAGAAAGTACATGCTGATTTTAGAAATACTACTGATTATATACTGTTGATGAAATACATTTTTAAGAGATTCAGAGCCAGATATAACAAATTACGCTGCCGGCTAAGCCAACTCTGCTCGAACTCTTGGTTGGTTGATATGGAGTGACTTGCATCCCTGTTTCGGGGAACTGCTAACCTGGTCTCTGAATTCTGACATGAATCCAGAGAGGCAGGACCTCTTGGGGTTCTATTTAGACCTAGCTCCACCTGTCGTGTCTCCTCTTTCCCTTTTCCAAGATAGGATTGCAATCCCTTTCCTGGTCTACAGAGCGAATCCATTCTGGAGCCTTCTTGGCTTGCCTACGAAATCTTGGTGAGCTATGATCAGGTCCTTACTTCCTGGTTTGACTCAGAACTGTTGAAGAAGGTGTAAAGGTGTGATGAGAGCATCAGTAATTATAGGGTCTGGACAAAGTATCATGGGGACAAATGGAGGGGCTGACTCATTTATCCCAGGCTACTATATTTCTTTTGGAGAACTTTTGTCTGTTCTCTAGAGTTTTTCTGTTTGCTCATTTGCTATGAGAATGTTAGTTGTCACATCTGACCACTCAGTATCCCTGCCCAGTCAGGCTCTCTGCCCTTTCTACTTCTTGGAGGTGAGTTACATCCACAGCCCTGTGTTTACCTTATGATTAGATGCCCCTGCCAAAAGCCTAGGGGAAATTTTCTAAGTGCATCCATGTGCCATAGTATTTCCCTCCAGCTGCTTAATTCTGTTGTGTCTTAGGCTAATACTGATTGGTCAGTTGATTCTTTGATTAATTCATTCATTCATCAGACATTTGGGGGAGCATATACTATATGCCAGGGACATATACTACATCTAGGCGCTGGGATAAAAGGGTGAGCAAAGCAGATTTGTTTACAGAGTTTTGATGATCCTTCACAGGGGTGAAAATAAGAGTGAAATACCTAAAGAAAGCCAAATTGCTTTTCTGTATTTCAAAGAGTACGTGTGAGATTGCCATATCACAGCCGACTCTGTAGAGTACTCCGTAAGTGCATTTCATGCAGGAAGTGGTGGTACCAGACATTTTCTGTATTATAATAATCTTCATATATTTATTAAGCTGTAACTTGTAAGGCTTCCTGATGGGGCGTTAAATGAGCCTTTTTGTGTGCTGCATTGTGTCTTTGTCAGGAAGCACTCTGGTAACTCCTGCCTGTAATGAGGCCCATTTCAGTCATTCCAGGAGGGTTTGGGGGATTGGCACAAAGAGGGGTAAGACGAACAGTAAGGAAAGTGTTGGATTCATGGTGGGTTGAAGGGAGCGTCCTTAGGAAACACCGGAGATAGAATTAAATCCTTTTGCCTAGTATATTTTATGTCTCGGTACCCTTTGAGCACAGCAGCTGAATAGCCCAGAATTGTTCTACATTTTGAAAACTGCTAAGAAAATGCTAGCTTACTACATTTATAAAGTTTTTTTAAAAATAAATTTATTTATTTATTTTTGGCTGCGTTGGATCTTCATTGCTGCGTGCGGGCTTTCTCTAGTTGCGGTGAGCGGGGGCTACTCTTCGTTGCAGTGCACGGGCTTCTCATTGCGGTGGCTTCTCTTGTTGTGGAGCACGGGCTCTAGGTGTGCAGGCTTCTGTAGCTGTGGTGAGCAGGCTCAGCAGTTGTGGCTCGCGGGCTCTAGAATGCAGGCTCAGTAGTTGTGGCGCACGGGCTTCGTTGCTCTGTGGCATGTGGGATCTTCCAGGGCCAGGGATCGAACCCATGTCCCCTGAATTGGCAGGCGGATTCTTAACCACTGTGCCACCAGGGAAGTCCCTAAAGTTTGGTTTTTTTTGCCTTCTCAACTGTTGACCTGGCAGCAGGTTGGGAGCATCTGTGAACTCCAAGTGTGACGATGAGACAGCAAATGAGCCCAGCAATTTTCCTATAATTTCCAAGCTCTGTGCCTGGGAGGTCTGGCTACACACTGATAGTGGAGGTTCGACTCTGGGAAAGGAGAGAGCCTAGAAGAGGGGAAAGAAGTATGGCCACATTAGTGAGGAACAGGGAAAAGAGATCAAGGGGGAAAAAGGTAGGAAGATGCTCTGTTATCCTCGCTTCTCTCCCTCATCTCCTTCTCATAGCAGGAGGGGGTGAGAAGGCAGGCAGATTGAAAAGGAGAAGAAGGGAGTTGAACTAGAGATGGGAGGGCACTTGGAGGTGGTAAGGGAGAAGGAAAATGAGTCAGAGGAAGCGAGGGGGAAGGAGGCAGGATAAGGACTACTTAAATATAGGGAGGGAGAGGAGACAGGCACAGAGAGAGGCATGCACGCTGTGGTCTCACCGAGAGCCTTCAATTGCTCCCAGTGATGCAGCAGCCAAATAGCCAGTGTCCCTCCCCGAAGACAGTTTCCTGACTTTTGTATTAACTTTAATGCTGTTCTCTTTATGGTCCCTGTATTGCTGGTTGCAGCTGCATTGACACTCTGTGTGATCAGAGAGCAGAGACTTAGTTCTGTTGTCCCTGCCCCCTTGCAGTGTTCGGCAGACTTCTGAGTCAGTGCTGCTTGCATTTGGTGTCTGCCATTCCTCCTTGTCTACAGGTAGGGGAGCTGAAAGGGAAAAAATGTTCCTTTGCTAAGTGTCCATCATCGGATGAATGGATAAAGAAGATGTGGCACATATATACAATGGAATATTACTCAGCCATAAAAAGAAACGAAATTGAGCTATTTGTAATGAGGTGGATAGACCTAGAGTCCGTCATACAGAGTGAAGTAAGTCAGAAAGAGAAAGACAAATACCATATGCTAACATATATATATGGAATTTAAGAAAAAAAAAGTCATGAAGAACCTAGGAACATGGGAAGACAGGAATGGGTAAGACATGTCTTACATGGGTAAGACAGGAATAAAGACACAGACCTACTAGAGAATGGACTTGAGGATATGGGGAGGGGGAAGGGTAAGCTGTGACAAAGTGAGAGAGTGGCATGGACATATATACACTACCATACGTAAGGTAGATAGTTAGTGGGAAGCAGCCGCATAGCACAGGGAGATCAGCTCGGTGCTTTGTGACCACCTGGAGGGGTGGGATAGGGAGGGTGGGAGGGAGGGAGACGCAAGAGGGAAGAGATATGGAGACATATGTATATGTATAACTGATTCACTTTGTTATAAAGCAGAAACTAACACACCATTGTAAAGCAATTATACTCCAATAAAGATGTAAAAGAAAAAAAAAGTTCCTAACGGCTGCCACCTTCAGAGCTCATGCATACAAATATTCAAAGCAGCTGGGAAAAACTCTATACAGTCACAATCCAATATTTTTTCTAAGTAAAGGTAGTTGACTCCTTCATTGCTGGGCTGGGTACTTGCCCTAACCCAGCACCACACTCACTGCGCCTACAGGTGGGCTGCTTCTTGAAAGACCTTTCCTCTTCTTTTTTCGAAGCTCAGCTCAGGAAGCCCTCGCAGTGTTCCAGGTCTGGGTCAGGTGCTTTCTAAGTGTGCACCAGTGCCCTCCTCTGCACCCCGGCTTCTGGTGCCAACCTTTCCCTATTAGAGCTCCCATTCCTGTTGTAATTTCTGTTCTTCCCCTACACTTTGGGCTCTTTACCCAATGTTGGATATTATGGAGCATCTAAACAGATGTTCACTAACTGCTTATGGAATGAATGGATGGCTATGGTGCTGCTTCTGTCAGTGTAAAACAAAAGTCTTCTAGAATCAACTATGCTTTAGGTATAAGTGTACAATTAGCCCACGTATTCTGGAAGAGAGAAGTTGACTTAGCCAGCAGTAAGGGATTTCTGGGGACTTTATTCAGCTATAATAAAGAGACTGTGATTCCATTAACTTCTGGACACCAGAGGACAGTCTTGAAGTTTCAGGCAACCTATTTCTTGTGATTCTAGTAATTGCAGGTCAGATAGATAAGGAGCTTCAAAACCATGCTTCTCAGACATGAATGTGCATAGGAATCACTTGAGGATCCTGTGAAAATACAGACTGTTTCAGGAGGTTTCAGCATTTCAGGCTCCCTGGTGATGCTGATGTGGCTGGTCCGTAGACCTGACTCGAGTAACAAGATTTTAAAATACTTTCTCGTAAATAAAGTTGGGATTTATTCGATGGAAATATACAGATGCATTTTTATAGTTTGAGGAACCACAGACTTCCTAAGAGAAAACCTAGAAATATCTAACCCTTATGTCAACTTGGAAATTTGCAGGAAGTCTTTCCTACACTTAAAAAGAGTAGCCCTATACTGATCAGCCCCCCAAAACTGCTTTCAAATGATACTCTAGGTTGTACTGCCCTTAACTAATATACGGCTTTATTTATGTAGGCTTTTCCAGATTTGGGAGGCCCTGGCCCTGACCCTAGCCCTGGTGTAGCTACGTTAGCAACAAGGATGACTTTTAAAGCAGAAATATTCTGTGGAAGGTCAACAGTTCAAGGGCTGTGTTTATGATGAGACCTTTGCATTTATGGATTGTGACCACGCAGAGACCTTCTCCAAGGACAGTCCATTAGAATGGCTGGGAGTAGGAAGGGGCAACATTCAGCTCGAACTTTGCAAGCGAAACCTTGCATCTGCTTATATATATTCCAACAGCTCTCTGAGTTTGCTGTTGGAAGTTTTCTCTAACACGGCTGCCTTTATTTTACAGGTCCTTTGCAGCCAGCATGGTGCCATCTTTATAACCCGTGGAGGAGAGAGCACCCACCATGTCCAGGTAAAGGGATGGTGGGTACAGCAAGCGACGAGCACGGCCACTGGCAGGTTGCTTGTCACTGAATGAGAAGTGATGCAGCTTAATCATTCAGTTGACATCATTCTCTTGTGTTTTACTCACTTATAGTGGGGTGGCGAGGGCCAGTCATGGGTGGTCTCCGTGAACTCATGTGCATTTGGGGAGCATCTCAGAGTACCTACAACAGGGGCTCTGTAGACAGCCAGGGAGGAAACAGGACCGGTCACCTGGAATTTCTTTCCATCTTCTGCAGTGTTAACATAGAGTTATTGCTATTGTTCATCTTTATTACCTTATCAGAAGGCTTTAATCTTTTCAGCATTGATGTAAACAGGTGAATACTGAAGACTCTTCTAATGAAAGTCTTATCTCTGTCCCCTTATCTGAAGTTGCCCTTCCAAAGATTCTTTGCATTTTCCTTTTAAATAAATGTATGTCCCACAACTTTGATGTGCCCCAGTAGGTCACCAAGATTAATTTTCCATTAAACTTTATGGCTTCTTTCTTTCTAATCGTCTTTTTAGAGTATTAAACTTTGGGTCAGCCTCTGTATAGGATATAAACCATCTCTTTCCTTGATGGTCTTTATGGAACGGACAGAGATGGTGGTGATCTCTGGTCCATTGACTGAACCTGGCCCTGTTAATTGAATCAGACCATCTGTGGATAGACCCGCACAGGAGTTCCATTGACCATGGCAGTTTGGTCATCAGCCTTGCTTCTTTTGTGACCCAGTCTGTATTAGTTTTCTCTGGCCACTGTAACAAAGGAACACAAACTGGGTGGCTTAAACAACAGACACTTAATCATCACGCGGTGCTGGAGGCTAGAAATCCGAAATCAAGGTGTCAGCAGGCTTGGTTCTTCCTGAGAGCTGTGAGGGAGAATACGGTCCATGCCTTTCTCCTAGCTTCTGGTAGCCTCAGGTGTTCCTTGGCCTATGAACGGCCATCTTCTTCCTGTGTCTTTGCATTGTTTATCTCTGTGTTCAAAGTTCTGCCCTTTTAAAGACACCTATCATATTGGATTAGGGACTCCATTAATGACTTCATCATAATTTGACCATCTGCATAGATTCTACATCTAAATGAGGCCACATTTCATTAAGACTTCCACATACTTTTTGGCACACGTAATTCAACCCATAACACTATCTAAGGGAAGGGGACTTCGTTCCTCTTGGTTTTCCCTAAAGAAACTAGCACAAAGCTTGTTGCTTAACATTGGTTGAATGAGTGAATGGCAAAGACCATAATGACCGTGGTCAAATTAATTTGGCAAAAGCAAAGTGCAGTGACCAGAGGTGGGCAGCTCTTCTGCTGCCTTACCCTCAGTGACCTCTGACTTTTAGGATAGTCCAAGTTCAACAACATCATAAACGGGACACGAACTTTCCTTTAAAAGTAAGAGCAAGTAGACTTTTTCTAAAATGTAGCCCTCTCTGTGAGCCAGGCCCGCTTTCTCTACGGCATGGCAGGCTGAGCTGGCAATTTACATGCCACCTCTATCAGGATATCAAGATATCTTTCCAGCTAATTCAATACCATCGCAATCATACTTAGCCGGGCTATTCTTTCTTTCCAGCTGCATCACTTTGGCCTTATTAAATTTAACGTCTGTTCCAGAGCTCTCATCTCTAAATGCAGTCCTGAAATGGGTCTGCTACCATTGTGTCTTCACTCTTCTCTGTGCTTCCTCGGGTAGAAATTATTAGCAATGGTCTTTTGCGTGTTGCTTAGATTTGAGTATTGGTAACATGTGAGGATCCTGGTCTCAAGATAGCACTTAAATGATCCGTTCCTCAGCGATGTTTATTTAGAAAACCCTTATTTCCTGCAAGGGTAGAGCTTTCTGGACGTATCTACTGTGACTTCCAGGAAAGGATTACCTTTCTGTCCCAAAAGGAAGCCTCCTGCTGAGAGAAGTCCAAGGCCAGTGGGGACTTGGTCCTGGGAATGAAGCAGGCATCTTTAGAGACCCTGTGAATTGTTTCAGGCCCCGGGTTAGTGCTGCAGGTGGGCAGGCCAACATCTAGATACAGACTGTGTGGCTCCCACCTGGCCTCCCCAAGGCTGGACATCAGGTGGGCTGGGATAATCGACTTCCAGGCTTCCCGACCCCACGGAAGCTTTCCTATTCCTGGGGGTGGGACTGCAGGTCATCCCATGGCCAAGGGATAGTGTTGGCCTAGACAGCACTGGATTGATCAGATGATGACAGGCAGTAGAAAATGAAAATGAAAATAAAAATTCATTTTAGCCTTTTTCACGCTGACATTAGTCCTAACAAAACTGGTGAATCACAAGGCAAATTTTTATGGTGTGTGTGATGCCTGCAGGCACGATTCCACCAAATGCCATCGTATATGGTTGTATAACTTCATCCTGGCGCCTCTACTGCTTGCTTGTCCTTTCCATTTTACTGAAGTGCTGACTACCCTCTAGGACAAGTGCTTACTATCCTTCTATAATAACTTCCACGTGAATCCCCTCGTTTGGTGTGTGAGAATGTCTACAGGCCTAAGTTAAAAGTAAAACAATTTGTTTTGGTCACGCAATGACATATCAGAGTGATGGTGGAAGAGCTCTTTATGATGACGTGTCGGGTTCAGTGGGCAATTGCATCTTGGTCGTTAAACAGTCCTTAAACAGCTTGTTTAGTACCCTAAAGCGGCACTGCTACAATTATAGCATTCTAATAAATCTTATTTTAATAACTAGGTTATTTCTCTACCATTAAAGAGAAATAAACCAGAAATGAAACCTCAAGTGTCTTGAAAACTAAAAACTAACTTATTGCTGCTGAGTTTTTTCCCCTCTTCCATTGTGCACTTTCCAATTTCTCTAATCTGAGATTTCTGAAAATTCAGATATACCTGTTCCGTGGAATTGATAAGAATATGCGTATTCACTGTGAAACTCTGACTTTTGAAAAAAGGGGAAATGATTTTTATGTTTTTTTAGTTAATAATTAACACGCTAGTTTTAAGACCTCTGAAATTTTAGAGTGTTTTTATGATACACGGGAAACATTTTAATTAAAGAAATTATTTTGAATCAAGATTCTATCAGGGCTTCCCTGGTGGCGCAGTGGTTGAGAGTCCGCCTGCCGATGCAGGGGACACGGGTTCGTGCCCCGGTCTGGGAGGATCCCACGTGCCGCGGAGCGGCTGGGCCCGTGAGCCATGGCCGCTCAGCCTGCGTGTCCGGAGCCTGTGCTCCGCAATGGGAGAGGGCACAACAGTGAGAGGCCTGCGTACCGCAAAAAAAAAAAAAAAAAAAAAAAAAAGATTCTATCAGACTTTCTCAGAAAATATTTGCACACGGGTAAGTTAAGATACGAATCTTAGTGTTTGTTCTCTTTGGGTTCTTTTTCTGCCTGTCTCCTGACAGTTGTTTTTTTCTCTTAAGTCTGTAAGTTTATACTCAGAGCTTTTAAGCTGATAATATAGAAGTCATGAAGAGCAGAGAGCTTCTGGCAGAGAGCTCAGAAGGTCGGCATACTTCTCCATGTCTTGCTGCCCTGACATTTAGCTCTCACTAAGCTCTATCAAGTTTTCCATAATTCTTTCATATTTTCACTTTCTTTTCCCCTTTTCATCTATGACCATCATTTTCGTGGCTTTTCCTTCCTTTTGTTTTTGTTCGTTTATATGACCATTCAGTTTTGTTCATTTGTTCATTCACTCACTCATCCAGTCGAGTATTGTCCTTCTCACATGTGCCAAAAATGGCTCTGGGGATAGCATCAAGGTGGTCACAGTTTAGGTGGGAGATGGTCGTGCAGAAATTGTTGCTGCGATGGGGCTCTGTATCCTCGCACACAGGAAAAAGAGCAACGGAGCTGGCTTGGGGAAGTCAGGAAATGCTTCAAAGAGAAGGTGGCATTTGAGTGGAGATTGAAAAGAGTAAGAACCTTGCCAGATGGACCAATGTGGTGGAGAGAGAACATTCTAAAGGAGAAAGGGCGGGCGGCCTAGCAGGGAGGTGTGGGGAGCAGGGTGTGTGTGTACCGCTCGCTGTTTGGGCGCCGTTGCTGGAGCGTGAGGTGGGAGGGAGCGGGTAGGGCTGGCTGAGGCTCTGCGGGAAAGCAGGCATCGATGGAGAAGGTCCCCCTACATACTGTGAGCCTTCCTTCCATCTCGGGTCTGCAACCTGCAGTTGCCTCGGGTTCATCCTGCACCTTGCAAGGAGGCTGCCTGTGTTAACAGGCTTACCTCCTGCCAAACTCCTCCCAGCCTCACTGCTGCTAGAGGCAAGTCAGGGCTTCCTAACCTGGCTCTCGAAGAGCTCAGCGTCCTCTCTCTTTTTTTTTTAACATCTTTATTGGAGTATAATTGCTTTGCAATGGTGTGTTAGTTGCTGCTGTATAACAAAGTGAATCAGCTATACATATACATCTATCCTCATATCCCCTCCCTCTTGCATCTCCCTCCCTCCCACCCTCCCTATCCCGCCCCTCTAGGTGGTCACAAAGCACCGAGCTGATCTCCCTGTGCTATGTGGCTGCTTCCCACTAGCTATCTATCTTACGTTTGGTAGTGTCTATATGTCCATGCCACTCTCTCACTTCATCCCAGCTTACCCTTCCCCCTCCCCGTGTCCTCAAGTCCATTCTCTACGTCTGGGTCTTTATTCTTGTCTTGCCCCTAGGTTCATGAGAACCATTTTTTTTTTAGATTCCATATATATATATATATATATGCATTAGCATACAGTATTTGTTTTTCTCTTTCTGGCTTACTTCACTCTGTATGACAGTCTCTGGGGTCCATCCACCTCACTACAAATAGTTCAATTTTGTTCCTTTTTATGGCTGAGTAGTATTCCATTGTATATATGTGCCACATCTTCTTTATCCATTCACCTGTCATTGGACACATAGGTTGCTTCCATGTCCTGGCTATTATAAATAGAGCTGCAGTGAACATGGTGGTACATGACTCTCTTTGAATTATGGTTTCCTCCGGGTAGATGCCCAGTAGTTGGATTGCTGGGTCATTTACTCTGTAAATCATCTGTCCTGGCTGCACTCGCCTGCTTTGCTTCTCACACACAGTTTGTTCCTTTGTCCTTCCAGCCTCCATCTTCAGAACCCCCCATCCTTCAGGACCTCACTCAAATCCATCCCCTTTATGAAACTTTTCTCCACTCATGAGTAATTTAACCCTTCCTCACTGCAGGGGTACTTTCAGTGTACTCCTCACATCACAGTGTCACATGCCTCTCTTATCTCATGGGTTAGTTCTCTCACACCCTCAGAAGGGCTGGCAGGTGCTGAGGAAACGGGCTATATACCTATTACGTGTCCTGTTTGTGCTCAAAGTGCAGCCTCTTACATATTATAAATGCTGCATTGACGTTCGTTAAGAGTGGAGGGAAAACAGAGTTCCTTTAATTTGTAAGGCTGCTACAGAGGTGGAACCGAGGGGTTGATTACTTGTCGTATGGAAGAGGCAGTGGTTAATGTAAGGTCCAGATGACACTCTTGCAGGGCAGAATAATTGTCGGTGAAGGGAGAAGGATTACATTAAACAAAAAGCTGGGATATGGACAGAAAAGCGGTCCACTTTGAAAACCAGTTAAACCGCCCTAAGGCTGAGACATGGGAAGAAGAAGCTTAGAAAGCCATTAAGCCACGTGTGCCTGGTCTTGACAGCCAGTGACAAATGACATAACAGGTAAAAGCACCTATATTGCATTAAGAAGCTCTGCATCTTTCTAAGAGGTGGCCTCTGGAAGACTTGATTCAATTTAAGACTTCTCCATTGCAGATCTGGAGACAATCACAAATTCAGAAATATAAATATATATTTATATAAATATTCATATAAATATATTGAAAGTCTGCTGCCACTGAGCTCAAAAGACCATAATCCTATTAGTTGTGATTTTGAGAAGGGTAAGTATGAATGACTGAAAGGAGAGATCGATTAAAGGAGTAATGTGAACAGGAATAATGGAATTAAAGTAATTGAGGCAATATTGGGCCTAATGGACCTTGTTCTCTTAATGCCTCTCTTCTGCTGTTCATATCGAGTTGGCCCTAAAGTCTATTCGACTCTGTGCACCGGGAGAGAAGAACATAATGGAGGAATTAGTATTGCTGTCTATAGAAGAATCAATCTGTTGTTTTCACAGAAGAACATCAATCAGTCTGTGAAATCAATTAGCTGGAATTTTTTACATTCAGCTTATAAGGTAACGAGACAAAGCGATGAGCAAAGCCCGTCTGCCTCGCACATAGTAGATACTCAGGAAACGTTTCTTGAATTAAAAGCCAAAGGAGGGCTTCCCTGGTGGTGCAGTGGTTGAAAGCCCGCCTGCCGATGCAGGGGACATGGGTTCGTGCCCTGGTCTGGGAGGATCCCACATGCTGCGGAGCGGCTGGGCCCGTGAGCCATGGCCGCTGAGCCTGCGCGTCCGGAGCCTGTGCTCCGCAATGGGAGAGGCCACAACAGTGAGAGGCCCGCGTAACGCAAAAAAAAAAAAAAAGCCAAAGGAGACCATGGATTTAGTTGAAACACGACTTCAGTGTAAGTCCTTTCGTCGGTGCTCATTCAGTCCCATCCTTTTTCCTTGATGGACTGTGTCTGTCATACTGTAAGTAGAGATGATTCAGTTTCATTGATCTCTGCAGTGAGTTCTCTCACACGTCCATTGCCGGGCAGCCCAGGCCAGCCTCGCGTGACCTTGGATCTCTGTATTACTTAGGGTCTGACCAGTGGCCTGTGACTTGGTTTTCGGCCCTGTAGAGCACCGGCAGATTACATGATTTTGAGAAATATCTCTTTGATGACATTACTGCCTCTTCAGAAAACTTCAGTGTCTCCCCTTTGTCTCCCAAGTTACAGGCTCATTAATGCTTTAGAGTCCCTTCCCCACCCCACAGAGCTTCTGCGTTTAGACTTCTCCCACAGTCTGTCCACAGTGAACTCCCACCTGCCCCTACGCAGGCCCGATGCGGAAGGCAGATTGGTCTCTGCACGGCATCATCCCATTTTCAAACAGGCACAATGCTCTCCTTGGAATAATTCTTCTCATATGTAGATCCATCCAATTAGAGTCAGTCTGCCCAAGGCAATCATGAGAGTCCTTAAACTGTGTGTTATCAAGAATCATACTGTGAAGACGTTTATTTCAGTGAGATGAATGGCGTTAGGAACTGGAGGGTTGCAGGCACACAGTAACAAGGTTGTTTTATCAGCAGGTATTTCAATGATAATGGTGTTTTCAATATCCATGGGAGCGTAACTTCAAAACCTGAACATCACTGAAAAGTATATTTCACTGTATCCCTTTTCACAAGTTTGTAGTGAACTAAACTAGTATTTTAGAAAATGATTTTGGCCTAATGACCCGCTATGGTGAAAAACTGAGAGTAAAAACTTAAAGCAGTTGCATTTTAAGTAGAAGAGCTTTTTTTGCTTTCTGCCGTAGTCTGCATTAAATAAATCTTATTTCTCCATCAACGGATCACTTTGTATCTAATACACATTATGCAGACTGTACAGTAGAAATGTGTGTAACGTTTATTCTTCGAAACTGAGTTTAAGTCCTTTTTCCTCCATTGAGTTTGCCTCTTACCGTTCCACTCTTCTGTCATGGTTTTCCCCCCTCCAGATACCCTTTTTTAGGCTAATTATCCATTCAAGGACCTCTTTAATATTTAACCTTCTTGAGAATTTTTAAAGGCTGTTCTGAAATAAGGACATGTTTTTATTTCCCACAATGCCCAATGCATCGTTAGGACAATGTGACATCCTTGTTTACAAAAAACGTACAATGATTAAATTCAGTTTCACACCAAATTTCTCTTTTCCCTACTTCCTATTCCACCTGAACATTGTGTCTTGTCTAAATGGTTAAAAAAAATTTTTTTTAAATTGAGTAATCCCCATTTCAATGTCAACGTGAAAGGATGAAGAGTGATTAATAGGTTTCAGGTTAAAGATGGTACATGTTTGGGACTTCCCTGGTGGCGCAGTGGTTGAGAGTCCGTCCGCCTGCCAATGCAGGGGACACGGGTTTGTGCCCCGGTCCGGGAAGATCCCACATGCCGTCGAGCGGCTGGGCCCGTGAGCCATGGCCACTGAGCCTGCGCGTCCGGAGCCTGTGCTCTGCAAAGGGAGAGGCCACAACAGTGAGAGGCCCGCGTACCGCGAAAAAAAAAAAAAAAAAAAAAAGATGGTACATGTTTTATTTAGTTCCTGGCACTTCCTGAAACACGATTAAAGTGACACTTTTAAGGGATTTTTTTTTTAAGTTACATATCTATAAGAACAAAGGAATGGGGCAACAGCCATAGCGTTTTGGAATCTGGGATACAGGTGGATGAGTGATAGCTTACTGAGCAGAGGAGAAAGGAAGAAGTAGCCTAATTTACACTGACGACTTCTGCGAAGCTCAGGAATTTTCAGCAACAAGAACCCCTTGGAAATGAGAGTGGAGATAGGACTAAAATTAGGAGTATTGGCTGAAAGTTCAGATCTGCTCCCCAACTTCATACAAGCAGGTAACTAACTGCCCCTCTTTCACTCCATAATAGGAATGGAGACTTTTTTTTTTCTGTACAAATGATAAAATAGAGGTTTCTGGATTGGAAGTTATCAGGAAAAGTCAAGTGGTATTATATAGTCTTGAAATCAGGGAGATTGTACTGATTTACCAAATCCTGAGAACCATAACTACCTTCTTCTCCCTGCCCCCTGGCCTGAGGGCAGCCAGGATGATACCCTATCTGCAGGAGACTTCCCTGGGATTATGACCTAAAAATAAAACTCGAGGATACTGACATCAGGGGTTACCAAAGAAGAGGCCTAACTAGAACAATCCTAAAATACATCTCAGATCAACCCCTCCCAACACACAAAACCTTCCTGTTGACTTTCCTGGGCCTCGCCAATAATTACCAGCAGACAGCCAAGGATCATCAGACATTTAAGGGAAGTCTCTGTTATGAGAGACAGAAACTAAAACATGCAAACAGAAATAAAGCAACTTGGAGGAAAACAACCTTTGCAGGAAGAAAAAATCTTAAAAAAAGAAATCATTTGTATCTTCAGATAGATAAGGTGTGATATTACAACTGTGAAACAGAAGAGAATTTATAAGGGTTAGGAGATAAAGTTAAGGAAATTTCCCAGAATGTGAAGTAAAAGAGAAAGAATAGAAAATAATATAGAAAAAAATAAGAAATGTATAGGATTGGTTCATGAGGTCCAACGTCCAAAAACAGCAGCACCAGCTTGAGAGAATATAGAAAACAGAGGACAGAAAACCATCCAAGGAATAATTCGACAAAATCTCCCCCAACCAAAGATAGGAGGTTCCCAATTAAAGGTAATACCAGTACATAGTCATGAAACTTGACAACACTATGATGTGCTCCAATAAATGACAGGGTAAACCAAAAAGACCCCAGATCCCAGAGATGGGACCAACATAAGAGCCAGCTGTACAGAGGGACAAGGGATCCACTGATCTCAACAGGAGTAGGTAGAGAGCTTCAGGAGAGACCGCTTGAAGATGGTGAAATTGATTAAACACCTGATCTATTCCTATTGAGAGGGGATTTACAAATCTGGGGGAGGCTTTGGGGATAACCTCAGGATAATTACATAAGGAAACTAACCAAAGTGAGATGTAACACTGATTTGTTACATTGAAATGAAACATTTCAATGAAATGTAACAGGAAGGTGAAAAAGGAACGCAGAAAAGGAAATGTAATCATAGACTATTACATGACTCAGATACTAATAATGTCTCTGTAGCTATAATGATTTAAAATGGATATTTAATATAACCAAAATTGTGCTAGAATTCTGAGGATAGGAACATGCGACAAGTATAGGTGGATGAAAACTAACCAACCAACCAACCCTCATCTTCCTTATTGGAAGGCCAATAGATAACGCCTAAAATTGAAAAACCAAGAAATAGTGATACAAGCATGTTATTAAAATCAGTTCTCAATTTCGCCTCAATGTGGCGCACATAGGAACAGATAACTTAATAACATAGTAAGCTGGGGACATCCATTTGGGGACTATTGTATAGCTAAGAAACTTCCAAATAAAATCTTTTCAAATTTTCTAATGAGAAACCTGAATTTGCTTTCATGAACATAACTTCTTTTCATATTGCTATTTGCCTAAATAGCTAAATAGAATTCTTGATCAAAATGTCAGTGATTCTCCTCTTGGAATTCATACTAGTCACTGTCAGATACTACACAAGCATCGATTAAGAAATATTCAAGCTGTTTCACCACTATTCCAAATTTTACAACAGTTAAAATTACGTTTAAAAAATCCAACAGCTTTAATCATTTTCTTTGCTCTATAAATGCAATACTCCGATACTGCCCTTTGAATTTTTTTTCTATGAAGTAATTAAAAATGATGACGGGGCCTTAATTGGTAAAGTGCGTGTTCATTGTCAGAGCAGTCACCCCATAGGTAGCTTGGATGCCAGTGAAAGGGCACATTAGCCCCCAGTGGAAAGAAGTTTCTGAAACCCATAAAGAGAGAATTTGGGGAGCTGATACCAAGAGCTTTGCCCACCAGTTCCCCCTCCCCAACTTACTAGAGGCCCACCTTCAGCCAGCTGTACCTTGCACATCTGGAATGCAAATGCTTCCCCCAGCTGCACGGACCGCTTCTCCAGAAGGGCAGTGGTGCCTTCTGCAGCGGCCTGTTAACATGGGTGTCCCTGGACATGCAGTGCTTCTCAGCAGAGCAGTGGCGACTGTGCCTTTGGACTGTGGGGAAGCTGATGGCCAGCTGTGACCTCTCCAGCTGCACAGGGCCCTACCTGCTTCTCTGAGGCTGAGGGGTGTCAGGACCTCATGGGAAACCTGGAACCAAGTCACAGCACAGCAGTGTGCTGAGACCTACCGGCTGGGATGCACTGATTTCTAGATGTGGAAGCAGAATCCCAAATAATGACTTAAAAAGTTGTAAGCAGTTAACCTGCGGGCCTAGCACTACTTAACAGGCGAGACTGTGTTACGAACGAATTGGTATAAATACAAATTGATTCTCAAGGAATATCTCTCATGTGGTCATATTAAATCTTCCAGACCTTTTACTTCATCCAGGGATTGGAAAGAGCTGCATTGAACCCCGTTTCCATGAGGCGAGACAATAAAATATATGTAATTGTGGAATATGACCCACTTCTTAAATGCAGAGGCTCTTCAGTTTGTGGATTAACCACATGCTGTATTTTACCATTTTGTTTCAAGTATGAAGGTAGAGAACAATACATCTGAAGATAGTAAACTTCATCTTTTACCAAAAGGAAGAAGAGAAGTTGAAATTAATGGGGAATAGAACTTGTGTTTTGAATCTCCCATTGTTTATTTTCTTGCTGTCCCTTTAACATGGTCCTAGGGAAGTTAGTAATCATGTTTTAGGAGAAGAGTTAGGAAATGGATAGTCACTCTTTCACTAAATTAGCTGGAAAAGAAGAAAGGCAGTTAAGAATACAGAGCGGTGACTTCTCACTCTCCTTCTACAGAGGGGAAGCAGAACGTGGTCCATTTGGTGCCCTCCATATTCAAGGCTGAAATTGGAAACAGTGGTGCTTTAATTCGCTGCTGAGTTAATGGGCCTGCTGATTTGTTCTCATTTTTCAGGCCTCTAAAATGTCCTTAAAACCCTCTCAAGGGTTTTATACTTTTAGCCTGAGGTCTCTGTGCTTCATTTTTCCTTTTGTTCTTCAGACACTCTCATTGCCTCTCCTTGTTTCATCTTCTGAGAGGTTCAGAATAATGCATGGTACGTACTGAATAATTTGGATGGAGCTTGTGACATGTCTCGATGATGTTAAGCCACTCAGAATCCTAGAAAATAGCCCCAGCTTGCATTAGCAGTAGATTAATGCAGGTGAACTTCAGAGTCTTAATTTTAAAGAATTTACATTTTTACCAGTGATGATTGAAAACCATTGGCATTCTTTCTGCCTGCATTACTGATTACAATTGCAAATACTTGCAAAAAGTGCTAGGATGACTTTTCACTGTTCCATAAGGAGCAGCGTATTATTTTACCCGTTTAATGGCTATTAAATTTTTAAAAAACAATCTTCCAAAAATACATCCATAACTGTATGTAACATGTACATAAATCACAATGGGAAATATATTCTGATATGCATGCCTAATAATACTTGTGTAGATTAGTTTCCGTGTCTAAGAGAATTTGCCGAGAGGAAAGGTTACATTCGGCGGAGGTTTCTCATTTGCGACTTTGCTCCGAGGACGGAACAAATAGGGTTGCTTTCAGATGAAATCAAGCGAGTTATTACTCAGGTAGTAACTGATTTTTTGCCCTAGGATTTCCTGGATGTGAGCTGTACGTGAGTCCCAACCTCAGGATCTGAATCAGGAATGGTGGAAAACCACAGTGAGTTAGTTATTTGGGATGTGGGATCCAGAAGCCCATCGCCTCTTGAATTTTCCCTGTGAAAAACGAGCAGGGGTTATTTTTTAATGTTAAGGGAATTCCTTCCGAGTAGAGATTCAGAGGAGAGCAGGAATGTATTAGGGAAGGAGTCTTAAGAGAGAAGGGTTAGCCCCGCCTTCTGGAGAGCAGAGAGGGGGCAGGGCCCAAGTGTGGGGCCTGTGAGCTGGGGGCACAGCTAGAAAGGAGGAGAGTGAGGGGAAAGCAGGGAGTCAGCTGGTGGACTTGAGATCCGGGGCGGAAATTTAATTTCAGAAGAAACATTTGGAACACTTGGCAACATGTCACATGATTGATCAAAGTGACATTTGGGGGAGGTAATTTGTTTTTTTAAACATCTTTATTGGAGTATAATTGCTTTACAATGGTGTGTCAGTTTCTGCTGTATAACAAAGTGAATCAGTTATACGTATACATATATTCCCATATCCCCTCCCTCTTGCGTCTCCCTCCCACTCTCCCTATCCCACCCCTCTAGGTGGTCACAAAGCACCGAGCTGATCTCCCTGTGCTATGCGGCTGCTTCCCACTAGCTATCTGTTTTACGTTTGGTAGTGTATATTGGGGGGAGGTGATTCTTTTTTTTTTTTTTTTAATTTAATTTATTTATTTTTGCTATGTTGCATCTTCGTTTCTGTGCGAGGGCTTCCTCTAGTTGTGGCGAGCGGGGGCCACTCTTCATCGCGGTGCGCAGGCCTCTCACTATGGCGGCCTCTTGCTGCAGAGCACAGGCTCCAGACGCACAGGCTCAGTAGTTGTGGCTCACGGGCCCAGCCGCTCCGTGGCATGTGGGATCTTCCCAGACCAAGGCTCGAACCCGTGTCTCCTCCATTAGCAGGCAGACTCTCAACCACTGCGCCACCAGGGAAGCCCCGGGAGGTGATTCTTGCTGTGGGTTATGCAGTAACTCAGAAGAGGGAGAAGGCAGGCACGTGGTGAGAAGAGCTGCAGTGAGGAAGGGAGAAGGAGAAGAGATTGGCCTTGGTGACAGGACTGATAGAGAAGACAGAAGATGAGGAGAGCTTACTGTGAACTTTCAGTCAAGGCTGGGGGGCTGCCTCAGAGAACTCCTCCCATCCCTACTGGTCCGAAGAAAACAGAGGGCGGGGCTTCCCTGGTGGCGCAGTGGTTGAGAGTCCGCCTGCCGATGCAGTGGACGCGGGTTCGTGCCCCGGTCCGGGAGGATCCCACATGCCACGGAGCGGCTGGGCCCGTGAGCCGTGGCCGCTGAGCCTGCGCGTCCGGAGCCTGTGCTCCGCAACGGGAGAGGCCACAACAGTGAGAGGCCCGTGTACCGCAAAAAAAAAAAAAAAGTGTAGCCAAAAGATTATATACAGCAGATGTCCAAATGCCTTCTAGAATAGATCAGTTCTCTTCCCAGCTTACAGGTCATGGAACCGTGGCAATGGAACAGTTTGCAAAAGATAGAAATTTGGTCGGTTCTCCTTTGGACGTGCTATGACCCTTTCCCTCATTCCTCCCACTCCCGGGAGATCCTACAGTCGGCAGTAAATAAAGGGGTGTGAGAAGAGTTAGCTGTCGGGAAGGGAGCACAGGCCCGGCATGGGCTGTGCACACACAGTAATTGGATCCGGGTGTGGGGATAAGCATTCCATGTCACAGAGAGGAGATGGGAAGAGCCGAGGCTGGAGAGCACACACAGTAAGCTGCCTTTTGAGGCCAAGGGAGGAAAGGAGACAGAGAAGAAGCAGTCAGAGTGGCATTAAACCCGTGAAACTGACCTGAACTTGACAGGGATATTTGCTCCATTAGAGCTGATCGTATGACTTGTGCTTTTAGGCCATAAATGAGGGGACAGTTCCATCCTCCAAGACTTAGCATCCACAGAGAATTCACAATATAAATACAGCAAGGCGAGCCCCCAAAGCAGCCTTGCTGAGCAGATGTTCAGCCACCAGAAAGATTTTCATGAGCCTCTTTTACAAATATAATTCCCCATTATTCTTCTTAGAGTCATCCTCTTAGAGTGAGAAGTTTTTAAATGAGTATCAGGAAGGAAATTTTCAAGAAAGTCCTGCACTCCATAGTGGTGGAGCTATTTGAACAAAAAGAGTGAAAGTGGTCAAAAGGTACAGACTTCCAGTTATAAAATAAATAAGTCGTGGGGATGTAGTGTAGAACATGGTAACTCTAGTTAATAACAGTGTATTGTACATTTGAACATTGCTAAGAGAGTAGATCTTAAAAGTTGTCATCCCAAGAAAAAAAAAATTTATAGCTATGTGTGATGATGGATGTTAACCAGACTTCTTATGGTGATCATTTTGCAGTATATTCGTATATTGAATCATTATGTTGTACATCTGAAACTAACATAATGTTATATGTCTCCCAATAAAATTTTTAAAAAGAGAATACATTAATTTTTACATTGTAATCAAAATCAAGCAGCACTCACCCAACCACCAGGATGGATTATAATACTGAACACTTTGTTCTAAGTGGGAAATCCCTTTGAGTCTTGTATAAGTCTGGGTTTTCCAGAGAAACAGAATCAATAGATATGCACACATCTATGCCTGTGTGTATGTACATATAATATATTTATTTTAAGTAATTGGTTCACATAACTGTGGGAGCTGGCATGTCTATAACTCATAGGGGTGGCCAGCAGGCAGGAGTTGATGTCGTAGCCTTGAATCTGGAATCTGTAGGGCAAGTCAGCAGGCTGGAAACTTAGGCAGGATTTCTTTTTTTTTAAATTATTTTATTTATTCTATTTTTGGCTGCACTGGGTCTTCGTTGCTGCGCGCGGGCTTTCTCTAGTTGCGGTGAGCGAGGGCTACTCTTTGTTGCAGTGCGCAGGCTTCTCATTGCGGTGGCTTCTCATGTTGGGGAGCACAGGCTCTAGGCCCGCGGGCTTCAGTAGTTGTGGCACACGGGCTCAGTAGTTGTGGCTCGTGGGTTCTAGAGCACAGGCGCAGTAGTTGTGGCACACGGGCTTAGTTGCTCCGTGGCATGTGGGATCCTCCCGGACCAGGGCTCAAACCCGTGTCCCCTGCATTGGCAGGCGGATTCTTAACCCCTGTGCCACCAGGGAAGCCCTAGGCAGGATTTCTATATTACAGTTTTCAGGCAGAATTCTTTTTTTCTCCTGGAAACTCAGTTTTTGCTCCTAAGGCCTTCAACTGATTATATGACACCCACTCAGATTATCCTGGGTACTCACCTTTACCCAAAGTTAACTGAGGGATACTGTGAATTACATCTACAAAAATACCTTTACAGCAACAGCTAAACTAGTGTTGGACCAAATAACTGGGCACCAAAGCCACCAAGTTGACATCACATACCTCTGATTTTTACTTTGGCGGAAGAGCAAAGTTAGCTGTGTTTTGTCCTGTTTCCTCAATGTTGAAATCTTTACAATGAAGAAAGATTTTCTTAGTGATTCAAAAGTGGCAGTTTTGGTGGTACCTTTTTTCCTGTCAAATTATGAAAAAAAAGAAAAAAAAACTTTCAAAAGCTGGGCAGCATCGGCACCTTACTTCTGTCGCACAGGATGCAGACGGTTTTGTCTGCTCCATCTGGTGGGTGGGTGGCATGGATGATACAAGTTATGCTCTTCCTAAACTCTGTACTGAGACCACTCCCCTGACTGTGCAGCCATTGCATGGGATGTAGGGAGTTAATATTTTCTGGGAAGAACTTTAATGTTAGGATTTACTGTCTTTTGCATATATAAATTTGAAGCTTTAGTGTTATGCTCTTCTGGTTATTTGCATTTAATATGCATGCAAATTCACAATGTATACTATGTACCAAGCACATAATTTATAAATTGGTACTCTCCCTGGTTGTTAGCAATTTTGGCCTTGTTAAAAATTAATGCTTTGAAGAGATATATGATTTCAAATTTATATGTAGTATCTTTAGTTTCCAGAGGAAGATATGGAGTACATTCTCTGCTGGAAAGGTAGAGCTCTGCTGTAACGTTCTCCGTGTTTAAAGAAGTTACATATAATGCTACAGGTTAGAATGCTTTTATTTATCTTTCCTATGAATGGGTTCGGATTAGTTGTCACAGATGTTTGTTTCCCTTAACAATGCTGAAAAATATGTGTTTCTGAAACATGATTGCAACCCACAGCATCCTGATACAATGGGGAGGGAGAGTCCTTTCAGGTGATAAACATACCTCAGGCAACAAGAGTACATATTGTACGTTTTTTTTTTAATAATTTTTTTATTAGTTTCTGCTTTATAACAAAGTGAATCAGTCATACATATACATCTGTTCCCACATCCCTTCCCTCATGCATCTCCCTCCCTCCCACCCTCCCCATCCCACCCCTCCAGGCGGTCACAAAGCACCAAGCTGATCTCCCTGCGCTCTGCAGCTGCTTCCCACTATCTATCTACCTTACGTTTGGTAGTGTACAGACCTACTTGAGAATGGACTTGAGGATATGGGGAGGGGGAAGGGTAAGCTGTGACAAAGCAAAAGAGAGGCATGGACATATTGTACGTTTAATGGGAGAACATCAGGTCTGCACGGCATGACCCAGAGCAGGAGGATCCCAGAGAGAGACTCTGAGGCCTCTCCGGCTGCCATTTAGGCCTGTTGTCTTGGCAACCAAAACACAGCCATCAGTCCTTTCCTGGGCCAGGAACTCCAGTCAGCCCCGACTCCACCAAGCCCTTCCCTCCTCCCCCTTCCAACCTATCGCTGGTTCTGCCCCAGCAGCTTCCAGGCAGCTTCAGATTTTCCTCCTTTCACATCTCCAGGCCCCCACCTGTGTCTATTCTTTCCGCTCTGGGCGATTGAAACCTCATCACCGGCCTCCTGGCTTCTCAGCTGTGTACCTCTTCCATCAGTGCAAACAAGGTTTCCCAAACGTTCCTTCCCACCATTGAAGAAAGTCCTCTTTCAGTTTAAGCCTCCAGGCGTTCAGCATCCTCTGCGGGGAACAGGCTTCCATCCTCAGCTTCAGCTGTCGGCTCTGTTATACTAGTTAGTTACCCTTCTCTTTCTGTTCATCTTCATGGCTATTAGTCACCCTCCTACAACTTACCCACACTGTGGATGCCTTTACCCTCTCTAGCTATCTCTGAGATGTCTCCGTCCCTCTCAAAATCAGCCCTCCTTAAGTGATACCGAGCAAAGGATCTCCAGCTGACAAGTTGGTGATGGTTCCAGCACCAGCATAGTCAACGCCATAAATATTATCACCAGCTTCTGTGTCAGCATAGTGTTAGTAGTTGCATAAAATGGATTAAATTTGGGCTTCCCTGGAGGCACAGTGGTTGAGAGTCCGCCTGCCGATGCAGGGGACGTGGGTTCGTGCCCCGGTCCGGGAGCATCCCACATGCCGTGGAGCGGCTGGGCCCGTGAGCCATGGCCGCTGGGCCTGCACGCCTGGAGCCTGTGCTCCGCAACGGGAGAGGCCACAGCAGTGAGGGGCCCACGTACCACACACACAAAAAAATAATAAATAAATAAATAAATAAAAATAAAATGGACTAAATTAATTCGGCCTGTAGATATTGACTCGCGGACCAAGTCAGGGCCTCTGTGTGTTATCGTGCAGCCTGTCAAGGACATAAGTCGGGGTGAGAAGCCATTTTGGCTCTGCTCACCCACATGGGTGTCCTTGGGCACAGCTGTATCTGCCAGGGTAAGAGGTGCCTTCCACCACCCCCCACTCATCCCCCGACAAAGGCACCTTCAGTAACCAAACTCTGCTGAGACACAGAGCCGAAGGGGCCCCATTTTCTAGCTCCTTTGTGGCCCAAGGTGGCATCACTTACTAATTTGCAGATGGGCACCCTCTGCACTTGGGGAGGCCTTAACTCAAGACACATATGTGAAAATCAAGAAGAACTGAAATGAAGTTTTCTCTGAAGAGGAGAAAACACCCAAAGGAAGACCAAATCTACTCTCTCTCCTTTAGAAACTGTGAATGGTGGGGAATCGTACTTCTGCTTTTGGATTATGTGACAGTGTTTGATAAATGTGATATAAGTACCAGGTGAAATGATTTTGTGGTAATAATGATGTCCAAGCGAAACATTCTGCGTCTTTCTCTTCTCCTTCCTCTTCCCTTCCCTCTTCCCCTCTTTTTTCCCTCTTCTTTCCTCCCCTCTTCCTCCTCCCCCTCTTCTTTTTTGGTAGTAAGCATAGCAGATTATAAATGTCTAAAATATTTTGGGTGGCTCCGTGATGCATTTTTACCAGGCTGGATTGTATCATAAGTAAGTGCAGCCACCAGGTCCCATCCATGTGCTGTGGGCAGAGCGGCCTTCTAACTGTCACAGAATGTTCGGGGGCATGGAAGCCACATGCTTGATTTACATACCGCTCAGGAGCCCTGAGGGTGAGGACTTGAGCCTGGCTTACTTCTGGAGCTCAGACATGGACTGATCTCTCCCATAGCTTAGGATTCCCCAAAAGAGGCTGGACGGAGAGAAAGCCGCGTGGGAAGAAATCTGCCCGTGGGACCAGACTGAGCGACAGCCTGGGTGTCCGAGGGAACCGAGGCTCCAGGTACCTCTCCTGACTTAACTAGCTTCCCCTCAGCTCCCCTTACCAACAGAAGACACCTGCTCACACACACACACAAGTATGCTCTGGCATGAACGAGACTGTGGCATACGTACGGCGTGGGTTGGCATACTCCGGCCCTTGGGACAAATCCAGCCTGTGACCTGTTTTTGTAAGGATGAAAGGCTAAGAATTGTTTTTATGGTTTTAAAGCATTGTAAAAACAAAACAAAGAAGAATGTGTTACAGAGATACATTACTTAAGCCTTTGAAGCCTGAAATCTTTATTATCTGGCCCTTAAAGATGAAGTTTTGCAGTCCCTGCAAAGAACTGGTCTCAGTGCCTAACGACTTCTTCTTGGTGGTCCCTTTTTGAAAGAGCAAAGCCCGAGAGTGGAAATGGTTTCCCCGATGGCCAGGCCTGGAGGTTGGCATTTTAGAGGAAGTTATTTGTCCAGAGAATGCTGTTGGGGGGGGTCGATGGTGTCTTGTGGGTAGCAGAGTAACGAAGGTCAGTGGAGCCCACGGAAAGCACAGCCAAGAGGAGAGGAATGCTCTCAGGTGCGGGAACGGCCATGCCCACAAGCACCAGGGCCTCCCATAGGGAGTCACTGAGGAGAGGAATCCTGGGTGGAGTGCGGAGAACCAGGACCCGGGCTTTTGCCTTAAACGCAACATATTTGTAGCACCATGAGTGAGGAGGCTGGGGTGGGGGGGACTTTGCGTTTACACTTATATTTAGTTCACAAAGTACATCTCATTTTGGAATTGTGAGAACCCTCTGAAACAGATGAAAGGGCGTTTCTTTCGACTTCAATCTATAGAGAAGAAAGGATTGATGCTTGGTCAGAGGTGTGTCCTGTTCAAGGTCGTACAGTTGTTACATGGTGGGGTTGGAAATCAGACTCATATTCTGGCTCTAAAACCTGAGCACCATCCTCAGGGTCAGTGAATTATCACTGTGAAGTATTAACTCTGCACCCCAACTCCCCAACACAAAAGGCTTTGCACTCAATATGAAGTCTATATGTAAGTTTCTTACGTTAACATATAAAACAACAAAAATGGGTAGAATAGCTCTAGAACTGGAATCATTTTGCATATCTCACCTTTGTAACTTTCTCACATGGCAAAGTATATGTGGGAGAGAGTCTTAGCAGGTGTACAAGCTGGCTTGCGCTGCTCTGGATTGTTTGTGTATGTCTGGGAACGCTGGCTTGAGACAGATTGCTTGGCCATTCTAGCTTGACCTTCATAAAGAACCTATGAAAGGAGCAATTGTGAGAAATAATTAATGACACTACGACAGTCTTAATCAAAATTGGAGTGGCTTTCACTATTTTACCATAGATGTCAGAGCAAGATACTATTTATCAATAATAGATAAATCGAGTGGCTTGTTGTGTGATTTGGATGGCAAAGACCATCATTCCTACCTGATAAGACAGGAGAGAGAAGTTTACACATTTACTCACCATCTAGAGACTGATATTTTTCCTCCTAATTAAGTGTGCGGGGGAGCCAGCTGGGTCTGCATCGGCTCTGGCTCTCCATCTGGGTCTGAACCTGAGCAATGCATTTGGTCCTGGAGCCAGTGTCACTGATACAGGAAACAGCCAGCCACAGGGAAATCCATCACAATGAGAGCAATCTAGCTGTCCCAGGAATCTAACCGCATCCATATTCAGATAAGAAGAGCACTGAGTGATCTCACTGAGAGAGATATTGGGGACTCTGGGGGTAATGCTGCCTTTACACTGAACATAAAGTATGTTAAAAAATAAAGGCTTGGGCTTCCCTGGTGGCGCAGTGGTTGGGGGTCCGCCTGCGGATGCAGAGAACACGGGTTTGTGTCCCGGTCCGGGAGGATCCCGCCTGCCGCGGAGCGGCTGGGCCCCTGAGCCATGGCCGTCCGGAGCCTGTGCTTCGCAACGGGAGAGGCCATGGCAGAGAGAGGCCCGCGTACCGCAAAAAAAAAAAAAAAAAAAAAAAAAAAAAAGCCTTAAAAGTCATGCTTGTGAAGAGTGAGGACAGGAAAATGAGCGAAGCAATTCACACGGTGTACTTTTCTTTGGGGCAAGAAGTTGTGTCAATTTCTCAGAGCGGCTATTTCATCTTTTACCTTCTCAGGAAGAATGCCTCGGTCAGCCATGGGTTAGCAGCTCAGGATCTGACTTGGATCTTTGCCTTGCTGATTCCTTGTGCCTTTTTGATTTCAGCTCAAATGTCATTTCTTAGAGAGCCTTCCTCCCACCCAGTCTGGGGTTTCCTTCCCCTGGCTCTGCCCCAGTGTTCTCTATCTCTTCATTTTGTTTCATTTTCTTCACAGCACCTATCACTGTTTGAAATTGTTTTATTTCTTTATTGGCCTATTTACTGTCTCTCTCTCTTACCTCTGGGACATAAGCTCCATGGAACAGAAGCCAACTGTTTCTCTCTGTTTTACTGTTGTTTTCTGGAGCACATAGAACAGTGCCTGGCATACGGCAGGTGCTTCAGAAGTTCATTGAGTGACTCAATGAAAGAATGAATTAGTGAGGAAGTATGTGGTTTTCTCTTGCTTAATTCCACAGCATAGTGCCCAGATACTGGCTTGTGGTCTTTCCCTAGTAGGAGAATCCAGAGGGACTCTGTTAGTTTTCTATTGTTGCAGTAAGACGTTACCACAAACTTAGCGACTTAAACAGTACAGATTTATTATCTTAAAGTTCTAGAGATTAGAAGTCCAGCACAGGTCTCACTGGTTTAACATCAGACTGTTAGCAGGGCTGCGTTACTCTCTGGAGGCTCCAGAGGAAATCTATTTTCTTGCCTTTTTCAGCTTCTAGAGACCACGCACATTCCTTGATTTGTAGCCCCTTTCAAGATGTTCAAAGCCAGTAATGATGAGCTGAATCTTTCTGACTGCCATCTCTCTGATTCACTACAGCTGGGGAAGTTTCTCTGCTTTTAAGGACTCCTGATTAGATTGGGTTTACTTGGATAATCTAGGAAAATCTGCCATCTCAATGTCCTTGTTACCCATATCGGTAAAGTCCTTTTTGCCAGGTAAGGTAACATAGTCACAGGTTCCGGGAAAAGGATGTAGACATCTTGGGTGCGGGGGGGAAAGGGGTCATTATTCTGCCTACCGTGTGGATTTACTCACAGAGCAGGTAGAGGATGCTGCAGCCCAGAACATTGTATTCCCAGAATATATATTGTGAAGGACAGAGTCTTCCCAACACATTTATTCATTCAGTAAGAAAGATTTCTGGAGCTCATCACACTCTCTTTGACAGTTTTGTTTCTGATGGCAGAGTGGGCGAGGCTAGATTGCTGTTTTGTAGGATTTTGTAGGGCTGGGTGTGGGGAACTTGGAGAAGTTCACCTGAATTCAGGCCCAGGCCTGACGGTGAGAAATTGGGGTGCTAACCAAAATGGGATCAGTGTGTCCAGTGGGGACTCATAGCAGCTGTAGTGGTGGTGACAGATAACATTTATTGAGTATAGGCCTGTTTGGAGTAATTTATTTGATTCATGCAATCTGTACAGCAATCCTGTAATAGAGGTACTGTTATTATCCCTATTATACAGATAATGAAACTAAGGCACAAAGAGGTTAAATAAGTCGCCTAAGATCTTACAAGTAATAAGTGATTGAGCCAGGGTTAAAAATCCCATGTCCTCTGGCTCTAGACCCTGCTCCCTAACCACTGTACTCCCCTGCCTCTCATGGGGCCACTCAGAGAGTAGCTGAGGGAGCGAATGAGAGGGCCAGAGTGGGGTCTGGAGGGCACAGCCTCAGTTTCTGTGCAGGTGTGTTGGGGGGTGGTTGTTGGACCCCTGGGTTTCCGCTTCTGGAACCTGGGCCAGATGGCACTGTGCGCAGGCGCAGCCCTCCTCCCGGGGCGGGGTGGGGCACGTGGGAGGTGCTTTCCGTGCTGGGAGGATGCAGAACCACGCCGCCCGTGGGCGTTCCCTGTGAGGCGCAGCCCGAGGAGCCGCGGTCTGAGCCCCTGGCTGAACCGTTTGCTGGGCGTCTGGGTTTCGTGGCGTACAGGGTGGAACGGTTACAGAAGAAAGAGTTGGAAGCCCCAAGCTGACGTGTCCGCTTCATCAGTTACCAGTTATGGATTCGCTGAGCCTCTGTGAAGAGAGCCTACAAATTGTCTGCATCTCCAGGTGAGAGAAGGATCAAATGATGATTGAGAAGTACTCTGTAAATATTGGTTATTACTGTCCATGAGCCTGACCAGCAAGGTGGGGAAAAGGAAGCAAGTTGGGGCACCTCAGTGCCTCAAAAACCTGTCTGGCTTGTGTCACCCTTGGGGTAGCCTGAAGAGAGGGAGCAAGATACGAGATTTTCTTCCCACGAGACTGATTGATGGCAGGGATTTACAGGTCAGCCTGGGAAAGCATGTAATCAATCAGGGAGTAAGAAGGATATCTTGTTCGGGGCGTATAGGTCCACGGTCACGATGGCGCTAATAACCCGGCAGTGGGCAAGCCTCCTCCACTTGTTCCCGTCGCCCCTCATTTTAGTAGCTATCGGGTGGCCAGGTCTTGTAGGAAGGTGGTTTTCTGTAGTGGTTTTGCCATGATTGTGTGAGCGCAAGTGATGGCTGTGAGTTTCAGGCTTCAGAGGGAGGTGCAAAAACTTCCCTTGGAGTTGGTGAGCCTCTGCAAATACTTGATCAATCACACATAACTGTCAAGAGCAGTGAAGGTTCTGAGATTTTACCCTGCCTGTGAGCTAATAAGTGAGCCTGCCACAGTTCCATACATGTTGGAAAGAGACACAAAACTCCTGGGTCAGACACAAAGGATTCTGTTCCACATGGCACAGCCTGTGGCGTGAGCTTCCTGCTTGCGTCAGTTTCCCTTGGCCCCCAGTTCCCAGGGGGGCAACACTGAGTGACGCCAGGTGGGTACTTCAAACCTGGTGGGTCTGCGTCACAGCTGAGGAAGGCGGAGTTTAGGAAGCCACCAGTCTTATAAAGAGCTGCTGGCAAATGTACTCAGCCTTTATTATCCTGGTCAGGTAACCAATCTGTCCTCTGTCCTGGAGGGAGATGCCATCTTCATACTTCCAGGCTGTTTAATTTACAGACACCCTTGTAAAGATAGTTTGGTATAAATGCCATCACAAGACATGTAGTAAAGCTTCCCAATAGAAACTAATGCATAATTAGCTAAATTCCTAATAATGACCTGTCAAAGGTGTTTGTCTTTAAATACACAGAATTGTAGCAGTGAGTTGATATAACCTGAGTTCTCCTTAGGAAAAAAAATTCATTTCTAATTCTCCTCACTTACTGAGTTCTACTCAGTATTTTTGGATGGTGATTCAGCCAAACTTGTTGCTTAAATTCTCAATTACCATGGAGTTCAGAATTTCTAATGAGTTGGTAATTGAAGGATATTTTAATTAAAAGTGGTTTACTGGAGCATGCAGAAGGCGTGTGATTGATTGTTTGATCAGCTTTGGTTACAGGAGTAACAAAAGTAAGAATTTAACACTTTGACAGTGGATGATACTGATAGAAACTTACCTAAAGAGTTTTGCTTAGAACCATACACACTTTTCTTTGACTTCCACAATAAACTTGCTAGGCGAATTCTACTGGGAAAAAAAAATTATTATTTGAGGTACAAGTTTCTTTATATTTGATTTTTCAGATAATTCCCCAAATATGTTAAATCTTTACTTATGATCATGGTTGAAAATTGTAGCCCCATCATTTCCTACTCAGTACGTAGCCAGTGATAAATTGAACCCCAAAGTCTTGGATATCCATGAAATAAATGAATTTGGAATTTTTTTAGGTTTAAACTTGATATAAGGACCCACAAGGTGCTGTAAATGTCAGGAAGTTCAAGGACTCACATTCTTCCTGGGGGTTGGTGAGGGCTGTGAATGTGGCTGGATCTAGACTGAATGCAGCTGGATCTGGATTGAACTTCAGATCTGCCAATTCCGAATTCTGTAATTTGCCTAAAATATCTGAGCCTCAATCTCCTCATATAACAACTGTAGATAATGACTACTGCATCATAGGATAGTTGTGCAGCCTAAATGGAGTAAGTTATTCAAAGCTGATACATTCCTTTAATAATGTCAAGGGAATATTGAAGTCAGTTCAGGACCATTATAAAGTTTTTTAAATTACTTTCAGCTTGGGTGAAGCTTTAAAATTCTTAAATTCCTTCTTTAAAGCACTCATTTATTGTCTGTTATTTTTCTAGTTATCTAGGTGCATTGGGGAATTAAAATCATCCTTTAAAAATCATCTCATGGCTATCAAAAGCTCATAAATTGTGAGATGCTAATAGGAAAGTCAAGATCTGCTCCAACTTATTATTGCAGGAGCGCCCAGAGCTATCTCGGGAAAAGGGTTGGCTTAAATTCCCAGCATAAGATGCTTTTCAGATTTCAAAATATGTCACTCACTATAAAATCAAATCAATTATTTACCAGCCACACACATACTAATCAGGGTTGAAAGTATAAATACCGCAGGGAAGAATGGACAGGTACCTTACCATTACCACTGCTAGTATTAAGAAATAACGACAGCTCACGCATGTGTGATGCCCTCAGTTTTATGGGAAATCAGGAACTGAATATTTAAAAACTAATTACAATTAATTAAGATGGTTGAAAGAGCTATGACAGTTTGGGATTCTATTTTTATCCATCTAATCAATGTCTCCGATGAAAAGTAGGAAAGAGATTTTCAGACTTGACAAACAACATGACAGCTTTGCAATGAGAATGGAACGAGAAAGCACAGTGAGCAGCTGTGAAGTTCTGGACTTTTAAAAATAAGCAGCTGCTGTGTTCTGAATATGAAGCACCCATGACTGAAGAGGGAGAGGGGGAGAGGGAAGTTGATGGGCTGAAGGAAGATAAATGGTAAGGTGCCTGCCTTCTCCTGAAGTGTAAATCTCTATTCGCTGCTACTACGTAGAAAACAGCACTCTATGACGAGACCAGCTTTTATTCCAAATGTGTGTGTGTATGTATATGTATATTTTTAGGTATGTCTTCAGACTGCATATAAAATGTTAAGGACTTGACTTAGTAGAGATTGGGTTAAATATTTACTTCCAGCTAAGTGTTATGCCTAAACTTTTAAATAGTAACAATTCTAAAAGGAGAAAACAAACGAACAATTTGGAAAATATCAAAGCTCATCTAAACTGGTTGTTAATGGAGGTAACTGGGTAATGCTGATATTATTTCCATTCAGTCCAACTCATATTAAATAAGCACCTCCCGTGGGCAGGGTGCTGCCCTGGGTCTGTAGTGACTAACCTGGCCACGATCATCAGCAAATCTCAGCTCCTTCACAACCAGAGAGAACACAGTGGGGAGCACAGACACCACGGCCCAGGCCTTGGCATCATCCCATGTAAGAGATGAGGTTTCTTGAATCTAACCCTTGCCCTCAAGAACCTTATAATCCAGTAGGGAAACTTGCACATTGGTGAGACAGGACACACATACACAACTTACATCAGTTTGCTTATGTTAGCGGTTTTCCTCTATAAGTAAAAAAATGATTTGAGTTCATTTTTACAGGTATTTTTTCCCCTACCTAATTGTTATTGTTCTACTTTGAAAGACAGTGAAAGGAGTGTCTCTTCCTTTTCATTTTCTACCTGTATTTTTCTTTACCTTGCTTGGACTGTATGTGATCATGGAGATAAATATCTCACACGTAGTCCAAACACAGCTGTAGCATAAATGAAGCAGTAGAGAATCAGCTCAAGTGGAGGAAGTTCCACCTCTGGGCTCTATTAGACAGCAAAATGGATATTCCAATAAACAGAGTTGTTGAGGCAACTGCAGTCGTCTGCACAAAGCTGCAGGGTCAGCAAAGTATGAAGTGTTGGAAACTTTCTTGTTAAACTCTTCATTTTCTTCCCCTTACTGATTTCGTTTTCTTCTTCTTTTTTTTTTTTTTTTTTTTTTTTTTTTTTTTTTACCACAAATGGCCCATTCCATATGGGTAGTATTTCTCTCAGCTTCTAGCTTCTAGCTTTCTTCCCTGATATTGATTAAATTTTGGGATGTTCAAAGCAAACAGACCTATAGAGACAGATAAAACTATGTGTCCGTGTGTTGTTATCCCTTTTTAAAGAACTATAGAATAGTGGCAGGATTTTTTGAAACTGGAGGCTGAATTGTATAGTGGTTATTAGCATGTGTAAATTTGGACAAGTTATGAAGTAATTCTCTAAGCTTTTTGGTGAACTCATTTGTAAAATTAGGATAATAATAATATCTAATGCTCTGGTTGTGTATTAGAAGTTGGAAAGCATTTGAAATAGTGCCTGGTACATAGTAAGTGCTCAATAATAAATGCTATCATTGTGGCCATTATCATTCTGGTCATTTTTATCTTGATTAGTATATATTTTAGGGTTTTGTCAAATGGAAAGCTTCATTTTAATTTGAGATATCTTAAGAGGCACATGAGATTTCTTTTTAAATTTTTTCTGTTACTGATAATGTCTCTGATTTCACTTGAATTATTTAAATCACACAGTGGTCACAGGGACTCAGGGGCCTTGAGGGCAGGAGCATGTTTTATTCTAATGTATATCACCTTCTGGGTAGAGCTTTATTCAGAGCAAGTGCTCAGCAAATTTGGACAGAGCTCTGGCATCTGGATTTAGTTTCTCACTTGCGTGGGGTTACTAGGTTCACTTTTTGGGCTCAGGATGTCTAAGGTCCTAAAGCTAGAATTGGAGGCAAAAGGACCTGAGATTTGAGTTCCGGCTCTGCTCAGTTCTGGTCCAAGGCGTGTGGGGCTTCTTGGTTAGACATCCCTCCAAATCTCTAGTCTTTAAATATTTGTTCAACACTTATTGAATGAAGGCATGGGGAAAATGATTGTCTGTAATGAAAATATAATGTATTTACAGCTTCACTGATTTATTTACTTTGGTCAAGGCAGGATCAATGTTCTGGGGGTAAAATTAGTGAAAGTTTCTCTATTTTAGTTTTTCTTGATTTTACTGTAGACTGTGTGTGTGTGTGTGTGTGTGTGTTCTAAATCAAGTAGTTGGGATGTATATTAAGAGATTTACATATTAGATAATAAAATCTCTCAATTGCTTGAGTCAGAGAGCACCAGCCATGCTTATTTGATTTCAGAATTTTAGGGGGCAGTAACTGTGGGTTACTCCAACAAGATAGATGAGTGATTCTGGGCAGGCTTTCTTTGTGTGAGTGGGTGAGTGGGTGGGGAATGGGACAGGCTTTTAACTACTTGAGACTGCTGTTTTTACATTTTGCTAGCTACATAAAGGATTGCATGATGAAATTTGATTTGACTGGTGCATATTACCCCAGTAACGTTTTATTTAGCACTCTGAAGAAATTAGCTCCTAAGGAATTGGCTATTGCCCTGAGGCTGATTTGCCTCTGGCTTTGCCACTTACCAACTGCATGGTTTGGGGTGAGTTATTTTAACCTCTCTGAGCCTTGGTACTATTATCCTTAAAGAGTAAGACAGGAGGAAGGGAAGAAAAGAGGTCACACCAGCCAAGTCTTTTCTCTTTGTTGGTTGAATGTAAGCGTTCCTAGAACTGCCACTTCTCTGCTTTCTTCTCATTGGCCAGAAGTGAATCACATGAACATCGCTTGCCGAACAGGGTACTGGAGAAGTATGTACTTCACTTTTCTATTCTTTTTGGTGGCTCCTGGTGCCACCTTTTCCCTCTCTTTCAAGCAAAAAGGTGATTGATTGGGGGTATTAGGCTGCTTCTAGGGATTTCTGTGTGTGAGAAGTACTGTTATATTAAGCATGTGGCAGAACCTACATGCTTAGTAAGTTGTAGGCATGTGGAAAATAATGTATTTTCTCATGTCTGTTACACTGTGGATTGCTAGATGCATTAATAGTGTTTTAGGAGAAAATAAGGAGTAAATCCAAATTGAATGTGGCTATTATTTTAGGATGTATCTCATTTTCAAAAATGTTAAAATGTGAAAAAAATACATATCCTGTAATTGAGGAGCTATGAATGTAGATATGACGAACCTGAAAATTTAATTTTTTCCCTTAGATGATATTTTAAAGTAGGGCATAAACATTACATGATTTCAACTACTCAGACATAACACAGATGTTCCTTTTTGAGGATATATACTTGGAATGTAATAATTTGGGGGAAATATTTTAAGATTAATTTTGCAAGGCTGCCAAAATCTATATTTTTATATAATAAAATGAAGAATAACAGTAGAGAAAGACTTTCATTTATTTAATAAAAACAGCATTGAAAAATTTCTAAATAAATCACTTATAGATGCAAAGGGCATTGTTAAAGACATTAAAAAAAATCACCCAAAAACATAAAAACCATGCTGGGTCAGGCTCCTGATCTACCATAGGATATACTGTGGGAGGGTACTATTGTCAACTCCAAAGGTTAAATGCTTGCCCCTAACTCTGACTGTTCTAATCAGTACTGTTTATTTGTATTTCAGTTCAGTTAATGAGTCAAATCGGGTACTGGTGATCTAAGACTAATGTCAACTATCTTCAGTGTAAATCTCCTTAAGAAAATATTGGGTTCTTAACATTTTGATATAATAGCCAATTTATTTTCTCATTAACTAATTTTACTTAATTTCTCAAACTTTTTCTTTTTTTTTTCAAACTTTTTCTCTTAATGCAAGAGTTTGTATGTGTCACATTTTTTGTGGTGTATGTGTTAATGTTCATGCCAACCCCATGCTGTCTTCTTAAAGAGGTGTTAATACTCCTAAAACAAAAGAAAACTAAAACTAAAAATCCAGATTTGTGGAGGGTTGTGTTCTGAGCTGGAAGCCTCAGTGAATTAATTACATAATGTGCATAATGTAATTTTAATAAAACAGCATAATGCCATCAGCAGTGGTTGTAAAATCCAGTATTCAGATATATTATACATGAAATATGCAGCATCCTTTATCAGTCGTTTCCTCACAGTCTAAATTTGTGCCAGTCTGTATACACATACACTCACACATACATACACATGCATACACACATAAACACATGTGTAGACATGTAAACACATACATAAGCACATGTAGTTTCCACATATATAAAATATATAAAAATACATATTTTTATATAAAAATATATTTTAGAAGATTATGAAACAGCCTTAGAGAAGAAAATACGTAGCCATAAATAAATAAAGACCCAGCTAAGCAATCTGGGTGGGAGATGTCTGATTCAAAAAAAGTTGCCATGTGGTTCTGTTATCACTTCCTATGCACTGCACAGATATAAACTCTGGTTTAGTTGGCAAAGAAGTTTATTAGGTTAGAAATCAGTTCCTTAGATTACAGTCTGCTAAAATGCAGTGCATTTAAAGAAACAGTCTCTGAATTAGAGGGTCAAATATTACAGTTTTCTGAAAAAGACCCTGGACACTTATGATGATAGGGTGAGTTAATTCAGTTTCTCTGGGTGAGGTCTCACTGTGAGGACACAATGTACCACTTTGGCTGAGATGCAATTTCCAATAAATATGGAAATTATGGCTTCCAGTGCTGGCCCTCACCCCCCAGCCCCCATGAAATCTCACGGGAAATAACTTGAAACTATGTGATAGGTTTGAAATTAATTCCTATCCCCCTCCCTGAAGTAACCAACCTCTATTTACAAGATGTACATTATTTCATGGCCATCCAGAAAGATGAGGAAATGGAGTCCTATTTTGTAGAATGAGACTGCAGTGATAAAAATCTCCTCGTCTGTACATGGTCCTGAGGGGATGAGCTGAATAAAGCAGGCTCTGATTTTGTGAGTTGGGCAAAGTGGCCTGTGCTTTCGTAAGTTAAAGAGCTGCTCTTTGACCCATTTTCCTGCTCCCGCTCTTTCTTTGGCTTCCTCTAATGATGCTCAGCAGAGAACTGTGATTGGGACGTTTCCCTTTGCCAGCTAAGGAGAGTTTTGTAATGATGGATTTCAAACTGAAATCCATCGTTCTCAACCTTGTAAAATCCTGGTAGGACAAAGGCGAAACGTGCCTGCCATTTTCAGACTTGTTTGTTGAGGAACGGTTAGAGATTCATTACGTTACTTGGGTCGGCTTCCCAATCTACCCACCCGGGGTCGTGGTGAAGGAAAGCGCAGCGTTTATTGTAATGCAGCAGACAAGGCATCCAGGGCAGTTAGCGCTCAAAATACCCCTGAACTCCTTGATGGGTTTCAGGAAAGCATTTTTAAAGGCAGCGTGAGAGAGGAGAGTCACGTGGCAGGGTGTGTGCTCAGTTCGTGCAGTTCTTTGATTGGTTGATCGTGAGATAGCAGGGCGGTATCACAGGGATTAATACTATCAGTCCTCAGGCTCCAGTAGATCTGGGGCCTATGTGCTCATGGCCATCAGGTAGTTAAAGTCTTCTATTTGGTGGGGGTTTTAGCATCTGTAAAACAACTCAGGAATTGTGCATTATAGACAGTTGTCTAGGTACTTCGGAGATGGGGAGAGGGGTTATCCCCAGAAGGCCCCATGGGTCCTGCTTCTTTACAGTTATACAGTGAATGTTGGGGGATGATGTTATTAAGAGTAGGGAGAGGGCTTCCCTGGTGGCGCAGTGGTTGAGAGTCCGCCTGCCGATGCAGGGGACGCGGGTTCATGCCCCGGTCCAGGAAGATCCCACATGCCGCGGAGCAGCTGGGCCCGTGAGCCATGGCCGCTGAGCCTGCGCGTCCGGAGCCTGTGCTCCGCAACGGGAGGGGCCACAGCAGTGAGAGACCCACGTACCGTAAAAAAAAAAAAAAAGAGTAGGGAGAGACAGGAGGTGAGTGTTTTGAAAATCTCTGTGGATAAAGCAGGGATGCTCAGCATTTGTGAGTGGATTTTTTTTTTTTTTTTTTGCTGTACGCGGGCCTCTCATTGCTGTGGCCTCTCCCGTTGCGGAGCACAGGCTCCGGACACACAGGCTCCGCGGCCATGGCTCGCGGGCCCAGCCGCTCCGCGGCATGTGGGATCTTCCGGGATCGGGGCACGAACCCGCGTCCCCTGCATCGGCAGGCGGACTCTCAACCACTGCGCCACCAGGGAAGCCCTGTGAGTGGATTCTTAAAGGACTTGAATTCAAATGTGGCAACTGCCCACTGAGATCAGAAAAACCCAATCTGTACATCCTCAGAATTTGCCTCCTGTTCCATGGGTATCTGAGAATAGGGAGGGTTCTGGGTAGGCCTGGCCTCTGCTGGCTGTCCGTGGACTATGGGGCTTCATGGGGCAAGGGCTTGTGCTAGTGATCTTTTCCTCCCCTCAGGACCGGTTTTTCCGAGGACCCTCCTTAACTTTCTGTATTACCTGCGGTAGATTGTTCTCTTTCAGTTGTGCTTCCATGGTTGAAAAAGATGTAGAGATTAACCCTGCTTTGTTCATTTCTAACCAAAGGAAAAGGAATGTTGTAAAGATTTAGTAGATTAGTAAAAACAAATACTTGTGTGCAATATTTTGAGCTCTTGGAAAATTGGTTCTGAATAAATTTAATCCTCATACAAGGATTGTGCCAGGATTGGAATTCTATGAAAGATGAGGGGCTGTGAGTTGGGTCCCCTGGGCTTTACGTCGACGTGCTTCCAAGCGGCACCATTAGAAAGCTTGTGCTGTTCTCCATAAAGTTAGAACCATATAAAAGTTTTTTTCCCCTCCAGCCCCTTTCTTTCCAGTTTCCCCCTCTGGTGCCAAGACCACAGAGAAGTGCTGGTTGAGTTAGGCCTGGGAGGTCCCCATGTAGCTGTCTAGGCTCCTGTGGGCCTGGGAGAGACTCTGGCTGAGACTTGTGTTTGGAGTAGGACTGATCTGGGGGTGGCCTTCCCTGGAGAACTGGGGGGTTTCGAACTCAGGTCTGGCTGCTCACTGCTCAAAAATCAGTACTCGAGAGAGAGGCAAATGTTGGTAGAAAGGAAAGCTGCTTTTAACCATAACGCTGATGATCTGGGGAGATGGTAGACTCAGTGTCCCCCAACAAAACCACCTCCAAAGATTTTGCTCAGCCAGGAAAGTTTTTAAAGAGAAAAAGGGAAGTAACCTCAGTTAATCATTGAGATGGGGTGTCAGAGTCGTCCCCATCCCCCTCTGTGCAGGCTTGTGGACTTCTTGTGATCGTTCCTTAGATGCTACCTGCTTCACACAGTTTGTTCGTGAGGTTACTGAAGGGGAAGCTAGGGAAGAGATCTCGTCATATGTTAATTACTTATTCTTCATTTCTACCTCTTTATCTATGGAAAGAACCAAAAAGTTAGGTAAGGTATGACGTGATCAAGAGATTTGAAAGGTGTGCTGGGGCTGGAGTTGAGTTGAGCATGGGGGTGCCTGGTTTAAGGTTAGTGACAAGACAAAAGAGGCCTCCTGCAGAGACCCCTTTCCTGCAAGCAGCTCTTTGCTGCCAAAAAAGCTGCTTACAGGGGCAAGCTGTACTAGGAACCCTGGGTCGTGCTGGGAACTCTTCCTGATTGGATTGGGCCGGGCACACCTGTGTCCCTTATACCCAGTGCCCCCACCCCACTTCCTGTGTGTCTCTAAGATCAGACCTTCTCCTTCCTGCCTCCTCATGAAACCCGGCACTGTTCCATTGCCCAGCCTCGCCACAGCTGTGTCCAGCCCGCAGAGGGCAGCCGGGACCGATGGCCTCCAGCTGCTGCGGGACAAAGCCAGTCCTGACACACCAGCCCTTGATGGAGGGAAGACTGAGCTGGGCTCAGAGGGGTGAGGGAGACTGTGCTCAGCTGGGATGAACATGATTTATTTCATGGTCAGTCTTAACAAGGTTTTGGTTGGCTTGTTACCATGTCTGCTTTTCAAAGGATCTGGGTGAAGGAAGCTGGACTGTTCGGAACATCCATTTTGGAGTGTGATTATCCCCTTTAGATTTGTTGAATAAGTAGGAATGCCACAGTATAGGATCATTTTTACTAAGATTGTATTTGTGATAGGAGGCTCATAACAAAAATTCATGGCCTTCAAGCGTTTCCAGAGGTGGCCATAGAGACTGTTGGGATGAGAAAACCGAGGCCCTGGAAGCTTAGGTGATGATGCTCAAAGCTAAGCGGCAAGTTATACTGGAGCCTGGGCAGCCTAGGCTGACGGTCTGCCTGCTTTTCCAGAGTCAGCGTCCCACGATTCCATGAAGCAGTTGTTAACCACAGACTTCAAGTGCAAAATTTCACCTTTGAGGAGATTCCATCATTGGAAATTGGACGTGATGTTATGCTACTCCTACCAATAGGAGACCCTTTTGTAGTGTTTGCTCTGTGCCACTATTACTTGCATGGCCCTGGGCATGGTTCCCAGTCCCAGTGGTGCATTGTCAGCCCATTTGATGTTAACCCTTCTTGATGTTAACCTTCTTAGTAACAGCAAACCTTCTGTGTCTTGACTTCCCAAACCTCAGGTCCAGGTCACAACTCTCTTCTTATTCAATCATTTGGTCTCTCTTGTAGGAGCGAGGCCCAGCTAACTCCACTGGCTGCACCAGTGGCTATGCTGGGGAGAAGTCCAGCCCAGGGACAGGGCTCTGCTGCTTCCCCGTTGACAGATAAGTGTCTGTGGACCGTTGCGGGACGGCTTCCAAGGACTGCCGGGCCTCTTTCTGCATATGGCCCTGGGTCCTGGGACTCCCTAGTTTTCTTTTGTCCTGAGTAGAGGTCAGCGTGAGCATTATTCTTTGCCCACTCTGCACACATGCACTTGCTCCAGCGGCAAGTCTACTGCAAGTTCTGGCCCCTCCTTTGCTGGCTTATCTTGCTACGAGTAGCTGACAAGATGCAACAGAATTCTGATATACATCATATTTTTCTGATATTGGGTATCTTTAAACATATTCTCACCTCTCACGTGTGGAAATTATAGAAGGTATATGGATTGAACATATGGGCTGGCCAAAAAGTTCGTTCGGGTTTTTCTATAACCTGTTACATCTTTTAGGCCAACCCACGATTTCCACGTTTAAAGTCAAGAGTGGCAGGTGTCCTTCTAGCGCATTTATCTCTGTCAAAAGACCAAAAATATATTGTATATTCACTCTTTTTATATTACCTTTTCTGGAAGTTTTTTTTTTTTTTTTTTTAACAGGGAACGTCACTGGAAACCGAGTTGTTAGTTCAGTTGCAACTTGGTTTCTAAGAGTGGGCATTTGTTCAAACAAAGAAACGCTTATCAGTGGAAATGATCACTGTGATAAATTGCCTTAGCTTCCCCGCTTACCTATTATTTCCTCAAGGCACAAAAATCCCAGTTTTAAGTTTGAAAAAAATTAGGCTGAAGGTCTTTCCCAGCAGAGCTTCCGTTTCCCACTGATAATTTACAGAATTTTTCTCTGGTACCCCTTCTGGGACCCTATCCTCTTTCATCACTTCATAGGTATTAATCTCCTGTTTATTCCCCACTGTCTGTCTTTATTTCCACTCAGTTTTTAGTCTCTCTGTATTGTAATGCTGCTTTTCATTCCTTTCTCTCCCCTTGGTCCTGATCTTCTGAGCAGCTGTCACTGAAACGTTCTCTGCACACATACACAGTGAATGGGTATTTGGTCCTTGGGAGAATTAGCGCCCTGGAGAGCCGCCATGCTTGATTAGTAAGTGACAGATACACCACTGCGGTGTAGAAAAGTTCTAACGGTTGTGTTTGTCCACATACACCTTTTGTGTTTATGGCCTCTTTTGTCCATTAGCAGTGTTGTATTATGTTTTTGGACTTGACTTTTATTTGCAAAATGACACATTTATAGTGTCATCCGGCTGATAGGCCCTGATACAGCCTCTCCCAACTTTCCATTTAAGTATCAATGGTGACACAGAAAAAAGATAAAGACGTAATACCAGTGGAAAATGAGACTGATAGCCTTTTGCAGGATTCCTGAAGGAATTTCTACTGATTACGAGGCTGATAGAGCTGAACTGAGAATAAAAGTTGTTGGCCAGCATTGGATTTCTGTACCAGTGGAAAGCCTGAGCAGCTCTCTCCTGTGGGTCATGTGCTTTTTGACATGTTCAAAATACTATAGCAGATGAGAGTTCCCTGGTGGCCTAGTGGCTAGGATTCTGGGCTTTCACTGCTGGGGCCCGGGTTCAATCTCTGGTCGGGGAACTGAGATCCCACAAGCTGTGTGGTGCAGACCCCCCCCCCCCAAAAAAAACAAACCTGTAGCAGAGCTTCTCCTCTGCACCAGATTTTTATGTATCTTCATAGACTGCAATTCCCAGTAGTTTACTGTCCTTTTTTAGTGGGTGGTGCAGAAGGGGAAGGATAAAATCCATCCTAGGTGGTGAAGCCCCTTCCCCATGTAACACACCAAGGATTGTAGCTTTTCTCTCACTCTGTGTTTGCTGGGGTTTGGGGATAGAGAAATATGCAATGAGGAAAAAAGAAATCTCACCCCAGTCACTTAGGGTAGTCCGGGATGAATGCTAGCTAAACCCTAAAAGTTTCCAGACTAACTTGTACCATAAGGTGGAACTCAGAAGGGGATTCAGAAACCACCACCCCAGGGGCATCGCCAGCCAGGAGCTCACACATGTTATCTGTTGGCCAACTAAGTATGAATAACTTTCTCCCAGTTAGAGAGTAAATAAACACATAGAAACCCAAAATTGTAGTCCAGGAAAAGATAACGTTAATAGCGACTAGGTGTTGTTTTAAGTTTTTTAATAAAACATATAAGTTGTATATGAACACAGTATTACAGTAGATAAATAAAACAATGTACAAATACTTAGATGAACAGTTATAGTCTTTCTTTTTACTCTCTAATTTCACTTACCTCCCCAGAAGTAAATATTATTACCCTTTTAGTGTCTGCCTTTCTAAATATTTTTTATACATACACATACTACCCCTCCCCCCACACACAAGAAGACATACTTTAAAATAGAAATAGCGTTATGTTGGTCATATTGTTCTCAAACTTATTCTTTATTTAATAATATACAGTAGTCCTCTTTATCTGTGGGGGACACATCCCAAGGCCCCCAGTGGATGCCTGAAAACTTGGATAGTACTGAACCCTCTATATATTGTTTTTTCCTATACATACATGCCTATCATAAAGTTTACTTTATGAATTAGGCACAGTAAGAGACTAAAAATAATAATAAAATAGGACGATTATAACAATATACTGTAATAAAAGTTGTGTGAATATGTGTGTCTATCTCTCAAAATACCTTTTTAAAAAAAATATTCTTTTCCATTATGGTTTATCATAGGATACTGAATACAGTTCCCTGTGCTCTACAGTAGGACCTTGTTTATTGTTTATCCATTCTACATATAAAAGCTTCCATCTGCTCACCCCAGCCTCCCACTCCATCTCTCTCCCAACCCCCTCCCCCTTGGCAGCCACCCAGTCTATTCTTTATGTCAGTGATTCTGTTTCTGTTTCATACATAGGTTCATTTGTGGCATATTTTAGATTCCACATATAAGTGATATCATATGGTATTTGTCTTTCTCTTTCTGACTTACTTCACTTGGTATGATAATCTCTAGTTACATCCATGTTGCTGCCAGTGGCATTATCTCATTCTTTTTTATGGCTGAGTAGTATTGCATCGTATATATGTACCACATCTTCTTTATCCATTCATCTGTCGATGGACATTTAGGTTGTTTGCATGTCTTGGCTGTTGCGAATAGTGCTGCTATGAACATAGGGGTGCGTGTATCTTTTTGAATTGTAGCTTTGTCTGGATATGTGCTCAGGAGTGGGATTGCTGGATCATATGGTAGTTCTATTTTTAGTTTTCTGAGGAACCGCCATACCGTTTTCCACAGTGGCTGCGCCAACTTGCATTCCCACCTACAGTGTAGGAGGGTTCCCTTTTCTCCACACCCTCTCCAGCATTTGTTATTTGTAGACTTTTTAACGATGGCAGTTCTGACTTGTGTGAAGTGGTACCTCATTGTAGTTCTGATTTTTCAAAATATCTTATTGTGCACATTTAATGCTTTTTTCATCTTAACTAAGTGCTTCTCATGCACTGTGGCTGTAACTTTTGCAGTTGAGGCGCAACAGCAAAACCAGCACGAATTTCTTTTTTCCTCCTTCGCAGTTTCACAGAAGATTTGTTCTTACCATAGATCTTAGCAACCTCAGCATGTGATTTTTTTCTTTCCATATTAGTCAAGAACTTTCACATTTTCACTTAAAGGAGGCACTTTATGGCTTCTCTTTGGCTCATCTGAATTGCCAGAATCACTACTCTTGTGCTTTGGGGCGATTATTAAGTAAAAAGAGGGTGGTGAGTTGAACACAAGCACTGTGATATTGCAACAGTTGATCTGATAACTGAGACAGCTACTAAGTGACTAACAAGTGGGATACTCTGGTCAAAGGGGTGATTCACATCCCGCATGGGACAGATCAGGATGGCATGAGATTTCACCATGCTACTTAGAATGATGTACTATTTAAATCTTATGAATTGTTTATCTCTGGAATTTTCCATTTAATATTTTCGGACTGTATTGACTGTGGGTAACTGAAACCTCAGAAAGCAAAACTGCACATAAGTGGGGACTACTGTATCTTAGAGATTTTTTTCCATATTATTACATATAAATCTACTTTATTCTACTTAATAGCTGTACAGTATTCCACCATATGGGCACGCCATAGTTTATCATTCCCCTGAGGCAGATTTTTATGTGGAATCCAATATGGGCTTATTACAAACAATGGTACAATGACCTGCCTTGTATCTTTATGTACATGTGTAAAAATGTCTGTGGGACAGAGTCCTAGAAGAGGAATTGTTGGATCAAATGGTGCACGCATTTTACATTTTGACAGATGTGACAAACTTCTTCTAAAATAACTACCAATTTCCTTTGTCATCAGTGGTCTATGAAAGGGCTAATTTCCCACATACTTATACCAACACCAAACATTATCAAACTTAAAAATTTTTATTCACTTTAGGATGGCAGATCACTTGCAGTGCTATGATTAGTAGTGAAAGTCAGTACCTTTTCACATGTTTACCAGTGTAAACATCTTTAATAATCATAAAATTTAAATTTTACATTTAAAATCTCTAAGAGAATTTTTATTTTGAAACTTGAATTATTGACTGTGAAATTCATTTGGAAGAATAAATGGGTGAGCTGTTTAAAATTTTGAGGAAAAGGAAAGGTAAATGGTAGTGAAGGAAAGAATACTTGTCTTACAAGATTCCCTCAGTAAACAATCTAAGAATCATCACATAACACAGTGGTACAACTACAAGGGCTTTAAAAGATCCAGTAGAAAAAAAAAAAAGACATCCAGTAGATGAAATAATTTAGTATATGATAAAAATGGTATCAAAATCAATGAAGAATCAAATTATTTCTCAAAAATGATATTAAACTCATTTATATAGCTTAATATATATGTGATTTTGGACTTGGGAAGGTATACTAACTATACAAAAGAAAAAATGCTAAAGCAAAAGACATTTTAATGTACTAAATTTAAACATTTCTGAATTATAAGAAATGCACCATATACAGAATCAACTGGCTCTGAAAACTGGGGAAAATATTTGCAACAAATATGACAGACATAAGGTTAATATCATCAATAATTAAAGGAATTTCCCAAATTCATAAGAAAAAGAAACCCTAACACCTCAATAGAAAAATGAACAAAGAGCATGAATAAATAAAATGTAAATTCTCCCCCGCTCAGGCTGCTCTAGGAAGAGCAAACGGCTGATGGAAATTGGGTGTTACAAAGTAAGCTGACAAATGAGTTCTTCTTTTGTGTAAAGGTACTGCTGTTTGTCTTGTCAGTAGTGGAAAACATTCTTGTTTTAAAGAATGTAATATTGGAAGGCATTGTACATTTTTACAATTAAATAACTTACAAGATCTATTATGGAAAATAAAATAGCTTAAAAGTACTTTATTGAGAGCAATATGTAATTAGATACAACACAATCACAGTGTGATGAAACTGTCGAGTCGCCTAAATTTTGGTGATAGATAGATGATAGATAGATAGACAGAAAGGTACTTACATATAGATAATTGTGTTCCCAATTTTGTTTTAAAGATACTATTTCCTTACAGCATGGACTCTCTTTTATTTGTCCTAAAATAAATTAGCAAGTAAGGCTTTCTGCGAAAAATGTCTCACACCATTCCGCTGACTCACTGTCATCTTGGCCCTTACTACTCCAGTGGTGAAAAGAGACAGGATACAGACCAGAGGAATCACACACATGACTCAGTTTCCCTGGTTCCCAGCAGCTCTTCTAAGGAACAGAGGAAGCAACTAGTTCTTGGTGTAAGCCGGAGGAGCCTCAGGCTTGCCTGGCCACACTACTGCACAGGATATAAGTACCCTAAAGAGAACCCCAACAGTGTGTCACTAGAAGGATGCAGAATTTGCAAACTCTTTTCAATGCCACGGCCAAGGGTTAACTTGGCCCTGACCCACACCAGTGTTTCCTGCTCTAGGAGGGAGCCTTGTGCTATTAGTAGCTGCAATCCAGTAATCCAAATTCTAGCAGTCTGCCCTAAGGGGAAAAAAAAAAATCAAAGATTTATGTTAAGAAATATGTATTGCGGTATTATTAAAAACAGCAAAAATGTAAAAACATATCCTCAAATAGAAGAATGTTTAAATAAATTATGGCAACTTCATAGGGCTTCCCTGGTGGTGCAGTGGTTGAGAGCCTGCCTGCCGATGCAGGGGACATGGGTTTGTGCCCCGGTCCGGGAAGATCCCACATGCCGTGGAGCAGCTGGGCCCGTGAGCCATGGCCGCTAAGCCTGCGCGTCTGGAGCCTGTGCTCTGCAACAGAAGAGGCCACAACAGTGAGAGGCCCATGTACCGCAAAAAAAAAAAAAAAGAAAAAAATTATGACACCTTCATAAGGTGGAATATTATTATAGCCATTAAAGACTCATGTTTTTAAAGACCATTTAACCAAATGGGAAAACCCATTATTATGTTAAGTGGATAAAGCAGGGTTCCAAATGGTATTTATTATAGTATAAGCCCATTGTATAAAGAGAAGAAAATAATAAGTGCATAGGAAGAAATTAGAGTGGACTACTCCAAGGAAAACGTAAGAGTAGTTTATAGCTAGATGGTATTATGTAGAGTTATATTTTTATGCATTTCTCTTTCCCCAAAGTATTCTACTGTGAGCAAATATTATCAGAAGTTTGTACACACACACACACACACACACACACCTTTATATACTACATTGAGGTCTGCAAGGAGTTAATCCTTTTCTGTGCGTGTATTTCTTTGTAGAGAAAAGAAGGAGCTTCATCTTTTGAATTAAACAAAATAAACAAAACCTGTTTTAGGGACTATGTATTAATGGCAGTAAGCTTTAACTGGGGAGAGGGTGTTTTAACTGTATTCCTGTTGTAAATGATATTCTATTGCTGCCCTATTCTTGGAATAGTCTGTTCCCACTGTTGTTGAAATAGCACTTAAGGACTATGAGGCAAAAAAGTCTGGAAAATAAAGGTGCGATATAATCAAATGCAAGGGCTAAACAACTGAAAATGGATACTCATCTAACAAAATCCTGCACTTGTGTGTCAATGGAAGCTCAGTAGAGAAGCTGGACTTCTACCTTCACTTGGCAATAATGAGATGGTATCATCCCTATCCCTATCAGATGATATCAGGGAAAGCCTATTAAAATAGAAGGTTTAAATAAGATCCAGTGTCTCAGAGTGTAATACAAATATGTTCACGTTTTAATTGAAAATCACTCTTCATACCCAGAACTGGGAATATCTCAGGTTGTATGAAAAAAGGTAATCTATTTACGCCAACATCGAGATGACAGTCAGAATTATCTAACAAGGATTTTAAAGCATTCATGATAAAAACGCTTCCATAAGCAACTACAAACACTGTTGAAATAAATGAAAACACTAGAAAGCCCCAGCAAAGAAATAGAAAACCTCAACAAGGAAACGTAAAATATAAAGAAGAACCAAGTAGACATTTTAGAACTGAAAACACAAAAACCAAAATAAAAATCTCAGTGGATGTGCTAAACAGAAGAATGGAGGGGATAGAAGAAAGAATCAGTGAACTGGAAGACAGAATGAGAAAAATTAACCCAATGTGAACAACAGAGGGAAAATAGAATGGGAAAAAAGTTCTCAATGAATAGAGGATCAGGGACCTGTGGAATTATAACAAAAAATCTAATATTCATGGCATTGAAATACCAGAAGGAAAGGAGTAAGAGAGTGTGCTGAAAAACAACTTGAAATTATAATGGCAAAAAAAAAAAAAAAAAGATACAGTGGCTGAAAGCTTCCTAAATTTGGCAAGAGACATAAACTTACAGATTCAAGAAGCTGAACAAATCCCCAAAAGAATAAACACAGATCCACACCACCACACATTATAATTAAATTTCAAAACTATTTTCAAGGATACGTCTTGAAAACAGCAAGAGGAAACAACCCTTTACCTACAGGAGAAAAATAATTAAAAGGGCAGATTTCTCATTAGAAACAATGGAAGCCAGAAGGAAGTGGCACAATATTTTTCGTGTGCTGAAAGAAAATAACTGTCAACTCATAGTCCTAAACCCAGTAAAAATATCCTTCAGGAATGAAGCGGAAATCAAGACATTTTCAGAATAAGGAAAACTAAGAGAATTAGACCCCAGTCGACCTGTCCTACAAAAGTGGCTTGAAGAATTTCTCTGAACAGAAAGGAAACAATAAATAAAAGGGATTCAGGGCACTCAGAAAAGAAGAAATAACATGGTAAGCAAAAATATGGGTAAATATATTAGATTTTCTTCTCTTGCATTTTCCAAATTGTGTTCAGTAGTTGAAATGAAAATTATAACACTGTCTGATATAGCTTCTAAATTAATGTAGAGGAAATATTGATTACAATTATATTTTAAATAGGGAAGGTAAAGTGACATAAAAGTAGGTAAGTTTTCTCTCTTGCACTTGAACTGGTAAAATGATGCCACTAATAGACTGTGGCAAGTTAGGTATATACGTAATACCTAGAGAAGCCATTGAAAAATTATACAGAGAGATGCATTCAAAAACACTACAGATAAATCAAAATGGAATTCTACAGTGTTCATCTAATTTACTTGAAGCACAAGAAAAAAATAGAGAAATGAAAAACAGAACAAACAATTAAAAATAAGATGACAGAAGCCCTAATATATCAATAATTACATTAATGCAGATAATCTAAAAATAGCAAGTAAAAGGCAAATTGTCAGGATGGATTAAAAAACAAAAACCAACTATATGCTGTCTACAGGGAACTCACTTCAAATATAACAATATAGGAACATTGAAAGTTAAAGGACAGAAAAATATATATCATGTCAACATTCATCAAGGGAATTCAAGGTTGTAACATCAGATAATGTAGACAAAGAAAATCACCAGAGAAAGAGCTGAACTTTATATAATGATAAAAGGGTTAATCTACCATGAAGATATAGCTGTCCTAAATGTGACTGCAGCAAACAACAGAGCTACAAAATATGTGGAAAAAAAAAAACTGATAGAGCTGAAGGGAGAAATATGCAAATCTACAATTACAGGTGGAGATTTCAACCTGTTCTCGACAGTTGACAGCATAACTACACAGAAAATCAGCAAGGATATAGAAGAACTCATAACATTAATCAACAAATCAACAAGATCTAATTGACATTTAGAAACTACTCTACACAACAGCAGAATACACATTTTTTTCAAGTGCCCAGGAAGACTATGTACTGGGTCATAAGACAAACTTAACAAATTTAAAGCAACTGAAACTATATAGAGTATGTTCTCTGACCCCAATAGAATTAAACTAGAAATCAATAACAGAAATATAACAGGATGATCTCTTAACACTTTGAAACTAAGCAACAAAATTCTAAATAATACACAGGTCAAAGAGGAAGTATCAAAGGAAAATAAAAAATACGTTGAACTAAATGAAAATGAAGATACAACATAAAATTTGTGGGCAGCAGCTAAAGCAGTTTTGAGAGGGAAATTCATAGGACTAAATTCATATAAAAATTAGGAATATCTTGAATCAGTAATCTAAGTTCCCACCTCAAGAAGCTGGAAAAAGAACAGCAAACTAAACCCAACACAAGTAAAAAAAAGGAAATAATAAGGGTAAAAGTCAAAATCAGTGAAATTGAGAACAGAAAAACAGAAAAATCAATAGAACGAGGAACTGCTTCTTTGAAAAAAATCAATAAAATTGACAAACCTCTAGCAAGACTGACAAAGAAAAAAAGAGAGAAGATAGAAATAACTAGTATCAGGAATGAAACAACAGATATCACTACAGACCCTGTAGGCTTCAAAAAGAAAGGTGATACTATGAACAGTCTTACCTATATGAAGTAGGCAGCCTAGATGGAATAGACTAATTCCTTTAAAAACACAAAATAATACAACTCACCCAATATGATGTAGATAATTTGAATAGCCCTGTAACTATTAAGGAAATGGTATTCATAATTTTAAAATTCCCCCAGAAGGAATCTCCAGGCCCAGTTGATTTTTTTTCTGAAGAGGTCTATTGCACATTTAAAGAATAATTAATACCAATTCTGTAGTCCCTTCCAGAAAGTAGAAGAGAACTCTTCTCAGTTCATTATGGGATGCTAGCATTGCCCTGATACCAAAACCAGACAAAAACAATACAAAATAGAAAACTATATACCAATATTTCTCATATAGAGATGCAAAAATCCTTATCAAAATAGTAACAAATAGAATTCAACAATATATGTAACAATTGTAAGCCATGACCTGGTAGGATTTATTCCATGGAAAAATAGCTGGTTCAGTATTTGAAAATCCATCCATGTAATCCACTATATTAATAAGTTAGAGAAAACACATGACCATATCAATTGATACAGAAAAAGCATTTGACAAAATTCAACACCTATTCATGATTTTAAAATCTCATTAAAAAATAGGGATAGGGCCTCCCTGGTGGCGCAGTGGTTGAGAGTCCGCCTGCCGATGCAGGGGATACGGGTTCGTGCCCCGGTCTGGGAGGATCCCATATGCCGCGGAGCGGCTGGGCCCGTGAGCCATGGCCGCTGGGCCTGCGCATCCGGAGCCTGTGCTCCGCAACGGGAGAGGCCACAACAGTGAGAGGCCCGCATACCGCAAAAAGAAAAAAAAATAAATAAATAAAAAAATAGGGATAGAGGAGCTTTCCCAATTTGATATGTGACAATCTACAGAAAAAGCCTACACAGAACTTCACAGTTAAAGATGAAAGGCTGAATGCTTTCTCCTTATGATTGGGAACAAGGCAAGGATATCCACCCTCACCATTCTTACTCAACAGAGTACTATAAAGTGAGGAACAAAAAACACATAGATTGGGAAGGAAGAAATAAAACTGCCATTATTTACAGACAACGTGGTTGTATATATAGAAAATCACAAAGAATCTATGTTTTTAAAAAACCCTAGGACTAATAAGTGAGTTCAGGAAGATCACGGGGGGGATGCAGCTAAACATACAGTCAGTTGTATTTCTGTATACTAGCAATGAACACATTGACACAGAAATTCAGAAATACAATACTGCTTACAGTTGCTCAAAAGAAGAGAAGTGTTTAGGTGTAAATCTAACAAAATATACAAGACTTGTATACTAAAAGCTACACAATACTGATGAAAGAAATAAAAAAAGATTTAAACAAATGGAAAGGCATACCATGTTCATGGAGTGGAAGATGCCGGTTATCCTCAAGCTGATACATAGGTTTGCTAGCAATTCCTATCAAAATCACAGGAATAATTTTGTGGCTATTGACAAGATTACTCTAAATTTTATATAGAAAGGCAAAAGAACTAGAATAGTTTAAACAATTTTGAAAAAAGCAGCATGAGAGGATTCAATCTACCCAGTTCCATGACTTATTATATAGACACTATAATCAAGACTGTGGTTTTGGTGGAGGGATAGATGCATAAATCAATGGGGGAGAATTGAGACCCCAGTCAAAGACCCATACAGATGTGCACAATTGACTTTTGACAGAGGTGCAAATGCAATTCAATGGAGGCAGGATACCTTTTATAACACACAGTGCTGGAGCAATAACATTTATAGGTGAAAAATGAACCTCAATCTTAGTTTCACACCTTATATAAAAATTAACTCAAAATAGATAATGGAGTTAAGTACAAAACTGTTAGAAAAAAGTGGGATGAAATCTTTGGGATCTAGGCATAGACAAAGAGTTCTTAAACTTGATGCCAAAAGCATGATCCACAAAAGAAAAAATAAATTAGAATTTTTCAGATTTCACTAAGATTAAAATGTTTTGCTCTGCCAAAGACTCTGTTGGGAGAATAAAAATATAAGCTACAGACTGGGAGAAAATGTTTGCAAACCACTAATCTGAGAAAGAACTACTACCCTAGAATATATAAAGAACTCTCAAAAGTCAACACTGAAAAACAACCTAATTAGAAAGTTGGGAAAAGACCTGAAGAATTTCATCAAAGGGTATATGCAGGTAGCCAATAAACATGTGAAAACGTTGGATAGTATTAGTCATCATGTAAATGCATATTAAAACCACAATGCCAAATCACTATACATCTATCAGAATGGCTAAATTAAAACTAGTGACAACATCAAGTGCTGGCAAGGATGCAGAGAAACTAGATCACTGATAGATTGCTGGTAGGAATGTGAAATTGTATAGCCACCTTGGAAAACAGTGTGGCAATGTCTGAAAAAACTAAGCAGGCAACTAGTGTAAACTTTTGTTATCACTCAGAAGTATTTAAGTACAGTTTTTATCATCCGGAACTATTTATTATAAAATGTAAGGCTTAATATTTGTTTGCAAAGATAGTGTTAGATGATGGGAAATGAAATGAATTGTATTGCACTTATGGAACAAAGTACTGGGCTGTAGTGGAAGGCACAGATCATAATGCTGCTGATTTATTTTGAGAGTCATAAAAGTCTTGGTGAGAAAAATACTGAGGAGAATTCATAATAATTAATTGGTTATCAAATTAACTTTTTTTATACAAGTTCCCCTGGAGGAAAAAGTATTAATTTTCAAATCACCCTGCAGGAATTCTTGGGTAAAAACTTTCCAGGAGTCATAAAGTCTGCTTTCGTTTTACTCTTTTGGAAAGAATCCATAATTCTATTCCTATGACTTTAGCAAAAAAAAAAAAAAAAATAATAATAATAATAATAAAAAATCTGCCCTTTATAGCTGATGACAGATGGGGCACCAACAAAGATATTATTTCTATCCATTTAGAACTATTTGTCAATGATAATCCAATTCCCTTCCAGATCTTTCTCAGTCATCAAATATGATGCTCTCAAATTAGTGACTTAAAAGAATATGATTAACCCATACAGGATATATCTGTGTTTTCATTTTCCACATGTTCTGCTACTGTCAACTGGGCCGGTCAAGTGAGATCTACTTGGTTGGCCCTTCCTAGCTGTAATACACACCATCTTATTCACAATGAGCCTACCTGGGACATTAATCTGCTCTCTCTGACTGCTTCACAGAGGTCAGCTTTCAGAGTAGTTGAAATGATTTTCCTTTGGATTGCTTGCTTATGGTCACCCCCTTTCAACTCTACCCACAAAACAGATTGCAAGAATTCTCTAATAATATTAGTATTAACATTCATATGTGAAGATGACTGTTGACAGTGATTGATTGGATATGAATGACAGAAAAAAAATGCAGAGTTTGCAGAAAGGAAAAGAAAGTGTCTCCCCGGAAGGTGATAACCAACATCTTTGAGAGCACTTAGGGAGTCTGTGTTTGTGAGGCCAGTGAGTTAGGAGGCTGGAAAGCAATGTGGCATTGCTGAAACTGATGAAGAAGAGCAAGGTACCATGCCAGGGGCAAGCACAGGCTCTTAGGCAAAGCTCCCAACTGCTGAGAGGTTGACTTGTTTTGCAAACTCTACAAGTAATTTGTTGTTCAGTCACAGTCCATGGTCACTGGCACTATTGTGCAGAGTGGCTTCACAAAAGAAGCATTGCTAGAATGCATTAGAAATGATGATTTAAGATTGAACTGGCTCTGTTGAAATGACCTTAAATCACATGCTGCAACATTGTTTTTCCCAAGTGGCTAAAATCACTGACTTAAGATATTTAAAATGTCAGAAACATATATCCTTAATAAGATCGGAGAGTCAGCCATACTTCAGGGAGCATGATAGGTCTTCACTATCATCTAAGTAGACCTTTGAGGCTACATGGGTCGTGCCTTGATTTCTCTCATTATAAATTAATCCGAAATGACTGATGCATTCTGACATCTGGACAGGGCTGCAGCAGATGTGTGACTGAGTCATGTTTGCAAGTTCCTTGCTTCAGATCCTGCAACGTAATTTAGCATTTAACATGTAAACGTTTAGACTGGAGGATTAGTCTTCCAAGTATTGTAATTCTTGATGCCTAACAGATGGATCCAGGGATACATGTGCGTATCTGGGTGAACAGGTCTGAATTAAGGAAAGGCAGCTTCTTCTGGCACCAGTGTATACCAATGGAATATCATTGGTGTAAACAGGAAACATGGCACCTATTAACTCAGGTTTCCATGTGTAACACTTAGGCAGTTGGCAAGACAAAAGTTACTCCAGCCCCCTCATAGGGGTGGGAGCAAGATAACAATAATAATTGTTGGCATTGCTGAACTATACTAGATATGTTGCACAATGTTACAGCAAGCCTCCCCACAATTGCAATCAATCACCTGAATTTGGCAATTCACAGTCAGTTGAAATTCTTATACTGAGTAGTATTTTATATAGGTCTGTTTATTGGAAATGAGTGATTTATTTATTTTTAAATTTATTTTCTTTTATTGAGGTATAATTGACATATAACATTATATTAGTTTCAGGTGTACAACATAATGATTTGATATATGTATATATTGTAAAATGATCGCTATAATAAGTCTAGTTAACATCCATCACCACACACAATTACAATTTTTCTTTCTTGTGGTGGAAACTTTTTTTTTTTTTTTTTTGCGGTACGCGGGCCTCTCACTGCTGTGGCCTCTCCTGCCGCGGAGCACAGGCTCTGGACGTGCAGGCTCAGCGGCCACGGCTCACGGGCCCAGCTGCTCCACGGCACGTGGGATCCTCCCAGACCAGGGCACGAACCCGCATCCCCTGCATCGGCAGGCGGACTCCCAACCACTGCGCCACCAGGGAAGCCCATGATGGAAACTTTTAAGATATATTTTCTTAGGAGATTTCAACTATATTACAGTGTTATTAACTATCGTCACCATGCCATACATTTATTTTTAGTATCTAAATTTGAAAGTTGTTAGTGTGCTTTCCAAGATTTTGCTTGGTTTGGTAAATCGTAAGAAGCCAAGAAGACTGAAGAGAAAAGAAGACTGAACTGAGAAAAGGACCAGGGAAAAGTGGAAAATGTTTTGACAACCTGAACGTAAACAAACAAACCAAGGAACTTTGTGATCCACTTTGTAACTCTATATGTGTTGGTTACTGCTGCTCTCATGAGTATGAGTAACTAATTTTAGCCAGCAGTGAAACCAAAACATTGTGAAAAAAGAAATTGAAGCTCGAGAAAGTGATATGTTCATTCAGTGTGTGAACTAGCTCTGTTAACTAGCCATGAAGAGATACACACTTTTCTTAATAGAAAATAAGTTTTCCCCAATTCCACTTAATAAACATTGAGTAAATACTTTAGAAATATCAGTTTGAATGGGTATCAAACCTTTAGCCTTTCTGGGGCACCTACATGAGTTGCTGTCAGACTGTGTGTGTGTGTGTGTGTGTGTGTGTGTGTGTGAGAGAGAGAGAGAGAGAGAGAGAGATGGCAGGGGTGGGGGGGAGAGGCAAGTGAGCAAGTACAAACATGCACAGTTGAATACACAGCACAAGAGAAGTACTCACATGCATGGAATTAGATGGGTCTGAGTTGGGAAAAGCTAGACTCCATTTATCACCTGCAAAATATCACAAAAACATTACATAAATGCCATGAGCACTTTGATGTCTGGACTCTGGTCTTGATGACCAGGGCAGATGGTTGATACGTCCTAAGAATGGGCACTTTGCAGCTCCCAGCATTTGGAACTCTGCCATATAAATTTGAAATGGGGCAAAGTGAAATGCTGGGATTTTCATATACTCATGAGAGGTGCAAAATTTCAAAATGGGGGTATCATAGGAAGTTATTCTCTGAGAAAACAACCCTATTAGTAAAGATCAGAGACTGTCATTTATCTGGCTGTTGTCTGGGTGAACAGGAAGGAGATGGGAAAAATTCTTACATAAATGAAGCCCCTAAGAGTGTAGTGCAGTCATGTTTTTCTTGTATTTGTAACAGTTATTTTAATATTTGTTAATGCACCTTACGTTAATTCTTATGCCATAATAGTGTAATAGTTATCAGTTTTCAATGCAATTATATGTGTGCTAGCTTTAAGGAGAGCCTGCAAGGAGATTAAAATAAAAGGATTCTCCAGGGACACGGGTTCAATCCCTGGTCTGGGAAGCTCTCACATGCCACGGAGCAGCTAAGCCCTTGAGCCACAACTACTGAGCCTGCGAGCCACGACTACTGAGCCTGTGCACCCTAGAGCCCATGCACTGCAACTACTGAGCCCGTGCACCGCAACTACTGAAGCCCGTGCTCTCTGGGGCCCACGTGCTGCAACTACTGAGCCTGCGTGCTGCAACTACTGAATCCCATGCACCTAGAGCCTGTGCCCCACAACAAGAGAAGCCACCGCAATGAGAAGCCCGCACACCACAATGAAGAGTAGCCCTCGCTCACCACAACTAGAGAAAGCCTGCATGCAGCAACAAAGACCCAACACAGCCAAAAATAAAATTAAATTAAAAATAAAAGGATTCCATGACATGGTTTATATTACAAATAAGACAAGAACATTTTTTTTCAAATGCAAGTGTGAAGTTATACGGAGAGAAATAATCAGATGCTACACGTGCCAACCTTTATAATTGCTTTGCCTTTTAGCTGCGAACCTTAGACTTTCATCTCATCTGTAGGTTTGTCATCATTAGGTAAGAGGAAGCAACATTGGGATGGCAGTGATGCTGCTTCTAGAAAGCTCAAATTGTGTATCCACGACAACATAACTCAGACCCAGATTATTCGTTACAACCGAAATATAACTTATTTATAAAAATGTAAATAAAGCCAAAGTGACTATTTTATTAAAATAGAACTGCTGGGTGGAGAAAATTTATGAAAATAATAAGGAGTTTTTAAGCTATTGGACTATACCGTTACGAATGAGTTACGGCAAGCATAATGAGTGTCGTGCAGAGGTGAGAGGAAAAAAAGACAACTTTATTCACAGGTATGCACAAATAAGAAGTGATGGATTGTGATTTGTGGGTTTGCTGACCGCAAAGAGGAGCAGTATCTTTTTTTTTTTTTGCGGTACGCGGGCCTCTCACTGTTGTGGCCTATCCCGTTGCAGAGCACAGGCTCCGGACGCACAGGCCCAGCGGCCATGGCCCACGGGCCCAGCCGCTCCGCGGCATGCGGGATCCTCCCTGACCCGCTGAAAAGTGTTAACAGGATCTTAACTAGATTTTAGTGAAAATAGTTGAGTGTTAGCGAGCTTTCTGAAATCCGTGGAGGCGGTCAGAATTCTGTTGGGAAGCTGGGAGAACCTCTGGCAAAGATAATAGATGCAAAGTATTGGATTAATTGGGCCAAGAGTACATAGTTTGTACTTAGTGTACAAAGAGGTTCATTTTTCATAAATAACACTTCCTAACTTTCCTTACATAGGTGTTACCAATATATCCCAAATAACTCATTTATAATTGCATAGTTTATTAGTAAAAAGTTCCTTATAATTTTCCTTATTTTCAACCATTATTAGTGGTAGTAAGTTAAGACATCCTTGGCAGCAAAGTTACCAAAACTCTCGTCTGGCCACAGAGGAACCCGGGCCTGATGTGTGTCTAGTGCTTTCGATCCCCTCAATGCATCAGACCCATTATTTCACATGATCTACCAACAATTCTGTAGGGCGGATATGACAATCCTCATGTTATAATTATGAAAACCAAAGCCCAAGGAGGTTACAGCTTACCAGTTAGGGCAAATATGGTCACTAAAATCCCAGACCACAGACTCAAGAAACCTACTGCTCTGTCTACCACATGATGCGGAGTCTACTGGAATAAAATTTAGTCTCTTTGGGGATGTGCTGGGCCTGGGTAGACGTGAGGATGCCCTAGCTGAGCCTCAGGTAGAGGCATCTTACGGAAGCTCTACGGTCCTGATCCCTGAGTCTTATCTGGCTAAATTCCACCTTGAGCTTAGGGTACTGCATAAGGCTTACAGCCAGTAGCACCCAAGTCACTGAGCTGAGACGGGAAAAGGCAGGAGTAGGGGACCTCTGCCTGGTGCCTACAATGCAGGTTGGCAGGAAATAATCCCTTCATGGTCCTATCTCATTTCAGTTCCTTCTTTATATCTTTAGTTGTGGAAAATACTTTCTTCTAGTCTTCAGATCTTCTTCATAGATGGTTTCTCTGTAAATAGTTATGATATTGGTGTGTCCATGTAAGGAGGTGAGTTCGGGGCTTCCTACTCTGCCATCTTGGATGCTCAAACCAGAATTAGCTTCTCTATTACTGCCTCTGTCCCTTACTAGCTGTTTGTTTCCCTTTCCCCACGCATGATTAGCTTCACGGAAGTAGGGACATGCTATAATGCTTCATACCATTATACCCCTGGTGCCTAGCACACAGTAGGCACTCCGTAAATATTTGTGGAGTGAATGTTCTTACACCTTTCTCCATAGTTTAGTTTCCATAACTGTGAGATCTAAATAATAATACCAACTTTACAGGTAGTCTTGAAGAATAAATATAAAATGATGTGTACAAAGTGCATTGCACATCCAATATACAGAAAACATGACTACATGGAAGCTGTAATTATTATTTTCCAGATTCTGTGTCATTTAGAATCTTTATCAAGATTTTTGACATCCAGAAGGGAGGCTTCTTCATGGGAAAAATAATGGTGGCTAATTTTCATTAAGACTTTTTCACTAAGCACCATCTCTTGAGTAACTCAGAAATAGAGGACTTCCTCATCTAAAAGCCATAAAGTCCAAACTAACTGCATCACTGCAATTAGAAAGAATTTGTCCTACCCACAGTAATAAACTAGGACAGAAGCAAGGGAAACATGCTCTAGGAACTGACTTCCTACACGTAAATATTATGTACTATGGGGATTGTTGTTTTCAAAGGGTACCTACTCTGGGCTTTTGGAATAAAAATGAAAGGCTTGTGGTGGTGTTAAAAGTAGAGCAGAGACCGAACTGTCTGAGAGACGTACACTCAGTTGCCATGGTAGCCAAAAGCTCCCAAATAGATCCTTTCCTCCTGCCCAGATGTTCAGTGTCTATAGTAACATGCCCTAGATGGTGACAGAGCCAGATGTGAGTGTATAATACTATTTTTTTGTTGTTGTCGTTGTCCTCGACAGTTCAGAAAATCTTTTTAACGCTCAGTGATGAATTTAGCTGGGAGTAAGCAAGTGAGAATTTGGTAGAACATCTGTGTTTCTGAAGTTTGTATTTTTGAGCTGTGTATGAATTCTCAGTTGCCTTTTCAGATGAATGTATTAATTTCACACATTTTGAAGAGAAATTCATAAACCCAACTAATAAGAGTATATCTGGGAATTGAGGCTACAGAATTTAAAACTGTTGATATGAATCTTGTATTTTCTCATGTTATGGCTTAGGTACCAATTCAGGCTAATGACTGTTAAAGAAAAGAACACATTAATTTGCAACTCACTCCTAAAGTTGATTGTTTTAAGAAAAGACCTTTGCCTTGATTATAGCTTTTCAGTAAGTGAAATTGTATGTACGTATTTTTTCAGTGTATTTTATTTTCGCAGGATTTTTTATCCGTATTTTATACAAGAAAGCTAGCGTTAGCCAACATTTTCCTGTGAAAATACCTCTGATGAAGGTAAAAAGTATAACCTCATCTTACCACTGACTCTATGACCTAATGAAAGAATGTTAACTGAGGGTCATAATACATGTTCAAAGAACAGTTAACTTTTCTTGAGAAAAAAAAATTTAAAGTTCAGTTAATTTGCATGAAGACTAATGAACATGAAACTCTAAGACATAAAAGAAGTAAAGTATTTATTGCAGGTATTTTTTTTTTCTGGTGACTGGAGGGTGGAGGAGAACGAGGGACAATAAGGATTTTGTAAGGAGATCAGAGTCAGATAATCAGGGAGAAAGAAAAGAGTAAGAGAAACCGATGGAAAAAAATGTACCTAACTCCTCCTACCTGGTATTGCTCCTAGACCTTTACCTCATGCGGGTCCTTGTTCCCCATAAAATCCTGCTCGCTCAGCCCCATTGACCCAGGTATGCTACTCTCCCCTTTCTAAGATACGCTTTGTTTCCCCAGCTGTGCAACCAGCCCCAGAGAAGCAGTGTGTCTCTGAGTCACCTGAGCTCCGTGCTGCTGGCTTCCTGCTGTCCACCCACCTCTGACGATCTTCCTAGTGTCTGCAGGCTCTTCTGGGACGACTATCTCAAAGGGAAGTGCCTCTCAGGTAAGTCTTTTTCACCTCCCCTGTGGATCTTTGAGGATTTCAGTCCGATGATCTCTTTAAGCAGAAGTTGTCCGTTTAGGGCAATGCAGTTTAATAGAACTTCTGCAGCCCCAGAAATGTTTTGGGTCTTTGTTATCCAGTATGGTAGCCAGTAGCCGCTTGGGGCTACTTAGACTTAAATTAATTAAAATGAAATACAATTAAATATTTATCTCCTTAGCCACACTACCCACATTTGAGGTGCTCAATTGTCACGTGCTGCTGGTGGCAGCTGAATTAGATGGTGCAGCTTTAGAGGAATCCCAGGTCTGGTGGGAATGGGCCAATTCTGGTCAAGTTCAAATGGGTGGAGAGAAGCCCCAGGGAATCGTGGTCTCAGAGGAGAGCCACGGTGGATGCAAAGGTCCAGCAACTGTGTGTTAGCCAGGCTTCCTGGAGCAGGCTGTCTTGAAGGGAGGCTGGAGCAGGGTGATTCCATGGCCTCCACACGCCCCACCTCCCAATAAACAGCGGTGTAGCTTCAAGTGTGGAATTTCGAGTTAGGCCTGGGTTTGTTGGAATGTTGGCTCCACCAGTAGTTAGCTATGGGACATAGGAAGTTACGTAAATTCACTCAAGCTTTGTTTCTTCATTTGTAAAATCAAGATGATAAAACCTACTTGCCAGGGCTGCGGTGTAAATTCAGTGAGGTGATAAATGGAAGGCAGCACGGTGTCTGGCATATCCTAACCACCTACTGTATCAGCCGGAAATTAGATGCTGTAGGTCCTATGTGTCAGCCTCAGGCCCTGCTTCCTGCAACTTAAACAAAACACTGATTAGCCTTTTGAACTGAAGTACTAAACAAACAAGAGAGTAATTCAGGAATTGCTGCTACATTGCCTGTAATTTTCAAACACATTCTTTTATACAAATATAAGTCTCCTCATATGAAGATGCTGTTTTGAAGAATAATGTGTGTGTGTGCATGCGTGTGTGTGTGTACAGACTAATCTTGATTCACACTATTACACCAGGCAGGCACTGGTAACAGTGCATGTGGAAAGATGTCCTTGACCTCTGTTTATGGACCCAAGTCAGCTGCTATTTTCATCACAGACATTCACACTTGCTCATGATTGAACTTGTCTAGTCCAAGGATCGTACTACATTCCTGCGGTCCACATTCCAGGTTGCAAAGGGAGGAGAAATATTTTAAAGAGCAGATTGTCTGCACATCTTGGGAGTTTCTGCTGCCTTCTTTCCTTGCAATTCCACATACTTTCACCCACGCGAGAGCAAATGGGGTTGGTGTTGGTGGGGCTCCGTAAGAGAGAATCAGCTGGCTGACCTTGTAGAGATCCTGCTGGAACTTGAAGATATGAGGATCAGACTGTGGTCCAAAAACCCAGATGGTTTCAACTGCCTGAACTTCTAGTTTCAGCGTGCTTCCAAACTCCATCTCTCAGCTTCTGTGCAAAACAGATCGTATATTTTGACAAGAGGAGAAGGGGGAGGAGTTCAGATGACTAATATTTATGGAGCATCCTCACTGTGAATTGAGTTTTAAGTAGTCAAGATCTTCCCATGGAGGAAGGCCGACAAATTGTTTGAAAAGGGGTGCCTGTGTGTGCTGGAATGGGGGAAAGCCACAGAATTACAAATCCAAACGGGTCCTCAAGAGCAGGGCTTCCCCACCCTCCCTCTCTGATTCCTGCTAAGCAGGGAACATGTTCTGTAGCTCCTCCCAGTTGACTTCATCTTCCAGATAAGCTTTGAAGGTTTTGAAGGGCTGCTTTTTTTATTTTAGGGACTCCGTCCCCTCCCCTGAAATCTGGGCTGTCTTGTGATTGTTTCAACTAGTAGCGTACATCTGCTAAAAGAAAAGAGGCATCTCTTTTTAAAAAAAAAAATTATTTTAAGGGTTTCATTTTAAGGGTTTCACTACAGACAGGGTAACGAAGAGAAGGAAATTGGGGAATTTGCAGCTGACTCAGAGACTTGGAGGGGCCCTCCTATAGCGGTCTCCCAGACTCGCTCTCTGCTCACCGCATCCCCAAACAATTTTATTTCTGATCCATCAGTAGGTAAGGCTATGAAATTGTTTCTTTATTTTGGTCCTTTTCCCTGGAAGGTGCATTCTGGGCAAAACAGTAGAATTCCTTTGCCGTCTGCAAAACGGTCGATCCACACAACCTGCTGGAAGGTAAATAGGTGAGGAAGTCACTCCAGGAAGCAGTCGCTACCAGACCCTAGACTGCTGCTGTCCTCTAAAACAATTTTTAGCAAAAATTTTAAACCAAGTATACTAGCAGTTCTTGGAATTCGTTGGTATTTATTCTGTTAATATACAAAACACTAGCCAAATATTGTTACTGAGTAATTATTATGAGAGGTACTAATATTTTTGAGAACTTCAGTGATGTAGAACAGTGGTCTGCAAACTTTTTGGCACTAGGGACTGGTTTCATGGAAGACAGGTTTTCCACAGACCGGAGTGGGGTGGGGAATGGTTTCGGGATGATTCTAGCACATTACATCTATTGTGCACTTTATTTCTATTATTATTACATTGTGATATATAATGAAATAATTATACAACTCACCATAATGCAGAATCAGTGGGAGCCCTGAGCTTGTTTTCCTGCAACTAGCCGGTCCCATCTGGGGGTGATGGGAGACAGTGACACCCGACGTGAGTTGCTTATGTCTAGTCTACTCCGTGGCCTCGTTTTGGTTGCTGTCACTGCAGAAAACTCTGCTTCACAAAGACGGGATTTTGGAAATGGAAGCAGGCTTTACAGTGCTTTTATGGTAATCTCAGGATATTCTGTCTTGACTTTAACCCAGAACATATGGAGATTTGAAGTTGTCAGACATACTTTTAAGGCCACCGTCATTTGAGGTCTCAAGAGGTTGATCCTCTTCTAGCACAGACAAAGTCGATTCACCTGGCTTATTCACAAATGGGTCACGGATCCATTCCCTCCCAGTTCGGGGATCTTTTGTGGTTGGGAAGTAATGCTCAAACTCTTTTGAAAGCTGCAATAGGTGATAGAAAGAAGGCCCTGGTTCATTCTCTTTCAAAATCTCTGCTACTGTTTGAAACATGTCAAAAATCCCAGTGTTTACTTGTCACTCCCAGAATTTCAGCTTGGCTTTGAATGCAGCCACTTTATCTGCCAACTTGAACACAGTTGTCGTTCTCCCCTGAAGTGACAGATTGAGTTTGTTGAGCAGGTTGAATATGTCACACAAGTAAGCAAGTTTTGCGACTCATTCTGTGTCACTGAAATGTGCTGCCAGTGGTGACTGTTTTTCTAAACGAAATCTCTGGAGTGGCTCTTGGAACTCAAAAACTCTGGCCAGTGAACTACCTTTAGACAGCCATCTCACTTCTGTGTATAAGAGAAGACGTGTGTACTCTGCGTCTGTCTCCTTCCAGAGCCACGTGAACAGACGTGAGTTAAGGGCATACACTTTAATGTGGTTGATAATTTTAATCACATCCCGCAAAATGTTGTTAAGTTCAGGTGACGTTTTTTGGCTAGCCAGCACTTCTCTATGGATGACACAGCACGTAGACTCACATTCAGAAGCGACCTCTTTGACTGGAGTAGTGAAACCACTCATGGCAGCCACTCCATCTGTGCATACACTGACACAAAATGACCAGTTCAGTCTTCCTGGTATGTAATCATTCAAAGACTTGAATAGTTCTGCAGCTGTGGTGTTGGTTGGTAACAAAAGTGCACGTAGCATATCCTCATGCACATCCTCCTGAAAAGCGTATCGCACAAAACAAGCATTGTTACCTTGTTGTGAACATTGGTAGACTCATCAGCCTGGATTGAGTACCACAGTGACTCTTTAAACCTCTCTGACAGTTGTGCCTCGGTATCCTCTGCTATTTCATCAGTTCATCTAGTTATGGTATTAGCCAAAAGAGGAACACGTGCCACCTTTTGAACTGCAGCTTCTCCTAAAAGTTCACGACAAATGTCCTTGCAACAGGCAGGATCGACTCTTCACCAATAGGAAAGGTCTTCTTACCTTTATCAATGCGGTCAGCCACTAAGAATGATGCTCTCAGTGCAGACACATTTGGTGAAGTGGTGGCCTTCAATAATTGCATCTGTTCTTCGTGCTCACGTTAAAAAAAAAACAAAAGACTCCAGAGGCTTGTCTTTTAATGCAGGGTGCTTGGTCCCCATGTGGTGAAACAGTTTTGAACGTTTCCAAACGGCTTCGCTGGATAGCTGGTCGCTGCATATTATATAAAGTGGGTTTGGAGAATGTGAATCACCTGTTTCAGTGAACCCGTAAATTAAGTAGGACTCTTGGTGTTTTCTTTGAAACGCAGCTTTCTTTTTGTTGGCAGTCTTAGAACCTTCTGCTGTCTCATCATTGGGTCTTTCCCCCTTTTCAAAGAAGCTCTCCAGCAGCGTTTGTTTTTTACTCATTTTGGCTAGGGTTAGCCTGAGGGCTTACCAAAACTGTGACTGAGACAAGTGCGCGGTGTGGGAAAGAGGCGTGACGGAAGTGGTAAATAGAATAATGGGCAGGCCACGTACAGACTAAAATAAGTGTTGGATTCTGACTTAAAGCCTGCTACCAGGTGCAGCTGTACAATTGAAGTCCATCAACTCACTTGCCACTGTAGCCTGCCACCAGCTGCAGCTTAATTGTCACTTCCCACTCACTGATAGGGTTTTGATATGATTCTGCAAGCAACTGATTTATTATGGTCTCTGTGCAGTCAAACCTCTCTGCTAATGATAATCTGTATTTGCAGCCGCTCCCCAGCGCTGGCATCACAGCCTCAGCTCCACCTCAGATCATCAGGTATTAGATTCTCATAAGGAGCATGCAACCTAGATCCCTTGTATGCACAGGTCACAGTAGGGTTCGTGCTCCTGTGAGAATCTGATACTGCCACTGATCTGACAGGAGGTGGAGCTCAGGTGGTAATGCAAGTGATGGGGAGCGGCTGTAAATGCAGATGAAGCTTTGGTTGCTCCGCTGCCACTCACCTCCTGCTGTGCAGCCTGGTTCCTAACAGGCCACAGACTGGTACCGGTCCATGGCCCAGGGGTTGAGGACCCCCTGATGTAGAATATCAAGTAGAACTTTAGGAATTTCTGACATTGTTTTTGTATGGGTACCCGGTAAAGGAATAATTATTAGCAGCTTCTACTTGAGATTGATTTTCAGAGTGCTGAAGAATTGTTGACTTTATCAGATCCAAATTTGACTTTCAGAGAGTTTGTGATAAACAATAGAAGTTTTAGGACCTTTTCTCTGCAGAGAAGGATAGTAATCTGGCAAATATCAGTGCACCTTAAGTTGGCTTAATTGAATCATGTAGGCTGCCTTTAGCAAAAGTCTAATTCCTTTCTTTTTTTCTTCTTTTCTCCGTCCCTCCCTCCCTTCCTTCCTTCCATAATATATCTCATTAAGATTGCATTTTCAGCATAGAAAAATCTATACCAGTAACTTTTGCATACTGATGTAAAAATTTAAAAATCCAACCAATGGGGATATATGTATACATATAGCTGATTCACCTTGTTATACAGCAAAACTAACACAACACTGTAAAGTAATAACACTCCAATAAAGATGCTAAAAATAAATAAATAAATGTTTAAAATATGCAAATAAATAAAAATGCAACCAAACTAATTTTGAGGAATTAACTTAAATCACATACTAATAGATACACTGATGTTCTATTATTTACAAGAGTAAATCAAGTAGTCGATCCCTTAAATTTTTTTCCCTAGGATTTTGTTTTTCATTCTATGTGTATTTATTTTTATTAAAACAGCGATAGTATTTTTAATAACCTATGAATAAAACCACATGAATCTTCCCAGAAGTTACTTAATCACACATTTTTACCTGTCTCAGACACTCAAGATGTTAAATTAATACAAATATACTAAGTTATGTTTATAAGTACTGAATGTTTCAGGAAACATTGATCGGCTGACAAGCCACAAAAGTCTTAAATCTAGAAGTCACTTACGTTTAAATAGATATCTAATCACAAGACATTGTACTGGTACATTTCCTTGGATTTCTTTCACATTTCATATCTGTCCAAAAGAGGTTCAGATGATTTTTTTTCCCCACTAAGATGAATGATTAAAAACTTGCCGGCCATATACTGTGAAAAATACATACAGAGCATTGTGATAATTAGGAGTAATTAGTCTAGAAGAAGCTCCAGGAAGCTTTTTGAAGTGGTGGCACGTCGCCCCAGTCACCTCCATTGAGTAGCTTGTGTGGTGGGGGTGGGGCGCCCCAGGGAGAAGATGACACCAGGCAGATGTGGGGCTTATCGGGAGGACTTCAAAGCCAAAGCTTATCTGTTCATTTCAAAGGTTCCTTGGGACGTGTTACCTGAAACTTTTATGAGCCCAAACCTTGGTTATCCTTTGGAAGGATTTGTGGCTGGAACCTATAAGATGTGCCTTTAAGTCTGAGGAAAGACGCGGGTGGGGGGGAATCAAAGACATACCTGGCCGAGTCCCCAGTTTTGCCCAGGGTTTGCCACTCACTCCCTTCCACAGCACTTTTTTAGGATTTTAATGAAATATTTTATGCATGTAATGAATAATACGTAACATGATTTGAGTCTAATGGTTGCAGTGATCGAGTGGAACATAACTCAAGATGAGCTGTACTGTCAGTGCATCAGACAGTTCTTTGCAGAAAGTGTGAGATTCTTTTTATTCTAGAAAAAAAATACTGATAAATTATCCTAGCCATCATATAGAATGGAATTGACATATAAGTATTCTGCAGGTAAAAAGTCATTCTCAGCCTGTTACTCAGGGATATGAGTCAGCAGTATAGGACTGTTATCAAAAAGGTCAACATTATCTGGGTTGTATTAACCAGAATGTAACACACGAGAATCATGAAATAATTCACTCACTGTGTTAAACATTGATAAAGCCCGTATTAGAGCCTAACTTTCATTTCCATATTTTAAGCACACTATTAGGAAATTTGATATGGGCCAGAGAAAAGGGGTGGAAATTATTTGAAAGTACAAAAACTTATCTATGCTGCAAACCGAAAGAAAGCAGAATTCTTTATAACCAAGAAGGAAAAGTGAAGAGCTGGTGTAAGAATTGCTTTGAGTAGGTCTCATCTATAGCAGAACTGAGACTGACAGTCTCTTGTCCGAAGTCTATCTTTTAAGGTAAAGTTCTTGCACTAGAAGAAGTGGCCCTGATGCCAGGGTTGGTTGTTCTTGTATCACTTCTCAAATCTAGCACCTGTTCATTGAGATTTAAGGAGTATGAGGGCGTGGTGTCTTACTGAGTTACTTCTCAAAGTAAATCCAAAGCCAACTATGAGCCAAAACTAGGAGAAAGATAAGGCAGGCATAAGTCAGAGGCCATGAGAAGGGAAAGCTTGTCCCTTCTGTTGGTTCAGAGTGCGGGCTGGGCTAAGCACTGAGAAAGAGATAGAGAGAGGCCCCAGCCTTCAAGGAGGTCGTTGTTGAGAACACAGTTTGTTCAGTATTGAAAGATATGTAGGAGTTTGCCACTTAGTCAAGTAGTGAGGGAACATCAGACAGAGAGTAAAGATGAAGTACCAAGTATGAATGGAATGCTGTGTGAAGCACCAAGTTTAGACAGAGGGCAGAGATTAAAATTGGATGGTTAGGTGGGTGTCAAAATAGGAAGACCCTTTTTTTAGGTAAAGAAATGTGTTGTCATTCTGTTGTCAGTAGTGAGCCATTTTGCTTGAGCTTGATCAGATTTGGGTCATGTAGACATTCTCTGGGGACAGTTTGAAGACTAACCTTGCCTAGGTTGGGGCTGGGTGGAGGGAGTGGCTTAAGTAGATTCAGGGAGACTAGTGAAGACTCTAGGATGCAGATCTGTCTCAGGGAGTACCCATGGAGGTAAGAACAGATGGTTGGGAGGGAACCTGAAGCATTTACGAGGCAGAGTCCGTAGTTCTTGGCAACTCATGTGGCAGAGTGGTAATCAAGAGTGATTGATGAATCTCAGGATGCTTCAAGGTGGTACCATAGACTAAGGAGAAAATTGGTGATATTAGTGTCCTGTGGCTGCTGTAACAAATTACCACAAAATAAGTGGTTTGCAACAGTACAAAATTGTTATCTTATAATTCTGGAGGCCAGAAGTCTGAGAAGGGTTTCACTGGGCTAAAATTTAGGTGTCAGCATGGCTGCATTCCCTCCAGACACTTTAGGGAGGAATCCCTTCTTGCTTCTTCCAGCTCCTAGAGGCTGTTTACATTCTTTGCTTCATGGCCCCCTTCTGTCTTCAAAAGCAGCAATGGCCAGTCAGGTCTTTCCCACATTGAATCACTCAACACTGACTCTTCTGCCTCACGTTTATCAGCACCTTTGTGACTGTGTATTGAGCCCAACCAGATAATTTCAAGATCCTTAACCAACTCACATCTACAAAATCCCTTTTGCCACACATAATCAGAGATTCTGGGGATTAGGACACGGGCATCTTTGGGAGGACCATCATTTCGTCTGTCTTGGTTGGGGCGGAGAAAGTGAGTTCCGTTTAAGCATATGCAGTTGATAACCACCTGGGGAAATTTGGGTACAGGATTCTTATCTGAGATAGACATTTTGATGACATAAGACTTTGATTTTAGTTTTGGGTTGAAACCGTGAATAATATTAAGCTCTGAAATGGCAGAGCGTGTGGTGTGAGATGAGATGAGGGCTGAATATGGACGTCTGGGGACCACTGAAATATAAGGGCAGGTAGAGGAGGAGAGGTCTGCAAAGATAAGGGAGCATGAGAGAAGCAGGAGGAAAACCAAGAGATGGCATCTCAAATATCTAAGAAGGGCCCATTCTGAAGGAGGGATGGATCAACGTGAGGGGCAGGCCAAAAATAAAGCACTACATTTCCCTTCTAGGAAACCGCTAGGTATGTCAACTTTGTTTTATGTGGTCTTAAACTGTAGCTCCTGTATTCAGAATGATCCAGAAATTTGTCATGTCATCAGATTTCATTGCTTTTGAAGTGGCACCTGATAGCTATGTAACAGGTTTATGTTGAAAGTCCAGTTCTCAAAAAGTGTATCAACAATGGTCGGAGTATGACTTTTTGGTACCGTTCTAACGTAGTGTCAGTTTCTCACGTTATACCCCATAGTCTCTGCTCTGTTTAATATTCTGTTCTTAGCAAACCTTCTGGTGCAGTTCTGATAGGACTGTTGACCCCGCTGCACATAACAAATTACACATACATTTTGAAACTCGACATTATGACTGTCTCGCAAGTTTACACATTTCCAGTGAAATTTTAGAACACAGGTTAATATCTGGGCTTCGTGAAAATGAAAATGTGAAGAGGATGAGTATGCATAGCAGGGTGTGTGCGTGGGGGTGTGTGAAGTACCTGCTTAACCAACCAACAAGCTAATGAAACCAACAATTCCATCCTGACTCCTTTACTCACTTATTCCCCACCCCCCATGCCTTGAATTGATGGGTCTAGCAGCTTTTTGGCTTCTGCAGTAGCTGTTGCCGTCAGATTACTGGCTGGCTGAAGGTAATTAGAGTTCCTCCGTCAGGAGCTTGCGCACATTTCATGCTACCCTGATTCCAGCTGTGGGGTGAGAGTGGGGCTGGCGTTGTTACTGCCCTGCTGACTTTCAGATTCTAACTTTTTGTTCTGTGCACACGCAGTAACATTTTAAGGAAAACCATTTCTCACAAGTGTTCAGCTTGCTTTCTGCATTTATATTCTGGATTTTTATGTGTCCGTGCACCACAACATCCAAGTAGGGAAGGATTGGTGCTTGGGATGATTGGCATACAAAGGCACCTAAAACATGGCCCTTACCCTCAAAAAAGTTTCCAGTCTAATAGGAGAAGTAGTGCCTTACAGGCATAAATATCTGTATACAGGGTTAAATACGTGTGCTATGAGAGAGAGGGGGGAGGGAGGGAGGGAGGGAAGGAGGGGTGGGGAGAGAGCGAGAGAGAGCGAGAGTGCTTTTCAGTGGTTTAGCAGGAGAGAGGTTTCTGTTTGTGGAGAGAATCAAGGAAGCTTTTCTTATGAGTTAATATTTAAATGCGGTTTTGATGGGTGGATAGAATATTTAGAACTGGGAGGAAGTTGGGGCCCATGACATTCCAAACACATACAAAATTAGCAGAGGTCAAGAGATGAGAAATCGCATTAGGTATGTGGAAGGCTGAATGACATGTGGCTGTCATTGGAGTGGTGGGATTAATGTGGAAAGGAAAACTGTCACTCTCTAAAAGACATCAAGTGCACTAGTGAGGACTTTGGTGTTGACAGGTTTCTTCCTAAGGTTTTTATTCGTTACATTCCTGAAATAAATTCCATCTGGCCATGCATATTGTTTTATTTGTTACCAGATTCTGTTTGTCACCATTTGGTTTCAGATTTCCGCACTGCTGTTCCTGAGTTTGCACTCAGGTTTCTATGTGGTTTGGTCTGTCAGGTTTTGGTATCAGTGTTACTACTGCTTGGTAAGAAGAGCTTGGAAATCACCCTTGTCTTTTTTTCCTTAGGCTCTGGAAGAGTTTATATGGTATTAGAATTATCTGTAACTTTAAAGTTCTGGCAGATTGTACTGTGAAACCATCTAGGCCTTATGTGTGTGTGTGTGTGTGTGTGTGTGTCCAGTTTTGGGGGTAACCATTTACTTTCTTTATTTGCATGGTAGTTGGTCTGAATAGATCTTTCTTTTTCTGGAGGCAGTTTGTGATACCATATGTTCTGTAAAATCATCTCTTTCATCCAAGTTTTGAAGTTTATTTGTATAGAGTTGAGCAAAGAAATCTCTTACGATTTTTTTAGAAATGTCTTCTATATCGGTGTTATTTACCTCTTATTGTTCCTTATGTTGTATAATTGTATCAGCTTTCTTCCTTGTCCCCTGTGATTTGGTTAGCTAACAGTGTAAGTACTAGCTTTTTGATTTATTTATTAATCCTCTAGTCTTTTTTCTTCTAATTAATTTATACTTATGTATATTCCTTTTTCTGCTTTCTGTAGTTTTTGTTTTTTTTAACATCCTAACTCAAATGCTCAATTTATTTTTTATTCGTTCTTGTTTATTAATAGACTGTTTAAGTCTATGAATTTTCCTTTGAGCACTGCTTTAACTACCCCATAGGGTTTTTTTTCCATATAGTTGTTTTCTAGATGTTATTTTCTTGACCCCCAAATTATGAGAGGGTTAAAATTTTTGGAAGATACGGTATACTTCTTTCTAGTTTTGTTAGTAATTAACAGATTTATTGCATCATGATAAAAGAATGTTTTCTACACTTTCCTATTTGGTGAAATGTATTGATGTCTTATTTGTGGCATAATAACATTGTCAAATTTTGTGCCTGTTTGACAGATACTGGAAAAGAAGATATTTTCTTTGCTTTCAGGGTGCAGATATGATCTGTACTAATTAGATCTGCTATTTAAATTATTAGATAAATTATTAGTTTTCAGATTATTAAATCTGATTATTAAATCAGATTATTAATTATTAAATTATTAGTTTTCAGATATTCTAAATTATTACCTATTTTTTTATACACTTGATGTATCACAAGTGGAAAGAGATAAATACTTTTCTGCTCCTATCTGTTTCTGTATTTTATCCTCATGTCCCCTGTTGACATTTTGGGTAGGGACAATTCTTCATTGTGAGTGTCTGCCCTGTGTGTTGCAGGATGTTTACCTTCTCCGGCTTCTATACAGTTTAGGCTGGTAGACGCCTCCAATTTATTTTGACAACCGAAAATATCCCCTAGGTTTGTAGAGACAGTATTATTTGTAACTTAAAACCACTCGTGGTTGGAAAATATGTTTTTAAATCTTTCTTTCCTCTCATTTATATGATAGTTCTATGTCTTATGAGAAAATTTAAGATTTTTTAAAAAAATTATTTAAAATTATGTATGAAACAATTTTTTTCCTTTATGAGGTTCTGATGAAATTAATTAAATAGTGATGGCAGAAGAAGCCAGTAGGAATCAGAGATTGCTAAAATTGCTTGAGTCAGACCCTTTCCATTCCAATATTTTGCTCTCGTTAGGGTGCAAGAAACTGCAAGAAAGGTCTACCAAATAGACTAATTCTTCCAATAGCCTTAAAATAAGTCTCTATATATTTCAACAGAATCCTGACTTTCATTACCATCTGCTGCAATTAATCTCCTAACGGGCAAGCTGTGTAAAATTGACAAGTTCTTGAATGTAAATATGGCATACTAAATAACATACATACATGAAATTTTAAACTAAATTCTTTAGTTCTAAAATAAATTCCTAAAGACTCAAGCAAATTTCTGTATATATAACACAAAAAACATCAGGATTCCATTGAAAGAGGGCGGAACCTTATCTATAAAAATAAACTCTGAAGTTCTTAGAACTCAAGATGAGCTTACTAAAAATTGTATGCAAACAGTGTTGAAGGAATATAACAATTTCAAAGTAACTTTCAGTTAGCTCATCAGAATTTGAAAGAATCCCCCTGAATGTGTGGATAGGATTTGAAACAGCTTAGCTGAAGCTAACACACATTGACATCAAAGTCTTTTTTAGGGTTGTTGAAAATGACTTTAACTGCTGGAAAGGAGAATAAGTGTGTATTTTTAGGTATTCACCTGAGCATACGGAACTGTTCTCAGTGCAGCTATTCTGGTCAGCACTTGAAAATACCTCGTAGAGAAGCTGCTCCACATCTACCACTGGTGAGAATTAAGTTATAATATGTCTGTGAATGCTCATAACATTACTTGTTGGTACTAAAAGGGTCCATTATAGTTTCCAAAAACTAAGAATGCTGAAGGTCAGCTGACTCAGCACGTGCAGATTGCTAATTTGTAGTGAATGTAATATGACAAAAATCCACTTAATGTAAAAATGAATGCAGAATGCCGTTTAATGGTCTTTCCTGGTGTTGCAGGTGATGTCGGATTTTGTGTTTCTAAAGGACATGAATGTCCCAGGTAATGTCTTGGTACCACAGATTTAGAAGAAGCCCACTGATTCATTCTTTCACTCTGAACCTAGATTTAGATTTTTCAGGTCTCACTTTCCTTTAAAAAGACCCGCTACCAGCTGCTTACACCTGGGTGGACCCCCTGCACACATAGCCCTTACCGCCGAGCCCTGCCCTCTCTGGTGGTTGTCTTGGTGGCCATCTCAAAGAGCTCCTTGAGACTACTTTTCCCTACTCTATCGAGGGTCTCTTTGGGACGGGTCGGCTTGTTCCCAGTTTCCTATACGTCTCTCTGCAGTAAGACATGGCCTTCTTTAAATGTGAATATATTTAAATTCTTCCTTTCTGATTAAGAATTAATGGTTAGCTGAAGCTAACACACATTTGCAGATCTCAACGTCTGCAGTTTCTTCCTTTCAGGCTCCTTTTAGTTTGCTTTATCATGAGCCTTCTAAGCAAGTCTAACTTTTTGTGTCTCCAAGAACATCTGAGCCCCGGTCCCCATGTTCATCTACCCCTCATTCCTTGTAGTCTCGTGAGGAGGTCAAGAACATAGACACCAATGGTCAGAAGTCAACCGGAAAGTTCCCCATGTACAGGAAAGACATCAGCTCTCTTGTGAAAATAGGGCAAATGTACCTGCTGAGTACTGGAGCCTAAAATGCTCTTTGATTTTGCACTGGGGAACTGTGCTATATCCTTCTTAGCTTCAGTTGACTGTGTTAGTCATGACCATAGGACCTTAAGCTTGCAGGAATAGGAAGGGGGATGTTAAAAGTTACCTCATGTAAATGGCTTTCGGCTGTGTACATCCTCTCTCCAATATCTCCATCAAGTGGATAATTAAATCTCTGTTTGAACACCTCTGGGTACAGAAAACTCACTCCTAAAACCATCTAAGGATTAAAAATTCTACATTTTGTTAAGCCACTATTCTTTTCTCTGTGACTTCAGCCCATTATGGAGTTCTATTTATTGAGTGCTTAGTAGGTTCCAGGCATTATTCTAGATACTTTTAGTTGTCAAGCAACTCTATGACATACCTTGATTTTACCAATGAGGAAACCCAAGCCATAGAAAGGTTAAATAGCTTACCCAAGGTCACACACTAGAGGAAAAAAACATAAGGAACTAGAATTCCTATCTAGGCAATAGGACTTCTGGTCCCATGCTCTTAATTAATCCTACAATACTCGATAAATTGAGGATGACCTATAGAATAGATATAAACTTAAAAAGTCTTCCAGTTATAAAGCTTTATAAATCATTGGGGGGAAGAGATGGGATGTGGAATTAAGTCAGGTAATAATATTTGAATTTCTTGTTCATTCATTCATTCATTCAGCAAAGGTACCTTCTGTGACTTGGTGCTCTTATAGATGCTGCGGATAAGCAGTGAACGAGACATACCAGCTGCACTCAAATCAAGCTGACATTCTAGAAAGAGGAAGGCAGAAGCAAACAGATAGTGAACAGGAAAGTATCAGATAATGATATGAGGGAAATAAAGCAAGGTGACTGTATTATAACTGTTGAGTGATTCTGCTTCTGATAGGAAGACCTTTCTGAGGAAGTAACATTTGAATTGAGAGCAAATATTTGATTTTTCATTCATTATTATTAAGAATTAGAAATAAAAGTTTTCATATGTGTCACGATTTTTGGAAACAAAAGAAAATCCTCCTTGATCAAAGTATATTTTTCCCGGGCTTCCCTGGTCTCGCAGTGGTTGAGAATCCGCCTGCGAAGGCAGGGGACACGGTACAAGCCCTGGTCTGGGAAGATCCCACATGCCGCGGAGCAACTAAGCCCGTGTGCCACAACTACTGAGCCTGCGCTCTAGAGCCCACAAGTCACAACTACTGAAGCCCGCACGCCTAGAGCACATGCTCCGCAACAAGAGAAGCCACCGCAATGAGAAGGCTGCGCACCGCAACAAAGAGTAGCCCCAGCTCGCCGCAGCTAGAGGAAGCCTGTGCGCAGCAACAAAGACCCAACACAGCCAAAAATAAAATAATTAATTAATTAAAAAATATATAAATATATATTTTCCCAACTTACCTCTTCCCCTTTATTTAGAATACAGTTGAGTTCGAGTCAGCTCTTAGTTGAGATAACTTTTGTTGATACTTCCAGGTTGTATTTAAATCTTTCCTAACCAGAAGAGAAGCCAAATGGTCTCATCTGCCTTGTCTGTCCTGTGATTTTGATGACCTCTTGGTGTTCTTCCCAAGTTGTGTTTAGGTCTGTACATCTTGCTTGTATCAGAAGCCAGATGGCTTCAAATGGCTGTCCTATGGATGTCAGATAAACTCTGAACAAAGCTAGTTTTGTTTTGTTTTTTCCTCCTTTCTCTCTAACTATACATTACATGAACATTTTATTGGATTGTCCATAGGCTCAATCAAGCCTCTGGTTCCTATTTCCCTTTCTCTGTAGTTTCCCATTTTAAATAGCTCTTTACTCCAAGGGTTCTGTGATTGTGGGTAATTACAGTAGCTGTGGCTTTAAGGATTGAGGCTTTCCTCTGTAAGGACTATGAATTAGGATAGAGACATGGAAGCAGACAGACATTGATAGAGAATGCCAAGAGTTTGAAAAGTCACTTAGGGTTGCTATAAATGTTTGAGCTTTCTGCCTGGAATACTCCTTCCACAGTTTGCATGGTTAAAAAGAAAAAATCCTACTCATCTTAGAAGATTTATCAAAAACAGCTGCCATTATCTTTTCAAGCGTTTCCTGGCCCCCATTTTTTTACCCAGGCCCATCCTCCACCTGGCCATTGCTCCTTCCTAAGCAGCTGTGTCCTGGATACGGCTATCTGGCCTAAGGCCTGTAGTGCTTTGTGGCATGTACATACAGCTCTGAGCTACACTGAGATCCTTGAAGTCAGGGACCAGGGACCAGGGACCATGCCATCTTCTTGTTTTGTTATTTTTTATCGAAATGAAATTCACATAACAAAAAAAAACATTTTTTTAAAGATTTTTATTTGATGAGGAACATTTCTTAAAGTCTTTTTATTGAATTCGTTACAATACTGTTTCTGTTTTATGGTTTGTTTGGGTTTTTTTTGGGCCCTGAGGCATGTGGAATCTTAGCTCCCCGGCCAGGGATCGAACCCTCTGCATTGGAAGGCAAAGTCTTAACCACTGGACCTCCAGGGAAGTCCCACAAAAAAAACATTTTAAAGTGAACAATTCAGTGGCATTTTGTACATTCACAGAGTTATGCAACCACCATTGCTATCTAGTTCCAAAACAGTTTCATCATCCCCAAACGGAAATCCCATACAGGTCAAGCAGTTGCTCTCTGTCCGTCTCCCCCTTCAGCCTCTGGCAACCACTTCTTGTTTATTTTTGTATCCTCCGGGCCTTGAGCAATACCTGGCTCAGAGTGAGTGCTTAATCAATGTTTATCAGAATAATGAATGGATTACAAATTTCTGAAAGGAGAGGAACTGTCTCTATTTCAGTTGCAACATTCATTCCTGCTATTTTGGACTAACCAGCATGAACCAGACAGTGTGCTGGGGGCAGGGTAGGGAGCTGTGAATGACACAGAGAGTCCTTGCCCTCCTGAAGCTTATAATTGAACCCAATGCTATCCAACAGCTATATTATGTGATCCATATATATAAACCTTCTACCAGCCACATGTATTAGTTTTCTGTTACTGCTGTAACAATGACCACTAACTGCGTGGCTTAAAACAACCCACATTTATTCTCTTACAGAACTGAAGGTCAGAAGACTAATGTAGTTCTCACTGTGCTAAAAATCAAGGTGTCAGCTGGGCTACATTCCTTCTGGATGAATTCACATAAAACCTTCCAAATCTGATCGATACATGTTTTACATGAAAGCTCATCTCAGTTTGAACTAGCCACATTTCAAGTCTCAATAGCCATGTGTGACTAGTGCCTACCATATCGGACAGCCCAGATCTAGGGGGGATAGAGAGACATGGAAAAATAAGTACAAGTGTGATTTGTATTAAGAAAAAGCACAGAGTCCTGTGAGATCACACTATAGGGAACCTAACCCCATTGGTGTGGGAAGATTTCCTGGATAAAGAAGAAACCTGAATAACAGGTGGGTTGTGTCTTAAAAAGCAGAAGGAGAGATGAGATACTCTCCTTCTCTCCCAGTTTAAAACCCTCAAATAGCTTCTGTTGTCCTATGGCAAGATTTGGGGATTTGGGGCCAGTTAAGGATTTGGGGCCAGTCTAGGTAGGGAAATGATGGGACTAGATATGCATTTCTAAGACAGGCAGTTACTCTGCCTGTTAAGGATTTGGGGCCAGTCTTAAGTAGGGAAATGATGGGACTAGATGTGCATTTTTAAGACAGGCAGTTAACTCTGACTGCTTTTAAGATCCCATTTTCTTCACTCTCAACATTTCTCCCTCAGTTGTCTTTTTAATTGAAGAAAATATTTTTTGTTCCATTATCCACTCTCACAAGTTTCTCATTAGACTACAAGGCCAATACATTTCAACAGAATATAAATTATTTCATATTTTTTCTTTTTAGTCTTTGGGAACTTACATATTACAGTGTATTTCCCAGGCATTAATTAGCCCTTAGATACAGTCAACGTGTACATCCTCATCCCTTGTAACTAATAGAAGGTCATGCCCCCTGTGTTGGTTGATCTTAGAAAGGAGAACCTGGTGTAAAATTCCAAATGGCCAGGCAGGCGTTTTATTGGGTGAGGAGAACTTCAGCCGGCACTTTGCTGAATGACTGAGGAATCTGTGTCTTATTATTCTGGTGACAGTCCTAGTCTTGCTGTTCTGAGCCACTGGGATAAATGGTCACTTGTTAATAACCACAGTATAAAGGCATCCTGTAACACGAACCTCTGGAGAAGAGTTTAAGGATTGATGGGTCAGCAGGAAGGCAGAGGCACTTCTTAGGAACAGTTTAATAAAACTGATTTTAGCTGCCTGGAAGATATGGCCCGAAGGCTGCCTACTGAAATCTTCTGTGTCACTTGCCTCTGTCCAGAGAGCAGCTGATATATTTTCCACTCATCAGAGGCGGGGCATGGAGGCAATGAAAGCAGCAGTGGTGGAGTTTCCAGAGATTGACCTAGTTTGTTTTACGAAAACAGTCTAAGCTTGGCAGACTTTCCTCTCAACTGTCACCTGGTAGGCAGGTAGCGCTTGCTTCTTTGTCCAAGGAGACCTCAGAGATTGAAAGTGTCAGGTGGAGTCCAACTTCCTCATAGTTCTCATTAAAACACCAAATGAGAAGGCCATACTCAGTCCTCTCTGCCTCCTTTCAGGAGGCCTTTATACTGATGTGTTTTCAGTAAAGTAAAATATTAAAGGGCCAGGTGAGTCTCTCCATACTTGATGCTTGCACCTTTTCTTTCAGAATGGAAAATATTCTTTAGTTGTAGGTGCTTAAAACAAATTTTACATTCAGGTGAACTTTAGCCCAAACCTTGTCAAGCAGTAAACTCCTGCCAGGCATCTGGGTCTCTCCTGTGCCCTCCCTCCAGGAAACTGTTTTCCCTGTTGCTGCTATCTCCTGCCCAGTTTGTCTACCTCTCAAGTGGTTAACAAGAGCTTGAGCCTTCCTGGTCCTGTTTGTCTTCTGTATCCCATGACCCTATGTACCTTCTTAGTCTTGTCTCTGTTTTCAGACCCCCACTTTGCAGAAACTTCCCTGAGGGAAGGAAAAAGAACATCCTGCTTTAATTAGTCCATTTCCCTCTCTATCCCATTTCAGTCTGATGCACATTTCCTAGAGCATCAAGCAGGTGCAGGCACAGTGCAGTTCGGAGTCTCTCATCCTGGATGTCAGTCACTGCGGAGGAATCTTGAGTGTCCTGGATCTTCCACACCCCGTATCTCTGCAGCGAATCAGTGTAAATATCCATGTAGTGATTCTGGAGCAGGGAGTCCCCTACGATGATGAAGTATGTTTGTCGCAAACCTGTGGTTCCTCTTGCCTGAGAATTCGAGCGTGACAGGTGTTGAGACAGCACAGATGCCCTGCTGGGATTAAAGTGGAAATGAAAGTCTATTTTGATCAGCAGTGGAAGTGCCAGCATTCTGCACGTCTTCGCCTGTCTGATAGTGAATTACAAAGACGGGAAACTTGGAGAGCAGTATATATGGCGCACACGTCAAACCGTTTCCATTAACGTCTTCCAAGCTCTGATTTTAACCCACAACGTTAATTTTAGTAGAAATTAATGGATTATAAGTTGGAGGTCAAGGGAATGGAGTGGGTACATGCGGCCGAGAGGCTGAAAGGACACTTTCCTTTGCAGAATCCATGGACCACACTGCGCTTTTCTAATTGGCTGGGAGTAGCTGTTCTGTGATTCAGTTTCCTGATGGGCATCTTTATAACCTTCTAAGACCCCTACCTATCTGAAAAGTCCTTCCCATGGGCCCTTGTTTTCTCCTATCAGATGGACACACATATTCTGTTACATTTTAAGCAGCACTTAGTCTGCCCTATGCAGCACTAGCCTTGAAGATTTGCCATCCATGTTGTAATTTTGAGGGAGAAAATTGGTTAAATGACAGGAGAAATATGGCACAAAATTCTTTCTCAGTTTCGTTCTCTGTTCTAGTCATCGTATCCCTGTCACTAACCTCATTAGGTCAAGGGCTTCAAAGCATCTTGTACAGAATTGGCATATGTTTTTGGTGACAGGGGTATGCATTTTAGCATCTGAACAGTGCTTTTCTCTCCTGGTTGGAGGGAACAGTGGTTTCTGGATATCTCTAATTTTTAAATTGAAAAGCTAGTATTACATGGTGCATTTTGCCTGAGGGAAGGCTTTCAAGCAGGGAACGGAAGTTGGTCTCAACTTTTCCCACCAGTCACAGAACTCCTCAAACTATCCCCAGCAGCCGTTAAAAGACCAAGCAATTCATGACATTTTTTTTTTTAAATTCCGTATATATGTGTTAGCATACGGTATTTGTCTTTCTCTTTCTGACTTACTTCACTCTGTATGACAGACTCTAGGTCTATCCACCTCATTACAAATAGCTCAGTTTCATTTCTTTTTATGGCTGAGTAATATTCCATTGTATATATGTGCCACATCTTCTTTATCCATTCATCCGATGATGGACACTTAGGTTGTTTTCATCTCCGGGCTATTGTGAATAGAGCTGCAATGAACATTTTGGTACATGTCTCGTTTTGAATTATGGTTTTCTCAGGGTATATGCCTAGTAGTGGGATTGCTGAGTCATATGGTAGTTCTATTTGTAGTTTTTTAAGGAACCTCCATACTGTTCTCCATAGTGGCTGTACCAATTCACATTCCCACCAGCAGTGCAAGAGTGTTCCCTTTTCTCCACACCCTCTCCAGCATTTATTGTTTCTCGATTTCTTGATGATGGCCATTCTGACTGGTGTGAGATGATATCTCATTGTAGTTTTTTTTTTTTTTTCTTTTTGCGGTATGTGGACCTCTCAATGCTGTGGCCTCTCCCGCTGTGGAGCACAGGCTCCGGACGCGCAGGCCCAGCGGCCATGGCTCACGGGCCCAGCCGCTCCGCGGCATATGGGATCCTCCCAGACCGGGGCACGAACCCGTATCCCCTGCATCGGCAGGCGGACTCTCAACCACTGCGCCACCAGGGAGGCCCTCATTGTAGTTTTGATTTGCATGAAGAACCTAGGGGTAAAACGGGAATAAAGACACAGACCTACTTGAGAATGGACTTGAGGATATGGGGAGGGGGAAGGGTAAGCTGTGACAAAGCGAAAGAGAGGCATGGACATATATACAGTACCAAACGTAAGGTAGATAGATAGTGGGAAGCAGCCGCAGAGCACAGGGAGATCAGCTCGGTGCTTTGTGACCGCCTGGAGGGGTGGGATGGGGAGGGTGGGAGGAAGGGAGATGCATGAGGGAAGGGATGTGGGAACAGATGTATATGTATGACTGATTCACTTTGTTATAAAGCAGAAACTAATAAAAAAAAAAAAAAAAAAAAGACCAAGCAATTGAATTAACCTCTGTGGCAAGACTGATTTGGGGGGATGCTGTTTTAATTGTCTTCAGGTTATCTCAGGCACCCGAGGCAAATATCGACTAGCATGGGTCTGACTCTCTAAGGAAGGTTTTTTTAATTAGAATAATAATGGGAAAAAAACTGAGTGCAGGTCCTGTTGAATACGGACCGTGGCATGAAACATCTGTAGCCCTCTGTGGACGTCTGGGTAACATCCTTGCTGGGCTGTGCTGCTGGCCCACATCTGGAATCGCTCCTCGGCACTGAACAGATGCTGGTGTGAAATAGGTCGTGGTAGCAGGAGAGCACAAGAACACGCACATGTCTTCATTCTTGCGGTGACAGCCATTGCGTTTTACTCATGCTAATTGAGAAAACGTCTCGCCCTCTCTGAAATAAGAATACACGCGTGATAGCAGGCCTTGGCAGCATCTAGGGGTAAAAAGCAGACTAGCTCCAGAGGATTCCTACAACACCGTCTCCACAGTACAAGCAAATAACTCTCAGGATTAAGCAGTGGCATTGGGGGAAGGGCAGGCATAAGAGTGCTTAGGGTTCGAATGCAGACATTTCTGAGTGCCTTCATGGTTGCAGACACCCAGAAGGATGCTGATTCACGGGGTACATCAGTCTTGTGAAGGGAGAAGTCACTGAGACAAGACAAACGAGCAGCATGAGGACAGGAATCAGTGACATTCAATGAGTCCTTGTCACCAGCCGTCATTAGCATGCAAGCCTGCTGTTAGTTTTCCACGCTTTATGTGATTTCCTTGACCAAGCAGGGAGCCTTTGGAGCAGTTAATATCACACAAGTTATTGTTTCTTTCTGGAATGCCTTATATTATTTTTAGTGTCAATGAGAGCCTTCTCTGTCCCCCTGTGCCTCCAAAATTTCAAAGAGACTCAAAGAATGCATAATTTATATCTGTCCCAGAGGTAATGGAGTGACTCAGTGATATCTGTGAAGGGATGATTTTAAATTTCATGTCTCATGCAAGAGGTGATTTTTATGTGGAAACTGTAAGAACTGGCCTTGGGGATAACCAGATAATTATCCCTCAAACAGCAGGGATAGATTCCAGGGGGATTATAGCCGAAAACCGGCATGGATCAGCTTTGCCCCTGGGAATTGTGGTCGCCACAGTGGAACACATAGCAACTGATTTCACTGCATGGAACACATTCGCTTCTACCTCTGGAGGGTGCCCACTGGAGACCTGCGTCTCAAAAGGCAGGTGAGCAGAGATTTCCTGTGCAAGAATTCAGGACAGGACTGAGTGAGATTTCTGTTTACAGCAGCAGCAAAAAAAAAAAAAAATTGCTTTCTTCCCTCTGTTCCCAGAGGTGCTCACTGATGAATCAGACGAAACCCATTAGTTCTTAAGGCACAAGTGCCATGACACCCCCAGCCCGAATCATCATTGTCCCCACCATGCTCAGAGCCTGGACACCCTCCCCACCTAAGCTCTGAAAAGGTCTCAGAGCTTCCAAGGGACAAGAGAGCAAAATAATATTCTACTGTCTTCACCTCAGTTAAAACTCTCTGTTTTTTAATTTGAGCAAAACAGTTCTTAGCATTTCCTTTTAAGCATTTTGTGGCTGTTTGTTTTTTTCTCTGGGAAAATTTAGATGCAAAAGCACAAAGTTTTGTAATCTACTGGAGGAAGAGGCTTATATAAGCCTAGAAAAGTCTAGCCGGTGGAATTGGGAGGAATTTTTTTCCAGGTTGATTCTTTATTTTTTCTTTATTTTCTTTCTTTTGTTTGTCTATGTCTTTTTCTCTGTGTCTATAGGTGTCTATATACATCTAAATACATTTCTGTTTATATACAGCAGTCTTTATTCCTTTGATCCCTTCCTCTCTTGGAGAATGCTCTTCATAAGGTACCCTCTGATCCCTTAATGTGTCTTCATCCTAGGAGATTTTTCTGGTATACTACATGGTTGACTGCCTGCTTCTACAGTACTTGAAATTCTCACTTCCTTTAGCTCCTGAGATGTCTCTGACTCCTGATTCTTCCTACTTATCTCTTATGAACTTGTACACAGTAACAAACAAATGTTTAGAAATGGATGAAAGGGACTTTAGGTATTATCTACTTCCATCCCTTCAAATCTCAAACGAGGAATTAGAGGACTTATATTTCTGTGTCTCCTCTTTAACAAACTCCTTGAAAGGTAGTTTTAAGGTGGCAATGATTAAGCACGGATTGTTGCCTTGAATTCCCATCCAGTTGAGAAGCAAACACGGGAGTCAGACAAATGGAGCACATATCATAAGGTTTATTTATCAATATGACTGAATTGGAGACTGTGGCTTACATCTGTGACCACATGGGCTTCTTAATACAGCCCCTTTGATATAAACTGACCCTTCAGTTACAGGCAGAGTTAGACAGTTGCAGTCTTGCCCAGCTGTGGCAGGCTCTTGAAAGCAAGATGAATAGGAGGTCCCATGCCTCCTATGATTTTAAAGAAGGAAGGTGATGAGCTGGACAAGCTCAATAACTTTGCCCAAACATAAAAATCAGATAAATTACTCCTTTTTAAGGAGAAGTAAATGGGAAGGCAGAGACTGTATCTTCTTGTGAAGCTGATGTTCCCTTAACCTCTGTGGAAGCACAAGGAATGGGGCTGAGGAGGTGGGGATAAACATTCATCGCCAGTAGGAATCGTGGAACCATTTTCCTAAGAACATCTGGCCCAAAATACAAAGTAAGGTTGCAGTGGGAACAGTAGGATCCTTCTTGCTTTTGCGTGTTTGCTAATACCTTCTCACCATGCTTCTCACCACGGCTTCCTCCACTCCCACCCAGGCGGCCACTGAAGACTTCCTGCTCAAGCCATCTTTCATCCACACACATAGTCTCAGTAATGAGTCTGAATGAAAGATACTCATTCATTGTAAACAACCACAGTCTGTTTTTCCCTGGTCCTTTCCCTGCAGTGAATTTGCTCTCAGTGATGTCTCACTTTTCTCTGCACCCCATCCTGCCAGCTTGTAAAATCCATCATCTCTGTTTAATTTTCATCCCACTTGGTACATCCCTGGTGGTCCAGTGGTTAAGACTTTGCCTTCCAATGCGGGGGGTGCGGGTTCGATCCCTGGTCAGGGAGCTATGATCCCACATGCCTCGTGGCCAAAACACCAAAACATAAAACGGAAGCAATATTGTAACAAATTCAATAAAGACTTTAAAAATGGTCCACATCAAAAAAATCTTTAAAGTATATTTTTCATCCCCGTGGACCATTCTGAGACACTAACATGATTGATACTCCTTCTTATTTTAACTTTTTAATGCCTTTGGCCTCCTAGGTCTTTTGATGTGTTATTCTTCCCCAAAGCCTTTCTACAGGGTTCTTATCTCCTTTCCTTGTCTTTTATTAGGTCCTCTTTATCTATCCATGGCTTCCACTGCTACCTACATACAGATAATTCCCAAGTGACTACCCCCTTCAGCCCTAACCGCTTTCCCAAGCTCTAGGACCAGATTTCCCAACTTTCTGGTTTCTTTGGGGGCACATCTTACTGGAACTTTGAAATTTGAGCATCTCCAAATGAAACAAATTACAGTCTGCTTTTATTTCTCATCCCCTGTCTTGGTTAACATCATCACTATTCCCTTTGCCTCCTAACCTGACAAGCTCTGAAGGTATCTCACTTTTATTCAGTGTGTCCAAACTGTTCTGGGTGCTAAGAAAACAGAGACAAATTAAGACAAAATTTCTGCTCTCAACAATTGCAGATGTTAATTTAAACTCATGAGAAGTTTTCCTTAGGGAATGAGGATTGGTGGTAGATGAAGCTGAGCGAGAGCAGCAGAGGCCAAATGGAGAAAGACAGGGTCTGTACTGCCAAGGAGCTTGCCCTTTCTGCTCCAAGTAAAAGACTTTAATAAAGAGGCATTGTCTCCATATGCTTCTCCACGTAGGAATACCAGGGGACTCTTCCTCTGCTGAGAGTCTCACTGGGAGTGTCTTTTACCCAAGCCTGTGGGTTACACTGAAATCAGAGCTTTCAAGAAGGCCTGTGAGCCAAAGCAAAGGAGATTAGGAGAACAGAAAAATTATTCTCTAATTAATAATTGGTCAATTGATCAATGAAGATGTCCTGGGTGAATATCTGGGGTCTGTCTTTCTATCTTTCCTTCTTCCTATCTTTCCTTCTTTCTATCTACTCATTGATTCATCCAGCCAGCCAGCCAGCGAGCATCCCTACTTACCTGCCTACCTGCCATCCATCCATCCATCCATCCACTCTATTTATCTGTCTGCCATGGCTGGTTTTTATAAGTTGTATGCCATGCTTCATAAGTGAGCCCAATAAGAATAAAGAACCAGGGATGAGAAGGGCAGACATGATCCAACACAATTATAGAAAATGTCATTTTAAAGCAATGTGGTTTGGAAAAGGCTGAGGATGGAGGCAGGAAGATCTCTGAAGCAACTATTGAAGTATTATTATTGATTTTTAAAAAAAACTTAATTAATTAATTTTGGGCTGTGTTGTGTCTTCATTTCTGTGCGAGGGCTTTCTCTAATTGCGGTGAGCGGGGGCCACTCTTCATCGCGGTGCACGGGCCTCTCACTGTCACGGCCTCTCCTGTTGCAGAGCACAAGCTCCAGATGCGCAGGCTCAGCAGTTGTGGCTCACGGGCCTAGTTGCTCCGCGGCATGTGGGATCTTCCCAGACCAGGGCTCGAACCCATGTCCCCTGCATTGGCAGGCAGATTCTCAACCACTGTGCCACCAAGGAAGCCTATATTATTGAATATTTTAATAAATACTTACTGATTACCTTACATGTGCTATAAGCCCTGGAGGTTTGACAGGCCTGCACCCATAGTGAACAGCGTGAAGTCAGTAGGTTGCACTCTCCTACCGTCCCCAGCCTCGGAATGCTTCTCAGTGCAGTCCCCTGGGCTGCCACTACGAATAGTCCAAAATTGGCTTTAGCAATGGAGTCTGTTTGCCTTTCTCTGTCTAATTTCATCAATAAAATGAGTTTTATAAACTTAATGATTGTGGTGATGAAAGTAATGATTATGCTGATAATGGATCCAAGTCAACAAATTCATGTGGGAGGTTGAATTTTGGCAGACCCAGAAAAACCCAACTCTGGAATTTTCGGGCCTGCTCCAGGTAGAGTGGCTGAGGCTAGAACTAATGGCCGTGTCTGGAGGCATTGTTTTCAGAGCTTGGTTCTTTCTTGTTTGTGCTGCCCTCTCTTCTGTCAGCTCGTGATCTGACCTGACCCTCAGAACCTCAGCTGGAGTGGGCTGATCTGACAACACCTGTCCGGGAGGAGTTTATCACGCCAACATTGGTTTTGGTGAAAGTGTGGTTTTTCTCTTTCTTAGGGACAGAAATGGCCAGAGGATTCTCAGCCTTCCTTCCAAAGGCACCCTGACATGTTTGTTAAGGATAGCTCTTCCTTGTCAAAGGCTGAAATTTTAATTCAGATTTTGGGTATTTGTAACATACGTCATTCTCCATGGACAGTGAGTGAAGTTCCGGCTGTTATAGAAGGTTTCATGCATATCAGGGAAGGGGGAAAATGGTTTGTGGATTATCCTTTTGAGGCAAAGCATTTATCTGACACCTTTGATCAAAATATTGTAGCTGTAAGTATATTCTATCCAATTTAACTCAAGTGTATACATAATAGTGCCGATTGTCAAAGAATGAAAAAAAAGGAGTGTTATTCTATCACAAAGAAAAATCCATCACCTAGGGATTTTTCATATTTTGTTTTGAAAGTACAACTGATCAGGATTTTTATAGTAGGGAAGCATTTTCTGTGGTTTTGAGAGACCCAAAGTAAACATTTTCAAATGTCAGAAAGCTTTAAAACCCAAATAGGCTATATTTCTCATTAGAAAGCAGACTGGCTAGAATTCACAAATTGAAATATCCTGTAAATATTTATTACAAATTTATTGTAAACAAGACAACAAGGAAAGGCATGTATGTAATTCAATAAATATCAAGCTCTGGGTTTCTAGCTTTTAAAATCACAGATGTTTGAGGTTACATAACCATACCCTGACTCATGTTACCATGATTTATGAATCTACTTTATAAATCCTGTTTCTCTTCCTTGCGGCTCTGATTGTAGGAAGGAAGCACAGTAGACGTGTAGATTAAGTACTAATCCTTTCTCTAACAAGATACTTATCTCTCGGAACCTCAGTTTCTCTCCTCTAAATTTGGGATATTTTGATTCTCATTCTACTTTTTATAAATATATGTAGATTAATTAATTATTTATTGGGCCATACCTAGACAGGGGTAAAATTAACTTTAGGAATTATATTTATCATTTCAGGCAATTTTAACCTTTTTTTTTTTTTTAAACAAAGTACCTCTTGGCAAGCAGTTTATTTATTGGGTATAATTTTGTCCATTTTAAAGCATATTAGACATTTAAAACTATTATAGAATGATTAGATGAAAGTGATAGAACTCATTGGACTGCAGATCACATGATTTTTAAAAAAATAATAGGGGTTAAAATATTATAAATTAATAGTGACATGGTGAAAAAGCCCTCGATGCTGATTTTCTATTAAAATGTGCTACTATGCTAACTCTTCAGAGTTAAGTGTAAGGAATGTGCCCTGATGTTGACTTCCTATTAAAGATATGGTTAGGGCCTCCCTGGTGGCGCAGTGGTTGAGAGTCCGCCTGCCGATGCAGGGGATACGGGTTCGTGCCCCGGTCTGGGAGGATCCCATATGCCGCGGAGCGGCTGGGCCCGTGAGCCATGGCCGCTGGGCCTGCGCATCCGGAGCCTGTGCTCCGCAACGGGGGAGGCCACAACAGTGAGAGGCCCGCATACCGCAAAAAAAAAAAAAAAAAAGATATGGTTATTACATGGTTTTTATTCCAAGTTTCCAGGCCACTAATTACACTCTCAGGTTTTAGTTGTATCTTTTTTGCTTCATCTTTTCTGGTGAGTTTTAAAAAATGCTTGGAAAAACCAATCAGGAATTGACATGGAGGTACTTTGCTCAGATTATGAATAAACACGTTCATTTCACAGATGAAATAACTTTTTCCATTAGCCGTTTCTAATTCTAGGAGATCAGATCGACTGCTCATTCTTATTCTAAATGATCTGGGCCCAGTCACTGAAAAACTAATTATGGACAGGACTTTAGTGATAATTGGCACAATAAAACAACTCCAATAATAATGGCATGTCCTTGCACTTTACAGTATTTCATAATTTGTAAAACATTTTCACACACCTGAATGTGTAAACTCACTTTATTTAGAATATAAGTATAGTTTACTACATTATTAAATATTCAAAGTTGTGTACCTTTTCTTCTGAGAGTGGAAACAATGTCTTTTAATTGTTCTCCTATCAAGTGATACCAATCCAAACAACACTAAGTTCTTAGAGTTCTTAGCTTCTAGTTTTAGCTCTTTGTCTTTCAGAAATAATAGTTTATTCCCCATATAACCAAAGTTTCTTCTGTACAGCTGCACATAGAAGGACTTGATAGATATGCTATTGCCATTGAAAATAACAATTTGTATATTCTGAACCCAGAAATAAAATACATTTATTCACCTGGGGGTGTTCATCTTCTTTAGAAATACTAGTAGAATAGAATTCATGTGGTATAATAAGTATAAACTTCTCCGACCCATGCATTGATGGTTTGCCCTAAAATGACCATACCCAAAATGTTCAAAATGCCTAAACTTTGTGGAGAAGTTCATTGAGTTTGACTCCTTGTGACTGTGGAATAAGCATCCTTTTTAAGAAAGCAGTATGACCTCATAGAGAAATTTGGTCTTATTATTTTAAGAATAAAGAAATCTAGTGTCAAGTATAAACTGGCCTATTAATCCATGCTAATAAATGACAGAGGGGGGAAAAATGTAAACCTTAACCTCTCCAGAGCAACTTACTTACATTCCACATTTGTATGAGAAGGCATGATTTTAGTAGTAAACACATTTAGCTGAAACTCAGCTTAGAAAAGCAGGCATTTCTTAACTTTCCTATTCTTAATTATCATCAGTCACAAGTTATTTTGATACTATATCATGCATGGTGATTATAAACTTTAAGTTTTAAAAAAGAGGCCAACAAATAAAGCAGAAAATTTTCTTTAAAAATTATCATACTAGGTGAGATTCATTTCCATCCATCAGTGGCTTTGTTTTGCTTTTCAGAGTCATCCTAAGGGACATTTACTAGGATGGCATTTTTGGGGTTATTTTGTTTTTCCCTAAATCTTAGTGATATGTCAGCAGTTGTCTTCATTCCCCTGGTCTTGCTTTGTACGTAGGGCACCCTTGGAACTTCTGCTATTGCCAATTGATTTTGTCCCAAGTGCTAATTTGGAAACTCGCAGGCAAATAAGGGAAAAGAGGCATCTATCTTTCCCTTAACTAAGTCAGATTAAAATTCTGCTTTAGATGAGTTGAAATCCACCCTCCCCCACCCCCACCCCCGCCTCCCCAGGTTGTGTCTTCATGGGTCCCGGAGCTGTGAGCACCTAGTTACCCTTCACTCACCCAGCCCTTTCCCTTTCCTCCCATCAGGCTCTTGGGATCCCAAGACCCCCTCCTGGATCCCTGAGTGGGACCCGTTGGCTGTGGGCGCTTCTGAGGTCCCGACCTCACGCATTCTGTGTGAGCCGCTGAGGAGCTGCTAAACCCCTGGCAGGCGCTGCCAACGAAAACCACGGCAGAGGAAAGGGGGACATGTGGGCTTGATGTCCAAAGCTGGAACTCGAGGTCACTTTTTGTTGAGGAAGCATCGTCCCTGGCCCTTTCCCCTTCCCTCAGCTCCAGCCTCGCTGGCCGCTGTGTGCTGGGAACACACCGAGCCTTTCCCAGCCGCCGCAGCTTTGCTCTGATCGTTCTCTCTGCCCGGAACTTCCTGCTGCTCATCTTCTGTCTCCTCATTCAGATGTCATCTGGTGTCACTTCCTCAGAGAGGCCTTCCACCCCACGACAGCTCCTGCTTTTACCGTCTCCACGGTGCTTTTCACCGTCCCACCGAGCCTCCTTCATCCATTGGTTTATTCTTATGCTCTGTGCCCCTCCCTCCTCCCTCCCCGACACTGAACTACAAGCCCCGTGAGTGTGGACCCCTCATGTCTCTCTGATCATGACGGTCACCCCTCTCTTAGGAGAGCTGCGCACTGGAGGTAGGCGGTCCTTAAATGTCGAATGAACGAATGCACGAATAAATGAACACACGAATGAATGAATGAACCGGATGGTAGTCTTCCAACTCTGCCTTAGCAGCTCTTATCGCCAGGGGCTGCAGGGACCAGCCTGGAAAGTTCTCCGTCCTTTATGGCAGGGTTTCTGTGGGACAGGCATGTCTTTTTTCAAACATGTGCCCTAGAGATAAAGTTTGGGAATGCAGCTTTCCTTTCTTCTGTTAGGGATTAGCTCTCCTTCTGAGATAACAGTTGATCCAGTTTATTCCTTGAGAGCAAAGAGTAAGTCACCATTTTCTTATTTAAACAAACAGAGTTGAGCTGTCTGAGAGGTTAACTCCGCGGCAGTCTACATTTTTAAAGTTGTTTCCTTCTTCTGTCTCAGTGCCCCTTTTGTTGCGCTCACACTGGTTTACTCGTGGTCCCTGAGGTGCTGGATGTTTTAAGGCTCTTCCCCGCCTTCGGAATGCACACACTTGTCTTTGGTTATCTTAGGCCTCCTTCTCAAGTCCTGCTTGTTCCCTGCTGCATTACTTGACTGATCCTTTGGGGCTCCCCTTTCTGTGGTCACGTAGTAGTTAAGTAAGGCTTGTTGGATTTTATCATACTCTGCTTATATTGCTCGCTGGTCTCACTGTTATTAACAGACCATGTTTATTTAAGACTTGCCACGTGCCAGGGGCTGCTCTGCGTAATAACTCCTTTACCTGTATAGGAGTCCTATGATGTAGCTGCTCTTACTATTCTGACACACTGTACTTATCGGTATCTTATAGATAAGGATTCTGAGCCCTGGAGGTTAACTATCTGTAACACAGTGAACAATTCGGGGGCCAGGATTTGCACCTTGTCGCCAGCTCCCCACTTGCACAAGTACAGGCGAGCTCGTTGTTGGCTGGACTCCTGCCCTGTCATTCTGTGCATACCAGTAGCAAGTCCGGTCAGCGCCCTACAGGGAGCACACCCTCAATAACCCGTGTCAGGGGTGATGATGAGGGAGAGGATGCAAAACCCTGGAATGTAAGATCCGGGTGAATCACTGGGAGGATGGAAAAGGAATCCTAGGAAGTTGCTGAATTTATTTTATCAAATGAATTCTTTTCTTTTCTCTCCGACTCCCCTAAATTGTTGGTAAGGAAGGAGGGGGAACAAATAAAAGAAATGTTTACTGCCTTTTGAGTGACAAGATAAAAGGAGCGGGCACTTTTGGGTCAGGTTCCCATCTGAGGATAAGGCAAGAGGCCACAAGGTGAAGGTGACCCCATTGTAGGGACCTCTGTGACTCTGTGAAAATTGAGGGAGTTTCTGTCAGTTAGTCCTGGTCACCTTGCTACCTGAGATAATCTTAACACCTGAATAAAGCAGGTCACAGTTCGCACCATGCATACAGTACAGCTGCTGATGTATTGTTTAACACATCTCATTTTCTAGAAGACTGCCTCCTACTCCAAAACAAAACTAAAGTCAGACAAATGAAAAGTGAGGAGAAGTATTTGTAATATATATGACAGATGATGGGCTAATTTCCTTGCTAAACAAGGGGCTCCTGTGTTTGTATCAATAAACGGTAACAACCCAGTAAAAGAAAACAAGTAAAGAATGTGAATGGTTAGTTCAAAGAAAAATACAGTAGCCAAGAAACATGGCCTCATTAATGATGAAAGAAAAAAAAAGTTAAAATAAGATGGTATTTTCCACTTGTCAATTAAAAACAGTTTAAACAAGTGGTGTTACCTAGTGATGGTGAAAAGTTTTCACACTGTAAGAAGGAGTGTAGATTGGCAAAAGTTGTTTTTTGCAAGAGTTTTGGTCTATCTGTACAAAATATGCAGCTCTAACTGCAGGAAAGCATATTGCATTTTCTCTTGTAACAGTTAAAACTTGGAAGTAACCTGAAAGTATATGAATAGGAATATAGGTGTTTATAGTGACCTGTTCAATAAGATACAAAGCAGCTGTTAAAAATAGCAAGTCAATCTATGACAATGATATGGACCAATGCTGCAGGAATTTTATATACAGTAGAGCATATCTGAAGAAACTAGCAAATGTTTCCATATAGTTTAAGCATGTACCAGCAAATATGCACATGTGCAAATATGCAGATATATATGCTTTTGTATGCATGGGCTCTACATGAGACTGTTTTGGTTATTATCTCTAGAAAGCGGGACTCTGGTTGTTGGGAAGCCTTTATTTCTTGGTTAGTCTTTTGAACTAGTTGAAATTCTTATTTTAATCATATATTAGTTTTGAAGAAAAACCCCATTTAGAGTATATTTAAAAGACTTTATTAAAGGAGAATATATTTCAGCATTTTTAGAAAGTCACTTACAGAGAAGAACTAGATATTTTTTCTTGTGGTCCATGCTCCTGGCATGTTGTAATTCCTGTTAGAAATTAAGATTTTCTTTGTTATACATTCTAAGAGCCATACATTTTGCCAGTCTCTCACTCCCACCACTGTTCTGGATGGTTCCCTTCCTGCTGTATTACCTTTGGCTACTGACTTGAAGGAGGAAATTCCACGTATTCTCTGCAATTATGATTCTTATTCTCTTGTTCATGATTCTGGATATTTATGATTTGTGATGCTTTATTATACCTCAAGAACCATAGAGGAAGCATACTTAAATAAGTATTCCTTTTCAGAAGCTGTTTTGAACTGACTGAGAGACAGTGAGATCTAAATCTGCAGAATCTGCAGTGGGTTTGGGGTCCACAGATTTAAAAATCTCCCCGAATCTGTGTTTTCTCCCATGCTGTGCAGAAAGTAAGCTTGTGCACAGAGTACTGCATTCCGGTGTGGTTTATAAACAGCCAAAGGACAAAACTGGTTTTTTATTAAAGGAGAGAATGGAGCATTGAAAATGAGAAAAAAAAAAAACCTATAAAAACATCAAGTAAGGGTGCATGGGTTTGGAGGAGGTATTTTTGTGGCCTGTGACCCTTGCACATTTAAGGAATCAGCAGGCCAGTTGGTGGGTCTCACTCTAAGTGCCGTCCCCCTGCTCCCCTGGACCAGCACAGCTGAATTCCGCTGAGACTTGCCAGTGGGCCAGATGTGAGTGAGTCTGCCAGAGTTAGCTGAGCGAGTGGTGCAGTGAACTGAAGAAGTGTCCTTAGTAACACACTTATGCTCTGTTTGTAGCACCTATTTCGTAAGGGAAGCCAGATAGTTGAGAGAAGAGGGGCAAGGGCTGGGAGGCTGGAAACAAGAGAAGTTTCCTCATGTTGCTTTTGTCCTCTTTAAGGGCACAAAGTGTGGTTAGAGGATAGAAGTAGATGATGAAGTAGCAGAAGAGAAATGCTCTTTAATCAGAAAGATCTCTCAGTCCCCAAGACTGTATTGACCAGCTGGTAAAAGGAAGTTCTGCTACATGAAAACATAAAAAAAAAAAAAAATCCAATAATTTTCTTATAAAAATCTACTTCTCTTTAATCTTTGTGTCTTATGTCGATTTCCCACCTATAATTCACCAGAATGATCCATTTTGCCCTTCACCCGGAAGAGTGGAAAAAAAAAAAAAAGGAATGAAAAATAACGAATTGTCCGACCTATTTAATGTTGAAAGGCAGAAGTGTGTCCTTGTCACAGAGGCAAAACTTAATAAATGAAAGCTTGTCAGAGTCACTAAGGCAAATCAGTGACTAACTCACTGCGATCAGTGATAGAAACGCTGGACTTTCCCTGCTGCCGACACAAACCCAGACCCATCCTGGAAATATTCTGGCTCCCCCAGTGTGGTGCTGGAACCCTGGTCCTGCCGGCTCACCCATCCAGCCTTGCTCGGCCTCAAGGAAGTGAACAAAGACTGATTGTTCTCCAGTTCACTGCTGCTTGAATAAGGACACCCAGAGGGACAGTTCACACTGGAGATGGGGCAGAATTCTCCCAGCCGCTCAAGCCCTGGCATTGATGCAACGGCTGATGGCCTTTCTGCTGAAAAAATGACAACAGTTAGCAAGTTGCCTATGGAAAGCGGAAAGGGCAGCTGCCAACTCGAAGCCTAGCAAAGTCATTCCCTGTTCTCCCCGGAGGTACCCAGATCAGCAGATGCTGCCTTATTGACAACCCAACACCATGTTGGTTTCCCAGCCCTCAGAACGTGACACAGACACAGCCTTCCAAGTAGCGTTGGCCCAAGAGTATGGCTCTCACAGACAGGACCCCTTCAGCTCTTCTCTTTGTTGTGATTTCTTGCAGTGGGACACGGGGCCTAGATTTGCTGGAATTTCACAAGGCAGGGGATATGGGTGATGGTGGAAGAATATCAGTTCTAGTAAGTCTTCTAGGCCCCATCAGGTATGACCTCCTATCCAACAGTCTCCCTATATCTTGCTTCTTACCATTCCTGTTTTTTCTATGTATATCCACAAAATGAATCTTTTGCTTTCAGCCCAGCTCTTTAAGCTGTTGGAACCTGACAGGTTTAACTGTGAAGCATCTTAGGATATGATCCTTGCCAGTGACAGGTGAGGTGGGCGGAGGGTGCTATTTCTAGCACTTAGTGAAGCTCTGGAAGCTGTGTGACACCAGATTGTGTTTAGGACCAGATCAAAGCCACTGTGCTTCTCATCTCAGCCACCTTTGTCCCTCCTGGCACGGAAGCCGTCCGCACAGGGGTCCTCTCACGTACAGTCATTTCTGTTCCCATCAGCAGGTTTCTTCTGCAAGAACCATCCTGCCAGTGCCCCTTCCCTGAAGTTGTGGTTTGCTCCTAGGTCTTCTGAGAGCTCAGACTTCTTTATACAACTCTGGCTGTATCTGAAACTTGCCTCTTCTGTAGAGAGGATATCCTCCCTGTGCAATTTCTACGCCCCAAATGCTCCTGGACTTGGAGATGGTATGAGCATCTCCTGACTCTCCATTTCTTCTCCCATCTTAAGTAGAAAACTTTCTCACCTTGAGTTCCAGGCAATCCTGCCACTACCCTTCCTGGTCATTTGGGTGGACTTTTCTTTCCTTATCCGCTCTGATAAGTCATGTAAATCTTCTCCTGCTTTACAATGGACTGTGTGCTCTCACTGGCTTGCCCTTGCTTGTTGGAATATTTGTTGTTTTCTTTTTTCACCCACTCACATCCTGTCTCACTCAACTCTCTTACCTTTTCCCCTAGTCCTTTCCTTGAAAACTCCTGCCAATAGAGATTTCTTCTTTAAGTTTTACTGTAGCCCCTCTTTGGCCCATAATTATATGCAGTGATTGTGACAGCTGACTATTATTTTGTATTATAATTTAAATCCTGTAATGCTGTATAACTTTTCGATGTTGTGTGCCTTCCAGATCTGTTTAGATTGTCGAGCTCTTTGAAGAGAGAACCTGCTGGGAACTTTCTTCCATATAATTCTCATCAAACCTATGTCTGATATTTAAGTGTCTGATAAGTGTTTGTGGAATGTAAGAAAGAATTAGTCAATCATGAAGAGTATCTTAAGACGTTAGGGAGCCTGGCCTTCTTTTGTTGCTGGTTTGCCAGCTGTGGCCTTTCCTAAACAAATTTCCGGATGTGAACTCCCAGTTTTAACTTGCCATGAGATTTGAGAGAGCTACAGTAAGGTCATTTGAGCTTGTAAGAAAAAAAAAAATGTTTTTAACTAAACGTTATAAGTACAAAGTAAAAGTTTGTAGTAGAATCAAAGTAGTGTCTATATTCACCGTCATCTCTAGAAATAAGGAGATACAGTGTTCTTCAAGGAAAACCTAATGTTCCCCATTTCAATTACTACAAAATGCTTCTTTTGTCTTTTGCTACCTATTAGGAAAGAAACACAATTAGTTCTATGGTTAAAACAATTGGACAACTAAGCCTAGTAACTGTTTTTAATCGCTTGCTTGTTTTCTTGGAAGCATCAAAGAGAACGGGGAAGGTTAAAAGTTTAGAAAAAAATACTATTATTTATGCCTCATGATACAGTTAGAGCTGACCATGGGACACTTTTTGCTGTGCTTTGAACGTCCATTGGCATCAAAGTACTTTTCATTTGAGGAAAACATTCCTAAATGAGAGTATTTTAAGTAAGGGGAGATTTGGGAAGATTGAAAACTCTTAAGTGTGGGAGGAGGTGGGCTATAACTGCTGAGCCTTTCTCTGCTTTGATTCCTCTGCTCTGTGCTGGCTCTATCAAGCAGTATGTCATCCTGAGCTGCAGTGGAGCATATTCATACATATTTACCAGTTGCAAATTATAAATGTGCAGCCCGGAGAGTAGCACTGTTCTTTGTCTTTCTGCTTTTCTTTCTGCACTAATGATCTAAAAACTCCTAAGGCATTCAGAATCTGGAGGCTGATTTTGTAACTTGTCATTTCCTTTGTGCGCCAATTAAGTCTTTGTAATTTAAATGGAATTTTATTTTCCAGCTTAGAAGCTTCCATGTAGGTAGACTGAGGTTTTCTCCATCCTGTTGGGGCTTTAATATAATGAGTTATTAAGGTACTAGGAGAAATATTGATTCTGCTAATAGCTTCTGCCTTGCCACATAATGTTTTACATTTTCCTCAGCTGAAAGACCGTATTCCCTTTCTCGTCATCTGATTGACCATAAAGGCTTTGGCCTTTCCTCTGCAATTATCTCACTTATCAAAGCGGTGGGAAAAGTCAGGTACAGACTAATTAGTGAAGGGAACATGTCTAAATAGAGCACTTTAAATAATACAAAAAAGTACAATCCAGTACTGTGAAATTAGCAAAGTTGGGTACAAAGTAAAGAAGCAAGGGTTGAGAATACTAATCGTTGGGGACACATGTGCTACTGATGGCAGTTGTCCTTTGTGTGATTATTAAGACACAGATAGGGTGATGTAATAATAGCACTTTTCCTCCATAGCTTCTCTCCTTGATCCTAGCTTCTGTTTACTTTTGAAAGATTTGTGATATTAGTGGGTTTGAGTTTATTGTAGATTTACTTTTCAGAGTTTAGTATCTTGAGATAACTACGTACAGGAATATATCGTTCAGCACGAGCTCTTGGGTGTAAAGACATGTTAAAAATACAAGTATCATTTTGTTATAGATAAAGCTACTTTGTACTTCCAAAATGTCTTAGAAGTCTTACTTATTGCCAAGGTATAATTAGCCCAATTTTGAAAATTTAAAAGAATGCTAGAAAATAAACAAATGGGACTATATCGAACTAAAAGCTTCTGCATGGTGAAGGAAACCATAATCACAGTTAAAAGGCACCCTAGGGCTTCCCTGGTGGTGTATTGGTTAAGAATCCGCCTGCCAGTGCAGGCGACACGGGTTCGAGCCCTGGTCTGGGAAGATCCCACATGCCACGGAGCAGCTAAGCCCGTGCACCACAACCACTGAGCCTGCGCTCTAAAGCCTGCGCACCTAGAGCCCGCGTGCCTAGAGCCCGTGCTCTGCAACAAGAGGAGCCCCTGCAATGAGAAGCCTGCGCACCACAACGAAGAGTAGCCTCCACTCGCCGCAACTAGAGAAAGCCCACGTGCAGCGACAAAGACCCAGTGCAGCCAAAAATAAATAAATAAATAAAATAAATCTATTTCAAAAAAAAAAAAGGCACCCTACTGAATGGGCGAAAATATTTCCAAATCATATATCCAATAAGGGGTTTATATCCAAAATATATAAAGAACCCATACAACTCAACAACAACAAAATAAACAAAAACCTGATTTTTAAAAATAGGGGAGGGACCTTCAAGATGGCGGAGGAGTAAGACATGGGGATCATCTTCCTCCCCACAGATATATCAGAAATACATCTACATGTGGAACAACTCCTACAGAACACCTACTGAACACTGGCAGATGACATCAGACTTACCAAAAGGCAAGAAAGTCCCCACGTACCTGGGTAGGGCAAAAGAAAAAAGAAAAAACAGAGACAAAAGAATAGGGACGGGACCTCCACCTCTGCGAGGGAGCAGTGAAGGAGGAAAAGTTTCCACACACTAAGAAGCCCCTTCACTGGTGGAGATGGGGGGTGGGCAGGGGGAAAGCTTCAGAGCCATGGAGGAGAGCACAGCAACGGGGCTGCAGAGGGCAAAGCGGAGAGATTCCCGCACAGAGGATCGGTGCCGACCAGCACTCACCAGCCCGAGAGGCTTATCTGCTAACCTGCTGGGGCGGGCGGGGGCTGGGAGCTGAGGCTCGGGCTTTGGAGGTCAGATCCCAGGGAGAGGACTGAGGTTGGCTGCATGAACACAGCCTGAAGGGGGCTAGTGTGCCAAAGCTAGCTGGGAGGGAGTCCGGGGAAAAGTCTGGAACTGCTTAAGTGGCAAAGAGACCATTGTTTCAGGGTGCGCGAGGAGTTGGGATTCAGAGCACCGCCGAAACGAGCTCCAGAGACAGGCAGGAGCCGCAGCTATCAATGCGGACACCAGAGACGGGCATGAAACGCTAAGGCTGCGGCTGCAGCCACCAAGAAGCCTGTGTGCGAGGACAGGTCACTCTCCACACCTCCCGTCCTGGGAGCCTGTGCAGCCCACCACTGCCAGGGTCCCGTGATCCAGGGACAACTTCCCTGGGAGAGCGCGTGGCACGCCTCAGGCTGGTGCAATGTCATGCTGGCCTCTGCCACCCGCAGGCTCGCCCCGCATTCCGTACCCCTCCCTCCCCCAGGCCTGAGTGAGCCATAGCCCCCAAATCAGTTGCTCCTTTAACCCCATCCTGTCTGGGCGGGGAGCACATGCCCTGAGGCGACCTACACGCAGACGCAGGCCCAAATCCAAAGCTGAACCTCAGGAGCTGTGCGAACAAAGAAGAGAAAGGGAAACCACTCCCAGCAGCCTCAGGAGCAGCAGAATAAATCTCCACAATCAACTTGATGAACCCTGCATCTGTGGAATACCTGAATAGACAACAAATCATCCCAAAACTGAGGAGGTGGACATGGAGAGTAACTGTAGACTTGGGTTTTGCTTTCTGCATCTAATTTGTTTCTGGTTTTATGTATATCTTAGTTTAGTATTTAGAGCTTATTATCATTGGTAGATTAGTTTATTGATTTGGTTGCTGTCTTCCTTTTTATATAGAAACATGACTGACTTTTGTATGTTGATTTTGTACCCTTTACCTTTACTGAATTAGTTTATTAATTCTAACAATCTTCCGGTATCTCATTTAAATTACATATGGGCCAGTGAAGGGTTCCTTTTGAGATAAACGTAGGCAGAAATAGGATTGCAATCCAGACTACTGTTTAATTAGTAATGTTGCTTCCTATTTGGTCTCTGTTCCTTCTGATGTGTAGTTGTATCTTTGTGTACACCTGTCTTTTTGTATCTTGTATACATTTTGGAAGGGATGGAAAATCTCTTTAGAATCTCCAAAGAAGATTGTGGAATCTCTTTGGAAATAACAAGGAATGTCTCCTGTATTTATTATATTATTACAAGCACCCACCTGTAATTATGTATATTTTCCCAAGTGGCATTAGTGCACTTGGAAAGATAATGTTGTGCTTTCTCCCAGTATTCTAGGCCTAGAATGGAGACAATAACAACAACAAACCAATACTTCAGTGTATCTACCTTAAATAAACATCCGCCATGTGCCTGATTTATGCTGTGCTTTTTGTTTCTTCATTATCCTGCACTTCCTTTAATCCCTCTACTTGTCATTTTCTACGGGAACTGACAATTTGTAAGAACAGAAACCAAAACAAAATTGAATCATACAAATGACATCAGAAAGGAAGGAGGTATTTTAGTGAGCCAGTTCTGAGAAATGGTGAGTATTTGACCCCAGTGAAGTATGAGCTTTCTCTTCAGACTCTGTCATCAGAGCAGCCAAGTGTCAAGCCCAGTGTGTCTTATGGGGCAGCTTTTTTTTTCTTTTCTTGTTTGTTTGTTTTGTTTTGGAAAATTAAAATACTTGAGGAATGGTGGTAGTCCTACATTCACCATTGACTTTTGTCATGACTTCTTCATAGACCACTCAAGGCAGGTTCACCAGTTCAGTACATAGGTGCTGATTATATAGCTACAGCTATATAATCCTAAGCCAAATAGTAATACTTACGTTCTCCGCTGTTGCCATCTTTCCTGTTTATATACCTTTGCCATGTCCTAGTGTCCCCTCTTACCTTTAGGTGCCCATTGTGTCCTTAGGTTGCCTCTGACTGTCCAAAGTTCCCATTTTGTTTCAGGACCTCTCAACTTCCACCCCCAACCTTCCACCTGCCCACCTACAAAAAAGCCCAGGCTCCAAAATTACTTCTTCCTCTTAGTGTCATTACAAACTTCCATTTTTTTTCTCTAATTCTGGCTGATTAAATTAGGAAAAAGTAATATGATTAAACTAATTCATAATAAGATCTCTGTAACCAGTGAAAACCCCTCCCTTAATTCTATGGGTATGTTTCCATTTTAAAGGAAAATGATAGTCTTCAAATATGCTACTTACGTGGATAAACAATAATTTGTTCATTCATTAGTTCAGTAGATAACTGAGTGCCTAGTCTTACTGTCATATGTTAAGACAGATAAAGGACCGTGAAGTCAGGTAGGTCCTTTCCGGTCGGTTGGTCCTGGACCTTAAATTATGACATGGTCTAAACCCTTAAGTCACTCTTGTTTGGGTCCTGCTATTCATCCCGGGAGTGCATGATCCTGCGTCTGCATGATCCTACCCTAGGCAGCAGCGATCTCAGAGCAAGTGGGAGGAGGAAGAAAGGGAGGAGGAAGGAGGAAGAAAGGGAGGAGGAAGCAGGAAGGAAGGGAGAGGAAGTCCAGTTTCAGAGATGAGAGGAAGCAAGCTGGGGCATGGAGATGCAGTGGAAACAAAGCGAGGAGAAAGTGTAGCCAAGGGAGTTGAATTATTTAACCATCAAAATCTCTTCTGACCCTAAAATTCTATGTAAATGAGAAAGAAAAAGGGAGGAAATAAGAATGAAAAGGGAAGTGGGAAGGTTCTGGGAATACAGTAAAAGCTGCATTTTTTAACTAAGAGCCTCAGATTAATAAATGTATTATGATGCATGTTTGCCACCTAGAGCAGAGGTGAGCCCTTTTCTGTGGCTTCTGGGAATTTCAAAAATCAATTGGCATATGACTCCCCTGGCATGCCCCTTCTGTGACATGACAGAGCATCTCCCACGGGAGGTGGAGCCTGTCAATAAATACTTCAGCATTTTCTTTTTCAGCATTTTCTTTCCTAAGCCAGAACCCTCAGAGAGAGTTGGTAGTATATCAGAAGTCTCTCAGAGGATCAGGGTTACAACCTGCTCCTTCCTGGCAGAGGTTGGAGAGATGATGCACGGAAACATCAGGTAGAGATGAGGACTGGCTAAGAACAAAGTCCAATCTCCTTATAAAGTGAATGTTTGCTAAACTGAAGTAGTGGGGTGGAGGGGAGTTTAGGGTTTGTGAGGAGAATTTAAACACACTAAGCTCACTGTATACGTGTTAAGTCAAAACAGCCTTATCTTGTCTGGGTTGGTGCCCACGTGCAGTTGCACTGGGCCCATCCTCTCCTGCCCTGGCTAGGTGTAGCCATGGAAGGAAGCCCCCAGGAGGCTAGAGCAGCTTTGTGGGCAGTTGGGCCACCGTGATGTCAGGTGGGATTTAAATGGTGTTAGGATAGGAAATGTTCTTTTGCTCTGCAGTCAAACATAATCAGTAATGGTTGTAGCTTAGAAACCAATGACTACTAAATTTGATCAAATTATAAGGTACCTCTTAAGACAGAAGAAAATGCTTTTGTTATATAAAAATGCTTTGTAGCTTTTAAAGGTGAGCTTTTCTGCCTGGAGCAGAAATATGCTATGTAATTTTTTTAGAAGATAAGCAATCCCCCAAACTCAATTTAATTGCCCCATTTTGAGGCCTCACCTCAGATGTCAACTCATTATCTGTTAGGTGTGTCATGCTTGGAGGAAGATCCGAGAAAGAGTGTCTTGAGGGGGTAGCATCTGCGACCTTGATTTTATTTTTAAAAGCCAAGTGAAATTAAATTTAAGATTCTGTGTTTTTTTGAGAGTTACCTAAAGTTCCTCAAAAAATAAAAAGGTCTCTTGCATTATTAGAGTATTTGAAGGACGTTGCTGGGATAAGACACAAATACACTAGGGATTTACTCTTTAAATATGGGTTGTTTATGGTCTAAGCTTTTCAGTAATTAAGAGACATATTTTGTGATGAAACCCTTGCTGTAATAGCATAAAACAGTGATTTAAATTCTGTTGTAACATCTCAAAAGGTTCATCAGAGATTAGCTCTCTTTTCAACACAATACAAAGTGCAACTCTTTTGCTGTGTACAGGTGTCCTGAAGATAGGTCTTGCAATCTTTGGAAGGAGGAGAATTGGCGTTTTTGAGCACATTATTGTGGGAAAGTTACTTGACCTCTCTGAGGCTTCATTTTCTCATGTATCAACCAGACCAGTAATATTTATCTATCTTTCAGAGTTTTGGTGGTGGTTGATTCTCTGAGCAGTGGAATTGCATCTTATTTCTAGAAGGGATAGCTGTACCTTATCTGCAGTCAGGTACAAGAAGAGAAAGATGTGTAGGCAAAGCTATGCTTGAACTGTCCCTAAATTGCCTATAAAGAATGACAAACGTGGTTCTCTGCCTGCTTGCACCATCTCTTGGGAAGTCCTGCACAGCCCATTTTTCCCTCCAGCATGAGACTGGGTAGCTGATAGTGAGCTCTGGAGGAAGACCCCATGTTGTATGAAAACTTGCATATGGTGGGATGCCCACCATGTGTGTGTAAGATACCCAAACCCAGACCTTCCGCAGCTAGTATTGGTTTCTCTTCCCCTTGCTCCGAGGACCTTGGTATCTGTCTTTCCTGAACCAACAGGACCTGAATGTGGGATTCAGTACGGCTTTAAGGCCTTGATCACAAGAGTTTCACTTGAAGTGGACGGTTCTGAACTGAGAACCGGGTTATTGCGAGATGGTCCTCATTTTCATCCGACACTGAGGAGGACACAGATGGGAGTGAGGCTCAGAGCCTATGTACATTTGCAAGATGCAGAGCAGTATCTTCTAGTATCCACTTATGCCATTAGTATTTTAAGTAATAGTAAATTTATGCAGTGTTTAAAATGACATCATCTGAAAAGGCATGTATTGCTGTTCCATAGGCTATTTTTACATGAAGTATCTTTGATCGTAGTGTAACACGAAACTTCTATTTTTATGACATCAACAATATAAACTGAAAATATAAATGGAGTTAGAGATGAATTAAAGTTATTTCACTAGGTTGTGGGTTGGATAGAGAGGCTAGCACTTCCTAATGAATTATTTTAAAATACTTCAGCGGTTAATGTTTTGCTATTCTTGTCTGAGTCGGGCTTTAGGGACTAGGTAAAAATGCATTTCTCAGTGACTGAATTTTCAGATTTCCATTTGCAAGACAGAGGCATTAAAGATGTAGGGTCTTCTGGAGACTATTTCATTCTATTTCTGAATAAATTCAGTGTGACACCACGGAAGAACTGTCTCTGTCAACAACAGTCTAATTCCATAAATATTTGCTATTTTGTGCCAAGGATGGTCCTAGATGGCAAGGATAAAAAGCCTTTGGGGAATTTTTTATATTTAAGATGAACATAGAAGCAGAGAGTTTCAAAAAGTGTAGCAAATTCGGTGGCAGAGGGAAGCACAAGAGTCAGTGGGAGTTCCAGAAAGGGGCCCGAAACCACTGGGTGAGAGTCTGGAGAGAGACTTTTTAAAAAATTAATCACTTTAAAGTGAACAATTCATTGGAATTTGGGAGGGTTTTGGCTGGAGGGAGTATCTGAAATCAGTTTGGATAGGATTTTGATGAAAGAGGAGGAAAGAGGTGAATGGAGGCGTAGACATCACATAGTAAATATCTGTTGGTCTTACATGGTGGTGTGCATTCCTTTCCTGGTAACAACACCTCAAGTTTTCCTTTGGGAACCAGGTCTCTTCTTAACCTGTGGAATTCAAGTGGTGCTGACATCATCCCACTCAGAGTATTACTCCCTCACCCTGCTTGCAAACCACAGAGATGGCATGTGAACCAAGCCAGGTTAATTAGACCAATCTTAAAATATTTCTTGAACTCATGGAAGAAATTTGTTTTGTTTTGTTTTAAGCTTAGGTTGTTATATGATACAGAATTTCTGGTAATTATTTTAGCTCTATTAATGATAACTTGCTTAAAAAGAAAGCCATTGCAGAGGGTAGCAGAATTAAGGAGAAAGCTTCTGATAATATAAATTAAGCAGCTAGATCTAGCCATACCTGAATCCATTATCCCTTGGACTTTTCAGCTGAGTGTGCCAATAAATGCTCCTTTTTACTTTAGCTACTTTGAATTGGGTTTCTGTCATTTGAAACTGGAACAGTTCTAATAAACTATTTTGGGTTTTGGGGGGTTTTTAAAGAAATTTTGTTACTTTTGACTTAAAAAGAAACTGTGGCAGTTTCCTAATATTTCCTCTGAAAGGGAAGCTTATTTCTTCTTTTTACGTGTACGGATTATTTATCAGAAATTAAGCTTAGTTCTAAAAGTCTTATTTCAGAACAGCATTTTATGTCAATTATACACAAAAGAAGACTATCACCAAATTTTAGACACAGAAAGTTGTTAATTTTATATAAAATTTTATTTTGTTTTTATATATGCTCTAGCCCCCCGCTTACTGAGGAGAACTTAGGTTTCTAGACACGGATGCCCCTGGCAGTTGGGAAGTTAAACCTGAACACCATTCTCAGGTCTGCACCTGCCTTACCTGACAGCACTTGGGTCTCAGACCCCTCTCTTTTCTGGGTTTGCAGTGATACCTCAGCACCAGAGATTCCCACTTTCTAGAAGTGACTCGGAAGAAGTCATCTCTTGTTTAGTCTCACTGCAGTTTTTCGAGCCATCTGAAGATATGCAGATGTATTCAGGCAAAACACATTTTTTTTTTTTTTGTTTTTTGTTTTTTTTTTTTTTGCTGTACGCGGGCCTCTCACTGTTGTGGCCTCTCCCGTTGCGGAGCACAGGCTCCGGACGCACAGGCTCAGCGGCCATGGCTCACGGGCCCAGCCGCTCCGCGGCATATGGGATCCTCCCAGACCGGGGCACGAACCCGTATCCCCTGCATCGGCAGGCGGACTCTCAACCACTGCGCCACCAGGGAGGCCCCAAAACACATTTTTTGTAGTATCTGATCATCCGTCGTTAACTCAGTCTAGTCATTCCAAATAGTAAAATTGGCTCACCAGTATTTCAAAAATGAAAACATTCCCTTGGGACCTACAAGACTAAAACAAACCCACATTGCACCTCTGTCTGTCTCATCTGGTGATTATTTAGCAAGTGTACTTGCAGAGCTTTCTCTTTGATGTCTTTTTAAGTTACCTTTTCAATCAGAGATAACTTTCATCTTCACACATCATTAATGACTTTTGTAAACGTTTGTTCCCCTTATACACATATCTTGTCATTTATCTGGGGGTACAAATTAAGTTAATGTGTTCTTCTATGGGTTCTCTGGCACTTTGAAACCATTGCATTTCCATGCATTTCCATATTTTGTCTCCGGTTTGTTTTCATTTAAGGAAAAAAAAAGCAGGTGTAGACTTAAGAACATTAACTTGACAAAAGTAGTTGATTGTATTAGGGAACTAAAATAAAATTCAGACTTTGCTAAAGAGCCTCGTTCCCCAGTTGGTCTTTGGACCTAGGGTGGGGTTCTTGGAGAAGTTAACTGTGATCCAGTTCAGAGGCAAGAGGACGGGCCAGGTCCATCTCTCCTGTGATTTAATGGTTGGCTGAGCCAGCTTAACAAACAATGAGCTTGCATGCCTTGTTGAAACAATAATCCTCAATTGGTCCAAAGGGAGATGCTAACAACTCATATGGGGAGAAAAGCAGTTTAGTCCAGCCTGCATTGTCTGTGTCTGAGATACTTTGCAGAAGGTACTCATTTCCAAGGAATTCAATCTGACGTCGAGACTTGGCAAGTCAAACCCAGGGATGTTGTGAGAAGGATAACTTAATTTGTACTCTTCTATTTTCTGGTTCCTGTTTCTTTCTGTTCAAGCCATTCTGAAGTACTTAGGAGTGGTAAGTGAGACTGTGGTGGTAGGTAAAAGGTCTTCTTTTGATGATAGGTCTTGATTGAATGTTTTTCACAAATAAAAAAGTAGAAATTGGGGGTTCAGGGCACATATCTCTGCTGTTGAAATCTGCAGCCTTTCAAGGCATGGATCCTTAGAAGGCACTGAGCTGGAGACATGCAGTGAGGAGGCAAAGGGGATTTATTTTGATTTAGGTCTCTTCCAGTGGCCTCCCTTTGCTGTGAGAGTGACACAGGGACTCCTTCCTACTGTCCACAAGCCCTTGTGAGATGCCCCTCCTGCCCCCGTGACCCCTCCTCATGCCACTTGCCCACTGTTAGCAGACTCCAGGTGTACAGGTCGAGGTTCCCCTCCACCGTTGCACAGGGCATTTGCATCTGCTACCTATGCTGCTCTTGACCAGAACCAGAGCTTGGTGGCTTCTTTTGATTCTTTAGCTTTCAGCTTGAATGCCAGCCCCTCCAAGGACCTTCTCTAAACCCGCTTAAAACTTCCTCCACTTCTTACCCAGTCATTCCATCCAGTGACCACGTTTTACCACCTTCATAGCATTTATCACTATTTGAAATTGTCCTTTAGCTCATCTATTTCCTGTTCCCACTAGAATTCATGGACTAGCATAATTACTTATGCTTTGTCTCCTTTTGTGTACAATAATTTCATGCACTTTGCTTTCTGTGTTTCCTTTTTAAAATATTTTAGCCAAGTACTGTGATCATATTTTCTTTCTTAAAGTTTTGATTGTTTCTTTGTTTGTTTATTGTGCCTGGAGCACAACATTTTTTGCTACAGTTTTTCATTTACTTAATTTTTCTTGACTTGCAGGCCAAGTTCCAACCCCTCAGTAAAATGCCACCTAATAAAACTGTCTGTACAATTTTTAAAAAATACATGTTCCATGAGGATGGGGACCTTATTCATCACTGAATAAGTGGTGAGTATATAACACCACCACCAATATAACTAAGTCTTCCCAGCACTTAAATATCATTTAGCACAATATAGGGGCTCAATTAACAATGAATATCCGAATTTTCTAGACCCGTTCAAATGCTGATCCACTGTTATATATGAATCAAACATAAACCAATGTCGATAGTTCAGTTGCCCCTTGCCGTTGCCGGGAAGACTTCAACCAGTTGACATAACACCACCTCCCTTCACCCCACACCTATCGGAGGTCCCTGTGGCTCAGACCAGGTGGCCAGTTTGATTGGCTGAAAGAGAAGAACAGTGGATGCAAACGGTCAGACATATCATTGGCTTGGAGGAGACACCTTCCTCTGAAACATCGTCTGACACAAACAGCATCCACCCCTTCGCCCCCAGGAAACACACACAGCGTTACACAGTGTGGATGTCAACCTTCGAAGATCCACAAGTCCCCGAAAGTTTCTTGCCATTTTTCCACATGGGACCTTTGGCTTTGCTTTATGAAATTGTGTAACCCTGCCGCCTGGCAGAAAAGCAGGGAGAGAAGCAGGAAGCTCAGCATTCCCAGTCGATCTTTCATAGAGACTGGGGGCCCACAGACCAGACCACTGACTGACGCCATTCGTGGGATTCTAGTCCGTCCCTCCCCACCCTTGTATTTCCTTCTCCCCTGGGGCCTCTTATTTGTGTAAGAGAGGACACAGAAATAGACCTGACAAAAAGATGATTTTTGTGAAGCAGTTTAAAGGCAGAATAGAAAGCGAATACCACCCTCGGGTCAGCCGGAAAGACTAGATGTGTAAGAACCGTATTTTCCTTGTCACTTTGAAGACGGCAGGATGAGAAAACTCAGCACCTTCGTACACCTAGGGATCCTTTGGAGATGACTGTCTGTTTACTGATACACACGTGGCCTGTTTCAATGGGAGGCACAGGCTTTTTGCGTTAATGATACCTGGAATTCTTCTGAGATGGCAGAGAAGCATCATCAGCCCTCTGGTTCCCCTCCACCCTCAGACACAGCGCCGTGGTCACAAGAGGGCGGGGCTGCCGGCGAGGTCAGCTTGGACAGGTGCTCAGAGGTGCCCTGTCACCTCAAGGCGCTAGGGGTTGGGAGGACAGAGCACAGGATGCAGAGTTAGCGGTGCGAGGTACTTGTGTGGAGATGGGGGCAGAAGGAAGTTTGGAAAAGAAAATCAGGATTGGCCTCTATTCAGTATGGCTTGTCATAGGCTTGTTTCCAAGCAAAACAACTGTTCTCTCTTATCAACCCATTCTTTGCTTTTGAAATTAAGCAAAAACACCACTCTCTCCGCAGTCTTAAGTGCACGGCTTGTCTTGACCCCCATGTGCCTTCAATTATTGGCTTCTTCCCAGAGCAGAGAGACGTGCTAACTTCCGGTCAGGGGAGATGCAGCTTACCTGATGGAACTTGACTTTGGTTCCTTTTGTAGTCGGACCATTTGGGAGGTGGGTGTTTCCTGTTGAGATTACATTCCTAGTCCAAAAAAAACCCCGGTGAGCTAATATGGGCATGAAGATTGGCCCTTGTAATTGTTTTGGCAATAGGGATACTGTCTTATCAAGAAAATACAACAGCACCTTTTTTAAATTCAACTCTGTCAACTTTTATCAAGCATCTCCCGGGTGTCAGGCCCTGTGTTGCACTCAGGGGATGAAAAGAGATGAAAAGTGCTCATCGTGAGGGTAGAAAACAAGATGCCTGCTTATACAGGATGAAGGATAAGAAGCAGTTGTGTGCTTGGGTTCTTATGTTATTATAATTCAAAATAGTCGTTTATCAAATGCCTAACTTTTGTCAGGCACTTGCGCGAATCATCTCCACTCCTTGTAACAGTCTGGCTAAGGAGATAGTATTAACTTTAATTTACAGCCAAAGAAACTAAGACTCAGAGAGGATGAATAACTTTCCAAGTTTATACAGGGCGGAAGTGATTCTGATTCACTGCATACTTTTTTACTTTTTTTCAGTTGGACAATAATTTAGATAGGAATGTATTTTCAAATAAAGCCAGATCATAGGCCAGTTTTTAAGACCCTCTGACAAAAGAGATACCCAAAGGAGAGAGAGGATCTTCTTAATGTTTAAAAGCCCAGTGATCTAGTGTGGCTAAAGGATTTGAGGACTACTTAAAGAGAATCAACATGTGACACAGAATGAGAGAAAGAAGGGATAATTTCTAAGACGTTTGAAGCAAGGTTTTCTTCTCTGTTCTATGACTGGGAACAGGGATAAGGCGAAAGCTCGGAGTTTTATTTTGAAGGTATAAAGCCCAAGGTAAAAAATGAGCAACAGCAGATCTTTAACATAAGGTCCTTTCCTGTTAGAAGAAGGGGGCGGGGAACCTTAAATACCGTAGCTCAGTGACTCACTTTTTATGACAAACCACAGAGTTAAAAAGCATTTTATATGACAAATCAATAATACACATTTATATATTCTCACAAAATACTTTCGCATATATATGTGAAACAAGTATTTCATGAAACATTACCTTTGTTACATGATATACTCTGATACCTTCTACTCTAGCTTATAAAACAAATTCTGGTAATGAGCCATGTACTGATGGCTCACGACATGATGTTTGAAAAACAAGGCTCTATCTAATCCATCAATTTTTTTTCCTCTCCTCTCTTCATTCCTTAACCCCAGGAGAAACATCTCTACGGCAAACAGTAGAGGCACTAACACCCTTCCCCTCCTTCACCCCTTTCTCATTCCACGATCCCATGTACAACACACGTGCCTCCCGCCCCCGGACCTTCCACACATACCTGTGCTTTAAATTCCAGGGACCTCTGGTATCTGTACCAGTTCACTTTTGCCGATGAGGGATGTGTATTATTTATTATTGGCGCTCTGCGGATTATGATTGTTGAGGGTCCCCCCCACCCCCGTAAATGAAGCTTCTCTAACGTTCAGAAAATATTCTTTCTTTTGGATGCTTTTTGACATAACTTTTATAACTTGAGGGAAAAAAAAGAAAAACTTGGTACTCAACAGTCTTACAATTCCATTAGGAACTTTTCCTTTTATTTTCAAGAGAGAGATCAAAACTTGAAAACCTAAATGAAATGTAGGCCCAATAAATGTTTTGAGGGTGACCATTTCCATTACAAACATGATGGTTTTTATAATAGAAATGCTTCTTTTGAAAGTAGCGGTACTGAAATTTTGTGTTAGGGAAAAACACATTGTCGTTCAGCAGAATTGTCTGCTTCAATTTTGTTTTCTTGTGAAAAGTGCAATAGAACAAAAGTTTCGTTTTAATTTTTTTAGAGTCAGCGTTAACCTGGTCTGAACCACTGAAGGTTTCTGACCAAACCTTATAATGTCTTTTGTGAGAAGAATAATATTGGATAGTATGTGGTGCACTGTTCAGTTTTCTTTGAAATCATTTTTAGCACACAAACTGCAAAGGAAAAATATTAAAGAGATGGGAGTTTGATCGTGGAACCGTGAGAGGTTTTCATAAGCTTGCAATTTGGAAAATATATTAAATAATGAAAATGAAATAATGATAAGATAATCAGTAGTTTTGATAAAAGGTCTATAATTATTGGACTTCATTGTAGATAAAAATTCATTACAAACACTTCCCATCAGTATGTTGCTTGAGCCGGAATCACAACACCATCATGTTAACACCACCCTGTCCCTCACTGCCCACCTGAGCCATTATTAATTATCTCCTAATGATTCTACCCTGAGAGATACCTCGAATCCACCTCCTTCTGTTTCTCAAGTGAAAGACATGTCTTTGGAGGGGAGACGTCGTTAGGAGTCTGCAATGACTACCTTATTGTCCACCCACTTCCATTCTTGCCTATTCTAATCAGCTTTTACTGGAGCTGCCCAAGTAGACTATTACAAACATAAATCAGACCATGACATTGCCCTGTATACTGGGAAGTGCATTTTTAATGCAGTCAACAACCCCATAAAGCTCTACAGGATCTAGCTTATGCCCATGTCACTAATCTCATCACTTCCTGCCATACTTCCTTTCCGTTACTTAAACTCACCAAGCCCCTTTCCTTCTCAGACCCTTCCTTCACACCTTTTGACTCCAAACCTCATGAGTTTTGTTTGTTTCAAAGGAGTCATCTCAGAAGATTGTGTGTATATTCTTGCGGTGCTGCCATTACTTGATATATTTTTAAAATTTTTATTGAAACTTTGTTGATTTACAATGCTGTGTTTCAGGAGTACAGCAAAGTGATTCCGTTATATATATATATATATATATATATATATATATATATATATATATATATATATATATATAAATATTATCTTCCATTGTAGGTTATTACAAAATATTGAGTATAGTTCCCTGTGTTACATACCTGATATATTTTTAAAACGTCTTTGAAACTGCATTCAGGAGCCTGCATTGCAGAGGTTTTTTTGTTTGTTTGTTTTTAAATCTTCAGTGGGAGAATATTTACTAATACAAAGTTTGATTTAGGATATTATAATTTCCAAAGCACTTGTACAAATCTTCTCATTAAAATTTTTAAAATTTTCATAAGACCCATGATTGAAGTTGATACTGATCTTCAGAAAGCTAAGTAGATGGTAATATAGTAGATGGTAATATCAATCTAAATATATTAGCAATTGTATTAATTGTAAATAGGCATAATGCTCTAATTAAAGGACAAAGGTTGTTAGATTGGATAAGACCCGACTTAATGGTACTTCTATATATATATATATATATAAAACATAAGGTTGTAAAAAGGTCGGAAGTGAAAAGATGGGAAAAAGCATAAAATGCAAATACCAATGTTGTCCCTCCATCCGCCCCAAAAAGACAGTGGTAGCTGTATTAATAATATGATGATTTTTAAAGCAAAAAACATTACCAGATATAAAGAGGGTATTTTACAATGGTGAGAACTTTAATTCACCTGGAAGTTATAATAATCCTCAAATTTTAGCCACTTAATAATATGAGCTAATTAGAGCAAAAAGTGATGGAACTAAGAGAAGAAATGTTTAAAAAACAACAGATAGTAAGAGATGGTGATATATCTCTCTCAGTAATAGAGCGAACAGACAAAAAGTTAGTAAGCATTTAGAAGTTTTGAACACTATAACAACTTTACTTATGGACACATAAAGAACATTGAACACACAACAAATCCAGAAAACCATTTTTGTCTAATATACACAGAACATATACAAAACTTGACGAGATCAAAAGTCAAGTCTCAAGATATTTGAAAAGATAAAAATCTCACAAAGTATTAAAAGTTGATCACTATTCAAGCTACATCAGTGACAATAATCTTGAAAACAACACTAAAATCTTGAGTATTTTCATATTTAAAAATTAAGAATTATTCTTCTACATAAATAATGAAATGGGTCAAAGAAATAACAATGGTAATTAGAAAATATTTTTACCTGAATGATAATGAAATTTTGACATCTCAAAATTTCATATATAAAAATGCAACTAAAGCCATCTTTAAGGGAAATTTTAATTTAACACATATGTTAGAATAAAGACTGCAAATTAATTCACTGAACATCCATCTCAACAAGGAAGGAAAAATAAACTGAAAGAAAGTAGCAGGAAGGAAGAAAACAAACAGAAGAGCAAAAAATAATGCATATTTTTAAAAAAATGTATAGTAGAGGCCATCATCAAAGCCAGTTTGTTCTTGAAAAGTCTGTTCAAAATGGCAAGGTCAAACAAGAAAAAAGAATAAAATAGGAATGAAAAAAGAAGATATCAGTATAGTTCCTTGCAGACATTGAAGAATATTATCACCAACTATAATAAGGGTAAGATTTCTAAAGAAAATATTGGCACGTTAACTCAATTAATATATAAAAAAGTTACCACACGAGCAAATTGAGTTTAAGGTATAGCACAAGATTGGTTTAATGTAACATTCCACACTAATTTTATAAAGGAGAAAACTTGTGTGATTATTTCATTATATATCAAGAAAGTATTGATTGAGTTTCACCATTAGTTCATGATAATAACTCTTAGTATACCAGGAAGAAAAGGAACTTTTCTTAATCCGAAAAGGGTATCCACCCCCAAATCTACAGTACAGTTTGCATATGTGCCCCCCAAATCTGTAATTAAAGCCTGTGTCCTGTCAGAGGTCATTCTGACCTCATTCAGACCTGTGCTGTGCCATTTGATGTTTAATTGCTCATTTTCTCTATGATATCATCAAAAATTGATGAAATAAAAGAAAAATGAAGGGAATACTTTTAATAGTTGATAGCATATAGAATGCCTATAAAGTTGTTAAGAATAGATTAAATATCATGAATTTAAGTTAGACATTGCCTGAGAGAATACCCGTATTGAGAGGAACGCAGAATTGGAAGTCAGGGCCAGGGCCAGAACACAGGTCAAGGGCAAGATCTAGGATAAGCCAAGAGAAAACAGCTAGTGCTGAGAAGATGGGCAGCTGTCCTGTGTCCGGGGAGGCTGTGTCCAGAGACCAGGAAATGCAAGTTGACTGAGAAGCAGCGCTTTCATCTGCTTGGAGGACAGAGGCTAAGTAAGTTCTACACTGTAGAATGACTTCTGCTTCCGGGTATCTGAGAACTCTGCCTGGTGGATGTTAACTGTGGCCAGAAGGACCTTGCCCTGGGGTAAGAGGCTTGGCAGGTGCCTGGGGTGCCCCCAAATAATCCTTAGACTCCAGGTGAGTGAAACAGTAGTTCTTCTACTTCTTGGTTTCAATCAGTAATAAGCCAAGAAAATTCTTAGGTCTGTGGTTCATCATCATGAGAAGAGAGAAGAAACATTGATTTTCAGCAGTTTCCTTCCCCTGGTTCAATACTTTTGGATATTGTATCTCACGTCACGGGGTCTTTCATAATTTAACTTGAGAGCTTATTAATTTCCAGTGAAATCTTTTGATACAGTTGTCCTAATTCACAGAAACAATGCCGAGAACCACACAGAAAATAAAGTAGCTCTTATCACAGTCATCATTATTACTTCTGCACATTTTCTGTATTTCCCAAGCCCCTTCATCCTGGGAATAGAAACACGTCACCATAACAGTTACAAAACAGTGTTTCTTGGGCTCCAGCTAGCTCCCTCAGATTCCTCCCAGGCAGCTGGGGAGTCTCTAGTGAATGTCTCACATATATTCTGTGAGCGAATCCTCTTGATTACTGTTTATCACCAGCAAGTTTATTCCCCACCCACCCCGGGGAGGGTTTCCAGTGGCTCTGACTCCACATGTGGTGCCTATGTCATTGGGGACCGGGAGTTCTTGTGCTTTCCACTAATGCCCATTCGAGGGGGACGGAGTCTCACATCCAGGGCACTTAGCTGCAGCCCAGGAGTGAGTGTCATCTCCCATAAATTGATCAATGCTGCTGGATAAATGCTACTAGTATCTTGCATTTCTAGTGCCCCACTGAGATTTCGGAAAAACTGCTCTTCTTTGTTGACACTACCTTTATTGTAATTTCTCTAGCAAGGACTCCTATGCGCCTGCTGGAACAGCACCCCTGTATTCGGAGAGGAGCCATTTTGTTGCTCTCAGCATCATTTCTTTTTACTTGTATCTTTGTCCCTTGTCATAGAAGAAAGTTGTTTCCTTGTCAGTCCTTTTCCTTCCCTTCCTAGCCCAGGAGGCTCCTTGGTTCCTCCTGTGTCTGCATGGACTAGCCCAAAGCCAGTCCACACACCAGGTACACCTGACTCTGGGGGCACGTAGGGCTTCAGCTCAGATTTGGGACATAAGTAAGTACATGCCTAGGACTCCCCCAACAGAAGGGGAAATGGCTTAGTGCTGTTCACAATTAAATGTTAAAAATATTATTTCCTGAGCGTATAAGATTGTGAGTAACCAGAATAATAGACGAATGTTGTGGAAGGTGATGATATACTTTGAAGGGGGAAGCCTGTCATGAAGGCACGTCTCTGCTTCCTTTATCATTCTGGTCTGGAATGTGTATTTTTCTTGAAGAAGGGTTTATAGAGTTGAGAACCCATGGAGTTCTTTGGGGTTTTTTTAAGTGAAACTCTCTGTTTTTTAATAGTCCAAAAACTAATTATCTTGTATCCTCTTACGGTTTGAAGCCTTTCAGCAAAATAGGGGATTTTTGTATTACATGCAAGTAAATTTCTCCAAAGCAAATACTGTAAACTCTCCTATGCTGGAGTACCAAATTCCTGAAATGCAAGGCTAGTTACCTGCCTCATTAAGAAACATGAGTGCAAACAAATTTTATGAAAAAATTATGGAAAGCAGTTGGCTAGAGAGTGATTACAGAGGTTAATCTGAGTACTAATTGGCTTGTTTAGGACTTAGCACCAAACCAGATTCACCAGTCATTTCTAGTGTAAATAAATGATACATCATTATGGCAATTAAAACATGATTCATTTTTCCACAGTGTTTCTACATTAATGGAAGAATAATCATTTGGGCTTAATCCAAATCCACAAAAAATATGCACCATCTAAATGGGGCTTTTACCTTTCAAGTAATTTTTCCTACTGTTGAATGTGTAGAATGATGCAAGACAGAACTTCATTTCTGAACTGTAGGGCTTAAAGGATATTCTCATACGGACTATGCCTTCCTTCCAAGCCCCATTTATTTATGCTCTAGGTCATTGTTCTAGCGAATGTGACACTGCAGTCATTCGTACAGTTACAAGTTATAGTGTGCATGTGCCAATTATAACTTTCTTGCACAGAGCAAGAAGCAGAGCTGTATCAGGTGGTATAAGAGGGATAAGTAAAAGTCATGTGATACAATAGAGAAGATATATTCTGGAGAATTTTTTAACTGGGGGGATATTTTCCTGGAAAAATGCTTATTTCTGCTAAATTAAGAGTTCCTAGCTGACACACGCCAAAAACGCCACAGGGCATCGGTATACTGATGGTACATGCTGACCACATGCTCCCCCTGGGCTGGACCTCTGACCCCTGAATCTTGAGCATGGTGACATGGTCAGCCCTCCTTCTTTCTGAGACCCACGGGAAGTCATGCCACTTCACTTGCATGCTCTTTTCTCTTGGTGTGAGAGTAACTCTTCACCACGAAGTGCCTGAGGTTCCAAACCAAAGGACCTGGGGTTGTGGTGGCAGGGAGAGGTATCAGGGAAGCACAGCATGAGAAGACCCAGTTAGGACAAGCATAGCACCCTGTGATGCTGGAGGAGAAGGAAGAGGTGGGTCTCACCCAGTGGTCAAGGGGCGCGTGAGCGTACGTCTTGCTTTGGGACAATTCTCTAGGATTTCAGAACCTTAGGATATGTCTCCTGATTGCATGTCTGCTTACTGGGTATGTCTGTGAGCTTCTTACTGATAAGTTCCAAGTCTTTCTTCATTAGTGTACTTTCAGGTCCAAACACAGGGTCAGGCACTTGGTAGTTATTAAGTATTTGGCAGTGATAATAATGCTGGTGATGATGATGGTGCTAGCAGCAGCTGCAAACATTTACTCACTGAGCATTTTATATGTATTATCTAATGTAATCTTCATGGCAGTTGTCTTGAAGATGCTATTGGTTGGTTTTTATTTTTCTCATTCATTGATGATGCACAGAGTTTCAGCCCATTGCCCAAGGTCCCACAGCTAGTAAGTGTAAGAGCTGGGGATCAGATCTCTCTGATTAAGAAAACAGTACAAAAATGCAAGTAGTTGAATGAACTAGTGAGTAATGCAAGCAGTGTTTCCATTTATATCCATGGACCTAGAGGCTGTATTAGACTGGGGCAAGGTTTCTTAACCTGTTGCATTTCGTGCCAGGTAATACTTTGCCTTGCGGGCTGACCTGTGCCTTGTAGGGTATTTAACAGCATTCCTACCTTCCACCCACTAGATGCCAGGGGCATGCGTTCCCCCACTCCTGCTCTCCCAGTCGTGACAACCAAAAGTGTCTCTGGAGGGCAAAATCGTTGCCGGTTGAGAAGTCCCAGAGTGAGAAGGGCCATCTGAGGCCTCTACTTCAGAAGCACAGATTCCTACTGTGGTCACCTGGGAATTACTATACCTTCCAGAAACCAACAGCATCACTTTCCACAGCCCTTAGAAGAGCGAGCTTAGGTGCATTTCCCTTCCTCTGTGATGGCATTACTGTCTTCACTCTCCAGGAGTTAGGGGATGAGGTAGGGAACAGTATTTAGTTTTTTGGATTTTTCCATGTTTTGTCCTTCTGTTATAGGAGAGAAAGAGAGCAAAAACATTATCCCTCAAAAATGACAAGAACCTGTCCAAATAATCACTTTCTTATCCTAGGAGAGGAAAAGGGTAGACATTTAGGAGCAGGGCCATGGGTGAAGGGTACTGTAGAGGTAGGAGGAATTTAATTTACTGGTTGCAGCAACAGTGTGCCTAGTCTTGAGAACACAAGACCTGGCCAAATGCAAGTATCCCAGACCCAAAGGAAGTTGGGAAGAGGACCCAAGTGGATCGTTTCATACCCCACTCTTAGGTTTCTTGAGAATCTCTGTTTATTGAGGACTCTACGTCTGTTTGTTGTTGACTTGTAAAATGGAAAGGGTGAGTTGGACAGAAGGGTGTGGTGTGATTTAAAATAGGAAGATCCAGTATACATTTTTGGAGAGAAAATTCAACTTTCACATTTGAAAATCATTGATAAGGAGTCCCATACTCATTGGGCACTACAGTAAGGATCTGTAGCTCCAGGGTTCACAGTTTGAGAACCTCACGTGGCTGTACTGTCCTTTAGTTCTACTCTCTTTAGCCTTCTGGCATGGATACCAAGACTACTTTAAATAGGTACTCAAGCACCTCTATAACAATGAAAATTTCTAAGTACTGCTGAACACATTTTAGGGAGTATAGTCGTGTTTAAAGTTACTTAGGTAAGCCCCCGAGAGACCATTTGAGATTAATTCGGCTAACTCTGTATATATTTAATTCATTGAAAGCAATATTAATGCATGAGAGAATGGCGTTTTATGGAATTTTTTAAAATTTAATTTAATTTATTTATTTTTTGGCTGCGTTGGGTCTTCGTTGTGGTGCGTGGGCTTCACATTGCGGTGGCTTCTCTTGTTGCAGAGCACAGGCTCTAGGCGTGCAGGCTCAGTAGTTGTGGCTCATGGGCTCTAGAGCGCAGGCTCAGTAGTTGTGGTGCACAGGCTTAGTTGCTCCGTGGAATGTGGGATCTTCCTGGACCAGGGCTCGAACCCGTGTCCCTTGCGTTAGCAGGCAGATTCTTAACCACTCTGCCACCAGGGAAGCCCTTATGGAATTTTTATGCTTTAGGACTCTGAGCAGACATTTTTTAAATTCTAGATTAATAAAAAAAAAATCAATTATTCAACGTGGATAATCCTGATTTAAGAAAATCCGGATTTGCAAAATAGATAAACTGGGCCATGAGTTCTTAGTACTATAAATATATTCTTAACCTTGTTAAAAAAAAAAGACTGATTTAAGTAATCCTTCTAATTTATTAAGGGCCATTCAGATCTCCAGTGTTTGACTGAGAGGCCGTGAACATAGGAGGGGAGTAAGTGACCAAGTTGAGGTGCTCAGGACTCAACCTGATTGAGTATCGATCAGAAATTTTTAAAAAAGCTATCAGAAATGTTAAGATGTCAGAAGTGTAAGGTGAGTTCAAGGAAAACATCATTTGGCTTTCTGAAATAAATTTGTATTTCACCTTCTTTGAACATTATTTCTGTGGAAATCCTAGAAAAATTAGACAAAATATTGAGAAGAGAGGAAAGCTAAGCAGGAGAGTAATGTGGTTGTGTCTAAACAGCTGAGGGAAGTTTAGCCTTTGGTTTTTGTCTTCAATCTGCCCATCCCTGGGGGAAGGACAGGATTGCCACGAGCTGTAGCTCCCTCTCCAGGCCCTTTAGGATTTACCTAGTAGTCCCTGCTTTCAAGAACTGTATATTCTGGTGTTAAATACTTTAAGGCATGCCCATTAAAAAGACCACTGTGCTTTTGATAAAAGTCCTTTCCCAAACATTTTGGTCTCAGGGCTTCTTTACACCCTTCAGAATGACTGAGGATGCCAAAGAACTTTTGTTCATGTGATTTATATCTATCAATGTTTACTGTATTAGAAATTAAATAGAAAAAATAATATATAAGCAACATTAAGCATATTACCCGTTAAATCACACACTTTTGGGAAAATATATTTTTCAAAACCAAAATTATTAGTGAGGACAGTAAGTGTTCTTTTCGATTTTCGCGAATCTCTTTAATATCTTACTTGACTGGTTCAGTAGGAGACATCTGGATTCTCGTACCTACTTCACTATTCAATCTGTTTGATGATATGTTTCAGTTGAAGAATATAAAGAAAATCCCGCCCCACACATATATGGGAGGAGTATTTCAATAGCCTTCTCAAATAACTGTGGACATTGTTCTCTGATACTGTACCACACTCAAAAACTGCTTTGATTTTTTTTTAAGGCTATAGCAGTTTTACCCATGATGGCCTTTGCCCCATCAGTGCAAAGGTCAACATGGTGAAAAAGGCAAATAACATTTTAGTATTATTATGAAAATAGATTTGACTTGCCAGATCCAAAGAAAGAATGTCAGGGGGCACTTACGAGTCTGCAGTCCATACTTTGAGAACTGCTGTCATGGAAAAACATTTTAAAACATGGGAAAAAGTCCATGGCTATTAGTGATAAAGGGACACAGAAAATTGTCCCATTTCTTAAATAAAAATATTTCTAGTAAAGAGAAAAGCTGGAAAGTGTATATCAAACTGTTGAACAATGGTAATATCTCAGGATTGAAAAATTAGGGGTCATTTTATTTTCTTCTTTTTTGTTTATTTTATAGAATTTCTTACAGAAAATAGAACAGGTATTGATTCAGTCTTTAATATGATAGAAATTAAATATTTTGAAATTTTAAGCAAAATGCAAAACCTCTTGTAGTCCCATTACCCTAAGAAGATTGTTTTAACTCCTTTTAAAAAACTTTTATTGTGGTGTGAGAACATGTAACATGAGATCTACCCTCTTATCTTTTTAAGTGTACAATACAGAGTTGTAAACTATAGGCAGTGTGTACAACAGATCGCCAGAACTTACTTGTTTTTACTTCCTGTTCATTTTAGTGTTTAATTAATTTGTATATATATTTTGAATAGAGTAGTAGAAAATTCATTTTTCTACTTATTATTGTATATGGCCAAGAGCTTTCATCCTAATTATATATAAAATATTAGCATTCTTATTACTGATACAAATTTTGGCTCCTATGGAAATGAACTGGCTAATCTAAATGGTACCCAATGATATTAGTTAATGCAGTTTCTTCCAAACAGGAAGTAACAGTGATTTTTCATTAACCAACTCTAAAGAAATGTAATCACTGCATTAACACTCATCCTAAAATTATGCTAATTTGATTTTAATGATTTAGCAAATTCCTGTTTGTTCTTAAAGATTTAAAAAATAGCCAGTGGTGGGCTTCCCTGGTGGCGCAGTGGTTGAGAGTCCGCTTGCCGATGCAGAGGACACGGGTTCGTGCCCCGGTCTGGGAAGATCCCACATGCCGCGGAGCGGCTGGGCCCGTGAGCCATGGCCACTGAGCCTGCGCGTCCGGAGCCTGTGCTCTGCAACGGGAGAGGCCTGCGTACCGCAAAAAAAAAAAAAAAAAAAAAAAAAAAAAATAGCCAGTGGTACTTTAGGTAGTTTCATTTATTGTTATTTTCGCTATAACTACACTCTTTTAACTTTAATCATTCTCAACCTGGTTTATTCTACACACCACTTAGGGCTAATGTGGAAAGATAACGATTTTCAAATTCTGATGATGCGTGATGTCTGCATAGGAGAGATTTCTGCTGGTTGGCACTCAACTACAGCCATTTTCCAAGCCATGTAATTTTAATTGCTTAGCATCACTTGTATGATGAGCTCTAGCTGAGGGCATTTTAACACAGGTAGGCTCTGCAGGGTCACTCCCACATGGCTTCCTATCAGAAGTGATAAGTGAGAAATAATTGAATGGCAGCGCCTTTCCTTTGTGCAACTTTGATTCTTTTGGAGAAATTGTACTCTTTCTATCACAGCGTAAATCCCCCAAACATCTTGTCTACTCTGATTATATACTTCAGTTCTTAACAATATCTGTGTCAGCTTGTTACTTCCATTGAAGCAGATGATCTATGAAAGCTGATAGGTATTGTTTGAAATACTATGAACATAGGATGCTTTTAGTTATTTCCTGTCTACTCCAAGGTAGCCTTCGCTCACACGCCACATGAAATATTAGATGGATATTAAAATGTAACATATATCCAGGAGGGTTGTCCTAGCTTCAGTGGTTGATTCAGAGGGCTACTGAGTCAGAAGCATTCTTGGCATCTAAATTCAGACTAGTCCAGGTTGGACAGCTTAGTGTGACGGCTGCATTAATTATTTGTTTGTTGTTTTAATAGTTGTGCAAACAACCGTTAGACTATTGATTTTTTTAATTGAGTGGGTGCTGCAGATACTCTGCTGGGGATCAAACCTGGCTCCTCTACCTCTAGTAGTAGTATTTGGTATTATAGTAATAATAAATAATACTACTAGTAGTATTTGGTATTACTAGTGATCACTATTAATAATAATTACCAGTAGTAATTAGTCTCTATCAATGTCTTTTTCTGTAAAATGGGAGTAACAGGGTTTCTATGAGGATTAAATGAGCTAATACATGTAAAATACTTTAAAAAGCAGAAAAATTTCAACATATATTAACGACTGTTATTGTTAGTAGCACCATAATTCACTATTTAGGTAAGCACACAATAGTGTTACAGAATTCTCCCCAATTTCTGCATTAAGCAACCTAAACTCAAGTGCCTTATTAGAGTACATGTAGTTTGGGAATCAAGTTTTGCATACTCTAACCTCATTAAAGACAATTTCAAGTGTAGGAGAACATGATATTGCTTAAACTTAAAAATAAGAAAAAAGAAATAGTAGAGTGAGAGAACCAGAAAGAGATACTGGCAAACATGTAAGTTCCCAAATTAAAAAAAAAAAAATCAATGAAGTAGCTGAATAACAGAATGAAAATGCTGAATGCCGAATGGTGATTTGGGAAGTTAAGGCACTCCTCCCCAAATCCAAAGAAATGAGACAGAAAATGAAGGCATGAGAGAAATGTAGGGGCATGGAAAATCAATCCAGGAGGTCAAACATTTATTGACTAGGAGTTCTAGAAGGGAGCAGAGAAGATAGAAAAGAAAATAATCAAAGAAATTATCAGAGAAATAGCAGAAGATAATTTCTCTAAGTTGGAGATAGACTTGTGTCTTGAGATTAAATGGTTTGGCCAATTTCCAGCAAAATAAAAGGAAAACAACCTGTATACCTAGGTGCATCTTGATGAAATTTTAGAACTCCTAGGATAGGGTAAAGAAAGAATTCTGTTCCCAAGGATGAAAAAGAAAGCTACCTAAAAAAGAAAGAAAGCATTATGTTAGCAGACTTTTTTTGGCCACCCTGGATTCTGCAATATAGTGAAGTTTAAAACATTAAATTGTCATGGAAGATTATTTTGAACCCAGAAATCTCAAACATAAAGGTACCATAAAGATATTTTTAGAGGTGCCCAACCTTCTACAAAAAATAACTTCTAGGTCTAACACAACAAAATGAAAAGCAAATGAGTGACAATTAAAAAATGAACAATAAAATATCCAAACTCATAACAAGGATGGAATTTTATATTATGTAACAGTGAAGAAATTTTTATCCAATAGATTGATAAAATTCAATGTTGGTGAATATAGGGAATAGGTACTCTCATATGTGTACTTTGGGTGAAATTATAATAATTTAGTGCAGTCATTTTGGAAGATAGTGTGGCAGCATATATTACTATTTAAAATCTGCATTCCATTTGATCCAACAGTTCTAGGTGTCTGTAGTAAGACAATAGTCCTATGTATAGAGAGAGAGTATACACTAGGGGGTACAATGTGCAAGGGGTAGAACTGGGGGGCTGGTGTTGAGCCAAGAACGTCATCTCACTAGTCTTCTGTGCCATTTATGTGACTTAAGTAATTAAGTGCTCAAGAACTCAGAAGGAGAGGGGGTCTTGCAGAGGCTACGTCAGCAAAAAGGAGATGAAACCTGATCTACTTTTACAGGAAACAAACACATATGATCAGCAGAGAAAAGGTGGAGTTGAGTCTTCTCCAAATTCACGTGAATCAAAACATTCAGTTTTGAGCCGAAACCAAGCTTAGAAAGCTTCTACCCCAAAGGAAACCCTTTGGGAAAATTATGACAGAGTGAAAATTGGATTATAATGGAAACCTATCTACTCTATAATTTTATGGTTTTCCAAACAGTATATCATCTCACTTGACATTGTGTTTACTTAATTAGACGTTTGAAATATGGAAAACAATATTTAGAAGAAAGCAGAAACATGGACTTAATGGGACTCAAACAGCATAAACAGAAAAGATAAATTCAGGTGTCTTTATATTTTAATCATATGGATAACTTTGGGTAGAAAGATAGCTGCCTTGCTTACTGCTCTCCATCACTCAGATTCTTTATCACATACATCATATCCATTTTTATTTCTTGCAAGATGCATCAGGCCAAATTCAGTGACAAAGGATGAAACCAAAAAATACATTGTTTCTAGATTTCTTCCCAGCTGGGCTGAAACAAGCTTAATAAACTCTACTTATATAAAAGGATTGAGAAATGAGGGTCCTGAAATCAATATAAAAAAATACCAAGTCAGTTCTCCTTTCCTTAAGAAGCATACAGTAGAATTTTTAGTGGAGAGAAAGTCCGTAACTGGGGTTTATGGGGAGAAATATAGAATTGAGTATAGTAGAGTATAGTGGTTGTGAAGTGACAACAACTGTCCCTGGGGTTGTGACATCATGGCTGTGGAGCACACAGCACAAAGCCTGGCACATAATACCCCACAACTCCTCGCTAATATATTTAAATTATTAGTTTACTTAACACACTCTTCTTATTGAGTGTCTGCTCTGCATCAGGTACTGTGCCAGGCACTCAAGGGTAGGTCTTTGAGAGGGGAAGAGACCCAAGGTTGAGGGAGGTTATGTCTTGCCCTCCCATTTACTTCAAAGCAAATTCCAAGTTAAGAAGAATGTAGGGGCTTCCCTGGTGGCGCAGTGGTTAAGAATCCACCTGCCAATGCAGGGGACATGGGTTCGAGCCCTGGTCTGGGAAGATCCCACATGCCGCGGAGCAACTAAGCCCGTGCGCCACAACTACTGATCCTGTGCTTTAGAGCCTGTTAGCTGCAACTGCTGAAGCCCGTGCGCCTAGAGCCTGTGCTCCGCAGCAAGAGAAGCCACCGCAATGAGAAGCCCGCGTGCTGCAACGAAGAGTAGCCCCCACTCGCTGCAACTAGAAAAAGCCTGCGCGCAGCAACAAACAGCCAAAAATAAATAAATAAAATTAATTAATAAAAAAATGTTTTTCATCCTGATTTTTCAAGGCCAGAATGAAGGATGAAAATAATAGGTAAGAAACAAAGGTTTTTAAGTGCAAGATGTAGAGGTTTTAATTAAAGGGTGATGAAAAAGTGACTAGTCCTCCAAATCTTTAATAAAGTTAGTTAATTCTCCACTAATGCTGTAGAAATTACGCTCTAGTGAGCTGGGACATTTTATTCATAATCAGGCAACATTATGTGCTTTTAATTAATAGTTGTACTTCCATTTGTCGGCCATTATTGAACGAAGAGCGATACCAAATAGTATCCTACGTTGTTTCATAGTAATCCTCAAAAAACTTTAGGCATCAAGCCTGCATAGAGTATTGTTTGCTAAGAATTGCACGAATAAGACTAACAGACCCATCTCTCTTCTCTAGCATTACACCATCCAAAATAAATTACGGGCAGGTTAAGAGGACACCAGTCAATCCAAGGAATTAAAAATATATATTATTCAGCAACCCACTGAATGAGAGAAAATATTTGCAAATCATACATCTGTTAAGGGATTAATATCCAGAATATATAAAGAACTCCTACAACTCACAAATAACAAGAGAAAAAAACAAACTTATTTTAAAAATGGGCAAAGGACTTGAATAGACTTTCCTCCAAAGAAGACATACACATGGCCAACAAGTTTAAAAGTTGCTCACCATTACTTATCATTAGAGAAATGCACATCAAAACCACAATGAGGTATCTCCTCACACCCTTTAGAATGGCTGCTATCAAAAAAGCAAAACAAAACTAAATACCAAGTGTTGATAAGGATGTGGAGAAATGGAACACTTGTGCGCTGCTGGTGGGAAGAAGAGTAATGGATTAAAAAAAAAATACGTTAAGGGTACGGTCTTCTCATTGGTTGTGTTTGTGGTGTGCCATGCCAGCCACTTCACCTGCACATGAATCCCTCATTAAGAAGGAGAATCCGATGATTGAGTGGCTACATTTTCTGTGCTAATTATAGTCGAGCCAGGGGCACTGGTTGATGACTGATGCTTAATGGTTAGATTTACCTTCTCTAGAGCCAGAATGACACCTCAGAGAGCGGGTATTTCTGTTATTGTCCAGTGTAGGGGACCTCAGAGACTACCTGGAGGGTGGGGAGGGTGTCTGAGAGAGGGGGCTCAAGGGACAGGGTCCCTGGTCACTTCTACCCGAGCAGCTTTGCATCTTTTGGAAGATTTTTTTTTTTCCTCGAAAGATTCTGCTTGAAAATAGCTTAACTGCAAAGAGCGGGGTTAAAAAGTCACTGATCCCGTTCACAATCTTTGTCAGGTGGGAAAATAGCAACTGTGAGAATAAGTGATGTCCTCTTTATTCTGGTCCTTCTTGCTCTTGTCCTCCTTTTCATGTTCCCCATTTTAGTTATCTCCTAGTTAGTGCAGATTTTCAAAGGAATTCCATCCTTTTAATCTTACCACCAGCCTCTGCAGGGATTGAGCAGATATGGTACACCACCATTGACAAAATAAGAACCTAGGTTTTCCCGCCTTCTAACCCACATCTCTTAGAACTAGACCTCGTTTTCTGAGAGCCTCATCCAGGGTAGGGCCAAGGAACGTGGGCTTTTAATATGCACCTCAGACGTTGCTTTTGTAGGTAGTCTTGAGGCCACATTTTGAGAATAACCAGACTCAATTTTTTGTGAAGGAAGAACCCCTGCAGTTTGTGGATCAGGAATTATTATTGAACTTTATGGATAAAATGCAGAGAACAAAACAACTCACTCAAGGATGCCCTGCTACTGTGATGTGGTTGAGACCCAACATTCTATGTTTTTCCCACGAAACTGTTGCTTCCCAAATGCAGGTCTACAGAACAGTGCCTTTCCATGTTTGGCTTTTTTTCTGTGATCCATAGTGAAATGAGAAAAATGTAAGTCAGTATTGTGTTTTATCAAGAATCTCCATTTATGCTGAGATTCTTTAATACTAAATGTTTTTAGTAACAAAATATCCCTTCTTCTTTTATGGCATGATGGTAATTGTATATAGTAGTTTTTTTAATGACATGAAATCCACAAATCTGTATACTAAAGCACTAAAAGCCCAGTGGCTCTACCTGAAAAGAAAGCATGAGGCAAACAGTGGAACTCAGCTCTCCAGGCCTCCCTGTGCCCCACTTCTGGGTGCCCGGGGAGTTCCACAGAGCACCATTTGAGAACCACTGAGGTGGTGGGAAGTACACCAGACAAGGAATTGGCAGACCTTGATTCTAATCTTATCTCCATCATTAATTAGCTATGTGACTTCAGCAAATCAATTCATTTCTCTAGGCTTGTATCATCTTCTAGGATTCTGTGTGCCTAGGGATAAATTTCTATGTTTTGAAATAAGGCAATTATTAAAATGAATTAGGAGTTACTTTCCTTCATTATGAGTAATTCATCAACTCTACTGCATTTGTATGAAACGCTAATACAATTTTTTATTAAGCCTAGTACACAGAAAGCTCATTAAGCTAACACTGGCTTATCCAGACTGGTGGTTAACTCAAAGCAATTGCTATTCCCTAGTAATCTAGATCTCTGTGGTTTAATAGTAAAATATTGAATTATCTGAATCTCGTTAATACAAGACTCATGTTTTTCAATTTCCCTATTTTTAACTAGAGTTTCTCCTCCTAATTCAAGAACTTGGATGTATATATATGCCAATGAGCATCAGCCTCTGACTCCTCAGAAGGTGGCCTCACCTTGATAACCACAAGCCCTCACAAATGTTCTGGTCCACAAATAAATTGTCAGATACTTAGGATTTGATTCTGTTCGTGATGCTGTACTAATCAGTCTCTGTGGTGTCTTATAAATACTTAAATGCCACATCAGCTTAAAAATTCATACTTCATTTGGGGGCAACTCTCTTGCCTCGTAGCACTAATTTTTCCGTGTATTCGACAAGCATGTAATGAGCTTGCTCTATCTGCCGAACTGAGCTAGGCCTTGAGGACATAGCCCCAGACCTCAGGGAGCTCCTAGTCCAGCAGAGGAGCTAGTCTTACAAATAAATGATTAAAATACAGTAGAAATATGGTATTGGACAATTTATATTTTCAGTCTTTAAGCTTAAACTTCTATTCATGTTTGTCCAAAGCAATGGCCTTTTAGGGCCAAGTATCTTTGGGTGTAGGCTGGGACTTTAGGTCAGAGAGGTCCTAGGTTCACTGAACCCCCTTGATAAAGTTCAGAGGCTGTTGAGGGCTTCCCTCCTCTGCTGTCCTTCCTTTTTAGGAGGAAGGACACGAGAGTGGCCTTGTAGGGCTCAGGGACAAAGAACTACTTGGGTACCAAAGGACTTGACTTGTATGCAAGGTATAGAGGGTATAGGGAGGACTTGGCAGCCTTCCGCATGGAGGTGAGGGTAGTCACTGGTCTCATGGGAAAGAGGACTTGGGCATAGTCCCTCCTGTGGGAGCCAGAGTACCGGACCAGGATCGGTTGTTAAGCAAACTAGGCTGAGCCTCTGGCATTAGTCTTTGGGCGATCCTGCCTGCTTCTGTCTACTGGGTCTATAGTATCCTGCACAACATGCGTCATCACATCAGGTTATATCCAAGCATGTCTTCTGAGAGTGAATATCTCATTGTTCTAAAACTGTTGCTAAGTGTTTTATTATTCAATTGGTCATGTCAGTAAAACATTGGAGTTTATCGATTTGTGCCTTTCATCATGTACCTATAAAATATAGAATTTGATTGTTCTCTTATAGAAAAAAAACCTATTTCTAGACACAAGAGGTCAGTGTACCTCATGCAAAGGGTCTGGACACAAGTCAAATTCTGTTGACTTTTTCACAGAGCTCCAAATGAGAGTGTGGACCAGAGCACACTCTTCTTTTGTTTAGAAAATAGTGATATGTTCTCAGGTATCCCCATGTTAGGGAAAACCATTTCTGATAAAGTATACAGACCAAGTTTGTATCATACAGAGTTCTGGCGAATTCCTAGAAGTTAGTGCATAAGAATGTTCCTCCTCCTGTCTTTTCCTCAGTTCGTTCTTCTCCACTCCCTCCCTCCCTCCTTCCCTTTAGCTAAGCTAGAGGGAATCATGTTGTTTGCATGTAGATTAAAACATGGCCCTACTAGTTCATTCCTTTCTGCTTTTACCTGGACTGGGGGGTAATACGAGTGAAGGGCTGGGAGGGACCTTGGGGTCCTGGGAAGCAACGTTCTTCCCTTCTCTGGACTCTTAGGGTAAGTATTATAGATAGTGTACGTTTTGCATTTGAGTGTACGTTGGAATGTTTGTTGTTTGTCAGTCTTCACCTGCAGTATTGTGGTTCCTTAAGGACAGGAATCATATATAACTACATCTCCCACACTGACCAGTGAACTATTGTTCGTGTAGTTGTGGATCAGTGAGTGATGTGACAGAGTGAATGAGTGGGGTCATCTGATGGAGACCCACCTTTTCTCCTCATTTGCCAGACCAGAGTGATTTCAGGTAGCCAAATCATCTACATAGTTATGTTTCTTTACATGAGCTATTTGACATCAAATTCTTTTTTTAAAAACATAACATCTGATAGGCATAATATAGCCTATGGCTAATTACTGCTTTTTGATTCACTGGACTCCACGTGTCTGTGCAAACATCTCTTCCCCTCCACACCATTCAGTTGAGCCCCATTTGGCCTTTCCTGGCCCTACCCAGTTGTCACAAGTGTTTGCATCACAGTTCACCCTGGTCAGTGGTGGGGCCAAAGGATGAAGCAGCTTTTTACACACCACACTCCTTTCTTGCCTATTCTTCTACGTCATTCACTAAACGTAGCGTGTTCTCTTGTGCATGAGGACACAAGAGTTTTTGGACTCAAGTCAGGGTTTGAGTCCCAGCTCTACCCCTTATTAGCTTCATGACCTTGGACAAATTACTCTTCTAATCTCACTTCCGTCATCTATTAAAATGAAGATAATTAAACCTATCGCACAGGGTTGCAGAAGTTAAATAAGGTAACCAGTAAGTGTTGGTTTCCCTCCCTTTCTCTCAGCTGGTTTGATTGTATGTGAAAGAAAGAGAATGACCGTGCACTTTTCTATAGTGTAGTTCGTAGGCACAGGCTTTATGTTTCAACTCTCTGAAGTAATATATTTTTTGGAAAGTATGGACCATTTCCTGTTTAACTTTTAGAGTTGATGCTAAACCCTCTGCAGATAATGAAGAAAAGAAAAAGTGTCATTTTCTACATTGGAGAAACTCACTTTAGCCTCACTTTGATTAAAGTTTATGGCACTTTGCTAATGTCTCACAATGTGCCTATGAAACGGGATATAGTAGTCTAGAATTATTATGCTAGATCTTTAAAACTAAACTTCTAAAGAATGGGGCTCTTGGGTTTATGGAGTTAAATGCAGTTAGAGATTAACTTTGCAGACACGTGAAGCTCTGCCATGTTTTAGAGTTGTGTCCTTCACCTCTTAATGTGGCCCATTTTCATTGCACATCTCCTGAGGTGTTTGCTAAAGCCATCGGCCATTTGGCGTTCATCTGTGGTGATTTTAGCAACCCTGCTTTTGCCAGGTCACTTTTTTTCCTTTTTTTTTCATCCAGTACAAATATGCCACACTGAAAAGTTTTCAGCAGCTTCAATTATTTATTAGCTGTCTTAGTTTAGTAAATTTAATTTTTTTTAATCCTGATGTCTAACGAGGAAGAGAGAGTTCATGAAAGGATTTCTTTTAAAGAGTGATGTCACTGCAGGTGATGGTTGGGGCCCGGGATGAGCCTGCTGCCATGATTCTGTGGTTCCTCACCCAGAGCCTGCCTCCTTCCTGGTTTTCCATGGAAGTCTCTTCCTGCCCACTGCCAGGGTTGTTGCAAAGCATCCTGGGACCTGGACCTGCTTGTTGTTACTTCCTTGACCCTTAAGTGCTTACAGTATGCTTCCATCACAGTGCCACCTTCTCTTCAAACACTCTCTACTCCATCTGGCTGACGGCCACTGCAGCAAAGCCCTCTAGTCCCACATCTGGGTAGCTCATTTGATGGTGGTTTTCTTCGTGGGTACATACCGTGTCTCCCCATCTAGACAAAAACCCTTGTGAGAAAAAAGATGTCTTATCATTTTCTGGACCCCACCCAGCTAGCCTACTTTCTTGCATGTAGCAGGAGATAAGTTAGTATTTATTAGTAATTATCTTAGTCTAATCAGGCTGCTGTAACAAAAATACCATAGGTTGGTGGCTTATAAACAACAGAAATTTATTTCTTGAGGTTCTGGAGGCTGCAAAGGTCAAGATCAAGGTGCCAGCAGATTCCGTTTCCAGTGAGGGCCCATTTCCTGGTGTCTTTTCACCGTAACCTCACAGGGCAGAAGAGGCGATGGATCTTTCTCAAGCCTCTTTTATGAGGACACTAATCCTACCCATGAGGGCTTTACCTTCATGACCTAATCACTCCCCAAAGGCCCCCTCCCTTTAATACCATTGCATTGGACATTCGGCTTCAACATATGAATTTGAAGGAACACACACCATAGCAGTGATTTTAGAGAGTTTTTAAGAATTTAAATAAAATATAGTTCTGAAATTTAAAAAAAAACAACAGCAAAAAACTTGCTGTGTATTTAAGAGGACTTATTAGTAAGATAAAGAGAACATCAAGGTAGTTATGTATGCAGGGTGACTATTATCCTTAAGGGAATATAAGGAACAACCAGGGGCAATAGCAGTGGAGTACATCCCAACAAGGGTTGCTGGGGAAGGCACTCCAGGACTTGCTTCTCACCTCCTACAGAGAGTTAGCAAAAGGATGGGCGTGGCCCAGGGTCATTGTGATGAAACCTGGCCACCAAGCCAGCAGAGCAGTTCATCAGTAGGCACTGTCACATTTCTAAACTAGAGTTCGTTTATTTATTCAGTTACTTGATGAACATTTTTAAAAGCATTTACTATGGGCCAAGTGCTCTGCTGGCCTCTGGGAACACTAAGATGAAAGAGGCCAAGGCTCATTCAGGAAGCTCGTAGCCCAGTGGGGAAGCAGACACATACGTGGACACTTCAAAAGTGGTGTAAATGTTCAGGGATGGAGATGTTATATGTAACAGAGGGGGTCTAGCAGGGACACTGAACCCACTGGAAGTCTGGATCCATTGCCTTAAGTCAAGGACAAGGGAGCAGAGACAGGGGCATTGAGTATGAGTTTGGGACGGTCGAGAGGGTTGGTTATGGCACAGGTCAGAGAAGATCACCTGGGATGAAGAGTTCTGAGCACGTTCTGTGTTTGGTTCTGTCTCCTCTCGCTAACCAACTCCCTTCTCCCCCACATGGCCTGCTCCTGGGATCTGCTCTGTGGTCTGGGGTGTCCTGGTCTTCACTCTCCCAGGCCCAGTTTGTCTGGCTGCCAACCAAGTGCTCAGTATAGGCTTTCTTCCAGGTGCTCTGGGCAAGCTGAGATGAACTCATCACAATCTCAGAACTAGTTAAAGGGAGATCCTGGAGGGTGTTGGGAAAGGCATTTCAGGTGCTGGGAACAGTTTGAGCTGAAGCACAGAGACAGGAAATGGGAAGAAATGGTCAAAGTGGTGGCCAAGTAGGCTGAGAGGTAGGTTGAAGTTTTATTCTTAGGCCAGAGAATATATTCCTTATTAGTAGGCAGATAGGTTTTTTTTGTTGTTGTCTTTTTGTTTTTGTTTTGTTTCCCAAACCAGCATGTGGTTAGTGCAGTGCTGTAGGCTGTGGGGTCAGAGGTGGTATATATGGTGGTATATATGGTGGATGGTAAGATTGGGGGGAACACACACATGTTCAGTCATGTAATTGAATTGAGTTGAATCTGTTGCAGTTTGATATGAATTAATATACATCTCAGTTGCTCTGACAATACCTCTTGAGGAAACTTTTGCACAAAGATTCCTAACCAAAAGGCACTACATGGTTATGTGCATACTTGGAACTAGCACCCAGGCTTTTCATAGTCTCCACCCATGCTCTCTTTAGGCCCCCAAGCCTTTCATATACTATGAAAAGGAAGTAAGATTTGGCAAGAATTTCCGACTTGGGTAGGAGAGAGAGTTTTGTCATGTATTGCCTAGAATTACTAATTTCAATCTTAAATTTAATGAAAGAATGTTAAAATGAATGGATATTCTACTTGGTCATGTTTTCTATAATTTACTTTTAAATTCTTCAGTGTAGACGCAATGGTGTGTGTGTGCGTGTGTGTTGTATGTGAATTAATTTACATCACTATAATGGAAAACTAGTACGAAGTTCCTAATTGAGAATATTCAGCTCAGGGCGTTTTGCTAGTATTTGAAAGATTCATGAGATGGTTACGATAAATGTTTCAGTGATCTTTGTATCTGATCAACAAGGAGGATTTAGAATTTCTCCCCCAGTGGTGGAATGAAGGGGTTCAAGATTTGTGGATGAACAAGATGTTAGAATCTAGTGAACCAAATATGGGAAAGCCAGTCACCTGTTGAACATGACCATAGGTTTATAGTTCAGCACCCTCTTGTATGAAAAACTGTCCTTAACTAACTAAGAGAGTTAGCTGAATGTTGTATTAGAATATCATGATATCTGCCTGCACTGAACGTTTGATCCAAAGTGATGTTGGAACACCAAAAAGAACAGAAAGAGGGATTTCTCATGGAACTGACTACATACCTGTTGTTGTGCCTGCTTGCTAATAGATGTTTGCATATGTGGCCGAGTTTTGTAGTCAGGCTGTGGGACAGGAGACAGTCTCACCTATCAAAGGAAATCTAATATCCATGAATGATCAAACTGGCTTGGATCAGTTCTCACAACTCACCTCCTGAGAATGAACTGAGAGAAGGAGGCAGGGTATTTAAAGGAGAGGAAACTTTATTGACATGGTTGATGAGTTCTTCCTAGTGAGGAATGCATTCTTTAGATGGGTTTTGTTTGGGGGCTGCTGTCTTTGATCGGCCTTCAGGGCTCCCTGACTTGTCTCATAGGCTCCATTTCGAAGAAAACTAATAGTGCATTCTTTGACCATGGGGCAGAGCAGAGATAACTGGCCCACACTAGGGCCTATCAGGCCTACAACCAAGGCAGAGTGCACTAACTCCTGAACTTTTTGTTCAAAGACGTTGACTGGACTTTATTTCCTAAAGTAGTAGGATGCATAGAATTGTACGTTTCACATGAAACTTGTAGGGACTTGAAGACTTGAGGGCATTTCCCTTAAATTACCGGGCTAAAAGCTTCATAACTATGTTTTCTGCCATAAAATATAATTGTGAGGTACAGTGTATAGTCTGTTTTATCTGAAACACATTGTTTATTCATGTGGTAATCTGAGCTCTCCATCACTGAATTAGCATAATGGCTTTAGCCTGTTTTCGTCTTAGGGTATTGTTTAGAAGGAAAAATTAATACGGTCTGTTTCTACTAATCACAAATTCCATTTTGTGTTTCTTTGATATAGTTTCTTTGATGTGAGGGAAAAGACTAAATCTCTTTTAAAGGAAGAAAAATGTCAGCGAGTCTGTTTAGCATGTATGCAATCTAAAGAATTTAGTAAACCGTGTAAGATGGGGAAGTTAATATTCTGTGTTTGGGGCCGCTTTGCTTGTTTGAGGAATTTAATTACAACTTGGGTAGCTTTCTAGGCATGTAGGCTATTCTGACCCCAAGACTGTAGAACGTTTTGCAACTATCCTGTTTGATGTACTAGGCCACTGAGAGACAAGTTAGACAGAACACCAACTAGACTTTTCTAGAAGCAGGGGCCAAGGAACCAATCCCTCCCCATTGTTCTCTACGTTCTTGTGCAAAAGAATTTTGTTTTCCCCAGATGGCTTCAGTGGTCATTGCCGAGCTGGGAAACTTGATCCTTCAGTAGTCAGGAAAGCAGAGAGCTCTCAAAGTTTCTTGCTTCTTCCAGCTGGAGAGGAAAGGACCAAATTCACAAGCCAAGCTTCACTTCCCCCATCTGCTTACACATTTACAGCACCGGAGCCAGCGTGCGCTAACGTGTACAGGCGTGTCCCTGAAAACCACTGTTTAATTCGCATTTTCATAGGTCCATAGAAGATTTGCCACTGACTTAAATGATAATTTCAGAGATTATTTTATCGGAAATTTGGATTGATCTCCAGTTGGCAGTGGCTTTAACTTTCTGTTCTCCAGGCTTGCTGTCCAGAAATTAATGGTATGTAAATGAGCACAGGGGTTTAGAAACCTTTGGTAAATTCTATCATAAAGCAAATAACCATTCCTGACTTTGCATACAACCACTCTTCTATGCCACAAGCATCTCTGGAGCTCCTGCTCACCACCAGACACCTGAGGCAGAAAATAAATAAGGCTTAATGTCCGCCCCGAGGGGCTTTAGAGTCTCCGGTGGAAGATGGGCGTAGACCTGTGGGTGTCGCTCAGTGCAGTCAGTGCCTTGAGGTCAGTGTGCTCTGGGCCCTGCAAGGGAAGCAGAGGGGACTCTCACTCATCTTGGACGTCCAGGCATGGTGTCCAGGTTCTGTCGGATGAGAAGGCATTAGCTGTTTGAAGAGGGGGCTGGGGGTGTACCGGGCATGCTGGCGGCGGGAACCGAACACGTGGAGGCATGGGGCATGGAGTAGGGGGACGTCCTGGAGCAACCCTAAGCTGATTAATCCATTAAGCTCAAATCGAAGGTGTTGTGAGCAGTGCTCCCCCAGCACTGTCAGGGCGATAGCAAATCTTGGTTTTGAAGCTGCAGGTCTAGCCTAGTGCAACGGTTGACACACGGACTCAAGCCAGACAGCCTGGACTCACGTCTTGAGTGTGATTTGAGGCCAGTCCCTTTAGCCTCTCTGTGCATGTGTTTCCTCATCTATAACACGAGTATTATGATAATATCATCTCCTACGTGAGGTTGTGGTGAGAATTTAATCAAGTAACAGGGCCTAGTATGTAGTAAATATCAATATTATATAAGTATTTGTAAAGTAAAATATGTGAGACTGGGAGGGTCAGGGCAGTGACTTGTTCATATAAGACACTCAAATGATGAATAAAAAATTCCCAGAAATGTTCCTAATGACAAGCTGACAAACCCTGCAGAAAGTTTAGACATGGAAGAAAAGCAGCAGTCCACCAACTCTACTGCAAGTAAGAGTTACCCAGGGAGCTTGTTAAAGTGCAGACGCTTGGCCCCACCCTCCAGAGAATCTTAATTCCTAGCTCTTGGCTGGGATCCAGAAGCATGCATTTAAAAAATCACCTGCAGTGATCAGTGATTTTCATGCACACAGTGCCGGAATCTTTTTGAGACCTTGCCTAAGCCTTTTCCCTTTTAGAGCAAGTGACCTGAAGGGACTCAGAAGACCTGTGTTCTGGTCCCAGCTCTGCCAATTCCTGGTTGTGTGACCTTGGACATGTGGATTAAAGCTGTGAACATCCGTGAATTTGTCTGTGAATACTGGCATGGCTCTGCTATGAAAATGAAACAAGACGTGTATCTGAAAGGCACCAGTGAACCGATGACCATTGTGGAGTGGTCTCGTTACTGAAAGGGAGGGGGCCTCAGCCCACAGCTGGGCAGACAGGAAGCCTCAGCCCTGATGACAAGGTTATTTTAGGATTGGAGAGGGTGAGGGTAGTGGATGCTGGACCTCTGGGTGTGTTTTTCTGTGGAATCCACCTGTATTTTCTGTTGTATGATTATCCAGCTAATATTCCAGCGCTCAGCAGACATAGATAAAGGGAGTTAATACTTTATAAGGTAAACAGTCCCATTTTTAGACTACTCTGGTTATAAGAAAGTTCTACAGATTAAGCCAAAGTAGGCCTACCATTTGATATGATAGATTTCAGCCTATCATTTTAGACAACTGAATGTGGAAGGGTTAATTAGAGCAGGCTGTTTGAATTGCATGGGGCCAGAACCCAGAACTTGGGTGGGGAGAACACAGAGGAGGGTTGTCTGGCAGATACCGTTCACTGTTCCCTCCCAGCTATTGAAGTTAATACTCCCCCTCAACCAACGCGTTTGGCTGCAGCCACAAGTCCACATGCCAAAGTGAAGAGAGAAGAGAGAATTTAGGAAAAAACCGAAAGGATAGGGAGATATTTTTTAATAAGATAAAAACATATTTGGTATTAGATATAAACGTGTTCCTGAAATATAGTTGCTTCTGGTTTAGGAATTTAGCAGCTACCCATAGGGACTTACTGTGATGCAGCTAACTAGTTAGGACTAAAAAAAAAAAAAAAAACTCAATTGGAAATTTAGGATGTATATAACTGGTCTGAATTTTATTTTATTCCACTTTAATTTTAATAGAATCCAACAAGAAAAAGAACTGAAATCCACAGTTACCTCTTTGTCTTTAGAGGTGAATATGAAATAGGTATTTTTGCTCTATTTAACACATAAGAATAAAAGCTAATCATTACTGCTCCTCTCCCTGCCTGCGAAGAGAGAAATATATGCACGTACAAATGTGTACATAAATGTGTCTGTATGTAAACAGGCATTGCATTAATATATGCATTTTATGGTTAAAGATTTTGATGTATTCTAGGAAAACAATTGTTTATATAATACATTAATGCGAAATGGTAGTGTTGAGATCCTTATTTTTCCTTGAAAACTATTGTGATCAACAGCTAAGGGAGAACATTTACTTGAAGTTGAACTTTTACTTGTTGAAGTTTACTTGAAGGAGTACTTGTGATTTTTCTCCTTTTTTATATATTGATTTTAAATGTATTCATTACTTTTGTGTTACTTTTTTCTCATTATAATAAGTTTCACAAAGGAAACATAAATCACACTTGGAGATGTGGTCATGATACTCGACCTGTCATTTAAAAGCTCCCCCAAATTGCCTGAGTGAGTAGGTGGATAGTTGCTCATGTTTAGTTATAGACAGTTCACTGGGTTGCAAGGTGAGGTTTGTGTTATGAATAATGGAATAATACTTTTCGTGTTTATTATTACTTCAGGGTTACCCTGAAGTGTCTTTAGAGTTACCCTGTCCAGTGTTGATTAAAACAATAAATAATCGGAGAAGGGCAAAAACAGGAATAGTCCCAAATTGTGCCCATCTCTCTAGTCTTATTTCTTGCCACTTCTCTGCTTGCTCTCTACACACCAGCCCTTCATTCTTTGAGGGTTTTGGTTTTTTTTGTTTTTGTTTTTGTTTTTGCAGTATGCGGGCCTCTCACTGTTGTGGCCTCTCCCGTTGCGGAGCACAGGCTCTGGACGCACAGGCTCAGCGGCCATGACTCACAGGCCCAGCCGCTCCGCAGCATGTGGGATCTTCCCCGACCGGGGCACGAACCCGTGTCCCCTGCATCGGCAGGCGGACTCTCAACCACTGCGCCGCCAGGGAAGCCCTGTTTTGTTTTTTTTTAATGCTTCACACCCTCCATTGTGCTGTTCTGGCTGGCCCCTAAGTCCCTTCATTTTTTTCAGACCTAGTACTACTTATTCTTAAGGCCTCAGGATAAATGCTATTTCTTTAGGAATCCTTTATGACCTTTTTCTCTATTTCCTATCTAGCCTGCTATTCTTTCTTTATCCTAGGACTTAGCACAAATTATAATTATTATTCCTTTTACCGTGAGTCTTCCAAGCTATACCGTAAATTCCATGATGGCAGGAGCTCTGTCTTTTTTCGTTATATCTCTGGCAACCAGCACAATGGTTGCTTGACACATCTTAGATACTTGACTAATATTTGTTAGAAGAATGGATAGATGGATAGATAGATGACTTGATGGATGTATGGATGGGTGGATGGGTGAATGGAAGAATATGATGCTCACATAAGAGGGTAGATTCTGACCTCATGAGTCAGAATCTTACTAATAGCAGTTTGAGCCAGGAAATGTGTCCTTCTTAGGTTCTTAGGTGCTTAGGTTCATTGACTGATTTATTTGACTGCCATGCAAAAATGCAAGTGATAGGCAGTGAGGAAAGTATGAACATCAAAATATGAAAGCTGATAATATCACAATTATTTCCTTGGCCAAAAATGGGAGGGGAAGCACACTGGTTTTGAAAGCTCTCTAAAAATTTAACGTACAACTATTTTTTGTAAATGGTTTTCTTTATTATATAGTATGTTAGACATTTCTAGGCCAGTGCTGGCAAGTCTTCCAGTCAATTATACGCTCATTGGCAAAGTATTTCAAAATATTTTGGTAAACTTTAGAGCTGCATGCCATTCAGCAACTCACATGACATTTCCATGTCAGTTTGTTGCTTTTCTGTTGCATTTTGTTCACTCATCACTTGAGTGCCTCTTGCCAGCTTTTGTTCTCAGGATGGAATAGGTTTGAATCTGGGAATGAAACTGTGCAAAATGGTACAAGTGCCTCAAACACCATGTGTAACTACAAGTGTATAGCACAGTCAGAAGGAAAGCAAGTTAGAATTAGCTTTCAGGGCTCTTGCATTCTGGAAGGATTATTATTTTTTTTAATGGTAAAGTTACTTTTTTATTCTTCTAAAATATGCATAACATACAAGCTATTCTTTTTTATTAATTTTATTTTATTTATTTACTTTTGTACAGCAGGTTCTTACTAATTATCTATTTTATACATATTAGTGTATATATGTCAATCCCAATCTCCCAGTTCATCCCACCACCACTGCCCCCTCTCCCCGCTTTTGCCCCTTGGTGTCCATACGTTTGTTCTCTACATCTGTATCTCTATTTCTGCCTTGCAAACCAGTTCGTCTATACCATTTTTCTGGATTCCACATATATGCGATAATATTTGCTTTTCTCGTTCTGACTTACTTCACTCTGTATGTCAGTCTCTAGGTCCATCCACGTCTTTACAAATGACCCAATTGTGTTTCTTTTTATGGCTGAATAATATTCCATTGTATATATGTACCACATCTTCTTTATCCATTTGTCTGTCTATGGGCATTTAGGTTGCTTCCATGACCTGGCTATTGTAAACAGTGCTGCAGTGAACATTGGGGTGCATGTGTCTTCTCGAATTACGGTTTTCTCTGGTTATATGCCCAGTAGTGGGATTGCTGGGTCATATAGTAATACTTTTTTTTAACATCTATATTGGAGTATAATTGCTTTACAATGTTGTGTTAGCATCTGCTGTGTAACAAAATGAATCAGCTATATGTATACATATATCCCCATATCCCCTCCCTCTTTAATCTCCCTCCCACCCTCCCTATCCCACCCCTCTAGATGGGCACAAAGCACCAAGCTGATCTCCCTAGGCTATATGGCAGTTTCCCACTAGCTATCTCTTTTGCATTTGGTAGTGCATGTATGTAAATGCTACTCTCTCACTTAGTCCCAGCTTATCCTTCCCCCTCCCCGTGTCCTCAAGTCCATTCTCTATGTCTGTGTCTTTATTCCTGTCATGCCCCTAGGTTCTTCAGAACCACTGTTTTTGTTTTTTGTTTTCTTCAGTTCCATATATGTGTGTTAGCATACGGTATTTGTTTTTCTCTTTCTGACTTACTTCACTCTGTATGACAGACTCTAGGTCCATCCACCTCACTACAGTAACTCATTTTCATTTCTTTTTATGTCTGAGTAATATTCCATTGTATATATGTGCCACATCTTCTTTATACATTCATCTGTTGATGGACATTTAGGTTGCTTCCATGTCCTGGCTATTGTAAATAGAGCTGCAATGAACATTGTGCTACATGACCCTTTTTGAATTATGGTTTTCTCAGGGTATATGCCCAGTAGTGGGATTGTTGGGTCCTATGGTAGTTCTAATTTTAGTTTTTACGGAACCACCACACTGTTCTCCATGGTGGCTGGATCAATTTACATTCCCACCAACAGTGCAAGATGGTTCCCTCTTCTCCACACCCTCTCCAGCATTTATTATTTGTAGATTTTTTGATGATGGCCATCCTGACTAGTGTGAGGTGATACCTCATTGTAGTTTTCATTTGCATTTCTCTAATAATTAGTGATGTTGAGCAGCTTTTCATGTGCTTCTTGGCCATCTGTATGTCTTCTTTGGAGAAATGTCTATTTAGGTCTTCTGCCCATTTTTTGATTGGGTTGTTTGTTTTTTTGATATTGAGCTGCATGAGCTGCTTCTATATTTTGGAGATTAATCCTTTGTCACTTGCTTCATTTACAAATATTTTCTCCCATTCTGAGGGTTGTCTTTTTGTCTTGTTTCTGGTTTCATTTGCTGTGTAAAAGCTTTAAAGTTTCATTAGGTTCCATTTGTTTATTTTTGTTTTTATTTCCCTCACTCTAGGAAGTGGATCAAAAATATCTTGCTGTGATTTATGTCAAAGAGTGTTCTTCCTATGTTTTCCTCTAAGAGTTTTATAGTGTCTGGTCTTACATTTAGGTCTCTAATCCATTTTGAGTTTATTTTTGTGTATGGTGTTAAAGAGTGTTTTAATTTCATTCTTTTACGTGTAGCTATCCAGTTTTCCCAGTACCACTTACTGAAGAGACTGTCTTTTCACCATTGTATATCCTTGCCTCCTTTGTCATAGATTAGTTGACCATAGGTGTATGGGTTTATCTCTGGGCTATCTATCCTGTTCCATTGATCTATATTTCTGTTTTTGTGCCAGTACCATATTGCCTTGATTACTGTACCTTTGTAGTATAGTCTGAAGTCCAGGAGCCTGATTCCTCCAGCTCTATTTTTTTCCCTCAAGACTCCTTTGGCTATTCGGGGTCTTTTGTGTCTCCATACAAATTTTAAGATATTTTTCTTCTAGTTCTGTGAAAAATGCCATTGGTAATTTGATAGGGATTGCACTGAATCTGTAGATTGCTTTGGGTAGTGTAGTCATTTTCACAATATTGATTCTTCCAGTCCAAGAGCATGGTATATCTCTCCATCTGTTTGTATCGTCTTTAATTTCTTTCATCAGTCTCTTATAGTTTTCTGCATACGGGCCTTTTGTCTCCCTAGGTAGGTTTATTCCTAGGCATTTTATTCTTTTTGTTGCAGTGGTAAATGGGAGTGTTTCTTTAATTTCTCTTTCAGATTTTTCATCATTGGTGTATAGGAATACAGGAGATTTCTGTGCATTAATTTTGTATCCTGCAACTTTACCAAATTCATTGATTAGCTCTAGTAGTTTTCTGGTGGCATCTTTAGGATTCTCTATGTATAGTTTCATGTCATCTGCAAAGAGTGACAGTTTTACTTCTTCTTTTCCAACTTGTATTCCTTTTATTTCTTTTTCTTCTCTGACTGCTGTGGCTAGGACTTTCAAAATTATGTTGAATAATAGTGGTGAGAGTGGGCAACTTTGCCTTGTTCCTGATCTTAGAGGAAATGCTTTCAGTTTTTCACCATTGAGAATGATGTTTGCTGTGGGTTTGTCATTTATGGCCTTTATTATGTTGAGGTAGGTTCCCTCTATGCCCACAATCTGGACAGCTTTTATCATAAATAGGTGTTGAATTTTGTCAAAAGCGTTTTCTGCATCCATTGAGATGATCATATGGTTTTTATTCTTCAATTTGTTAATATGGTGTATCACATTGATTAATTTGCATATATTGAAGAATCCTTGCATCCCTGGGGTAAATCGTGGTGTTTGATGCTTTTAATATGTTGTTGAATTTTGTTTGCTAGTATTTAGTTGAGGATTTTTGCATCTGTATTCATCAGTGTTATTGGTCTGTAATTTTCTTTTTTTTGTACTATCTTTGTCTGGTTTTTGTATCAGAGTGATGGTGGCCTCATAGAATGAGTTTGGGAGTGTTCCTTCCTCTGCAATTTTTTGGAAGAGTTTGAGAAGGATGGGTGTTAGCTCTTCTCTAAATGTTCAGTAGAATTCACCTGTGAAGCCATCTGGTCTGGACTTTTGTCTGTTGAAAGATTTTTAATCACAGTTTAAATTTCATTACTTGTGATTGGTCTGTTCATATTTTCTGTTTCTTCCTGGTTCAGTCTTGGAAGATTATACCTTTCTAAGAATTTGTCCGTTTCTTCCAGGTTGTCCATTTTATTGGCATGGAGTTGCTTGCAGTAGTCTCTTAGGATGTTTTGTATTTCTGTGGTGTCTGTTGTAACTTCTCCTTTTTTATTTCCAATTTTATTGATTTGAGTCCTTTCCCTCTTTTTCTTGATGAGTTTAGCTAATGGTTTATCGATTTTGTTTATCTTCTCAAGGAACCAGCTTTTAGTTTTATTGATCTTTGCTATTGTTTTCTTTGTTTCTGTTTCATTTATTTCTGCTCTGATCTTTATGATTTCTTTCCTTCTGCTAACTTTGGGTTTTGTTTGTTCTTCTTCCTCTAGTTCCTTTAGGTGTAAGGTTAGATTGTTTATTTGAGGTTTTTCTTGTTTCTTGATGTAGGCTTGTATAGCTATAAACTTCCCTCTTAGAACTGCTTTTGATGCATCCCACAGATTTTGGATCATTGTGTTTTCATTTTCATTTGTCTCTATGTATTTTTTGAGTTCCTCTTTGATTTCTTCAGTGATATCTTGGTTATTTAGTAACGTATTGTTTAGCCTCCATGTGTTTGTGTTTTTTATGTTTTTTTCTCTGTAATTGATGTCTAATCTCATAGCGTTGTGATCAGTAAAGATGCTTGATATGATTTCAATTTTCTTAAATTTACTGAGGCTTGAATTGTGACCCAAGATGTGATCTGTCGTGGAGTATGTTTCATGCGCACTTGAGAAGAAAGCGTAATCTGCTGTTTTGGGATGGAATGTCCCATAAATATCAATTAAATCTATCTGGTCTGTTGTGTCATTTAAAGCTTCTGTTTCCTTATTTATTTTCATTTTGGATGATCTGTCCATTGGTGTAAGTGAGGTGTTAAAGTCCCCCACTATTTTTGTGTTATAGTCGATTTCCTCTTTTGTAGCTGTTAGCAGTTGCCTTATGTATTGAGGTGCTCCTATGTTGGGTGCATATATACTTATAATTGTTATATCTTCTTCTTGTATTGTTCCCTTGATCATTATGTAATGTCCTTCCTTGTCTCTTGTAACATTCTTTATTTTAAAGTCTATTTTATCTGAGTATTGCTACTCCAGCTTTCTTTTGATTTCCACTTGCATGGAATATTTTTTTCCATCCCCTCACTTTCAGTCTCTGTGGGTCCCTAGCTCTAACGTGGGTCTGTTGTAGACAGCATATATATGGGTCTTGTTTTTGTATCCTTTCAGCAAGCCTGTGTCTTTTGGTTGGAGCATTTAATCCATTCACATTTAAGGTAATTATTGATATGTATGTTCCTATGACCATTTTCTTAATTGTTCTGGGTTTGTTTTTGTCCTTATCTTCTCTTGTGTTTCCCACTTAGAGAAGTTCCTTTAGCATTTGCTGTAGAGCTGGTTTGGTGGTGCTGAATTCTCTTAGCTTTTGCTTGTCTGTAAAGTTTCTGATTTCTCCATCGAATCTGAATGAGATCCTTGCTGGGTTGAGTAATCTTGGTTGTAGGTTCTTCCCTTTCATCACTTTAAGTATATCATGCCACTCCCTTCTGGCTTGTAGAGTTTCTTCTGAGAAATCAGCTGTTAACCTTATGGGAGTTCCCTTGTATGTTATTTGTCATTTTTCCCTTGCTGCTTTCAATAATTTTTCTTTGTCTTTAATTTTTACCAGTTTGATTACTATGTGTCTCAGTTTGTTTCTCCTTGGGTTTATCCTGTATGGGACTCTCTGCGCTTCCTGGACCTGGGTGGCTATTTCCTTTTCCATGTTAGAGAAGTTTTCTATTATAACCTCTTCAAATATTTTCTCTGGTCCTTTCTCTCTCTCTTCTCTTTCTGGAACCCCTATAATGCGAATGTTGTTGTGTTTAATGTTGTCCCAGAGGTCTCTTAGGCTGTTTTCATTTCTTTTCATTCTTTTTTCTTTATTCTGTTCCAGAGCAGTGAATTCCACCGTTCTGTCTTCCAGGTCACTTATGCATTCTTCTGCCTCAGTTATTCTGCTATTGATTCCTTCTAGTGTAGTTTTCATTTCAGTTATTGTATTGTTCATCTCTGTTTGTTTGTTCTTTAATTCTTCTAAGTCTTTGTTAAATATTTCCTGCATCTTCTGTGTCTTTGCCTCCATTCTTGTTCTGAGGTCCTGGATCATCTTCACTACCATTATTCTGAATTCTTTTTCTGGAAGGTTCCCTATCTCTACTTCATTTACTTGTTTTTCTGTAGTTTTATCTTGTTCTTTCATCTTGTATATAGCCCTCTGCCTTTTCATCTTGTCTATCTTTCTGTGAATGTTGTTTTTGTTCCAGAGGCTACAGGATTATAGTTCTTGCTTCTGCTGTCTGCCCTCTGGTAGATGAGGGTGTCTAAGAGGCTTGTGCAAGTTTGCTGATGTGAGGGACTGGTGGTGGGTAGAGCTGGCTGTTGCTTTGGTGGGCAGAGCTCAGTAAAACTTTAATCTGCTTGTCTACTGATGGGTGGGGCTGTGTTCTCTCCCTGTTGGTTGTTTAGCCTGAGGCGACCCAACACTGGAGCCTACCTGGGCTCTTTGGTGGGGCTAATGGCGGACTCTGAGCGGGCTCACGCCAAGGAGTACTTCCCAGAACTTCTGCTGCCAGTGTCCTTGTCCCCACGGTGAGCCACAGCCACCCCCCACCTCTGCAGGAGACCCTCCAACACTAGCAGGTAGGTCTGGTTCAGTCTCCGCTGGGGTCACTGCTCCTTCCCCTGGGTCCCGATGTGCACACTCCTTTGTGTGTGCCCTCCAAGAGTGGAGTTTCTGTTTCCCCCAGTCCTGTCAAAGTCCTGCAATAAAATCCCACTAGGCTTCAAAGTCTGATTCTCTAGGAATTCCTCCTCCTGTTGCCGGACCCCCAGGTTGGGACGCCTGATGTGGGGCTCAGAACCTTCGCTCCAGTGTGTGGACTTCTGTGGTAGAAGTGTTCTCCAGTCTGTGAGTCACCCACCCAGCAGTTATGGGATTTGATTTTACTGTGATTGAGCCCCTTCTGCCGTCTCATCGTGGCTTCTCCTTTGTCTTTGCATGTGGAGTATCTTTTATGGTGAGTTCCAGTGTCTTCCTCTTGATGATTGTCCAGCAGTTAGTTGTGATTCTGGTGTTCTCGCAAGACAGAGTGAGTGCACATCCTTCTACTCCACCATCTTGGTTCAGGGCCTCAGTATTTACGACTTCTAGTGTATTTTTCATTTCAGTTATTGTATTGTTCATCTCTCTTTGTTCTTTAATTCTTCTAGGTCTTTCTTAAACATTTCTTGCATCTTCTCGATCTTTGCCTCCATTTTTGTTCTGAGGTCCTGGATCATCTTCACTATCATTATTCTGAATTCTTTTTCTGGAAAGTTGCCTATCTCCATTTTCATTTAGTTGTTTTTCTGGGGTTTTATCTTGTTCCTTCATCTGGTACGTAGCCCTCTGCCTTTTCATCTTGTTTATCTTTCTGTGAATGTGGTTTTTGTTCCACAGGCTGCAGGATTGTAGTTCTCCTTGCTTCTGCTGTCTGCCCTCTGGTGGATTAGGCTATCTCAGAGGCTTGTGCAAGTTTCCTGATGGGAGGGACTGGCGGTGGGTAGAGTTGGCTGTTGCTCTGGTGGGCAGAGCTCAGTAAAACTTTAATCCACTTGTCTGCTAATGGGTGGAGCTGGGTTCCCTCCCTGTTGGTTGTTTAGCCTGAGGCGACCCAACACTGGAGCCTACCCGGGCTCTTTGGTGTGGCTAATGGCAGACTCTTGGAGGGCTCACGCCAAGCAGTACTTCCCAGAACTTCTGCTGCCAGTGTCCTTGTCCTCACGGTGAGACACAGCCACCCCCCCGCCTCTGCAGGAGGCCCTCCAACACTAGCAGGTAGGTCTGGTTCAGTCTCCTATGGGGTCACTGCTCCTTCCCCTGGGTCCTGATGCATACACTCCTTTGTGTGTACCGTCCAAGAGTGGAGTCTCTGTTTCCCCCAGTCCTGTCAAAGTCCTGTAATCAAATCCCACTAGGCTTCAAAGTCTAATTCTCTAGGAATTCCTCCTCCCGTTGCCGGACCCCCAGGTTGGGAAGCCTGACATGGGGCTCAGAACCTTCGCCCCAGTGGGTGGACTTCTGTGGTATAACTGTTCTCCATTTTGTGAGTCACCCACCCAGCAGTTTTGGGATTAGATTTTATTGTGGTTGCGCCCCTTCTGCCGTCTCATTGTGGCTTCTTCTTTGTCTTTGGATGTTGGGTATCTTTTTTGCTGAGTTCCGGTGTCTTCCTGTTGATGATTGTTCAGCAGTTAGTTGCTAGAAAGATTTTGAAGTAACTGTTTGCAGTGGTTTAAATCTGAATAGCAATCTTTGGACCTCCTAGTAATAGAAAAGCTCACCCTGATCTTATAAAAGTACAAATAAATAGATAAATCACACTCACACAGACACACACACAGTTTTAAGCTTTACACTAGGGTACTAGCATGGTCACCCATGGGAAGGAAATTTCTGGGGATCTCTTAGAACAAACCTGCAAGATTATTATAGTTTGAAGTAGCAGCTGCTGGTGACAGTTTTTTCCCCTACAAGGAGATGAAATGATGCAGACCAATGGTCTGACATTTTCCAAAGCACTATAAAAGCATAAATAAGAATCAGTGAAATGGCATATTGCTTTATGCTTTATTTTGGAATTTTAGAATTTCTTTGGCAAACTACTTTTTTTCCCCCCCAAGAGAACCCCTTGACCTAATTTTAGTAAGTTCTAACTGAAAGGTCTTGCTCACAGCACAGTGTGGTTCAGAAGTGGCATGTTGTTTTGTTTGGGATTTTTCCTTTTAAGTCTCTGAAAGAATTCAGGTCAATCTGATATGTTTGCATTGAAGTAAAGTGACATCTGGATTTCAGTACTAATGGAGCGAAGAGTCAATATAAATATAACTGCACAAACTCCACCATGTGTACAGTAATCATAAACTAAACTCTTCTGAATGAAATTGCTGTCAGAACATGTGTCAGCTTACCAACACTAAGAACATTCCTAAAGCATATCTCAATAAAAATTAAAATAGTTTTATGTATAAAGAAGCTTGTCTTGTCCACATCATTTTAAAAGGCCTTCATGAAAGAGAAAACACATTCAGCCACGTGCTTTGAAAAACACGCACAGGGTGAACAGAGACCCTGAAGCTGCCTCCATGATTAAATGCCTCAACTAATATCCGTGTTTTATCCAAAACATATACCTTAGTAAGCTGTAGTTCCACTGGGCTCTTTAAGGAGCTAAATATGTGGAATAGGGCATCAAGTTGAATATTCAGAGGAATTCAGGAATATAAACTCTATCCTTGTATGGCACTGGTAAACAAATTTTAAAAAATCACAGTATGGACATGACCTAATTTCCTCATATTTTTTCCGCTTCCCTGTAGTATTGAGTTGGCCAAAAAGTTCGTTTGGGTTTTTCATGTTATGGAAAATAATAGGAATAGTAGCATCAGCACCCACAACACTACGTAATGCTTTCTGTGTGCCAGGCCCCGTTTCAGTGAGTTCTGCAACATAACCCATTTAATTCTCACGACAGCCATGTAAGTTAGGTACTGTTATCTCCCAACTGACAGATGAGCCAACAAAGTATAGAGAGGTGAAATAACTCGCTCAAGGTCATACAGCCAGTAAGTCAGGTGCAGAGGTGGGATTTGAACCCAGGCAGCCTGGTTCCAGAGTTTATACTCCAAACAACTGCATGATTCTGTCTCTCACCTCCGTAGGTACATATATTTTTATAGCCCAGTATTAGAATTCAAAGTGCAGGGAATGGCTTTGTCAGAGCCCTTAGGAGCTGTCCCCAACAGGGGATTGGATTATGCAGAAGAGCACCAGCCATCACTGGCATCTTAGAGTGTTTGAGAATTTGCAAAGCACTTTCACTTCGACTTGCTCCTTTGCTCTGTAAATACAATAAAATTCGAAGGTTGTTATTAATGCACAGAATTTACAAAATACCTGTTATATGTCAGATTCTCTTCCAGAAGATGGGATACTATAGTAAATGAGACATGGAACTGGCTCTCATGGAACTTACCTACTTAAAAGGACTTTGTAGTAATTATAATGTTAGTAACAACCATTGCTACATGTGAATGCTTCAGAAAGGCAGTGCAGGCAGGCAGGGTGGCAACATCTTGTTCTTTCCTGATTCTAGAAGGCTGGTGAAAATTCACATGCCATGATCTCAAGGCTCTTTTTAAGCTCTGATTTCATTCATAGGAAGGGGATCTTATAACATTTATATATTATTTACTTTTTTGGTTGTTATTCCATTGCAAAAACATTTTGGTGACTTCCTCTTCTAGATGTATATGTATATGTATACACAGACACACACGTACACACACACACACAGATAAACTCTTCCCATAAAGACTTCCAACGGATATCTGAAGTCCATTACTACTTGTCAACCTTTCCGAGCCCTAATTTTTGCTAAAAAAGAATATACATGTAGTAGGACTCTCCATCCCCGAGAACATATGTCTGGAAACTTAGCAGCAGCTGGAAAATTCTCATTCAGGAAGGGGGAAAAAAAAGCCTGCATATTTTTTTTCTTTAGGAAAAGCAAGCCAGCATTCATTTTTAAAGCTCCTACAAGATGGGAAGTGTTTAAAGTCTGCTGTTGAATTTCAGATGTTTGCCTGTATCAAATGACATTGGAAAAATTCTTTATTTGAAATGTTTGGACCTGGAGCAAAGGAAATTTGAAGATGAATGAGAATACCATCCACAGACTCTGCAGTCTTTCGTATTTTGACATTTGTCTCCTTTTAAAGTTTTTCACTTCATTTTTACTTTTTCCAAATCTGTATCACAGAGTAGTTTATTATATCCAGAAAATTCAAATTCATGCCACATCAGGTACATCCCAAATTTCAAGTGACATAAATTCTGTGGTGTTCTACTATGCCTAAAGTCTTTTGAGCTTTATCATGTTTGATAGTGGAGGTATTGTCACCTTGAAATGAAAGTCAGGGATGTAGTTCACAAACCCTGATTCTGACGGACACTGTCATTTCATATATTGGCAATCACAGAGGGAATAAATGACAGACTCAGGGTATTTCAGGATGGCTCCAGTTTAAGGGGTTTTTCATTGTTGTGTTAGTGAGTGGGAAACCAAGGTGCCCCTTTTTCTCTGATATGTGTCAGATGCCATCATGAAGAGTCATGAAGGACAGGCATTTACCCACCTCATATATTTTTCATAAATATTTTAACCACAGTTTTTAAATTTCATCAACATCTAATGTCCCTAAAGTTGGCTATTTTGTCATATATTCTGAAATGTTTCTGTGATATGGCCTGCCATAAGATAGGATTTGTAGAAGACATTTCTATTTGAGACTTTAAAATGTACTATTTTAATTTCTAAAATACCATTATTTAAACGCTAAGGGCTACACTATGAAGCATAGCCTAATGGGATGATTTCCAGATAGATTTTTTTAAATGTTAATAAATATTTCACATTCAAAATGTTTAATATTACAAAAATATTTATTTTTATCAATAAAATGCATATATATATACATATACATATATATACTTTTAAACATTGAAAGATACAGTAGGCCTATAATGAAATGGACCTCACCCCCAGCACAGAGAAAAGCTTATAATTCTTTTGTATGTTTCTCTGTTTATACTTTTGCTGCTGTAGCTCTACATATATTTGTGATATTGGCTGTATCTTGTGTGTGTTTGTGTACGTGTATAATCACCATTTGTTGATTTGTCAAATTTAGATATTACTATATTGACTTACTATTATGATAAATAAGGATCTCGATTATTTGTACTACTGCTGTCCCACTCTCAATACTACCTTTTTTTGTGTGTGTGGTACGCGGGCCTCCCACTGCTGCGGCCCCTCCCGCTGCTGAGCACAGGCTCCGGACGCACAGGCCCAGCAGCCATGGCTCACGGGCCCAGCCGCTCTGCGGCATGTGGGATCCTCCCAGACCGGGGCACGAACCCGCGTCCCCGGCATCGGCAGGCGGACTCCCAACCACTGCGCCACCAGGGAATCCCTATACTACCATTTTTAGTTCTTCTTTTGTTACCTACGTATTTTTAAATGATATATTTATTCCTATATTTCTGTCTTATTAACTACAGGCAGTATCTAATGAATTCTTACCTTATAAGATGAGATATTACCCCTGTAACTTCTCCCTTTAATATTTTATAGTTTTGCTCACTTGTGCTTTTAATTTTACGCTACTAAGGTTGATATCATTTATATTCTCTTTTTAATCATATGAAGACTTCAGCGTTTTGTCAGTAGATTGACTCTAAAGGTTAAAAACCTCAACAAAAAAGTATTATGAGTATGTAAGCACTATTATTCACTGCTGACTGAAGTAGTATACTATGATTACATTGCCTTATTTTTTTTGTAGCTATTTGTTTTTCCTAGAGTTTCTAATTGTTTTTATTTTTCTTTCCATAATCTGTCTTTATGGCATCCTTAAGTACTTTCAGCTTCTTTGCAATATTCCCTTTTCCTAGATACTTCCTGCTGTCCCAAACTGGAGCAGCTGTTATCTAGGCATTTTGTCTTGCATTAATCTTCCTGGGATCCATGTCTTCATCTTTCTCACTTTAATCCCATGAACTGCTGAAGCGTACAAACCCTCTACATTTTCTACATAGTCTGTAAGGAAGACTAGTCTCTTCTCTCACATTTATTTATTTATTTATCCAATCATCATTTATTTATAGGATTCTGAACTCATACTATTTTTTTCCTTTGGGTTATGTGGTCTGGTACTATAATTATTTGTTTTGTTTCTCAAATTTTTCCAGTTTTGTCCATTGGAAGTTCTTTCAGGTTGGCTTCTATGCCTTTTGACGTGCCCAATATTAGTTTCTTGTTACTATCTTTTTTTTTTTTTTTTGCGGTATGCGGGCCTCTCACTGCTGTGGCCTCTCCCGTTGTGGAGCACAGGCTCCGGACACGCAGGCTCAGTGGCCATGGCTCACGGGCCCAGCCGCTCCGCGGCATGTGGGATCTTCCCAGACCAGGGCACAAACCTGTGTCCCCTGCGTCGGCAGGCGGACTCTCAACTACTGCGCCACCAGGGAAGCCCACTATCATTATTTTTTAACACTCCATGCTTCCTGGCACTATATAAGGTGCTCTAAACTCATCCACAGTAGATGTTTAAACTAACCAACAGAGTGGAAAAATCAGTAATCTCATAAATATTTATTTAATGTTAAATGAGTATGCTAGTTGCTATGGGGAACAATGAAGTTTAAGTTATAATTTCTGCCTTCAAGAATTCTATAATCTATTTTCAGAGGTAAAATAAACTAATGAAAGATAATGGAAAATACAAGGCAGTACAAGATTAAATTAGTAAGGACTGGAGAAGCTCACAGAAGAGGAAAAAAATAACACTAATCTGAATATATCAAGAAAGGAAACCTAGAGAGGTGGATCTAGTTTAGTCAAGTGAAGTGGAAAGGAAAAAAATAAGTGCAGGAACTGTTATTTTAGGGTGTGAGAAGTAGTAAGAGACAAAATCATCTTAGATGAAGTTGACAGAATTTCTTGTTTAGTAAGACAAAGATCAACTAAAACTGTTACAAGAAGAAATAGAAAATAAGACTAGCTCTGTATTTGTTGAATTAATTGATTGACTTGAACATTCCCACAGCAACAACCAAAAAAAAAAAAGAAAAAACCCTCCAGATCCAGATGGTATTACTAATGAATTCCTTCAAATATTTGAGGAAGAAATAATATTAATCTTAGGTAAATACAGAAAATAGAGTAGTACACTTCCTAAGTCATTTTCTGAGATCTGTACTACTTTAATACCAAGTTCTGATAAGGACACTATTAAAAAAATACACACACATATCTGTCATGACCATGGACACAAAAATATTTAACCCACAATTAGGAATAGAATGCAGTGATATATAAAAAGAAAGATAGTTGCAGGATACAAAATTAATAATACATAATCACTGTGTTGTGCAAAGGAAGCCAGACAAAAAATAACTTAGAATGTATGATTCTATATATATGAAGTTCAAGTATAGGCAAAGATATCAATGGTGATAGAAACCAGAACTCCCCTTTTGGAAGGGCTTGACTGGAAAGGAACTTTCTGGAGTGATGAAAATGCTCTTTATCTTAATTATTGTGTTGGTTACATTTGACAGAGCTCACTGAAATGTACACTTAAAATCTGTGTATTTTACTGTATGTAAATTACATCCCAGTTGAAAAAATTGAGGACGTAGTCTTTGATATTCCATACTGATCTTTGGGAATTTATCAGACCTTGAGTTTTCAATATTCATAATCATAGAAGGAATGTGACTTTTCTAAATCTTAAAGCAGCTTTGATTATTGCTTTCTACTCTCCTGGGCATGGAGACACACAGCAGTTTCCCCCCTTGAATTTCCACATTCTGTCAGTGTTCTTACAATTTTTGCCAAACCCAGGCTTAAAGTATTCTTATAATCTTTGACTGTTTCTTCTTTTTTATCATGAATTCCATCTAATTCACGGAATTTCCTTTATTCTCTGCTTTTTCTTCCATCTGGGCCTTCCTTTATATTTTCACGTCTGTCTCTCTAATTCACTCTGTTAGCAATAGTCCTCTCCTTTTTTTACTTATTCTGAACACTGATGCCACATTTATCTTCAAAAACACACTCCTAGTCAAAATCCACCTGAAACAAAAACACTTCCAATAGCTCTAGGCCAGTCAACAAAATTTCAAATGTGTTATTCTGGAATTCACACTCTAGTCTTATTCTCCAGCTCCATAACATCTCCACTCCAGTCTCCAAATGTGTCTCAGTTCTCCTCATCTTTACTTTTTTGCTCACTAGTAAAGGGATATATGTGTCACCTTAAAAATTTCACACTGATTTGTACCTCTTGTGAAGGTACCTGTACTTGTAGACAGTAAGAATCTTAGTTGGGGAATTGTTCCATTGTTTTTTGTTTTGTTTAGTATTTGGTTTTTTGTTTTTATTTACTTTTTGGTTACAGGAAGACACTGCTGCTAAAGCTTTATCACTGACTAGTTTATTTAACAAATATGTATTGGGCACCTGCCATATACCAGGCACAATACTGGGAGCTGTAGGTTTGGTTGCAAGCATGGTGAACATGGTGCCTGCCTTGACAGAGCTTGAAGGCCCTAATTAGAGAGGAATTTAAAAAGTAATAGTGCTGTGGAGGGGAAGGAGTCTCATATTAGTTATGTATTGCTGCTTAACAAATTACCCTGAAACTTAGCAGATTCCCCAGAGAAACAGAACAGGGTGTTTGTGTGTGTGTGTGTGTGTGTGTGTGTGTGTGTGTGTGTGTGTAGTGTATATATCTATACACGCAAATATATATATACACAAATATAGGGAGATATACAGGTATATATCTTTACCCATCTATTTTATAGAGAACTTTATTTCAAATAATTAGCTCACGTGATTATGGAGGCTGGCGAGTCCAAACTCTGCAGGGCAGGCTGGAGATCCAAGAAAGACTTATGTTTCAGCTCAAGTCCAAAGGCAGTCTGCAGGCATAATGCCTCTTTCTTGGGAGATCTCAGCTTGTTTTCTTTTAAGGCCCTCATCTGACTGGATGAGACCCACCAATATTACACAGGATAATGTGCTTTACTCAGTGTCTACTGATTTAAATCTTAATTTCATCTAAAAAATACTTTCACAGCAACATCTGACTGGTGTCTGACCAAATATCTGGGTACCGTGGCCTAGCCAAATTGACACATAATATTAACCATCACAGTCAGGAATCTGGCCATGGCTTAGAGGGGTCCTTCCAGCTCATGGTCTCTCACAAGGCTTCAATCAAGATATTGGCCAGACTCACAGTTATTACAACTGGGGCAGGATCTACAGTTCACCCCGCTCAACTGGGGCAGGATCCATTTTCACGTTCCCTCAGTGGCTGTTGACAGGGTTCAGTTCCCGACAGGTGGGTGGACTGAGGGCCTCAGTCCCTTGCCAAATGGCCCTCTCCATAGAGCACTTCACAACATGGCAGCTGGCATCATTAGAGTCAGGGCAAGAGAGAGGTCCCTTCCCATCCCTTCTGCCATACTCTGTTCATCAGAAGACACTAGGTCTAGCCCACACTCAAGGTGGGGAAGGAGAGGGGATTACACAAGGGTGTGAATACTAGTACAGAGTCAATCAAGAGAATCAGTGGAAGATCCTTTCTAGTTTGAAATGTTTTAACTCTATGGTGAGAAACTAGAGAAGGGATGGAATATTGTTATGGCCTAGGAAGATTCACTGAAAAGTTGAGGCTTCCCCCACATGCCCCAGAGCAACTAAGCCCGCACGCCACAACTACTGAGCCTGCACTCTAGAGCCCACGAGCCACAACTACTGAAGCCTGTGCGCCTAGAGCCGGTGCTCCGCAACAAGAGAAGCCACCGCAGTGAGAAGCCCGTGTACGGCAACAAAGACCCAATGCAGCCAAAAATAAATAAATAAATAAATTTATTAAAAGAAAAGGTGAGGCTTCCATATGCTGTGCTAGGTGGGTTCATACACCTAGAGGAGGAGGAGACACAGCAGCAGTTCCTTACAAGTGATGTACATCTGAATCACCTGTGGAGCATTTTAAAAATGCATATAGTGAGGATTTTCCGCTGGTGATTCCAATTTAGTTGACCTGGGTAATTAACGATGCATCCCTAGTTGAGATTCACTATAGTATAATGAGCAAACTATTTCTAATTGACCCAAGGGTTTGGGTCATAAATAGTCTGTTTTAAGGTTAGAGAGGATGGTGGGAACAGGTATTCCTAATGAGGATGTAGATCTGATCCTTAAGAAAATAGGGAGCCGCGGTAAGTTCTTGAGTAGTGGATGGATATAATTAGAGTTACATTTAAAAAAATATTTCATTTATGCATTCATTCTTTCATTTTTTTATTCTGATGTTTATTTCTCACCACCATAGACCAGTCAGAGAAGATGCCATATCTTTTGACTGTAGGATGAGCTACACGAAGGAACACCAGCAAAAAGCATATGGTAGTACATGAACTGTGATGTCATGAGATGGATGAATGGGAACAGGAGTTGATAGGATTTCCTAATTCAGTGGAAGGGACAAAGAAGGGTGAGAAAGGAATGATGACACCACGTCTTTTGCAAGGTCCCTCTCTTTAAGCAGACCTCCCGGGGCTGGGAAGCAGAGAAGGGGTGAGAGAATTCAAGTCACTGTGTGCTTTTAGCTCTACTGTTCAGTAGAATATCCTACGGGTCTGACAAAGACAAGTAGCGTGGCTCAGTAAGCCCTTGAAAGAGGGATTTAGTCAGAGGCATTATATTTTAAATCCATAAATGACGAGATTCCTGCCAAGCTTCTTTTGAATTAAATAAAGTCCAGAATATGGGGGAAATAGGAATGCTCATTAATGCGATAAGACAGCATTTCTGCATGATAGAATGATAGAGTCTTTGTTTTCATTGCTTCTGGAGAATCAAAGCCGGAATCCTTTTGTGGCTCTGTGCTTATAACAATATAGTGAATCTTTTCATCATACTTTCTAGGATAAAAGGGCATATAGTTTCTCTGTGCAGTGACAGGCATGTTTCCTTGAACAATACCCTGTAAAGGTCATGTTGGAGATTTGAGTCCCAAGCCCTGTGACTTAAATTTGAGGCTAAGTTTAAAAATGGTATGCTCAGAGCTTGCCAATTCCATTAAAAAGCCCTGGTGTCATTTTGGATTACAGTTGAATAGAACAGGACCCAGTGGGATATTGTATCTTTCTTGGTAGCAATACATAGATTTTCTTCTTTGGATCGTTCCCTGGCTATGTCGTTATGGTAGATATCTACTTTCACACCAGATCCTGGAAAATAATGTCTAATTTCATGGACCTATTTTTTTTTTCTAAAGTAGCTCATTTTCTAGCTTTTCAATTATCATTAGAGGATTTCTGTGAAAGCATAATTATTTGGGTGTGTTTAGTTATGGTTGTTCTTGAATGCTACCTTCCTTACTGAAGCCTTCTAGATTCCCCTCATCCCTGAGAAAGAGGATCACCAGCCCTTTCAAAGTTTCAGAACAGACTGACAGACATCATCATGCTCTGTTATATAACAGCACTACCACTCCTTCCTAACAACTGATGAGCTCTTACCATGCACCCCTTATTGTGCCAGGCAGTTTGTGTAGGTTATCTTACTTAATGCTCACAGCAGCCTACGTGGGAAGTATATCATTTCTGCACTTTGCAGATGAGGAAGCCAAGGTTAAAGAGTTTAAATACCTTGCCCAAGATCATACAGCTAGTAAGTGATGAAGCAAGAACAACCCCAGGCAGTCTGGTCCAGACCCCATTCTTTCAAACACATATTAGTACCACCTTCTCATAATTTTTGACGTCCAAGTTGCATCCACTTCCAAAGCAGTAACATGCTTGAGGGAAAGGCTATCTTGCTTTTATCAGTATTCCTGGAATTTTCTGACATACTGACTGACTCAGAAGTATGCACTATGATATTTGTCTTTCTCCATCTGGCTTAGAGAAAGACAAATATCATATGATATCACTTATATGTGGAATCTAAAAAAAGGATACAAATGAACTTATTTTTAAAACAGAAATAGACTCACAGACATAGAAAACAAATTTATGGTTACCAAAGAGGAAAGGGGGAGAGGGATAAATTAGGAGTTTAGGATTAAAATACATACACTACTATATATAAAATAGATAACTAACAAGGACCCACTGTATAGCACAGGGAACTATACTCAATATCTTATAATAACCTATAATGGAAGAGAATGTAAAAAGGAATATATATATTTATATACATATATGTATAATTGAATCATGTTGCTATACATCTGAAGCTAACACAACATTATAAATCAACTATATTTCAATAAAAATTTAAAAAATAAAAGAAGTATGCATAAAAGAAGTGTGCAGTAAATAGCGGTTGAGTGAATGTTTGGAAATTGCCGTCGAGGTTTTACGGGAAACAGGGTCTACACATTTAGGCATACCACCTGAAACTTTGTTTTTAAGGGATGTGAGGAAATCAGAAAGCTAGTATATGAGATTTTAAGAAGAGTTTCTGGCTTCCTTGGTGGCACGGTGGTTGGGAGTCCGCCTGCCAATGCGGGGGACACGGGTTTGAGCCGTGGTCCGGGAGGATCCCACATGCCGCGGGGCAGCTAAGCCCGTGCGCCACAACTGCTGAGCCTGCGCTCTAGAGCCCGCGAGCCACAACTTCTGGAGCCCACGCTCCTGGAGCCCGTGCTCCGCAACGGGAGAGGCCGCCGCAATGGGGGGCCCCGTGCACCGCAGCGGAGAGTGGCCCCCGTTCGCCGCAACTGGAGAAAGCCCACGCCCAGCAACGAAGACCCAACACAGCCAAAAATAAATAAATAAAATAAATAAATTTATTTAAAAAAAAAGAAAAGAAGAGTTTCTATTCATTTTGTATTCCCATCATTTAGGTTAGAGTCCATGGTCCAGATATTTTCATTCCCTGTTCTTTGTCAAGCTCTTCTTCCTTCTTTTATGCAAAGATAAACTGGCTCTGTTTGGCTCTGTTCTCTTTTTTTTCTCTCCCCACATAATAATCCTAGGCTCCAGTTCTGCAGAGCTCTGAAAACTCTATCAATTGTTCTTCCTTGTTTCTTTTTTCATGCCTTAAGCTTTTGTTGCCTAAATTAAAATAAAAATTTTTTAAAGTTACATGTGACTTTCCTGCTTTATCCTTCTCTAGCCTTTCCGAGGAGCTTCCCAAGTATAGTGTGGTTATGACCTAGAAGTTCCAAGGCTCATACAGAAGGCTATGGCATTAAAAGCTGGCACTTTGAGGGGAATTTTGAAGTGATTGATTGGTGGGCAGTGACCCTGAAACATACTGTAAGAGTGGGTGCTGAGACAGCTGGTGGAGAGTAAGCTGTTGGCAATGGAACAACCCAAAACATGTAGATTTTTGACTAAAAATAAGAACGGAAATCTAGATGGAGCCCTGCCGAGACTTGTCAGCCACCCCTTAGCCGTTAAGATGGATATAGCTACGAGGAGATGCAGTCCTATCACTCAGAGACATCCACAGAAGACGCAGGCTCTATTCCTGGTTGCATCAGGGATGCAGTTCCCCTTAGGGAAAGGTGATGTTCTCTTTCACTGGGACGATGAGGCACTGTGGGTCACATGGAGGCATCAGAGGAAGATGGGCCGTTTGCATTGCTATCTCCTTGATGTCACACAGCACACAAACCTGCCCCGCAACCCATGGGCACCACTGGGTTTCCAAAGAGCTCTCTTTGCATAAGGAGGAAGGTGGGAGAGGAAGTGCACTGCTTAAAGTTGGCTGTCTGTATTTCTGTGGGGCCTGACTCAATAAGACAATGTCTGATATAAAACTAAAGCAAACGAGGAGAGGAATTTTCTTGATCAATTTTTAGTAGTATGTGAGTTACTTTAGTATATTGCAGCATTACCTGTTCTCTTGTCAATAATATTTCTGTTTATGAAATATTTTTTTTATTGAAGTGTAGTTGATTTACAATGATGTGTTAGTTTCTGGTGTTGAGCAAAGTGATTCAGTTGTATATATACTTCTTCAGATTCTTTTCCATTATAGGTTATTACAAGATATTGAATATAGTTCCCTGTGCTATAGCGTAGGTCCTTGTTGTTTATCTATTTTATGTATAGTAGTGTGTATCTGTTGATCCCATACTCCTAATTTATCCCTCCCCCACCCCTTTGGTAACCATAGGTTTGTTTTCTATGTCTGTGAGTCTATTTCTGTTTTGTAAATAAGTTCTTTTGTATCATTTTTTTTAGATTCCACATATAAGTGATATCATATGATATTTGTCTTTCTCTGTCTGACTGACTTCCCTTTGTATAATAATTTCTAGGTCCACCCATGTTGCTGCAAATGGCATTATTTCATTCTTTTTTATGGCTGAGTAATATTCCATAGTATATATGTGCCACATCTTTTTATCCATTTATCTGTCCAGGGACACTTAGGTTGCTTCCATATCCTGGCTATTGTAAATAGTGCTGCTATGAACATTGGGGGTGCGTGTATCTTCTTGAATTAGAGCTTCCTTATTTTCTGGATACATGCCCAGGAGTGGGATTGCTGCATCATATGGTAATTTTATTTGTAGTTTTTGAAGGAAGTTTCTTACTGTTCTCCATAGTGGCTGCACCAAGTGAAATATTTCTCTAAATCACACAGGCCACAGAGTGAAATGAGGGGAAGAGTCAGCCCTGAGGCCTTTTAGGCCTTGATGCCTGGGCTGTAAACCTGACTTCAGGAATCTGTGCCTTAGCTTTCTTATCTGGAAAAAGGGGCCAGTGCCCTCTAATTGAAGGGCCATTGTTCAGATTAAAGCATCTGTGCCCAGTGCCTCACAGCTGGTGGGTTCTCAGGGAAAAGTAGTGTTCCCGCCTTCATGCTCATACCTGAGCACCATCCTTCAACCCTTGTCTGGTTAAATAAGGGGGAAAAGCAGAGTTTGCTTAGTTATAAAATACTGCTGGCCTTTAGAAGTTTCTAAACACAATGCTGAAAGGTTACCATCCACCCTGTCATTTATGAGTAAGAAGATCTGGGGGCACAAAAGTAATAGCAATTAATACTGTTATCTTAATTATAACGGTAGGTGTTACTACAGCACTTTCTGACCACAGTGGCTGGTACTGACAGTCATGGTACTTTGGACACATCCTAATGGTGTGCTTTTTTTCTCCTTCCAGAAGCATCTGGCATGTCAGAGCTACCATGTCTTCCATGGGACTTCCTTTGTGAACAGCTTCCATTTAAAAGAGTTGTGTGAATACCTTGTTTCAGTCAAGTTCCCAAAGAACACATTTGTCTTCTGATCTGCTGGAGGTCTTAAGGTTTGTGTCAATTTTTCCATTTGTCTCACTGAAGTTATTATTAATTTTGAGGGATATTTTTTAAATGGGTAATAGTCATACCCTATTGCAATAAGAACTGTGGAAGTAGGTTATGCACAGATTGTAATCCTTTGATTTCATTGGGATATGGATATAAATGAGAAGAAATTTGATGTGATCCTTCTCATACTTATTATTAGATACTCTGTGGGATGTTACAAGGATATTAGAAATAAAATATCCCCCACGTTGGCTTAAAACAAGTTTTATTTCTGTGTTCATAAATTCTAACTGAATAGATCCAGTACATTTATATTGACTGTCTACATATATCAGATTTTGTTAAGTACTTTCAAGTAGCTAAGACCTCACTGATAAATTATATTTTGAAACATTGAAAATCAAAACTGCATTTGTCAATATCAACCACTGTTATCATTATGACATTTTTCAAATTATAAAATCTCAGTAGCCAGCATGTTTTCATTTAGCTCTGCCAAGGGGTCCTCACCCTATGATTTATTAGGATAGAACAGGGTGATGGTGGTGGTTGTTTAATGTGTGTGCATTCACAACTCGAAAAATCACTAACGGTATTGTTGCTCAGTTAAAGACAGAGCTTGCTAGCAAAGCAAGCATTTTATTTTGGAAGTGCGTGTTCTGCTTCTGAGAAGGTACCAAGTAAACCACTTTTATTCTGAAAGTACTTTCTGACAAAGACCTACCTAAAGGCTGAAATTAATCCACCCATCTTTCATAGATGGAAGAATGAGCAAGAGAGCAGATAAAGCTTGGCTCACTGAGTGGATAAAAACTAAGTGAAGAGCAAGGGAGAAGGAACAGGGTACTTTCCCTAGCATGACATGTCTTTTCCCACAGACTTTTATTTCCTTCGGTTGGACTTCTATTCTGTCCACAGTGACAAATGTTTTCTCCTGTAATGGCCCTCTACTCTGGGTTTTTTCTTTTAATTTCTCTTACTTCTCTTACTGAGAAATCAAAGTAGATTTCACTGCAGTGCTGGGCTAGATTCCAGTTTTCCCACTGCACCCTTCATTGCTGGGCCCCATGATTGATTCACTTTGAAGGGTGAGGCGTGTGGTACATATTGGGGGAGAGGACGGATGGGAGGTTGTGTCTCCATCTTTAACTCTCCAGTCTGTCAGCTTGGTAGGATGTTATGATATGCAGAGATGTAACAAGTGTCTGACGGAAAAAGAGATGCTAGAAAGGACTTGAGAAGTTACCTAAATGTTCTTCCCTAGTCTGCAAATAAGATCCCACTTGAACGGTCTGAAACCCATGAGAAACTATTTGTTTTCAGACCTTTATACCTAGGTATCCACTTTCCTTTTGAATCCTAATATAGATTCTCCTTTCTTAGAAACCTCATTGTCTAGAAAGCCTAAGTGTTTCCCGACCTCCTCGCGTGGCACTTTATTTCTTCTGTTACGGAGACAGAATGTATTGGTTAGAGTCCCCCTGTATCATCATAGACTTAAGTCTCAAGTCATCCTTTTTCTCTTCAGGAGAGAGAAACCCATTTTTCTGAACCTTTCTTATGAAACTGTACAGTCCACAAATTTATCTATCCCCACAGTTTTGTTCTGAGTCTCTTAAGTTCTCTACATTCCACTTAAGTTTGAGAATACAAACAAGTTGCAGGAACATGAAAAATCATCTATTGTTGTTTCTCAGTGGGGCCACTATTGACATTTTCAGAGGGATACTTCTTTGTGATGCAAGATCAACCCATGGATTTTATCAATAGAAAGGGTAGTAGCCCTGCCTTCAAGGAACTAAAGACCAGCAGCACCCCGCCACCCAGTCCCCAGTTGACGTGATAACCAAGTTCAAACCTCCTTTGCCTGTCCCTGCAGAGGAGGACCCGGATTGCCCCGCCCAGAGAGTCGCCGGTGAGAGTTGAGCATGCTGAAATGGGCAGAGTTGAGCAAATGGAGGGGCCGGGCCTGGACCCCAGTTTTTAACTCTGGGTGCCATTCTCTTCCCCCCTATCATTCTTCAATTCTGGGTCTACACTGGCTTTTCAGCTGTCTAGAAACACACCAACGTGCGTATATGGATACTCTTTTGGAGAACCAGAATTTCTGGTTTGGTGTTTAGGGGAGATCACTGTTGTTTGATATGGGAACATGGAGAGAAGGAACAGAATACTTTCAGAAGATAGCATCAGAACTCAGTGCAGGGAAACAGGAGAGAGTGGACAGCTCTGGGGACTTACAGAAAAGACAGGGCTCGGACCCCAGAGGAAATAGTGGGCTGGTGGTGCAAAGGCATCATCAGCTCAGTCACTGAGAAAGGAAGGGGGGTAGGGCATCTGAAATCCAAGGGAAGACTAGAACAGGTCAGTAGCAAAGGAGTCGTTTTTCACTTGCTTTGTATCATGCACCCCAGTGTCAGCTCTCTGCTCCGTGTCACAGGCTTCCTCGGTAGTTCAGGAATCAGTTTGTGGGTAGCTCAAAGGGCCCTTCACTGCACCTGAAACTCTCTCTTGCGTCAGCCCCGATATCCCTCACCCACCCTGCATCCATCTTTCTGCCTTGTCCCTCACTTATCCTTTGGCAGCTGCCCCCATTCTTGCCCTCCATTCTTCATGTCTGCAGAGAATGAGGAAATGACTTGATGCCTTTTATTTCTCTGGATTCTTCCAATAACTCAAGTAAGGCTATCCATTAAAAGGAAAGGACAGGGCTTCCCTGGTGGCGCAGTGGTTGAGAATCCGCCTGCTGATGCAGGGAACACGGGTTCGTGCCCCGGTCCGGGAAGATCCCACATGCCGCGGAGCGGCTGGGCCCGTGAGCCATGGCCGCTGGGCCTGCGCGTCCGGAGCCTGTGCTCCACAATGGGAGAGACCACAACAGTGAGACGCCCGCGTACCGCAAAAAAAAAAAAAGGAAAGGACATAGAAACAGTGAGCTTCAGGAAATTTCTCCCACAAAAGCTTTGTTAAGGGGTGTGATCTCTTGAGACATTTACCATAATACAGGCACAGTCTTTCCATAGAAAAACAAATTCTCATTCACTGCTGTTTTCTTTGGACTTAACATAAGGAATCATTGAATTCCCTAGTACAGAGTTTACTTAATAAGAAAATGAGAAGAATTCATGATTTAAAGACACAATTATAAGTAGGGGTATCTTGGTTGTTACAGTGGATTACACTTTCCTCCTTAGCTTGAACGAAATACACACAGCTACTACAGAGTTGCACGTGGGAACTAAACTAAAGGATTCTTTTTCTTTGCTCTCTAGTAAAATGAAGAATCCTACATGATAAGATTTATCGTCTATAAATAGACTACGTTTATGGAGATAGAAATAACATCAAAGGCCTCCCTTACCTTGTGTTGTTTAATTATTTAAAGCTTTATAACTGGGCTCCTGAGCCCAGTTTTTCAAACATGGTGACTTTCCTGTCTGTCCTCTCTTCTTTGGTGCACAGGACACCAAGTTATATGTGACTTCTCAGAGTTTCTCATTTCCTGAAGTGCTGTACTAGCTCTATAAACATGGAAGAATAAATATTAGCTTTGTAAGACCATGTTCCTCTACCAGTTGAAAAATAGCGTACAATAAAAAATACAAGGATGTATGTTGAAAATTAGAGGCCAATATGCTCTCTTATTGTGGGTATATATCTAATCCTCATGCACAGAGGCTACGTTTTCAGAAAAATGTGTGCTGTGTAATACCACTTGTGTCTGTGATGTATTTTCACCCCTCAGGTTTAACAATATATCTCAAGTGAGTCTTGCCTCACTAGTGAAATGTTTCAGACTTATTTACCACTCTGATTTAAAAACAAACAAACAAAACTCTCTGGATCTTGCTATTAATTCTAAAAATTACATATGATCCAAAGTTAAGATGTTTGTGGCTTCCTTTCTAATTACATTAGAAGATGTCTGATGGCAATTTTGAATCAAGAGGAAGTTTTGTGAGGAGTTTAAAAATAAAAAGTCAATTGTGGTCTTGCACAGCTAGTCAGTACTTTACGCGTGCAAATTGTTATTTCAAAATCCAGACTCTAATTACACATTTTTAGCAGCAATGAAAATGTAGCATCCATTGACTGTGCCCCTAAAGCTTCACATTCACACCCCGTAAGGAAGAAAAAGAGTAACCTACGTGGATAGTGTGTGAGTTGAAACACTCTTTTAAAACTAGAGGATTCAATATAATTATGTTCAGATAATTCACTTCCTTCTAGAAATGACCATCCATTTGCCAAAAGTGCCAATGATTCATCATATCAAGGACAGTTTCTTCTTCTATGTTAACTCTCCATTGTTCCTCTTGCTAAAAATGGAAAATAATCAGCCTTGTATATTCTGGGCTCAAAAGTAAGAAAATTGGACTTACTGGACTAGCTCCTTCTAATTGCCTAAATTTCTACAGCATTCTTCTTTTAAACAACAAAATTTTAAAATATATTAAATTTTATTATGAAGTAGTTTAAGCCTACAGAAAATAATAGATGTACCTACTCCCATATTTATTTTAAGATTTTCATTTTTAGTGACATTTATTGTTTTCTTTTAATTTTACAAGCAAAACATACATGTTCATTGCAGACAAATAGAAATACATAAAAACATAAAGGAAAAGTTAGAAATCACCCATAACACCCCCCCGAGAGAACCTTCATTATTAGCATTTTTATGCATTTCCTCCCAGTGTTTACACATTTTAAAAAACTGAGGTATAATTGACCTACATCACTATGTTAGTTCCAGGTACACAACATAGTGATTCAATATTTCTGTACATTACAAAATGATCACTATGATATGTCTGGTTATCATCTGTCACCATACAAAGATATCACAGTATAGCTATCTATAGCCCCCATGCTTTACATTTCATCCCTGTGACTCATTTTTTTTTTGTAACTGGAATTTTGTACCTAATAATCTCCCTCAACTATTGCACTCATCCCCCAATCCCCTTCCTCTCTGGTCACCACCTCTTTGTTACATTCTGTATCTATGAGTCTGTTCTTTTATGTTCGTTCATTTGTTTTGGTTTTTAGATGCCACATATGCGTGAAACCATACAGCATTTGTCTTTCTCTGTCTGACTTATTTCACTTAGCATAATACCCTCTAGGTCCATCCATGTTGTCACAAATGGCAAGATTTCATTCTTTTTTATGACTGAGTTGTATACCACATCTTCATCCATTTATCTATTGATGGACACTTAGGTTGCTTCCGTATCTTGCCTGTTGAAAGTAGTGCTGCAGTGAACATAGGGGTACATATATCTTTTCAAATCACTGTTTTTGTTTTTGTCAGAATAATGCTCAGAGGTGGAATTGCTGGATAGTATGGTAGTTCTATTTTTAATTTTTTTTTTTTTTTTTTTTTTTTTTTTGCGGTATGCGGGCCTCTCACTGTTGTGGCCTCTCCCGTTGCGGAGCACAGGCTCCGGATGCGCAGGCCCAGCGGCCATGGCTCACGGGCCCAGCTGCTCCGCGGCATATGGGATCCTCCCAGACCGGGGCACGAACCCGTATCCCCTGCATCGGCAGGCGGACTCTCAACCACTGCGCCACCAGGGAGGCCCTATTTTTAATTTTTTGAGGAGCCTCCATACTGTTTTCCATAGTGGCTGTACCAATTTACATTCTCACCAACAGTTGACTAGGGTTCCTTTTTCTCCACATCCTCACCAACACTTATTATTTTTTGTCTTTTTGATAATAACCATTCTCACAGGTGTGAGGTGATATCTCATTGTGATTTGAATTTGCATTTCCCTGATGACAGTAATGTTGAGCATTTTTTCATGTGTCCATTGCCATCTATATGTCTTCTTTGAACAACATGTCTGTTCACGTTCTCTGCCTATTTTTCAATCAGTTGTTTCATTTTTTGATGTTGAGTTGTATGAGTTTTATATATTTGGGATATTAACCCCTTACCAGACATATCACTTGCAAATATCTTCTCCCATTCAATAGCTAGCGTTTTTTTTGTTGTGGTTGGTAATTTCCTTCACTGTGCAGAAGCTTTTTAGCTTGATGCAGTCCTATTTTTAAACTTTTGCTTTTGTTTCCCTTGCCTAAGGAGACATTTCCAGAAAGTTATTGCCAAGGCCAATGTCAAGAGTATACTGCGTATGTTTTCTTCTAGGAGTTTTATGGTGTCAGGTCATTTAAGTTTTTAATAAATTTTGAGTTTATTTTTGTACGTGGTGTGAGAAGTTAGTCCAGTTTGATTCTTTTGCATATAGGCGTCCAGTTTTCCCAACACCATTTATTGAAGAGGCTGTCTTATCCCCATTTGTATTGTTGTTGCCCCCTTTGTCATTGACTAATTGCCCATATAAGTGTATGTTCATTCCTGGGCTCTCTATTCTGTTCCATTTATCTATGTGTATGTTTTTGTGCCAGTACCATACTGTTTTGATGACTGTATCTTTGTAGTATAGCTTGAAATCAGGGAGCCTGATTCCTCCAGCTTTATTGTATGTTTGCTTTTACCAATGAGATTTTTCCTTTTATAGTTTTCATATTTCTAGTTGTACTCTTTTCTTTTTTGCTTAGAGAAATTCCTTTAACATCTCTTGTAAGGCTGGTTTAGTTGTCCTGGACTCCTTTAGCTTTTGCTTGTCTGTAAAACTCTTTATCTCTCCATCAAATCTGAATTATAGCCTTGCTCAGTAAAGTATTATTAGTTGTGGGTTCTTCCCTTCATCACTTTCAAAATATTGTGCCACTCTCTTCTGACCTGAAGAATTTCTGCTGAAATGTCAGCTGATAGCCGTTGTGAGTTCCCTTGTATGTAACTAGTTGCTTTTATCTTGTTGCTTTTAATATTCTCTCTTTATCTGTAATTTTTGCCATTTTAATTCTAATATATCTTGGTGTGGACCTCTTTGGGCTTATCTTGTTTGGTATTCTCTGAGTTTCCTAGACTTGAATATCTGTTTCCTTTCCCAGGTTAGGGAAATTTTCAGATATTATGTCTCCAAATAAGTTCTGTACTCCTTTCTTTCTCTCTTCTCTTTTTGGGACCCCTATAATGAGAATGTTAGTATATTTGATGTTGTCCCAGAGGTCTCTTAACATATCCTCATTTTTTAAAATCCTTTTCTCTTTTTCTGTTCAACTTGAGTGATCTCCACTACTCTGTCTTACAGTTTGCTGATCATTTCCTCTGTATCATGTAATCTGCTGTTGATTCTTTTTTATTGCAGTCATTGTATTCTTCAGCTCTGTTTGTCTCTCCTTTATATTTTCTAAGTCTTTGTTAAACTTTTCACTGTGTTCAGCCATTCTTCTCCCAAGTTCCTCAAGCACCTTGAACTCTTTATTGGGTAGATTGCTTATCTCCGCTTCACTTAGCCCTTCTGAGGTTTTACCTTGTTCCTTCATTTTGAAAATATTCCTCCATTGTCTTATTTTGCCTGATTATTTGCTTTTATTTCTATATATTAGGTAGATCAGATACATTTCCCAATCTAGGAATTTGGCCTTACGTAGGAGACATCGATGGGTCCGAGCTGCACACTCCCGTAGCTATATGATCTATATGATCTAGGTATTCCTTCCCCTATGTAGGCTGCATGGGCCCTTCTGTTGTGGTGGGGCTTATTACTGTGTGTTGATGTAACTGGTCTCCAGCCTGGTTGGTTGCCAGGCCCTGCCTAGTACAGAGGCTGCTGGCTACTGGTGGGCGGTGGGGGGCCTATGTCCCAGTTAGCTGCCTGCATGACCCAGTAAGTCCTGGACCCAGTGCTAGCCTGACTGTGGGTGGGGCTGTGTCCCTGCAAGGCTGGCTACTTGGCCTGGGGCATCCCAGGACTAATGCTGAAAAGTTGGCGAGTGGGGCCAGGTCTAGGCACTAATAAACTAGAGGGAGGACTCCAAAATGGTGCCTGCCAGCACTAGTGTTCTCATGGTAGAATAAGCTCCTAAAAATTGCTGCCACCAGTGTATCTGTCACCAGGGTAAGTCCCAGTTGCCTCTTGCCTCTCTGGGAGGCTCTCCAAGATCAGCACGTGTGTCTGACTCAGACTCCTTTCAAATAATTGCTTCTCCGTTGGGTCTCTGCATATGTGCGATTTTGCATGTGCCCTTTAACAGCAGAGTCTCTGTTTTCTGTAGCCTTCCGGCTTTCCTGAATGCAAGCTCTGCTGGCCTTCAAAGCCAGAAATACTGTGGGCTCATCTTCCTGGTGCAAGACCCCCAGGCTTCAGAGCCCAGTGTGGCACTCAGACTCCTTGCTTCTTGGAGGAAATCCATGCAATTGTGATTATACTCCTATTTGTGGGCCACCTACCTAGAGATGTGGGTCTTGACTCTCCGGCATCTCCACCCCTCCTACGGATCTTGTTGTGGCTCCTCCTTTATCTTCAGTTGTAGAAGATCTTTTCTGCTAGACTTCAGATCATTCTCATTGAGAGTTGCTCTGTAAACAGTTGTAATTTTCCTTTGCTATGGGAGGAGGTGAGCTCAGGGTCTCCCTACTCACCACCTTGGCCACCATCTCTACTGCCATATTTTAAAATGTTAATACTTCTAAAGTTGCTTTGGATATCTATTTTTTAAAGTGAAAAAAATTACCATTCTTTCTCTTTACCCATCGCCATAGATACTATAACTTATATAAGATTTTGTATTTCATTCCTATTATATTACATTACATATCTGTATCTAATTATGTCTGTGTCTATATATATGGGATATTATTTTTAAGTTTACATAGATGAGATCATACTGAATTTATACCTTTCAATTTGTTTTTCCTCAACAGTTTTTTTTGGGTTTTTTTTTTTAGCATTATCTGTTAACATATGGACATATGACTTATTCTTAGTAGTTAATTGTTTTATGTATCTACCTTCTCATAATGAAACATTCACCAGTCTTTTTTTTTTTTTTTTTTTTCTGGACAACCACCTTCCTACACTCATCTCATCATTCACAGTAGACACATAGACATGTAGATGTGGGTTTAACGTTTGGTAGTGCAGCACCCTCCCTGCTATTGAATAGGCACTTGGGAAACAGTTATTCTTTAACTCTACTAGAAAACCTTTTATTTCCTTCTTATCAAAAAAGTTTTCTGTTTTGTTTTGTTATTACCATTAGATGTGCCTCTGTCCCTTTTCCACTGAATTTTCTGTGAGCAGTTTCTAATGTGGCTTTATTAATTCCATCTAAGTCAAGTATATTTATGTGTAAGCAATGAGAAAAGACCAAAGGAATAGAGCCAAGAAAAACAAGAGAGAATGAAAGAAGGAAGAAGGGATTACTTCTAATCTTTAGCCTCTGAGACTCGATTGGTATTCCTCAGAGATACTTTTTAAAGGACATTTGCACAGTTTCTTATTCTCCATCACCTCAGAGGTCAGCCAGTTTTGGAGGCCTTTCTCTTCCATTTAACCAATCAAATACTTCCTTTTGTCTCTTACTTCCATAATAACATTAGAAAAATGTATACTATTTTTTTTAAATTTAGGTATATTTCAAGATCTATCTCAAGTGTTTTTTTAGATTGTGGTGCCTCAAAAAATGGGAGCTATCAAAAATCCTCAAAAGGATATATATTTGTACTTTTTAGTAGATTTTACCGTTGTTTTGCATTTTGCCTAGCATGTGCTAAATAAATATTTGGTGAATGGTTGAATAAATAAACAAAGAAATAATTATTTGTAGAAGTTACAGTAATAAATATTTGTAGAGGTTACATGGTCATTTGACTTAGAGGTATTTTAGTGTTACTAGTAATCAGCTTTCATCTACTAAAACACTTAACCTCAAAATTTAGATCTCCTCTGATTGAAAACTAAAGGTCTAAAAACAAATGAAAGATCAGAGTTAACTGAGAGCACCAATTCCCAAAAGTTATTAAAATTAAAGTCTCTATTTAAGGTTACCAGATTATTTAGGGCTCTAAAACAAGTGTCTACTCCCTTAAAATTTTAAGAGCTGTATGTCTCAGTGTTTAGACTATTCTCAAATTCTGTTTTGTTATTCTAACAAATTAAAGTTTTTTTAGTCCATTATATTTTTGTACATGACAGTGGGCTAAGCCAGTTGACACCACTAAAAAAGTGAAACTTTGAAAAATTGAAGAGTAAAAGCAATTATTTCTAGAAGTGACAGAGCCTTTCCTGGGTTCAATTCTTGCTCCTTTTAATTATTTATTCCTTTCAAGATACTGGAAATTATTAGACTGTAATTGATCTTAGCACTTGCCAAATGTAATTTTCTGTATAACAAGATTAGTAAGTGTTGAGAATTTCCTTTTGTTTCCCTTGCAAACAGTGCTCTGGTCTTTTCTGAAAGTCAAGTTTATAGGGTTTTTCCCCACCCTTAATCTTTATTTTTGTTGTATTTGATGGAGTTCTACTAAGCTAAGGTGTGTGCCAAGTTTAGTTTGTAACTGAGTATAACTCATCAGAAAATAGGATTTCTGCCAGAAATTCTTGCACACATTACCTCTAGCTGCTCTGCCAAGTGTCACAGTACTATTTAGGCCTTCCCATATGTCTGAAATCAGCAGTAAAATGCTTTTCAATCTTAGCTCACATATGTTTTTAAGTAGAATTTGTTCTGGTAGTACTGATATCCACAGTATGAGATTATTAGTACTGTTTTCTAATGGTAAAGGTATGATTTTTATCAGTATACATCGTAATGATAGCTCTGAGGATGGCTCTGGGTTCTCATTTGGCATATTTGTTGATAAGAGGGCTAGAGGAGGGAGACCTTCAAGATGGCGGAGGAGTAAGATGTGGAGATCAATTTCCTCCCCACAAATACATCAAAAATACATGTACATGTGGAACAACTCCTACAGAACACCTACTGAATGCTGGTAGAAGACCTCAGACTTCCCAAAAGGCAAGAAACTCCGCACATACCTGGCCATGGGGCTGACATGGCCTGGGTGCTCCAGCCACATGTCAGGCCTGTGCCTCTGAGGTGGGAGAGCCGAGTTCAGGACACTGGTCCACCAGAGAGCTGGCAGCTCCACATAATATCAAACGGCGAAAGCTCTCCCAGATATCTCCATCTAAATGCTAAGACCCAGCTCCACTCAACGACCTCAAGCTACAGTGCTGAATATCCTATGCCAAACAACTAGCAAGACAGGAACACAACCACACCCATTAGCAGAGAGGCTGACTAAAACCATAATAAGGTTACAGGCACCCCAAAACACACCATCAGATGCGGTCCTGCCCACCAGAACACAGACACCAGTCCCCTCCACCAGGAAGCCTACAAAACCCACTGAACCAAACTTAGCCACTGGGGACAGACGCCAAAAACAATGGGAACTGTGAACCTGCAGCCTGTGAAAAGGAGACCCCAAGCACAATAAGTTAAGCAAAATGAGAAGACAGAGAAACACACAGCAGATGAAGGAGCAAGGTAAAAACACACGAGACTAAACAAATGAAGAGGAAATAGGCAGTCTACCTGAAAAAGAATTCAAAGTCATGATAGTAAAGATGATCCAAAATCTTAGAAATAGAAAGGAGAAAATACAAGAAACGTTTAACAAGGACCTAGAAGAACTAAAGAGCAAACAAACAATGATTAACAACACAATAAGTGAAATTAAAAATTCTCTACAAGAAACCAATAGCAGAATAACTGAGGCAGAAAAACAGATAAATAACCTGGCAGATAACATAGTGGAAATAACTGCCGCAGAGCAGAATGAAGAAAAAAGAATGAAAAGAATTCAGGACAGTCTCACAGACCTCGGGGACAACATTAAATGCACCAACCTTCGAATTATAGGGGTCCCAGAAGAAGAAGAGAAGAAGAAGGGGACTGAGAAAATATTTGAAAAGGTTATAGTTGAAAACTTCCCTAATATGGGAAAGGAAATAGTCAATCACGTCCAGGAAACGCAGAGAGTCCCATACAGCATAAATCAAAGAAGAAACATGACAAGACACATATTAATCAAACTATCAAAAATTAAATACAAAGAAAAAATATTAAAAAGAGCAAGGGAAAAACAACAAATAACATACAAGGGAAGCCCCATAAGGTTAACAGCTGATCTTTGAGCAGGAAATCTGCAAGCCAGAAGGGAGTGGCAGAACATATTTAAAGTGATGAAAGGGAAAAACCTACAACCAAGATTACTCTACCCAGCAACAGTCTCATTCAGATTCGATGGAGAAAGTAAAACCTTTACAGACAAGCAAAAGTTAAGAGAATTCAGTACCACCCAACCAGCTTTATAGCAAATGCTAAAGGAGCTTCTCTAGGCCGGAAACACAAGACAAGGAAAAGACCTACAATAACAAACCCAAAACAATTAAGAAAATCATAATAGGAACATACATATCGATAATTACCTTAAATGTAAATGGATAAATGCTCCAACCAAAAGACATAGACTGGCTGAATGGATACAAAAACAAGACCCGTATATTACTTCTACAAGAAACCCACTTCAGAACTAGAGACACATGCAGACTGAAAGTGAGGAGGTGAGGAGATGGAAAAAGATATTCCATGCAAATGGAAATCAAAAGAAAGCTGGAGTAGCAATGCTCATATCAGACATAATAGACTTTAAAATAAAGACTATTACAAGAGACAAGGAAGGCCACTACATAATGATCAAGGGATCAATCCAAGAAGAAGATATAACAGTTGTAAATATTTAGACACCCAACATAGGAGCACCTCAAAACATAAGGCAAATGCTAACAGCCATAAAAGGGGAAATCGACAGTAACACAATCATAGTAGGGGACTTTAACACCCCACTTTCACCAATGGGCAGATCATCCAAAATGAAAATAAATAAGGAAACACAAGCTTTAAATGATACATTAAACGAGATGGACTTAATTGATATTTATAGGACATTCCATCCAAAAACAGCAGATTACAGTTTCTTCTCAAGTACTCAAGGAACATTCTCTAGGATAGATCATATCTTGGGTCACAAATCAAGCCTTGGCAAATTTAAGAAAATTGATATCGTATCAAGTATCTTTTCCTACCACAACGCTATGAGACTAGATATCAATTACAGGAAAAAATCTTTAAAAAAGACAAACGCATGGATGCTAAACAATACACTATTAAATAACCAAGAGGTCACTGAAGAAATCAAAAAATACCTAGAAATAAATGACAGTGGAAACATGACGACCCAAGACCTATGGGATGAAGCAAAAGCAGTTCTAAGAGGTAAGTTTATAACAATACAATCCTACCTCAAGAAACAAGAAACATCTCAAATAAATGACCTAACCTTACACCTAAAGCAATTAAAAAAAAGAAGAACAAAAAAACCCCAAAGTTAGCAGAAGGAAAGAAATCATAAAGATCAGATAGGAAATAAATGAAAAAGAAATGAAGGAAACAATAGCAAAGATCAATAAAACTAAAACCTGGTTCTTTGAGAAGATAAACAAAATTGATAAACCGTTAGCCAGACTCATGAAGAAAAAAAGGGAGAAGACTCAAATCAATAGAACTAGAAATGAAAAAGGAGAAGTAACACTGACACGGCAGAAATATAAAGGATCATGAGAGATTACTACAAGCAACTCTATGCCAATAAAATGGACAACCTGGAAGGAATGGACAAATTCATAGAAAAGCACAACCTTCCGACAGTGAACCAGCAAGAAATAGAAAATATAAACAGACCAATGACAGGCACTGAAATTGAGACCGTGATTAAAAATCTTCCAACAAACAAAAGTCCAGGACCAGATGTCTTCGCAGGTGAATTCTACCAAACATTTAGAGAAAAGCTAACACCTATCCTTCTCAAACTCTTCCAAAATATAGCAGAGGGAGGAACACTCCCAACCTCATTCTAACTGGCCACTATCACCCCGATACCAAAACCAGACAAAGATGTCACAAAGAAAGAAAACTACAGGCCAGTGTCACTGAGGAACATAGATGCAAAAATCCTCTACAAAATACTAACAAACAGAATCCAACAACACATTAAAAGAATCATACACCATGATCACCAGGGGTTTAGCCCAGGAATGCAAGGATTCCTCAATATACGCAGATCAGTCAGTGGCATAAGCCGTATCAAGAAACTGAAGGTGAAAAACCTTATGATCATCTCAATAGATGCAGAGAATGCTTTTGACAAAATTCAACACCAATTTATGATTAAAAACCTCCAGCAAGTAGGCATAGAGGGAACTTAACATAATAAAGGCCATATATGACAAACGTCGATCTCAATGGTGAAAAGCTGAAAGCATTTCCTGTAAGATCAGGAACAAGGCAAGGTTGCCCTCTCTCACCACTATTATTCAACATAGTTTTGGCAGTCTTAGCCACATCAATCAGAGAAGAAAAAGAAATGAAAGGAATCCAAATTGGAAAAGAAGAAGTAAAGCTGTCACTGTGCACAGATGACATGATACTATACATAGAGAATCCTAAAGATGCTACCAGAAAACTACTAGAGCTAATCAATGAATTTGGTGAAGTATCAGGATACAAAATTAATGCACAGAAATCTCTTGCATTCCTATACACTAATGATGAAAAATTTGAAAGAGAAATTAAGGAAACCCATCCATTTACCACTGCAACAAAAAGAATAAAATACCTAGGAATAAACCTACCTAAGGAGACAAAAGACCTATATGCAGAAGACTATAAGACACTGATGAAAGAAATTAAAGATGATACAAACATTTGGAATGATATACCATGTTCTTGGATTGGAAGAATCAATATTGTGAAAATAACTATACCACCCAAAGCAATCTACAGATTCAGTGCAATCCCTATCCAACTACCAATGGCATTTTTCACAGAACTAGAACAAAAAATTTCATAATTTATATGGAAACACAAAAGACCCCGAATAGCCAAAGCAATCTTGAGAAAGAAAAATGGAGCTGGAGGAATCAGGCTCCCAGATTTCAGACTATACTACAAAGCTACAGTAATCAATACAGTATGGTGCTGGCACAAAAACCGAAATATAGGTCAATGGAACAGGATAGAAAGCCCAGAGGTAAACCCATGCACATATGGTCACCTTATTTTTGATAGAGGAGGTAAGAATATACAATGGAGAAAGACAGCTTCTTCAATAAGTGGTGCTGAGAAAACTGGACATGTAAAAGAATGAAATTAGAACACTCCCTAACACCATACACAAAAATAAACTCAAAATGGATTAAAGACCTAAATGTAAGGCCAAACACTATTAAACTCTTAGTGGAAAACATAGGCAGAACAGTCTTTGACATAAATCACAGCAAGATCCTTTTTGACCCACCTTCTAGAGAAATGGCAATAAAAACAAAAATAAGTAATGGGATCTAATGAAACTTAAAAGCTTTTGCACAGCAAAGGAAAACATAAACAAGATAAAAAGACAACCCTCTGAATGGGAGAAAATATTTGCAAATGAAGCAACTGACAAAGGATTAATCTCTAAAATTTGCAAGCAGCTCATGCAGCTCAATATCAAAAAAGCAAACAGCGCAATCCAAAAATGGGCAGAAGACCTAAATAGACATTTCTCCAAAGAAGATATACTGATTGCCAACAAACACATGAAAGGATGCTCAATATCACTGATCATTAGAGAAATGCAAATCAAAACTACAATGAGGTATCACCTCACACCAGTCAGAATGGCCATCACCAAAAAATCTACAAACGATAAATGCTGGAGAGGGTGTGGAGAAGAGGGAACCCTCTTGCACTGTTGGTGGGAATGTAAATTGATCCAGCCACCATGGAGAACAGTGTGGTGGTTCCGTAAAAACTAAAATTAGAACTACCATAGGACCCAACAATCCCACTACTGGGCATATACCCTGAGAAAACCATAATTCAAAAAGAGTCATGTACCACAGTGTTCAGTGCAGCTCTATTTATAATAACCAGAACATGGAAGTGACCTAAGTGTCCATCGACAGATGAGTGGATAAAGAAGATGTGTCACATATATACAGTGGAATATTACTCAGCCATAAAAAGAAACGAAATTGAGTTATTTGTAGTGAGGTGGATGGACCTAGCGTCTGTCATACAGAGTGAAGTAAGTCAGAAAGAGAAAAACAAATACCATATGCTAACACATATATATGGAATCGGAAAAAAAAAATGGTTCTGAAGAACGTAGGGGCAGGACAGTAATAAAGATGCAGACGTAGAGAATGGACTTGAGGACACGGGGAGTGGGGAAGGGTAAGCTGGGACGAAGTGAGAGAGTGACATGGACATATATACACTACCAAATGTAAAATAGATAGGTAGTTGGAAGCAGCCATATAGCACAGGGAGATCAGCTCAGTGCTTTGTGTCCACCTAGAGGGGTGGGATAGGGAGGGTGGGAGGGAGACGCAAGAGGGAGGAGATAGGTGGATATATGTATTATACGTATAGCTGATTCACTTCGTTATGCAGCAGAAACTAACACACCATTGTAAAGCAATTATACTCCAATAAAGATGTTTAAATAATTAATTAATTAATTTTACTTTTTAAAAAAGAGTGCTAGAGTTCCCACAAACTGCCCAATCTTAATTTCTGGTGGATTTCACTTTGGAAAATCAAAATGCTGCTCTGTCAGTCTGTGTGCCTACAAGATGTGGCATTGGGACTCAGCTCAAATTATCACCAGATCTGCAGCCTTCCTTTCCTCCCTCTCCTTTCCTCTGCAGGCCCCTTCTCTCAGGAGTTGGGGTGGAGCCCCTGGGTTCTGATACCATCCAAGAAGATGAAGCTGCAGAGGAGAAAGTGGACATGTGTCCAGTAGTAGGCGTACTGTCATCCTTCTGCATTTTCTTTCCCTTGTCTTTTATATCAAGATTCATAGTACTTAAAAAAATAAAAAGAAAGAAAGATTTATTTAGGCACCAGTGCTTGGCAGAAAGAAGATTGGTCATGGTGTTGGAGTATAAGTTTTTCGAATACAGTTTGAAAGTATCTGTTAAAATTTGAAATGTAATGGAGAAGAGTGAAAAAATTTGGTTTTTAATTCAGATTAGAGGATCAGCAAATTCATAATGAGTAAATTGAAACCTGCGTTTGGATTCCTTAATATAGAAACAGCTATGGAAAATTTAAAGATAAGCAATGCATTATTCCCAAAAGCATTGAAGACAAAATTAGGTTAACAGGTCTAGGCAGAAAACAAAGCTAATAAGTGTTAGGAACTTAGAAAAATTGTAAATTTCAAGCGTGCTCCTAATACTTGAAGCATAGATGTAAGTAATTAAGGACAAAGAATCTCAAGGATGCTTGTGAAAGAGACAAAATGAATATAGGGAAGCCTCCCTAATTTAGGTGAACTAGAGAGAGCATACTTGTTGGAATTATGTGATGTTTCATTTCAAGACAGTTGTACACTCTCCAGTAAATACAGTGGTATAAGCTTGTGGCTAATCAAAATGACAACAACAACAACGAAAACCCTCTCTGTCTTGCTTTGCAAATCCCTAATTTCTCCCTAATAAGTTTACTCTAAGATGATCTACATGGGAAGAGATTACAAAAGTTTGGCCTTTGATCATCCTAAGCAACTTGTATTGATTTAGAAAACAGTGGCTTCACCTAAACTCAGTGGGCAACTTTATTTGAATATAGGTCTCCTAATATACTTCTGTGACAAATTCATTACTACTTAAATTGAAAGGATTTTTTAAGATCACAGGTGTATTGGTGCTGAAACCCAGAAAGATGATTTCCAAGTGACTGAGTATTTTCATTGACATAAAACATTTTATTTTCTCTTAACAGTAAGGTTAAAGGGGAAGAAGAATAGACATTAAAGTTCAGGGCACCTGACTCACAGCTTGTGTCTCCACTGAAGAAAGAGGTCATAGAGTCCGGACATCCCCAGCCTGGGAGAGATAAGTGGGAGGAGAAGATAAGGGCTAGGAGAGGTGATTGTCGACTGGCTTTCTTTTCCCTGTTGTCCCAGAATTTGGCATGCAGTCAGTGTTTCTTTAATTTTGTGTTTTGCTTCTATTGATAGCACAGGGTTTGTGTGTTGTGTACTGGATGGAGGAGAGGGAGTTCCTTTCATAATAGCCACAAGGGAATGACATCTTTTTATGAGAAAGACATTTTTCTCAATTCTTTCCTGAAAATATGGACATTTGAATAAATACTATAGGCGAAAGTTTTCCAGATAAAATGTCTAAGACCATTTCCATTCATTTGAAAATTTGCACACACACAAAGGACTGCTATTTACTGAACAATGCCATCACTGTTAGAAATTCCATCCTAAATTTTAGCAGAGAACGTATAATCCCAAAATAAAGACAAGTTAAGGGAACAGAATGTACTTTTCCTTTCATTTAAAAGAATTTGTTATTGTTGTTGTTTTAAAATTCTGGGTAAAAATCCATCAATCCCAGTTTCTTAGGATTATCACAAGTATTGAAAACCCGAAGGAGAGCAGTCGTAATAGAATGAGACAATTTTCAACATTCTAGAGCGCAGTTTTCTTCTCAGAAACATTGCTAAATTGAAAGTAAAAGATACTACATTAAGAAATTTCATTTGCATTTAAAATATTGATAAAAATGATAATGCAAGCACTATAGGAAATGTAATTTATAAAAATGTATTTCTACTTACGCATTTCTCAGCAAAGGAAAACAACCCACATAACACATTCTGCCACCTCTTTTCCTGTCTGCAAATTCCTGTCGTTTGTGAAAATATGTGACTGCTTAATCTATCGATTGAAAATATTAAAATTGTGTTTTTACAATGAATATTAAAGAAGGAGGTGGCAGGTGTAAATAGTACTAACCTCTCATACTGCACTTAGAACTTTTTCTTTCTAACATTACCTCACCCTTCATTTTGCTGAGGTCCTGGAGGGCATGCAGAACTCTGCCCAGAGCAGGCTGTGATTTAAATGTTCGCTAAACAAATAAATAAGAAAATTAATTAAAGGTGGCCTACAAAGGTGAATTTCCAAAAACCCCATAATTTCAGTGGGCTAAATACCAGATGGTAAGGGTATTGGAGGCATAACGTTACATGTTCTCATTTTACTTTTCCTCTCCAAAGCCCCACCCTATTTATTGCTGTGGCATCTGGCAGGCTTTCTTTTCTGGGCCCAGCATGCTCCACGCCATGTGTTAGCATTTTCCTGGAATGAAAGTCAAGGAAATACCATTTCTAAAAATATGCTTTATGGGTGTTTTAAAGTATAATATTTCCTTTCTACTAGCTCATTTGCTTAGGGGTCCTGATAAATGACATTCACGCACAGAAAAAAAAAATCACAGTGAATCTGATTTTGTCTATGCAATAAACATCACAACTGCCTTAACAAAGTGTGCAAACAGTGTCCTCCTTTTCTGTTTCTGAGACATTTTATTTTTTTGGGTTTATGGCCACAGGCGCTCTGTGCTCACTAAAAATAGTAGCCAAACATTTACTCTGTGCTTGTTTATATCAAGAACTGTTCTTTACGTATATTCGCAAGTATATTCTTTTAAGGATCCTGTATAAAACGTATTATTTATCATTTTCGTATTACAAATAAGGAAATTTAGACATCGACTCTTTATTTAAACACTTTGCCAAGTTCACATGGCTAGTAGCTTATGAGTTGGGATTGCTTTCTTTTTTTTTTCTTTTAACTTTTTCCTTTAATTTATTATTTATTGTGAAAGACTCAGTTTTTAAGGTTTTTTTTTTCTTTTGCAAGATTTTATTATGGAAATGTTTAACCACACAGAAAAGTTGAAAGAAATTGGCAGTGAACACTCATATGCTTACCTCTATGCATCCCTGTTTTCATCCACGAATCCTCTATATTTTTGGAAACATTTCTAAGTAAATTGTAGTCATCACTACAATTCCCCCAAATGCTTTGGTGTATGTACCATTACTAGAATTCAAAGTTTATGATTTTTTATATGATTCTTATTTTTTAAGTAAAATTGTTAGGTAAAATTTACATATTTACATAAAATGCACAGATCTTAAGTGTACATTTCTATGAGTTTCAACAGATATATACACCTGTGCTACCCAAGTGTCTATCAACCCCAGAAAATTCCCTCATACACCTTCCCAGCACATCCCCATCCCCACCTCTAGAGTAAATCAATTCTAGTTCTAGAACTCCGTATAAGTAGACTCATATACTACATACTCTTTCATGTCAGGTTTCTTTTACATAGTATGTTTTTGAGATTAATCTGTTCTTGAGTCTGTCAGTAAGTCATTTCTATCTCTTGCTGAGTGATATTTGATTGCATGAATATACAACAGTTTGTTAATCCATTCTTCTATGGATGGACACTTGTGTTCTTTTCAGGCTCTATTTTGGATGAAGTTGCCATGAACATTCTTGAACAAGTCTTTCGTGAAGATATGGTTTCATTTCTTTTAGGTCAATATCTAAGAGTGGAATTTTAGTCATAGGTAGGTGTATATTGAGTTTTAGAAGAAATTACCATATCTTTGTACAAAGTAGTTGTACCATTTTACATTCGCATCAACCATATATGATAGTTTTAGTTGTTACACATCTTCAACAGCATTTGGTCTTGTCAGTCTCTTTAATTTTCGCCATTCTGGTAAGCTAGAATTGGGTTTGCAGTGATATTTCATTGTGATCTAATATGCATTTTTCTTGATGACTAATATGTTGACATCTTCTTCATGGGCTTACTGGCCATATCTTCTTTTGCAAAGTGTCCATTGAAGTATTTGCCCACCTTTATATTGGGTTGCTTGTATGTATTTTTATTTTTGAGGTATAAAATATATATTAGTCTCCAGGATTTTATTAGATGTATACATTGCAACTGCTTCCTTCCAATTCCAATGTATTGCTTGCCTATTCATTCTCTTAATGATGTTTTTTGTTGAGCAGAAGTTCTAATTTGGGGGGCATAATTTATTGGGTTTTTTTTTTCTTTCATAGACACTGGCTTTTGTATCCTAAGATAACTTTATGCTCAAGTCAAAAAAATTCTGTGGTTTCTTTGAAAAGTTGTATAGTTTTAGATTTTATGTTTAGATTTATGATCCTTATTGAATTAACTTTTGTATATTATGTTTATTATATTTTGTATATTATTTGTTTATTATCTTCTATATGGGATGTTTAATTCTTCCAACACTATTTTTGAAAACCCTTTCCTTTCCTTATTGGAATGCCTTAGTGCTACTCTCAAAAATCAAGTGACCACATAAGTGTGCACCTGTTTCTGAGCTCTCTATTCTGTTCCATTGATTTTGTTGCTCCTTATGCTAGTACCACACTGTATTGATTACTGTAGCTTTACAGCAAGTCTTCAAGTCAGATGTGTAAGTTCTCCATCTTTGTTCTTTTATAAAATTGGCTTAGATATTCTATTTCTTCTGAAAATTTATGTAGATTTTAGAATTAGCTTACCAGTTTTAAAAATAATCAGATTACAGTTGAGAATATGTTAAATCTAAGGCTCAGTTTGGAAAGAATTGACATCAGTATTGAGCCTCTCAATCCATAAATGTACATTCTCTTCATTAATATTTCTCAGCAATATTTTATAGTTTTTAGTGTATAATTCCTACATGCCTCTTGGTGCATTTATTACTAAGAATTTTATGTATTTTTAATAATTTAGGTGTAATTTAAATTTTTTATCTTCCAATTCGTTCCTGCTAATATGTAAAACTGTAAGAGTACTTTTATCCTGATACCAAAATCAAACAAAGATACAGACCAATATTTGTTACACATGTAGACTCAAAAATCTTCAACAAAATTCTGTCAGATCAAATACAACAACATGTAGAGAGAGAGGATTATACACCATGACCAAGTGGGATTTATCTCAGGAGTGCAAGGTTAGTTCAAAATTCAGAAATTAATGAATGTAAGACTCCATATTCATAGAATAAAAGACAAAAACCATATGATCATCTCAATAGATGCAGGAAGAGCGTTTGACAAAATACCTTTTGTTAAAAACACTCAATGAACTAGGAATATGAAGACACTTTCTCAATCTGATAAAGAATTATCTATGAACCCCCCCCCCAGCTAACATCATACTTATTGGTGAAAGACTGAAAGTTTCCCACCTGAGATCAAAAAACACAAGGATGTCTACTCTTGCCACTTTTATTCAGTAATTTACTGGAGGTTCTAACAAGGCAGTTAGGCAAGAAAAATAAATAAAGGGCATCTGGATTGAAAAGGGACAAATAAAACAAACTGTTTACAGATGCCACAGTCTCATATATAGAAAATCCTAAGGAGTTCACAAAAAAACTGTTGAGCTAATAAATGAGTTCAGCAAGCTTGCAGGATAGAAGATCAGTACATAAAAACCAGTTATATTTCTATATGCCAGCAATGAGTAATCTAAAAATGAAATTAAGAAAACAATTTCATTTAAAATAGCATAAAAAATAACAAAATACTTAGGAAAAAATTTAATAAAAGAAGTGTAAGACGTGTACACTGAAAACTACAAAACATGTTGGAAGAAATTATGACCTAAATAAATGGAGAGTTACCACATGTTCATGTATTCAGCATGTTATTTCTCAATATTATTGTTGTATAGTTTGTTGTCCCTGATCTTCTATTTCTTATTCATCTCATATTCCTGGCCTTTTTATTTGGTCCCAAGATTTTGCATCTTCCTTTTTGGGCTTAAGACCCTGAAATTCACTTTTACAGCTTAGACAACTCTCTTGAAATCCAGAACCACATTTCAGGAGGTCTTTGAAGCGTGTCCACATGGATACTCCATTTTAAATGCCTTATACTCAATTATTTTCTTCCCAAATCCTTTCCTCCCAGTGTATTTTCTGAGATAAAAAGACACCTTTACCCCATTACTCAATCCATATTTATCTCCATCTTCTCTCTCTCACTTTCCACATCCAATCACTTAAGTTCTGTTTATGAATCTTCTAAAATATCCCTCAAATTAATTCTTCTCAGGTCTTTAATATCCTCTGGAGTACACAGCATCCTTTCTAACATTTGTCCTTACCTCAAGTCTCAGTCCCCTTCAACCCATTCCTCACTCAGTCAGAATAATGTTTCTAAAAATATAAATATAATTAAGTCACTTTTCTACATTAAATAATTTAAAGATCTTCTCTTACAATGTTTGTTTTCAAGTTTTTTTCTATTATTTTAAAGTAATAGAATTTTGTTTTTGAAAGAAGTTTCAAATACTAGAGTCAAACAAATAAGTAAATGGGCGGTGGGAGCCGAGTTTCTCTCTGTCAGGGTCTTTGCAGATAAGCAAGGAGGGAAAGCCAGAATGAACCATTTAGTATTGGGTTATAGTTGGACATGTTAGCATGAACTCATGTTTAGTGTAATATATATACAGATGGACAGATACAGAAACAATTATAGCTATGTATATATACCTCAGCTTGAATATATACATACATTCCTAACTCTTTCTGCTGAGAGGGCCTGGGAGCAGTGATACCCCAGTAGCATCTTAGCACACCCATGCCCAGATACTAGTTTCTAAATATCATCCTACATTAAAAGGAACTAGAGATCTTTGGAGAAATGGCTGGTTCTAGGGCTGGGGCAGTAAAAATACAATATAGGACTGAATTATCTGGTTTTCCCTAAAACAATAAGTGCTCAAAGAACAAAAGGATAGGGGCATGTCAAAGGAATAGAAGAGCCAGCCTAAAATAGTTGCCAGTGGCAAAAGCTGGAACAATTTGAGCAACAAAATAGATAATACAGTATTTACTGTCCTGTAATCTAAAATATAAAATAAATGTGCATGAGTTCGTCCTAATATAAACAAATGATTAAACAAATTAATAATGGAGTAGAAGGGACAAATCTTCTTTGTAGAAGAATTCCAAATAATGTAGGTAGATATAGCCCCCTCCAGGAAGTAAAGCTTACCCTCATCCTTCAGTGTGGGCTGGAGTGACTAGCTTCCAAGTAAGAGAGTATGTGAAGAGGGAAAATAGTAACTTTACAGTGAAGAAACTCAGTATATACTACCTTAACTGAGCGATCAAGGTTAGCATTGCAAGTGCCAAGTCTTGTCGATGATATATGCCCCCGATGTGATGTGATGGAAAGTGTACCTCACCTCTGTGGTGTTCCTCCCAAAACCCATAACCCTAGTCTACTCACGAGGAAAACATCAGACAAATCCAGGGTGAGTGTGAAATGCCTGGCTAATATTTCCCAAGACTGTCAAGGTCATGAGTAACAAGGAAAAACTGAGAAACTGTCACACATCAAAAGAGACGGAAGAGACATGGTGTCTCGATGCAGTGTGGTTTCTTGGATTGGATCCTGGAACAGAAAGTACACGAGTGGAAATACTGGTGAAATACGAATGTAGTCCGGAGTTTAGTTAATAGCAAGGTACCAATGTTGGTTTCTCAGTTGTATCAAATGTGCCGTGGTGGTAACATGAAGAGATTAATATTAGGGGAAACTGGGTGAGGTGTTTATGGGAACTCTGTATTATCTTTTCAACTTCTGTAAATCTAAAGTTTTTCCAAGTTCAAAAGTTATTTTAAAAATTTAGAAGGTCCAACAGAAGACACACATTGGCAAAGGTATTGTGGTTGAAGCAGAGTTTTGGGGCCCAGAGTCCTGACTGGCCGGCCTCTCCTTCACTCTTTTCATGCCTTCCCAGTCTGTCTCCCTCCCTTCCCGGGACCCGAGGGTTCCCTGGCATGTGTATTGCAAACTACTGCCAATAGAATGAAATCCCAAGTCCTAGACATGTCTTCTGGGGCCCTGCACATTCTCACCCTTGCCTAGTGTTCACCATCATATGTTGACTTTCCTGCCTCTTGTGTTTATTTCATTCATTTACTCTGAAAGCGATTTCTTTTCCTCACTCAGACCATGACCTTCTTGTTGATTTTGTACATGCTTCTCTCTCAGCTTGGAAGACTCTTCTTAAGCTTGTTCAGTCACAAAAGCTCTTCATTTTGTGCCCTCTTTATATGGTCCTAGAATGCAGCTCAAGAGTCTTCTCTCTGAAGTCTCTAAGAGAAAGGGAGGTGCTCTGAAACGATTTCTACAATAACATGTAGAAATTGGCTGTGTGCATGCAACTTTCCTCCAATAGTTGACAAACTCCTTAAGGATATGTTATTCATCTCTCTCTGCCAAATATCAAGAAGTGCCTAGCACATAGTAGGTATTCAATAAATGTCGAATGGATGGATGGATGGATGAATAATAGTAGCAAGTTTATTAAAACAAAATTATTTTTGAAGCATTTGTATTTATTTGAATTTAGTTGTTACAAAGCTTCACATTCAACATTTTAATAAACAAGTTGATCCCAGTTTGCCAGCTTAAAAAGAAAAACATTGGGTTTTCAAGAGTAAGTAAGCCTTTTCTTTTAAATTTTTAATTGGAGTATAGTTGCTTTACAATGTGTTAGTTTCTACCGTACAGCAAAGTGAATCAGTTATACATATTCCTATATCCCCTCTTCTTTGGTTTTCCTCCCCATTTAGGTCACCACAGAGCACTGAGTAGAGTTCCCTGTGCTATACAGTAGGTTCTCATTAGTTATCTATTTTATACAGAGTGTCAATAGTGCATATATGTCAATCCCAATCTCCCAATTCATCCCACCCCCCTTTCCCCCTTGATATCCATATGTTTGTTCTCTATGTCTTTGTCTCTATTTCTGCTTTGTAAATAAGATTGTCTATACCAATTTTTTCAGATTCCACATATATGTATTAGTATACAATATTTGTCTTTCTCTTTCTAACTTACTTCAAAAGTGAATAACAGTCAATTCAATCAGTATGTATATACAAAATATTGAGGGTTGTTAGGTTTTATGCCTTTAAATTACAGAAAAATTGACATGGTGCTTACTTTACAGTAAATGAAACAGGTACTGTAATGTGCCTTTTCAGGCTGCGGGTGTTGGAAGGAGTTGTCAGTAAAGCTGGCCGCATACATTTGTCTTCATTAGTCATTCCAGGGTGATGCTTTCTGATGCAGGTGGCCCAGCTATTCTCAGGCACTTTAATTTGCCAATTATTATACCCATGGCTAAGAACAGATAGTGATTAGTTTCACATTTTGCTCACTGGGCAGCTTAATGTTCTTGTCACCTTACATTGAGTTTTAAATGTGCAAAGCATAAAGAGTGTCAAACGTTTTTCTCAGACTTGGGGGTTGGGTGTGTGGGAGGGTCATACCTAGTAACTTGAGTTGCTTCTGGATACAGAAATGGAAGGGCCTGATGATTAATAAAAGAACAAGATAATATAGCAAAAGTACATCCAGGAAGGTAACGTGTGTACGTGTGTACATTACCTTTCTTAACTTATTTCATCCCTTAGATGTCTCTTTCTTTTCTTTCAAAGAAGCACCACTTGCTAGTTTATGGAATATGCATGCTAGCTTGGATGGGTTAGATTACTACCATTTAATGAAACAGAGAGAATGGTAGAATGTTATTTACAAAATAGCACTCAACCTTAATAATTTCCTTCTTTGAATATCCTCAGGCAACACAGGTTACCCAAAACACAGAATGAGATGCATCATAAAATTGACATAATGAATATTCACTACCTTATGTTTTGGACAACTTTGCTCCAGCTTGACTCACTAATGCCTTCTTTTAAAAATTGCAGTAGAAAGGTAGAAAAGCTCCCTTTGGAAAAAACTAAAACCACACTGGCAGTTTTGTCTGCTGTTCTTTTGCTTAATTGCCTGGGAGTGAAGTTGACTCATTTATGGAGATTTAACCCAGTACCATTATTAGAAAAGATTATTTAACATTATAAGAAGGCATGGGGAAATATCAGGCACACAGTATCCCAAACATAAACTTTATTTCCTATCCTCTTGAAGAATTTGTTTGCATATAATGTTGTTCACACCACTGATAACAGAAAGTGTATTTAATAACTACTCAGAATTAATATGCTGTAGTATGCATGGCTGCCTAATTTAATTTATCTCTGATTAAGCCTATTATGTTTGAGATCACTTTACAGAAGAGATTTTTTTTTTTTTGGCCAGCTGTAAGCTTATTTGAATTGTAATATAAGTTAATAATGTGTGAAATACCAGTGGTGCCTACTTCTCAGCGTTCTTTTTGCCAACTGACTTCCTGAGCTGATGCATACCCAGATCGTTCATACCCATACCCATTTAGTTCCTATCTTGCATGAAGGCCAGATATTGGAATAAATATGAAAATTAACTATTTTAGGGGTCAAGGTCAAATGGCACAGTGTTGCTTTAATTCTGAAATCCAGAGAGAAGGCCATCGCATTATAAAAGTAATTGAAAATCAATGACTGATAATCACATAACATGACATAAAAGACAACACATAACTTTTGCTTGATTTTTGTCCTAAATGTATCCCCTCAACATTAAATAATCATCCGATCAGATAGAGTAGGAACCTCAAGCGTTTGGCAATGAAGTAAGCAGCTTTTGCCTTGATGCCTGGGTAATTAGGTCTCTTTGGTGGGCCCAGCATGAGAGGGAAGGGACTTGAACTATTGCTGCTGTTCTGTGGCGTGTTCTCTGTGTTGTACACCAAGCTTGTCTTTATGCTTCGGCTGAACCAACTGTTTCATCTGCCAGGTTAGTTCTTCTTTTCAATGTCAGGAGTGGTTATCACCAAAACAAGTGATAGGGCTGATTATGTCCCCTTGCTCAGCAATTTGCCTCTTATAGTTTGTGTTGCTCAGAATGTGAACTTTATTATTTGTGTATATGTTTAAATTTGGTAGTCCGATTGCTTCTTACCCACTCTCTGCTTGGAAGGCCCTTTCTGGCCTTCTAATTAGAATCCTACCTAGTCCTCAAAGGCCTTCTTTAAATCCTACCTGCTCTGTGCAGATTTCCCAACCGTCTCAGGCCATAGCCGTTTCCTCTTTGAGCTCCTCGTGAGGTCCTTTGCTTGATCATTTAGTCACCTTCCTGTGTTTTACAGTGAGCTGTCTGAAGGCAGAGACCCTGAGTTTGAAATCTCTGTGGTCCCACAGTACCTGCCTAACACAGTTTCTTGTGCAAAAAAATTATGTCAGTAGATGGTGGTGATTGATAATCATGACAAGGGAGAAACATACCATGAACCCTAGGTGAATACATTTAAAGTTAGTTTGTGGGTTCTCATTTGTTTTAAATATGAAGTGGAAACTTGCAGGCAATATTTTAAAAGTCAGAGATAATAAAGTAGATTTCTCCTTGCTTTGAATGGCTCTTGCTAGACCTATAGTTTGAATCTCAGAATGGATGCAAAGCAGTGTTTCTTAGACCTGAGTAACAGTAGAATAAGCATGGGAATTTTAGACATATATGCCGATGACTGGGACTTACCTCCAGATCAGTTAAATCAGGGAATAGTATCATTTAAAAAAGAAAAAAAAAAAAGAAAAAAGAAAGCTAACCAGATGGTTTTAGTAAGAAGCCACAACTGAGAACCACTGGTGTAAGAGAAAGTTAAGCTAAGGTCATTAAATGCATTCATCCATCTGCTGTTGGATGGCTTTCTGCAGCTGTTTAGCGATGAAAGAAGAGTGCTTCTAATAGGGGGGTTAAAATGACAACCTTCTGATGCAGGCATCCATTGCCACTTCCAGTCCTTCTCTCAAGCTACCCACCAAGGTGACCCACAGTCTCCATTTGTCAGGGACTGTGCTAGTTTTAGCACAGGAAGTCCTGCACAGTGGGAAACCCCTCAGTTGGTCACCCTACTACTAAGACACCCATCCTTCGGATTCTACAGAATTGCTTTCTGAAAAACTTCCTCTTGAGAAGAAGGAAAAGTATTTTGGGGGTGGGAATAGAGTATTTTATGAAAATATAGAAATAATTAGAACACTTTCAAACCTTAGCAGCCTTGAGGGGCAGGAGACATATCAAGAGAGAAAGGAAACACATTGCAACAGGTTCTAATAGAATTCCTACAATTAAAGTGAAACAGGGGGGCTTCATTGCATGTAGTTAATTAAAGAGCATCAAAATATTCATTCACTTTTATCTCCACTATGTAGATAAATTAAGAATGATTTTGTAATGTAGGAAGGCATTAAACGAAAATTTGTAAAAATAAAATTTGTAAATATAATCAACTAAATTATAAGCTACTTGAGGCTAGTTATTTTTAAAAGTAAGAAAACAGAGACTTACTGAAGGCTACATGGAAAGTTACTGACAGAGCATCTGGCTCCTAGATCTTTTTCTGGTAGGTTCTTTGGCCTCTTTCCTACTATATCCTTTCATTCCCAGCAAACACTTTGCACAGTCTTTTCCTTTCAGATAAAAGTAAATGTTGGTAGATTGATAGAAAAAGTGAACATATTTTACTATTAGAAATAATTTAACTGTTGGATTTGTAATTGTAGCATGAAAATGTATTCATCATGAACACACATTTGAGTTTTATTCTGGTATCACGGTTCAGTCCTGCAGTCTAAGGATTAATTTATCCCACAGTTATTTTCCATTCCAGTCACGTTGATCACCAAGCAGCCAGTCCGATCACTACATGGTTGATTCATTTCATTCACTGATTGCCAAAATTGCCAGATGTGTCCCAGTAATATGTCTGTCTTCATTGGCAGCAGTTCAGTGGATGCTTTGGTGATCAGCTGCTCAAGACACTGACGGTACCACATAGATGAAATGTTAAACTATACTTAGAAATATCTGGTTTCACTGGAATGGCGTTAGATTTTTCTCCCACTCTAAAAGTTATATGCTGCTATAGGAGAAAGCATCAATAAATGAAACTTCCCACACGTCACATTTACCCTTTTCTCCTTAACCAAACATTTACATGAAGTAGTAAAACTCAGAGCAGCATATTATAGAATGAGAAACTGCAGATCAGCTCATCCGTCTTTTCCAAAATATGCTAATATTTTGGGGGGGAAAATGGGGAGGATTTGTAGGCGGATAAGTTTGTAATATGCCAGGTAAAACAAAATCAAACTGCTGCCTTAAATGGGGGACGGGTCAAGCATGGGATGAAGGGGTCATATTCCAAAATTATCCAGCCACAGAACTCTTTATTGTGAACATCTGGAGGGACGTCATCCAACCTCCTAATTTTATAGTTAAATAAACTACAAAAAGGTTAAGGAACTGATCCAAAGTCAAATACTTTGTTTAACTTTTTTTCCAGGCCTCCTCCCCACACCCCTACTTTCACATTGCTTTTCCAGGCCTCCTCCCCATACCCCTACTTTCACATTGCTTTCCCTAATTGTCTGTAAGAACTTCCCCGTTGCTTTTCAGTGGCTGACAAGTTGCTTCTAGTTGACCAGCATACCAGTGATCTGATGCCTAAAAATGGAAGTGAAAACTCTTCACTTAGAAAGTGTATTTTTAGAGTTAAGGTGTCAATATCTTCTCATGTTCTGATTTTAATAGCTTTTATTTATTGGACACCTACAATATGTCAGGTTCTTTATATGCATTTTACAATTTCATGCACATAACAGCCTGCAAAATAGATAATAGTATGTCCATTTTCCTTGTGGGGAGGTTATCAGCTCCCTGAAGGTCATACATTCAATAAGTGGAAGAGTTGGGATGCAAAACAAGGTCAGTCTGACTACAAAGTTTTTCATCTTATCAAGCTCAAAGATGTGATTACACCTACATTAGAAGCATTCCTGTTGACAACATGGTTAACTTTTTAAAAGCTTATTGGCTCATAATTGAGTGTGGCACAGAATAAAGAGGACTACATAATTTTAGGTAGACAAATTTGTAAGAAATATACTCAGGAAAATAAAAATATCTTCAACTAATATATTAAAAGGAGAACCAGCAAGCTGACTTAAATTTGTTTGGGGGATGAGGTGAGGAATACATATATATATATGCAATAAAAGGGTGAGTACATAATTAGAAGGTGATCTGTGTATGTAACTGTGAGAATTTCTTATGTGGATAGTTTCTTGCTGGATAATGGTGATTTTTTGGTATGAATTTTGGGTGCAAGTTGTTGAATGAATGACTGGAGTTTCACAGCTAATGTTCAGGGCAGAAATTACTCAACTGCCTTCCAAGTGAGTGATCATTGTTTAGTTATCTTAAAGGCAGATGATTTTCTGCAGTCTCTTTTCTTATTTAATAAACGTACATAGCTTTTCTTAAAATATTTATTTAGGCCAATCCTCTCATGATTCTATTTTTAAATCATTTTCTTGATGTCTGTTTCTTTCTTTTATTCCTCCCCCATCCCTCCATCTCTCCCTCCTCCCTTCCCTTCCCTCCCTCCCTCCCTCCCTTCCTTCCTTCATATTTAAAAATTGATGTGGCATCTGCCTCAAACTGACTATTGGTCCAAATTTCTAGAGCCAAGATAATAATGAGATTCTATAAAGATAAATTTATGGAGGAGTTTAACTCACTTTGCCTGGTACTCCCTAGAAAGTCTCAGAGAATTAAAATGATTTCAGTAATAACCTACCTGAAAGTATTACAGTTGTTATGTAGTTAGTAGTTGATTTAGGGCAACACCTAAAGTTCTCTGGATAAATTTTCTAGAGTGAAGTACATAATAAGTACATAAGTACAAAGTAAAATTTATAAGACTGGTAACTTGTCATTCCGTCAGATTGAACACATACATTTATATCTTCTAATTCCAAAAATCTCCCTAAAATTTCAGCAAAGAACTTAAAAAAAGCTATACACAGATTGAGAGTGAGAGAGAACAGAGGTGGAGGTGGTACTAAACAAGAGGTGTCAGCAAACTTTGGGAAGATGGCCCAGTGATGGAGGGGGAGTGGCTGAGGGGTACTGAGAGAAGCCTGCAGATTGATTCTTCAGGACCCTGGGGAGACTTAAGAAGGGTGTGAGGGAGAGCCTGGAAAAGGGGGGACTAATTCACAGTAGTTACAGAGTAGTTAGTAGTTAGTAGTACTTAGTGGAATGGAGTGCAGGGACTAGCTCGGCCCTGTTCCTCTCCCACCCTCACACTGCCACTACCAAATCTCCATCCCTGCTGGAGGCTTGAGGCACAGTCTTGGGCTAAACTGAATCAGAGATGCTCTGGACTCAGGGAAACGAGGCCCAGGATAGAGAGGTGAAACCAGGAGAATTAAGTGAAACTCTGTAGAGTGAACAGGTGAGACCCTTCTGGACTGTTCTACAGTGTATCTCCCAAAGCACCTGTAGCCAGGGACAGGCTCTTTATTTTTTTATTTGATTTTTATTTTATATTGGAGCATAGCTGATTAACAATGTTGTGTTAGTTTCAGGACAGCAAAGTGATTTGGTTATACATATACATGTATCTATTCTTTTCCATATTCTTTTGGGACAGGCTCTTTAGACAGCAGTTTAAAGGATTCTTATCTAGAGAAACTGAATGACTCAAAGAAATGACCTGACTGGCATTTGGAGTCCCTATCGGAATGGGTAGATACCTACCCAGTTACCTCACGGACGCCTGCCAGGTGATATGCACACCCTGCCAGGGTTTCTAATCAGTTGTGTAGGGACTCACTGTACCTAAATATAAATAAATTGTATATTTTCTTTATATATAAGTGTTGCATATATATGTGAAAGTCTTAAATATAAATGAATAGTGAGAGGATCACCAGATATTTGAGTATGGCTCCCAACAGAAAATATAGAGTAAAATATCGAGAGCAAAACAGAGAGAGAAACGGGTTGGGGGGCTTGGAAAAACATAGATAATTCAAGAAGCGAAAGAAGAGCTTTTAAAAATCTATAGTATCTTCAGAAAGATGGGAGACAATATTATATCCATGAAATAAAAGGTAAATTCTATAAAAAAGAAACAGAAAATAAGAAAGAGATCTTGGAAATTCAACTCAGAGTTAAAAAAAATATTCAGAGGTGTAAAAGGTAAAGTCAAGCAGACTTTCTAGAAAGCAGATTAACAGGCAAAGATGGATAGTTGGGTGGGAAAAAGAAGGTAAAAAAGGTATTGGATCAGTCCACAGGTTCAGCATTTCACTACAGAGGTTTCAAAAGAAGAAAATAGATTAAATGGTGGGGAGACAAGTATCAAAGAATAATTCAAGACAAATTGCAAACCAGAACAACAGGAATTTCCAACTTTAAAGGGAAGAGAAAGTGCCCAGAACAATGGATAAGAAAATATCCTCATTAAGGTTTTTTTACTATGAGATTTCAGAAAACCAGGGACTAAAAAGAAGATTCCTAAACCTTCCAGAGAAATAAAACAGGTCACAGGTAAAAGAGCAGGAGAACCAGTGGCCTCAGGCTTCTCAACTGCAACACTGGATGCTAGAAGACAGTGAAACTCAGCCTGCAAAATTCTGAGGGGAACGAATTTTTACTTAGAATTAAATGACAAGCTTAATTAGCAAGCACGCGTGAGAGTAGAATTAAGACTTTTTCAGACACGCAAGGAAGGTCTCAACAAACTTACCTCCCATGTACCTTTTCTTAGGAAGCTACTAGAGAATGAGCTCCACAAAGATGAGGATGTAAACCAGAAAGAGGAAACCATGGGATCCAGGAAGCGGGGGACCCAACACAGGCGAGAGGCACAGGGATTTCGCAAGATGGTGTTAAAAAGAAGCCCCAGGACAACAGGTGGGCAGCTGGCCTGGGAAACCACTAGACCGGACGGACTCAATGGTAGGCTTGTGGAGGGAAAAACAGATCTGAGAGATTCATTGGTTGAGTTGCTCATGCCAAAAATGATTTTAGTAGGGCTTTTCTAGTTCCTTTGAAAAGGTCAAGAGTGATTAGTAATAGATACACACAAGAAGGAAGGAAGAAAAAGGTAGCACCAGGAAAAAAATATTGAACAAGCTAGGAAGTGCGTTCTTATACTGCGTGGCTCAGTAGTAAACAATATTACGTGGTCACAACAATGTAAACATAGAATATCGATTTAACCCCAAACTGCAGTTTAATCAACTGGAAAGATGGGGGAAGAACGCTTGTTGGGAAGTGGTGATGGTGTAGCAGTGTCAAGTTTTCCTCATTTTGCAGAGTAGTAAGACATTAGATAATCTCTAAAAGTGCTCATTTAAGAAATACCAGTGTACATATATCACTTAAATATATGGAATCAAATATCAGAATTGAAAGTTAAAAGTGGTGTCCTTTCTTTCCCATGACAGGATTCAACCTCCTTGACGGGGGGAGAGCTGGGTTAGACTTACTGGTTAGTCTTCCTGCCCTGGGCCAGCCCATAGATTAACCAAACTTGAGAACAACTGCTTGGGGCAAAAGTCTTACCCGTATAGGAGGCTACTCGCTCTGGCAAGTCATTATCTTTCACAGTAAAAGCAAACAACAAACAAAAAAAAGGTTTCTGGGGAGCTCGGAGGGGATGGTGGAGACAGGTGGGGATGGCTGGTTTTGATTATAGGCCTCTTACAGAGTACTTGCTTTTTTAAGCTACAGGTGTATATTACTTTGATAAGTATTAAGTTGTTTTCTTAAATTACTGGAATTGGAAATAGAGGTTATAAAACCAAAGTGTGCAGTACCCCTCCGCCCCATAAAAGCAAAAACAGAAAAAGAGGAAGAGGTTGATGGTGCTTTTCTTGACGTCTTTCAAGACTCATTTACTTATCTCATATCTGACTTCAAGGTGGGAGCCTCAGAACCCTCTGCCATTCTCACTCCAACGAGCATCTCCTGTCATCTGCGACCACCCTCCATATTCTGTGTTTAAGCTCTTAGTGGGCTGCTTCGTGTTCCCTTTATAATACCTGTATTTTCCCTCACCTGGGCCTTTGCTTGCTGTGCAGTTATATTCACCTTCCATTCAGACATGTTCCCAAAACACACACACATACACGCATGCATGCACACACACACGTATCCCTTCCCAAAGTCCCCTGGTTCCACCTGCATCCCTACCTGTTTATATCTCAGCCAGGATCCCTCTCTGGACCATAACATCCTCCCCTTTCCTTCAATTCCTGTTACATTGTCCTTGGCACCACTGACTGATCACACACTGCTTTCAATCACGGTCATTTTTTCCCTTGTCCAGTCTTTGTTAAGAGCTAGCAGGTGGCAAGTGCAGGAACCATACTGCACAGATATTTATTCCTTCTACAGAGCCCGGCAGAGTGCTGACATAATCCAGGTACTACCTCAGATAATAATTAAATGCATAAATGAATCTTTCATTAAATGTGAAATATGTTCAGTCCTATGGCCCAATGCTAAACATCTGTATCCATGTAAATAAATATTACAAGAAGGTAAGGAGTTTTTGTTCCTTATTGTTTTAAGGAAGCTTACGTGCTTTCTCCTAAAAGAGGAAGATTGTACTCAGAGCCCAGATGGTTAACTGCTCCCTAAAATTTGTGCTTGTGCTTCCTTTGTGGGGAATGTGGAAAACTTGTCACCTGGAGGGTTTGTTTTTGACTCCGCAGGGGTTACAGGGTAGCCTGGCATTGAGGAAAATGTTGCAAGTAGGTTGTCGCCTTGCCCTCAGGGTAGAGAAGCTCCTAGACAGCCCCCTGCACCTGGTGGATGTAGCCCTGCCTAAGATATGGCAGAAGGAAAACCACTAATATGAAGCAGGCATTCAGTGACTACTCAGTTATAACATGGCCACCTGGTCGAGCGGCACACAAGGGCTCCCAGCCACAGCTTCACGTCTAATTGCTCTTTCTACTTCATCAGGCTTTATACCATGCTCCCCAGATCTCCTTATGACCACTCAAACGATCACCTAATAAGTTCAATAACAAGCTTAATCTAAAACATTCCCTTTGCCTAAGTAACAGAATGCCCATCAGTATTATGGTATGTGCACACAGTGGAGTACTATGGAGCCATTAATAAGAATGAGGTAGATCTTTAAGTTGTGATACGGCAAGGGCTTTAACATATATTGCTAAAGGAAAAAGTAAATGTGGAATAGGATGACCTCCTTCATGTCTCTACTCAAATACCATCTTTTCCATGAGGCCTTCCTTAACCACTGCATTTATCACTGCAAATGTTCCCCGCCCCGCCCCCTCACTCCACCGGCTTTTTCTTCATTATCATTTATCCTTACTTGACATAATGTTTATTTCACTCTTTTGTTTATGCTCTAGCTCCCCTACTGGAATGTGAGGTGCATGAGGGATGTTGCATATTTTGCTTACTCCTTTTCACCCTGGAAAAATGAATGGCTGGGTGAATGAATTTGTATGAAAAAGTTTATTATTTGCATAGAAGGTTACTATTTGCCCAGAATTTCTAGACGGCTACACAAACCTAATGGTAGTTCTCTCTGCGCAATAGAAATGGAAGCACATGGGAGGAAGGCAGACTTCTGTTGTTTATATCTTACCATGGACTTGCGTCACTTTTTAAGATAAAGACACTAGTGTAATAGGGAATCCCATGTGAAGTGTTTCTCGAATAGCTATAATAAAATATAAGTTATTTAGTCAACACCATTTCTTTCTGGTCCTGAAATAATGAACATCATTCAGAATTTCTCTTCTGTTCAGAATTCAAGTTGTAAATGGTCCATGATTCAAGTCCACACTTTATATTTTACGAAGCCTTTACCAACAGAGACATTTTATTTTCCACTGGAGTGGAACCATCTGTACGTATGTCGTGGTGGGAAAAAATTCAGGTTTTGGGCCAGATACATTTGTATCTTCTGACTTTCAGCTAAGTGACCTGGGCAGGTTACTTAACTACCCTGAGTCTCAGTTCCCTTCCCTGTAACACTGGGATAATTTTTCCTAAGAGCAAAGGATGTTGTCCAAGCAAAACAAGATGAAGTCTGTGTATTCAGGGCCAAGCAGTACCTGGTTCAAAGCAGGGTTTGGCAAGTGTCAGATTCTTCCCTCTTCCCTGCAGAAGGTAACCAAGGGGTATTCTTATCCCTAACTATTCAAAGCATGGCCCCAACATCACCAAGGACTTTATTAGAAATGCAAAATCTCAGGACTTCCCTGGTGGTCCAGTGGTTAAGACTCCATGCTTCCACTGCAGAGGCTGCAGGTTTGATCCCTGGTGGGGGAAGTTACCCATGCCGTGGGGCATGGCCAAAAAAAAAAAAAAGAAAAAAGAAAAATCTCAACGCCCACCTGACCTAATGAATCAGAACCTGTAGTTTAACAGAATACCCAGGTGATTCCTATGCACATTAAAGTTTGAGAAGCTCTGTTTTTATGCTTCTTACAAGTGTTTCAGACAGGCTTGTATTAATCTTATTTTTATCTTCTGTATTTTATAAGATGTATTCTGACATCTTAGAGTCTTGCAGGTGCCAAGGAGGCACTGCCCTTCCCAGGGTTAGCTAATTCCTAGAGACAGCAAACAGCTTGCCTGGGAGCACACCTCAGATTGCCAAGTGAACCAATCTGGAGGCCACGCCCACACCTGCCCCTTTTTATCAGGCTCCTGCAGTCCAGAACACTATCCCCCTGCCCTAAATCACACCAGGGCCAGGTACTGGACAATTAGGAATCATCCCTATGCCCCAGAACGCACTGAGATTATTTAAGCTATCCAGTCCTAAACCTTCTTAGCCTGCAGAAACCACAGGAAAGGCTTTTGCCCACGTTTTCTCCTTATTTCCTCTCCTCCTGAGCAACCCTGGTACCTCTCCATGTGGCCCTGCATGGCCTGATGTGGCACTTCATGCCTCTTCCTCTTGGAAACTATATGTAACAAACTATCTTTTCTGTGGCAAGCATCTCCTAACCTGTTCCCCATACCACACCTGCATAAAACCACAAGCCTGGATACATTTAAAAACAGGGCTGCCGGGTTCTATGCCACTTTTAAACTTTTTTCCTGGGTTGAATGCCACTTGCCAGTCCTTCCCATTCACCTTGCCAACTTTGGTTTCATTTGGAGAAGCGTGAGGGTGCCCAGCAGAGCCAGATGTTCTGGTGGGGCATGACTAACAGGCTGAAACACAGGAGGATGCTAAGCCACTTCATCAGCCTGAACTTACTTTTAAATAAAGATGATCAAAGATAGCCATGAACAAGGTTGTACATCTGCTTAATGCAGTCTGACTACATTGAATGTCAGTAATGGTCCTTAAGCATGAGCTTTGTACGCTCCAGAAACTGTTAATACAAATGACTAAGACCTATATACATTAATGTGTATAAAATAGATAACTAATAAGAACCTGCTGTATAAAGAAATAAAATTCAAAAAAAAATAGTAAAGAGTAAAAAAACCAAAACAAATGATTAAGACCTCCAAGATCGTGGAACTGTTTGAATTGAAACACACAAACTTTTTTACAGTATTCTGAGATGTCAAGGAAACGAATGAAAACCTGCCATCCACATCCATTTATTTCTTCCCTGTGGCTTCTTAATATGGTGCATATGTTTTAGGTAGAAATAACTCCTACCAGGGAGCGGCTGTCCTGTCACGAAGCAGCTTCCCTTTCCACATTTGCCTTTACCTCTTCTCTCTTCTGTTTTGAAAAGAATCTTGGTATATGGAAGTGAGCTAACTGAAGCTGAAGTTAATAAAAGCAAATATTAAAAGAACATAAAGGGACTTTTCTCCCTATGACTCAAAGAAAAAAAATGCAATAAGGAATATCTATTTCAGAAATATTTCACATGTGTTAGATAAGATAATGAGAATAGAAGATAATAATTTCATAGTAACTTTTCCCTTACAAAAATTTGTACTACAATTTTATTAAGGAATTAGGATTTGATTAGCAACTTTTAATTAGAAATATTAGACAAGGAAATTTTCCATTATTTTATGGCTATCCATTTTGCTTCCATAAAAAAATAAACCCACACACACAGAGGTAACTATGTGAGGTGACGGGTATGTTATTTAACTTTATTGTGGTAATCATTTCACAATATTTGTGCACTGATGAAAAATTAATCAATAGTCAATCTAAGAAAAAACTGTAAATTTTATTCAAACCAACCTGAGGATTATAACCCGAGAGACAGTGTCTCAGAGAGCTCTGAGAACTGTTCTGAAGAGGTAAAGGGGGAAGGTCAGTGTATATGTCATTTTGGAGAAGGGGGTACATGCAATCAAGCACACATCTTGGTAGAAGGTTACTGCTATTTGTAAGGAACAGAAATAGTTAATAGTTTTAGTGCTTTTCTTTTTTTTTTTTAATTAATTAATTTATTTATCTTTGCTGTGTTGGGTCTTCGTTTCTGTGTGAGGGCTTTCTGTAGTTGCGGTGAGCAGGGGCCACTCTTCATCGCAGTGCGCTGGCCTCTCAGTATCGCGGCCTCTCTTGTTGCGGAGCACAGGCTCCAGACGCACAGGCTCAGCAGTTGTGGCTCACAGGCCCAGTTGCTCCGCGGCATGTGGGATCTTCCCAGACCAGGGCTCGAACCCGTGTCCCCTGCATTGGCAGGCAGATTCTCAACCACTGCACCACCAGGGAAGCCCTAGTGCTTTTCTAAGTATGGGAAGGTGCAAGAAACTGAGCTCATAAAATTTTCTCCTGAAAATATCAGCTATCTAAGGGTCAGTTCTGCCAGTTTTCCTAGAGCACAAAGTACTGCATCCTGATCTTTGCCCTGAGTTCCTTTCGGGGTGCATTATAGGTCAGTGACTGCAGTGATTAATGACTTGAGCCTTGTAGAACTGGATGGTGAACAACATTCTTTATTTTACAGTCCCCTCCTTTTCAGTCTTAATTTCTGCCAAGGTTTTGGAGGTATACCATGACCAATTTGTCCCACTATGCTAGGAATGCTCATTCCCAGGTGAGGCAAGTATTTCGTTGATGGACCACTCAGTGTGCTATTACTGGACTAGGCCCTGTTAACAGTAGCCAAAAGCCCAATTTTATAGGTAAGGGAACTGAGACTCTGGTACCGTCCAGGAGATGGTTCCCTCTTGTTGTTTCTTTCCACATCTAGGGTTGCACTATTATCTTCATGGATCTTACAGAACTCGGTATTTGGTCAGTTGTTTCAAGTCACCTCATCATCATTATTTCTTAACAGAGGCTCAGTCACACATTTGGTAATGCAAGAAACAATAATCTTGGAAAACAGGCAGAATGCAAGTAACACAATACAAGTAATACAAGAATACAAGTAATATAGCTAGTAACATTAATAAGGTCATAAGTATTTAAGCTAAGGACTTCCACTGGGGGGTACCCAATATCTCCTCAGTCTTTTGACCAATGTGGTCTGCACCAATCGCTGTCTTTAAGGGAAATGATATATTGGCTTTGTATCAGTACCTAAAGTTCAGCAGAGATGTCTGTACATACAAGGCGAGTGGCGGATCATCCTGACCCCTTACGGGATTGAGACAGGAATGTTACCTTCCAAGAAGTTACATGGCTGGTGCCAGAAGAAGAGAAATTGATCTTTATGGTTGAGCCGGCCTTTCTGCCATTGGGGAGGTCTGGTTAATGCATAAAGCAGGTGCACAGTGCACACCAGAGGGGTGGGAAGAGGCCCAAATGGGCAGAGAAAAAAATTTCTGTTTAAATTTTTCTGATTTTGCCTTCAAATATGAATTTTTATTTCATCATATATATATATCAAATCATCATGTTAAATGCATGTTATACAATTTTATTTCTCAATTATACTTTGATAACGCTGGGAGGGGAAAAAACTGATTTGTCATGATGATAAAAAGAAACTTTGGCTACAGATATCAGGATTTTGCTTTCCATACCTGGCCCTGTCAGATTCAACATTACTGCCCGAGCAGTGTCTAAAATTTGACTTGTGGTGTGGCCTGCACGAATGACAGCGTCCCCTGAAACCACCTGCTTGTTTCTCAGTAGGTATTTTGTTTGATTGCTCCTTGACCCTTTTCCAAGAAACCTAATTTGCCCAAGGGAGTCTCACACAGGAAAAGAGTGTTTGCATCTGCTTAGGGAAATGTGCCTGAAATAATGACTTATTTAGAACGAGTAACAGAATGGAATGGAATGGATTGGTAAGCCAGTTTGAGCAGGCAGAGAGCAACCCAGGCCTCATAACTCTTATAAAAGGAGTCCTGCAGCAAAGCAATTTGCCCAGACCGCCTGCCAAAACCCATCTCCCTTCAAGGAACGTTGTCTCTGTAAACTCCGTGCAAAATTCTGACTCCTACAAACGCCTCGAGGCACGCTATCTCAAGTTCCACTTATACTTCTAAGATGGTGCGGATTTCTCGGTTCAGCCCTGCAGACCCCAGGGTAGAAATTGCTCTCCGAGGTACGTTACCCATTTTAAATTTCCTCAAGCCCTTCAGATGACTGCAGAGCGCTGGGTGGTGGTAGTTCTGTGCCCGGAAATTAAGGCACTTCCTTGATGGCCAGGAGAGGTGGTGGGTGTGCTGAGGCCTGGCTTCCCCCAAGGGAGAGTTGGACTCAGCTTCTTTCTCACTTAAAATGAACCAAGGCGGTCAGAAGTAGGGAGTTAGGGAGCTGACATCCATCTAGCAGAATGAAGGATGAATTGAAGCAAAGAAAGAAGAAGAAAAGAGAAGAAAACAGAACATTGCCCCTGCATGGCTCTTTGGTGCTGCTCCATTTCCCGTTTCTGTTGCTTTATCTTTTTTCTCTTCACTTGTATGCCAAGAAGTTATAGTTGATTTGATTATAACCTTAGCCTCAGGGTTGGCAGCTCTGAAATGTCAGAGGTGACAACAGAAAGCTTCTTAAAATAAATTTTGAAAATGTGCAGCTAGATTAATTTCTTTCCATCTTAATGTTTCTCCGCTATTTAATACCAAAAAACAAACAAACAAACAAACAAAAAACACAGCCCAACCATTGACCATATTTCAGTTAGCAAGTTTAAGCTTAAATAAAGTTCTGTTTATGCAGAGTGGTATTGAGAGCTTCCCTTTTTAAAAAATTTTTTTAAATCTATCTTTGCACAATTAGCAAATTATTAAATGACCTTTCCTTCAAAGTCTGCAAGCACTTGCTTGTTTCCACTAGTAAGAGAACATGTTTTACAAGGTTCACATTGATTAATTGACAAATGCTGATAAAATCAAAGCAGGGCTAAAATGCAGTCCACCAGCATTTTAAATTACTTTTGTTCAATAATATTTCAAGTGCCTATACATTTATGGTTCACCTTTCAATAAATATTACTGTCGTAATTGAAACATCTGTTGTGGAAACGTATGTCTGAAGATGACAATCAGGAACCCCAGCTAGGACTAAGCATTTCTATATCTGTATATGCTTTTCTGCTCAATTAAAAGCACTGATTGCTGTGAGCACTTTAAAGATGGATGCTTTATATTTTATGTGAAATGAACACTAACACATTTTAATATATTTTGAAATTCAAGAACCCTTGATTGACCTAAGTATAGTGTTCCATACATTCCTAGAGAGCTTAAGCCATAAAAATAAGTAATAAATGCTCTAAACTACTAGCCTTATGCCATTCACTGAAAGCATGGCATTCCTAGCTCATTGCCACCCAGCTGTTTTGGCAGCTCTGCTGGGCTCCATTAGAGGGCCTGTAGCTTGGCTGTTTCACACTCATATGTGTTTCAGACATTGAAGATGCTTGGCCAAACCCAGATTCCCTTTTTTTACTCATAAGTAGCTGTCCAGTAGAATCTCTTGCATCTCAGGTCAAACCTGAAGGTGCCGAGGATACCAGCAGGAGAAAATATACGTTAGGTCATAGACTGTCCTGCAGAGTTCCCACACCCATCCTGTCGTGGTCCTTACTCACCGGATAGACTCAGAGATTCTGGTGCCTCAAGAACACCCTAGCATGTAGATTCAGGGCTCCAACCAATCTGATAGTTTTGTCTGGGACATCTTCAAAAGTCCTGCCTCATCCCAATTCTTGGGAAATTAGATATCTTCCAAAAGTGCCTTTGACATACTCTTCTCAACAAAGTCATTCTAACTCAGCAAATATTTGCCAATTCTGCTAGATGCCAGGCCCTGCGCTGGGCCCTGGGGATGCAGATATAAACCCAGACAGATTCTCTATCCTGAGGGAGTTTACAATATCCAATCGTAACTGTCAACATTTGCAATTTGTTATTTGAGAGATGTCTTTACATAGTTTGCCAAATTTTTTTGAGTCCCCATAGGATGCCAGGCCCCATTCTAGGTCTTCAGTAAATATTCTAAATGTTTTCTTTGTCTGGTAATCATCAGAGACCACTATGTTCTGGTGGCCCCCTGAGGCAAATCTCATTTGCGAGTCTTCTGTGGGAACCACCCCAGTTGCTGGTTACCAGGTAACAGTTGTACTCAAGAGTACCACAGCTGCCAGACCTGGATTGGTCAGTGGAACTGAATTGAGACCATCACTCTGAACTCAAAGGATGTGCCGCCCTCAGGATGGGCGTGAAGATCCTGGAGCAGGAATGTGGGGCTGGTGATAACGGACTTCAGGATAATTTGGGTCACTCAGAATCAAGCTGATTGGGGAATGTAGAGGCACATTAAACTGACAAGCCAGGGCAGAGGGCTGAGCAGAAGTCACACTGGGCCAGTAAATGGTAGAATTCCAGGTGACTGACTAGAAGGTAAGGACACAAGGCAGACTAGTGGAGGCAACCTGTTAGAACAGATCAGACAAGGTGAGTTGGAGCCGGCAGCCCAGCCAGCACGTGAGCATTCCAGAACCTCAGCCCCTGCTGCTGGCATGGGTCCAGCCATCACGAGAAGGAGACATAAGGATGATAAACAGGGAGAAAACCTCTTCCATTGAACTTGGTCACAGGAAGTAAAATGTGCTCCTAGTCACCTAGATTACAGGCTGAGAGCAGAGCGAGCAGCGCGGCAGAGAATTTCTGAGTTTGGGCTCATTGCATTCTCTCAGCCCAGACATCATTAAGACAGCGTCTGGCATGCGATAAACACCGTTCTGCCAAACTGACCTGCGTCCTGAGAGGGAGGCAGGTTCCAAAATGAAGCGGTTTGTACATGGCAATATTATAAAAATTAAATTAAACTGCCCTGGCACTTAATGGAGACCAAAGAAAAGCCACAGGAGAGTCAGACACATGAGGAGGAGGACCGTCTGTCTAAATGATACACGTATTGCCCCTGTATCGATGTTGTTCCCTCCTTCGGTTTCTTTCCTGTGGGGTGGCATTTAGCAAGGAGAGCACAGAGCTGCACAGAACTGGGAAGCTGGAAGTGTGTGTGGTGAGCTGTGAGCTGGTCGGAGATGTTTTCCTTGTGGGAGCGTTTGGGAAGAAAGAAACGAAGAGGGAAGGGTGGAGGCCTGAAGCCCTGCAGAGCTCCCAGGTTTAAGTCTGCGAGATGCCAGAATCGGGTGACTTGCTTGCAGCTCGCCCAGGATCCCTTCTGATCTTCCCTCGGGAAGGTACTGCCTGCCCGTCTCCATCGCCCAGAGGCTCTTTTATGTGGATGGCAATAGCCACCAGTCAAAAGAGTAGGAAAAATTATCCCTTGTGACCTTAATAAAAGTCCTGTCGTGTTAGTGTTGTGCGTCAAACATGGAAGCTGTAAAACACAGTCGTTTTCAAAATGTCCTGCATCACCAAGTTGGGCGGGTGGGACATGACAAAGACCCCCTCGAACAGCAGTTACGCTCACTGCCATTCTGACCCCTGAAGCCATGAAGGACCACAGAGCCATTCCTCACTGTGCACTCCTGAACCAATATTCCCTGTTTTGACACTAGATGGGGCATTGTTATTATTACAGTGGCTCTCAAATGTGAATATGTAAAACCCAGAAGGATGAAAACATTTCTTTAGAACGTCGTATCGTGCTGCCGAATCAGAGAACATTGGGAGAGGAAAGCCAACGCAAAGTGTGTCATCCAAACACTGGCTTTTCCTTTCCACCCGAGAAAACCGTGACCAGCCCAAGTTCATGCAGTGAGTCAGCAGCAGACCCCGAGCCAGAAGCCAGAACCCAAGTCTAGCGAGACCCAGGCAGCCCCAGAGTCTGCACACCTTCTCCGGGGAGGAGGGGTGACACGTGGATCTAGGGAGCCACACGCTCAGCTCTCCAAAGCTGCCTTCTTTTCCATGGGGAGTAATAAGAGGTTTAAGTCTCCAAGGCACGTCTTCCTAAATACACTCTTCCTGCGTCTTGGCTCTCCTTGTTGATGGCTCAGAGAAAACAGTGAACACAATCCAGACACTTGGTTCGTTTATCTTTTTAACCTCTCTCTCACACACAGGCACACACACCCATACACTTACACGTACACGCACACCTCTTTGAAAAAATACCAATATGAATGAATTAACTTTTATAAAATGAATAAGCAAAACTATAACCTATTATATTTAGTCTCCAGCTGACCTAAATTTCCCTTAGGTTTTTAACTCCAGTTTCGTTAGCTTCTAGGCCCTGTGAAAACCCATCAAAGTCTCGTCCTCTTCTTGGTCTCAGCCTTTCAGCAGCATCTTCACTTGGGCATTAGAGCCTCATGCTTCCTCCGTCCGGGTCTACCCAGGAGACCTTGCTTCCCCCCTTCCTTGTCGCTCTGTAGCAGAAGAGGGACACAGTACAAAACGTGAAGTCTGCAGCCCAGCCTTTATCTCTATTCAAGAGACCAATGTGATTAAATGACTGGGAGAAAATGATGGGTTTCCCCTTACTCTCCTCCCTTCTGACTAATAGGACCCAGCGCAGAGCAAAATTCTTACACACCCTGTAGTTGATAGCTCTTGGCAGACCTTTTTCTTAGCAGACCCTGTTAATGAGATCAGTTTAACTTGTATTTTAAACAGACCGAAAAGGCATGATTATTGCAGTATGCTTTTCCTGATTTCACTGGTAGCACTTCTCACTCACAAACCTACAGTGCTAATTCCGACTATTACTTCAGTTATGGAATCATTCTCTCTCGGTTTCTACCGAGGTACTTTAAGTCCTCTCCTTCTTGTTACATGTGCTTCTAACCATCTAGGGTGCTTGTGAGAAGGGCAGGCCAGTGAGAAAGGAACCATCTAGTTTGTGATTCTTACATCATGTTAGACTTCTCAAACTTGAATCTTTTTGAAGGAAAACACCTTTAAAAGTCTGATTTTAAACACTTGGTATGGATGGGTTGATTTTTTGTTTTTGTTTTTGTTTTCTCTGGCTTGGAATGCTCTCCCCTGCCTGGCCTAATCTTCTTCATCCTTTAAGACCCAGCTCAAATGTCATCTCTTCTGCTGAGCATCTACCCTCCCTACTCCCATGTTCCCTTCCAGAATCCTCACTCTTTACTCTGTGCTGCCGGAGCATCTGATTCATACCACGAGAATATAATCCCAGCACATTACAACCAGGTATACATGTGTCTGTCCCACCAGACCAGTCGCAGGCTACTTGAAGGGAGGACCAGCGGACGGTAGTCATCTTGCATCACCTGCTCAGCACAGCAGATGAGGTGCCCTGGGAGTTCTATACGTATTTATGGGGTCGACTCAAATGATGGCAGCGTCAGCTCTTGTAACATCAGGGTTCTGAGGTTTTGGAAAGTGTGTCAGGTAAAGGTATAATTTTAAAACCATGGTCTTCTGAAATTTTCTGAAGAAAGAATTTTATATTCTTATTTTTAAGGGGAAAGTGTTACATAAAACTCATTATAGATTGCCTGCATCTGGGGATACTGGTCATGTGTTTGCTCCCCACATCTTAACGGGATAGAAATTTTTGTCACCAATTCACTTTGCCTTGTGTAAAAGATATATTCTAGAAAAGTTGTGTATAAAAGTGATGTCTGTAAATCAAGTTAGGTTTTAAAATGCACTAAGGGAGGGCTTCCCTGGTGGTGCAGTGGTTAAGAATCTGCCTGCCAATGCAGGGCACATGAGTTCATGCCCCGGTCTGGGAGGATCCCACATGCCGCGGAGCGGCTGGGCCCGTGCGCCATGGCCGCTGAGCCTGCGCGTCTGGAGCCTGTGCTCCACAACGGGAGAGGCCACAGCAATGAGAGGCCTGTGTACCCCCCCCCAAAAAAAATGCACTAAGGGAGCAATTTAAAGACAATATTTTTCCAAGTGAAAGAGGATAATTTTCCAAGTAAAATGGATCATTTCTGGACTTACCAGAGAATTTGCCTGTTGTAGAGAAGTATTTTTCCTAGAATGATAAAAGCTCCCCTATATTCAAAATTCACCTGGCATAAATTTCATGCTTTTCCATAGTCTATTTGAAACACTGGACTTACTGCTAAGATTTTAATTTATACAACAGATATTCTTGGCTTACTAACAGTGAATAACTTCTCACTGTCATAAAATTGATATGTATTATGCATTATTTCTGGTTCAGTTAATTTAAAAATTACTTGTGTGGGCATTTAATGATTTTAACACAAATCTTCTTGGAAGGAGTCAGTATATTATACTCTTGATCTGCAAGTAGAGCTGGGGGCTGATGTGAAGGCTTACGCAGTCCCGGAATGTGGAAAAGGGGACCAGGCACCCATCTCAGTGAAATACTTACCATCCGAAGAACCAAAGATGTTGTGCTGGGAACTAAAGTTTTATACGAGTTTTATTTAAAGGTTTCCATTTTCCTTTTTTCTAGATTGGCCAAAGGGAATTGAAGAGAGGGGCGGAGGAGTGTAAGTTTGGGGTTACTGCTGTTAGAGTTTATAGTGAATGACTTAGTCATTGTCCCTTTGCATTCAGGGTGCAGGGCCACCGCCATCTCTTCTCCCACCCACCGGTGGTGGGCACAGCAGAAGTCCTTTATTAATGCATTCACTGAGTTTGAAAAACGATATTCTTGGCTCTGAAACTGTGCATTTAACACATCCTCAGCAAATGCCACGTGGCAAACCTAGTTCTTTTAGACTGTGGTTCTGCAGTGCATCAATAAAGCACGCGGGTGTTGGCCTTTTCCAGTGAACAAGATGAGAATTGTTGAGTACCTTTTAAATTAAAATGCAACTTTAAATATGCGCTCTCATTTTCATGGACAGCTGAGGCCTGCCTATGCTAATACGCAGCTGATCTTAGGTCTGCGGAGGGCTTGGGAATCGGTCACACCCAGTTCATCTTTGCTTGCTTTAGCGCCACCTGTGGAAGCACGGGGCCTGCTCTGTTCAATTCTCCCTACATTTAGGCGTTCAATTTCCCAGGAGATCTTTCTCGTGCCTGGACATTTCTCTCGTGAGCATCACATTTGGACCAACGTATATGCCTCCACCCAACTTTAATTAAGTAGTAAAGCTGATCTCTATTTATTAGAATTTCAAACATAGATATCCCCCCTCCAACCTCCACTTTAAAAAATGGTTTTATTGGCTGTGTCTTTCCTCACTCCTAAAAAATATCTAAGGAGAAACCCCCTACCTCATTGTGAGAGCTCATCCAACTTTGATTGCTGGTCCTTGGGATGAGGACACGCAGAGCCACGTGGTTGCCTGGAGGTTGTGTTTACCCAAAAGTGACCATTACGAGCAGACGCCCCATACTGCCTTGGGGCAGGTAGGTTCTGGGATGGGCCTCCAGGTGCCAGAGTGGCATCTGACCTATTCCACTGGATTAAAAATTAAAATCTGTTTAGAAGCAAGCTGCTCACTTCTAGCCTGGAGCTTCTAGCAGTAATCCTAGGTTAATGAATGTGTTTCAAGGGAATAGCATTTCCTTCCTCCTTGCTTCAATTTCCCCGTCTCTCTTTTTGTTCTACTTTTCTCATCTGCCTGCTTTCCTGTTTGGACAGTGGCAACAACCATCATAATTGAATTATGATTTTCTCAGGGTATATGCCCAGTAGTGGGATTGCTGGGTCGTATTTTTAGTTTATAAAGGAACCTCCATACTGTTCTCCATAGTGGCTGTATCAATTTACGTTCCCACCAACAGTGCAAGAGGGTTCCCTTTTCTCCACACCCTCTCCAACATTTAATGTTTGTAGATTTTTTGATGATGGCCATTCTGACTGGTGTGAGGTGATACCTCATAGTAGTTTTGATTTACATTTCTCTAATAATTAATGATGTTGAGCATCCTTTCATGTGTTTGTTGGCAGTCTGTATATCTTCTTTGGAGAAATGTCTATTTAGGTCTTCTGCCCATTTTTGGATTGGGTTGTTTGTTTTTTGATATTGAGATGCATGAGCTGCTTGTAAATTTTGAAGATTAATCCTTTGTCAGTTGCTTTGTTTGCAAATATTTTCTGCCATTCTGAGGGTTCTCTTTTCATCTTGTTTATGGTTTCCTTTGCTGTGCAAAAGCTTTTAAGTTTCATTAGGTCCCATTTGTTTATTTTTGTTTTTATTTCCATTTCTCTAGGAGGTGGGTCAAAAAGGATCTTGCTGTGATTTATGTGACAGAGTCTTCTGCCTGTGTTTTCCTCTTAAGAGTTTTATAGTATCTGGCCTTACTTTTAGATCTTTAATCCATTTCGAGTTTATTTTTGTATATGGAGTTAGAGAGTGTTCTAATTTCATTCTTTTACATGTAGCTGTCCAGTTTTCCCAGCATCACTTACCGAAGAGGCTGTCTTTTCTCCATTGTATATGCTTGCTTCCTTTATTAGAGATAAGGTGACCATATGTGCGTGGGTTTATCCCTGGGCTTTCTATCCTGTTCCATTGCTCTATATTCCATTTTTGTGCCAGTACTACACTGTCTTGATTACTGTAGCTTTGTAGTATAGTCTGAAGTCAAGGAGCCTGATTCTTCCAGCTCCATTTTTCTTTTTTTTCTTTTGTTTTTTTTTTTTTTTTTTTGCCTTATGCGGGCCTCTCACTGTTGTGGCCTCTCCTGTTGCGGAGCACAGGCTCCGGACATGCAGGCTCAGCAGCCATGGCTCACGGGCCCAGGCACTCCATGGCATGTGGGATCTTCCTGGACCGGGGCACAAACCCGTGTCCCCTGCATCGGCAGGCAGACTCTCAACCACTGCTCCACCAGGGAAGTCCCTCCAGCTCCATTTGTTTCTCAAGATGGCTTTGACTATTTGGGGTCTTTTGTGGTTCCATACAAACTGTGAAATTTTTTGTTCTAGTTATGTGAATAATGGCATTGTTAGTTTGATAGGGATTGCCCTGAATCTGTAGATTGCTTTGAGTAGTATTGTCATTTTCACAATGTTGATTCATCTAATCCAAGAACACCGTATATCTCTCCATCTGTTTATATCATCTTTAATTTCTTTCATCAGTGTTTTATAGTTTTCTGCATACAGGTCTTTTGTCTCCTTAGGTAGGTTTATTCCCAGGTATTTTATTCTGGTTGTTGCAGTGGTAAATGGGAGTGTTTCCTTAATGTCTCCTTCAAATTTTTCATCAATAGTGTATAGAAATGCAAGAGATTTCTGTGCATTAACTTTGTATCCTGCTACTTTACTAGATTCATTGATTAGCTCTGGTAGTTTTCTGGTAGCATCTTTAGGATTCTCTATGTATAATATCGTGTCATCTGCAAATAGTAACAGTTTTACTTCTTCTTTTCCGATTTGTATTCCTTTTATTTCTTTTTCTTCTCTGCTTGCTGTGGCTAAAACTTCCAAAACTATGTGGAATAATAACAGTGAGAGTGTCTTGTCTTGTTCTTGTCTTGCTCCTGATCCTACTGGAAATGGTTTCAGTTTTTCACCATTGAGAACGATGTTGGCTTTGGGTTTGGCATGTATGGCCTTTATTATGTTCAAGTAAGTTCCCTCTATGCCTACTTTCTGCAGGGTTTTCATCATAAATGGGTGTTGAATTTTGTCAGAAGCTTTTTCTGCCTCTGTTGAGATGATCATAAGGTGTTTCTCCTTCAATTTGTTAATATAGTGTATCGTACCATATTGATTGATTTGCATATATTGAGTAATCCTTGCATTCCTGGGATAAACCCCACTTGATCATGGTGTATGGTCCTTTTAATGTGCTGTTGGATTCTGTTTGCTAATATTTTGTTGAGGATTTTTGCATCTATGTTCATCAGTGTTATTGGCCTATACTTTTCTTTCTTTGTGACATCTATCTGGTTTTGGTATCAGGATGATGGTGGCCTCATAGAATGAGTTTAGGAGCGTTCCTCCTCTGCTATATTTTCGAAGAGTTTGAGAAGGATGGGTGTTAGTTTTTCTCTAAATGTTTGATGGAATTCACCTGTGAAGCCATCTTATCCTGGGCTTTTGTTTGTTGAAAGATTTTTAATCACAGTTTCAATTTCAGTGCCTGTGATTGGTCTGTTTATATTTTCTATTTCTTCCTGGTTCATTGTTGGAAGGTTGTGCTTTTCTATGAATTTGTCCATTCCTTACAGGTTGTCCATTTTATTGGCATATAGTTGCTTTTAGTAATCTCTCCTGATCCTTTGTATTTCTGCCGTGTCAGTTGTTACTTCTCCTTTTTCATTTCTAATTCTATTGATTTGAGTCTTCTCCCTTTTTTTCTTGATGAGTCTGGCTAATGGTTTCTCAATTTTGTTTATCTTCTCAAAGAACCAGGTTTTAGTTTTATTGATCTCTGCTATCATTTCTTTCATTTCTGTTTCATTTATTTCTGATCTGATCTTTATGATTTCTGTCTTTCTGCTAACTTTAGGGGGTTTTTGTTCTTCTTTCTCTAATTGCTTTAGGTGTAATGTTAGGTTGTTTATTTGAGAGTTTTCTGGTTTCTTGAGGTAGGATTGCATTGCTATAAACTTCCCTCTTAGAACTGCTTTTGCTGCATCCCATAGATTTTGGGTCTTCATGTTTTCATTGTCATTTGTTTCTAGGTATTTTTGGATTTCCTCTTTGATTTCTTCAGTGATCTCTTGGTTGTTTAGTAGTGTATTGTTTATCTTCCGTGTGTTTGTAGTTTTTACAGATTTTTTCCTGTAATTGATATCTAGTCTCATAGTGTTGTGGTTGGAAAGATACTTGATACGATTTCAATTTTCTTAAATTTACCAAGGCTTGACTTGTGACCCAAGATGTGATCTGTCCTGGATAATGTTCCATGAGCAGTTGAGAAGAAAGTGTATTCTGTTGTTTTTGATGGAATGTCCTATAAATATCAATTAAGTCCATTTTGTTTAATGTATCATTTAAAGCTTGTGTTTCCTTATTTATTTTCATTTTGGATGATCTGTCCATTGGTGAAAGGGGTTGTTAAGTACCCTACTATTACTGTGTTACTGTTGATTTCCCCTTTCATGGCTGTTAGCATTTGCCTTATGTATTGAGGTGCTCCTATGTGGGGTGCCTAAATATTTACAACTGTTATATCTTCCTCTTGGATTGATCCCTTGGTCATTACATAGTGTCCTTGTTTGTCTCTTGTAATAGTCTTTATTTTAAAGTCTATTTTGTCTGATATGAGCATTGCTACTCCAGCTTTCTTTTGATTTTCATTTGCATGGAATATCTTTTTCCATCCCCTCACTTTCAGTCTGTATGTGTCTCTAGTTCTGAAGTGGGTTTCTTATAGAAGCATATATATGGGGCTTGTTTTTGTATCCATTCAGCCAGTCTATGTATTTTGCTTGGAGCATTTAATCCATTTACATTTAAAGTAGTTATCGATATGTATATTCCTATTACCATCTTCCTAATTGTTTTGGGTTTGTTTTTGTGGGTCTTTTCCTTCCCTTGTGCTTCCTGCGTAGAGAAGTTCCTTTAGCATTTGTTGTAAAGCTGGTTTGGTGGTGCTGAATGCTCTTAGCTTTTGCTTGGCTGTAAAGGTTTTAATTTCGCCATCAATTCTGAATGAGAATGTTGCTGGGTAGAGTAATCTTGGTTGTAGGTTTTTCCCTTTCATCCCTTTAAATATGTCCTTCCAGTCCCTTCTGGCTTGCAGAGTTTCTGCTGAAAGATCAGCTGTTAACCTTGTGGGGCTTCCTTTGTATGTTATTTGTTGTTTTTCCCTTGCTCCTTTTAATATTTTTTATTTGTATTTTATTTTTGATAGTTTGATTAATATGTGTCTTGGCATGTTTCTCCTTTGATTTACCCTGTATGGGACTCTCTGCACTTTCTGGACTTGATTGACTATTTCCTTTCCCATATTAGGGAAGTTTTCAACTATAATCTTTTCAAATATTTTCTCAGTCCCTTTCTTCTTCTTTTCTTCTTCTGGGACCCCTATAGTTCGAATGTTGGTGTGTTTAATGTTGTCCCAGAGGTCGCTGAGACTGTCCTCAATTCTTTTCTTTCTTTTTTCTTTATTCTGCCCTGCGGTAGTTATTTCCACTATTTTATCTTCCATGTCACGTATCCATTTTTCTGCCTCAGCTATTCTGCTGTTGATTCCTTCTAGAGAATTTTTCATTTCATTTATTTTGCTGTTCATCATTGTTTGTTTGCTCTTTACTTCTTCTAGGTCCTTGTTAAACTTTTCTTGTATTTTGTCCATTCTATTTCCAAGATTTTTGATCATCTTTACTATCATGACTTTGAATTCTTTTTCAGGTAGACTGCCTATTTCCTCTTCATTTGTTTAGTCTGATGTGTTTTTACCTTGCTCCTTCATCTGCTGTGTATTTCTCTGTCTTCTCATTTTGCTTAACTTACTGTGTTTGTGATCTCCTTTTTCATGCTGCAGGTTCGTAGTTCCCATTGTTTTTGGTGTCTGCCCCCAGTGGGTAAGGTTGGTTCAGTGGGTTTTGTAGGCTTCCTGGTGGAGGGGACTGGTGTCTATGTTCTGGTGGATGAGGCTGGATCTTGTCTTTCTGGTGGGCAGGACTTCGTCCGGTGGTGTGTTTTGGGGCATCTGTTAACTTATTATGAATTTAGGCAGTCTGTCTTCTAATGGGTGGGGTTGTGTTCTTGTCTTGCTAGTTGTTTGGCATAGAGTGTCCATCACTGTAGTTTGCTGGTCGTTGAGTGGAGCTGAATGTTAGCATTGAGATGGAGATCTCTGGGAGAGCTTTTGCCATTTGATATTACGTGGGGTCGGGAGGTCTCTGGTAGACCAGTGTCCTTAACTCAGCTCTCCCACCTCAGAGGCTCAGGCCTGATACCCATCCGAAGCACCAAGACCCTGTCAGCCACATGGCTTTGGCTAGAGGGTTTGGTATGAGGCTGTATGGCCTGGAAGTTCTGCAGCCATTGTTTCATGATGAGGTGTGTCATTCTCCTCCCAAGCATCATCTCTGCTCCCAAACCATGCCATTACTCTGTCAGTTGTGACATTTTTGAAGAGTACTGCTTAGATGTCTTGATTTGGGTTTGTCTGATATTCTCTTACAACTAAATTGAGGTTATACAATTTTGGCAAAGATACCACAGAGGCGATACACACTTCTCAGTGTATCATATCAAAGGCCACATGCTGTCAATATAATCCTATCACTGGTCTTAATGTCCTTTTGATAACATCAGTTGAAACAATATTATTTTCCCCTTAGTAAATGAAATTATATCATTAATTAGAACATAGTATTCTATCATTCCAATGATTGAAGTTTAAATTTTCCATTTTAATAAAAATATGCTTTTATAAATATAATATACATTTTCACCTGGATTAACATGATTCTTCAATGAATTTTTTAATTGTAGTTAACACTTCTTATAGTATTCCAGTTTTAGGCATACATCTAAGGTAACTCTGATTTTTTAATTCCTGATCTATACAGTGGTTGTGAGAATCGGATGAGAATTTAAACGTGAAAGTGGTAGCATATAGTTGGTGCCTGGCAAATTTTAGGAAAAGTAGAATTCTGGTTTTGATAATTTTTTTATGTAAAAAAAAAAATCAGATTACCTCTCAAGGTAGTAAAATGTTTAAAAAAGTCACGAGGGGCTTCCCTGGTGGCACAGTGGTTGGGAGTCCGCCTGCCGATGCAGGGGACACAGGTTCGTGCCCCAGTCCGGGAAGATCCCACATGCCGCGGAGCAGCTGGGCCCGTGAGCCATGGCCACTGAGCCTGCACGTCTGGAGCCTGTGCTCCACAGCGGGAGAGGCCACAACAGTGAGAGGCCCGCGTACCGCAAAAAAAAAAAAAAAAAAAAGTCATGAGCTAGTTAAATATCATAGTAATATTGTCGGCAGTTACTACTGTTCAAACATATAGGAGCACATTGATCAAAATTAGTATAGAGATTTTTTACGTTTCTGGCTCTTGAAGTTAGCCTGTTTCTACTTCTTTAATTGCTCTGCTAGTATGAACTTCAGGATTTTTCCCATTGTTCTGTACCTAATTGTTAGACCAGGTAATTAACACATAAATGATATGAAAGCCCCAGATTCATCAGACTTTGAGGGTATGACTTTTTAGATCTAGATAAGGAACAGGACCAGGGCTTAAATTATATTTCCTAGGTTAAACACCTGTCCCTATTTCACCCTTTTATTTATTCCGTATTTTAAAATTTGACTTATTTTGTTTAAGGAGGTATCCTATAGAACATCAAAGTTTTTGGAACTAAAGTGTTTTCTCATGGTAGAAAATCTAAAAATATCTTGTCTGCAGCTGTTTGTGATTTTAATACTTCTGAAACTGTTTCCTCTGTCTATAATACCCTCCTGACAGATCTGTAGGCATATTGAAAGTGTTGCAGTGTGGCCTAAACATTTCATGAGAAAAGTCTGGCTCATTGCTCATTTATTCACTGAGCACCTGTGTTTTGCTAGGTAGGTGCTGGACACACAATCGTGAGCAAAAGAAACAGAATGCCTGCCTGTATGGAACTTCAGTATAGTAGAAGAGACAGGCATTGAGAGGGAAACAAATGGAGAAAAATATGTATTAACAAATACACAAAATGTTATGAAGTTAAAGAACAGGTTGCCATAAGAGAGGATGGTCATTAATCGTGGAAGAGATATAAGAAAAGATTCTGCAAGTCAGGCCAACAACCACTTAGCCGGTGCTCTCTCTGCAAGGGTCAAAGCCAGGGATTCTGTAACAGCACGTTCATGAACCCTTGAAATTGGAAGATCTGAAAGGGCATCTTGTAGACTTGCCAGCCGACACTATACTGTTGAGTATAGAAGGTCAACCAGCTGCTGCTTTCAAAAACTGAAGGAAGCCTTCTCTCCCTCCCTTTCTTCTTTTAATTAATGAATCTGTTATTTATCCACTCAGTGCTCCCGTGGCTGTCAAATTTTGGTGCACATCAGAATCTCTTTTGGAGCTGTTTTTTAAAATGCCTGGACCTCACATCAGATCTACTGAGGGTTTGTTTAAAAATCTGAGGGTGGAAACCAGCATAGGCATTTGTAAAAACCTCCTCAGGTGACTCTGGTGTCCGTCAAAGGCTGAGAACCATGGTGTGCCAGGCACAGAGGCTAGTTCTGTGGCTACTGAGAGAAGCACGTGTCTGCCTAGGGACAAACATGGCTTTGTATACTATATAAGTTCAGCAGTGGAAGCATTTGACTGCTCTGTGGAGAACTCACATTGTCCTCCTTTTGAACTAAACCTTCTTGTACCATCATCTGTGTTTTCTGACTGCTCCTCCAGTCCTATCTCTCTGTCTCCAAAAGTTTCTCTCAGTCTATTCCCTCTCTCCATCTCCACTGCCACTGCCCCATTTTGCCTGGGCTCCAGGAATTACTTTAGAATTCCCCTCCCCCAAGCTTCTCTCCCTGTGGGCTGACCCTCAGTTTACTCTGAGAAGGTTTCTAAATTACAAATTTGATCCTATCACTCCCACTTTAAAACACTGTTTGGTCTTCATTGCCTGTGGAGATCAAAGTCCCTAGCTTGGCCCGTGCCTATGTTTTCAGCATCATTCCCTACCATTTCACCATTTGCCCCACAAACTCCAGGCGATTAAAAACACTCATTTCTATACCACACCATGCACTTTTCAGCTAAGCATCTTTGCTCATAATGTTGTCAATGCCTGAAACACTTCTTATTCCAGTTTTCACCTTCATTCGTCCTTCAAGAAAATCTAAAATCACTTCCACTGGCAGAGTTGATTGAGTCTTCCTCTCTGTTCTTTATATTAACCTGTGTTTTAATGAATGTACCCCTTTATCTATGTGCATACCTATATACTGACCTACCTATCTGGGCCAGCCCTCTTTGGAGTGAGTTTTTGTTTGCCTAGAACTTAAAATGCTGCTACAGACAGTAGGAGTTAACTAAATATTCACTGAGTGAGTAGGAAAAAGAGTGAATGAACCTGAAACTGGTTTGCTGTATCCCCTCCCACTGGTCCTAATTCCATTTTTTTTGGGGGGGGGTGTGTATTACTTAACTAACCTAGTCCATCATATATGTCTGCTTTTCTCCTAATATATGAAGATTACTCTCACCCTTTGTCTTTTTCCCCTAGTCACACACCTAGTAAGTTGTCATTTTAAAACTGACACCAACTCCTTGGGATTCCAGTAGTCATTATGGGTAGTTTCAGAGTTGCACTAAGTTCTCAAAGTCAAATGACCTCATCCTGATAAACTTGCTACAAACTCAGATTTTCAAGAGAGTAAAGTGGGTAGCGTTTAACCTAGTATCATATTACATTGGTTTCAGGATTGAGCTGCTGATTTCATAAATTCAAATGCATTTTAACAATCCTGCATTTTCACTCCCCTCCATTATAGGCCATTACAAGATGTTGTTATCTGTTAAACTTCTGATCTCTCCATCACATCTGAATGAAAGCCTTGCCAGGTAGAGTATGTTTGGTTGTAGGTTTTCCCCTTTCATTGCTTTAAATATATGGTGCCAGTCCCTTCTGGCCTGCAGAATTTCCACTGAAGAATCAGCTGACAGCCTTATGGGTGTTCCCTTGTATGTAACTTGTTGCTCTTCTTTTGATGCTTTTAATATTATCTCCTTATCTTTAACTTTTGCCGTTTTAATTACATGTCTTCATCTGGTCCTCTTTGGGTTGATAGTGTCTGGGACTCTGTGCTTCCTGGACCTGGATGTCTGTTTCCTTTCCTAGGTTAGGGAAGTTTTCAGATATTATGTCTCCAAATATGTTCTCTGCCCCTTTTTCTTTCTCTTCTCCTTCTGGGACCCCTATAATATGAATGTTAGTACACTTGATGTTACCCCAAAGGCCTCTTCAACTGCCCTGCTTTATTTTTATTCTTTTTTCTGTTGAGAGTCAGTGATCTCCACTACTCTGTCTTCCGGCTTGCTGATCCATTCCTCTGTGTCTTCTAATCTCCTGTTGATTCCTTCTAGTGTACTTTTTATTTCAGTTATTATATTCTTCATTTCTGTTTGGTTCTTCTTTATATTTTTTCACTCTTTGTTAAAAGCTTCTAACGTCTGACTCTGTCTGTCCCACCTTCTCCCGAGTTCTTTGAACATCTTTACGATCATTACCTTGAGCTCTTTATTGGGTAGATTGCTCATCTTCACTCAGTTCTTCTGGGGTTTTCTCTTGTTCTCTCGTTTGGAACATATTCCTCTGTCACCTCATTTTACCTGATTTACTGGTTTTATTTCTATGTGTTTGTAAGGTTAGTTATATCTCCCAACCTTGGAGAAGTGGCCTTTGGTAGGAGATGTCCTAGGCATCCTGGCAGTGTACTTCCTGCTGGTCACCAGAGCTGTCTATAGGCTTTAGGGGTGCCCCTGAAGTGGGCTTCATGGGTCCTTCTCTTGTGGTGGGCTGACTACCATGGGCAGTCTGGCAGGCTGGCTTCCCAGCCCTGTTGGTTGCCAGGCCCTGCCTTGTGTGGAGGCTGCTAGCCCACTGGTAGGCAGAGCTAGGTTCTAGGGTGGGTAGTTCTGGGACCAAGGGTCCCAGATCTAGTATCAGCCTGCTGGTGGGTGGGATCAGTTTCTGACACAGCTGGCTGCAGCGTCTGCGTGTCCCATAGTTGGTGTTGATCTGTTAGTGAGGGGGATTGGGTCTTGGGGTGGCTGGATGAGGGGTCCAAGGTGTCTCAGAACTGACGTTGGCCTGCTGGTGGGCGGGGCTGGGGCGTAGGGGTTCCTGGGGCTGGCGCCTGCCCACTAGGAACTGAGGCTGGTCCCTGGGCTATTTCTGGCCCACTGGTGAGTGGAGCTGGGTCTCGGGATCTTTGACTGCAGGTTGCTGGTGTTCCTGGGGCTAGTGCCTGGGTAGGTAGCACCAGGTCCTGAGCGCTCTGGTAGATAAGGCCAGGTCCTGGGGTAGCTGTGGGCTCAGGGGATCTTTAGGCAGCCTGTCTGCTGATGGACGGAGCTGTGTCCCTTCCCAGCTGCTGCGTGGCCTGAGGCATCCTAGTATTGGTGCCTACAGGCTATTGGGTGGGGGCAGGGCTGGATCCTGAGGCTAAAATGGTAGAGGGAGGATTCCAAAATGGTACTTGCCAGCATCAGGGTCCTCATGGTGGAACAAGCTCCCAGAAATGGTTGCCACCAGTGTCTGTATCCACAGGATGAGTTCCAGTTGCCTTTTGCCTCTCTGGGAGGCTCTCCAAGATCAACAGGTGGGTCTGACCGGAGTGTCTATTTCCCACAGACCTCTGGCTCTCCCAAAAGTAAGCCCTGCTAGCCTTTCAAAGCCAAACATTCTGGGGGCTTATCCTCCTGGTGTAGACCCCCTGGGCTGGGGAACAGAATGTGGGACTCGGACCTGCTGGGGAGAACCTCTGCAGTTGTAATTATCCTCCAGTTTGTGGGATATGGGTCTTGCCTTTGCTGCATCTCTGCTCCCCCTACCTGCCTTGTGGTTCCTCCCTTATATCTTCAGTTGTAGAAGGTCTCTTCTGGTCTTTCTCATCAATTGTTGCTCTGTAACTAGTTGTAATTTTGGTGTGCTGGTGAGAAGAGGTGAGCTCAGGTCTTCCTACTCTGCCATCTTGGCCACTGTCTTCCCAGTATTGAGTCTCACACTTGCTTCTTTTTTTTTTTTAACTTTTTATTTTATATTGGAGCATAGTTGATTAACAGTGTTGTGTTAGTTTCAAGTGTACAACAAAGTGATTCAGTTATACATATACTTGTATCTATTCTTTTTCAAATTCTTTTCCCAGTTAAGTTGTTACAGAATACTGAGCAGACTTCCCAGTACTATATAGTAGGTCCTTGACTGTTATCCATTTTAAATATAGCAGTGTGTACATGTTAATCCCAAACACCCTAACTATCCCTCCCCCTGACCCTTCCCCCCTGGTAACCATAAGTTCACTCTCTAAGTCTATGAGTCTATTTCTGCTTTGTAAATAAGTTCTCTTGTATTATATACATATATATATATATATATATATTTTTAGATTCCTTATATAAGTGATATCATACGATATTTCTCTTTCTCTGTCTGATGTACTTCACTCAGTATGACAATCTCTAGGTCAATCCATGTTGCTGCAAATGGCATTATTTCATTCTTTTTAATGGCTGAGTAATATTCCAGTGTGTGTGTGTGTGTGTGTGTGTGTGTGTGTGTGTGTATCACATCTTCTTTATGCATTCATCTGTCAATGGACATTTAGGTTGCTTCCATGTCTTAGCTATTGTAAACAGCGCTGCAATAAACATTGGGGTGCATGCATCATTTTGGGCCATGTTTTTCTCTGGGTATAAGCCCAGGAGTGGGATTGCAGGATTATATTGAGAATATCTGAGGCTCACCTAATGCCTTTCCTCTCCCCTCTCCCACCACCACCTCAGGCTGTCATTCCGTGCTTGCATTGTTTATTATAACTTCCCAATTTATGAATTATTTTGCTTGCATGTGTGGATTATTTTGCTCGCAGAAGGAAACTCACAAAAGGGGAACTGAACAATTCTGTGATCTTTGTTGTTTATTGTTAATGACCTTCCCCCAAAATATTTCGATTTTTCCTTGTACCTCCTCTTCAGATATTTTGAAACATATTCTGTGTACTACCTTTGGTTGTTTTTCAAAATGTTCAATCCCAGTCCTTCTGGATTTAGGCCTCTCCAGTGTTCTCCTAAGGAATCTTCTGACACTTTTATGATTGTCTCTACTTTGTGTCATTGCTTCCATTTATTTCTCATCCTTGTAGAATCAGAATTCATCAGAGTTCTTGTAAAGACATGGTGAATTCTATAATGGCATCCCCTTTTCTTTCACTAGGATTATGACTATATAGTTATGTGATCAAAATCTTATTTTTCAGAATCTCTTTTAAATTAGAGCTGACATCTCTGTGTTCATATTATACTTATCTTTTTGCTGGTGTTTTAAAATGTTTTTCCTAAGTCAATGGTGTGGATCTGATTAGAATTAATGTTCTCTATCCTCACTATTATGGAATCCAGGCTGGTATAGTAACTTTCTTCTAAGAGTCCAGTCATCTTCATGTTGTTATTGACTTTTTTTGCAGCTAGTCAATATTAAGGCTATTATATAGTTCTTTCCTGGCCTCAAAGTTTAAGAACAGACTCCTGCCACTCTTAACCTAGTTTAATTAAACCATTGGTAATCTGCTCTCCATGACTTTATTTAAAACTCTCTTAAAATCTATAATATTGTGTGTATTTTTTCAGTCCCTTGGTTAATGAATTCTGAGATTACTCTCTATGCTATAAAAAAATGTGCATTATTGGGCTTCCCTGGTGGCGCAGTGGTTGAGAGTCCACCTGCCAATGCAGGGGACATGGGTTCGTGCCCCGGTCCGGGAAGATCCCACATGCTGCGGAGCGGCTGGGACCGTGAGCCATGGCCGCTGAGCCTGCACATCCAGAGCCTGTGCTCCGCAACGGGAGAGGCCACAACAGTGAGAGGCCTGCGTACCGCCAAAAAAAAAAAAAAAAAAAAAAAAATGTGCATTATTTTCTTTCTACTAAAATGATCTCTTTTATGCTTTTGAGCAGTAAAACCCTAGTTTCAGTATTTCATGAGTTGGGGAGTAAATGCATGTTTATATTGTCAAGACTTTCCTAATCTTTTCAGTCTATCTTTTATATAAAAAAAAAACACCTCACTTTAGTTTTCTAGTTGATAAGCTAGCATTTTTATGTAGGAAAATGTTTTACTTAGGAAGCATGCATTCAAATCCCTTGACATTTTCCTCAAAGCAACATCTTAGAGAATAAAAACTACCCCTGTCATTATATGGATACAGAGACCAATGTAATCTGAATGACTTCACTTCAGTGTACAGTAGTGAAGAGAGAGGCAGCTTTGTCCTTTCAGTGGCCTCTCCCACTCTGATTTCACACATCAGCGTTTACCTTTCCCTTCCTGAGCCGCCTGCTTACTTTCCCTCTCTCTCTCCCTATTGAAGTATTTTTTATCCTTCATGACTCAGCCTATATTTTTCTTGTCTGTGGTACTTCCCTGGCACCCCAGAAGAACATAACATCTCTTCTGTCTCCTTACAACACATTTCTACAATAACTTTTTTTCTTTAATATTACTGATTGTGACATCTAGTGACTGACCTCCTAGGTACTATAGAGACACATCATTCTGTGCTGTGCATGGTTGTAAAGACGGGTTAGTAGGCAGAATTTTTTTTTTCTTAAACACTGGATTTAATATAAAAGCTAAGTTACAAGAGCCTTCAAAATACCAACTGCGCATAATATTTTATATGTGTTTAAAAGAGAAATGAAATATATAAATCATATGTGTTTAAAAGAGAAATGAAATGAATAATGTACGAGTGACATTAGTTCATGTTTTAAAGTATGTGAGTCATAATTCTCCCCACACATTTCAGAACACCCAGGCATCATTTTTTAAAAAATTTTTATTGGAGTATAGTTGATTTACAATGTTGTGTTAGTTTCAAGTCTACAGCAAAGTGAATCAGTTATTCATATACATATATCTACTCTTTTTAAGATTCTTTTCCCGTATAGGCCATGACAGAGTACTCAGTAGAGTTCCCTGTGCTATACAGTAGATCCTTATTAGTTATCTGCTTTATATATAGTAGTGTGTATATGTCAATCCCAGTCTCCCAATCCCTCCCCCACTTTCCCCCTTGGTAACCATAAGTTTGTTTTCTACATCTATGACTCTATTTCTGTTTTGTAAATAAGTTCATTTGTACCCACATATAAACGATATCATATGATATTTGTCTTCCTCTGCCTGACTTACTCAGTATGACAATCCCTAGGTCCATCCATGTTGCTGCAAATGCAGGCTTCATTTTTTAAAGGACAGTATTTAACTGAAACTGATGCTGGTTGCAGTGCTCAGTAGCTGGGCAGAGAGGTCAGGGACCAGGAGAATGTCACAGGAGGAGGTGGCTTCCCGTAATCTGTCCTCTCCCAGCTGCTTGTGGCCCTGTGTGTTGGGACTGGGAAGCAGAGGGGACCGTGCATATTGTGCCGCTAAACAGAGAGTCCAGGTGGTCAACTGTGTTCTGTCCAGCAGACCACACTGCCTCTTAACACTTCTTGGCAGTTTCTAACAAGCAGTGCTACTAAGAGTCCTGAGTTGTACATTGTTCCAGGTCTCAGGCTTCCTGGCCAGAACAGCACGGCCCATCAGTTTCTAGCTTTAGAATAATAGGAGGGAAAACAAATGGTGTTTCCTGGTGAGATAGCATCCTCATAAGTGACCAGGCAAATCCTGCTCATAGGTTGGTCTGCTGTGTAGAAGGTACTGTGCTAAGAGGTTGATCATTCAAATTGCTCTCTGCCTTTACATGCCCGGGAAACTAGTTGGAGAGAAAACACAAACACACACACAAAGAAAATAACCATATACACCCACAAAAATCGGGCATGTTAAATGGCCAGAGGGGCATATGGAACACTGGTTGTCAAAATGCATTTGTTCCTCAGTTTGATGGTGGATACCAGCTTAACAATGTTTGCCATGTCTGGATCATCAGAGCATTTATTTAATTTTTTGTTTATATACGACTCAAAAAGTATCTATTTAAGCTTCTTCCTAAGTAATAATATCTGCAAAATCACATGGTTTTCTTCTAATACATTTTTTTCCTGATACACATTAAGTTGGACTATATGAAGCTGCCGATATTTGGCTTTTTTAAATCCACAAAAACATCCATTTCTCCTAGCTTAAAGTAAACATAACTATTCAAAATTTAAAATGATGGTTTCATGAGTCACATTAAATCCCTGGATATAATACCGGAGGAACATATCACCCTGGAGGAACTCTGGAGCTGGAGGGAGCAAGCCGTTGTTAAGAGTTGATCTTGTAAGGTTTCTCAGAGGAGGGGCGCCAGGATGTGAAGCTGGAAGGAAGGATGCACAGACAAGAGAGGGAAGAGCAGGGATCACAGGGGAGAAGCCGTCCCTGAGGACGGGTAGGGGGCTGAGTGCGCCACCAGTGGGAAAGGAAAGCCAGTGGACCAGAGAGGGCGCTCCGGACTCCTCCGATGTAAATTCTTAATCCTCGCGTTTATTTGACAAACATGTTTTCAAAGCACATGAGCAGGGTTTTATGACCCTTCTGAAGTTTTCTGCAGATTACTCTGTTATGATGATTAATACCTTAATTAAGGTCAGGTAGCATTTCTGTTTGGGAGTATGCAGTTGTCTGCAGGCGGACCACAGTTGGAAATTGCTGTGTAATGCAAGTGCAGGAGGTGTGAATTTGCACGCAGACAGCTGCATGGGGTGTGAGGCTCCGTGGCTGTCTCCCCCTTAGAGAGTCAAGCTTCCCAGGCTGTCAAATCCCAGAGAGGGCTCTCCTGCCAAAGGCAGCAACTGCCGGGGTTGAGGTTCCCTTCAGTTCATTCCAGAAGCTCCCCTGGCCATTCCTGCGGACGTCTTTCTATCTTTCTGGCCCGTCCCTACTGTGCTGAAGACTCCAGCCTTGGGCTCTCCTCCTTAGCAGGTGGGTAAGGCGGGTAACACCCGGCAGATTCCTCAGCGCTTACTGGGAGGGTGAATCAAAGGTCAGTTTCCCAGGATCAGTTTCCACGGCTGCCATGCCTGCAGGCCCAGGCTTAGCCCTGCCCGAGGTGTGTTCCAGCAGAGAACATGGAGACATCTGAGCACTGGGCCCTGGAACAGCATGAACTATATTTTCTTGGAATGAAAAGAAAACAACTTTGTGCTCATGTGTTGGAAAACCTCAGAGTGCTTCAGCTGTAGAAACGTGTCCTCGTTACTTTTAGAGCTTAGTGTAATTTAGGAAAGTATGGGCAGGACTAATTATTTCCTTATATTTAAAGAGAATAAGTTTGTATGTGTTTTGGCAGTTTATTGGCATTTGGTATCCAGTGTTAACTATTTGTGTCTGTGGCAGAAAGAACCTGGCAGGGCTGCTCCCTTGCATTGATGGTCCCTAGATCCAAAAAAGAGCTTTGGAGGTCGAATAGACACCAGCAATAATAACCACAAAAACAGTCAATCCATAAATTAATCTCAGAGCCAAGATGAGGGCCAAATTACCCACATATCTTTAAAATGGTACAGTTATTTTATTTATGGTGAGTCCAAGGACACCATAACTCCTGGTGATGATTATATATATCATGTTCCTTGAAGATGCAGTGGACTTCACTTGTATGAGTCACTCAACAAATTTGTATGTGTGCATTTTAAAATGTAGATTTTAGTATTATTCAGGTATGGTGAAGCCGAGAGATCAGGGGAAGGCTGCCATTGAAAAGATAGTGTGTCACTCACATTTCCTAAGAGGAGAGAGTATGCGTGCCACCCCGGGAGGTGGGTGGGCACAGGGGGAGCCACCAGGGTCGGTCAGGATGTGGAAGGAGCAAGGGAAGAAAGTGGGCAAGAGGCTTCATGATAGTTACTGAGAGAAGGAACGGCTGAAGCAGGGTGAGCACGTGTGGGATTGGCTAGTTTGAATCATTTCATCGGGCTCTGAGGTACAAGGGCTGTCTTTAGTTGTCCGGTGCCTAGCCCTGGGGTGATTAGGGCAGGGGGATAGTGGAGTCTGTTGAGGGTATGAGCTCTGGATTGGCTAGCTCGCATTTGCAGATTATGCTCCAGTTGTTTGCTGTCTTTAGGAATTGACCAGCCCTGGGAGAGGCAGCCCCTCCAGTGTCAGGAAGGGCCCAGAGGTTAAAGCATCAGGAAATAAAAACGATTAAAAAAAAACAAAAATGAATGCCGTACGTATACATATGTATATATATGTACACACACACGTACACAGACATACACACTCATTCTACTTATTCAGTGCATTTGTGCGGGGGGAAGGGAGAACGCATGTCTACTGTGTACCAGACGCTGTTTTGGTTGATGGTGATTTAGCAGGAAAAACATAAACAATTTTTAAAAGTCAGCTCGCCCTTATGGAACACCAGCTTGTCAAAGAAATAGTTATGTAATATAACCTCAAATACTGAGAAATCCTATGGAGAAAAATACAGCTGGTGGAAGAACAGAAGGAAACTGAAGTTACTATTTTGGGTAGGTCAGGGACGGCCTCTCTGCAGAGGGTGATGTTTCAGTAGAGAAGAGACTAAGGGGCTAGAAAAGGGCAGATGTCCAGGCATCTGGAGGAACCACGGGTGCCGAGTCACTGAGAGGATCCTGCTTGGCAGACTCAGGGAACAGTAACAAGGCCCGTGTCCTGGGATCCCCAGGAGAAGGGGGGCTGTAGGAAATGAGGCGGCAGAGGTGACCAGAAGGCAGAACCTGAAGGACCTTGGAGGCCATCCAAGGGCAAAGGGAAGCTGTGTATGCTTCTGTGATGCTAGAAATTCAAGCCATATGAAGATAAGAGTTAAGCTTTGGTCTCAAAATGCAAATTAAATAGCCATCTCCTCACTATTTTCTTCTACACTATTCAATTTTTTCAATATTTATTTGAGATGGCTTTGTTTGCAAATGGGAAAGCTTACTGTCTTTCTCCCCAAAGTTTTACGTTTGGAAAATTTTTTTTTATAGTTGAAAACAAACAAAAACTTACCCATATAATGCAAAAAGACAGCTTTAGATCAGGAGTGTTGGAAGATGACTCTCTGTACCGCTGAGTTCTCTGGCATATATGTGGCATTTAAATAAAATGAAATACAATTTGAAAACCACCACACTTCTGAAAATCTAGAAGAAGAAAAAAGATGTGGGAACACTCAACAATTTGCTTTCATTTTCTGTTAAATCGTGATTTTTTTTGCACTTGGTATCGTTCACTAAATATAAAGTAAAATACACTCACAATCTACTTAATATAAGCACGCCCAGAAAGAAAGGCTCATTTCACATCTAATTGTGGATATTGTTCCTTTGTTAAAAATTCATAGGGTTTATAAACGTGTCCATTAAGTACTGGAGTCTCCATTATTTCCCCAGCTCTTTTCCCACTGCCAATTCTGATCAGAATTTTATAACACCCCTCTCTATGAAGGTGTTCTCTGAAGAACAAAAAGCGGGGGTTGGGGGAGGTAGGAATGATGAATATAACTGGAAAGACCTTCTGACCAAATATGCTGCGGTTTCCGGATTTAGTTTCAGTATAATGTAGGTAAATGGACAGGGCAGACCATATTCTGTTAACCTCAGCATCATGTTACTGCTCTAAAGTTCTGCCTCTCAGTAATCTTTAAATGTGGTATTAACTAATAGCTGGCCGGTTGTTTGGTTGTTTTGCTTTTTGGAAAATGGAGGAAACCGAAGAGTAGGCTGTTGGCTTAGCTTCTTCTCTGTTCTGGTTCTAACGCCCCTCCACCCACATTAGCAAGACCTGAGTCATGTACCACTTCTTAATACTGGGCATGTTGTTTGCTGCAGTGGACAAGACAAGCAATACTCTGCAGTTCAGTGTCTTGTTTAATCTCCATGTGGGGCCCCTATTGCTTATACTTCATGTGCTTTCATTGATTTGGGTCAAGAATATGCACGTACTAGAAAACTAATGGCAGGGAATTCCCTGGTGGTCCAGTGGTTTGGACTCGGCGCTTTCACTGAGTGGGTCTGGGGTCACTCCCTGGTTGGGGAACTAAGATCCTGCAAGCTGCATGCCATGGCCAAAAAGAAAAAAGAAAGAATGAAAAGTAATAAGAAAATATATTAAAAAACTATTAAAAAAGTAAATTAAATTTTTTTTAAAAAAGAAGCAAAAAAGGAAACTAGTGGAGAATATAAAATAAGACTGTGTAACTGTACATAACAAAACTGTGATCACGTGGCATGGAGGAAAAACTCTTTTCTGGATTTCATATGTAAATTTACAACCATTGTATTACACTTAATATATTTCAGAAATCACCTTTTCTCCTCATATGAACTTATTTTTGCAATTTAACTCAGCAAGAAGTTTGCAAATTCAGGAACAATTTGAGCTCAGTGCAACTCTGATTGGAAGAATATAACCTGTACTTTATCCTGCATCACTTTTCAGTATTAACTCACATCTTCTCTTTAGTTTGCTGCCCTGCGTCAAATGGCCTAGTCGTCTCCCTGGTTCCCGAGTGTGTGATCCAACGGCAGATAACACAGCCAAAAGATCCCTGCCGCTGTTGGCCATTGTTCTGAATTTCGTTTAATGGATTAAGTCATCAAGGTGATAATACTACACGCTTCTCCCACGTTTGATCTCCTGGACCACAGGAGTTTACAGACCAAAACAGTGATGCTACTGCCAAACCCTGCCCCTCACAGCCTCCAACCACCTAGCTTATTATTCTGGTGTCGTGTGAACCAACAGTGAATCAAGCCAAACTACTGATGGAAAAAAACCAGGGAGACCAGAATGTGGCCTTTTCGGGGGGCGGGGTAGTTGGTGTGAAGATGCGCTCACAGAATTGTCATTGGTGGAGGTTTTGCTGCTGGTTTGTAATCCAAAGAATTCCTCTATGGGAACCTATCTAAAGGGATCTGGATTTTAACCATCAAAAAGTCTCACCGTGTTGCCAGTAATGCTTCGTTTCTTTCAGTTCCTCCAAGAGGCATTATGCGTTAGCCCCTCACATAACTCGTGAGATGCGGAGTGAAGGCATACAGTGGAGAAGCTCAGGGAACTGGCCCGGGGTGAACTTGTGATGAGAGCTCTCTTGTGATGTACAAATTGTGCTGGCAAACTGCTGTGCATGTTTTTACAGGAGAGGCACAAAGGGGGTCCCCAGACCAGCTCTCAGGGTTTAAGGCTATCTTCACTGGGAACAAAAAAGTGACTGCCACAATGGTGCTGATCCTGATAAGCACGCAGTGGGAGCTGGACTCAAGTGTACATCACACAGTAACACAGACCCTTGTGCTTCCAGCCCCTCCAGTCGCCAGTCCCCTGGGAGAGGAATTAGAAGTTGGGATTTCTGGTTCACTCAGCTCCCAGCTTTACCTGGCCCCGAGGTACCCCCATTTCCTACTTCCTGTAGCTCTCCTTCATGGTGGAAGGCAGAAAGCAGGCTTGAACTCCGGGCCAGCCTGGCTGCCAGCTGCCACCGGAATGCGATAGCTTGTGAAGTAAGAGAGGTAGGATGGGAAGGGGTGCTAGCGCAAAGCGGGTGAGGAAAAGGAAAAGAGGACTAGTCACCTGACTCTACCTCCCAGCCATCCCACTCATACGGCCCTGACCAGCCTTTCCATCTCGCCCTCTTTATCTCTCACTATCGTAGTTCGTTAGGTGGCAGAAATGTGGTGGGAGTGTTGGTAAACTGGAGATTCCAATAGAAGTTGTCTACACAGGGATAGCGGTTCTAGGCAAGCCTCGATGGCGATGATACTTACACCAAGCTCTCAGCTTAGACCACAGATTGACCCTCATTATATGTATTTGGACAAAATTAAGCCCGACATGGGGCTAAAGCATCTGTGAGGTTGTCTGATAAAACCTAACCCATTAAAACCCTCAGACTGTCGATCATCCCTAGGTAGACATTTTATGCATATGTTCCCCACCTCTGTTTCTCTAGACGCACAATGAATATTCTAAGAAAAATGTGCTCCTCCATAAAGCCTGGGTCTTCAGATGTTTTCCACCAGTTTCTGCTGATGTGCTCAGATTCTTTCCCCTGTCTACTTTTACAACTGAAGTAGAAGGGTCAGGATGGCTGAATGGGGGTGGGGTGAGGGCCGTGCAAAGACACAACAAGGCTTCCAGGTCCTGATGACCAAGGGATACTCAGACCCTGGCTCCACTTCACCACGACAGGCTGTCTCCTGACAGGGTGCCAATGCTGGCATTTTTCCCTCCAAGCATCTCTGGCTTCATGTTTGCCTACTGCTCCAGCAACTCCTGATTTCAGCCTACTTGTCTTTCTCTTTTTTGGGCAGTGGGGGAAGGAGGAGAATGGTAGGCGGGGAAGCAAAGAATCTTAGAGATTTTTCCTTCCTTCCTTCAAGACTAACAATCCATTAATAAGTAGTTATATCCAGAATCCAGTTGTTGTTGTTTTCTTATAATAGGCAGGCTCTGAAGAGTATCTAGTTTGCCACACTGCAGCAAGCTCAAGTTTGCTAATTTTTTTTTCAGTTGAACTATAGTGGACTTATTATGGTAGTTTCAGGTGTACAACATAGTCAATATTTTTGTATGTTATACTCCATATAAAGTAATTATAAAATATTGGCTCTATTCCCTGTACTGGTACTGTATCTTATTTATTTTATACCTAGTAGTTTGTACTCTTAATCCCCTTCCCTCTCCCCACTGCTAACCACTAATTTGTTCTCTACATCTGTGACTTTGTTTCTGTTTTGTTGTATTTGTTCATCTGCTAGCACTTCTTACTTTGCAGACTTTTTGGAGACAGGGTCTGTGTCTTGCTCACCACTATATTCCTAATCTCAAGCACAGTGACCCACATACAGTAAGCATGTAATAAAGATCTACTGAGTGAATGCATCCCTGGGGGACGAACTAACCCTTTACCCCAGACTCCTCCAGTCAAACCAAGAGGGACCTCCTAGTCGGGCTCTTTGTTGGAGAAAAGTTCCCCAAATCTATAACGATAGAGGTCCAGGCTAAGACAAACTAAACCCTGGGCTCTGCCAGTCCTTAGCATTGTGACCTGGGGTAAATGGGCCGGTCTTAATTTTCTGAAACTTAGCTTTTCTTCTTTTGCAAAAAAGTGCTAATAACATCTGTCACATAGGTTGTTGTGAGTTTTCATGAAATCAAAGATGTGGGACTGTTACATAGTAAGCTGTTTTCCCACTGGGTGCCTCTGGGGGAGGGCTGAGGGAATGACTCTCCTTTCACTTTATAGACTTCAGCTTTTTTTTTTTTTTTTAACTCATTCCAAGCATTAGTATTAGTAAAAAATGCCTTTAAAATAAAAATGTCCTTATAAGATTAGTTTCCATCTACCTGACGTACATGGATGTTTATTCTCAGATCGAAAGGAACTGCGTCACTGCATTTCCATGCAAATCTCACTACTCAGAAAAAGGGCAGTTGAGTTATCTGGTAAATAGGAAGGGTAGCAAGTGTTTGGGGAGCGTGTTTGAATGAAGATGGTGTCTCCTATTAAAGTAAGGGTTTAGTATTAGGAGATTTTTCTGTGGGAAGCCTGGAAATGATGCTACACTTAGTTTTCATGTTGATTATGTATCTCACGGTTTTATCTACCCTATTTTTAGCTTATTAATAATTAATAAAACTCTTTGTGTTGTAGAGATTGTGTCAGATTGACGTGCTGGATAAGCTCATGAACACACGTCTGCTTCATCGTGCAAGTAATAAAATCATTATCGTGATTGCATTAATGGGCCAGGGCCTGGTGAATATTTGTAGCTGGCAGCCACGTGGTTCTCAAGTGCCATCACCTCATACCCTGCACTGCTTAACCACCACTAGTTGCTGCTTATTTTCTTAGTCATCATTTTACAGTAAACACTGTCTCATAATAAGCCATAAAATTTAGAAATGGACAAGAACAAGAACGTCAGAGTTCTTGAATAGCAGATGATCTTTTTCATTAAGACTAGAAAGGGGAAAACGTGATAATGCTAGCGGGAATTCTGTTAAAATATTTTTTAGGTTGGGTTTAAGCCATCTAGTTGTGAAAATAATAAACCATGGTAGCAATAGCAATATACTGTAATTTCCACAAAGCACATTCAGCATAAGTTCTTTTTTTTATACATAATAAAACCATAAATAAATATGATTACTCTCAGCTCACATGAAATTACTTTCAGCACCAGATGTTTTTCTCTCAGACCTGTCTTCTTTAGGGTCAGTTTTTGCTTGCCCCCCGCCATCACCACCGGTAATATGTAAGTAATCTGTGAATAAATAACTGGGGATGGCACTGGATCTTGAACTTGAGTTTGGCGAGTTGGAGGGGAGACGGATCTTTGTTTGTCTCACACGCAATAGGCAGGAAGGGGCCAGATGGCACCTCAAAACAGCCACTTAAAACTTCTCAGTCTCCAGGCACCAGCAACTTTCTTCTGGAGGCCTCACCCCACATCGTATCAAACATACGAAATGCACTCACATGTGACATTCAATATAATTTTGTCTATAGGACTTTTGGACAAGATTTTTTTTTTTTTTTTTTTTTTTTGGCCGTGCTGAGCAGCATGTGGGATCTTACTTCCCCAACCAGGGATCGAACCTGCACCCGCTGCAGTGGAAGCGTGGATTCTTAACCGCTGGACCACCAGGGAAGTCCCGGGCAGGGTTTTTATAATTCTGCTTTTGAAATTATTTTCCTACAAGTTGCTCATTTCATTTACAGCCAGCTCTGACTCCTCCATAACCGTGCGGGCTCAGAGGCTTTTTCCAGTGCGACACAGCCCCACTTACAAATGATTTCTAGCTCAAACGATGTCTATATGGATATTAACTTTGCTAATTAGAGAAGCTGTCATAATACAAAATGCATAGGTATTTCATTAATTAACTATTTGCTTTTGATCATGTGCATTTCACTGCAGCTTGACACAAACCATTTTCAGTTCTCCAACATTATCGTAGACCTCGGTGCCTTTAGTGCCTTGTTGGTAACACAGCCGTAGTTAGAAAAGTAGGTGACTTTCCCAGGGCTGGATGGATTTTTAATGTGGAAGATAGGAGCAGAGAGAGAGATTCCATTTGAGGAGCTTAGTCCTCCAAATGCCATCCCCTTGTACAGAGGAAGGGCTTCTATTAAGACATGCTTAAGGGGCAGATAGCACTGAGTGTCAGGGAGTATGAGTGTTCATGGGAGGAGGTGGGGTGGAGCAGCACATTTACACCTTTCTGTGGGAGGAGAGAGAGGTGGGGGGGAGGGGAGGGGGGAGGGAAGGAAGGGAAGGAGTTACGGTTATAGCAGCAGTGTTTTACAGTGACCTTCAACCTTGTCTTCAGTGCTGGAACCTTCCCATCAGCATTTATCCCACCCCCTCTTTTTGACTCTTGCCAAACACAGCCAATATCAACTAAAGTTTGCCCCATTTCCTCAGGCTGCTCCCTGCCAGCCTAGAATTTTCCAACTGGATATCTCACTGCATATGCATTACTCGTGCCCTAGTAACCCTCCCCCAACTAGCCCAACACCATGTCACCATCTCTGACTCCCTGAAGAGGAAAAAGGACCAACCATCCCAGGGAACCCAGGACCCCCACTATCCTGCCCACTGGTTACAGAGCATCGGCAAGGGCTGTGTGTGCTCATTTCGAGAAGAAAAAACAAGGTCTCCAGCCCCCAGTAACACACTAGAGGTGAGGTGTCCTGCTCAGGGGGCGATCAACTGCTGCGGGGCTAATGCTTTATTCATCGTGTTGCAATGGCATCATTAAGAGCACATTAGTTTAAAGAGTAACTAATATGTTCTCGGTGAGAAACATTAAACAGGATGAGCAACCAGCTCAGGCCAGTCAGGGTCTGATCCAGGTTTTATTGCAGGTGGATTTCCATAGATTAAAGAGCTATAATCAGGGCTTTTTGGAAAACAGATAACTCAGTTACTAGAGTTTGCAGCCATTTAAGGGTCAGTTTTTCACCCACTACAATTAAAATGTTCCACGTGGTAGCTTAATATGTTTTCCGTGGTTGGGTCAAGGTGTAAAATGAGTGTGTAATGAAAAAAAAAAAAAAGAATGCAAAACAGCACAAATTATAGAGTTAAATATACTCTGCTTTCCCTTACATAAGAAGATAATAATGTTCACAGAAATCACTTTCTGTACATAAGTGTGGCTGAAAAGACCAGTATGTGAATGATATGCCTTAATACACTATGCATTAATTGAAAAATCTTCTTTGATTTGTGGCGCCATCCATGGTTTATAGAGGTTACCTCTCCTGATGGCTGTGTCTTTGAAGCCAGAAATCCACCTGAGGTCTGTTTCGGAGGCGTTACCCCCTTTCTCAAAAGGACTCTTCCTCTGGTCTCTCTGCTGCTCTCTATCGGCAGCCTGTAGTTTTACCATTTCAAGTGTAGCTTTTTTGTAGTTCCAGCTTTCTGTTTACGTTGTCTATTCTGTAGAACTTTTTGAATGGGAAGGGAAGAGAACAGAGAGGGTGCCAGCAGGAAAAAACTCGTCGTTTGAGTGGAAGCAAGAATTCTCTGATACGTCCTTATTTATTTTAATAAACTTGTCTGTGACTTACTTATTTGGCAGTTATGCCTCAGTGTCCCTCTTCAGGGGCTCAAGGAGTCCCAAGGCCTACACATGACTGTAGAAGTAGGATTGAAAGATGGAGCTCAGCTATCTTGTTTTCTAGATAAGGGCTTTTTGCTGCAGGGAGACATTTCGAACTGTTAAGGCTATTTTGAAACAGTTGCCTGTCAGAAACATTTTGGGGACTTTTGTATCTGGGAGAAGTTAGAAGTGATGAACTCTCAGGTTGGAATCTTGATGTTCTATGAGCTTGGGTGTGTTTGTCCTGATTGATAGGTATCCATCAATGAGGGGAATTAGTTGACCCATGTCATGTTTCATAAACAGTCTTCAAGTATAATATTGCCCTTCTCAGAAAATCTGAAATATACTAAGTATGGAAGGTGTCTCTACAAAGACTTTGAAATTACATATTTTTATCATAGTAGCTTCCAGTCCTATTTTCTTTTCTTTTCTGTTTTTAATGGAAAGAGAAGTACTTTACTCCTATGGTCTCAAGCTTTCTCTTTTATTATTTTCTTCAATTTAGAAATATAAAATGTAATTTTTTTTTAAAAGCAAAGAGTTCCTGAAAACAAAATAATTTTACCTCTGTCATTTCTCTACACTTACGTATGTAATGCCGAATAGTATTTTTCTTTATATGAAAAGATAATTGGCTTTATCTGCTATCCTGCCATGCTGGTTGAGTTATCTCTTTGGCAAAGTTGGTTATTTTGTTTGATTGCATCATTACAGAGGGAGGCCTTCTGTTTCTCTCATATTCATTCTCTCTTTTTCTCTTTCAACACTGAGTTCTTCGAAGACAGATATGTCATGGGTAAAACTTTATCATCCATTCAGTAACCATTTCCTCCCTAAGCTGGAATGATGACGATCTGTAGTTTAAAATTGGCTACTAGACAAAGTAGAAAAATGGAGGATGTAATCACAGACCCTTAATGGCATTTTGTGTTTGAGAAATGGCCAGACCTGCTTTTTATCCTCTGTGGTGCATGCCAAATTGAAACTGTTCCTTTCTTCCCCTGATTTCACTTCTTTAGCACTATAGGTATATGCCTTTGTTACACTAATGCAGCACTTAATGGATCAGGCGATGCTGTTATTTATAGATTTCAGCTTCTCCAAAGAGCAGCTGGGAAGAAGTCTCACAAAAGGAGAACATCGCTGTAACCTGCTTATGACCCTACATTGGTTACCAGGGAGGTGTGGAATCTTAGATCTTGGAGAATGACTTGTGAAGCACACCAAGAGCTTATCTGGAAAATTCTAACATTTTTAAAAAGTTGTCTTTGATACTTGTCTGTGTTCTAGTTTCCAACAGCAGTTTTCCCTTTTGTGTTCTTTAGCTTTCAAACCTCCAACCTTTGAGACTGGACCCTGGAACTGAATTTTGTCTTTTTGTTCCGTTATTACTTCCTTCTTTCCCTTTCTTATTTTCCTTTTTACTTTCTTCCCTTCCTTCTGTGCCTGAATTTATTTGAAAAACATACTGTGTGTGTGTGTGCGTGCGTGTGCGTGCGTGTGTGTGTATATAAAATTTTATATATGTAATTTATATGATGATTTAAATATATTTTAAATTTATAAATACATTATAATTTTATATGTATACTGAGCATCTGGCATATTCTAGGTACTATGCTTGCTCCCTGCAGGGATGCAAAAGTGGCCAGTTTCCATGATCATTCTAAGCATGTTGTTTATTAGGGACATAGGCATAAACAACTAATTAGGATATGAAGTTACAAGTGCTGGTATAGAGACAGGTTCAGAGCACTGTGGGAACACAGAGGAGGGAATACATACCTCCTTTGTCTTCTTGCCTTAAAGGGCAAACTAAAAGCTACTTAGAAAAGGAATGGCATTTTTCTCCTCAGGTGCACTGGGCTGTGAGGTGTGTCACATCATGACCCCTTTGAAAAGAGTTCAATGGTTTTATAAACATGTGAGTAAGATATTAAAGAAGGTCATAGGTCAGGTATTAAAGAAGACCTTTTGATTTCATGGCTTTGATAGAAAGGACTACAGGGTCCAGCACTGCCTGAATCCATCTTAGCCCAGTTCCATCCTCTGCCCATACTGTTTCCAAGAGGTGACTTTTCTGTCCATTTCCAAGTAGGATCTTTCTAGCTTTATTTGATATAATATTCCTACCTTACAATTCTCTTCATCAGAAATTCCCCCACAAAATCTAATTCCTCATAAACTTTAATATAATTCAAATCTCTTCTTCAAAACCTTAATCCTTTTATTTCACACTAATCAGGAGACATCAATCATTAATAACCAACATCCTGTATATTTAGCAGACGTGAAAACTTCATCATGTGTTATCACGTAGTACCTTAGGTAGTCTCTGCTATCAGCTGCCTCCTTATAACCCTCTTCAAGCTCTCTCCTCTAAAGGGTACCCACCATCCAAAAACTACTCCCATCTAAGAAGTCAGCAGCAACATAGACTTTGCTGACATTTCTGTAGAGGGCCCAGAGGAAAGGTTTACACTGTATATTTCCCAGTGAAGCATCTCAAAGTCCTCTTTAGTCATTTCTCTTCTCTGAAGTCCCCTTTTCTCATGAGTGGCTACCAAAGATCCCTTCTTTCTTTCCCCTCAAAGCACTTAGCCTTGGTGTCCTTTTTTCTCTCTCTCTTTTTTTTTTACCACATTTCTTTTTTAATCGATTTATTTATTTATTTATTTTTGGCTGCATTGGGTCTTCGTTGCTGCACACGGGCTTTCTCTAGTTGCAGCGAGCGGGGGCTACTCTTCATTGCAGTCTGTGGGCTTCTCACTGCGGTGGTGGCTTCTCTTGTTGTGGAGCACGGGCTCTAGGCGCGCAGGCTTCAGTAGTTGTAGCGCACAGGCTCTAGAGCGCAGGCTCAGTAGCTGTGGCACACAGGCTTAGTTGCTCCGCGGCATGTGGGATCTTCCCGGACCGGGGCTCAAACCCATGTCCCCTGCATTGGCAGGTGGATTCTTAACCACTGCGCCACCAGGGAAGCCCCTTTTTTACCACATTTTGCAGAGCAATTCTGCTCTGCCTCGAAACTTGCAGATTCCACCTGTCTCCTAGATCAGTGTAAGAGGACCCATTCTCCTTAGAAGCCTGTTCAGTAATCCTCTACCATAATTTAAGCATGTCTTTGTGATCCTTTTGTGTTTGAAGAGATAATAGTGAGAATTTTATAAAACTGATGAAAGACATTAGGCTCTTCTGGTTGTTCCTCAGTGGGAGAATTAGTCTGAATTACTTCACTTACCATTATAGGAAGCAGAAATGTCTCCCTTATTCCTAAATGGTTGCTTAAAAATCATGGGGTTAAAACATAAGTAATGTCTATCTAACAATACTCTATATTGTTTTAAACTATGAGCATTTCCATAACCTCAAGAGAACATCCTACTGATTACATGGAGATCAAAGTGAGATATTTTCTTAGTAATAGAAGCAGAAAGTAGAACTTTGGATGGGAATGCATTTTTATTTTTACTAGAATATAAACCATGATAATGCTAGTGAATACTTCCTATAAAATAGGAAAGTTTCAGATGTCATATGAAATAAGTTTCCTTTGGAATGAACTCTCAACAAGACGTTAATAAATCAGATTTTCTCACTATAATTATTCTTCTATTGAAGTAGGTATAAACCTAAGGACTTAAGTCAAACAAAATCATCCTTTTAAATTAACAAAAGAAAAATTTTCAAGACTAAACTCAACTCCACCCCCTTTTTTTTTTTTTTTTTTTTTTTTTTTGCTGTACGCGGGCCTCTCACTGCTGTGGCCTCTCCCGTTGCGGAGCACAGGCTCCGGACACACAGGCTCCGCGGCCATGGCTCGCGGGCCCAGCCGCTCCGCGGCATGTGGGATCTTCCGGGATCGGGGCACGAACCCGTGTCCCCTGCATCGGCAGGCGGACTCTCAACCACTGCGCCATCAGGGAAGCCCCTCCACCCCCTTTTAATAGGAATCTGTGTTTTGTGCATAGTTACAGATGGATTTTATTACTCACGGTGTGTGTGTGTGTGTGTGTGTGTGTGTATGTATGTGTGTGTGTATGTATGTATGTGTCCATCCTTGTGTTCCTTGGGACCTTGCGACCTTAGGTAGAATGAGTTGTGTTTCTTAGAGCAGGAGAAGCCTGTGTCATTTTTTTAGGCCAAATAGTATCTTCTTAGGCTTGGTGAGCTTCAAAAACTATTTGCCCCATTGATACAGCTCAATGAAATTCTGAGCATAAATATGTCTTGTTGAACAGTTATGAAATTGGGTCTGAGGTTTTGTACTTGAATGTACCTTAACAAAGAACAGGTTAGATTTCAGTTGAAACCTGGACAAAACTGTACTGTTATCCTTGGCATTTTGTACATCTGATTGTTTGGGGATGATCTCACTTCACTAAAAGCTGTAAATAGAAACTGCCAATTTCACAATTCATCATGAATCTCTTGAAATCTTTTGCAGTTGCATAGGTAGAAAAAGAAAAACCTAGAGAGAAAATTTTATGCATCTTTTAAATTACATTATATTATTTTATAAAGGAACGGTGAAAAGGAAGAAATATTCTGGTACAATTTAGATGTGACACAGAAAACTAGGGCAACACTTACTTTTAGAAATATCAAGTGTTACTCACTGTTTTAAAATTAATTACATAATTATCCAGTAGAACACAAAGATCCCAGGGTACCTTAATGGAAACACTACACTTTCAAATAAAATAATAATAATTAGCACCTATTATATTCCAAGTGCTTTATTAGCTATAATTTTTAACTCCCCACATCTCTGTGTGTAAATAAACATTAAGAATATTAATCTTTTCTATAGTTTAGAAATAAGAAAAGTAAGGCAGAGACATTCATTGGAATGATGAATTAGGCATTATGGCCTTGAATCATTTAAAGAGGCAGGTACTCAATAGGAACAATAGATGTTAGTAGAGTATAAAAATCACTCTTGTAACTATTCATAAATTACCAGGTAGTAGTTAATTTAAAATATCACCTTTCTCCCAAACCAAATCACTTTAAAATTTTTAAAGAATTGAAAGGCATCCTTGGGCTTCCCTGGTGGTGCAGTGGTTAAGAATCCGCCTGCCAATGCAGGGGACACGGGTTCAAGCCCTGTCCAGGAAGATCCCACATGCCGCGGAGCAACTAAGCCCGTGCGCCACAACTACTGAGACTGCGCTCTAAAGCCTGCGAGCCACAACTACTGAGCCCGCGTGCCACAGCTACTGAAGCCTGCACACCTAGAGCCCGTGCTCCGCAACAAGAGAAGCCACTGCAGTGAGAAGCCTGCACACCGCAATGAAGAGTAGCCCCCGCTTGCCACAGCTAGGGAGAAGCCCACACGCAGCAACGAAGACCCAACGCAGCCAAAAATAAATAAATAAATAAATGTATTAAAAAAAGAATTGCAAGGCATCCTTGAGTCTATTGGAAATGCCTAAGACATGACAGAACTTCCTTTAGAGTCACCATTCTAGGTACATGGCAGCCCCATGAAGTTTTATGTCATTCAAACCATTGGATAGGGAGATTGAAGAGATGTCATACATAGAATGTCACCGTCTCATTAGGGGATAAATTCAGGTTTACAAACCACAGCTTGCCAAGGAAGCGGTACTTTTTGTGATGAAACAGTAGCGGTTTTGTTACTATTCTCGGTGAAACAGTATCAGTCTTAAAATGGAGATGGAAAGCGTGGGTAGAAGCTAAGGGCCACCAGGACACTCTATTCCCCTTAGTAATACCACGGTCACTGAAGTGAAAACTAACACTGGAACAGTTATAAAGCCAAGGAGAGCTCCCACCACCCCTAAAATACTGTAGCGAAAAAGGCAAAGTGAAACATGGCCAGTCAGGCACAAGTCATAAAGCCTACAAAGTAAAGGGATATTCTCTGATACAGTGTTCCAGAACTGCAGACTCACTGGACAGGAAAAAAAGTTGTGATTAATGCCCGATTGGGGAGAACTTGAGCTAGAAAAAGAACCAGCCAACTAAACTTCACTGGGGAGATAAGTAAGACAAATAGTGACTTTGCAGTAATCTGAAGCGCCTCTCCTCCTGGGCCATTTGAGCAAAAGAATGAACACATTGTGGCCTGACTTTGCTTTGGTGTTCTGACATGGCTGGAGGTGGAGAGAGGAAAATGCTTTGAGGTTTCACCACAGAAATGTTGCTGGTCTGTGGCTAGCTAAAGGGCAGGCATTTTGGTTAGCTATGTATTGATGTTATTGGGTGTATTTTATTTATTATTTATTTGTTTGTTTGTTTGTTTGTTTATTTATTTTTGCGGTACGCGGGCCTCTCACTGTTGTGGCCTCTCCCGTTGCGGAGCACAGGCTCCGGACGCACAGGCTCAGGGGCCATGGCTCACGGGCCCAGCCGCTCCGTGGCATGTGGGATCTTCCCAGACCGGGACACGAACCCGTGTCCCCTGCATCGGCAGGCGGACTCTCAACCACTGCGCCACCAGGGAAGCCCTGGGTGTATTTTATATGGTGAGAATCTCTTTGTCTGACGGCATCCACTGCCTGGGATAAATGATGCATATAATATATAAACACTTTCTGAGTTTATTTGGGTGGTAGAGTCTAATTGCGAAGTTTGAAACATTTGTCCTGAGTACAGTTTGCTCCCAAAGTTGAAATCATTCACTACTTCTTGACGAAGGTGTTTTATCTTCCTGATAGACTATTGGAAATAATTCCCCACCATCTCTCATTCCCCTATGTCTGAGGGCTAGGGATTTGTGGAGACCGTAGAAACGATTTGCTCAATATCCACCTATCCTTGAGATATTGAAACCTGAGCTTCCATTTAAATTAAACTTATACTCACCTGGCAGTAAGGGTTTTTTTTTGTTTGTTTTTTGGTTTTTGGTTTTTTTGAGAATACAGTGTTCAAAAGGATCACTGATTCTTGCACCTAAGAATCAAAGAAATAAAAGAGCATACCATAAAAGGTCCAAACTTCGCACTAGATACACTGACAGACTATAACACTATTTCTAAAATATATATTAGCGGAAATACAGTTGAAAAAAATTTCCAAAGTTGTGCCTAAATAAAGATAAGTACTTCGAATTCAGTTGTTCTACCAATCCACTTAAAATTCAAACTTCTCAGATCAGCCATCCAAGTGATATGTTTTGTCTTCCAGTCTTGAACTGGTGAAAGTGCTCTTAAAATATGTACGTAGGAATGCTATGTCTTTGCATTTTTAAGGATGGAGAGAAGGCATAGCATTTTATAAATGGTACAACATAGTAACTTTGTAACTTTGTAATGTTTGTAACTTTAAGTAACTTTGTAACTTTAAGTAATGTTTTGGTTTTTGTCTTTTTCAGAAAGGTGCTTTGAAAAGTCTTATAAAAATACATTTCTATATAAGCTGTGCAATTCTCGGGAAAATTCAGACCAAACAGATTGCAGCCAGTTAAATTTACCTTGTCATAGAGCTAAGAAAACAAATGCTTTTCCTCTGCTGCCCCAGCACCCTCTGCATGTTCTTCGACGGGTGGGCAGCACACCATTCTTCCCTTTTGCCTTTCCTGACGATTGTAATTTGAGCACACTCTTTACCAATCTCGCGGGGAGTAGCTCCTTGCTTTTTTTTCCTCCCTCTTCCCAACTTTTTCTCCCTCTCTGAATACATTTCACAGACGACCGTCTTCAAAAATAACAACATCAATTAATTTTTTAACTTAAAAAAAATCACATTTAGCCCCGCGTCTGCCCTCTCCATTGATGTGTCATGTTCAGAGCAGGCTGTGAGGGTCTGATTAGTCCTGTTTGTGAAGGCTTTTCAGTAGGAGGCCAGGCACTAGCCGCTCCACAGACAGGCTGTTTATTTCATCCAGCCCTGCTCCGGGTGGTTTGACAGTTGACCCGCACATCTCTCGGGCTCCAAGACCAGACCAGAGAAGGATGCAGCTTCGCCTCTGTGCCTCTCACTGAAAGCTGTTCTTTGTTGTTTATTTGTTTGGTTGTTGTTGTTTGTTTGTTTTGAACAGACAACAGTTCTTCCCATGAGAGGTCCCCCAGTTAACGATTACACTTTCTCACCGCACTGCTCTTTTTCCCCTTTTGCAGAATCTGATGATCTCCGTGGGGACCCTGCACTCAGCCATCAAAGCACTCCCACCCCTCAGGATGCTCGTAATTCAGTAGTAGATGCAGGCAGCGTTGAAAGCATCACACAGTGTCCCCAGCAGCTTCCTCAGATGATGGCTGCAGGTAAATGTTGGTGGCCAGCACGGAACACAAACAAGGCATTTTGCGTCTTAGTGGAAAGCCTCCTCAGCCATGAAAATAAGTATTGAACCAGGAGCCTGGGCTCCTCAAAGAAACCAGGCTCTGGAACTAGTGAACTTCAAAGAGCATTCAGTCAAATTTAACTTACTTTGCTGACCTTTTTTAAGCTCTGTGCTATTTGTCTTCAATATTATTTATTTGTTTATTTTGTTTTGATGAAAGCCTGTGCTTATAAGAAATATTTTGGGAGTCACTTTAGAAAGACACCTGCATTTCCTTAATGTACTGATGTAAATAGTTTGTAATGAAGGAATATGTTACAAGGTAACAATAAATTCAGTCAGGACCAATTTGACTGCTGACAGCTGATTTTAGAGATTTTATTAGATGGTTAGAGGGTGTGCCTGCTTCAGAATTACACTCGGAAACAGATGAGTTTATTTATTCTAAGCCAATTGACTTGTTTTACCCAGAGAGTCCTCTGGCTTTGCCTCTCCACCAGGGAACTTAACTATTGTTTCACCTGGAGAAGGAAGCGATTCTTCAGTTTTTTCCAGGGGTACTTCCTTAATGGCACGCTGTGTATAATATAAACTGCATGTCATTCAGTTTCCTCCCAGAATGTATTTGGAAACTCTTTTATGTTTGCGTCTGGAGAAAGCATTGCTGTAGATTACAGTGCTGTTATTTTTTGTGGTTTGGGAATGTGCTTAAACGAAGCCTCACGTCTCTAGAAATGCGATTTGTTTTCAAAGAGACACCATTGCCTGTGGACTCTAAGTCAGCGTTTCTTCCCCCCTACCCCATCACAGCAGCCGATGGTTTGGGGAGTCTCGCGATCGACACGACCCAGCTGAACATGTCAGTGACGGACCCCACCGCCTGGGCCACCGCTATGAATAACTTGGGCATGGTTCCCGTGGGGTTGCCTGGACAGCAGCTCGTGTCGGGTAAGCTTTCTCCTGGGTTGGAAGATGCCTGCAGCCACGCCACTGGGTGTGGGTGACAGGTGCCTTGGCAGTCTTTGCACGCGCAGGTGTTGAGCCCGGTCTGGGATCTATGACCGGGGCATGGTTTGGCAGGCTGTGTGCTTGAGATTCTTCTCCTCATCACCTCACTCTTCTGCCTAACAGCCATTCTCAGAAAAAGCCACACGCGGTTATCTCTCACTGGTGGCACTGCGACATCAATTTTGTATTTTAAATGGGTAAATAGAAGAGCTAATGTTTGCTTTCCAATTTACAAAACTCTTACACAGACGTTACGCCATTTGATTCCACAGTCTTCTCTGAGACAGGTATACACTTAACGGTGGTCGTGGCTCTTGTTCATGTTCCCATGTTAAAAACAGGGAAAGAGGGGACCAGAGTTTGGGTGACTTGTCCAGCACTGAAGTGGCAGAACTTAGAAACCCAACTCAACGGACACTGCATTCCCTGTTTTCTTGCCGTCACACTTTGAAATAGTAATAACAGTCGTGTATTCATTATAGAAAATGTTAGGAGGTGTCACAAAGTAGAAGGTCATTTGAAAGAGTTGATCATTTAATTCAACACATGTTTATTGCAGATTTTCCATGTGCCCTGTAACAAGTGCTTTGGGAAATAGAAAAAAATATATATGTATATAAGTGTCCTCGTGGGTTGAGGGAGCATATCTCCCCAAACTGAAAAACACAGTGACAAAAAACAGCAATAAAAATAATGTGTAGAATCAGGTGCTAAGAAGTGGTTCAGTAATTTCCAGAAGGATCAATGCCTGGGGCTCTGAGGGAAGATGTTATCAAGGAGGTGGGACTTGAGCTGTCTGGAAAGATACATAGGGCTTCAGTATTCACTTAACTCATTCAACACACATTTTTTCCCCTACTTACTTACTTACTTACTTACTTAATTTATTTTATTTATTTTTTATAGCAGGTTCTTATTAGTTATTTACTTTATACATATTAGTGTATACATGTGAATCCCAATCTCCCAATTCATCCCATACACACCCCCCACCCGCCGCTTTCCCCGCTCGGTGTCCATACATTTGTTCTCTACATCTGTGTCTCTACTTCTGCCTTGCAAACCAGTTCATCTGTAACATTTTTCTAGGTTCCACATACATGAGTTAATATACAATATTTGTTTTTCTCTTTCTGACTTACTTCACTCTGTATGTCAGTCTCTAGGTGCATCCATATCTCTACAAATGACCCAATTTCGTTACATTTTATGGCTGAGTAATATTGCATTGTATATATATATCACAACTTCTTTATGCATTTGTCTGTCGATGGGCATTTACGTTGCTTCCATGACCTGGCTATTGTAAATAGTGCTGCAGTGAACATTGGGGTGCATGTGACTTTTTGAATTATGGTTTTCTCTGGGTATATGCCCAGTAGTGGGATTGCTGGGTCATATGGTAATTCTATTTTCAGTTTTTTAAGGTACCTCCATACTGTTCTCCATAGTGGCTGTATCAATTTACATTCCCACCAACAGTGTAAGAGGGTTCCCTTTTCTCCATACCCTCTCCAGCATTTGTTGTTTGTAGATTTTCTGATGATGCCCATTCTGACCATTGTGAGGTGATAGCTCATTATAGTTTTGATTTGCATTTATCTAATAATTAGTAATGTTGAGCAGTTTTTCATGTGCTTCTTGGCCATCTGTATGTCTTCTGTGGAGAAATGTCTATTTAGGTCTTCTGCCCATTATTGGATTAGATTGTTTTTTAAATATTGGGATGCATGAGCAGTTTATATATTTTGGAGATTAATCCTTTGTCCACTGATTCATTTGCAAATATTTTCTCCCATTCTAAGGGTTGTCTTTTCATCTTGTTTATACTTTCCTTTGCTGTGCAAAAGCTTTTAAGTTTCAATAGGTCCCATTTGTTTATTTTTGTTTTTATTTCCATAACTCTAGAAGGTGGGTCAAAAAAAGATCTTGCTGTGATTTATGTCAAAGAGTGTTCTTCCTATGTTTTCCTCTAAGAGTTTTATAGTGCCAGGTCTTACATTTAGGCCTTTAATCCATTTTGAGTTTATTTTTGTGTATGGTGTTAGGGAGTGTCCTAATTTCATTCTTTTACATATAGCAGTCCAGTTTTCCCCACACCACTTATTGAAGAGGCTGTCTTTTCTCCATTGTATATTCTTGCCTCCTTTGTCATAGATTAGTTGACCATAGGTGCGTGGGTTTATCTCTGGCTTTTCTATCCTGTTCCATTGATCTATATTTCTGTTTTTGTGCCAGTACCATAGTGTCTTGTTTACTGTAGCTTTGTAGTATAGTCTGAAGTCAGGGAGTCTGATTCCTCAAGATTGCTTTGGCTATTCAGGGCCTTTTGTGTCTCCATACAAATTTTAAGATTTTTTTTGTTCTGGTTCTGTAAAAAATGCCATTGGTAATTTGATAGGGATTGCATTGAATCTTTAGATTACTTTGGATAGTGTGGTCATTTTCACAATATTGATTGTTCCAATCCAAGAACATGGTATATCTCTCCATCTGTTGGTGTCATCTTTGATTTCTTTCATCTGTGTCTTATAGTTTTCTGAGTACAGCAGGTCTTTTACCTCCTTAGGTAGGTTTATTCCTAGGTATTTTATTCTTTTTTGTCACAGTGGTGAATGGGATTGTTTCCTTAATTTCTCTTTCTGATCTTTTGTTATTAGTGTATATGAATGCAAGAGATTTCTGTGCACTAACTTTTGTATCCTGCAACTTTACCAAATTCATTGATTAGCTCTAGCAGTTTTCTGGTGGCATCGTTAGGATTCTCTATGTATAGTATGATGTCATTTGCAAACAGTGACAGTTTTACTTCTTCTTTTCCAATTTCTATTCCTTTTATTTCTTTTCCTTCTCTGATTGCCATGGCTAGGACTTCCAAAACTATGTTGAATAATAGTGGCATGAGTGTACATCCTTGTGTTGTTCCTGATCTTAAAGGAAATGCTTTCAGTTTTTCACCATTGAAAATGATGTTTGCCATGGGTTTGTCATATATGGCCTTTATTATGTGGAGGTAGTTTCCCTCTATGTCTACTTTCTGGAGAGTTTTTATCATAAATGGGTGTTGAATTTTGTCAAAAGCTTTTTCTGCATCTATTGAGATGATCATATGGTTTTTATTCTTCAATTTGTTAATATGGTGTATCACATTGATTAATTTGAATATATTGAAGAATCCTTGCATCCCTGGGATAAATCCCACTTGATCATGGTGTATGATGCTTTTAATATGTTGTTGGATTTTGTTTGCTAGTATTTTGTTGAGGATTTTTGCATCTGTATTCATCAGTGTTATTGGTCTGTAATTTTCTTTTTTTGTCCTATCTTTGTCTAGTTTTGGTATCAGAGTGATGGTGGCCTCATAGAATGAGTTTGGGAGTGTTCCTTCCTCTGCAATTTTTTTGGAAGAGTTTGAGAAGGATGGGTGTTAGCTCTTCTCTAAATGTTCAGTAGAATTCACCTGAGAAGCCATCTGGTCCTGGACTTTTGTCTGTTGAAAGATTTTTAATCACAGTTTAAATTTCATTACTTGTGATTGGTCTGCTCACATTTTCTATTTCTTCCTGGTTCAGTCTTGGAAATTTATACCTTTCTAAGAATTTGTCCATTTCTTCCATGTTGTCCATTTTATTACCATAGAGTTGCTTGTAGTAGTCTCTAATGATGCTTTGTATTTCTGTGGTGTCCGTTGTAACTTCTCCTTTTTCATTTCTAATTTTATTGATTTGAGTCCTCTCCCTCTTTTTCCTGAGGAGTCTGGCTAAAGGTTTATCAATTTTGTTTATCTTCTCAAAGAATCTTCTTTTAGTTTTATTGTTATTTGCTATTGTTTTCTTTGTTTCTATTTCATTTATTTCTGCTCTGATCTTTAATGATTTCTTTCCTTCTAACTTAAAGTTAGTTAACCTTACTAACTTTGGGCTTTGTTTGTTCTTCTTTCTCTAGTTCCTTTAGGTGTAAGGTTAGATGGTTAATTTGAGATTTCTCTTATTTCTTGAGGTAGGATTGTATTGCTATAAACTTCCCTCTTAGAACTGCTTTTGTTACATCCCATAGGGTTTGGATCATCATGTTTCATTGTCTTTTGTCTCTAGGTATTTTTGGATTTCTCTTTTATTTCTTCAGTGATCTCTTGGTTACTTAGTAACGTATTGTTTAGCCTCCACGTGTTTGTGTTTTTTACGTTTTTTCCTCTGTAATTGATTTCTAATCTCATAGCATTGTGGTCAGAAAAGATGCTTGATATGATTTCAGTTTTCTTAAATTTACCAAGGCTTGATTTGTGACCCAAGGTGTGATCTATCCTGGAGAATATTCTGTGTGCACTTGAGAAGAAAGTGTAATCTGCTGTTTTGGATTGGAATGTCCTATAAATATCAATTAAATCTATCTGGTCTGTTGTGTCACTTAAAACTTGTGTTTCCTTATTAATTTTCTGTCTGGATGATCTGTCCATTGGCGTAAGTGAGGTGTTAAAGTCCCCCACTATTATTGTGTTACTGTTGATTTCCTCTTTTATAGCTGTTAGCGTTTGCCTTATGTATTGAGATGCTCCTATATTGGGTGCATATATATTTATAATTGTTATATCTTCTTCTTGGATTGATCCCTGGATCATTATGTAGTGTCCTTCCTTGTCTCTTGTAACTTTCTTTATGTTAAAGTCTATTTTATCTGATATGAGTATTGCTACTCCAGCTTTCTTTTGATTTCCATTTGGATGGATATCTTTTTCCATCCCCTCACTTTCATTCTGTATGTGTCCCTAGGTCTGAAGTGGGTCTCTTGTAGACAGCATATAGATGGGTCTTGTTTTTGTATCCATTCAGCCAGTCTATGTCTTTTGGTTGGAGCATTTCATCCATTCACATTTAAGGTAATTATCGATACGTATGTTCCTATTACCGTTTTCTTAATTGTTTTGGGTTTGTTTTTGTAGGTCCTTTTCTTCTCTTGTGTTTCCCACTTAGAGAAGTTCCTTTAGCATTTGCTGTAGAGATGGTTTGGTGGTGCTAAATTCTCTTAGCTTTTGCTTGTGTGTAAAGCTTTTGATTTCTCCATCGAATCTGAATGAGATCCTTGCTGGGTAGAGTAATCTTGGTTGTAGGTTCTTCCCTTTCATCCCTTTAAATATATCACACCACTCCCTTCTGGCTTGTAGAGTTTCTGCTGAGAAATCAGCTGTTAACCTTATGGGAGTTCCCTTGTATGTTATTTGTCGTTTTTCCCTTGTTGCTTTTAATACTTTTTCTTTGTCTTTAATTTTTGTCAATTTGATTACTATGTGTCTTGGCATGTTTATCCTTGGGTTTATCCTGCCTGGGACTCTCTGCATTTCCTGAACTTGGATGGCTATTTCCTTTCCCATGTTAGGGTAGTTTTCGACTATAATCTCTTCAAATATTTTCTCGGGTCCTCTCTCTCTTCTCCTTCTGGGACCCCTACAGTGCAAGTGTAGATGTGTTTAGTATTGTCCCAGAGGTTTCTTAGGCTGTCTTCATTTCTTTTCATTCTTTTTTCTTTATTCTGTTCAGTGAATTCCACCATTCTTTGTTCCAGGTCACTTATCCATTCTTCTGCCTCAGTTATTCTGCTATTGATTCCTTCTAGTGTATTTTTCATATCAGTTATTGTGTTGTTCATCTCTTGTTTGTTTGTTCCTTAATTCTTCTAGATCTTTGTTAAACATTTCTTGCATCTTCTTGATCTTTGCCTCCATTCTTTTTCTGAGGTCCTGGATCATCTTCACTATCATTATTCTGAATTCTTCTTCTGCAAGGTTGCCTATCTCCACTTCACTTAATTGTTTTTCTGGGGTTTTATCTTGTTCCTTCATCTGGTACATAGTCCTCTGCCTTTTCACTTTGTCTGTCTTTCTTTGAATGTGGTTTTCATTCCACAGGCTGCAGGATTGTAGTTCCTCTTGCTTCTGCTGTCTGCCCTTGGTAGATGAGGCTATCTAAGAGGCTTGTGCAAGTTTGCTGATGGGAGGGACTGGTGGTGGGTAGAGCTGGCTGTTGCTCTGGTGGGCAGAGCTCAGTAAACTCTAATCTGGTTGTCTGCTGATGGGTGGGGCTGAGTTCCCTCCCTGTTGGTTGTTTGGCCTGAGGAAATGCAGCCCTGGAAGCTACAGGCTCTTTGGTGGGGCTAATGCCAGACTCTGGGAGGGCTCATGCCAAGGAGTACTTCCCAGAACTTCTGCTGCCAGTGTCCTTGTCCCCCTGGTGAGCCACAGCCACCCCCTGCGTCTGCAGGAGACCTTCCAACACTAGCAGGTAAGTCTGGTTCAATCTCCCATGGGGTCACTGCTCCTTCCCCCTGGGTCCTGATGCGCACACTACCTTGTATGTGACCTCCAAGAGTGGAGTCTCTGTTTCCCCCAGTCCAGTCGAAGTCCTGCAGTCGAATCCCACTAGCCTTCAAAGTCTGATTCTCTGGGAATTCCCCTTCCCATTGCCAGACCCCCAGGTTGTGAAGCCTGATGTGGGGCTCAGAACCTTCACTCAAATGGGGGGACTTCTGTGGTATAATTGTTCTCCAGTCTGTGAGTCGCCCACCCAGTGATTATGGGATTTGATTTTGTTGTGATTGCACCCCTCCTACTATCTCACTGTGGCTTCTCCTTTGTCTTTAGATATGGGGTATCTTTTTTGCTGAGTTCCAGTGTCTTTCTTTTGATGATTGTTCAACACTTAGTTGTGATTCCTGTGCTCTTGCAAGAGGGAGTCACACACTCAGCACATTTTTTGAGACACTGTCCTCGTGCAGTGGCTCCAGCAGTAAACAAAATAGGCATGGTCCCTGCCCTCCCAGAATTTGCAATGGAGAAGCAACAGTTATTACAGTGTGGTCATTGTTATATGTCAAAAGGACAGTTCACTTTTGCGCATCAAGTTAGCTGAGGGTAGGTGGTATGCATTAAGTAGGAACCAATTGCCTTTGGAGAGTTACTAAGTTTCACACCCATGAACCTTTGTACTTTGAGTTGAGTTGACCAAACATTTGGTTTTTGGCTGTTGTTGTTTGTTTTTGTTCTTTTTGTCAATATGGGCCATACATGTAAAAGTCTAAACTAGGTGTAGTAAATTATATATAATGTGTGTGCATGTGTGCACGTGTATACAAACATATATGTACACACACATACATACATATGTAAGTATATATGTGGTTTCTTATTTAATATAACAAAGAACATGAGAAGAGAGGACAGGAGACAGGAGGAAAGCAAGAAACAGAAAAAGGAAAGTCAAATATTGAGTTAAAAGCATTATACTTGGAATATTTATAAAATTCTCCAAAATGTTGTAAAATTCATACAGTTGAAGATTGGTCTGCTATGGGATGTGTGTGTATGTACATAAAATGATATTCTCTATGGTTTGAACATGCGTTTATCCGGACTCCTTTTCCCTAAAGCTAATCTAGAGAGATACTTCCTTCTAATAAGTTGAGAGCAGAGATTTGTATGTTTCTGCCTAAATTTTCTCAACTGCCTAATTGAAATATTCCTATAGCAGAAATTACTTTACTCTTGTCTCCACCTCCCACTCCTCTCAGAAAATGTTGTGTGACTTCCAGAGTAAGCCACAACCTCAATAATTCATGATTTTTTCTTATGATTTTGAGTCTTCTGACGTTTTAACCATGACCAGTTTATGATTTTCCCAGCAACTTACCATGAAAAGAATTACAGCCCTACTTGTTATACAAGATTTACCGTATCTACCATGAATTACATTCTCTATCTCCTGTATTAGCCAAACTGCTTCAACTGTGTCTGAGCCTTTTGCGCTCTTCCTGAGCATCCTTCATCATTCCCCTCATCCACCAACTGAAGTACACTCTGCTTTGTTCTCAGGGCTGCCAGCAGACTCTCTTTATTGACCCTCTCTCAGGGTCAAGCCCTGTTTTATTTGGTTAGTGTTTATATGTTTTCTTCCAGTCTTTTTTCTATGCAAATATTTGAATCCTATTAAATATAAAATTTTCTATTGTGTATTTTTATTAGCACCTTATCCTAAATTATTTTTCCTTTCCATAGTTTTATATTAAAATTTTAGAATAATCCATTAAATAAATCTTCCACAGTTTTCCTGTATTTACATTTAAGCTATTTCCATTTTTTTTACTCTTGCTAACCAAGTGTCTTTGGAGAACATAATCTCTTCAAGTATGTAAAAACATTTTACCTTTTCTGTAAAATGGTGATTGTATCTGTTTCCTGGGACAGTTGTGAGATTATAATATGATAACTTCACATACAATAACTGCATAGTACCTACACATAGTAAGCATTCATTAAACATTGTTATTCCTTCCTTTCTTCCTTTTGATGTTTTTCAACAAATAATATTGCAGTGAACCTTTTTTATGCGTAGAGCTTTGCAGCAATTAGAATTATTTTGCTTGGATGGACTACTACATGTAGAATTAGTTGGTCAAAACAAATGAACATTTTAAACTTTCTTGTTCAATACTGGGTGATTAATTTGCAAAATATAAACACATTTAATATTTACTGACTTGATATGCAAAGATGGCATCCTGTTATTTTACTTTAAACTATTTTATAACTACTCTTCTTAAATTATATCATTTTCCTGCATTTATTTTCTATTCATATTTCCTCTTTTGTAAATATATTTATTACTTTCATACTATATCCATTTATCACATAGGATTCTGGGTGATTTTTTTATTAGCTTGTATTTAGTCATTACTTTTAAGCATTTTAATATTTTTATTTTTATTTTTATTTATTTTGGTCTGTGTTGGGTCTTTGTTTCTATGCGAGGACTTTCTCTAGTTGCAGCAAGCGGGGGCCACTCTTCATCGCGGTGCACGGGCCTCTCACTATCGCGGCCTCTCTTGTTGCGGAGCACAGGCACCAGACATGCAGGCTCAGTAGTTGTGACTCATGGGCCCAGTTGCTCTGCAGCATGTGGGATCTTCCCAGACCAGGGCTCGAACCCGTGTCCCCTGCATTAGCAGGCAGATTCTCAACCACTGTGCCACCAGGGAAGCCCTAAGCATTTTAATCTTGACGTTCATATTTTCTAAAAATATTTATCCAGTCTGTTTTTTGCCTCTTTAGTATTGTTCCTTTAAAAAAAATAAAGTTTAGCATTTCCTTTATGAGTCCTTTGTGGTTATTCCATTTCTAAATACAGAAAGGTTTTGCCCACTCTCTACAGTTGATATATAGTCCTAATTTGCCATGCCTCCATGAATGTACTTCCTTCTTTTATCAAAAATTCAATTCTTATATATATTTCAATCTGTTGCTGAAATACCTATTCTGTACTACTGATCTCTTTTTATTCTGGCACCACATTGTTTCGATTCTTAGAGCTTTATAGTATATTTATATAAAGTATCTTTTTACTGTACCCAATGTGTGGTGCTATTTGTTTCTTTTTCCCATAGTCATAGAACCACAGAATGTTGCTCCTGGCCCAGTTTCATGCTGGCGCCTCTTTGAGGCAACCTTTAATGTCTCAGAAGGGACATAAAGATAATTTAGTGTATCCTTCTTTCCAAGAAATCTCCTCTAAAATGTCTCTGACAGAATTATGGGGAGGCTGGATTTTATGAGCGCTTGGCTTTCTCCCAAAGTTTTTGATATTTCTAAATGACCAACTCCTCTTCACATGTTAAAATTAAATTGACACTAAATCCCTTTCGTTACTACTTTTTTCCTATTTATTGAGAGATTAAAATTATCAGCAAAACAAGGCACACATTTTTCATATCCTCTGATTTTAATCAAAAGGATTTCCCAGGAAATCCGATGCAGTTATTGCTGCCATATCACTCCATTTTGATGGGTCATTGTGAGCTCCCACAGTTACACCTCCTTCATTTTCCTCCCCTTTCATCATCACCCACGTGTTCCCCACCACAATCCCATTCCCACTTTCATGAACTTCCCCATTTACCTTCTTCATATGAAGTGCTACTTGAGATCATTACATTGAATTTGTTTCTTTTATCCAAAATATACCATTCTACTGGTACACTGGTATACTAAATCCCATGCTCAAAGTCCTCCTTTGTCTGTGAGCTAATATTTCCCTCCTTCTGGTATTGTATGTTTATTTTATTCCTCATACTTTTAGATTTGTGGAATTTAAAAGTTTTTCTTGTTTTTTTTCTAATTATCAATTCTTTGTGCATTGGTATAGATCCAGGTTTCCTAAACTGGCCTGTTGGAATATCAGTGTCCCACAGTTGTTAGGTAGGGTGGATGTCATGTAAGTATTTATGTGGCCTAACAAGCATGGCAAATTCTGGGTTTAACCCAAGTAGGTTGCTTTCTTTGTGGGTTCCTCAGAGCCTTTACTCTGCTAATGTGCAATGCCCAGTTTAAGAGTGGTATCTCTTAGGTAGGATTCCCTAGACATAATTTAGCCTTTTAAAAATATCTATGAGCATCTCATGAGACACTAGAATATAGCCATCTAAACCAGACTTTTCCCATCAACTGTGGAGATCCCTCTCTAGGACCATCCATCTTTCGTTGCCACATATGATATCTTCCTTGTGATCTAGTTTACAATTTTGTTTGTTTGTGTTTTCACTGAACAGTGTCACTGCCTAATCTCAAGTTTCAAAATAATCCTCATGTGGTCTGGTGTTGCCTGAAATCTTCTTCCCAGTTTCCTACGATACACGTTGTCTCCTTTCAGGAGCCCCCAGATCCCCACCTCTGGTGTCATTAGCTGAAACCAAGAATATCAAATCCCGAGCTTTGACACCATCTGTGTGACCAGCTGCTCCCTTCCTATTACCCTGGCTTCTTCTCCAAAGTTATCATCATCAACTGGAAAGCTTGGAAAGCAGCAGCTGAGTCCCCAGGTGTTAAGTTGCTTGCCTAGGCCTGCCTGGGAATGGGTAATATTTCCTGGATGTTCTCTGACTGTGAGATTATACCTTGCTTTGCTCTAAACTTTTTGAAGTTTTCTTTCCTAATGTCAGCAATCTCGCCTTAGCTGTTATTGACTTTAAGTGGACATGTATCTCTTACCCCAAGTTGCTCAGTGTGCCATTTGTTGTATTTCAAATACATGTTCGGAAAAGGCATCACACCTTCCTGTTAGCTGTGGAAGTGCCACGTGCCTTATCACGGCTTAACCTGGAGAGGTCTTAAAAGACCTCTTCCCTCTCACAGGTATCCGAGTTGTTCCTTGGTTCCTACCTCGCGGTTTCTCCTGAAGCTCTGAGTTTGCTCTCAGCGCCTCTGTTCTCTGCCACTCTGGGAAGAGCTGAGATTTACAACTCATGGGGACAGTCCCCTCTCTGTGCTCTTCCTCTCTCCGACTCACGGATGCCCCCACTCATTTTAATTCCACTCTGCTTCCTCAGAATATTTTTTCTCTAGTTTCCTTTTTGGGTTGTTTAATCCTCCCAGGAACAACTTTATCCTCTTCAGTATGCCCAGATATGAGGAGGCATTTGTTAAATCCTTTTATCTCCTGAAGCATCACTCTTTTAACTGGGATTTATTGAGCCAGACGTACTGAATACTGGGAATAAAAGACATAGACCTCACTCTCCTGTATTAGACCCTAGTGGGGGAAATAGAGAAGAGGGAATAAGCAAATACAAATCAACGTAAGTGGTTCTGCCACTAGCAGATAAAGGGTGCTATAGGATGTCGCTGAAAAGCGGTAAGCAGGAGAGTCATATGATTAGAGCTGTAGTTTCTGTTTGTTTTTGTTTTGTTTTTTTATGATTTTTATTGGAGTATAGTTGATTTACAATGTCGTGTTAGTTTCAGGTATACAGCAGAAGTGAATCAGTTATATCTATACATATATCCACTCTTTTTTAGATTCTTTTCCCATATAGGCTATTACAGAGCATTGAGTAGAGGTCCCTGTGCTATACAGTAGGTCTTTATTAGTTGTCTGTTTCATATATGGTAGTGTGTATACGTCATTCCCAATCTCCCAATTTATCCTTCCTCTAGAGATTGTCATACTGAGTGAAGTAAGTCAGAGAAAGACAAATATCATATGATATCTCTTATATGTGGAATCTAGAGCACTTTTAGTAAGTCCTACAGACAGCTGATGGGAATGAGGGAAGACTGGCAGCAGAGAGAGCAGATGGGAGGCTGTAGCAGTTTCCCAGGTAAGAGAAAATAATGACAATAATAATCATGGTGGTGGAGACAGAAGTGAAGGGACCCGTGAGACATTTAATTATAGAAAAAAAAAAAAACAGGAATTGATGACTGAGTCCATGTGGAATGTAAGGCAGGTAATGAATCAACAGTGACTCCTGGGCTTCTAACTTTGGAAATTGTGTAAATGGTGGAGTCGTTGACTGAGATGGGGAAGGCTGGAAGGGAAAAGGGTGAGGGAAGATGGTGAGTTTCTCTTTGGATGTGCTGAATATGAAGAAGCTGTTGAAGGAAACACGTGGTGATCAGTCACATGTAAGGGTCTAGAGCTCATGAAAGAAGTGGGTATGGAGATGTAGCTTTGGCAGTCACAGCACATGGATGGTCATTGACTCCTATCTCTCCTAGTTACACGTTTGCTGTGAAATTAGAAATGGGCCCTCAGCTGCTCATGCAGGTCTCAGCCTAACCTCTAATTGCATCTCCAAATAGCTCATTCATCTGTGCCCTCTCTTTTGACCCACTAGATTGCTGTCTGTTGCTGGACTTCGAGGTTTGAAATAAGAGAAGTAGTCAGAGACTTTAAAATGTAACCTAGGGATCTATACCAGAAGCCATCTCATCAGCACACAGAGACACTCAGATAGACTATCTGATGATAAACCATCCCCCATACTCATTTTTAAGATGAAAATTATACTCAGGCCAGCAAACTTCCTTTCTTTAGTCCCTTCAGATATTGATGGTGACACTCTGTCACAGGCATGATTAAGGGATACAGATAGCCTGGTGCTTAGTAGTTGGACTCACTAAAAGATGATGCTTGGTCCTCTTTTGTTTTCATTTTCCATCTTGTTGAAAGATTTCTCATTATCAAGTGTCAGAAAACAAATAGGCCCTTGACTCATATTTCACAATTTATGTACCTGATTTCATGTCTCCTTGACAGTTCTGTTATACCTCCCACGGTTATTTACCCTTTTCTCCCCAGGACAGCAGGACAGTACATTGGTGTATTCATTCATTCACCACAGTATTACTGAAAGTTCATAATGTACAGTGTATGTTACAAGACACTAGAGAAACAGCAGTTTACCTGACAGACAGGTGATGCTCCTATGGAGATACACATTTCTAAAGAAGCAGATGTTATCCAAAGAGCTGTGCAGGTGATTATATAATTACAGTTGTGGGCTGTTACAAAAGAGGGATGGGAGCTTGACTTAGCCCAGAGGGATTGGAGTGTGTTCAGAAAAGGTTCCCCTGAAGAAGTGACATTCGGCCTAAGACCCCAAGGATAAATGAAAATTATCCTGGTAGCAGGAGGGAAGAACCGGAAGAAAGGGCGAATTTGGGAAGATGAGAAAATTCTAAAAGCGGAAAATTCCCTGTGGAAAGGCCTGAGGTGACAAGAACTTGGCTCTTTCAAGGAAATGAAAGTAGGTGTATGCATGGTCAAGAAGTGGCAGTTGGCATGGGGCGGGTTGGCAGGTTGGTACTTAACATATGTCTGGAGAGGTTGGCTGGGGCCAGATCCTGCCTGCCAAAGCAAGGAGTACCGATTTTATCTGAAGTGCAGGCTATTGAAGGATTTTAAACAGGGAAGCAACCTCTGACTCACGTTTAAAAGAGAAAAAAAGTCAGCCAAGTTGTTTTACAAGGACTGGATTGAAGAGTGGTGAGAGGCACCTGGCCTCACACCTGGAGGCTTCTGGAAATCCCAGAAGAGGTTAATGGTAGCACGGAGTATGGAGTACCTATTATGTGTCAGGCATTGCCGTAGGTGCTGGGGATGTACATGCCCTCCTGGAGCTTTCGTTCTAGTGCTTTGTTTATGATGTGTGTGTGTACAGTGTTGCTAGAGGTAAGAGAATTTGTAGCTAATTGTTTCCAAAAACTGTAATATTTGCTTCTGCCTGTACTGTGTACTGTATAAGGTAATGGTGTCACTTCAGACAAATCGAGGCTTGTCCTCCAGTAACTCTCCACAAGTGACAACAGCCCATATCCTGTTGGCTAGAGCTGTTATGAAATGAAAGTCCTTTCCACATGCTTGCATAACATAATATAGTTATTTGAAATATAGTCATTTTTTTCTCTTCCGTGGAATGAAGCACATAAACATTACTTGCTTTGTAAATTTACTCCTTTGTAGATGGACTTCTTTTGAATTATCGATGTGTAATGTCTTTCTTCCTGTGTATGCCATAACAATTTTTTTGAAAATTTTAAACTGGTTTCCATCTCTTGATTAGCTTAGTCTTTATTTGGTCTGCTGTACTGTGGTATATGTACCATTCAACTAGCATGTTGAACTATGCAAGTCACTTTCTTACCCACTAGCCTAAAACTAGAGAAAATATATTCAAAGAATTGCATGTGTATTTATATATGTATAGGTATATTAAGTATACACATATTGCATAGAAATATATAACGTGTACACGTGCATATACATCGCAAACACACGCATTCCCTAGGTTTCTTGGTTTCCTTTTCTTCCACTGGGATAGAGAAGCTTTGATATCTTTGACAGCAACATGAGCTGAAGGGAGATATTTGCATTTCATAATGGAAAATTGTATCCTGGCCCTACAGTAGACATTCTAATGCAGCTGGGAACAGAAAGAAAAACCAAACAGTTTTATTCCGATATTAAAATCAATTTGTGTGTTTTCTATCCTGTGTGCACACATGCATATTACTGTATATTGGAGTTTTGTTTTGAATTAATGTCAACGCCTTTTATTTGTAAATGTAGAATAATTGCATAGTGACTTCTGTATCTTGTTTCTTTTTATTTCCTTTTATTTTGCAGCCTTGTCATTTTCTGTGTTCCATATTGTGTTTCTGAGTTGTAGATATATCACATTATGCCTTTATATAATTAGGCTATCATGTATCTCACAGACTGTGACAGACTGTACACTTCTACAAGCAAGAACCATATCGAATTTATCTTTGTATTTCCTCTATCATCAAACACAGAGCTGGGTGCTCAATAACTATATAGTTGATTGAATGTGTGATTTGATTTCTTTATATAATTAATTATCTAAAATGTATTAATTTTGGAAAAGTCACTTTTATACCTGGTCCTTGGACTATTCTAAAGTATAGCTTTTATGTCATTAATCATGGTTAGATATGAAGGGTGGCCATAACCATCAGCCTCCTTATTTGATGTCTGTGAGATTTGATGTCTTTTTCTTCTTTTTATCTTCCCATCTCTCCTTATCGTGCTTATTCTTTCATTTATCTTCTTATACATGTGAAGTATATTTATAACAGCTGTTTTAGTGTACTTATCTACTAATTCTGTTATGTGTGATGTTTCTAAGTTCTTTCAATGGATTTTTCTCCTTGTGATGGGTCATATTTTTCTATTTCTTTCTTTGCATGCCTAGTAATTCTTTGTTGGATGCCAGACATTGTGAATTTTAAATTGTTAGGTGCTGGATTTTTTTTGTATTCCTTTAAATATTTTTGAGATTTGTTCTGAGATACAGTTAAATTCCTTAAAAATAGTTTAATTCATGCAAAGGCTTGCTTTTAAGTTTGGATAATTGGGTCTAGAGCAGCCTTTGGCCTGGAGATAATTTTATACTACTGCTGAGGTAAGACCCTACTTGGAACTCTACCCCAGTACATTGCAAGGTTTCCCCTCTCTGGTTATTGGAAATTTGATCGGCTCCCAGAGCTTTGTGAGCTTCAGAAATGGTACCACCTGCTCCTTTTCCATGATTTTTGCCTTGGTACTTCCTTCACATGCCTGATCAATACTCAGCCAAAGACTTGAGGGGAATCATCTGAAGATCTTCAGAGCTCTCTCTCTGATTAGCTCCTTCCTTTCCAGCGCTCGACCTTATAATTTCCTGCTGGTTTGGCCTCCTCAGACACTGAACTCAGGTACACCTCAGACTCTGTTTGGGTTTCTCTTCCCTGAGTTAAATCCTCAAAACTTTCTAGACAGCAGACTGGGACAATCATAGGTTTCACTTCATCTGTCTCTCTTCTCTCAATAATCATTGTCCTGTACTTCCCATTGTCCAATCCCTGAAAACTGTCACTTCATGTATTTTGTCTTACTTTTTAGCTGCTTGAAGCAGAAGGTTTAATTCTATCCCTGTTGCTTCCTCATGGCTGCAAGCAGAAGTTTTCAAAGTCTTTTGAAAACATGTGTGTGTGTGTGTGTGTGTGTGTGTGTGTGTGTGTGTGTGTGTGTTTCCCTAGGGACATAATCAGTATAAATCTGAGGCTATGCTATGAATGGCTTTACTAGGAATACTGAAGATAATCGTAATAACTCTACCAGTTATTGAGCACCTAGTATGTACCAGATACTCTAAATACCTTGCTTCATTTAATCCTCTGCTAGCGAAATATTATTAACCCCATGTTACACATAAGGGAACTGAACTTGGGTGATGTTAATTAACTTACCTAAGGTTAGCCAGGTAGAGTGAGGCAGTGCTGGAATGGAAATCCAGGGGTCTGGCTGCCTAAACTGTTTCCACTCTATCAGGAATTGGGGGGAAGTGATTAAAACAAAACCTCCTACATTTTTGCCTCAGGCCAGCCCTATCTTTACACTTTTACTTTTCTTTTTTTTTTTTTCTTTTTTTTTTTTTTTTTGCTGTATGCGGGCCTCTCACTGCTGTGGCCTCTCCCGTTGCGGAGCACAGGCTCCAGATGCGCAGGCCCAGCGGCCATGGCTCACGGGCCCAGCCGCTCCGCGGCACATGGGATCCTCCCAGACCGGGGCACGAACCCGCATCCCTTGCATCGGCAGGCGGACTCTCAACCACTGCGCCACCAGGGAGGCCCTACACTTTTACTTTTAAAAATAAATACCTTAGGTGGAAATATATCTTGGGGGGTAGGAAGGAGTGATGATTATAGAGATTTTTTGTATTGCGTTGAAATTTAAAAGATTTCAATTATTTAATTTTATGCGTATCATTTATTGTGCTTGAAATCTGGAGATTTCCATTAAAAGTTACAAGTTTAGGACTTGGGGTCCAGTGATCTAAGATCTGTACTAAAGTTTAACAAGGAAAAACTTAGTAATACAGAGTTGACTGCTGTGAATAAGACCGTGGTGGTCATGCCCTCCAGTTAATGTCAGTAATCAAAAATGAACATAAATATAGGGCAAATATGTACATTTCAGTCTAAAAATAAGTAAAGAAAGCTCTCCCAAAGGGAAAAAGAAACTTTGAACTTGTCAGTGATTAACACAGATCAGATGGACTTGAGTCAACGTATTCACTTTTGGGAAGGTACCAAATCCGGAGCGGGTGGGCTGGTTGATTTGGTAACATGGGTGGAGGAAGTTCTCGGCCGAAGGATTCTATTGATGCTTTCCCAAAGAGTGGGAGGCAAAGTTATCTGGTGAGGTTAGGTGGGCTGATGAGGAATGAAAAGTTTGAGAAGGGAGAGCCCTTGAAGGCAGTTGCTGGAGGAGTGAGAAGAAGCTGACTGTGGAAATTTAGGAAGGTTGATGAACACTCATTGCAAGCCTGTCATGATTTCCCCCAGCAGTGTTGTATGTTCCCAGTGGGGGGGGGGAGGCGGGGCACAGAGAGAAGGAGGGTGGCTTTTATCCAGGTTGGGTTTCAACAAGTGGCTGAAATAAAAGGACAAGGGCACAAAGTGGATATGATGAGCATTGCAGGAGAGTCATTATGGAGCCAGACCCCACAGTCCTACAAGACTGGGGGCAGAGCAGTGAAAAGGGGAGGACTGGTGTCAGGGAGAACGTGGAGGGCCCCTGGATGGGAGAAGCTGGTAAGGGCAAGCAGGAGGGGGGAAGGGTTGGAAGGTGTGAGCGAGAAAGGGGAGTTAGCTGATAACAGCAATAAATGGGGACCCTTTCTGTGGTCTTTGCAAAGAAAAATCCTTTTCATTAGAAATTGATGAACTCTCTCTCTGCAAGAGGCAGATGGTGGCTTTAGAGCCTGAGGTCTTGGGTTTGAATCCAGGCTCTTTCCATTAGCTGTATAAATTTGAGCGACGTATTTCCCTTCTTTGAATTCGTCTGTCTGTAGAGGGGACATAATACTCTCAACATCAGAGAACTGTTGCAGTTTCCACAATGGGTAATGAAAGTGTGAGACATGGTGTAGGGATCCAAAGTGTTAGTTTCCTTTACCCACATTGGAGGGCAGTGTAGGGAGGAGTAGTGGGGTGGGAGCGATCTTGGCCGACTCTCTATTTTAAGGGAAAGAAAGAAGAAGACGTGGCCCCTCTGAACAGTGATTCCCTTGTTCTGACTTTTCTCCTGTCTAGGAGCAGTGACAGCCCTTCTCCTCTACAAGCCAAGTGGAGGCATCCCCATGTACCAGAGCACACCCATAAATTGTAGCTCTGTGACAGTATTACTCAAAGTAATTTCCACAAGTCACTGTGTCAACTGTAGATTCCAGGGCCTCTTTCAAACCTTCTGAGACATGAGGCCCGGAAATGACAACTGAAAACTTGAGAACTTAACTCCTTGGAGTACTTCAGGGCCTGGGCTAGTGGGGAAACAAAGCAAAACAAAATACCCCGTTAGGCCTGGGAATGGGTAGGGAAACTTGTCTGATGCTACATTTCCCTGGTCCTAACTGTAACATAATTTTACAACGGATTTTTTTGGTAAAAGTACCCGAGCCATAAAGTACCTAAAAGGGAGCTGCCAATGCAAATCTAAAAAACATATTTTGAACATCTACTATGTTCAAGCACTGTGTATCATCTTATCTAACCAGGTTTTATCTTGGAGAAAAAGGTCTTGGGCATCAAGATACACATCCTTGAACTATAATAAACTATATTTTCCTCCTCATTAGGGACATTTACTTGTTCTCATAGAAAGCACATCTTTGACCTTGAAGCTTTACTTCTGCAGGTTTATGCCTGTAGGCTAAAAGACACTTTATCCTTAAGAGCAAGGGGAAATACTGTAGTCTTCAAGTTCACTAAGGCTTTGCAACAACGAGGGTATCTTTAAAGAAACATTCCTCACTTCACTGGCTGGAACTCTTGTGGCCTCCATCAGTTAATGCTTCCTAGCCATGTACTCTATCTCAGCAGGAAAAATAGGCCTCACGCTCTAATGCGAGGCAACTAAAGTCTCCGCAGGGGACCCTCTCTCAGAGTGAATTACTGCTGACGAGGTTCTAACCAGAGACATTTTCATGAACTGGGCAATCACTCAAAAATGCTCATTTTCTGTTTTCAAAACTTTGTGGCCTCTCTCGGAAACCATGTATTTGAGGACGTCTTTTTGAATGTGTTCATCCCCAGCTGTGAGAAAATGCTGCCTTGTCATGGGTAGGAAAAAAGCAATTTAGGGAAATAATAGAGGAAGATGATGATGTCATACGTGTCTGGATTTCTATGTCATCCTCGCTGGGGCTTGGCTGGGAGAGGGACAGGCCAGAGGCTCTGCAGGGGCCAGAGGAGGCCCTGACTGACTAGAGAAGACTGGGAAGGCAGGAAGGTGCCGGAAAAGCCGGTCAGCATCATATAGGGAAGCAGAGTGCTGAGGGCCCTGGAGGCTGGGTGTGAATCCCCCTCTGCGCTGTCACATGGGGGCTAATTGACCATGGGCCAGTTGCACAGGTCCCGAGGGCCTTGCTATGCCCACCTGTCAAAGGAGGGTGTCCAGGTTCTCTTAAAGGTCTGAAATACTAGATTTAGGAAAATCCTCAAAATTCGAAACATAAGCCCTTACTATGCACAGTGACTAGCATCCAGGTAATATCTTGAGGAAATAAAGCAGGATGGTAACTTTTAACAAGAACTATAGGAAGAGTATCTCTATAATTGAGGTAATCTTTCTGGCGGCAGTGATGGTTTTTATTTGTTTGTTTGTATATTTGTTCTTTAATGGACCCAGAGAGCCCCTGCAGAGTTAATCGCACACCCAGCCACGAAAGTGATGTGGGAGAATTATTGTAAGGAACTTTAATCTTTCTAGGCTTTGAAGAAACAACTTGCAACAGAGGGAAGACAAGTCCTTTGGCAGAGCCATGGCATCTACTCAGTAACCAATAACCCAGGGCAAGCGTGAAGGTGAGAGTCGTGTAGATGCTAGAAATCATGTCTCAGTTCAAGCAACCTTGGGAGCAGGGTGAACAGGGCCTTCTGTAGCTCACCTTTTCCTATCAACAGAGGGTAATAGGGTACAGACTATCTAAAATCCTAAGTAAGCGGCCTTGTTTGTTTGTATTTGTAGTTTCTCTTGGTTGTGGCTGTATCTGATTTATGAATTGTCAGTTCCTTAAGGAAAATTAGGAACTTTGTAAACACATGAGTAAGGAGGAACCAGAAGTGTCTGGTTTCGTTTTCCCACCCACCTCCCTTCACAAAGCTCTTGCTGTTCCCGAGCCCAGGCTTAAACTGAGGAAAAAAGCCAACACAGCATCCGTGCAGCCCTTTGCACGGTCGATGTGTGACAGGCTCCTTTTTTTTTTTTTTTTTTTTGCGGTATGCGGGCCTCTCACTGTTGTGGTCTCTCCCGTTGCGGAGCACAGGCTCCGGACGCGCAGGCTCAGCGGCCATGGCTCATGGGCCCAGCCGCTCCGTGGCATGTGGGATCTTCCCGAACCGGGGCACGAACCCATGTCCCCTGCATTGGCAGGCGGACTCTCAACCACTGCGCCACCAGGGAAGCCCCCGGGCTCCTTTTTTGAGTGAGTAAACCACGTGTTCTGTTTTCAGCGGCCTCCTGCTGGGGCCCATGCTTAGGAAGGAAAAGGAAATAAGGCCAAGCCTGTTCCAGTCATGTTCATAAGAACCTGAAAACAAGACATGGGGCAAAAAATAACTGAAATAAGAATCATTATTAAGAATTATTAAGAACCATTAATAAGGATCATTAAGAATTTATCGTAACATGGTATCCATTGTATGGGAAGGTAAGAGCTCCAACTCAGTAGAAATAAGATTTGGGCGTTAGAAAGGACTTTAGATAGTAATATACTGGTGTTTAGGGTTTAATTTTTCAGAGAGATTTCAGATACCATATTTCATTTAAACCTTAGTGATCCACTCCACAGTGGCAAATGTGTCTTATACTATTCCCATGCAGACGTTACTAACCTATCAGGACCCGCTTTCCTACTGAAGTAGTATGTGTTTTTATATGTCAACATGGCACTCCAGGCAGTCAACACCAGTACAAACGTGAAGAAAACATTCTGCTGACCCTAATCTGGTCCAGCCCGTGCATTTCATGGATGAGGAGACAAGGTCTGGATAGGGTCTAGTTAAGTTCTACAGAATAATGTATCTTGACTGTTTTCTCCATCTTTGATAGGTGGAGAGGACCATCCAGGCAGTCTTACCTCTTTCCTTCCCCACCTGGTGAAGAACGTGCCAGGTCTGGGAGTGCCATTGTATTTTCCACTGAATGAAACTGGTTATAAAGCAACAACTAAGCTCTAACCTTGGCTGCTTAAGCACAAGACTTAATAGGAGACTACATTTTTCATTCATTCACTGTAAGAGTTTTGTGTACATTAAAGTAAAGGGAAAGCCTATTGATATCTCCCAAGGCAATTGAGATATGGATAAAATTAATGAACCATGCTCATTTCTCCACATTTATAATCAGAGTCTCCATAACTCTTCCTTGTTAAATTTTATATTCTGGTTACTTCATTTTCCCTGGGAGACCATGCTTACTCATCCATCCTTTCCTCATGCTGTATCTGCATGTATATCCATGTCCATCGGTCCACCCATCCCTTCTTCCTTCCACCCAATCTGTATCTTCTACTTGATGCTAAGCCTTTTAAGGGAAAGAACTATGTTTTATTCATCTTTGTGCCCAGACACCTCCCAGCACAATGCATGTTCAGTAAATATTTGTAAAAGGAATTTTTTGCCTTTGATTTCTTGCCCCTTTACCTGCTCTCTTTCTATTAGAATGGTACAAACCATTTGTACCCCCTTTTTCTCCTATTTGAAAAAAAGAAATTAAAAAGTACCTTCCTTAAAGACTTATGATTATCTTTTATCAGGTCGTAGACCCAAGTACTCACAGCAGACAGCTCTAAGACTGTGTAAGTTTCTTGTTGCTACTTGTACTTCCAGCCAAAGACATATCAAAGGGGTGAAGCGCTATTGTGTTTGGGCTGAAAATGAATTTCCTTCCAGCAGCAATTCAGAAGCATACAGTGCTTCATTTTCTTTCCTCATATTATTTGTGGTTCACCTTTTTTATATAAATTATTTATAACAACTAATATAAATATCAGAAATATCCGCAGAGCTGTGCCCGGCTTTGCCTCAAACTCCTTGGTACCAACTGACAGTGGTCAAGATTGGGGATCCACCCCACTCCAGTAGCAGCCTCACCCCTCACACCTTTTGTTTGTTTGTGTATTTGTTTGTTTGTTTGTTTTGTGTGAGGACAGAGAGAATAACGCAGAGAAGGGATTTCTTTAAGAGACTTCTCAGGAGAGTCATGCTTTTTGTGCTTTGACTGAAAAAACAAATCGGTAAAGAAAATACTAGCCTTTAAGGAAAAACATATTATAATTTTTAAAGTATATGTAAAAATAAAGCCAAAATATGCAGAAAGTATTGAAACTAAAATTTTATTCTCAAGAAAATGGATTTTTGAATTAATATTGCCCCCTCCCAATTTTAGGGATTCCGTACTATTTCTCATTGTATAAAATGACAGTATCCATCTGTTTTCCCTCCTTCCATCCATCCGTCTGTCCCTCCCTCTCTTCCTTCCTTCCATGCCTCCCTCCCTCTTTTCCTTCTTTACTTGTTGTCCACCTTTCACTGTGAAGAACTAAAGTTATTTCTGCCCTCATGGAGCTATTATCCAATGGTGGAGACAGATAGTAAGCAGGTAAATTAATAAGTACGTCATTACAAACCATAATAATTACTAGGAAGGAGATAGTAGGATGCTGCAACAGTAGAGCACAAAGGAATTCTACCATAGATCTTCATGGAATCAGGTCAAAATTTAGCCTGAGAGGGGGCTTCCCTGGTGGCGCAGTGGTTGAGAGTCCACCTGCCGATGCAGGGGACACGGGTTCATGCCCCGGTCTGGGAAGATCCCACATGCCGCGGAGCGGCTGGGCCCGTGAGCCATGGCCACTGAGACTGTGCATCCGGAGCCTGTGCTCCACAATGGGAGAGGCCACAGCAGTGAGAGGCCCACGTACCACAAAAAAAAAAAAAAAAAAAAAAAAAAAAAAATTTAACCTGAGATCCTGAAGGATGAGGAGGAGTCAGCTCTGGAAAGAGTGGAAGGAAGAGAGTTTGAGGGACCCTAAGGGCAGAAGGAGCTTGACTTGCTTGAAGAACTACTGGAAGACCCGTTTATGGGATGCAGTGGAAACTGTTATGAGAAGATTTATAGAGGTGGTTAGAGGCCCTGTGCATCCTAAGAAAGGGTCTGGACTTAATTCTAAGATCAACTGAAGGTTTGTTACTCATACATTCATTCATTCACTCACTCAACTAAGAGGAGACTCCATGACTGAATTAAAGGAGATGGGTTTCGGTGCTGGGGTGGGGATGGAAGCAAGGGAATCGGTAAAGAGACCTTGCGAGTCCCAATAAGAGGAGAAGAGTGAGTGTGGCCTCCACTGGGGGATGGGAGTGAAGTTGGAGAGATGGGGACAGACCCGTGATACAGTTTTGAGGTAGAGGCCTCAGGACTGTGTGATTAGATGAGAGGGGAATGAGGGAGAAAGGGGAATCAAGATGGATCCCAAGTTCCTAGCTCAAGAAACGGGGTAAGTAGTGGTGGCGCTTCATGAAACGAGAAATACAAGAGGAACAAATATAGGGGAGACTCGTGTATCAGATCTGTACATCTTAGATCTGAGTTCTCGTGAGAAATCTAAGTGATATGACTTAAACAGAAGGAGATACGGGTCTGGGGTGGGAGACATGGGGCAGACACATACACATACAGGGATGCCTGTGTTCATCAGCACGTGGAACATAGCCGCCGCCATGGTTGTACGGGAAACGGCATGAAGAGAATAGAGGCAGGGGAGGGGGGCGGAGAAGGCTTGGAAAATCTCCAGCATTTAAAATTTAGAAAGAAGGCATAAGTCAGTCAGGGGGGTTGAGAAGGAGCAGCCAGAAAATTAGCAGGAAACAGAAATGTGTGACCTAATGGGGGCCAAGCCACATTTCTCAGCCACGGAGCAGCCACAGGAGTGATTTCTTCTAAGAGGTCAAGTAAAAAGACTGAAGTGGGGAGATCACTCACTGGTGATCTTAGGAGAGCTAATTCTACTTGTAGGGGTAGAAGCCAGGTTGGTGGGTTAAAGATTGAACAGAAGGATCAAGCGAGATGGAGCCAGTGAAAAGCCAAAATGAGCTACACAAAGAAAAGAGATTTTTAATAGTAATAACACCCTGATGATATTGATAGATGCACTACTTTTCATTTTTGCTTCGTATTTAAATTTGGACCAACTCTTAAACCCCCTTCCAAAAAGAGCAAAAAAAAGAGGGAGGGAGGAAAGAAGAGGGAGAATAATGACAAACTTAAAGCAGAAACATTTTGTATAGTCAGCTCTTTGAAGATGTTTGTCTAGAAAGAGAGCAGATAAATTTAAAGGTAACTTGAGGGAGATATGGGATCAAGAGAAAATGAAGATGAGCTCAGATGTAACAGTACACTTTTGGAAATGGTCCCTTAGATAGGAAAAAGTATTTGATTCAGGACAGAGGGACTAGTGTAAAAAGTAGAGTCCTTGAGAAAAAAGAGCCCCAAAACCCTTGATGTGAGCCAAGCTCTTCAATCCACATTACAGATAGTAAAACTGAGGCATAGAAAAATAGTGAATCCTTGGTCTGGGATCAAACAATGAGCCACTGAGAGGGAGGATTTTAAAGCTCGAAATGAAACACATTCTTGACTGACACAGTCTTGTAATTGCCAAAATTTGTATATACTGACTGAATTTTTTTCTTTTCTTTTTATTGGAGTATAGTTGCTTTACACTGCTGTGTCAGTTTCTGCTGTACAGCAAAGTGAATCAGCCATACATATACATATATCCCCTCTTTTTTGGATTTCCTTCCCATTTAATCACCACAGAGCACTGAGTAGAGTTCCCTGTGCTCTACAGTAGGTTCTCATTAGTTATCTATTTTATCCACAGTAGTGTATATATGTCAATCCCAATCTCCTAATTCATCCCACCCCTCCCTTCCCCCTTGGTATCCATAAGTTTATCCTCTATGTCTATGTCTCTATTTCTGCTTTGCAAATAAGTGCATCTATACCATCTTTCTAACTTCCACATATGTGCATTAATATTCGATATTTATTTTTCTCTTTCTGACTTACTTCACTCTGTATGACTGTCTCTAGGTTCATCCATGTCTCTGCAAATGACACAATTTCATTCCTTTTTATGGCTGAGTAATATTCCATTGTATATATACCACATCTTCTTTTTCCATTCCTCTGTTGTTGGACATTTAGGTTGCTTCCATGTCTTGGCTATTGTAAATAGTGCTGCAGTGAACATTGGGGTGCATGTATCTTTTTGAATTATGGTTTTCTCAGTGTATATGCCCAGTAGTGGGATTGCTGGGTCATATGGTAGTTCTATTTTTAGTTTTTTAAGGAACCTTCATAACTGTTCTCCGTAGTGGCTGTATCAATTTACATTCCCACCAACAGTGCAAGAGGGTTCCCTTTTCTCCACACCCTCTCCAACGTTTATTATTTGTAAGTTCTTTGATGATGACCATTCTGACCAGTGTGAGGTGATACTTCATTGTAGTTTTGATTTGCATTTCTCTAATAATTAGTGATATTGAGCATCTTTTCATGTGTTTGTTGTCCATCTGTATGTCTTCTTTGGAGTAGGTCTTCCACCCTTTTTTTGATTGGGTGGTTTTCTTTTTTGATATTGAGATGTATGAGCTGTTTGTATATTTTGGAGATTAATCCTTTAGCAGTTGCTTCATTTGTAAATATTCTCTCCCATTCTGAGTGTTGTCTTTTCACCTTGTTTATGTGCAAAAGCTTTTAAGTTTAATTAGGTCCCATTTGTTTATTTTTGTTTTTATTTTCATTACTCTAGGAGGTGGGTCAAAAAAGATCTTGCTGTGATTTATATCGAAGAATGTTCTGCCTGTGTTTTCCTCTTAGAGTTTTATAGTGTCTGGTCTTACATTTAGGTCTTTAATCCATTTTGAGTTTATTTTGGTGTTAGGGAGTGTTTTAATTTCATTCTTTTACATGTAGCTGTCCAGTTTTCCCAGCACCACTTATTGAAGAGGCTGTCTTTTCTCCACTGTATATCCTTGCCTCCTTTGTCATAGATTAGGTGACCATAGGTGCGTGGGTTTATCTCTGGGCTTTTTATCCTGTTCCATTGATCTATATTTCTGTTTTTCTGCCTGTACTCACTGAATTTTTGCAGACATTTCCTTGATAAATAACAAAGCAATGACGACAGGTGTTCACTGAAGTTATTACTGGGCACCGCCATCTAGTGCGACACCACTGCTCTCTTTCGTGTAATCTCTCCTTCTGAAGAGTGATTTTACATGTCTAAAGTTCATTTATATGCCTTGATTTCATATCTTTGTGCTGTAACTCATTCTAAATATTTACTTTGGTTAATTAATTGATTATTGTGAAACCCATTGTAGTACACACGGCTTTTAGAAACGATGAGAATTATTACTTCTCTTGCTGTGAAATAATAAGGCCTCACCTCCATGTTGGAACCTGCTCTCCAAGGATACACAACACTGGTGAATAATAGATCTCTCACAATCCTCACCTCCGTTTAAGCATTCACATTGCATCTTATATCTGCATATAAGTTATTTTTGTCTGTTCTTTCACACATGCTAGGTCAGAGGACCAACAAATCATTTCTCTTTCTCTCCCCACCCCACTGTCTCTACCTCTTCCCCCTCCCCCTCCTTCTCTCTCCCCTCCCCCCAAAAACACCACCCCCCCAAATAGAGTGGGAGCAGTATTATCCATTATTCCACAGAAAATACGGAATTACTCCCCAGACCCTAGTGGTTTGCCTCCGTGAAATGGAGCTCTATGCCTAAACAAAGAGATATTTTACATAAACAAGATGACTGTATTTAGCCTTATGGAATTCTAGTAAACACTAGTAAAGGATTTGACTTTTACTTGCTGGGCATATGAATTTAGGGGTAGTAAGAGTAAATCTCTTAATCTCTGTGACCTTCATGTTCCTTATTAGAAAGTGGGCCTATCGATAATATCTATCATGATATCTTTTCTTTCAGGGATCAGATGTAGTGTGTATTATATAATTTTGAAAAGGAAATTAGGAGAGGCCTTGGAATCAGTAAAGCCCTTTACACGCTTTAAGTTTTTTAACTATCCAAGTTTCTAGAACTCGGAAAGTTGAAATACTAAGTTTCTAGAACTGACTCAGAGGAATGAATGTTTTAAATTTTGATGTTGCCAAATTGTCCTCGACAAAAGTTTCACCCATTTTACACTTTCACCAATAGTGCATATTTAAAAGCACTTTAACCTTTACTCTCTCTCTGGGTGAAAAAGATCTCACACATCGATTTGCATTACTTTGACTGCTCTGTTGGTAATCTTTGAGCTGTTCCCAAGTTTCAAATAGCATAAGTAACTCTGCAGTTAATATCTTGGACTTTTTATTTCCCATTTGGAATATTTCTTTAAGGTCAGTTTCCAGGTCAGCAGATGATATGGTCATTTCAGTTACTCTGGAGGCATCACAAATTATTTTTGAAAGGGCTTTACAATTTCTACCCTCATCAGAGATGGCTGAATGTTTTCTTTTTAGCATCCTTGCTCACTCTGGGTGTTGTTGAAATTATGTCTGCTAATTTAGTAAACAAGAGTTCTGCCTTCTTTGTATTGCCCAGGAGCCATAATTTAAAGGGCCTCCTAATGGTCCCACAGCCAGATGGAAGCCTGCAGTGACACCAGAGGTGTTTTTTCTGTTCTTTCACCTGCTAGTTAATAATTAGGCAATATTTCCAGGCTCACAGTTGGATCAGATTGAACTGCTCCTGCTGAGCTGTTAATGATTCAGAAACACCTCCCCCTACCTCTCCACCCACCTAAATTCTACCAGGTCCTCCGAGGGCACCTCCAGTCCCAGTCCATTCAAATAGCCTCCCCTGGTAGCTTGGGCCACCTGTGGTGTTGCCCTTCCCCTTCCACACCAAGGCAACGATTGCTCTTACCATGTGGTTTGACCCTGGGCTATGGTCAATTTGTTTCCATTATTTGTTCTGCTGATAGGATTTTGTAAAATGGATACACTCCACCTGCCAGAGGATGCTCACACCAGGCCTTTTCTCTTTAGTAGGTTTTCCTCTCTGTGAGCAGAGACTCTGCCTAGCACAGTGCTAGACACACAGGGATGCATAATTTACATGGATTGTGGTATTTGAAAGGAATCCAACGTCAGACAGATTGTACTCCAAAGAGTAATGGAGTGCAAGAAAAGCCATCCTCTCCCCCTCAAGTCATTTCCAGAACTCAGGACAAGCACAGCAGATTTATGATTATACTTCATCTTCCAACATTATTGTTTTCAGATCATTCTGATTTGTTCTTTAGGTACCGTCCCCTCGTGGTCTTTTCTTGCTTAGTCTTCTGGCTTTTTCCAGTGAGCAAGACTAGTTTCTCCTCAAACAAAATAGTTAAAACATTCTCACACATGGGTTGAGTTTCTTCTCTACTTAGATCATGTCTCTTAAGTGACACGGATCCACTTAATCCTGGCAGCCTTCATTGTTATTGACTCCGTCTCTAATGTTAGTGTTTTCCAGCTCTGCTGTTTTCAGAATATACCTGTTCGTGTCATTCATGTGTCTTTTATTAGTCATCTCAGGTTTCACTGACATACTGAGCTTCTCCGGCTGGGGAGAAGCTGCCACCCGCTTGTGGCTAACTCTGCTTCCCCAGCTTCAAGCACTTCTAAGTCGTGATGGTTCAATTTTACCTCCTCTGCCATGATTTCTAAGCCACTGATTCTCTAGAGTGAATCCTTGGCAAATGCCCAAAAACACCGGTATGTAGGGGTGTGTGTGTGTGTGTGTGTGTCTGTGTGTATACATGTTTGTGCATATGTATATATGTTTATAAATGTATGTGTGTTTATATAGTCACATATACATTCATGTATATATACATATATATGTGTGTGTATCTATATATCCTCTAGCGATTAGAATAAAATTAAAACTACAGAAGTTTTCAAATCTTTTTAACGTTAAAACACTCTTGAATGATCACTGAAGCAGAAAGTCATAAAAGATAGTGATTATCCAGTTGAATAGTAGGGATGAGGGGGTTCTTGGGAGCACATTTCAAAAACCATGATCTGTCCCCCTGCTGTTGATTTCACATCTCTTCACTGTACCCTTTGCCCACCAGGTTCCAGCCACACTGGCCTCCTTGTACTTCTGGAACGTGCTAAGCTTGTTCCTGCCCTCGGGCCTTAATCTCCTCACCTAGAGCTTCCCACTTCCCACAGCCTGACCCCTTGTTATTAGGAGCTCAAATCAAAAGTCACGTTTCCAGGGAGACCTTCCTTCACCAGTCAGATGGCTTCCTCCCTCCTTTCCACCTCCAGGTAACTCTGTTACATCCCTACACCCGGCACTTACCACTACCTGAAAGTAGCTTCTTTCCTTATGGTTTATGTTCCACCAATTCCCCACCAGGAGGTGAGGCTCGGCAGAGGAGAGGCCACTCTGTCCTTAGAAGGCACTTATTAATATTTGCTGGGGTAAAAATATATTGATGAGACATTAGCTCTAGAGGACTTGAAAACTTTCATACAATTTCCTTCTCTCATTTCTAAATCCATTAGGGTTTATTTTTTAACCTCCCAATTTTTAAAAATGTGTTTCACAAGCTTTTTCTGTAGTTAATGTTATCAGGTCAAGTTTTGATATTTGAAGTCTGATTGCTGGTAGGAATTTGAAAGCCCATGGTCAAAGGGTACTACAAAGAATAAGATGTGTTAAAATCAGTTCTAAACATTTTAAAATAGCACCTGAAGAGAAGTTTTACTTACTAAAGTATTAAGTAGAATTTTAAAGTTCATTTCCCCAAAGGAACCATCACGTTCTTGTACCACTTAAATTATAATGCCCAAAAAGTAATTTTATTTCTGATTTTTTAACTAGAAATTAAACAAAAAGCTAAAAATTTTATATCCAAGTAAACAATGGCTGGTAAACAGTGGTTTGTTAATATTACTATTTGGTGAACATTGGTTTTTATCACTTTTCTCCCAGTTGTAGATTTACTGAATGGGAAGCAGCTATTAAGCACATCATTTGTTTGGAAAAAACAATATGTTAATAGAGTATTGTAATTTGTATTCTCTTAATTCCTTTATCATAGAGGAGTCTGTCCATGCTGAACTGGACTCCTAGTTCTAAAAATTATTTTATGTAAGGTTAAATTTTTAATAGGCCTACTCATCCAATCCTAAATAATCCTCTTGGGAAAACAACATCAACACTGTTACAAAGAAATTATATACATTATCAGCATATCTCAGTAATGACATGCTCAATGACATGGAGGGGTGTGTAACATGAATCCTGTCTCATCAGTTTCCCAACTAAGATAGGGATTTTTTTTAAAGGAACTTGGAACATACAGAGAAAAATTTTATAGCATAGTTTTATTATAAAAATTTTGAGTACATAACAGTTATCTTTAGAAGAAGAATATTGTAATCTAAGGGCTCAGAATAACCACTCATATCAATGGATTTACTTCCGGTCACTTTTTTTACAAAAGTATAAACAAATGTATTTGATACTAAAAATATGGTGTCGTTTCAAATATATAATTGTTTATCACTTTTTCTTACCAGGGAGGAAAAAGACATAATTTTCTCATGTCAGTAAATATTCTTTGGATGCGTAATAGTAGACTTAGCCACGTGTCATGTCGGCCCATTCCTTAAATCCTTGCTAAAACCGCTATTATTGTAATTTAAACCTTTGCTAATGAGTGAAAAGAATCTTGCTTTTCTTTGAACCGTTTCAAATCTTTTTTTTCCAGTTTTATTGAGATATAATTGACATTCAGCATTATATAAGTTTAAGGTACACAGCACAGAGATTTAATTTATATATATCATGAAATGATTGCCACGATAGGTATAGTTAATATTCATCATCTCATATAGGTGAGAAAAATAAATAAATAAATAAATAGATTGTTCCTGTCTTGAGAACTCCTAACAGCTTTCCTATATAACACACAGCAGTGTTAACTCTAGTCACCATGTTGTTCATTACTTATTCATCTTCTAACTGAAAATTTGTACCTTTGAACCACCTTCATCCAATTCCGCCTCTCCCCACCCCTCATCTTTGGCAACCAGAAATCTAATCTCTTTTTTATGAGTTTGGACCTTTTCAAAATCTTAATTGATTATACGCATCTATTTCTCCTCTGGTGAATTACCTGTTTGTTCTCTACTGAAACATTTTCCTTTGTTTCTTTTTGACTTATTAGTGGTCTTTCCATATTAGGGGCTTTGCCCTTTTATATGTCATATATATATATATATATATATATGTTGCATATATTTTTAATAGTTACAATTTGAATTTAATGTAGGCTACTATGTTTTAATAGAATTGTTACTTTATATAAAAGTTAATCATGGTAAGTTTTCTTGAGAATCTTGAGAGTATTCTGATAGCTATGAGCTTGTTGATAGTATAAGATCAAATTTTCTCCTGCTTATAACTACTTCTTAATTTTTATTCATGAAATACTCCAAATATACATTAACATGCACTCATTTATGCATCAGTCAGAGGATCCTTCCCTCCCACTGGGAAACAGGAAGACTTACTCTATATCTTGATGCTACAGGTCCTTCCAACCCCGTGAGACCTTGATGCCACCATGCCACATATTTCTTTGCTCTGTGCTTTCTACATAATATCCTTCCCTGAGGAAGTAAACACTAAACAGCCTGATGTGAATTATGGTACCAGGTAGGGATCAAGGAAAAAGCAGAAAAAAAAAATCATTATCATTTCAAGTATATTCTCCTGACAGACAGAGATGGCTCGGCAATACTGATGCTATATCCGTGTTCAGGTATGACAAGGGAAGTATGTTTCACCCAGCAGTACTTGAGACTGTCCTTGTTTTAATAATTTCGAAAGACTGTGCATTGTTGGAAACTCTGCCTTCTGAAAGATTTGTTTTCCTCCTGAACGGCTTTGCTCAGAACACAGCACCACTTTGTGGGTTGAAAAACCGCCTGGCAGCGTGGCAAAACCATGGGCTAAGAGTCAGACTCTGCCAGGCTCTGTGCAGAAATGCTCTTACCATCCATGTGAGCTGAGGCAAAGTATTTAACTTCTCTAGACCTGAGTTTCCTTGTCTCGAAAATGGGAGTTCTCTCATCTGCTTCTTGGGGTTGCGATGGGAATTAATAATATAGTGTATGTGATGCCTTTGCAGTGTATGCAAAGGTACTCAGTAATTGGCGGTATTAGTATAATTATTATTTGGTAAACTGGTTTTGTATAGTTCGCTTTCCAAGAAGATTTTGCTGCATCATTAGAAGAAGTACTTCTATGTCTTATTCCTACTGTGCTTGTCAGGAGGAGGCAGCTTAGAGATGTTTCTGTCATCCATTCTCCACAACTGCGGTTGTGTCAGCAAAGCCGTGTTAATAGTAATAATTGCTTACATTCATTGTGTATGTGCCAGGTATTTTGCCAAGCATCTTAGAGTTATCATCTCATCTAATCCTCATCTAATGAAATAGGTGCTAACAGTACCTCATTTTTACAAACAAGTACCCCCAAGGCACAGAGGGGCTAAGGAATCTGTTCTGAGCCACAATGCACAGCCAGACAATACACATGAGCAATCTGGCTCCCCTGCCCATCAGTCTCCTGCATTTTGTTGTGCTTCCTCCCTGGAGTGGCAGCCTTCCTGTTTTGAGACATTTAACTCAGAAAGGTGCTGAAAGAAGAGAAGGAGGATGCTCAGAGTTGAGCGTCATTAACCAGCAGGGTGGTGACCAGAAGAAGCAAAGCCACTGCCAAACAAACTCCATGCATTCTGCTAACAACAAACTGGCTTTGTATTTCTTTCAATAAAGAGTCTCCACAGTGCCGGGAGAATTCCTGTCGTTGGTAATGGTGTCATTTCTTCTTTTCCTGAGAACCCTTTTCTGTAATTGCAGCCCTATAAACAGCAGCAGCAGGAGACCACAAGGGAAGCCTTTGTTGATAGTACTGTAGGGTCTGTTGCCTTTGAGTAAGTAAATAGACCTTATTTATTAATAAGCAAGTAGAATTTATTTAAAATACTAATTGTGAGGGAAGCAGTGGAAGGATGTGTGGATTTCCCATTGGATTACAAACTGAAAAGAATCATATTGTAGTATTAACAAGATCTAAACTAGCTTTGCCTTAATATTCATTTTAGCACCCAGGATAAGGACGTTGCTCTCCTCAATTCTATTTTAAAATCTGAAATACAAACAGCTTAAGCTTTGCTTGCCTTGAATCATTATTACAGTGAGGTTGAGGCATCTGTGTTTTTCTCATTCTGCTCATGGTTCCAAGGAGACGTCTTAAAATTTAACAAGTTGGGAGAAGAAGTTCTGTGGAGGAAATTCAGATATACAGTGACATCTAAAACCCTGCAAGTTGGTATGTTACTTGGGAGACTTTTTCACTCTTGGATTGAGTTGAGAGTGAGAATTAATCTCACCCTACCAAATCATCTATAATTTCTAAAACTGCTCGAGGTCTGGAACCATGTTTCATGCGAAATTTTGCTGAGTTCATCAATAATCCCCAATATGTTTCCTGTTGACTTCTGAGATTTTAGAATTGGCATAATAGTGGGCTGTTTGTTTAAATTTTACTTCATACATCTATGAAGTATTGATATAATCGACACACAATAAACTCTACGTATTTAAATTTCATAACTCAATAAGCTTTGGCATGTGAATACACTTGTGAAATCATCATCACAATCAAAATAATGAACATATTTGTCACACCAAGAAGCGTCCTTGTTCCTTTTGTAAATGCTTCCTCCTGCCTGTTCAAACCCACACTCCCCAACTCCCCAATACCCAGGCAACCATGAATCTTCTATTCATCTCTATACATTATTTTGCATTTTCCAGAATTTTATATAAATGATATCACAGAATGTACTCCATTTCTGGCTTCTTTCACTCAGTATAATCATCCTGGAAATCATCTGTGTTGTCATATATATTGATGGATGAATAGAAGTAGTAAAAGTGGATATCCTTGCCTTGTTTCTGATCTTACAAAGAAAATACAGTTAAGCATGAGGATGCCTCTAGGTTTTATCATCACCTTTATTTGGTTGAGGAAATTTTCTTCAAGTTTTAGTTAGCTAGGAGAGTGGATGTTGGATTTTTTCAAATGCTTTTTCTGCATCTATGGAGATGATTGTGGTTTGGGGGTTTTGTTGTTTTATTTTTTAGTTTTAGTCTGCAACTTTGGTAAATTAAATTGATTTTTTAATGTTAAACCAATCTTGCATTCCTGGAATAAATCCTACTTGGTCATGATGTATTATCCTTTATATGGATCATTAGATTCAATCTGCTAAATTTTTTTATCAAAGTTCATGACAGATACTAATAATTTTCTTTTCTTCTAATGCTTTTTTTCTGGTTTTGGTATCAGTGTAATGTTGGCATCATAAAATGAATTGGGAAATATTGCCTCCTCTTCAATTTTCTGGAAGAATTACTGTTATGTTTTCTTTAATATTTAATTTATACTAGGGTAGAATTCTCTACTGAAGTCATCTGGAATTACAGTTTCCTTATAAGAATGACTATGAATTCAATTCCTTTAATAGATATAGGGCTATATATTTATTTTGACTTTAGTGAGCTTCAGTAATGTGTGTCTTGCAAGGAACCTGTTCCATCCAAGCTGTCACTTTTATTTGCATAAATTTGTTTGCAGTATTAATTTATACTGATTAGGATCTGTAATTATGTTACCTTTCTCATGTCTAATATTAACAGTTTGTATCTTCTATCTATTCCTTCGTAATCCTGGCTGGAAGTTTATCAATTTAATTGATCTTCACAAAGAATTAGCATTTGGTTTCATTGATTTTCTCTATAGTTTTAAGGTTTTATATTTGATTCCTGTTTTATCTTTATTATTTCCTTTTACTGTTTATATTGGGCTTAATTTGCTCATCTTTTTCTCTAGATTTTTAGAGTGGAAGCCAGGTGCATTGATTTGAGACTCTTTTCTAATCAGGCATTTTAGTGCTATAAATTTCCCTCTAAATCTACTTTAGCTGCATCCCATGAATTTTGGTTTGTTGTATTTATTTTCATTTAGTTTAAAATACTTTTTAATTTCTCTTTCGGTTTCTTCTTTGACCCTACAGGTTATTCAGAAATACGTTATTTAGTTTCCAAATATTTGATGATTGGCCAGGTGTCCTTCTGTCATTAATTTCTAATTTAATTCCACTATGGTCTGAGAATACACTTTGCGAGATTTGTATCTTTGTAATTTTATTGAGATTTGCTTTATGCCCCAAATATGGTGTATCTTTGGTAAATGCACCATGTACACTTGAAAAGAATGTGTTTTCTGCTATGGTTAAGAGAAGTGTTCTATAAACGTTACTCAGGTCCAATTGATCCATGGTGTTATTTTAGCTTTCTATATTCTTACTGATTTGCTACCTATTTGTTCTAGCAATTATTAAGAGAGAAGTATTAAAATCTCTCACTGATATTACGGATTTTTCTACCTCATCTTTCCATTCTATCAACTTTTACTTCATGTATTTTTAGTCCTCTTATTCAGTGCAAAAATGTTTGGGGTTTGTTATGTTCTTTTGATTATTTGACTCCTTTATTATTATGAAATGACCCTTTTATCTCTGGTAGCATTTTGTTGTTGTTGTTCCAACATCTACTTTGTCTGACATTAATATAGCCCCCCCCTCCAGCTTTCTTTTAACTAGTATTAGCATGGTATATAATTTAAATACTTTTAACCTATTTATGACTTCAGATTTAACATGAGTTTCTTATAGGCAGCATATAGTTGGGTCTTGCTTTTGTAATCCAGTTTAACAATCTCTGCCTTTTAATTAGGATACTTAGACTGCTTACCTTTAGTATGATTATTGGTACAATTGGGTTAAAATAAATCATACTAATTGGTTTTATTTGTCTATTCTGTTCTTTATGCCATCCTTTCTATTTTCTGTCTTCTTTTCAATTGAGTATCTTTCATGATTCCAATTTTCTCTCTTGTTGGCTTACCACTTCATGTATAGTATAAGAACCATAAACAGTATAATTTTATATCCCCCTCTTATGTGCTATTTGCTGTTATACATTTTACTTCTACATTTATTATGAACCCAAATACATTCCTAGTATTTTTGCTTTTTCATTCAATTATCTTTTAAAGAAATACAAAAATCTCTTTTACACTGAACTACATATTTACCATTTCCCATGTTCTTCATTCCTTTGTGTAGAATAAGACTAAGATTTACATTTTATATCATTTTTTGCTGCCTAAAGAACTTTATTTAATATTATCATAGTGTAGACCTGCTGTGTTGGATTCTTCAGTTTATTATGTCCAAAAATGTCAATATGTTGCTTTAATTTTTGAAAGATATTTTTATTAGGTACAGAATTCTAGATTGACAAAATTTTTTTCCCAGTTCTTTAAAGGTGTCACTCCAGTCTTCTGGCTTGCACTGTTTTCAGCAAGAAATCTGCTGTCATTGTTATCTTGTTCCTCTGTTCATAATACAGCTACTTTTCTCTGGATGCTTTTAATAACTTGTCTTTACCGCTCGTTTTAAATAACTTGATTATGATGTGTCTTGGTAGACTTTTCTTCATGTTTTTTTTTTTTTTTTTTTTTTTCCTTTTGCGGTATGCGGGCCTCTCACTGTTGTGGCCTCTCCCGTTGCGGAGCACAGGCTCCGGATGTGCAGGCCCAGCGGCCGTGGCTCACGGGCCCAGCCGCTCCGCGGCATATGGGATCCTCCCAGACCAGGGCACGAACCCGTATCCCCTGCATCGGCAGGCGGACTCTCAACCACTGCGCCACCAGGGAGGCCCTCTTCATGTTTTTTGTGCCATATATTCTTGAGCTTCTTGGATCTGTGAGTTTATAGTTTTTGTCAAATTTGGATAATCTTCAGCCATTATTTCTTCAAATATTTTTCTGGCTCCACCTCCTTCCTTCAGAGAATGTAATTACAAGTATATTAGGCTACTTGTAGTTGTCCCGCAGCTTTTTTTATATTCTGTTTATTTTTTCTTATTTTTTCCCCCGTGTTTCTAGACAGTTCCTATTGCTGTTTATATTGTCTACAAATTCACTATTTTTTAATCTAATGTTTAATCTGCTGTTCATTTTATTCATTGTGTTTTCATCTCATACATTGTAGTTCTCATCTCTGGAAGTTCAATTGGATTTGTTTTTAATTAAGTTTGACTTATAATTTTTTAATCTTCCATGTCTATTTAACATGTTCAATCTTTATTCCACCTTTTTGAACATATGGAGCACAGTTATAACTACTTTAATATCCTCGTCTACTAATTCTGTCATCTGTCATTTATGTTATTGTTTCTATTGATTTATTTTTCTCTTAATTATAGGTCACATTTTCTTGCTTCTTTGTATGCCTAGTGTATGTTTTCTGTTGCTGTAACTAGTTACCACAAATCTAGTGGCTGAAAACAACACAATTTATTATCTCATTAAGCTAAAATCAAGATGCCATCAAGTCTGCATTCCTCTCTGGAGGCTCCAGGAGAGAATCTGTTTCCTTGCCTTTCCAATTTCTCAGTGCTGCCTGCATTTCTTGGCTTATGTCCCCCTTCCATCTTCAAAGTCTGCAATGGTAGGTTGACTCCTTCTCACATCAAATCATTCTAACTTTCTCTTCTGTCTCCCCTCTTCCCCTTTGAAGGACCCTTATGATTATGTTGGGTCCCCTGGAGTAATCCAGGGTAATCTCTCTATCTTAAGGTCAGCTGATTTGCAGCCTTAATGCCATCTGCAGACTTAATCTTCCTTTGCCATGTAAAATAGCATATTCATAGGTTTGGGTTAGCCTATCATATGTGGTAATTTTTCACTGGTTGCCAAACATTGTGAATTTCACCTTGTTAGGTGCTCAATATTTTTGTATTCCTCTAAATATCCTTAAGGTTTATACTAGGAGACATTTAAGTTAATTGGCAATAGTTTGAACCTTTCAAGGCTTGCTTTGAAGCTCTGTTAATCCAGGGCTCATTTTGCCCTACCACTGAGGCAATACCATTCAGAGTATTCTACCCAGTACCCCATGAATGGTGAGGCTTTTCTACTCTAGCTGATGAGGGCACAAGCTCTCCCCAGCCTTTGTGATCTCTATGGATTGTTTCTTCTAATCCTTTTCAGTGGTTCTTTTCTCAGCCTTAAGTAGTTTCCTCACATGCATTCATCATCAGTTCTCAGCTGAAGGCTCAGTGTGGGTCCTCTTTAAGTCTCCAAGCTATGGATGTGTGTGTGTGTGTGTGTGTGTGTGTACAGGTATGTGGGGGTCCTCTTTTAATCTCTGGGCTCTGTATGTAAGTGTATGTATGTAAGTGTGTACGTGTGTGTACATGCACAGATGTGTGCAGTTCTCTTCTCTCCAGTACTCTGCCCTGCAAGCTCTGATGGGCTTGGCCTCCCCCAACTACTAACTATATCTTAACCCGGGGAAACTGCTGTGCTCCTCCTGGGCTCCTTGTCCCTGTGCTGCGTCCTGGAAACCCTCTCTTGGAAGTGCACTGGGGAGTCACACGGCTCACCTTGTTTGTTTCCCTTCTCTCAGGGATCATTGTCTTGCACTGCCTGATGTCCATTATCTGAAACCATCTTACACACATTTTACCTGGCTTTTTAGTTGTTTCAGGTGGGAGAGCGTTTCCAGTCTCTGTGACTCTCACCTTGCCAGAAGCAGAAGTTAAACATTTGCCACATATCTCATTTTGATAAGGGCAACAGTGATACCCAAATATTTAACAACTGATAGGTTTTGGGCACTGACCAAGCAGAACAGATGCAGGCCTGAAACGGTGATATGGCCATCCTGGTGTTTACCAGCTAAAAGTCAGTACTGTGTAGTGATAAAACCCCATAATCCATCCAGTTCAGGGGTGTGTCATTGACAGTCTTGGTAAGACAAAAGGAGCTTTGCGGTAAGACTGACCTGGGTTTGCGTTCCAACTCTGCCATTGCTAAGTGACGATTTGACTTAAATTTCTTCCCATCCTTAATTTCCCCTGACTGCTGTAGTGAAGATTAAGTGGAATAAAGTTTGCGAAGGTGCCTAGCATCTTGCCTGACCCCTAGAACACTCAGTAAAAAATGAGTACTCTTTCAGACCCCATCCAAACCTTCCTCCATGGTCCACATGGATTCTTCAAGGCCACCCACAACTGAGAGGGCAATTCACCCAAGAGGAAGAAGGGACTCTACCCCGGAGCGGTTTGTGGGGAAAAGGATCCGAAAGAATCAGAACTGTGAGAGGGCGCGAGGGAGGGGAAAACTGGATAGTGATCACCATAGCTCAGCAAACTTCCCAGTCAGGCTAATATAAAGTCAGTCCAAGGGGAAGTTGGTGTCCACGACCACAAGAGAGGCCAGTGCCAGGGGGACCAGCCACAGCCAGGTGCGGAAGGGTAACACAAGGGGAGAGGTGCCCGAATTCAGTTAGAAGAACTTGGTGGGAGTCTGACCAGCATCCTCCCGATACATCCCTCTCTGCTTCTTGAGGTGATAATAGTTCAGAGCCATCCTGGCACAGTCCCTTGACAAATGGTGGCAAAGGGGGACAGCGTGAGGGACACCTTGTGGGGCTAGGTTTCTCTGACATCATGGGTTTCCCTCTCACACATATGGCTTTCTTTTCCTCATCGACTGTGAATGTGTCAGTCGTGTAATGCCGCAACTACCATCATCCCTTTCATTTCATTTTGAGATGCTTTTCAACAAATTAAGGCACTTTGTATTTGTCGCTTTTATTTTCCGTGAAAGTTTCTGTCCCACTAGAACCGTGAAGCCCAAACCCAGTCTGCAACCTTTTTGTGTCCCCAGCACCCAACACAAGGTTTGAGCACAAGTGCTTGGTGAGGATGGTGTTTAATAAGTGTGTCACGAGCTTCCCTGGTGGCGCAGTGGTTGAGAGTCCGCCTGCCGATGCAGGGGACACGGGTTCGTGCCCCGGTCCGGGAAGATCCCACATGCCTTGGAGTGGCTGGGCCCGTGAGCCGTGGCCGCTGAGCCTGCGCGTCCGGAGCCTGTGCTCCACAATGGGAGAGGCCACAACAGTGAGAGGCCCGTGTACCGTGAAAAAAAAAAAAAAAAAGTGTGTCACAGAGTTCTTTGTGCCAGACATCAAGTAAGGCTACTGAGCAGAAGAGGCCCCAGGATCAACCCTCATAATACACACTTGATACAGCCTCCCAGTTTCCTCTCTGATTTGAGCTTAACTCAGCTCTGTTTGTGCAGCAAACACTTTACGCTGAAATTGTTCATTTCACTCACACCTCTGTCCCATCACTCTGGGAGGGAAGGAAGACAAATACCTTTGATAAAGGTTTCAAATCCTTTTGACTGACTTACCAAATGTATTTGAAAAAAAAAATGTGATGATCTGTTTTTGTTACAGTCAAAAGAAAAAAAAAAAAAAAAAAGGGCCTCCCTGGTGGCGCAGTGGTTGAGAGTCCGCCTGCCGATGCAGGGGATACGGGTTCGTGCCCCGGTCTGGGAGGATCCCATATGCCGCGGAGCGGCTGGGCCCGTGAGCCATGGCCGCTGGGCCTGCGCGTCAGGAGCCTGTGCTCCGCAACGGGAGGGGCCACAACAGTGAGAGGCCCGCATACCGCAAAAAGAAAAAAAAAAAAAAAAGAAAAAAAAATACATAACTGAATAAGGGTATGAAGGCCCAAGCTAGCCTTTCTACTCTGGCTTTTCTGGCGAATGGAAACTCCCTGTCCAGTTTCAACCAGCAGATGTAGATGAGCTGGGCCCTGGACTCGGTCCCTGACAGATCTGTACTTTGTAACTGCAGTCCTCCACACCATGGACGCTTGTGATGTAAACTCAGCCTGAAGGAGGCCTGCTGATCCAGAATGCCCCCCGTACTAAGATAGAGGAGAAAGATATGTAATAATATAGGTAAAGAAAGATAAAACACCCAACAATCCTCTGCCCTCAAAAAAGTCATTTGATAAATGCAGTAAAAATGACCACTATTGAACACTTGGCTCCAGCCCTAAGGGGAAGCCACTGTCTGACTTGGGAATGTATTTACAAAGTGTTCTGTGCTCGGGCTTGGGGGCACAGTGGCTCAGCTAGACAGACACTTTCAGTGAGGAAGGCTACTTGTCATTCAGAGTGTGGACAGTCTCTTTTCAGGAGGATGGCACAGGTGCTGTGTAGCCCTCCCGAATTTTGCTGCTACCTTCTAATGCAGTTATGTGCCCATGTGTCTGCATCACAGTGTACTGAGCACCTCAGGGCCGGAGGTCCTGGCATACCTTTGTGTCCCCAGTGACTGGCACATTGCTTAGCAACCCGGTAGATACTGAACGAGGAAATACCTCAGAGGGATCTAGGGCAGTAGGCCGCTCAGCTCCTCAGTGTTTCCAGCTATAAAGCTTAGTGCAGGGACTTCCCTGGCAGTCCAGTGGTTAAGACTTCGCCTTCCAATGCAGGGGGTGCGGATTCGATCCCTGGTCGGGGAGCTAAGATCCCCATGCCTTGGGGCCAACAAACCAAGAGAACATAAAACAGAAGCAATATTGTAACAAACTCAGTAAAGACTTTAAAAATGGTCCACATCAAAAAATCTTTAAAGAAAGAAAGAAAAAAAAAGCACTTAGTGGATGACCCTAACGTGGAGAATGGCATGGTTGTGTTGGGACCATGGGTTATGGTGAGAAGAAAGAGGGTACGCCACACACACACACACACACACACACACACACACACACACACACACACACTCACACATCCATGCTCCCTCCGTTTCCCCTCCTCCCTCCTGTCATGCACCTGTGTACTCTTTAAAGCAAAATAATATATGGAATAATGTATTGAATTCTCTTTCTGCACGACATAAACACTTAGCGCCATTGTGGAGCCCCAGAGGCCTTTGAAGTGGAAAACCCTAACTATAGTTTACATTTGTATATTGATTTCTGGTTTGTAAATTGCTGGCATATAAATACCTGTCGTATCATCTGGCATCCACAGTAACTGTGGGAAGTAGGCAGGGCAGGTTGTAGCCTCACATCTGTGAGGAGGAACCTTAGGTGGACGTGGGGCTGGCCCCTAAATGTTGGGCATCCCAGCTGTTTCCCTAGGCCCTGGGCCTCCCTGGAGACCACAGGCAAGTAGACCCTCACTGCAGCCAGGAGAGGATGAACCACAATCTACCTCTCCTCCAAGTCCAGTGATGCTGTGGGCAAATGTCTTTAGTCTCCCAAACCTCAACCTCCTCATTCATGTTTAAAGGGGGAACGATCTTGGAGAGATGTAATGAGGACTGGCTTATTAAACGATAGGAAAAGGACTTTGAAAATATAGTGTTGCCTAAAGGCTTAGTGACAATTCAAAACAAGATGTCTCTGGGAATGAGCATGAGAGGTGGACCCCCAAATGAAGAACAAAAACATTCTTTGGATTTACAACTGGGCAGAAAATAATTTCAAGTGAAAATCTGGCAACTAGTCTCTGCTTTTAACATAGAACTCTCCAGGAAAAAAAAAAAATTGGGGTATACATTTCATGCGGGAAATTAGTTCTCTGAGTTTTTCATACTGAGGAATTGACAGCGTGGAGGAAGACTCGACCAAAACAAGCAGTTAAGAATGTTCCTCAAGGATACCATGCTCAACCCAAAGAGCTGAATTAGTTTTAAATGGCAATTTCTTAGTGAAATTATTCCACCTTAGTTTACTTCTCTGAAAAAATCTGCCACTGGGGTTACTCAGGATATCGCTAGAAATGGCAGGCTATCAGAGAGTATGGTTTGGCATTGGTATTTTCTAAATTAAAATGCACACCAATGTGTAAATAATTAAATCTAGCCAGAGCATCAGATGTAACAAAGTATTTTTAAAGTCTTGTGCTGCTCAGTTTTAATTTATTTAAAAGATATGCGTGTGTGTGCATGTGTATGTGTAAAGAAGCTTAATAACATAGATATGTTCATTTAAGTTAATAAAATAGGATTGCAAAGGGAAAAACTAAGTTTAAGGGGAAAACAGATATGCCAGATATATGAAGAGCACAATGGTGTGTTTGGGTATAACACCTAATATTCCTGGCAGAAAAAGCAGAGCGGAAATAGCACTGAATTCTGTAATTATCATTTCCAGGCACAGAAAAACATCTTGGGTCCTTGGGGGGTAGGGAGGAATATTTTCCTGATACTGAACTCCCGGAGAAATTTCTCCTGTGGGGAAACTGTACAGCACTGCCTCTCTCAGTTGTTTACCTAGAAGACCCTCCTGATTTCCACCTAAAGAATTACTTCTTGAAATTATGATAGATAATAAATCTTTAACTTAGAAAGCAACGGAGGACTGAGATATGCCTTTTTTTAAAAAGAGGATGCTCAGGCAATATTGTATCATGTATACAGTGTAGCACACACAGGCATGTTCGACACACACAAATATACATAATACTCGTCATTAAAGTAATTAGCTAATATGTATCAAGCACTTCCTATGTACCTGGCACTCTTTTAAGCCCTTTATGTGTTTTAATGTATTTAAGCCTCACAACCACCCTATCAAGGTAAGTATTATTTTTATTCCTCTTTTTGAAGATTAAGAATGGAGAAGTAGAGAGGCCAGTCAGCTGGGCAGAAGGGTGAGCCTGCCCTGGAATTTAGGACTCAGACCATCCCTCCATCTGTCTGTTGCTGCCTTTCCCTCTGATTTCTCTTTTCTTTCCATCTTCAACTCTCTTTGCCCCCTTATTTCCTCATTCCTACCCAGAATCTACATTTCCTTTACTTTCTCCATCTTTATTTTTCCCTTAATTGACCATAGTATAAAATCAAAGATAGTGTCTATTGAATATACTTTATGCTTCCTATGTAAAATTTTAGCAGTGGATGAGTTAAAATTTTTATTTTACCTCTTTTGTCAGCTTGCTTTGATCAAGTAGCTCTTTACTTATGCCACCGTTAGATTATAGCATTCCCCTGTGGCATGAAAGTCAGTTGTACCCATAATAAATAATTTTTAGAAAGTATCCATTCCTGGCCTGAATTTTCCAAGTGGTCCCAAGCCGATTGACTTTGTATGGATTTCAGTGATACCGTATCACCCTCCTGCCTCTCCACCCCATTCCTCTAGGATCAGGCCTGTGTTTTGCAGACAGGAGCTGGTGGGAGGGTGAGTATGATGCTCCAGTGACCAGCACTGAGACCTGTCCTGTCAGTGTTTTCTGTGGTCTCGAGCACCCCGTCACTCCTCTGCCTCTCAGACTCAGTATCAGTCACATGTGAGTAACAATCATGTCATTTTCCAATGATATTAAGAGGAATGACTTAATATGATTCCAAGAGCAGAAACCCTCATGGCTCTCATTGTTCAGTTAATAAGCTAAACAGAAAGAACACTAGATATCATTTGCCCTAGAATCTTACATGAATTTATGCAGTGACACAATGATTGAACCAACCAAGCATTACATTGTCTTGTCCCTTTAGTATGAACTCTTGTCAATTCTGCGAATTTTGCAATTTCTTTCATTCATTTAACAAATATTTCTTGAGGGTGACACCCGGTGCCAGAGACTGTGTTGGATCCAGGAGTTAAGGTGATGCTCACAGAGTAGAAAAATTAAATTAATATTAGATTAGTCTATGATTTAAATACAACACACAATTCACAGTTTCCCTTAGGAGCATGAAGTGTTTACTTTTAAACTAGGCTCAGTTTTCTCTCCAAGTCCACAGCTCTGTACTGATCTTATTTAAAGAGACCAACTCTGTGTTCCTTCAGCCCGTTCAAACAGTAAGTTTAAACTGAAACCTACATAAATTGTTTAAAATAATATGATGTGAATGTTTTCTTTGAAGCTAACCATTGAATACATTTTCCTTTGTTCCTGTTCAAATTTATGGGATGTTACCTATCTCCCAGATGCCTTTGTAAACTGAAACCAGGGTTGATAAATAAAATCAAAAGGTTAGGCCCTGTATTTTGCCTTGGAAAGATGCAGATTTCAAAGGAAAGATCCCTATAAAGACGTTCACGGGCTTTGAAATACCACCTCTGCTGTCAAGACCACTGACTACAGCGGGCTTTATATCAGTACGACGCCAGGCTATTACCCTGACTTCAAAGAAGAGGAACAACTCTACAGAGCGAAGAGGCACTGAATGCCAGAAAGAAATGTGTTGACATAAATCCTCTAGTCTTTCAACATACACTTGGAGTGTCCCCACTCCTTGGGCAGATAGGCAGATAAATGGATTAATAGATGGGTAAAAATTAAAGAGTGCTTCTTACGTGCTTGACTGAATATTCAAAATATTTCTCAAGATTCAATAGTGTTGGGCCTGTACTTTCTGCTCCTGTGCCACGAGCCTGTCAGTGAGGACAAAGCAGAGAACACCAAAAGCCTATCCAGTCCTTTTTTCCCTATCGTTATGTAACAGCCCTGCTGTATGAAGTCACATAACATCGTACAGAGAGGAAACTAATCATCAGCTAATGAGATAGGGATGTAAAAAGAAGTTTGAAAGAAGTCATTTAGAGACCCCAATTAGGGCCTATTCTCATGGGTCTCCCAGGAGCATCGCTGGCTGATCCCAGGTCCAGGGGTGTGAGAAGGGGTTGTGGGGAGAGAGTGGGGGTGTGGGGAAGGAAGGGTGGGAGAAGAGGGAAGAAGATATAGAAACTTCTGGGCACACAAAGAGGCTTTTGCAGTACTCTGGATGAGAAGTAATGAGAATCTAAACAGCAGTGGGGTGGAAAAAGAAGATGCCGTAGAAAACCTTTCAAGGGTAGGTCTGTCTGAAAGGCCTACCCTGGATGTGTTTGCCTACAGAGGTTTCAAACTGGGAACTGAGAGGAAGGGTAAGTACCGTTAAAAGAAATGGGGAAACCCTGAAGTTACTTCATCTGCTCAAGAGTGTCTAATAGCACTGGAACAGGACGGATGCCCTTCACACTGTAAAGTTTGCCATGGAGAACATTCAGACAAAACACAGAAACAAGTGAGAGGGTGCCGGAGACCACAGGGCAGGGAAAAGAACTCAGCACGAGCTTCCAACATCAGGAAGTAGGGGTAATCCCGCTTACCAGTGGACTTGGCAATGGCCCTCCAAATTGGAAGTCAACAGCAAAGCGTTCAGAAGAAATAAGCATTAGGGGGAAGGTGTCTAAATGGATTTGTCTAAGGGGATCTCCTCTCCTTCTGTGGCTGTGACCTGCAAGGAGAAATTTGCTGGGGGATTGGAAAGGGCAGGAACTTACAGAGAGACTTGTCCCGCTGTTGTACAAGATATTGAAGGCCCGGGAGGGAACATTCGAGACAGGAGGAGAACCTAAGAAGACAGATCGGGGAAAATTCAGTGCAGGACGCAAAATCTTCTATTTCATTTCACAGTGCCAACTGCAGAGCCACACGATGGCATCCTTCAGAGACAAGACACGTGTGTTCTAGTTGAATGAGGTCGTTCAGTGATGTCAACTCCGTGATGGGACTGCCGGAAAGGCCCGCATCACTAGAGGATGTGAAGCTGTCGGCACAGGCCTGGCACCGAGCAAGTGTTCGAACGTGACCGCTGTCTTTCAGTCACGATGTACCAAGTCAGCAAAAAACACAGAGTTCAGAATTCAGACCAGGAGCGAGCACTGCTGATCAGAGCATCGACGTCTGCATGGCCTGTTTCTGGGGACAACCCCAGATCTCAGAGAAGGTGGTCTTCGAGGACAGTCCCATGTGGAAGGACTGCAAGAAGCAGGGTGCCGAGCGTGGCCGAGAGAAGACGCGGGTATTCCCGTGAGCTTCCATCATGGATTTGACCAGTAAAGGTGGGAGAGAGAATTAGGCCTGGGGCAGCATCTCAGGAGTGCTGACCAAGGACAACAGATTTAACCACAGGATGTTAGGTCCTGAGTCAGCACAGGAAGGGTCACTGTCTCATTGTGAAAGCCATTAGAAAATGGAATGGGCCACCCTGGGAGTTAGCGAATGTGCTGTCTCTAGACACCTCCCAAGGAAGGCAGATGGAGAGGCGTTGGAGACGGCAAGTGCACAGTGAAGAAGCGCAGGACTTTTGATTCCAATTCCAGCTTTACTCCTAACCAGCTGTGTCACTTTGGGCAAGTCACTTAACCTCTCTGGGCCTCAGTTTTCTCCTCTCCAAATCAAGAGGGTAGGACTAGGAAATGCCCAAGTCGCCTTCAGCCTTGGAAGTAGCAGCCAGTGTCTTTTGCTTCCTCGTCTAAGTGAACCACTTCCCACCTGGCTGGCACTGCCAGCGTGGTTTTTATGCCTCAGCTGTGAGGCCCGTTGTGTCTGAAGGGTGTGTTTCAGCAGGCCCAGGGGACACAAAGCCGCTTCCTTTGAGTGTGACAGCTCAGGCCTCTGTAAAAAAAAAAAAACTGCTCCGGCACTGAATTCAAATCACCCGGCCCCCAGCGTGCATGAATTTCCCAGAACCTTTGATGGGCTTTTACCTCCGGCTCCCTCAAAATGTATCTGGTTCCTGTGCACAGGTTGCTAGAAAGATCTGACAGACCCCTTTCTAGCTGTCAGTTCTCTGCACCGGTTTTGGTCAGAAGGTTTGAAAATCCTCTTCACTTGGTGTCTTTTCAGACATGGGCACAGATTTCCTCAAGTCAACAGTGCCTGAAATAGCTGTTGACGGCTACATTCCTCCAACTGCCAGCATCGAATCCCCCGTGGAAGGGGACACAGGGCTTTATTGATGGAATGAGGTCTTTGTTTATAATGTGCGCACAGCAGGGCTCCAGCTCACCTCGGATATACATCCTGGGTTTAAATGGAAAACATACCTCTCTACCTTTGGGTCTCTTTGGAAAGATCACAACAGCATTTTCAATTTTGCTTTCGTAGAGATTCTGCTTGTAGATATTCACTTATCGTGGGAAGGACACTATTATGTTAACTGATAATCTGTGTGGTTGCTTTGTTCTCGACAAATATATGGCAGTCTTCAAGGTTTGCTTCTTCGCAGAGGGAGAACCTAAGAGCATTTCTGCCTCCAGAGGACCGATTTGGGACATTTCTTCTAAGAGAATATTTAGAAATATCTTTGTGTTTATGATCCCAATAAGGATATTGTGGAAATACCTTGTTTATATGCCCCTTGCATATATAGAAGCCATCCTTTTTTAAGACTCGGGTCAGCTGTCATGCCCTCCCGGGTTCCTTCTGGGACAATTACCCCCGCCCTGCCGTATTAGTTTCCTGGGACTGTCAAAACAAAGTACCAAAAGCTGGGAGGGCTTAAAGCAGAAATGTCTCCTCTCACAGCTGTGGAGGCGAGAAGTCGGGATCACAGTGTTGGCAGGGCTGTCATCTGCCTGAAGGATCTAAGGAAGAATCTGCCCCATGCCTTTCTCCTAGCTGCTGGTTTCTGTCAGCAGTTCTCGGCGTTCCTTGGCTTGCAGCCGCATCACGCCACTCACTACCTGCATCCTCTCTGTGTGTCTGTCTGTGTCTCTTCTCTTCTTCTTATAACGACACCAGTCCTATTAGATGGGCCCCCCCACCAACCAAGTATGACCTCAACTTGATTACATCCTCAAAGACCCCGTTTCTAAATAAAGTCACATTCCCAGGTACCAGGGGAGTTAGGACTTCAACATACCCATTCAGGGGACACAATTTAACCCAGGACACCCCCTATCCCAGACTGGTTCTGATGCCCCCCTTCTCTGTGTTTCCATAGCACATCTTATTTAAATGTTCCACAACTGTCATCACACTGTAGTGATTATCATTTTCTGTTTAGTTGTTTCTGCCACTAGACTGCTGTTTCCACAAAGAGAGGACTCATATCTTTGTCTTTGCAGGCCAAGTACCTAGCAAAACATCCAGTACCTAGAAGGCACTCAACTGTTTGTCAAATGAAATACATCACCATGATGATCTCTGATATATATACAATGTTGATAACATACATATATAAGGTTACATTAAATAGATGTAAAAATACATATTAATGTTGTATGTAATTGTTACCATTAGTTGCATACTTAACCATGTGTTGGACATTCTGTTAAACACTTCGGGTTTTTATTTAATCCACCCAAGAACATTAAGATTTAAATATGATTATCCCCATTTTACAGATATTATAAACGAGACTTAGCAAGGTTAGTTAAATTTCTCCTGAGGTCACACAGCCAGTGTGTGGGAGGCCCAGGGTCCTGACCACAGGTTGCGGACTTGGGCACGATAGACGGCTGTCCTGCAGATTGTCCTCTCTGATGCTCCCGTTTTGTGGATGTAGCATGTCTGGTATTCATGTTCACCTTTACCTGATGAAGACACTGAAGCCCAGAGAGGTTAAGGAACCAGCCAGCCCACATCCTTTTACTTCAAGATCACCTTTTAAAAACTACTTTCCTTTGTTGATCATGAAATGATTTTTTAAGAATATTAAAGAAAAGGAGGACATGGAATAGAAAAAGAGTTACCTTCATAGTCCATGAACTTAACCGATGTTATAGAAAGGCAGGGCTTGTCAATTGCAATGGGAAACCATTGTGAAAAACAGTCTCCCCCTCCTAAACTCCCAGGAAACAGAATGTACTCAGGTATCACGTGGTTTCTCTGTCAAGGGATGACAAATCATATATATATATATATATATATATATTTTTTTTTTTTTTTTTTTTTTTTGGTTGTGTTGGGTCTTCATTTCTGTGCGAGGACTTTCTCTAGTTGTGGCAAGCGGGGGCCACTCTTCATTGTGGTGCACGGGCCTCTCACTATCGCGGCCTCTCATTGCGGAGCACAGGCTCCAGACGCGCAGGCTCAGCAGTTGTGGCTCACGGGCCTAGTTGCTCCGTGGCATGTGGGATCTTCCCAGACCAGGGCTTGAACCCGTGTCCCCTGCATTGGCAGGCAGATTCTCAACCACTGCGCCACCGGGGAAGCCCCCGACAGATCATATTTTGAATCAATAATTCTGAAGAAAGGAGAGGAGCTACTGCATGTTCATCAGAGCCCCTCCAGCCTGCCTCTGCCTGTGCAAGTCCTGGGTCCGGGACCTCCCCGTGCATGGCATCTCCCTGGGCTTGAGGTCCCACCTGGCCCTCAGGTAGGAGGAAGGGGATCCCAGAGCCCTGCTTCTGGGACTCAGCCTCCAGCTGGGTTGACCTGGTCATGCTCTGCCCGCTGCTCCAGGACTGATTACCAGGGTGTCTTGCTCCTTCTACAAACCCCAGCCCTCGCTTCTGGTGTCTGGAGCCTGTCTTACTTCTCCAGCCTGAGTTCCAGATTAGGTAACCTGCTAGATTGCCTAGTTTTTCTTGACCTGTGACCCCACAGTGTGGTTGCTAAGTGCCAGTTCCCCTTGGACTGAGTCAGATCCATGGACCAGGGTGGCTCAGGCCCTGTGTCCTGAGAATGGAGTCTCCTGGCAAAGCTGGCCGGCCTGGCCTTGCATTTTATCTGCTGCTAACGATCTCTACCCATCACCAGACCTAGAATGCTACCAGTTGGCCTGACTCCCCCCTCTTTTCTCTTATTATTCTCTGGCAACACTGTGTTCTGCCTTCTGGGCCGCATTTGTTCTTGGCACTGACAGGTTACCTTTGTCCCCTCAGCCTCAGCCCAGCCTGCACCTCACCTAGTTCTGTACAGCCTTGACCAGAGACAGGCCTCTATTACCTTTCTTTCAAATGGAATCTAGTTCTCACCTTAAATATGAGACTCTTTACCAAGGCATTGCCTGGGAAGGGCGGAAAAGGGGCAAGCCACCGCTAGGGGCAGCACACAGGAGAGCAGGAAGGATGGAGGGTAGCACAGCACGGGGCCTGTGGCCTGGCACAGGGGACACCTGACCTTCAGTGGCTGCCCTCCAGTGGTGGCACACTCGCTTGAACAGCAAAATCCCTTCTGATCTGCCTCCTAGGACCCCTCAGGACGTTGTGGCCACACTGACACGTGCTCACCGTGCTGTAGCCTTGGATGATTGTTTGGAATCCTCCTGTCTTATCAGGCTCCCCCTGACTGATCCCTTCCTAGATGCCTCTTAGTCGTTTGAGCCTCTGTTCGCATTTCTCAGCTCTTCTGCTGAGTTTGGTCCTCATCCTTTACGCTGTCTTCAAACCCTGTGATTTTCCCAAGTGGGGAACATGTAGCTGTTACCTCTGTAACTCCAGATCCTGGTAATAGTATGTGCCCAGCAAATGTCGAATGAATGAATGAATGAATTCAACTGCCATACCTCTAAAGTCTTGAACACAAAACCCCAGGCTGCCCTCTGAAAAATGTTCATCTAATTGATAAAACATTGGACTGCGAATCAGTCAACAGGATTTTTGTTTGTTTTTGTCTTGTCCAGTTGGGAAAAGACAACTAAAACATTTGCTGAGCTTCAGGCTCACTGCTTCTGTGCTTGCAGCCAGCCATACAAAGAGGATCTGGACAGGGCCGCAGTCTTGGCAATAAGTAACACTTCTTGTTTAAGTGCAGTTTCGAGAAGAAAGTTCTACTATATGCTTAATTGGATTCTTTCTTCCTGCAATTTCCACCTCCTCTCTCTTTTCCCTGAGTGGAATTGGAGCTCACCATCTCTCAAGTTCACGGGGGCACCTCTTCTAAACAAGACAAGGAACTGACTCTGAGAATGTACATTCTCTCCTCACCTTTGTCTTGTTGTGCACGTCTCAGACTTTCAAAAATTGTGCCTTTGCTTTAATGCGTTAGTCCATAATAGGCTCCTGTGCTCCTTTTTTTTTTTAAACATCTTTATTGGAGTATAATTGCTTTACAATGGTGTGTTAGTTTCTGCTTTATACAGAGTGAATCAGCTATACGTATACATATATTCCCATATCCCCTCCCTCTTGTGTCTCCCTCCCACCCTCCCTATGCCACCACTCTAGGTGGTCACAAAGCACTAAGCTGATCTCCCTGTGCTATGTGGCTGCTTCCCACTAGCTATCTATTTTACATCTGGTAGTGTATATATGTCCATGCCACTCTCTCACTTCGTTCCAGCTTACTCTTTCCCCTCCCCATGTCCTCAAGTCCAGTCTCTATGTCTGCGTCTTCATTCCTGTCCTGCCCCTAGGTTCTTCAGAACCATTTTTTGTTTAGATTCCATACATATGTGTTAGCATACAGTATTTATTTTTCTCTTTCTGACTTACTTCACTCTGTATGACAGACGCTAGGTCCATCCACCTCACTACAAATAACTCAATTTCGTTTCTTTTTATGGCTGAGTAATATTCCATCGTATATATGTGCCATATCTTCTTTTTCCATTCATCTGTCGAGGGACACTTAGGTTGCTTCCATGTCCTGGCTATTGTAAATAGAGCTGCGATGAACACTGTGGTACTTGACTCTTTCTGAATTATGGTTTTCTCAGTGTATGTGCCCAGTAGTGAGATTGCTGGGTCATATGGTAGTTTTATTTTTAGTTTTCTAAGGAACCTCCATACTGTTCTCCATAGTGGCTGTATCAGTTTACATTCCCACCAACAGTGCAAGAGGGTTCCCTTTTCTGCACACCCTCTCCAGCATCTTTTGTTTGTAGATTTTCTGATGATGCCCATTCTAACTGGTGTGAGGTGATACCTCATTGTAGTTTTGATTTGCATTTCTCTAATAATTAGTGATGCTGAGCAGCTTTTCATGTGCTTCTTGGCCATCTGTATGTCTGCTTTGGAGAAATGTCTATTTAGGTCTTCTGCCCATTTTTGGAGTGGACTGTGTGTTTTTTTAATATTGAGCTGTTTATGTATTTTGTGGATTAATCCTTTGTCTATTGATTCGTTTGCAAATATTTTCTCCCATTCTGAGGGTTGTCTTTTCATCTTGTTTGTAGTTTCCTTTGCTGTGCAAAACGTTTTTAAGTTTCATTAGCTGCCATTTGTTTATTGTTGTTTTTATTTCCATTTCTCTAGGAGGTAGATCAAAACAGATCTCGCTGTGATTTACGTCAAAGAGTGTTCTGCCTGTGTTTTCCTCTAAGAGTTTTTAGTGTCCAGGCTTACATTTAGGTCTCTAATCCATTCTGAGTTTATTTTTCTGTATGCGGTTAGGGAGTGTTCTAATTTCATTCTTTTACGTGTAGCTGTCCAGTTTTCCCAGCACCACTTATTGGAGAGGCTGTCTTTTCTCCATTGTATATTCTTGCCTCCTTTATCAAAAATAAGGTGACGATATGTGCGTGGGTTTATCTCTGGGCTTTCTATCCTGTTCCATTGATCTATATTTCTGTTTTTGTGCCAGTACCATACTGTCTTGATTACTGCAGCTTTGTAGTATAGTCTGAAGTCCAGGAGCCTGATTCCTCCAGCTCCATTTCTCTTTCTAAAGACTGCTTTGGCTGTTCGGGGTCTTTTATGTTTCCATACAAATTGTGAAATGTTTTGTTCCAGTTCTGTGAAAAATGCCACTGGTAGTTTGATAGGGATTGCATTGAATCTGTAGATAGCTTTGGGTTGTATAGTCATTTTCATAATGTTGATTCTTCCAATCCAAGAACCTGTTATATCTCTCCATCTGTTTGTATCATCTTTAATTTCTTTCATCAGTGTCTTATAGTTTTCTGCATAGAGGTCTTCTGTCTCCTTAGGTAGGTTTAATCCTAGGTATTTAATTTGTTTTGTTGCAATGGTAAATGGGAGCGTTTCCTTAATTTCTCTTTCAGATTTTTCATCATTAGTGTATAGGAATGCAAGAGATTTCTGTGCATTAATTTTGTATTCTGCAACTTTACCAAATACATTGATTAGCTCTAGTAGTTTTCTGGTAGCTTCTTCAGGATTCCCTATGTATAGTATCATGTAATCTGCAAACAGTGACAGCTTAACTTCTTCTTTTCCAACTTGGATTCCTTTCATTTCTTTTTCTTCTCTGATTGCTGTAGCTAAAACTGCCAAAACTCTGTTGAATAAAAGTGGGAAGAGTGGGCAACCTTGTCTTGTTCCTGATCTTAGAGGAAATGATTTCAGGTTTTCACCACTGAGAACGAGGTTGGCTGTGGGTTTGTCATATAAGGCCTTTATTATGTTGAGGTTAGTTCCCTCTACTCCTACTTTCTGAAGGGTTTTTATCGTAAATCGGTGCTGAATTTTCTCAGAAGCTTTTTCTGCATCTATTGTGATGATCATATGGTTTTTCTCCTTCAATTTGTTAATATGGTGTATCACATTGATTGATTTGCTTACATTGAAGAATCCTTGCATTCCTGGGATAAACCCCACTTGATCATGGTGTATGATCCTTTAAATGTGCCGTTGGATTCTGTTTGCTAGTATTTTGTTGAGTATTTTTGCATCTATGTTCATCAGTGATATTGGCCTGTAGTTTTCTTTCTTTGTGACATCTTTGGTTTTGGTATCAGGTGATGGTGGCCTCGTAGAAAGAGGTTGGGAGTGTTCCTCCCTCTGTTATATTTTGGAAGAGTTTGAGAAGGATACGTGTTAGCTCTTCTCTGAATGTTTGATAGAATTCACCTGTGAAGCCATCTGGTTCTATGCTTTTGTTTGTTGGAAGATTTTTAAGCAGAGTCTCAATTTCAGTGCTTGTGTTTGGTCTGTTTATATTTTCTATTTCTTCCTGGTTCAGTGTCGGAAGGTTGTGTTTTTCTAAGAATTTGTTCATTTCTTCCAGGTTGTCCATTTTTTGGCATACAGTTGCTTGTAGTAATCTCTCACGATCCTTTGTATTTCTGCAGTGTCACTTGTTACTTCTCCTTTTTCATTTCTAATTCTATTGATTTGAGTCTTCTCCCTTGTTTTCTTGATGAGTCTGGCTAATGGTTTATCAATTTTGTTTATCTTCTCGAAGAACCAGGTTTTAGTTTTATTGATCTTTGCCATTGTTTCCTTCATTTCTTTTTCATTCATTTCTCATCTGATCTTTATGTTCTCTCCTTCTGCTAATTTTGGGTTTTTTTTATTCCTCTATCTAATTCCTTTAGGTGTAAGGTTAAGTTGTTTATTTGGGATGTTTCTTCTTTTTTGAGGTAGGATTGTATTGCTATAAACTTCCCTCTTAGAACTGCTTTTGCTGCATCCCGTAGGTTTTGGGTCATCGTATTTTCATTGTCATTTGTGTCTAGGTATTTTTTGATTTCCTCTTTGATTTCTTCAGTGATCTCTTGGTTATTTGGTAGTGTATTGTTTAGCTTCCATGTGTTTGTAGTTTTTACAGATTTTTTCCTGTAATTGATATCTAGTCTCATAGCGTTGTGGTCAGAAAAGATACTTGATATGATTTCAATTTTCTTAAATTTTTAAATTTACCAAGGCTTGATTTGTGACCCAAGATATGATCTATCCTGGAGAATGTTCCATGAGCACTTGAGAAGAAAGAGTATTCTCCTGTTTTTGGATGAGATGTCCTATAAATATCAATTAAGTCCATCTTGTTTATCATTTAAAGCTTGTGTTTCCATATTTATTTTCATTTTGGATGACCTGTCCATTGGTGAAGTGGGGTGTTAAAGTCCCCTACTATGATTGTGTTACTGATGATTTCCCCTTTTATGGCTGTTAGTATTTGCCTTATATATTGAGGTGCTCCTATTTTGGGTGCATAAATATTTACAATTGTTATATCTTCTTCTTGGATCGATCCCTTGATCATTATGTAGTGTCCTTCTTTGTCTCTTGTAATAGTCTTTATTTTAAAGTCTATTTTGTGTTATATGAGAATTGCTACTCCAGCTTTTTTTTGATTTCCATTTGCATGGAATGCCTTTTTCCATCCCTTCACTTTCAGTCTGTATGTGTCCCTGGGTCTGAAGTGGGTCTCTTCTAGACAACATATATATGGGTCTTGTTTTTGTATCCATTTAGCCAGTTTATGTCTTTTGACTGAGCATTTAATCCATTTACCTTTAAGGTAGTTATGATATGTATGTTCTATTACCATTTTCTTAATTTTTTGGGTTTGTTATTTTAAGTGTTTTCCTTCTCTTGTGTTTCCTGCCTGGAGAAGTTTCTTTAGCATTTGTTGTAAAGCTGGTTTGTTGGTGCTGAATTCTCTTAGCTTTTGCTCGTCTGTAAAGGTTTTAATTTCTCCGTCGAATCTAAATGAGATCCTTGCTGGGTAGAGTAATCTTGGTTGTAGGTTTTTCCCTTTCATTACTTTAAATATGTTCTGCCAGTCCCTTCTTGCTTGCAGAGTTTCTGCTGAAAGATCAGCTGTTAACCTTGTGGGGATTCCCTTGTATGTTATTTGTTGTTTTTCCCTTGCTGCTTTTAATATTTTTTCTTTGTATTTAATTTTTGATAGTTTGATTACTATTTGTCCTGATGTGTTTCTCCTTGGATTTATCCTGTTTGGGACTGTCTGTGCTTCCTGGAGTTGACTGACTATTTCCTTTCCCCTATTAGGGAAATTTTCAACTGTACTCTCTTCAAATATTTTCTCAGTCCCTTTCTTTTTCTCTTCTTCTTCTGGGACCCCTATAATTCAAATGTTGGTGCGTTTAATGTTGTCCCATAGGTCTCTGAAACTGTCCTCAGTTCTCTTCATTCTTTTTTCTTTATTCTGCTCTGCAGTAGTTATTTCCACTATTTTATCTTCCAGGTCACTTATCCATTTTTCTGCCTCAGTTATTCTACTGTTGATTCCTTCTAGAGAATTTTTAATTTCATTCATTGTGTTGTTCATCATTGTTTGTTTGCTCTTTAGTTCTTCTAGGTCCTCGTTAAACGTTTCTTGTATTTTCTCCATTCTATTTCCAAGATTTTGGATCATCTTTACTATCATGACTTTGAATTCTTTTTCAGGTAGACTGCCTATTTCCTCTTCATTTGTTTGGTTTGGTGGGTTTTTACTTTGCTCCTTCATCTGCTGTGTGTTTCTCTGTCTTCTCATTTTGCTTCTCTTACTGTGTTTGGGGTCTCCTTTTCGCAGGCTGCAGGTTCATAGTTCCGTTGTTTTTTTTGTTGCCCCCAGTGAGTAGGGTTGGTTCAGTGCATTGTGTGGGCTTCCTGGTGTAGCTGACTGGTGCCTGTGTTCTGGTGGATGAGGTTGAATCTTGTCTTTCTGGTGGGCAGGACCATGTCTGCTGGTGTGTTTTGGGGTGTCTGTGACCTAATTATGATTTTAGGCAGCTTCTTTGCTAATGGGTGTGGTTGTGTTCCTGTCTTGCTAGTTGTTTGGCATATGGTGTCCAGCACTGGAGTTTGCTGGTTATTCAGTGGAGTTGGGTCTTAGCATTGAATTGGAGATCTCTGGGAGAGCTTTCACCATTTGATATTACGTGGAGCCGGGAGGTCTCTAGTGGACCAGTGTCCTGAACTCGGCTCTCCCACCTCAGAGACACAGGCCTGACACCCAGCCAGAGCACCAAGATCCTGTCAGCCACATGGCTCAGAAGAAAAGGGAGAAAGAAAGAAGGAAAAAAATAAAATAAAGTTATTAAAATAAAAATTGTAAAAACAATTATTAAAAAAAAAGTAAAAAGTAATAAGAAGATGAAAGAAAGAAGAGAGCAACCAAACCAAAAAACAAATCCACCAATGATAACAAGCGCTAAAAAACTATACTGAAAAAAAAAAAAAAAAACAGAACCCTAGGACAAATGGTAAAAGCAAAGCTATACAGACAAAACCACACAAAGTTCACTGCTTCAATTTTGGGATGATTGGTTGTCTGTTCAGGTATTCCACAGATGCAGGGTACATCCAGTTGATTGTGGAGATTTAATCCGCTGCTCTTGAGGCTGCTGGGAGAGATTTCCCTTTCTCTTCTGTGTTCACACAGCTCCCGGGGTTCAGCTTTGGATTTGGACCCGCTTCTGTGTGTAGGTCACCTGAGGGCGTCTGTTCTTTGCTCAGACAAGACGGGGTTAAAGGAGCAGCTGATTTGGGGTCTCTGGCTCACTCAGGCCGGGGGGAGGGAGGGGTACGGAGGCAGGGTGAGCCTGCGGCGGCAGAGGCCTGCGTGACGTTGCAACAGCCTGAGGCACCGTGTGTTCTTCTGGGGAAGTTGTCCCTGGATCCCGGGACCCTGGCAGTGGCGGGCTGCACAGGCTCCCGGGAGGGGAGGTGTGGACGGTGACCTGTGCTCGCACACAGGCTCCTTGGTGGCGGCAGCAGCAGCCTTAGCGTTTCATGCCTGTCTCTGGTGTCCGCGCTAATAGCCGCGGCTCGCGCCTGTCTCTGGAGCTCGTTTAGGCGGTGCTCTGGATCCCTTCTCGTGCACCCCAAAGCAATGGTCTCTTGCCTCTTCGGCAGTTCCAGACCTTTACCCGGACTCCCTCCCGGCTAGCTGTGGCACACTAACCCCTTCAGGCTGTGTTCACGCCGCCAACCCCAGTCCTCTCCCTGGGATCCGACCTCCGAAGCCCGAGCCTCAGCTCCCAGCCCCCGCCCGCCCCGGCAGGGGAGCAGACAAGCCTCTCGGGCTGGTGAGTGCCGGTCGGCACCGACCCTCTGTGCGGGAATCTCTCCCCTTTGCCCTCCGCACCCCTGTTGCTGCGCTCTCCTCCGCAGTGCCAAAGCTTCCCCCTCTGCCACCCGTAGTCTCCGCCTGTGAAGGGGCTTCTAGTGTGTGGAAACCTTTCCTCCTTCACGGCTCCCTCCCACTGGTGCAGGTCCCATCCCTATCCTTTTGTCTCTGTTTATTCTTTTTTCTTTTGCCCTACCCAGGTACATGGGGAGTTTCTTGACTTTTGGGAGGTCTGAGGTCTTCTGCCAGCGTTCAGTAGGTGTTCTGTAGGAGTTGTTCCACGTGTAGATGTATTTCTGATGTATCTGTGGGGAGGACGGTGATCTCCACGTCTTACTCCTCCGCCATCTTGAAGGTCTTCAAAGGGTGCATTCTGCTGATCTTGGAGTCTCCTGGAGAGGCTGGGGGTGGCTGTGTCTCCTGCTGGGGACACAGACACTAGCTAGCGGCAGCCACACTCAAAAACTCTTACCCTGTGGAAGCTGGAAGACGCCGCTGGCAGGCGCCTGGTGAGATCCTCCTGTGCTCTTGGAGAAAACAATTTTCATCTGTTCATATATTGTTAAAAAGTAATGGTTTCATACTTTTTTTTAAAGTCTAATCCTTCCCACTTCTTCCTCTCAAATACTGAATCTCAGATCCTTTGATGTTCAACATAATTTAAGTGTTAATTCCTTGCTAAGCTCTTTTCAAGCTACTACACTTACCATGCAGATTTCATTCAACCCCACAGTCTCTTTTTATTAATGTCTCAGAAAAAGCAATGTAACTCTTGCTCTGTATTCAAATATTTTGCTCAAGAGTAGTATCTTTTGTCCTCATTCCTGAAGATGTATTTATTTATTTGGCCTTCAAAAAGAAAACACAAGTCTGCCACAACTAAAAGAGAACGCAAGAACTGGGCTTCTCGTCTCGTTTTGGGAAACATCTGGTTATTGTAATTCACAGAGCTCTCACGCGGTCCTGAGTGGTTTCAGCCTTAAATCACCTTGTGTTGGCAAACAGTAGTAAGGGCCAGGCCAGGAAAGGAACAGACCAATCTCATGTACGGAACAAGATTAAATAAAGGCATCAGCATGCCAGTATTCCCATTACCAATATTTCTATTTCTAATATATCGTCCTGAGAAGCCAATGTGTTATTTCAGTGATGATGACATTGCAAGCCATTCTGTTCTGGAGCTCTCCTTTAGAATTGGCATGTGGATCAGAAGGCTACATCTTGGTTTGTTTTACAGAGTAGAGTACATTTGTGGTAGTGGCATGTATTAGGTACATGATCTAGTTGGGTCATTCTAGGTGGAAACTTCGAAGTGGTTAAAAGAGATGTTTTTTATATCCGGAGCCAGAGACCTGGACCCTACTTCTGACTTTGCCATTTGTTTGCTTTGTGATGTTGGAAATTTTACTTTACTGCTTTAAGCCTCGATTACTTTAGCTGTGAAATGGGAATAACACCTGTGAAACTTGATGAAGATTTCAAACGAATAACCAAAGTGTGAGTCCTGCCTCTGTCACTTCCAAACTTTTATGTCATTTGTACTTCACTTTGTTTTGAACAATTATCAGTGAAGAATCCTGGAGTCCTAGGAGGCCAGTGCTCCAAGAGATTATCCACTCAAAAGCCCCACGTGAGAGACGAAGAACCTGAGAACCATAATTATAGAAGTACCTCGAATGTCAGGGTGACTGCTTTGAAAGAGAATGCTTATTTGACAGTTACACTGAGGGTTTCTTAAAAAAGGCCAAAACCAAGAAACAAACCCAAAACCCCACCTCATTTTACTGAAGTAAGGCTGGTATGCAGTCAAATTAAATGGATTTCCTCATAAATAGGACAGCAGTCCTCCTGAGCTTATAAATCGGGATCACCCTGCTTATTCTGTTCAGTCCAGAAGAGGAATGGAAATACCCAAAGCAGCTGGCGGAAAGCTCTAATAAACTTCTTCCTAGAAAGGAAAAGTCCATGCTGGTCCTTCTGTATCCCCTGGAGAGTCTTGGTAAACAAAGCCTATAGTTGTCACTTCACCTGCCTCTGGGCTTATCTGACCTTTCAGCACAGGTAAGCAAAGGGTGAGGCCATGAAGGAGCCTAAGGCATGGGCTGGCTGGACGTGAGAACCACAAAGGAGAGGGGGTGGGAGGGAAGAATGGGAATGATCTAGAATAATGGGGAGAAAAGGAGAACAAGGGAAAGAAATTTCATCCCTGAGAACTGTAGTGGAGGGTCACCACGGCTACTGCTGGGGGCATCTGTGCTTCTGTTTGTCTACCTCCAAACAGTATCACACCACCAATGAGAGTATGTTATCTGAAAACAGAAAAATTCTCAGGAGAGGGATCCCCTTGCAGCTACTCTAGAAACTCAGTACATCTTAACAGTCCCTACTCTTAGAAAGGTGTTACTAATTAAAAATAAAAAAATAAAAATCCCTGTATATCACTTTTGAAATGACTTGCTTTATTATCCCATTAAAAAAAAATTCAGTGTTTACATTGGAATACCCACCCTTTTTGTGCCCTTCCATTTTTTATGCAGGGCGTAAATTTGTATTTTTTATACAACAAATAAAGATTTCAGAAGGGTGGTCAATTATTTGCTGATTGAATTATAGGAAGAACGTGTGATTATCCAATAGAACTCAGAAATGTATATAGCTAATATTATGCCCGCATGTATCTAACCCAGCCTTAGTAATTATAATCACTCTTTATATTTCCTGGGGGGAATAGGTTAGGTTGGACCTGAATGCATCATTATAAAGTATGCACATATAAACTGAACTTTCTTAAATCGAGGTCACTTGGGTAAGAAGGCTCTTTTGATAAAACCGGGTTGACAGTTGTATTCACTGGGCACTTCAGTGTTAAATGATATTCTTCCCACATCCTGGGTCATAAGGCAGTCACATCTACATCGAAGTTAAGAAACAGAAAATCACGTTCACAGTAGCAGCAAAGCTTCATGGTGCGTGGTTTTACACTTGAATACGCTGTGTTCTGTTCTGCCATGTTAATATTTTAAACAATATAACTTCCTTTCCATGTAGCATTAAGTTCATCTTTTATTTTCTCTTTACCTTTCTGAAATAGCTTTCTATATTGCTATATTTATGCCAGGAGAAATTCCTAAAACATAGGAAGCATAAAGTCAAATCGTCTTTGCAGGAAAACGGCAAAAGTAACAACAAAAACCAGTTTAAGATCCTCCAACCAAAATGATATCTTGTGTACTTTACAGACTCAATCTGTGTACCAGGCTTTGATCCAGGCCTCAACATGATGACTGGGATCACCCCTATTAACCCAATGATACCAGGCCTGGGGCTGGTACCCCCTCCGCCAACAGAAGTGGCTGTCGTCAAAGAAATAATCCACTGCAAAAGCTGTACTCTTTTCCCCCAAAACCCAAGTAAGTGATGTCTGTGAGAAGTATTTGATCATCGATTTAAGTTTCTTTCTTTTTTAATATAGTATTGCATTCATTTTCAGATGTGACTCAAAGTTCTCCCACCTAGGTACACAGAGTGGGGATCATTCTACAGAAGTCCTTCGTCTCTAGATTAAAACAAATATGTGGGTCCCTGTGTCTCTCCAGGAGCTGAATTGACACCACGAAGGGAACATAGGTGATTGGGGTGTATAGCCAGCATTGAGAACCTTTTTGCGCGCAACGAAGTCTAGCATTTACTGCAGATCGGAGTGTGAAATATGTGAACGCTTCCATCCATCTTCACAAATGTGGGAGAGAAACTCTGAAATGCGTTTTGCTAGATGGAAAACAGAATTAATTTGGCAGTTAGCAATTTGGTGGTGGAGGGGAGCGGGGAGCCTGCCTCTCAGAGTTCCTGGACCAGATTGCGTTCGCTTGAAGGAAACATATATTTGATGAAATAAATAGGCCAGTTTTTTTTTTTTTAACTTAGCCTCTGATACTAAATTTATGGGCTTAAATAGCTGGGATTTTTTTTTTATTCATATGAATCAGTGTTGCCTTTTTAAAGTGGACTTTTCAGAAGATTGCTTTTTATCTTTTTATGCAGGCTCCCTCAGATTTAGTAGTTTGCTCATTTAAATGTGAATGATAAAAAAAAAAAAAGGAGGGGGTGGTTTCAGGCCTTGTGTTTCGCAGCCAAGTAAGTACTGCGCCTGCTTTCAGGCTCTGCTCTCTGTTCTGCCTTACTGCTCCATTATCCCACAACCAGACAAAGCAGACAACAACCCTCGGTTTTTTTTGTTTTTGTTTTTTTGGCGGTACGCTGGCCTCTCACTGTTGTGGCCTCTCCCGTTGCGGAGCACAGGCTCCGGACGCGCAGGCTCAGCGGCCATGGCTCACGGGCCCAGCCGCTCCGTGGCATGTGGGATCTTCCCAGACCGGGGCACGAACCCGTGTCCCCTGCATCGGCAGGCGGACTCTCAACCACTGTGCCACCAGGGAAGCCCAACCCTCGGTTTTTCATCATGTTTTTATTTCATCATGCTCTGTACTTCATGAAGTTGTTGTTTTTTTTTTTTTTTCCGATTTTCTGGGCCTCTGTATTATGAAGGAGAAATGAAATTATGGTAACATTTGCTGTATCTCTGTTCGCGGACGAGCATAGCCACTCTGTAGAAATGAACACAGAAAGTAGAGAAAGGTGGGGAGGAGGAGGGGACAGGCACTGAAAACCAGGACAGCCTGCCATCTGTGTAGATCGCTCTAGAAATCCATCATTACTCAGAATGGAGAAGGTTAGTCTGCGAGTTTGACTTTCACCAGGTGAACCAGAAAAACAAACAAACAAAGAAAAACAGCAACTATAACTAAAAGGCAAAACCCTCTGTTTTGTTGCGGTTCTCAGATCTTCCACCTCCCTCCACAAGAGAACGACCTCCCGGGTGTAAGACCGTGTTTGTCGGGGGATTACCAGAAAACGCCACTGAGGAAATCATTCAAGAAGTCTTCGAGCAGTGCGGTGACATCACAGCGATTCGGAAAAGCAAGAAGAATTTTTGTCACATTCGCTTTGCCGAGGAGTTCATGGTTGATAAAGCCATTTACCTTTCTGGTACTTTGCATCACATAAGGGGGTTTTCTCGGCGCTTTGTGATGTCTTGCTATGTTAATATGAGCGTATTCCCTTTTGCCTTAATGCACGATAAAAGTCCCCACAGTTTGGGGCTAGAGAAGGAGGAATTCTGCCCTTAGGCTGCCAGAAGCTCCCTGTTAAGTCTGTGAACACACCTCCCTGCTGCAGACACGGTGTCCCACCATCCAGGCTTTAGGAATTCCATCGAGTTTCTAATTAATGTTCTCAAGTGCTTCTTAGATGAGAAGCAATATTATGAATACTGAGGACCATTATTATTATTGGATGTAATTCTCTGGGGGAATAAAGTCCTCTCTCTGCATAATTTCAGTTTTTCAGAAGTGGTTCACTTTCTAGACACCAGATCAAGATGAGTGCCTTGCAGAAAGTGGTCCTCGGGCCTGAGGAGGAGGTCCAGCATCACCGCCCAGTTGCTAGTGCATTTAGCCTGGCTAAGCCCGCCCCACCATCCCTGCTTCTCTGGTGCCATTTATAAGGGAAATTTTTACAGAGGTTGAAATTAAGCCTCCTGCTGCCTTCTACCCTCTGGGTGTTAGAGCAAATGTATGGAGCCTGTCAGCAAGGCCTTTGCCAAATCTAAGCATCACAGAGCTGGTATTGAAATGTAGCTTTGGAAGGATGTCTTTTTAGATTTAACTCACTGCCATGCCCTCTCTGTCTCCATCTGCATATTTCAGTCTGTCACTCTGCACATCACTTCCCTCTTCCAGAGGCAAAGCTAGTGGGGAAAAGTGCGAAAAGAAGAGGGGAAAAAAAATCTGAACATTACTACCAGATTTACTTAACTCTGCAGTCAGCCCCTATTACCATAAAATTGTCTTGCAAACCCCAGAAGCCTTGAGGTTATTCCAGCACTGAAGAGACTTTCCTGAGCTAGATAGTGACCTGGAGAACTTTAAAACCCTTATTCCAATAAAACCTGACAGTGGAAAAGAAAACCTGAAAGTATTCCAGAATGGAGGTGGACGATAAAACATCGAATAAAAATACAACACTCGTATCTCTCACAAAGTCTTGAGCTACAGCATCAGAGTAATCTATTAGACAACTGGGGATTCTGTTGAGTGTATGGCACTGGATTTCACAGGTCTCGGGCAAGATAACCTCTCTCTGAGCCTCTCTTTTCTCTTCTGCAAAATCGAGATAGTAATAGTACTACCTCATCGGATTGTTATGAGGAATGAATCAAAATAAGGGATATTAAGTGCCTAGCAGGGCACGTGCAACATGGGAACCATTCAGTAAGTGGTTGTTTTTAACACAAATATCCTGATGATGATAGAGAAGGAATCCTGCCCTGGGAATTTGGCTTCTAATCACAGCTCCACCAATACAACTATGACTTTACCCCCACCTGATTAAATGAAAGGGCTACAGTAAATCAAAGGTGTTTTTCAACACTGACATAATGTTTAGACCCAATCAGAAAACTCATAGTACATTGCCAAAAGATGAACAGTTCCAAATTTAGGCACATGTAAGTTTCAAATTTATGCCTTGATGCTATATTTTTTTCAAGCTCTGACCCGGCCCCCTGCCTGACTACCCCTTGGCATCCCACAGCAAAGGCCTCACCTCCAGCCTACCTGCCTGAGTACACAGGGGTCTCCCAGCTCTGCCTGGGCTGCCCTGGCAAGGTTGCAGCATCGTCCTGGGAAGATCTGAAAGGCTGACTGGGAGGGGCAGGAAGGAGGGAAGGCAGGCTGCCGCTCTTACGTCAGAGCTCCCGCAAGCCCTAGCCCAGCTGGATGGCCTGTCTAATTTTAGGACCAAAATCACATTTGAGGGCCAAGCTAATTTTAGACTCAGCCTCATCACAGGGCTCTTTTAAGGCCTTAATGATGGTGTTTTGATGAAAGAGAGGGTAATTTTTGGAACCAGAAATGTCTGAAAAGTGATGCTCTGGACATGACCAGGGGAAAGTTGCTTGGCCAGTTGGGACAGCTGGCCAGTCTTAGGCCATTCTGCCTGCTCAGCTGTTACGTATTATATCACCATGGCCTGCTGATTTGTTAAGTTTCCACAGCCCACAACCAAAATATACTCTGCTTTAGCATTAATTCTGCCCCTCTGTGATCAGATGTTTGCTTTTTTTTTTCTTTTTGCTTGTGAACACTTTTTTAAAAAATTTATTTATTTTCTAACATCTTTATTGGGGTATAATTGCTTTACAATGGTGTGCTAGTTTCTGCTGTATCACAAAGTGAATCAGCTGTATGTGTACATACATCCCCAAATCCCCTCCCTCTTGAGATGTTTGCGTTTTTGATAGGTATTGTTATGTCTTCCCAGTTTTAGAGAGATAATACCTTTTAAACCTGGGAGTGAGAGGGTCATAACAGGAATCAGACTTGAGATCTGTTTCACATTTGTAACTTTTCAAAGGTGTGAAGTACCCTACTGGGGAGAAGCCAGCCTCTCCTGGGATTTTTCAGCTGCGTTTCAACCCCAAATGCTGAAATAATCCATAGAAATCTACCACAAGGTCCTGAGCATCAGTACAGTGCAGCCTAGCATTTCACAGTGGTGTCTCATTTGCAAAGTCCCTGCACAGCAAAAGTGCTTATTTTGCTCTCTCGTCTGGCAGCCCCTGACAGCAGGGATCCTGCTGGGACCTGAATTTATGTTTTTAAAAATCTGAGTACCCCAAACTTAAGAGCAACCTCAAAGCCAAACCTCCTTCCCTTGAAGTTAGGCTGGCGGCCTGGTTTCAGTTCTGTTTGTGTTGATTTCTCAGATCAAGTTTCTGCTTATAATCTTTATAAGTTGTGTAGCTCACAGTAAATCCCCCAAAGACTTCCAGGCCCATTTTTTTGGTCTAGCTCTGGGCTCTCACACGGGCTCCTGTGGCCTTCAAAGATTGCATGGACAATTTGTGCAGTGCTGCGTGCCAGATGAGGTGCTGGAGGGCTGTAAGGAAGGCCGCGGTGAGGCCTCTTGATTGAAGGTAAAATATTCTCCTGTGTGCCCCAGAGGATAAGTGGAAATAAAACAGTATTGCAAAATTGCCTTAGTAATTGTGGCTTTTGCAGCCACTGAGACAGAATGGAGCAAGCGGCGTTTTCTAGGAGAATGAAGCAATAGCCTGTGAGTGAGATGTCGTGGAACTTACTTTGTAGATCTTTTTAAATATCATAGATAATATTTATTAACTCGCACTCCACCTCCTTCTAAAAAATAAAAGTAAGAGGGCTTATGCAACAGAGTTACAGTAAATTGAAAATATAAAATTGAGGCCATAAAAAGTGGAGGGGGAAGAAAGCTACATGCCCCATAGTTTTCTGATCTTCCTGGAAGCCAGAAGGAAGAAGGAGTTAGGATAATAGGATAAGTGCCCTGGTTCTTGAGATCATCCTCTTGGCAACATTGGCTTGAAGACCTCTCCCAGTGGAGCGTTTATCCCCAAATCTGTAATAGGCGTACCTCGGGCCGTGCTTCCAGATGGCCTCGGAGGATAACAGCTTCCCACCTCCTATGGGAAGGATGTCCTGTGTAAGGGAAAAAGAAATCAGTGAGAGCTCCCCTGGCGCGTCCTGAGGGCCTGGCCCCGAGACTGTGACAGTCGTGTGTGACAATGTTGTGACAGTGTGATGTGACCCGCCTTCCCACTGGTTTCAGGTTACCGGATGCGCTTAGGGTCTAGCACGGACAAAAAGGACTCGGGCCGGCTGCACGTGGACTTCGCCCAGGCCCGGGACGACTTCTACGAGTGGGAGTGCAAGCAGAGGATGCGCGCCCGCGAGGAGCGGCACCGGCGGAAGCTGGAGGAGGACCGGCTGCGGCCGCCCTCGCCGCCGCCCATCATGCACTACTCGGAGCACGAGGCCGCGCTCTTGGCCGAGAAGCTGAAAGGTAGGAGCTGCGCGCGTTTGCTTCCTCCGCCGCCGCCCCACCATCGCCCACCGCCAGGGAAACAGCGTGATCCCCAGGCACCGGGCCCAGGTGTTTCTCCTGTCCCTTGGCGTGCTGAGCTCATGGGACCGGGGTCCCCCGGGCTTCCTCTTGCTGCCTGGACAGAGCCGTGCCCCTGCCCAGCCCTCTCCCCTGCCTTCTCCCTGAATGTGTGTGTGTATCAACCAAACTCAAGCAGAGCGGGTCAGAAGAGCCCTCCGCACTAGCCCCGTAGCAGGCCACCGTCTGACTTCCTACCCCTGTTGAGTGAACCAGTGCCTCCTCCTGCAGGCAGGCAGGTTCTGGGGCTCCTCCAGGTCTGTAGTTTGCACTCTGCTGGCCTCTTAACAAAGCCACCCCCCACACAAGGCTCATCTGCAACCGTGCTGGGGCCCGTGCAGGACAGAAGAGAAATGTAGAATAGGGTTCCTGTCTTTAGAGATGGAGGGGAAGGGACCCTCCTAACGTCTATGGAAGAATTAGAACTAGAAGTGAGCATGTGTCATTTCTTTAACTGTTTTCTGTGCTCCTCTCCCGGGTTTGAGGCCCTGGGGGATAAAGACAGAGAGACGGAGGCTTTAGTACCTGCCACAGTGAACTACAGATGACTGGGGAGAGGCCAGATGTGGAAGTTAGGATGACATGTGTGTCAGTTCTGTTCCATTATTGAGCAGAGTTGTTTGACTCCAGCAACAAGGGTGCACTTCACAGGCAAGTGATGGTCACACCCTCCCCAGTCTGTTGGGCGTGTCAGGTTTCGATGATAAAACAGGTCATGGTGGCTGGCCACGATGAACTGTAATGCAAAGCCAATGACATGATTGTCAACCAGCATATGAGCAACATGCTTTGGGAGCTCACGGACAGGTGTGAGTGGTGTTGATGTCAGTGTCAAGAAAGTCTTCGCAGAGGAGGCAGAACTTGAACCTTGCAGGATACACAAGATTTGTTTCCCCAGGAGAAGAAAGGGCCTAAAGACATTCTTGTCAGAGGCTGGAGCTCAAGGAGTAAAGACAGGAGGCAGAGGGGATTTGGGCACAGGCGGAGAAAGGCAAGTCGCCTCCTGGGGGAACAGAGTGAAGGTGAAGCTGGGAAAGCAGCCTGGGGCCAGATGGTGAAGGCCCGAGGGCTGCCACCGGATTTGGGTTTTATTCCATAAACAACAGAGAAGTCATTAGGAGAGGAGAGATGCGATTGATCCTTGGAGTGTTTTAGAGCATAGCTGGCAGTGTTTAAAGTGGATTGGATGTTTTCACTAAAGGAAACATGAAAAGCTGCCTGAAACCTATTTTAGGAAGATAGGAAGTTGACATTCTGTTTTTTTAAAAAAGCATTTAAGGGCTTCCCTGGTGGCGCAGTGGTTGAGAGTTCGCCTGCCGATGCAGGGGACACGGGTTTGTGCCCCGGTCCGGGAAGATCCCACATGCCACGGAGCGGCTGGGCCCGTGAGCCACGGCTGCTGAGCCTGCGCGTCCGGAGCCTGTGCTCCGCAACGGGAGAGGCCACAACAGGGAGAGGCCCGCGTACCACAAAAAAAAAAAAAAAAAAAAAAAAAAGACTTCTGCTTCTAGCCTTCATCCCCTGCTCCAGCCTTGGGAACCCCTAATCAGATGCAGTTGCCACTGAAACTGTTGACTCGGAAAAAAAAAACAAAAAAAACCCTCACATTGTAAGAGCTGTGAGTTGAGTTTATTCATTGTCTTATTGAGGACTCTAGCTCAGGGGACAGCCTCTCAGAGAGCTCTGAGGAAGTTTTCCAAAGAGGTAACGGAGGAAGTCAATATATATGTGATTTTGGTGAAGGGGGTGCCTGCACCCAAGCACACATCTTAGGAGAAGGCTGCTGCTAGTCACAAGGAACAGATATCTTAGTTAATGGCTTTAGTACTTTTCTAAGTATGGGAAGATGCAAGAATTTGGGTTCATAAAAGTTTCTCCTGAAAATATCTACCCATGTGGAAGCCTGTTCTGCCAGTTTCCCCAGAGCACAGAGTGCTGCATGCCTTTTCTCTGCCCAGAATTCCTTTCAGGGTGTGTTGAAGGTCAGCGACTGCAGTGGCTAATGACCTGATCCTCGTAGAACCTTCCTTAGTTGACGTAACCCTGGAGCACCTCTTACTGATGCCCTTGGCACATGCTCTGCTGCTCCGAGAAGGTGTGTCTTACCATCATAGGCTGTGGCTGTCCCTTTAATAAAAAGCATGTAAAACGCATATGCAGACGTCCTCTCACTTTTCCATTCAGACTGGAATCCATAAGGAGCGAGCAGAATGAGGAAGAGCAACATTCTCGAGCAGGAATGTTGATTTTGGAGCAAATAATTTTTTCTTTAATATCCAGTACATTGTGTAGTATCACCTCACTTAATGAGCTACATCAGCTCAACTGTATTCGATCGTGTCCACACCTCGAAGTGACAAAAACTAGCACCTTGGCGCCGTGACCCCGTGGAGGAGTTTCAGGAAAGTTTGGCATCTACGTTAGGTTCTTTTTAAGAAACCAGCACAGAAGTGTCTTTGCGTGTAAGAGTTCCACAGCATTGCCTTTCCTGTTAAAGGATAGCAGATTGGGAAGTCAGTTTGGTAAAGTCATTTGCAAACCTTGCCATTTCAAAACTGTATATTTATGTAGATGAGTGTAATTTGAAGAATTTAGAAGCCATACCTTTGCCAAGTACTGTGTGATCCCTTGAGGAGAGAACAGATTGGAAATTTTAATAGATGGCAGTTACAGTAAAATGAGCTAGCTGGGGTGACATCTTAGGCAACAGTCAGGTAATATCAAGCTTGACAATTTCAACCCAAGCACAGAGTTTGGAATATAAACAGCATTTAATTGCTTAGGAAATTGGCCGCCTCTGAGAGGAAATCCACTCCATGCTCCTGATAACGCTGAAAAGCCAGGCAGAGGAGCCAAGGAAACTGTTTCCCTGAAGATGATTTCCTTGATGTGGGGATGTAAAACACCATCAAGACCTCAGGTAAAAAAAAAAAAACCTGGATCAGAAAGGAAATGGAAATACAATCTGAAAATACCTAATTGGATTTGATTTTTTTTCCTCCCCTGAGAAATCTTGCTATCTCAGGTGTATTACAAGCATTTTTCCCCCATTTTACACCATACTTGTTTATCCTTAGAATTTTCTTGTGGAAAATCAGCTTTATCCAGCAAAATCTGTACTGGCCAAGTCTTTACTCTAACCGACAAAGCCCTCCATATCCTGCCCAGTGGTAAAACTATGCATACAGTAGATGCTCAGTAAATTAATTCCTGTCTCTCTTTCTTAGCTGTTTGGAGCTATGAACGTGTTGCATTTCTGGCCAGCAGTGCTACCAGGCATGATGGGAAGTGTAGGGAAGTGTGATGTGCCCTCGGCCACCATTCCACTCACTCCACAAGTATTCGCTGAGCTCTTTGCCATATCCCTGACACTGTGATGCCAGGGAAGCAGCACACAAAGCCCCTGCCTCACAGAGTTTAGGTGTAGTTTAGGTTTCTTGAGTGACAGAGGCAATTACAAAGCTCTTCCCACTATTATGCATGGCAAGTGCAGCGCGCTAGCCCGGGAGTGGTAGGCAACCCAGCCTGGCAGAGGTGGGGTGAGAGAGGGGTGACCTTCTGGGACCCGGTAGCCCCGATCCAGTGGTCCCTGGGTCTTCTGAAGTCAGAGGAGACACTGAGTTGTAATGGTGTAGTGTCTGAGGCACTGCAGCACCCAGTGTCTGTTATGGTTAATACAAATTCTAGAAAAGAAAATTAGCGGGCACCCTGCTGATTAAATAGACATTGTTCTGAGACAGTTCAACTTAGTGAAGACTGACTGGGAAGTAACTGCTCACAGATCCAAAGTTTATGGCACGGCTTTGAGAAAGTGAGAAGAAGCTCAATACCACCATAATTACACTTTATTGGAAACAGTAGCACCAGGCAGATGAGATAATGAATTTCTCTTGGTCTAATACAGACCATCCACCCCTGGGGGAGCCCCATGTTTGGACTGTGGAAGGGAGAGATTGATTAGACAGTGAGGAAAGATGATCTCCTGATTCACTGGGGATTTCTCCTGGCAAGAGCATTTAAAAGTTCTTGTGTACTTTTTTCCCCCTTTGGAAAGCTTCACATAATCTTTCATTATGTGATGAATGAAGAGTTTCTCTCTGAATCAGGTGAAGTTTTGACAAAGCTTTGCAAGCATTGTCCTTGGGATTCCCTGATATGTCATCCAGGATACAGTCTTTCTGCGATCAGCATTTGTAATTTCTGAGGACTAGTCTCTGATGTGCATACAGAATGGCCCCCGATCAGCCTGCCAGAGGGAGAAACCGCGCAAGTGGTTGCCAGCATCTTGCTGAGATGGTTGTCAATATTCATGGTTCTGAGAAACTAAAAAAAATCAATAATGCTCTGAGCCAAGTCGAAGTTCCATTAGCTAGAAGCCAGGCTTCCTTCTCAGGGCAAAGGAAATATGAAGCACGGGAACCTGTTTGAGAATCACGTCCTTGGGCGTTACTGACCTTCACAAGGCGAGATAGACCACTTCATCTAGAAACATTTTACCTGATCCAAAAGCAGGAATAATCAGTGCATGTTTATGTTGTCCCCGCTGAATTTTCTCATTTTCACAGGTACTAAATTGTTGGAGAGATTGTGTGTGTGCGTGTCTGTGTGTGTCTGTGTGTGTGTAAGTGAACTTGTAGGTTTGTCGAGGGTAGAGGAGGAAGTATTAACATTTGTGTAGCCTTTCACACTATCTGTGATTTGAAGGATAAGTAGGGTACCACCCCTCTTGATGGTTAACTGAGCAGCCAGAGAATGAAGATTTGTTTAGGGATGTCTAATTTTTAGGTACACATAGTGAGATTTGGGGAATGTTGTAGTAGCAGTACCGTCCTGGAATGTCCATTCTGCCTGAATCAGTATGTGACTGTACACTGTAAGTTATTTCTACCTGTCATAGAATCTAGAAATCAGGGACAGCTGTATAGACATACCATTCACTCTGTGTGTGTGTGTCTATCCCCATTTCTGTGGAAAGAAAAAGTGTTGTAGGATGTCTTCCTTTTTTCCCTCATTCTCAAGACATTTTGTTCAAACATGGAATCTCCCTTCCTGTCATTCCTTTCTAGACCCACCAGAAATCAGGCTACTCCAACCCACTTCAGTTTTCATATTCAGGGCTCATGGCCTGGCTCTTCTCACACTTATTGTTCTGAAATTCAGGGCCAGATCTCCCTGTGCACCCAAAGAGGGAGAAGAAATACAAAATGAGCCTGTATCAGTGATTTTACTTAACTCACTACTTAATGAGAGAATGAGTAAGATGTTAAAACTGGTTCAGAAGAGAGTTTGCTTTGTAAAGACTTATATTTTCTTGTGGACAAAAATTCATTTACATTGTTACAGAGAAGAATTATTTGCATTGTTATGCGTTTTCATAATTTGTATTCTGTCCCTAAAGAGTTGTAAAATAGCCTAGTCTTTAACAATTAGAGATTCACATCCCTGTAAAATCAGATAATCCCAGAGGGGGGTGGAGAGGATCCTCTGGCCAAGCATTCCATCGAAAGGATCTGCAGTCCCTGTGCCCACTTCCAAGACTTTGACTTTTTTTTTCACATTTTTTTCTGGGATGAAGATGACTGACGTTTAAGCAGCTCTTCTTTAAATGGGGGTGGAGGGTTTGGGGACAGGGATTCACAAAGCTCATGAGAACCACATCAGAGCCTTTCGGTATTCGCCACTCTCTCAGATGCTACTTTCCATTTCAGGTTTTCATTATCTTTTAACCTAGGTGAGCTCCTCACCAGTTTCCCTGGCGTTTATTGAGTGATTTCTTCTAGTGCTTCTCCAGTTTCAATGTGCATATGAAACGCTTGGACTAGGATGCAGATTCTGAGTCAGGAGGCCTGAGTAGGGTGAGGCTACGTTTTTTGTTCGTTTGTTTGTTTTTTTGCAGTACGAGGGCCTCTCATTGTTGTGGCCTCGCCCGTCGTGGAGCACAGGCTCCGGACACGCAGGCCCAGCGGCCACGGCTCACGGGCCCAGCCGCTCTGCAGCAGCACGTGGGATCCTCCCGGACCGGGGCACGAACCCGCGTCCCCTGCATGGGCAGGCGGACTCTCAACCACTGCGCCACCAGGGAAGCCCCGAGGCTACGTTTTTGATAAGCCCCCAAATGAGGCTCATGCTTGTGGTCTTTGACTACTAGCAAAGATGTGTCCCATATGCAATTTTTAGAATGCCTACTACGTGCCCCGTGCTCAGTAAACATGGAAAAGAGGGATAGGGAGGGAGGTTGACAAATTCTGATGTGACAAGAAATGAAATAAGATGGGTATGGATTCAGATACTGAAGTGTGATAATCATTATAATATTATTTAGTCCTCACGAAGCTGAATACAAAGGTTATTACCTTCCCAAAATTAAAAAGCTAAATGCAATGGTTATTACCTTCCAGAAAAAAAAAAAAAACTTTCAAAAAGTTTTTTAAGTCATTGGATAAGCTGATTAGCTTACTGTGGAAAGCCCTGCCTCTGTGTAATTATCTGACATCTCTCTTAACTTTCATTGCTTATGGTAATAACCTCGGAGGCCTGAAGGATAAAAGGACCAGCCAGCTTAAGTGCCATGAAAACATTTATCTCTGGTAGACAATGTGAAAATACTCTTCAGCCTGAAATTAAAATGTGTATTATCAACGGTATTTCCCAACTTTTGACCACTGGATTTGCTGTAACTTTCCAGCACGAATGCACTGCAAATCTATTAGAAATAGAGTCTAATGAAAGAGACTACGAAGGGAAAAACTCAGAGTGAGCAGAAGACTGAAATATGTTTTGGAAGTTTTCTTCTCACATTGACCCCTCAGAACTGGAGGGCCAGTGGATACATGAACCAATGATTACTGTATAGAGTGACTAATGTTTTCGTAGCAGGATATATAGGGAATTGTGGCAACGTAGCAAAGGGACACCGAATTCATGATAGGGTTGCAGAAAAGCTTCCTTTATGAAAGGCATTTAGGCTGACTCTTGAGGGAAGCATAACAGTTAGCCGAGTGGACCAGGAGTTCCGGGGCCCCTAGGATGAGTGCACAGTACATGCAGAAGTAGGGAGACAAGGCCATGGTCCTTAACAAAGAGGAGTGTGACAAAGGAATGGCAAATGGATTGAAGGGGAAACTGCAGATCAAGGGAGGCCATGGAGCAAACAGTTGCAGTAGCCCAGGTGTGACATTGTGAAGACGCTGATTAGAAAACATTGGGCAATTTTTCATGAGCAAATGGTCCATAGTCACTCCATAATATGCCAATTTTCCCAGTTCTTTGTGGAGAAGGGATGTCTGCACATTCTAGTGTCTGAAGGGCACCTATGTTCAGAGTTGAACCCACGCATGTTCACAGAAAGTACTTGGAATTTTTATAAGTGCATCTTTGATGTGATTTTTATGAGCTGTGTTAATTTCTTTCCGCATGAATAGCTTTAAGAATGCTGCAATCTAAATCCTGTTTAAATTAGTTTATATTGTTTTCTGTTTTCTCTGTGATCTTTCCCCTGAATCCAGAATTGAATTTTCATTTGGGTATTGAAAATGACCACTCCCAACACCCTCCTGTAGCCATTCAGGGGGAGCTGCTGACTTAGTCTTCATTTAGTATAAAGTCACGTCTTACATGGCAACAGACATCGACTAGACTTAACCAGTCGTACGTTAGCTAATGTTTTCACAGTTAATTTGAACGTCGGTACATCAGTCATCTACCAGCCCGCCTCAGAAAGTTCAGAAACAAGGATGAAATTGGGAGTTTTCAAAACTATGTACTAAGCCATATATATATGTATATATATGTATATATGTATATATATACATATATATATGTATATATACATATATACAGTATATATATAATATATACAGTATATACAATATATACAGTATATAATGTATATTTTATTTTATTCATATATACTGAGAAAATGGAATTCTGCCTACTATTACTTGTTACAGTGTTAGAAAGTCTCTTGCCTACTTACTTTTTCAGCTGTGTATTTTCAGTTGCTTAATCCTAAAATTGCTGTCTCTCTTTCTGAAAACTACCAATTAACTCTAATCTGGTGAACTTATGCTTTAGGTCTAGGGGTGAAGAACAATAATATTTGGCTCTTAGGTCATTCAAGGAAACATGCATTTTTAAAATTTAAGTGTGTTCTTCCTGACAGTAAATTAGGGTATTTATGAACTGCGTAACCACAAGCAAGAGAAGGAAAAAACTGCACCCATGCGAGGGTGAAAGAAAGATGGGACCCCGTTGCTCTCTCTCTCTCTCTCTCTCTCCCTCTCTCTCTCTCTCCCTCTCCTTGGAAGCCCCATAACGAAAACATCTAGGATTTTTCTTTGTGTTACGTAGAGATGCAAGTCACAGCAAAGGGGAAAAATGGTCCATGAAGTCAGAGTTCTCTTTTCTGTTGTTATTTTTTAAGAGGGGGGGAAAAAAAAGAAAAGATTTCTTATAAGCATTAGGTTGATTTCTGCTGTCTTTTCGGAGGCCCATTCTCCTAACACATATCTGCAGAGAGGCAGAGAGAGGGAGAGAGGCAGAATTTATTCTGACTGTAAGGGTCGCAGTGGGGCTCCCACAAGCATAATGCTGAATTATGGGCCTCTCCACGGGTTGAACGCAGTGTTAAGTTGTGTGATGGATTCTATCTTATACAAGCTGCTCTGGTCTATGAAATAAGAACCCCGTGCAGCTGGAGTTCACTGAGGGTTGAACTCAGACTGAAATTCCAGAGTTAACAAAACTGTGCAAACCAGCTGTGACGCTGAACAAGTGCACGCTCAATTGCGGGTTGGTTGAAATTGGCAAGGAAACTTGAGTCTTTCACGTGCAGGCTGCCCTGTGGGCCTTCTCCAGGCCACTTATCTCCTCGGATCAAAGCGTGAGGGCAGAAGGGGCAGGTTTGCCCAGGAGTAAAGCTTTGATCCCCAAGCCCAGACTGTCACCACCCAGGCGGGAGAGGGCCCGGGATGGTGGCCCATCAACAGCAGGATTTCCATCCTGGAGAATCCACGGGCACTGGGTCAAGCGATCCTGCCTTCACTCAGTGCAAGTACTTCCTGGGCAAGAAGCAGCCACAGCAGTGAAGTGCCCTGGTCTGAAAGGGGGCCTCTGGGATAAAAGGTACTCATGGTATTTCCACAGCGCTCTGCAAAATTCACAAAGCACCCCGCAAATGCAGACTTTGTATGGTGTGTAAAATACTAACAGCGATGGTTGATTGTAAAACCTCTGGTGAGTAAAATAAAATAAAATTCCTTTACTAAATATGAATCACCCTCTATCTGTTCATCTAGAGTGTGTATGTATGTGTGTGTGTATATGTATGCACACAATATATAATAATATATAAACAATGGAATATACACATACAGTGTATAAGGATGTCTCTGGTGTTCCTCTAGTAGAGGGAACATGGTAGTCACTTAGTATTTGTCAAATGCGTGAGAAGCATCTGAATCTTTTAGTCTAATTTTGCTTCTTATTTTTAGAACTCAGATTCTACTCAGTTTACTTGGAAGATGTAGGATTTTAAAAAAAATTTTTATTGAAATATACTTAATTTACAATGTTGTGTTAGTTTCTAGGATATTTCTCTTAAATCACATTTTTTCGGGGGTAAAAAAATATGGATGAAAGGCTCGTCTCTTCAAGTTTGTCTGGAAAATACGCAGTGAGCCTTCAGCAATAGGATCAATTAATGTTGTAATAACTGACATACAGCTTCCACTTCCAGTTAACTTAATTTCCTTCAAACTTGCTTCTTCTCCACCTCCAAGTCAGTCGTAAAAGACAGATCTGTTCCAGTAACTATTTGCAAACGGGCAAGTATATTGATTTCTTTGAAATAAACTTTATCACTTATTTACAGGTAGAACCTCCCCCCGTCAACACACCCCTCAAACCAAGTTCAAATGGGTTTCCAGTAGCCTTCCGAGGCAAACACTGACCATCCCGGAACAGGTCCTCTTTTGTTGAAAACAATGAAATATTCTAGTTTTCAGCCTAATCAAATATGTTCTATTAAACCTAAAGTGAAATTAGCTTTGAACTTCAGTAGAATAAGAATTGACCTATTCCTACTACCACTGTGGAAACAATATCTCACATCACAACCACTTCTAAAAGTAATTTAATCTGTCATCCACATCTTGACAATAACTCAGCAGATTCTAAGTCAGAAAACTAGTATCACTGTATGCTATTTCTGGTGAAAGAATAAAGAAATCAACTGGAGGCCAAATAGGTGAATAAGAGTTTTTCGAGCCAGTCTTAAGAAAGAGAAATCTGGGTTTGGTGGAAGAGTGCAGTTGTACCATATTTCAAAGGATGCCCAGAGCAGATCTTCTAAAACTGAGCTCGTTGAGAGGGTGAGCCACCCTTTGTTTCTCGGGTGGTTGTGCAGTGCCGTGGAGTTAGATGTGGGAAGACAAGCTAAGTGATGATGGAGCCATTAGTCGCAGGCAAGCTCACAAGGCCAAGTTCTGAAAACATATCCATTAGGATGGACCGTGCTTTGCCTTTAGAGAGGAACCAAAGTGAAAACCAAAATCTTTCCTGGGCGTGATTTGGACTTGGTGGTTTTGCATTTCCAGACGATAGCAAGTTTTCTGAGGCCATCACAGTGCTGCTGTCCTGGATTGAGCGAGGGGAAGTAAACCGGCGGTCTGCAAACCAGTTCTATTCCATGGTGCAGTCGGCCAACAGCCATGTCCGTCGGCTGATGAACGAGAAAGCCACCCATGAGCAGGAGATGGAGGAGGCCAAGGAGAATTTCAAAAATGCCTTAACCGGGATCCTCACTCAATGTAAGTAAGATTTGGGGGGGCCATCTCTTTTGTCATGATGTTGCCTTTTCTTACGTACTCATTTTTTTTTTTTCATTTGGGGGTAAGTAGTCCCATAATTTCCCATCTTACTCCATATCGAATGGCAAAACCTCATAACCGATTTCATGTCCTGTGGCAACTTGGAGGAGCACGGACCCCGCCCTGAGAGCTTACTTCTCAAGGTGAGCAGCATTTCTGTAGCTTTTCCGCAGAACACCCAGCCTGGCCCCCAGGGCGGGGCAGACAGATGCTTCGGTGCCTGCTGGACCCACTGCAGTTCACACCGCCCCTGCAGGGTGGCCACCCTCACCTGCGGGCCCCGAGCCGAGAGTAGAAGCAGCCCCTGAATACACTGTCACGCATTGTCCTTGGGCTCTGTTTAGAAAGAAGGTCAGAAGGACTCCTCCTCAGGATCCTTTATTTGAGGTGAGCCTTGGCTGTCAACACAGGCAACTCAGGAGTAGAGATTTTTCTGCAGTATTATTTTTTGTCCTTTTTTCATTTGGAAAGCAAATTGCCTGAACCACTGGATGCCAGTGATTTTTCATGTCCAGATCCTAAATTGATGAAAGGGAGTAAACGGGGCTTTCTCATAGAACAATAGTTAGGGAAATTACCCAGGGCTCTATTCAAAACAAAGGACATATATTTTTTTATGGGCACTCTGTGTCTGTAGTTAATGTCACAGTGGCATCATGCCTCACAGCTGCTGATGTGCCCTTGCTTGGTAAAACCTATTAAATGACACTTGTAATGGTGCCGCGCTCCATTCCACACCAGGTGCAGGACCCCGCACGGGATGGCAACATATGCAATTTACATATTCATTCTGAGAATAAGTGTTATTTTCAATGACATAATGTGCCAAAACGCCCATCACCTCTTTCATCAGTGTAAACCCCAGCCATAATGTATCCGTTAGGATGGAAAGAGAGGAGGGGATGAAAAACCAGAATCTTAACTGTAAATGTGTTTTATATAACTTTGTTGTCAAAAGACTATTTTTGCCACAGCGTAAAATGTCACATAAGGAAACTCCCAAACATAAACTCTGATAAGTGACCAAATATCCAGTATGAGACCAACCTGGGACACCCTGTCTTTTTAGAAAAAAAAAAAAAAAGGAAAAACGGAACTGCTGTATCTCATAGAGACCATTGTCAGACCACCTTACCCAGATTCCCTGGTGGCGAGCCATGACCTTTTACCCGACTGTGTATGCCCAGCAGTTCTGAAGTTGGGGTTACTAGAGCTAGGCTAAAGTCCACTAACACCCAGACCACCTTTTAAAGGAGGGAAGCAGAGAATTGATTAGTAGGTGGGGTAGAGTGGATTGGTAGCAGAGAAAAGGGAGAGAGGGAAAGGCCACACCATTTTAATAATACAATTCCTGCAAAGTTATGGCAAGAAGCCAACTGCCTGAACAGCAGAATGATCACTGATTACCTTTTGCTCAATAGCATCAGTTTTAAATAAATCCTTATTCCTCTGCGGTTTACACTCCCACTGGGCAGGGAAGACTCAATCCTTGACTCTCACAAGGAAGATAGGAAGGCAGCCACACATGAGAATAGGGGAGGGATTATGTTTTTTTCTTGCGATACCTGTTGAAAGAAACACTCGTTAAAAACAAGCCCCCCATCATGTGGCTGAAAGAATGGGATGTGTCTAATATTATACAGGTAGAAGCCAACCTAAGTGTAAAACCACTGAGAGATAGACAAAGAAGTCCAACACGTGGGGATACAAACATCAGTGTTTTACTCCTGATAAAAGCTAATTGGATAATGGGGTTGAGATCTGCAGCCATGATGGGCTTCCTGATGCTGGACCTGAGGGTTGAGCATCCAGCCACAGGCAGCTCCAAGGACCACAGGCTTCTTCCTGTGGAGCCTGTATCCATATGTACCACATCACACGTGGAGAAGCAGACGGGAATGAGTACAGGTGACCCTCGAACAACGCACAGGGGTTAGGGGCTTGGACCCTCTGCAGGATGAAAAATCTGAGTAGAACTTTACAGTCGGCCCTCCCTGTGCTCAGTTCCATATCCGCAGATTCAACCAAGCATGGATGATGCAGTATTGTAGTATATATAAGTGGACCTGCACAGTTCAAACCTGCGTTGTTCAAGGGCCCACTGTACCCTGTACAGACAGGCTGGTTCACTTGCTCCCTGAAAGAGAAGAGAATGCAGGGCTAGAGCCGGGCCAGGAACTTTGGGGGAAGATCCCACCTCGTGGAGACCGCAAGAATGGAGATTACTGTCATAGATAACACTTAGGTACCCCACCTGTAAAATACCAAAAACTAAATTCTTGCTTTTAACCTTCAAACCTGTCCTCCTTTGGTTTCTTCCTTCCCATTTTAATACATTCGCAGACCAAAGTCCTGTAAGTAATATTCACACCCACCATCCCCCACCACCAAAGCCCACATATAGGACAGCAGGAAATCCCATTGTTTCAACATTCAAAATTGACCCACTTTTATTTATTTTCACTGCCACCATTCAAGTGCAGGCTGCCTGAACGATGATAAGAGCGTGGTATGTCAGTTAAATATGGTGTCCACTTGTAAGTAATAGAAAACCCAAGCAAACTTCATCTTAACAAATGGAGCATTTTCTTTTTATACACAGTGAAACCCAGATTTGTTGGCACTGATTCAGTGGTTTAAGGCTGTCAGGCCTGAGGTTTCTGTGATACTATCAATATTAACCTTCTTAGATAGTTGTCTAAGAGGGCTGCTGTTGCTCCTGCCATCACATCTTGTTTTTACAAGCTGGAATCATACAAGAAAAAGGAGAGGAAGAAAGGAAGAGGAAGGGGTTGCACCTTTAGAGCAGGAAAGCAAATTTGCCCAAAGATCCCCAATAGGCTTCAATTTATGTCTTGTTGTGCTGAATTATTACATGTGGCCATGCCGAGCTACAAGGAAAATGGGAAATATACTTTTTTGACTGGGCCCATTGCTCTCCAGAATAAAACTGGAGTTCTCCGAGTTAGGAAGGAGGGGAGAATGGCTACAGAGAGACATTTTGCAGTTTCTGCTGTGTGTAATTCCTCCCTTTCCACCTTTCCTCCAGCTCAATCTATTTTTCATACATTGTCTGTCATAATTCAGAGCACATCTTCCCCACTTAAATCCCTTGAGTAGATTCCCATTGCACTTACGATGACATTCATCCTCCCGAGCCTCAAGCTCTCCGTGCTCGCCTCTTCAACGTCAGCTCTCCCTCACCTCACGAGGCATCATCTCCACTGGCCTTTTTCCTGCCGAGCTCGTCAAAGCCACCTCCCACCTCCGAGCCTTTGCACATCTGTTCCCCCTGTCTGCTGTGCTCTTCCCTGTACTCTGCATGCTTCCATCCCTCTCATCCTTTAGGTCTTGGCTGTAAGGCCACCCTTTCAGAGAGGCCATCCTGATCCATCCTCTCCTAGCAGGCTCACCATTCCTGCATCTCATCAGCTTCCTCAGGGCACTTATCCAAATGGGTATGACTTAATGAATTCTCCGGTTTTGGTTTATGATGATAAACGTCACAAAGGAAAGGACACGTCTCTCCTAGTCATCGCTATATATCAAGTGCCTGGAACATGGAAATATGCAACAAATATTTGGTGGATGAGTGAGTGAATGAATGAGTATGTTGGAAGGAAGGCAGGAAGTAAGCCTGAAACAGTAAGCTCAGAAGTTTCCAGAAACCTTGTAGAACAGTTTGGCATCAGTGTTAGCACTGTCTGTGGATAACAGAGTTTCAAGTTGCATGTGTAATCAAGTCGAAGAAAGAGCTCACCAGCTACGCTCTTGTTGGAAACTGCTATATTTTACCAGACACTTTGTAACAGGCTAGAGGATGTTAGGAGAGTTGGGGTAGAATAAACACAAAAGTTCATGTTGACATCTCCCCAGTTGTCACTGTCTGACAACCGGTACCTTCCCCATCTCCCTATTACTGTTTAAGAGATTCCCCCCTTAACCCTATAATTTGATTCTGGGAAGTATTTCAGCAGCCAGCAGATATCAACAGGGATTGTGAAAACCCCAGCTGAACTTGACAGCCCCCAGAGCTGTCCAAGGGGTACACGCCCCAGCCACAGAGGGCCTGAGGGGGCTTTGTGCGAATCCTCAGTAGCTAGGACCCTTCAGGATGACTTGAAGATGGCAGATACTTTCAGTGTGAGCCTCAGCTGGAGTTAAGCCTGTGAGGTAGAACGGGAACATGGCGTAGCTCACTGAGCAATCTCAGAATTTTCCATTCGTTTTTATGTGCTTTTACAAAGACGACAATTCCCCGGATGCAAAGGGGAACCAAATTCTACCGTGAAATTCACCATAAAAATATTAGCAGTAACCTGACTAGCCTGGCAGGTGTGTGTACATTTCCTCATCCTTTGAATTTTGAAATATACCTCATTTCATGTCTGGTGGAGTTATGTTTGTTTGTCTCCACCGCATTTTCTGCTTCCCCAGATGGCTTCAGGGTGAGTTTGGTGTCCATACACGGAGCTGCCTCTAAAATAATAGCTGCAGAAGTCCACAGCAATCGACATGCTTGCCATATTTTCCAAAAGTAGAACCAGTCATACCCCCATTTATCGGCTTTATTTTTGCTGGCAACACCACAGGAATCACATTTGGCTTTCTCTTTTAGAATTAGATTAGGATTGTAAAGCACTGGGATTCGGCAATGACATCTCAGCTTGCTTTCTCCAAAGTGGCTGGAAATCTCCCGGTTATTTGACGGTTGCTCCCTCCCACGTAAAAGATCCCCACAATGTCAATGTTATGCTCCTAGCATTCCACGGCAGCCTCTCCATTAGAAAGTCAAGTTTCGGGGAGTCGTTCATAGGCAGTTTGGAAGCAGGTCTATTGTTGAACTAGTTTATTACAGCAAGTGGGGCTGGCCTGGTGTCCTGAAGAGAGGGCCCACTGAACAACTTCCAGGAAAATTCCGGTACATTACAAAGCTCCAAGCACAGTAAAAGTGTGGGTCCCTATATAGATTTCGTTGGAAATAGCCAACTGGTTGACCAGGAGAAGGGAAATTCCAGTGCATGTTAGTCCATTAAAATGGATTAAATGCACGTATCTCCTTGCCTTGCTTATCCTTGCTTTCATATTTGAACAAATAGCATTTGTTCAAAGGGACAAAAAACCCAGGAGCCATGAATAATTCAAAGGTTGAGATTTATTTCAAGGTCTACATCAAAGGCCAGCAGTTACCTTCTAGCTTTGTTGGTGTTCAGTTCTGCCAACATTTGTTTAAGTTCTAACCTTCTTCCTATCTCTGGCCTTCACCCCAGGATGGGCTGTGTAAATATAATCAAATAGGCATTGTTTCCATCTGAGCCTTGGCATAAAGTGTCAAAGGGCAGCAACTAAACCCAACCAAGAGTTTGGGGAGTATGGCATCCATTCACTTCTACTTTGGATCGTTTTTCACCTGTGACAACGGATGTGCAGTTTTCAAAGATGTTAGATGAGAGCATCCTTTAAACTGGTGGGGCACCTAGGGCTTTCCCTTCCTTTCTGGGCCAGCTGGATAGATCTCATTCACTATATATAAAGAAAGGGAAAAAAAGTTCAGTACAGGTGAGTCATTTTATTCTCATATCATCCTTATCTCATCTTTATGTTACCTCTCAACTTATCCATTGGGCAGAAACTCCCCCAACTTTCCCAACTGAGAGACTTTCAGGTTTTGATCTTCCTTGCTTTTTAAACATTTATACATCAGAGGAACTCCCCATAGGCCTGCCCACATTCAGGTTTTCAGTTATGAGCAAAGCTTGTCATTTCAAAGCTCAGAGAAGAGCTGTTTATAAAGTTGAGGAAGCATGTTCCACAACACTCAATTATTAATGTGCATGCCAGGTTGATCAATTGTCCATGCCTTGTTACAACACACACACATCTGATGAAAATTTAAACACTCCATGATCGTCCCACTCTGGTAATTTCCCAGCATACTTCCTGGTAAGAGAGGAGAGAGGGAAGGGAGTAAAGTGGGGAAAAGGCAAACGGGAAGCAGAAGGTGATGGAGAAGGACTTAGTAATATTAATTTAAGATTATGTGGGGCTTCCCTGGTGGCGCAGTGGTTGAGAGTCTGCCTGCCGATGCAGGGGACACGGGTTTGTGCCCCGGTCCGGGAGGATCCCACATGCCACAGAGCGGCTGGGCCCATGAGCCATGGCCGCTGGGCCTGCACGTCCGGAGCCTGTGCTCCGCAACGGGAGAGGCCACAACAGTGAGAGGCCCATGTACCACAAAAAAAAAAAAAAAAAAAAAAAAAAAAGATTATGTGCCGTAAGTATTAGCAGGATGGAAAACTAGAAATTGTTGAGTGTCAGAGGTGGAGGGGACCTCAGACCCTTGTTGGCCTAAGCCCCCTCATTTTATAGAGGAGGAAACAGGTTCCAAGAGCAGCCCTGATAGGCCCCTGTCATTTAGCAATTTATGGGCGGATTAGAACCCAGGACTCTTGGCTCCTGGGACAGTTCGCTTTCTCTGTGTGCGTGTGTGTTTATGAAAAATGAAAATGATCAGAGGAGGATAAGTATAAGTTTATAGTTTACAGGTGGGTGTGAAGAAGTGTGCTGGCATCACACTGAATGTAAGAGCTGCTACCTGGTCAGAAAACAAAGTCTTAGCCTCTAGCACGACCCTCTTTCCCCCCTCCGCACTCATACTTCTTCCCCATCCCTTGTCTGAAGCGTTTCCCCTCCTCCCCAGGCCAGAACCGAAGCTCCTATCACACCTCCTCCATGAATCTTTTCTGTCTGCTCTACGCATAACCACCTCCCTTTCTCCTCCCTTCTGTAGCGCTTGTCGGTACTGTCTACTTGGGCATTTAATTATTCTTCTAAGCATCAGGTTTGGGGTTTTGGTTTTTTCCTCCAGCAAGATTTTAGGCTAAGCAGAGACAGAGACCGTTTGCTGTTCTCTTTTCCCGCCTCACTGCCCCACTTTCAGGCAACATTCTTGTAAGCACCTCAGTATACAAATACTGGTTGTTGATCATATGTCACAGGTGGAAATGAAAGTAGTATTGGAAATTGGGCTGGAACCTAATAACTGCGAAACACGTTCTAAATGTTGGTTTTGGGGGTAAACCGTGATCTTAACTGGCTTTGATCTAATATACCATTCTCCTTAAAAGTGAAATACATAGAATATACTTTAGTTGAGAATTTTGCAGAAGTAGTATTAGAGCACTGTCATTGATGTTATTTTAACCTGGAGATTGGGAAGGTTAGAACTATCATGCAGATTTGTTTTGTGCATTTATGATAGGAAATGGCATCAACCTCATCTTAGATCTCGAAAAAAGCCGACAGTGGAGAGACTTGAGACCAGGCGCCAAGAGATCCTGGTTGTGATCCCAGCTTGACCATAAATTAGCCAGGTGACTTTAGGAAAGGCCTTGAAGCTCCTTAAGTCTTCGTTTTCTCATCTCTGCGGTGAAAGGGTTTGACCAGACAGTCCCCTAGGCTCTCTTCCCACTCTGAAAATTTGTCTGTCCTTATCGTATCAACAACTTCGACCCTTGAACATCTCTGAATGTCTACACACAACAAGTACCTGCCAGGATGTCAGTAACTCCGGAGCTGGTCATAGAACAGAGGATCAGATGACACTCTCCGTGCCTGTCCGGACTCTGCCTGGCTGCGGAGGTTACATCTCCGGGCAGTCCTGTAAGTTTTAAGCCACTTTTGCCCCCTGAGAGTGTGTGTGGCCTCCTGCTGGTGCGGCAGATGCACCAAAACTCGTGTCAGAGAGGCTGCATCTTGCATCTCCTGTGCCACGTCCTCATCTGTTTTCTTGACTAAAATCGTAAAAGCCTCAGGCGTTTGAATGAATGATGAAACTCATCCACAGTATTTATCGGGTCCCCATTAAGTGCCAGGTAGAACACTGAGTGCTGGAGTGAAATGTGAGGGGCGTCTGATCTCCCTGTAAACTTCGACCCCCGTTTCAGGCAGATTGGCATCGTCGTCCACATTTCTCCTGCCTGAAAAGCTCTTTCTGAAATCACTTCCTTCTTAGGAACATCTCAGCTAAACTCTTTGTTTTTTAATTTCCGCTAGGGGAAATTTGGCTCCCATGTCCCTGCTGTCGAAAAAGAATTTTATGACGTGTTAAAATGTTTTCCGATGTCTGTGGTCGTTATCGCTATCGTGTATCCATGGGAAAAAAATTCCCCGTGACTGCCTTAGCGACTCGGCAGGTCTTCTATTTCTCCTCAAAATTATACAGATGGCTGTGTTCACCAGTGTTTTAAGTGCTGCAAACATAATTTTCATTAAAAAAAATACCTTTTTGTTCTCAGGGACAAAATGTCCAGAGAAAATACCTTCTATAAAAACTTCCAAATCAAGGATGAGCACAGAATTTTCTATTTCACAGGACAGCAAAGCTGATAGCAGAAGATTCTGGAAGCCTGCCAGAACCGAGTTGAGCCTTTTTTGGTATCAGCTTTCAGCCTGCATATATATATATATATGTGTGTGTGTATGTATATATATATGTGTGTGTATATATATATATGTGTGTATATATATATATATACACACACACACATACATACATATATGTATATATATGTATATATATATAGGTGCTCTCTTTCTCTCTCTATATATATATATACATATATATACATATATATATATATGTGACCGAGCCAAGTAATACACTATTGATATTTGCATTTCTTTTAAAATTTAATGATAGCAAAATATGAGAGAGAAATTAAGTCTTATACTGTGGAACAATAAAGCATTGTAGAAGGCTAGGTTTCAAGAATTAACATATAAATGTTGAGTGAAACACAGAAGTTCAGGAAATACATAACTCCTGGGAGCTAAGGATGAAAACCTTGCTACCTTGATCCCAGCCCAGTTGTAGGGACTTTGGAAAAAAGCCACTGCCCAGTATCAGGGGGAGGGGGAGGGGACTCGTGTGAGGAAAGAGTCTCTGAGCTACTTTGGAAGGAATCACACGTGAAAAAAAAAAAATCTTTCACGAAAACCTTTTAAAGCCAGGACGCTTTCAAGCTAGATCCGAGGAAAAGTGAGGCGTTAGGAAAGTTTCTTGAAGGCAGATATGATGTGTTCTTGACTCTCTGTGCAACTGAAAAAGAAGTAGCGATTAGTCTTTGTGCTCAAACAAAAGAACACTGTCCAGGGAGACTCGTGACAGAGTAGCCACAGACAACGTGAGAGAACATCTACTTAAGGAGACAAACTGCTTAGGTGTGCAGACCCCTGCTCTAGCAGGTAGCCCTGTGATCCGCAAAGCCAAAAATATATCCCGTCTCTTCCTTCACAGAAAGTTCGCAGACCCCTGTGCCATGGGATGGCAGAAGTAGGAAGGATATTCAGGACTGACCCCCCTTGACCTTGGGATTCAAACAGGTGGAGGTTTCGCAGGCCACACAGCTGCTTAGAGGTGGAGCTACGGCCTCAAAAATGCAGGCTGCATGACCCTCCCTGCCCGCCCACGTGCCCCCAGAAACCCTGTGCGACTCCTCGACCCCTAAAAGCTCTCCCTCAGCCCCACCTCAGGCTTCGCCTCCTGAGGCTTTTATTCAACAACAGTGATAAGCAAAAGTAGGACAGCTCGGGGCTTCCCTGGTGGCGCAGTGGTTGAGAGTCCGCCTGCCGATGCAGGGGACACGGGTTCGTGCCCCCGTCCGGGAAGATCCCACATGCCGCGGAGCGGCTGGGCCCGTGAGCCATGGCCGCTGGGCCTGCGCGTCTGGAGCCTGTGCTCTGCAATGGGAGAGGCCACAACAGTGAGAGGCCCGCATATCGCAAAAAAAAAAAAAAATTAAAAAGTAGGACAGCTCGGATTTTAGATGAAAGCGTGTGCTGAGCGCGCACCCCGAAAGGAGTCAGTTGCAGTCTGGTAGGCAGGTGAGCAGGGGCCGTCTTTCCAGACCCTGGGATTCTTCCTTGCTGTCTTTCACATTCCTCAGTACACTTTTGGAGAGGTCTCAGTGCAGCTTCCTGCCCCATCACAGCCGCAAATCTTTGTCTTCTTTGCAGTAGAAAATTCTGGTCACCTTAACATTTTGGACCAGCCGTTGTTAAAGCCTTTCCTGCCTGCCTTGGCGCTCTCTGCAGCCTCCCTCTCGGCAGTTCTCATGCTGGGATTCGCCTGGGCTGCGAGGACCAGCAGCATCTCTGGATCTTTTTGTCCCCAGTGCCCAGTGCAGGGTCTGGCACAGTAGGCTCCACAGTGTTCGTAAGACTTTGGCCCATAGTACAAATGCATATACAGATGGGTAAAAATGCACGATTTGAAGTTGCACAGATGCTATTTTCCATTCCCAACTTCACCACTTGCTAAGTATATGACTGGTAGTGATACCTTCTCTGTGAATCTCAGTTTCTTTCTCAGTGAAATGGGCATAATAATAGCACCTGCCTCAGATCCTTGTTGGGGAATTTAAATGAGGTAATGTTTTAAATCAGAGGTTCTCAAACTTCATTATGCGTTGGAATGGCCTGGGGACCTTGGAAAAACAGACTCTGCTGGATCGGTGGTTGCCAGAGGCAGAGGTTGGGGGCTGCAGGGAAGGGGTGAAGGAGGGCAAGAGACACAAACTTCTAGTTATAAAATAAGTAATTCCCGGAGATGAAATGCACGGCCCGACAGCAATAGTTAACAGTACTGTATTGTGTATTTGAAAGTTATTAAGACAGTAAACCTTAAAAATTTTCATCTCGAGAAAAAAAACTTGTAACCATGTGAGATGACGGATGTTAACTAACCTTGTGGTAATCATTTCATGGTACGTACGTACTGCAAATCATTATGCTGCACACCTTCATCTTACACAGTGTTGTATGTCAGTTATATCTATCTCAATAAAACTGGGAAAAATGTTTTTAGGAAAAGAATCTGCTGGACCCCACCCCCCAGAGTTTCTGTGCAGTAGGTCTAGGGGCTACTTGCATTTTAATAAATTCCCACATGATGCCCACGATGCTGGTCCAGGATCCACACTTTGAAAACCACTGTTTTAACTCATCAAGCATAGTGCCTGGCCCAATAAGCCTAAGTAATCAGAAATAGCCAGCTACTGTTACCTGATTTTCCTAGCACCACTCATGGAGTTGATGGTGACCCAGAGGAAAGCAGGGTCACCATTTTGAGGGTCACAAAGGAGAAGGGATACCCAGAAACCAGGTCTCTTCCCTTCCTGCTGGACGATCAGTCTTCACAACAAGCCAGTTACTGATAAAAAGGGCAGTTCTGATGAGTCTGTGGACTTCTTCCCGTGATTCACAATGGAAACTGCAAATGTGGATAGCTTGGGTTCAGAGAATTGGGGTCATCATGTAATTCAGGCCTTTTCTCATTGATCAGCAATAGAAAAATTTAACATTTGATAACCAACTGTTGACAAGGGATAGGAAAACAATCTGAAAGACACTTGCGGGCATAAAATGTGAGTGCAACTTGGCGATAGCTCTCAAAAATTAAAAATTCATACACTCTTTTATATATTTTTTCCACTGCTGAGAATTTCTTATAAAGATATTTAGGTAAGGATGTGTCAGAAAATATGTCTGAGGATGTTCACTGCAGCCTTACTGATAATACACGTAGAACTAGATTTCCAAGATACATTAAGTAAAAAAGAGCAAGATACAGCACAGTGTATATATCAATAATATTAGCACTTTATGTAAGTAAAACAAAGTTACACATAGTGTACTGTATGTATAACTTTTTCTTTGGATGGATACTCTGTTAACAGTGGTTACCTTTAAAGAGAGACACTGGATGGGCGGTAGTCAGGATGGGAAGATAGACTTTTACTTTTCTTTTTATTCATTTTTTTCTTATATACGTATATTACTTTCATTTAGTCAATAGGGATAATCCAGACAGGGCGATTGATTGGATTTTCAAAAGCCTAATAGATGCTATATATTGTAAGGAACCATTAAAATTATAATAGCTTCATGGATTTTTGTTCCATTACTTTACAGAATATTTGAACAGATGCATTAATAAGGGTATCTACAGTTCCCTGAAGTGTATTGGGATTTATACTATACAGAGCTTCAAAAGTCACTGTCTGCCTAATATCTTACCACTTATTGGAACAATGTCACCATTTCCTGCTTGCTCAAAATTTGCCAAAAGCACCCTGTTTCTTTTTTGTATAATTTGATCAGCATGTTTTTTCTTCCTATCCGTACCCCACTCCCCAAAAGAACCAGATTTCTGGCCTCATCTAGCCAGGAAGTTCAGAACCGTGGTATCTGCTGGTGGCGTTCTGGCCTCAGGTTTAACAGGGCTGTAATGGATCCACAGGGTTACACAGCATGGCTCTTTTTACTCATCTCAAGACAAAAACCCCAGAATGCCCTTTTTCCTCCTTGACTTGAAATTCCGGTCCATGCCTCCTTAATGTATGGGTTTGATGGAGTTAATTCTGTTTCCTGGGCTTCCCGCCAGACTCACTGGCTCCTGAGTGAGGACCCAGAACACAAGTGAGGGCACAGGAATCTCTCTGGGAATCACTCTAGCAGCTTCCCCTGTCGTGTTCAACACTAACGGCCCCTCCCTCTGGCTTTGTCTCACTCCTCTGGGCATCCAGAGGGCCCAGATCACTTACTCCATTCTCTGTTATAATTCTGCAATCCAGGGCCAAGGCTTATCAATCCCACCCTAGCTTTTGGTATTTAAAAACAACACTAAGACGCTAGTGGGGGAACTCAGCTCTTTCATTTGTTACACGCCTTTGAAAATCTCTTAGGAGCTCTTCACAGAGGATTTGGGAAAATGTTATCCCTTAAAGGAAAATAAAATTTCCTCTGAACGCCACAGAGTTAAGGCTCTATCAGGAGCCTAGATAACATTAAAAACAAAAATTCAGCTTGGAAGATTTGTTTGAGGTGCTCTATTTAGGCAGGCCTACTGCCTATAAGGACTTAATCGGTTTCTCCTGATATTTGGGAGACTAAATGGATTGAAAGGTCTTTCACAGCTGCTTAGCTGGAACAAAAGAGGCAGGAGGTGCCAGGACTCAAGACACACACTCAGGAGCACATGGAGGAAAAGGTCTGGGTTGGTTCTTTGGAGGAACCTACCCTTTCTGTTTCATTTGCTTCCAAGGCTTTTCTGCCCAGAGCTCAAGAATCAGGAGCCTCATACCCCCCAGAAGTCTGAGGTTTTGTGCTGGGTGCCTGGCCCCTTCCCAGGGAGCTTGTTTTGAGTGTGTTCTATTTCTGGGTGTTTACCCAGAATGTCCTGTTCTGAGCTTGTCTTTTCTGAGAAGACTGAAGACAAGTGCTTCTCAAGATAATTGATAAAGTTCTCTCTCACGTAAGAAGTCTGTTCTGAAGTCAGCAGATGTCCAGACATTGTGAGGTGAGGAGAAAGTACAAAAAAAAAAAAAAAAAGGTTGTTAAATTACCTCGTCTTAGGATTTTTTGTTGAAATGCTGAAGAATTTATACACATGTGTGTGCATGTTATGTGTATAAGAGAATGAATAATCATTAGTGGTGTTCAATTAATTAAACACAGAGGCCATTAGAGGAGGCTCTAATGTGGTGGTGGCTTAAGTATGCAAACCAAAACCTAAGCCTGTAAATGCCTCAAGGTTAAGCAATGGAAACCTAAGGACAACCAATCACAAATAACCAACTAGGCTTTGAGAGACAACCAAACAGTAACCTCCTTGCTTTGTGTCTGCCTTTTCCCTGTAAGTCTCTCCCCACCTCCTGTCAATGGTGCACTCCTAAACCCTTCCGGTTTGGTGCCGCTCGACTGGAATCCATTTTTGTTGAAATAAACTTCAAAAATTTTAATATACCTCAGTTTATCTTTTAACAAGAGGTTTGTCTCTGCCAAGAGTGATCAGCAATTTCCTCAAAGCTCTATTTATCCTCCGCTAATGTTCACTTATACCTGCTGGAAATGTACTAGGGACTCTACTATGACACCTAAGACGGACATTCAAGCATACTTTAGAAAAATCAGTCCCTTTTAATTTTTTCATTTCTCTCAACCTAATTTAGGCAAAGTTAATACATAGAATTGTGGGAGGGCGGTTGGCAAGGTGTGAAGGGTAGATATTAATTCTCTTACGGAGCGCTCTTTCTGTTGTTAATACTTCCAAAATGCTGAAGCATTCTAATTGCTATAGGCTCTTCAGGGGCCCTGCAAGCCACCACTCTGTAGACCCCTGGGTGGTGAAGGCCCCGGTGGCGGTTGACGTGAATCTGCTCTGCTTTCAGCTCAATGTCTGCATGCTACCTTTTTGAACAAAGGCCAGTGCCATCTTGTTTACTATTTCTGTCTTCTCTGAGCGGTGAAGTAGAGTATTAAAGATTCCACTTAGTAACTACCTATAGTTTCACTGTGTATAGAATAAGCAGTATGAATTATACTGGAGAAGCAGTGAGTGGTAGTCGGATTCAGGGACTTGCTCTTTGGTGTTTCCTGCTGCAGACAGTGAAGAGAGTATGGTCTTTCCCTGGGACACCAATCCTAGCGGTCATCCTGATTTATGGTTTTAAAAATATGCCGTCTTTGAATCCCATTCATTACGGCATACTCTTTGAGGTAGTTTTTCACTAATGATGATGAATTCCTGCTGACCTGGCACTCTTCTGTGTCCTTTTGTGTGCCCAAGATCTTTCACTTGCAAGACGAATGGCTGATTCAGGGACAGTCTGCACAGAAGTGAGAGACGTCAACTGGACCATAGAAGTACTGTGCGAGTATTTTTTAAACCTAAGCTGAGTTACACGGTTTTTGTTTTTTGGGGTTGAGGGTTTTTTTTAACTTGTTAATATGTGGGGGGAAAGTATAAAACTCAATAAGAAAAGAAGTATAAAAGTAATCATATTTAGTTTTGCTTTTAATTAATTATGCTATTGGAAAGAATACAATTACATGGAATTGAGAATGGCCCAGAAAAGTCAAGATAAATCTCTGAATTCTGACTGCTTTCTGAACCTCCAGTGTGTATTCTGGCTCCCTCTGGATGACCTTCAGGCATCTCAAGTTCAGCCTGTCCAGAAGTAAACTCCTTATCTTCTTTCTCAGACCTCCACCCGTGCTCTTGGTCTCTGATGTGCTTCTCCAGTTGGAGTCATCCTGGTCTCTCTTCTCTCCAGCCTCACAGCATGCCAGCCACCGTGTCCTATCGACTCCTTGCCCCTCCCTCCATTCCAATGCTCTGTCTTAATTCAAGCCTTCATCATCTCTCCCAAACAAATCCTACTCGGATAGGCCTCCTCTAGCCTACCGTATAAAGTCACAGTCTGGCTTGGCATACATGGTCCTTCCTGACTTATTCCCACCCAGCTTTAGCCCTCTCCCCGCCAGCTACTTTCACACAAAGTCCTTTCACAATTCCATGGCGACCTCTGAACCAGACGTTCCTGCCTTCTCTACTGGGCAAGCCTTGATTCATCATTTAAGACTTAGCAAATGTTGTTTTCTTTGTGGGTGTTCCCTGACTCCATCTACTGAGTTAGCTATCGTGTCCCCGTAGCTGTCATCCATACCTCTCTTGCATAGGATAATTATCTGCTTGTCTTTCTTGCTCCCTAGAGACCATGGTCTCATCAAGGGCATGGACTTTGTCTTAATCATATATTTCTAGCAATCAGTCAGATGCCTGGTGACTAGGAGGGTCTCAGATGTTTTCTCAATGGATGGATGAATGAATGAATGAATGAATGGAACTTAAACCCTGGAATATGGTAATAACATGTTCTAAATAACTGAGCCCTTGGGGCTTCCCTGGTGGCGCAGTGGTTGAGAGTCCGCCTGCCGATGCAGGGGACACGGGTTCGTGCCCCGGTCCGGGAAGATCCCACATGCCGCGGAGTGGCTGGGCCCGTGAACCATGGCTGCTGAGCCTGCGCGTCCGGAGCCTGTGCTTCGCAACGGGAGAGGCCACAACAGTGAGAGGCCTGTGTACTGCAAAAAAAAAAAATAAAAATAAATAACTGAGGCATTTATCCTCAAACAGGGAATATCTGCAAGAGTACATGCCTTGAGTAGATATTAGGGGATCCATTTTTACCCTTGAACCTGTGCAGAGTCTTTCTTCTAAGTACCTTCCCTTCTGTACTCCTCCAAGTGCATTACTGGTCTCTCTTACCTTCCACTCCACACACGCATGTATGACCCCATAATTTTCTCTTTAGTGTATCCCCTTTATTAACAGCCTTCTCCAATTGATGGCAGAATTTTGACTTCTGTCACCCAGATAACTCAGCCTCGACCCTTCCTGTCCTCTCTCCTCAGGCCTGGTGTCAGGACACCACAGTTCTTACTCTTCTAAATGATGCTGATCAAAGAGGTCTACTATTAAAAGCCATGAGACCCATTACTCTTTAACAATCCCGTGAGCACCACCCCCGCCAGATAGTCTCATCAGGCAGTGGATTCCACCGTGGGCATTTTGGGCCCAGTGCTCTGTGCTGCCCGTGCAGCAGGCATCTGGAGGCCCCAGATGATCCCAGCCTCCCTGCAGACAAAGCCATAGGAAGCCCAGGCAGTGGGGCTGAACCAGTTCTCCTCGGCCAGCCACGGGCAGTGCATCCGAGCAGAGCCCTGGGGGTTGGTGATCAGGGGAAAGTCAGCCCTGGGAGCAGCTCATTGTGACTAACCTGGCAGCATTACTTCCTCCTGGTGAGGCAGGAGAGGGGAACTGCATGCACTCAAGGGCAGTGCGAGCTTAGCTTAAATCCTCCTGTTACAGGCAAGTGCAGCAAATTCATCAGGAGACATGATGATCAAGTTTGATAAATAAGGAGATTTGGAGTTGCGATCTTCTTGAGTTAGAAAACGGTCCATGTAAAAGCCCCTGCGAAAATCACCCATAGACTGAGAAGTAGTTGCTTATTAGCGTTAGACGATATTTACCATGTAGTAAGTGAAGGGAATCTGCTTTCTTCCTTTCCTCCACCACACATTTGTTTATTTCTAATGTTTGAAATTGGGGCACCAGGTGTTGCTCTTCTGTGGGGATTCTTCTATTACTCTTTGACATTCCTTGGGCACCTGGAAGATTTGGAAGAGCTTTGATGTCCTTTTTTAGAATAGAGCCTTGGGAATCACTTTAGAAAGATTTATGTTAAGTAGAGCATTAGCATCCCTAAGAAGCTCATTTTGACTGTGCCTTCCTAACTAAATATTTAGGAGTTCAGGTTTAATCATATGGCTCATTCAGTGCTGTAATTTCCTTAATCCCGTGCTTACTAGATCAATAACTGCTTGAGCAAGATTGAATCTGCAGTTGGTTGACCCCCCCCTCTCACATCCACTACCAAGAGCCCGTCCCTTTCCCTATCTACGTTTGTTCACCACCCTTCAACATTGATCATGGATGTAGCGCCTCCCCTGGAAGCCACAGAAGTGCTAAATTAAGTCAAAGTGTTAGAGTTAGAACTTCCAGGGTGTCGGGAGCCAGAGGGAAGAGAGCCTTATGGAAGTTAAAATGGAGTAACAGAGAATGGTATGTGGCCATGATGAACTACGAAGGACACCATATGGTGTTGAAATAAGATCTGCATGCGGTGCTGCTGGTTGGGTGAGCCTTGGGCTGTCTTGAAGTGAAGGCAGTGGCTCCCATTTTCTGCCAGAGGGCTGGAGGGCTGGCTATAATGGGTGCAACGGGGAGAAAAGGGGACCAAGGAGTAAAAATGGCCTTGAGACTGAAGGGAGATATGACAACTACTCATTGCCCCAACTTGGAACTTGGACACGGTAATGTCTTCAGTGGGCTGCACTGGGGCCCTTGAGATGGAGACCAAAAGCTAAAAAGAGATGTGTTTGGCTCTTCCTCATTCAGCCACTCCCCCCGGGCTTCACTTCTAAGGCCGCAATCCAGGCATTGCTTGATCTGTATATCTATATTTGTGTGTCAACACCAGTGCCTGTATATCTATAGACCCAGGTGTATAGATGTACCAAGTCATATTTTTAGACAAGAGGTAACAAATGCTTGGAAGCAGATGTCCATGAACCTTTCCCAGTCATATTTAGAATTTGTTTTAACCTAAAGTTATGGAGACAGACATGAAGGGAGACCTCCCCAACCTTGCTAACATGTAAGTACAAAAAGGCACAAATTGGATGGATATTGATGATGTTATTTCTGCTGCGACATCATCCATAGACTCCTAGTGTCTTTGCTTTGCTTCCCTATAGTGATCACAACATAAATTACTTGTCTTGTTTGACTTCCTTGTTCACCAAAGTTGAGCAGATTGTGGCCGTTTTCAACGCTTCTACCAGACAAAAAGCTTGGGACCATTTCTCGAAAGCTCAGCGCAAGAACATAGACATTTGGCGAAAGCATTCTGAGGTTGGTGATTTTATTATTACTCTTTTAACCACCATCACACAGCTGGATTGGCAGGGAATAGTGTGGCTGCAGCCATGATGGTTTTTGTTACAGTGGGCAGTCATCCTGCCCTCACTGTCCGCTCCAAATCCAGCTCAGATTTGTTCCTTATCCAGAAAAGCAGCTGACTTAATGCCTAGAGGACAGAGTGCTTTTCTCCCCTGCAAAGGGAGAAAAGCATCTCTCCCATTCATAGTAAAGAGCTCAGAAATAAGCTAAGACACTTTGCCTAATCACTGTGCAAAACAAGAAAAAAAAGCGTAACATAAAATAGAAAACTAGTTTTTAAATTACCGAGTTTCTTTTCAGTGTTCTACAGCATGATGGTGACGGTTTGCTCTTTGGCTAGAGATGGCAAGTATGCCTTTCATCCACATCTTCTCATCCTAAGCAATGTCTCCGTCCCCTGTGCTAGCCAGCAGGTCCTATCAGACCTCTCCCCAGAGCACATTTCCTCAGGGAAGTGAATGTCCAGGCTAGCCCTGTCCACCCTTCTGCATCAATGCATGTGTGAAGTGTGAGTATCTACCCCAAGGCAAGAGTTCAGAACTTAACCTTCACTGCCACCTAGAAGGACCAGATTGTGTCATTAGTCATTGGTGGTCCAGCTGTTATTTTTAACTCCTCAGTGTAGTGTACGCTTTGAACCTGTAAGTTAAAAGTAAGTATACTGTCTTTGTTTGCTTCTTTCTTTCTTTTTTTTTTTAACGAGAGAATGGTTTTCATTTGGATGCCTCTCCGTCTCTAGCATGTTAATATTAAAGTTCTCTAAATGATAATCCCCTCTGTCCAAATCCCAAACTTATAGAAGGTAAGGTTTATTAATTTAATGATTTTGGCTCACACTTGTAAAATAAGTGTTTTATATAGAGTTTGAGGAACCACAGAGTACTGCAGTATCAATCATTTGGGTAGCATTTTAAGTGCCCATTAACTAATGTTAAATTACACTTGAATACCAACGGCACTTGATGTAGCATCCATATGCATACCAAGTGAATTCTTTATTATCACTGTTATTACGGTGAGTACTGAATGACTGCACAACAATGGGACACTTAAAAGGCTAGTGCAGTTTATTATTTAGAAGGACATTTTTTATTTTGTTCACAAATACCGAGAAGGTGGTTGGTGACTGATGCAGGAGGTGGGATTTCTCTTTTATTCTTCGGGGGCCAGAAAACCAAAGGATGCTTACCCAGTGCTCTCCCAGACACTGACTTGAGCCCCATGTCAAGGTTGATTTTCATGAGGAAAGAGTCCCGAAAATCAATGATGAAATATGTGAATCGAGGGTTCTGAAACACTAATTGGAATCCATAAACTATGATTCAGATTTGGGAATGATCTGCCTATGAATTGTTTTGTTTTGTTTTTTTTTTTTTTTGGCTTCACATAAAACCAGACATGATTAAAAGAAATGTTAAGAGAAGGGCAGGTGGCATGATGCTGAATAAACCCCGGCGTAAAAAAGACTGTCGTTAATCTGGGAGTGGTGGCAACTATCTGTTACTGATCTAAATCACGCTTCCTGCCACGTCGGATCCCGTTTCCCCAGCCCTGCCTCCCCTGTGCAGGGCCATCCCCTCCCTTGCTGAGCAGGACACTCGAAGGCTTCCAGCCTTGTCCCAAGGAAGGCTGCTTGCTTTGCTCCCTACTGGGAGGTAGAAAGGGACACAGCCCAGAAAGATGCTTCTGTAAAGGGTCTTTGTGTCTCCCTGCCACTCCCACCACCACCTCTTCTGATATAGTAGGAAATAGAATTCTAAATTACCTTTGATTTTCTCCTACATGTTGCCCGATTGATTAAATACCACTTGGCAATTTAACATTGTGGATGATTTCTCAGCTGCATATGAGCTTGATAATTGGCTTGATTTTTCCACGTTCCTGTGAACAGCATCTGTTAATTATCTGCAACACCTTTACAGATTTATTAGAGTGTACAAGTGATTTACTGCTGAACCAGAGGCACCCTGTGGAAACAGCCTCAGCTTTTTTTTTTCCTCCAATCTTTTCCTTTCTGCCACCCTTCCCCACGAGAACAGCTAATGTATGACAATTCGTCATTAACTGTAGGAACTAAACAACAGGCCCTTTTAGCCTTGTGTTTTCTTTCCACCTGAAGTTTCTTTGCTCCAAGTATTTTCAGGCCACCTCCTCGGGAACTGGGCTCTTTGTCAGTAGAAAGATTAGTTGTCCACAACCTAAAAACTTCCCCACTAATCACATGTGACATCCGCCTCCAAGACCCGATGGTGTTACTTAAGGCGGAATTGGCACCTCTTTCTACAGGGTGGCATGGTCAAGTGAGGGGACACTGCCTGTCATCCTGGTGCCTCTCAGGACTGCCCTGTGATGGGTGGCCCTGTCCCAGGGACCTTGCCTTCTGCCCTCCCCCTTTCCCTGTCTTTGGTGACTTCCCTGTCTTTGTCTGTGCACTTGTGGTTCCCAGGGTTCAGAGCTGACCATGCCAATGTGGTTAGCAATACAGAATTCCCTTCCCATCGTGCTACAGTTAAAATTTGTGTGCTAAGGAGAGAAGAGAGTTGAGAGCACGTATAACAGAATGATATAGACACATCCATCCATCGAATGAGCGCTTTAAACTGTGTTTAAAGTCATGCCATTAATACATTAGGTGTTGTAATTTAGTTTTATTCTTATTCATAGATTTATTATAAAGTGAAATTATTTTAACTGTTTGACATTTTTTTAGAGACTCCAATATAAATGGGGAGAAAAACAACAGTGCAGCTCTTTCCACCCCACCCCACTTTTTTTGTGTGTTTTTTTGAGGACAGAACATATAAAAGAACACAATGGATAAGGATTTGCAAATATATAATTTACAGCTTGATCCAAAATAATAATATAATTATTTAATGTAAGCAATTAGTGTCCTGATTTTTAAGCACAGTAGTAAACAATTTATTGTGTAATTCTTTACTTTTTACAGTGAGTTTTCACATACACTCTTGCAGTCAAACAGCCTTGTGTTACCACTGCCCCATTTTTGTGTGAATAGACAAAGGCTCAGGAAATTAAATGCCTTGATTGCAGTCACTTTTCTAGGAAGTGGAGAAAGAAATGATCCTTAGATCTTAAAGGGATGCTAAAACAACCATTACAACATAAACAATAAACCCCACATGATAATGTAAAACACCAACAAAGAAGGCATCTGTTTTCATTTTGTCTTTCGACATCATTTGAATTTCACCATTTGGATATGTGAATGTGTGTGTGTGTGTGTGTGTATGTATGTGTGTGTTGTATGTGATCACACATGGGCACATACATGCAGGGACACTATTTTGCATGAATAATAATAGTGGTCAACATTTTCAACTTAATGAACCAAGTCTCTCACATGATGCTAAGTGTCTCACATGCATTAACTTTTTTATCCTCAAAACTCTCCTTGTCACACTATCTCAGTGAGTGAATTGACACTAAGAAAGATGAAGAAACATCCCTAAAGTGACACAGTGGGTCAGTGGTAGACCGGTCTTTTAAAAAATTCTCTTGCTCACATTCCTAGCCACCCCTACGTTCCAGTTCTGGTAACAGGCATTTCTATGGGAGCCTCATGACAGCCCTACCAGTTGGACGTTATTGTCCCCCTTTTTACAAATGAGGAAATTCAGAGATTAAATAACTTGCTGAAGAGCCCTTGACTCACCATTGGTGATCAGGAATTTCTCCCAAGTCTGATACCGAATCCCTCGATTGGTCCACACCCCAGACCCCTCAGAACTTCACTCTAGATTAGGCGGGGCAGTGTTTGGGAGGTGAAGACATTCCTATGTCAGTCATAACACATGGAGAGACCATTGGGAAAGGTGTGTCATGTGTCGCTGACTCTGACGCCCGTGGGTCCTCTGCTTCCAGGAGCTCCGGAACGCTCAGAGTGAGCAGCTTATGGGCATCCGCCGAGAAGAAGAGATGGAAATGTCGGATGATGAGAACTGTGACAGCCCTACTAAAAAAATGAGAGTTGATGAATCAGGTAACGTGGATAACTGCCACATCCCTGCGAGATGCCTTAGTGATCTTCCTAATCTTAGATGGGGCATAAAGATTGAGAAATGGCCACATAGCTCACTTTTATTTGAGTTAAACTAAACTTTCATCTTTGACTGACTCTGCCTTGTATTAATAGAACTTGAAATTCCTTCTTGGGAACGTAATGATTTAAATTGTTCCAGTTGTTTCTCTGTATGTGGGTCTGGGGCCACACTTATTTTCGGGGATATTTGCCTGTTCCCCTAAAAATCCTTTTCCAGAATGTGGCAGCCACCTCTGATGCTGAAATACAGATAAAATTTGGTTTCAATCAGTGTACTTCTTACATGGGAAATGTTGAATCCCTAAAGAAGCTTTCTAGCCTCTGAAGCAATGTGCTGGAGAATTAGACTGCTTTCCAATAAATTTTAGTTCCTAACCTGTAATCAAAGGGATGGTCCCATTTGGTACCAAGAAAGGGGCATCAATCCTTGAGTTATGAAAAGGAGAGAAGCTTAAAGAGAACCTTGATTGATATTCTCTGCCTCATCTGAGATGCTGATTTAAAACTCTCTTCTCAAATTGTATGTAATTCCCTTGATGTTGTAAAAGCAAGCAGGAGAAGTGCTCACTCAAACGTAGGAGGCACCAAGGGAGACTGCTTGTCTGAGGGGAGGAGTGTTTCCTAAAGGGCCTGGGAACAACCACAGTCGCCACCTTTGCCAAAAAGGGAATAAAACACTCACCTCTCCCAGGCCTTTTTGGGTGACCAGGAACAGAGGATCTTTGCTAGTTTGGTTAGTAGAAGCCAAAATCAAGATTCCAAAATGGTCAAGTCATCAAGATTACAAAGCGGTCAGTTAGGTTGACCGGTCGGTTCCACATCTTGGCTGCTGTGAATAGTGCTGCTATGAACATAGGGATGCATGTTTCTCTTTGAATTATAGCTTTGTCTGGATATATGCCCAAGAGTGGGATTGCAGGATCATATGGTAATTCCATTTTTAGTTTTCTGAGGAACCTCCGTACTGTTTTCCATAGTGGCTGCACAGACTAACGTTCCCACCAACAGTGTAGGAGGGTTCCCTTTTCTCCACATCCTCTCTAGCATTTGTTATTTGTAGATGTATTGATGATGGCCATTCTGACCCTTGTGAGGTGGTACCTCATTATAGTTTTGATGTGCATCTCTCTAATAATTAGTGTTGTTGAGCATCTTTTCATGTGCCTGCTGGCCGTCTGTATTTCTTCTTTGGAGAAATGTCTATTAAGGTCTTCTGCTCATTTTTCAATTGGGTTGTTTGTTTTTATTGTTGTTGAGTTCTATGAGCTATTTGTCTATTTTGGAGATTAAGCCCTTGTCAGTCGCATCATTTGCAAATATTTTCTCCCATTCCATAGGTTGTCTTTTCATTTTTTTTTTTATGGTTTCCTTTGCTGTGCAAAAGCTTGTAAGTTTGATTAGGTCCCACTTGTTTATCTTCATTTTTATTTCTATTGCTTTGGGAGACTGAGCTAAGAAAACATTGGTACGATTTATGTCAGAAAATGTTTTGCCTGTGTTCTCTCCTAGGAGTTTTATAGTGTCATGTCTTATATTTAAGTCTTTAAGCCATTTTGAGTTTTATTTTTGTGTATGGTGTGAGGGTGTGTTCTAACTTCATTGATTTACATGCAGCTGTCCAACCTTCCCAGCACCACTTGCTGAAGAGACTGTCTTTTCCCATTTTATATTCTTACGTCCTTTGTCAAAGATTAATTGACTGTAGGTGTGTGGGTTTGTTTCTGGGCTGTCTATACTGTTCCACTGATCTGTACGTTTGTTTTTGTACCAATACCACACTGTTTTGATTACTGTAGCTTTGTAGTATTGTCTGAAGTCTGGGAGAGTTATGCCTCCTGGAAACAACCTAAACGTCCATTGACAGATGAATGGATAAAGAAGATGTGGTACATGTATACAATGGAATACTACTCAGCCATAAAAAAGAACAAAATAATACCATTTGCAGCAATATGGATGCAACTAGAGATTATCATACTAAGTGAAGTAAGTGACAAAGAGAAAGACAAATACCATATGATATCACTTATATGTGGAATCTAAAATATGGCACAATTGAACCTATCTACAAAACAGAAACAGACTCCCAGATGTAGAGATCAGACCTGTGGTTGCCAAGGGGGAGGAGAGGAGGGGGAGGGATGGACTAGGCGTTTGGGGTTTATAGATGCAAACTATTGCATTTAGAATGGATAAACAACAAGGTCCTAGTGTATAACACCGGGAACTATGTCCGGTCTCTTGGGATAAACCATAATGGAAAAGGATATATATAAAAAAGAATGTCTGTATGTGTATAACTGAGTCACTTTGCTGTACAGCAGAGATTGGCACAGCACTGTAAATCAACTCTACTTCAATAAATAAATAAATAGCGGTCAGAATGCTCTGTTTTTCCAGGGCTTTAGAAGAGAATGCCAGAAGCATAAGATGATCACAAGAAAAAGCTCCTGCATCCAGGCGTATACAGAGGGGAGTTTCATTTCCCTAGAACAGTGGTTCTTAAAAGCATGGTCCCCGGTCCAGCAATGTTAGCATCACCTAGGAACTTATTCATAATGTAAATTCTCGGGTGCTACTCGAGCGAGACCTACTAAATCAGACTCGAGAGGATGGGGGAGGGGAGATGTGCGATTCAGAATCTGTGATTTAAAGCCTTCAGCGGAATCCTGATGCAGGCTAAAGTTTGAGAACCACTGCCTTAGAAAATTTCCCTTTCATCCTCAAATTCCGTTCATTTGAATCTTTTAGAAGCTTAGCATGAAAGCAGGCACCACCACTATTTTTTGAAGCCATATATCCTTTGTCTGAAAAATGAACTGAGCGTTTATGTGTCAATGTATGTCTCTTATTAAACTGATATCAGATTTCTCAGGACTGCTCATTTATTGGGTTTGGATTTGTTTATTTGAGGAAACCACCTTCCACGCAGCGTTTCTATTCTGCAGACCTTCATATATCAGAAGAAGAAAGTGAGTTTTGGGTGTGATTTTTCTTAAATTCAATGAGCTCTTCCAATAAGTAAATAAATAATTTTTTCCTCAAAAAAAGCTTCCATCATTTTTTTAATCAGAGTTTTTCAGGACATCTCTGCTTTTCTGATTATGAAGAATACTTCCTTGTACTTTTGCTGTTTACCACGTATAGTAATTTATAGTGTGTCTTTGGCTAGATGAGGGGCAAGTTTACACAAAACCCGGATCCTTAACATCTTTATAAGGTAGGTGTAGAAAAAAAGAATGGAATCAGTCAGGAATTCTGATTTGAACCTGTGGCTTTTTTTCCCTTACATTGGGAGGAGTGGCATTTCTTTTTAAACAGCCTGTCAATTTCTCAAGTAAGAATTATGTATAATTTCATAGCCTGCTTGGGATAAGACAAGAATAATAATGACTCAAGAATAGTAATAAGCCACAGAGGAGATCTTACAGACCATGGCAGCAAGCATATACCTGCAGGATTGGCCCCTGATCTGTGCTCCGGAAGAATCTGCAGGGATACCAAGGACCTCTCCTCTCAGTGGGGACCACAGGGGTCCTCCCTGGAAGTTCGACTGAAGAGCCTTCTTCCCAGACCTCTGTGGTTTTCCTCCCAGGCATCTGATAAGAGCCTGAAGTAGGACTTGAACTTGTACAACTTTCTCCAGGCTCGTTCCTTGGTCAGCAGAATTAATGAACACAATACAGTGCATGTTCCACACCAGACCAAGGGCAGAGATGAAAGAACCGGGGTTCAAATGCCAGGCCCTGAGGAGTTCAAAGTCTTTTTTGTGCTTTTGGAAATGAGACGGACCCGGAGAATGCGGTGTGTGGTTTATGAGGAAAGCGCAAGACTGATTGGAGGGAAGGGAAAGCAACTGACCTTCCTTATTCCACTGGGCCCTCAAGATCCTGCCAAAAGGCAGGTAGGTGGTGGTGGTTCTTTCAGCCGTGCATGTTCGGGGGGCACAGCCTAACAGCAAGAATCCCATCTTGTCTTTTGACCAAGCTTCAGACAAGATCATGTGAACTGCTGAAAGGGGGGACTGAGGCCCTGCAGCCTGATGGAAACAGGCCTTCCAGCGGCATCTCCTTAGGTGACAGGCCACTCGGTTTTTTTAGGTACAAATTTGCATGTGTTAATCTAGTCACCTCCAAGCAGTCCTCTGAAAACAGAGCGCTCTACTGAACGGACAGGGGAATTGCCAGACCTGAAATAGAAGTAAACTTCTCCATCCTTTAAGGAATCCCTGCCCCCTCCTTTTCTGCCAAAACAGTGAGACCTTGCCTCACGGGCAGCAGCCGACCCAGGAATTCTTGGAAATCCCAGGGGATGATACCCTCCCTCCCAGGAGCCTCCGGCCTGCCCTGCCCTCCATCTTCCTCCTAGAACAAAAACCTGCGCAGGTTTTATTGCATTTCTGAGGGGGAGACGGAGAGAATTGACTTTGGTTTTCAGAAAAAGCAAGGTTTATTATGTGAGGACTTGTATGATACCTTGGGTTCAGTTATTTTTTTTTAATCAAAGTTTTTCAGGGCATCTCTGCTTTTCTGATTATGAAGTATACTTCCTTGTACTTTTGCTGTTTACCACGTATAGTAATTTACAGTGTGTCTTTGGCCAGAGTTCCGCCAGACCGGCTGTCACTTCCACATCCCTCTGGGCGGCGGGCCAGTCACTGCTGCTCAGCCGGTGACTCTTAAAGGGGAAAAAGGAGTTTGCTGGAGCCAAACTAAGATGCTGATAAAAATGAAAATGAGTTTTACTAATACATTTGAAAATCAAGACAGATCTATCGAAGCATTCATTCAAGAAAATCGGCATCCTGCTCCAAAGTCTGCGAAGATAATTTTTGATAAAAATTCAAATGTATTGTTGCATATAGTCTGTCTCCTGCTGCAATCAAGCCAAACTTTAAAAGCCAGATCAATTCCTCCTTCTCCTTCTCTCTCTCCCCTCACCTCTATTCTCCCTCTCTCCTTCCCCTCACCCTTTCTCCTTTCTCCCTCCCTCCAGGTTGGCAGTGGGGGAGGGCCAGGAGTTGCACAGGAAGGAAGGGAGAAGAGAAGTCTGTCCTAGATGGTAAGGCTTCCCTGGCAGAACCTGATTAGTGTCAGTATTGTGAGTTCAGTGAGTCGGTGCGTATGAAGCCCTTCCAACAGTACTTAGTGTGGAGCACATAACAAGTAACTCAGTGACTGTAACTGTGCTTCTCATCTTAGTCATCCCCCAACACCTAGTCCTGGGCCCTTCGCCAAGTAAGTGCTCAGTAAAAGTTGGTTGACTTCAGTTACATAATCCCCTTCCTCTGGTCCCTGTTTTTGATGGTTCCGTCGCATAAGTTGATCAGAAGATGGTAGCCCTGAGAACACTTGCTCTGGCTAAACTGAAATGGCAGGCATTAAGAAGCGTGTTCAGACAAGAATGGTTCCTTTCTCCACAACGTTCAGAACTTTTGCACACCCAGAATTCAGTGCCACATGCTGAAGAGACTATGGACCAGAGAATTGAAACTCAGCATCATTCTAATGATTGACAAACACTTGTCAAGCATCTTCTTGTGTTCAAGACACTGTGGACCCAGGGGGTATGGAGAGAGCTAGACACAGCCTACCCTGCGCTCTGAGGTGTGAGATACTTTTAAAGAGATAAATAAACATTTGAAGTTAATAGAAATACAGTGCCTGATGCCAAATATATTTTAAGCTGTTAATTTAAATTCAGGATAAAGCAGAATGAACATCACTCTCCAGTGTATGTCCCTAACCCAATATTTGGTGAGTATACATTGTACATTGAACACAGATTTTAGAAGAGAGTAAATCTAAAACAGCCCTTGCTTAATAGACGACCCTTAAACCATTCCATATGCACAAATGCTCTTGGGTTTTAATTATACCTTATTTAAACTCTGAGCTCCTTATAGGAGCAAATACTCTTTTAATTATGAAGAATGTTTCCTGGGTTGTCAAGTTTCCATGGAAACTCACCACAAAATAGGTACGGACTTTTTTTTTTTTTAACTCCAGTAAGAAGTCAAAGATTTTCCAGCTCTTTCAGCCAACTGAGTCAAATTAGGGACTCATAATTAAGTTCACTTGGAATCAGCAGTATTCAGTCTGTCTAAACAGTTTCATAGACAGCTGGAAGTCTTAGGTTAAAAAAATTAATAATAAGGCTGTCTCGGGCTATCCCCTGATCTCTTTGAACACCAGGACTGCCTTCATTTTTCTGATTTCAGTTTATTTCCTATATGGAAGTGCTTTTGAAAGGCATAAGAATGCCCAACAGACAGATTACCATTAGGCACGAGTCCAAGAAGAGGTTCGCTGCAGCCCCCAGCACCAGCCTGGGCACAGAAGGGAAGGGCTACTGGATTCCAGTTCGGGGTCCTGCAACCGACTGATGGAGGCCTGATGGGAGCCATGTCACTATCAAGCAGCTGGTAGAAGCTTCCTTTTAGGAAACATTGAGTGTGATCCTAGCAGGCTTACTCTGGGGTCGCTCAGAACCGGGCAGAGGGACAAGGGCCTTCGGACGTGCGAAGTGAGATGGCTCAGTCTCCCATGCCTGGGACTGTGCTCCCTGCCCAGCGGACCCCCAAAGGCAGGAGCACCAGTGGTGAGAAGGATAGGCTGTTTGTAGACCTTCTGCTTTCACACGTGACGAGCGTCTGAAGGAGAAGTAGAACAGTGACGTGTGTCCGTCAGTCACCGCCAAGGTAAAGACGAGCGTTTTATTTCCAACCATGACAGAATGTCTTCTGGGAACCCAAGGGCCATACAAGGAGGTGTGATGAATTAAAACTTATATGGCTTAAAGATGATGAAATCAGTCTTCCGAGGTGGGCTGAGCAGCCTGCTTCATTCCTAGTCTCTTGAAATAGAGCTTCATTTGCAAGGAGACAAGGCTTTTTTTCTCTGTTTCTGCCCTTTATTTATTTATTTTTTTAAGTCTTGCTAATCTTGCCGAAGGAAATCAAATCATTGTTTATTTGGGGTAGGTTTTTCAGTTCCTTGATTTCATGTGCAGTTACAGTTCCCATTTCATAATGGATATGTTTCTGAACAGTGTAGAAATCATTTCTTTACCTTTTAAATGTAAGAGGCAGATGCTGTTACACCGACCCCGTGCAGCAGGATTCCTTTGTCACGGCAGCACTCCTGTCCAACCAGACCGTGCTGATCTGTTCTGTAAATTCACGTTTGGAGGCTAAACTGTCTTTACGCGGAGCCCCCTTATAATCTTATTTTTCTGTAGCCCGCCACAGTGCCGTATTCCCAGTATCACTCTCATATATGCACAAATTTTCCATAATCGTGTGTTTCGTGTCCAATCGATTTGGGTTGCTGAAATTGTGTTGTGTCTCGGAGACCACAGATTTTTCCCTAATGCTCCAGCCACTCAGCCGAGCGGCGCCTCCAGAAAACCCAGGCGAGCCCTGGTTGAGGGTCTCCATCAGTTCACGCCTGGTCAGTACTAGCTTGGAGCCGGCTGGGTTCTCTGAGTAGTTTTCTGTGTGACAGCCCAGCACATGCTCCCAGCTCAGCCACCTTGCAGAGAGGACTCCGGCTCTGTCAAGCCCTGGCTTCTGGCCTGGTGACCGGAGCCCCTGGAGTGTGGCGAAGGGCTCCTGGGCTGATGGGTAGTTAGCAGGCAGAGGAGAAAAGTGAGGAACTTACCAGCCAATGTTCAGAAAGGGAGAAGTGCGGAGACCTTGACCCAGGAGGAATGGAGACAAATGGCCAGTGGGCAGCACAAGGTCACGGTACAGCTGCCCGTGCCCAGCCTGCGGCGCTGTGATGCCTTTCCACTGCCAGGAGCACCATGATCTAGGTTGCAGTTTATTATGTTTTCGGGGCATTTCATTCTGATAAGTTTTGATGCAGGATCATTCCGTAGGGGAGTAGATTTAATCCTGTTTTCTTAGCAGGCTCTGAGGACACTGAGGGAATATTTATGTAATAAGGTGCAAAGTTGCTATGGAAAATACTATAGCAACCTAACATCTTCGCAGAGCCAGGCAGCCACTTATAACAGCAATCTAAATTTACATTTATTTTAGTGTCATTTCATCAACACTCTTAGTATCTCATTCTGACAGGATGTTAAAATATGTTTTCAGCTTGCATCTGAGCAAAATTAACACACTGTTGTTGGAATTTAAGTGGGGTTTGCACACCTTCTGGAAAAAAGCAGAATATTTTCGAGGGAGTTTAGATGACAGAATCTGGGTAAGTTTGTAACTCTCTTCTTTCTCTTTCCTAAATGTACGAAAGAATTCCTTCATGGCATTTATTCCTAGTTTTTCCTCTTAGTTGGTAACTAATGAGTCGGAATTTCTGATTACTAAATGAGGATTATCCTTTTCAACACTGACGTAATTTTTTAAGTGCTCACCTATGATTCTAGCTGGCGCTTATAGAAAACACTTTTAGTAGATCAGCTCATTGCCCTCCAGCACCATGTGACTTTTTGATAATGAAATATATTTTTATATAAAAAAATACCTATTCATTTTGGAAAGTCTAATGATTAAGGATAATAAAAGATAAAACTGTTAGTTATAACACTACAAAAGACTCTTTAGTTTCTGATTCGTTTTCTTCTTCACAGCCTAACTATATAAGCATTTTTGTATGTATTTTTTTAATATATACATGATTATGTTTTTAGTCAGACCTTTTTGTATAACAAGTGGGGTTTTTTAAAGCTTTTTTATATATATTAATGAAATAGAAAATATAGAGCAAATGCATGTGTATCCTTTCTGGATCATGGGCTCCTTCCCGTGAACCTTTAGGACTTCAAGCTGTAATCTTTGAGGTGGTCAGAGTAGATACCTGAGGTCATTAAAGCCTGAAAATTGGGCCAGCCCTCCCCAAAGCATCTTTTAGGTCCCTTAAATGTGAGTGTGGCAGAGAACTATAGATACGTAGCTGGTTAGTAGTGGAAAGATAGTATGTATTGATTTTCTTCTCTACCTCTCCATCTGAAATCTTAAAGTGTGACTTTAACACTGTTAAAGTGGGACATTGGCCAAAAGAATCGATACCAGACTATATTAAACCTATGCTGCTACCAGCTTCTTGGCCCTGATGTACTGTTTATGAACACCATTGTCCTAATTCTCCTGTGCTTTTATACTGCATCGTTCATCAAGACACAATTGGCGACATAAAGTTATTGTACCTTGACTCCTAACACTGTTGCCCATAAGCTTCATTAATCCAAGGCCTGAAGATCTACTGAAGGAATACAGAAAGTGAGGGCAGATATCCAATTGAATTCCAGTGAGCCACACTCAGTTAAATGCCCCATAACTAATGGAAAAAGTAATTGACAGAAGTAGCAGTAGTTATTTCTCCCCTTTCTTAGAAATTCCACCTTCCATTTATGATACTTAGAAGTGCTGGACGTGGAAGTTTATAGCAATTTTTAAAATTATTATTATAGGGCTTCCCTGGTGGCACAGTGGTTGAGAGTCCGCCTGCCGATGCAGGGGACACGGGTTCATGCCCTGGTCTGGGAAGATCCCACATGCCGCGGAGCAGCTGGGCCCGTGAGCCATGGCCGCTGAGCCTGTGCGTCCGGAGCCTGTGCTCCACAACGGGAGAGGCCACAACAGTGAGAGGCCCGCGTACCGCAAAAAAAAAAAAAAAAAAAATTATTATAGTGAGCGCTCCCATGTCTAAATGGCTTAGAGACTCCTCTCTTTCACTGGCATGCATGTCCTTGATCCCAAAGAGTGCTCAGCAGACCTTCTCCCCAGCTCCAGGACACAGTGTGGGAAGCTTTCTGGGAAGGGGCTAGAGAAGGGACATTTTATTTGAGACTCCCCATTACCAGCAGAGAAGTAGGGAGACAAATTTCTGGAGCAAAAGTTGCAAAACAGAGTCCATTCATCGTAGTGCTTCAGGGCGGGTGTTGCAGGTTCTTTAATGAGCCTATTGTACTGATAACTTCTAGAGCTGCTGTGTCCCAGAGACCTCTGCATTCCACTTCCTGCGTGGGTCATTGCCGCTTGATGCAGTTACCCAGATTTTCAGTTATCAGAATTACCTTAGGAATATGTAAATATCTAACACTAGGGTATTGGTTAATTAATCATAAGCAGCCTTGAAAACAACCATGTTTTAGAAAACTATATAATGGCATGAGAGAAGGTTCTCTGTATATTGCTAAGTGATTAAAAAAAAGCAGTTACAAATCAATGTACAGATCATTCCAATTGTGTGTTTGTGTGTATGTTGTATTCACAATTTATATGTTAGGGGGAAATCTGTAAGGAGATAGGTCAAAATATTCAGAGTGACTATTTCTAGATGGTGTGATTACCAGTGATCTTATTTGTTACTTTTGCATCTCAAAAATTTCTACAGCACATCCATGTATTATTTAAATAATTGGACTACAGTAAATATTAATATAAAAATTACCCAGGAGAATCTGTGGTGAAATTTGTATTGATTGAGGAATACTACCGGGCCATTTTTAATCACAGGAAAGTAGAAAGTAGTCATGAATAGTAACTGGTATCAGATGCTAGAAGTTTATTGAATTGCCCTCTTTGGCTTCAAATTGGGGAATAGTCACCTTTAATTTTCCATAATATTTTACCTTCCTAGACCACATCGTCTTGCAGTTTCCTATTCCAAATATGATCATATTTGCATAACTATTTAATTAAGGATCCAAGAAATAATTCAAGTTCTGATCCAGGCAGACATGTTGAATTCTTACCCACAAGGAGACTGGCAACCATGAGTCTCTTCAGATATGAAGAGACCCTTAGAAAGCACCTTGCATAACCATCTCCTTTCTTCACAAACAGGAAAGTGCAGTCCCATGTTGAGCACTTAATGTTATTTGCCCAAGATAGTAAGTGGAAGGTACTAGAGCTAGAGCTAGTACTAATACTAGGTATTAGTACTAGAACTCAGTACTAATTTCCTTCTTTCCACGTTAATGACCTTTCTATGGCACCACTAAATGTGGGAAAAAAAGCTCCAGAATAAAATATCCCTCAAATGCCGTAAGTGGCATCGTAAGAGTCAGTAAAATCAACCAAGGATTTTGAATGCCTGCTATGTGCATGGCACCATGACGCCATTTGGAAACAAAGGTAGGCTGGAGATGTTTATTACCTTAAAATGTTCATCCAGATCAGGCTGACTGGGGCTTTTGCTTAGTCTTCCCATTACTTTCTGGATTTTTCTACTGACTAGAAAGAGATTGGCTTCAACATAGGCAGTGCATCCAGCAAACTGTTTTCTAGCTCATTCCAACAGAAATGCCAGCTTTTAAAAATATTCAGGAAATTGGCACAGTCCCTTTTCTAGCTGAATGATATTTATTTCCTCAAAAACAACCAGCTCTATGGCTTTGGGCAAGAAGAAGAACTGCTTTGAAGAGGCAAAGTACATTGGGAAGGAATCATGCCATGTCATGTATTCCTTTGGTAAACTGGACACACTGTCACAGCCCAAGTCTTCCATTCCCTGACTCTCCAAAAAGGTAAAGAGAAAAATAAAACTACTTCTCTAAACACAAGCACAGATGTGATGATGGATCTGCAATGATCTGAGCTACAATATTAGTTCTTTGATTTCCCATCTCATTCCATGTTTCCCCTGCATCCCCAGGGCCTGGGAGAGCCTACCTGAAAATCATTCATTGACTCCCCATCTAATTTCAAGACTTACTGAAGCGCTCTCTGTCCTTCCTTGTTCCTGAGGCTTTTCTTTATGAGATCTACCCCTCAATCAATCTTAAAAATAAAAGTTTGAGGGAGAGCACCTACAATAATATCAATGTTACTGAGATGCACAGACTCAGGGAAGTTTTGATCGGGAAGAGATCTTAGAAGTAATGTGTCCTCTCCCTTCTTACCCCATGTTCAAAATTAATGAGAAAAATGGTGTTTTTACCCCCAAACAATAATCATCTGGAATGCTGAATAATGTCTGCAAGTTTGTATTGGGGATATATTTTTTTTGTAATTACAAGTTTTCAGGTAAAACTTAAGTGATAACACATATTTGGCAAATCTCTTGGAAGTAGGATAAGAGATTTAATTCTTCTTTTAGTGATTTACTAGTCGGTTGATTAAGAATGTCTCCACCTGCCATACTAGACTTTTCTCATATAGTTTATATAATCCGAACGTCGTAAAGCCATCCATTTCTCTATCCTTAGCTCTTTGCTTCCATGAAGTTGTCTTAAGCAACGCCATAATACAAAGCAATGATAAAATGAAAACAAATATTTAGTGAATTCTTACTTATGACCTGTATGGGACCGTGATATCATTTGTCTTGCAGTGCCATATTAAGGGGGGAAAAATAGCAAAGTCTTGTAAGACTACTTGAGACTTAGTCTTTGATCTGAGAGTGGTGTTTATCTGCTCTGAAAAATCCTAGTAGCTCACCAGAGTTCTCCTTTTCCTGGAATGGCACTGGATCATGGGTCCATAAAGCTCTTGCCCTCAGAAGTCAGAGCCAAAACTAGCAGATAAACTCTAACATGCAGAGCTGTGAGAGCTGAGGTATCTGAGAGAAGTTGTGTACATCTGTTCATCTGAACTCTTACCAACCCTGTAGAAGGTTTTGTTTGTTTTAAGCAAATAAAGGTGAACACATGCTGAGATGGAGGACCTTCTACCCAATATGCTCCTTCAAGACTAGCTCGGGATCTTTTCCTCCCTGAATGGCCAGCATGTTGCATTGTACACAGTAGGTAGACAAAAATTCATTAAATGAATGGATAAGAAATGAAAACCAGGAAGAACTTTTTGTTTTTAATCTGTTGAAGGATATTTTTTTCAGCTTAGACCAAAAAAAATTACCTATTTGATCTTCACAGTACTGACCACGTTTTTCAGATGAGGACCCTGAGGTCTAATGGAAGTTAACTGAATTGCCCCAAGTCTCATACCTGGTGTATGGCTTTAAAGCCCCTTCTCTGTCTGCAACCCCCCCGCCTCCCTCCTATGTATAATCTGTGTCTGCACAACTCTCTGAGGTTGACAAGAGTAGACACGTGGGATACAGAACAGCCCGGCCGGCATCCTCCCAGGACCGCTGCTCCTCACGTACCCTCGAGAGTCCCTGCACTACCACGTGTGTCTTGTCCCTCCTCACTCCTCTGTGGAATCCTGCTTCCATAATTATATAGAGACACTCTCCATGTTACTCTTTAGAGCAGGAAGAAGGGCACGTTCTTTCAGGTCATTAAAAGGTGGGGGACTTGGCAAGGTGAAGGATGGAGCTAAAGGGGGAAACAACAAAGAAATAAGTGAGGTTAACATTTGAAACCTTTTTTCCTGGAACTACATTGAAATGATTGCAGATGGAAAGTATAGCTTTTTTTTTTTTTTTTTTTTTTTTTTTAGTAATCGAAAGTTGTTAAGTCCTTGGGCTTTTGAAATAGAAATCAAAACTTAAATTGGACCTTTTGCCCCAGCTATATAACATTTAGGCTCCTAAGGAATATTGTAATCGATGCCGGGTCATCAGCACCATGTTAACAAAGCACTTGGTATAAAACCATCCGTGGTGCCTTCTCCTCCACGTTCAAGAAAAAGCTAGTAACGAGAGAGCTGCTTTCTCAGAGGAATTCTTTTCACCTTTCAGAAACAAAATATTTCATGCTAATTCCTGCTTAACTGGAGGGAAGTCATTTCTTTAAAATCACTGAATGTGAATTTGAAGTCTGTTCCATCCCCGACCTCTTTAATTCAATCAAGGTCACCTCCTACACTTGCCCAGACAGCACTATTCCTCAATTAGAAAAAGGGGGTAGAGCTGTTTTAAAGCATTTAGCATCTGATTAATAGCGCTGAACTGGGGCTTCAGCACTTGCAGAGGGATTCTAAGGAGTCGCAAGAATAAGACATTGCTACCTGGAAAAGCGTACTCTTCAGAAACCAAAAGCAAATCATTTTAATGAACAAGGCAAAAACTGCTTTTTTTATGGGGATGTGAGAAAGATGATCGTAGTCAATATATAGCGGGTTTTAGTACCCGAACAACTCTCGCCCAGAGAAAAAATTGCTATAATTTAGCCATCCAGACAGTTTATAAAATGCATGCACTTTTCCCTGCCCAAGGACTCTGAGTTTGTCGAAGCAGGATTTTGTCGCACTCAGGCTCTGGGGATAGGAAGAAGTAATGAGAAGAGGTGTCCAGTTGACAAATGTGAGCTGGAGCCATCCAAGTGGAGAAGAAATCACGGGTTCTGAAAATAAGTTTTTGAGAGACTTCCTTCCAAGTTGCCTTCCCATTTTCTGGGCCTGAATGAGAAATGCCGAGCTCACCTTGACGCTCTTTTGAAGAGAGGTGGTCAAACCACTAGAAAAGCTCTGAGAAAGTGGCCTACATGAGTGAGAATCGGTGTCCCTGGAAGAGAGATTTTAGAGTCACCAAACAGAGTGCAGAAATAACTTTGAAGCAGATGAGGTCAGAGGCCCCTTGAGGGATCTTCGTTTTGTTTCCAGCGTGGCTTGGCAAATGATGTCCCTTCCCTAAGCCTCAGCTTTCTTAGCAGTAACGTAAGGCTCATCCTAAGAGGATTTCCTTGAGGTTGTAAGAAATAACCGATTAAGGGTTTCCATGGCATTTTGCAAATGGTACTGTGACAATGTGGGGAATGGAAACTGCTAAGCAGTAACAAAGGTAAAATGAGCAGTTCCCAGCCCTGGCTGCACACAGGAAAGACCTGGGAAGCTTTATACAACAAACACCAATGCCTGCGGGTTAATACCCAGGCATCTGTGTTACTAAAATGCTCCTCAGACGAGTCTGATGCACAGAAGATTGGAAACCACTGGCGTGCGACATGAAGATTGATGGCTGTCAATTATAGGTGGGAAAGAAGAAAAAAAAAAAACAAGTAGAGGTAAGGTAACAAAATATGAGAACAAGAAGAAAATTAAAATGAAGTAGAAGATAAAAATGATTAGTGGAGAGGACGTGAGTGACATGGGCAATGTTAAAGGACCAAAGAAAGAAGAAATGAAAGGGAGGTAGTTTATTCATTTAAATATGGCATGCGTGACACGGGTGGAGAACCCCCCTCATCATATCTGTGTGAGATGCATCCAAGTATCCTTTGGTTAATTGGAAAAAAGACTAGCTGGGAGGAAAGGAAAAATTAAAGTAGCCTGGATGCAGAAAGACAGAGTCCCTGCTTTTCTCTGATGCTGGAGAATAGCCAAGGACTGTTTTCTCATCCATCAGTGGTGAGAGAGAGAAGCAGGGATGCCTGGGCATTTGCCAAAGAGAAAAGCCTCAGAGGACCTAGCGACTGGTCTGGGGAGAGTGTGCGCACAGGAAGGGCTTCCTCTCCTCCACTGAGAGGCTGATCCAAGGGCCCTTGGTCAAGAGTGATTAGTTCCCACAGAGCACGGAGGTATAGCTCAGCCTGTCCTGGGTGCAGGCCACAAACCTGCTGCAGCCGAGCTTTCTCCAGAAATATGGCTGCAAAGAAAAGTAATACACAACCTAGTAGGTCAGAAAAATGTGTCTTGGAGACACTGCCTGGAGGATTTATGAAGGCATTCAGTCACAGTATCATCACGGGAAAGGCAGTAACCAGCATTCAGAGAGGAGCAGGGAGGTAGATGAATGAAATGTGAGAAGGCAAGGCAGATGGCAGGGAACCCTGGAAGGCTGTGTTGGATGGTAAACGCTGGAGAAGAGTAGGTGCTTTCAATAACAGAGAAGCCGTTAGAAAAGGCTGAGAGAAAGCAGGTGTCAAAAAATAATGAAAGAAACACAAGCCTGGAAAAAAGTTATGAAGAAGTGGGGATCTGGTCTCTAAAGGCTAGTGAAGAGGTTCCAAAACTTCGGTGTGCATTAGCGTTACTCCAGAAACTTGCTGGAATGTACCACCTCAGGCCCCCATTTCAGAAACTCAGATTCAGAGGGTCTGGAATGGGTCTAGGAATTCTCACATATGAGATACCATGGTGAGACAGATGGAGGCTGTGTGTGGAACACACTTCGAGGACTGCTGGCCTGGAGACACCAGTTACTTTTTCATACCAGTGTCATTCTACCTTGGTTATGTATCTAGAGAGGATGGGAATCTTTTTCCCTGATGACAGGCACAAACATGTGGGCTTAAATAAACCAGTCTCAGCGTTGGTGAGGAGGCTGGTAGGGAGGGGAATTCACTGCCCACCACTTCCCACCAGCCTTGGTTCCCACTCCGTGGACTGGATAGAGTTTGTGTGCAGCACAAAACCCAAGGGAAGAGAAAGCCTTTCTATTCAACTCATCTTTGTTATCCCAAGTATTTGGTGTCTTAAAAGAAAAGCTTTGTGGGAAATGTCACTCTTCCCTGCAAAGGGCAATGCCTAGGGACTGAGAACACACTTCAGGTGTGGGCTGACCTCCACTGCACATTTCAGAGGGATATGTTTTATGTAGTAGAAACCAGCTGTTAGAGAAAGAGAGAGAGAAAGAGTGTGTGTGGGGGGGGGGGGTTAGAAGGAGTAGAAAAACATCACTCCTTGGGGGGAAGTTTCCTTGAAGAAAATTGGACCATTTGTTAAAAGAGAAGGAAACCTGCCAGTTGGGAGGAGAGAAAGGTGTCGGCCGGGCCCTGGCATTGCAGCCAGAGGAGAAATGAGAGGAGTAATGCCTTCGGGGGAAGGGTTGCTGTTTAAAGCTACTCTCTTTGGATGAGACCAACCACTATTGAGGGTGGAGCTCAGGCACGGTCCCCCAGGGAGGTGTGCTGTCTGTGAGGGGGGAACATGGCCAGGGAGGGGGCACTGTATCTGAAGACCCGTCATTCTGTGATGTATCCTGGTCTAAGTCTGATGGCCCTAAAAAAGACTCTCTACAGCTTTCAGAGAGTTAGAAAAAACTGTACCTGCATCTTGGAAATCGAAATAGGGATTGCAAGTGAAAAAGAAAACTGAAGGCTAAGCAAAAAAAAAAAAAAAAGAGAGAGAGAGAGTTGGGGGGAAGTGCCCTTCTCCATGTGTCTGCTGCCGGGACCCGAGACGTCGGGCCCTTAGCAACCCAGCCTCCCCTCCTCCCTGCACCCATCTTGCCCTGTCTCCTGGGCACTGGCTCCTTCTGGAGTCGGCAGGGTTCTTTGGGAAAGCGGTCCTCACGGTGGGACGGCCCCACGCCACCCCTTGCAGCTTTTCACAGTGTGAGCCTGACTTCAAGGCCCAGCCCCGCCCCGCCTTCTTCAGAAAGGAGCCTCACCCACCCCCAGCTTTCCTTTCCCAGCCTCTTCCTCGGTCTGACCACCACGGCTCGTGGTGGGGAGAGCAGGGAAGCGGCTTCCCCACGTCCATACCTGTATCGTTTTCCCCATCGCTGGGCGTGGAGCCCCCGCGGTCAGGCGGGTGTGCTTGCCTAGAGCAGGCTCTGAGCCGAGGTTTGCGGGGCTCACTGCAGCTGTGCTTCCCTGAGGACTCTCAGGGCATCCCTCACCCAGCAGAGCATCCTTCAGCCTTTTAAATGGCAGACACCCTGCTGTTGGAAGAAGCCAGCATGCCTCTTTCCTTCACTTACTTTCCTCCAAGGACAATGGGAGAGTTGGGGGAGGTATTAGATATAATAACATCAATGGAAAAGCGGTAAGGTGTGAATGAGGTGAATTCTCAGCAGCGTCAGTGGCCCAGAGGCACCGCACGGTGACGGCCACCGGTGCAGACCGCTTCCTTAAGAGGAGCTCTGTGGACAGGGTGACAGAGGATTTTCTTTTCCTGAGTCACCTGCTGCCGGTTGTGCCCGCAGACTCGCATTTAAGCCATTATAATAACAAGATCCAGCTTACCTGCACTCTCCAAATTACCCTTATTCCACTGGCCTCACACAAAGATGGAAATAGACCCTGCATTATGCTTCTGGTGAGCTCTCCCTAATCATAGCTAATGCGCAGACTATAATACACACTACAGATAGAAAATGTTATGTCATTGCTAAGTTGTAATAATAATAATCCTGCAAAACTGTAGCTGAAGGAATTTCCGCCAGCAGTGGGAGGGAGATTGCTGCTTCAGTGGCGATACAGGTGTTACTGGAAAACAGATTGATTATAGTTCGTCCGGACCACGATAGGCTGTCTGGCAAGAGACTGTGCATCAGGCGTCTCTGATGCTCTCCAGCTCTGTGCCTGGACGCTGGGGGGCACCGACATGACAGCATTCCAAGGACCCCGTGCTTTGTCTGGTCACTTGAGGGTCATCTGATGCTTGTCCTGGGCCTTCCTGAGCCTATTCAGACCCTGGGGAATCTGTGGGAAGAAGGGTTTTCACTGCCTTTACTCCAGCTGAAGGCGCAGGACACCTAGAAAAGCAGAACGTAGAGGAGTTGGGTGGGGTAGGCACTGGAACACTGGTCCTTTGGGACTCCTGAGACCAGGCAGAGTCCTTGGACACGGCTCTCTTCATACATAGAGCCTTTTAAAAAAAATTTTTATTGAAATATAATTGATTTACAATGTTGTGTTAGTTTCAGTTGTACAGCAAAGTGAATCAGTTATAATATATATATCCATTCTTTTTTATTGACTCTTTTCCTCTATAGTTTATTATAAGATGTTGAATATAGTTCTCTGTGCTATGCAGTAGGTCCTTGTTGGTTATCTATTTTATATATAGTAGTGTGTATATTTTAATCCTAAACTCCTAATTTATTCCTCTCCCTTTACCCTTTGGTAACCATAAGTTTTCTATGTCTGTGAGTCTATTTCTGTTTTGTCAGTAAGTTCATTTGTATCATTTTTTTAGATTCCACATATAAATGATATATGATATTTGTCTTTCTCTGTCTGACTTACTTCACGTAGTATGAGAATCTCTAGGTCCACCCATGTCACCGCAAATGGCAATATTTCATTCTTGTTTAGGGCTGAGTAATATTCCATTGTATATATGTGGCACATCTTCTTTATCCATTCATCTGTTGATGGACACTTAAGTTGCTTCCATGTCTTGGCTGTTGTGAATAGTGTTGCTGTAAACGTTGGGTACATGTATCTTTTCAAATTAGAGTTTTCTCCAAAAGAACAGAGCCGAAGGAATCAGGCTCCCTCACTTCAGACTATGCTACAAAGCTGCAGTCATCAAAACAGTATGGACTGGCACAGCAACAGACATCTAGATCAATGGAATAGGATTTAAACAGGATAGAAAGCCCAGAAATAAACCCACACACTTATGGTCAATTCATGGAGTCTTAATAACCAGCCGAGGCCCAGGAGCTCAGTGGTTGGTCTCAGTGCAGCCATTTCAGAGGAGGGGGACACAGCATAGAAGGCGGGGTCCCTGAGCAGATCAAGTCAGGCCTCGAGGCTCCAGAAGCCTGAGTTTAACTTCTGTATGGCTCATTCCCAGACTCCTCCTGCAGAAGATCTACGTGTGTTCGTTTTAAAATAGGCTTATCCTCTCTGCCTCCGTAGTGGAGCCCCTCTCCTGCAGAACAGTCCCCAAAAAGACCCAGCAAGGGAATATTTGCCTCTGTTAGGAGCTGATCAGGTCCCACAGCAGGGTCCCTGGTTTCCTTCGCGCTCGAGCTGCAGCACTTACCTGCGAGGGGCCACCCCAGTGCCATCTCATCAGGGAGTGTAGGTTCTGGAGTCCCCCTTGCGGAGGATAAACCCTGCACCTCCAGCCAGCTGTGCAAACCTCCACATCTCTCAAACTCAATCCCATCACTTGGAAAATAGAAATAATAGTTGTATTTACTATGTCATGGTTTGTGAAGGCGAAAGGAGATTGTGCAAACGTTGCCTGGCACATAAAATCATTAGCTGTTACTACCACTGTTACTATTCCTATGACTACAGTTACTCCTGCTGCTCCTGCTACTGTTATTGGGGGAAAACGGGGGAAGGAAGACAGTAGTGACTGTACCTTTTGCCCAGCTTTCCCCCTCCCTCCATAAGGAGGTGGCTGGGTCATGGAGACAGGCCTGGGACAGGACTGCCTTCACAGGTGCCGCACATGGGGCTGAGGCTCATTCAGAAGGTCGAGGATGGAACCAGAATGCCAAGCTGAGCCTGTGGTGCCATCAGACGTATTTGTCCAAACAATCCAATTGTAGCTCCAGTTCAGAAGCCGGGGGATAGAAGCGGCCGTGGCCTGAGCTGCCGCTCTCCAAGTGTGGTCTCGGCCCTGGCGGCATCAGCACCACTCGGAGCTTGGAGGAATGCAGATTCTTAGGCTGCGTCCTGGACATACCCCATCGGAAACTCTGGGGAAGGGGCCCAGAAATACGTGTTTAGCACACCCACCAGGAATTTCAGATTCAAGCCAATATTTGGGAAACTCTGGGTTAGAGTAATGCCAGCTGTTTTACAAATAAGTTCCAAATCTTCGAGTGTCTTTACCAAAGAAAAAAAGTTCATTTCTTGGGCACAATAGAGTCCAAAGCAGATATTCTTGGTCTGTGGGCCTGGGCCAGAGACCCAGGCCCATTCCGGCAGCAGGAAGATAACGAGAGCTTGAGCAGAAGGCACACCTCACCCCCCCCTCACGCGGCATCGGTGAGAACCAGTCAGATGGCAGCCCCTGGGCCAGTCACCTCTCAGGAACAAGCTTCACTAAGCAGAGAAAAGCACGACACAGTGTTCTGTCTGTGCCGCAGCAGCGCCAGTGGGCCCCCCACCCCAGGCACCCTGCCGGAGGAGGAGCAGAATGCAGGAAGGCAGACGGAGCCTGGGGACAGTCCCTAGGTGCCCAGGCCATGGGGGCCGGAAGGCGAGCTGATATGGTGGCCGTATCTTCCAGGTCTCAGACCCATCCAGTCGTCCTGGGTTCTGGACCTTTCAGCACAAGTGCCTTTCTGGGCAGCAGCCGATGGAAACCTTGAAAAAGACGTTCTTTGTGCGTGGGGAGGAAATGCACAGCTGGGCAGCGTCCTCCCAGCATTTCAGGAGGACATCTGGCAAAGTGGAGGGGGGACCCCCCCAACGACACCAAGACAAACAGTTTTCGAGAAATCCAGATATTGTTAGAAACAATATGTTAAAGTGTTTGATTATTTAGTTGCATCTTGCCTGAGCATGAAAGAGATATTAACATACTGTCAGCTTACAGGGACATAACCCAAGATAACTTACATATTTCCATATAGGGCTAATTATTTTTCTGAGGCTGGCTCAGGCTGCTAAGAGAGAGATTTCAAGGCTTTCAGCAGAGTATTTACTTAAAGAAGCTAAGCATGCCATTATCTGTTCCCAGGGAAACACAGTAAGTAATGGAGGAGACCGAGGAGCAGGTCACTCTGACCATAATTCATACAAAGACTAATGGTTTATATAGGATCTAGTCAAGGGTGCAGCAAGGTGCTGTAATGCCTTTAAGCCTCTTCTTCAGCAGTGCAATTTAATCTTTGGATCAGTTTATATACAATTTGGTAATTTTAGTAGTCCAGTGCTAACTTTTGAAATGGAATTTAATCTTGTTTAGCAGAGTTTTTCCAACGTCGTCGTTTCAGTTTTGATCCAATCAGAAAATCCCTGTAACAGAATTTTCCTAAGGTCCTGAGCAAATATAAACTGATGCCTACACTGGCCTTCCCCTCGTGGAGGCCACAGCTCTCCTCACATGGCTTCACTATAAATAGCTGATCGGTGAATGAATGAATGATAATCCAGAGGCATCCCTGGATTCAGCAGTGCCTTTAAAATCACCAAAGGAAAATTCAGTTGTGTTCAGAATAGTTTACATTTAAAGTGTCTCACTGTAATCTTTTTTTTTAATTTTATTGAAAATTGGTAATCCACATGTTAGCTAAATATTCTATTTATTGGAACACAGTGCAGTCCACAGGGATTCCTACAAAAAGATGCATATGTTGTTTATTTTTAATCCTTCTTATTTGAATAGTGGATTGGTTGTGCTGTCTCTCAGGGGTCAGTTTTATCACAGAAGGTTGATTATACATTGTTCAAAACTGTTTACTTTAATACAGTGTTCTAGAAAGAATGAAAGAGAAAAAGAGAGAAAGAGAGAAATGGAAGGGTGGTCCTTTCAAGTTTCTGAATTTTGAATACGCTGAGAAATGATGTTAAGTTAGAAAGTATTAGGATTTTGTTTCCTTTATAGCTCTGGTCCAAGAAACATAATCTAGCTTCTTCCAGGAAGCTTCATCTGAGGGGTGGATCCGTGCAGCATGATGCTGAATAATGTTTACAAACAGGTGACCACAAGTTAAGTGGAGTCAATATATAATTTCTCACCCTTTAGAAGAAAACCACTTTGCCGCCACATGAGTAACCAACATTTTCTTTGCAAATATCAAGCTTGAAATTATTTAATAAGGAATGTAAATCAGTTATATGCCTCAATTATAAAAACATTGATGGGATTGGCTGTGGTATTGATTTGGGGGGGGATGGGGGGGATGGAGTTACAGCTGCTGGGTTTTTTTCATCTTTTTTTATATGATGATATCACATTCGTATTCCAGAAATGCTAATGACACTGCATCCTGCTTGGTAGGAACAGTGGTCAGTTGGCTTAAGCCAAGAATAAGAAATGTCAGCGGTGCCATTCCACAGGCTTATAAGAGAAGCCCTAAAATAATGGATGGTGCACTTCCCTATATGTATTTATGTTCAGACAATTTATTGAAATAATGTTGCTGGCACATGCTTTATAGCTGCTTGCATTTTGCTACACAGATTTCAGCATATCTTGCAGACTATGCAATTCATTTGGAAAATGTGATTTCCATCCCTGCATACTAATCGATTTCTTCACAAACACCTGCTATCAGTTATGATAATAAAAATGCCACTCTGAATTGAGAAAGGGCCAGATAGAGCTTCCTAAGGAAATGACTTAAGTGTCTTTGAATGCTACTAAATGTAGTAATGTGCTTCTGTAGCGCCAACACTTTTTCCATCATTTGCATTTTCTGTAATTTTGCCCTATTACAACATCCCTCTCTTAAATGATGTCTCATAACCATTTCCTTAGGGGTTGGTAAACTGAATTGTCAGGAGTTGGTACCTCAGGGTGTGGACAAGATCTGAAGTTGGGCTGTGCAGTGTTGAAAAAGCACTAGCTCATACTCCTGGGTATACCCTGGATCGTTTCCGATTTTTTTTTTTTTTTTTCGGTACGCGGGCCTCTAACTGTTGTGGCCTCTCCTGTTGCGGAGCACAGGCTCCGGCCGCGCAGGCTCAGCGGCCATGGCTCACGGGCCCAGCCGCTCCGCGGCATGTGGGATCTTCCCGGACTGGGGCACGAACCCGTGTCCCCTGCATCGGCACGTGGACTCTCAACCACTGCGCCACCAGGGAAGCCCCGTTTCCGATTTTATGTCAGTCCCTGAAAACTGTAAAATTGGCAGTTCCTCTGTTTTGCACACACATATACACCAAATAAAATTTCCTTTATCCATCCTCTTCAGCCTCCAGTTCGTTCCATGCACCATTGCCAAGCCAATGTTCCTAAATCACCGATTTCATCACGTCCCTCTGCCGCCTGGGCACCTTCAGTGGTTCTCAGTTGGCCTCCCCATTTGACCCTACCTCTCCAGCCTGACTTCTGAACCTCCATCCTCTCTCATCACCCGTCATGGCTCAGCTTTCTCTCACTGCTTCCAGACAGACTCTTGCCTTTGGTCAAGGTTCTCTGCTTCCTGCCCCAAATATTCTATCTTCAGTTCTCATCTCTGGGCTTTGCTTCTGCTCTTGCCCCTGAGTGAGGTGCCCTTCCCCAGTTCTTGGGCTTTCACCCTTCAAAGCCCTCTTTTTAAAAAAAATTTATTTATTTATTTATTTATTTATGGCTGTGTTGGGTCTTCGTTTCTGTGTGAGGGCTTTCTCTAGTTGCGGCGAGCGGGGGCCACTCTTCATCGCGGTGCGCGGACCTCTCACCGTCGCGGCCTCTCTTGTTGCAGAGCACAGGCTCCAGACGCGCAGGCTCAGTAGTTGTGGCTCACGGGCCTAGATGCTCCGCGGCGTGTGGGATCCTCCCAGACCAGGGCTCGAACCCGTGTCCCCTGCATTGGCAGGCGGATTCTCAACCACTGCTCCACCAGGGAAGCCCCAAAGCCCTCTTTTATTAATCCAGTCTGCCTTTTCCTTTCTCTTCTCTGAATTGCTGTAGGATGGATTCTCTTGCAATAAACCTTGACACTAAATTAGTCACTTGTTTATTTATCCAACCAACATTTATTGAGTGCCTACTATATGCCAGGCATCAGGCTCTTCTCTCTTGCTTTGAGTGTGTTCCTTTCAAACTTGTTGGTTTCTATTATATTTCAAGCTCCTTGAGAGAAGAGACATACTCTGTCTCCTTGTCATGTGATCCAAGATGCCCAGACAGGCTCGGGCATGGAGTACATTTGCAGTAACTGCTTGTCGACTAATTGATCCCTGATGGTTTGAGGTAGGGAATTTTCTGGTTAATTGCATGTTCTATTTGATTAGTATTTCAGTGTGTACTATACATAATCATTTTGCGAAGTAGAATACCATAAAACACTCAACTATAAAACTACTATTAACGTAATTTGATGGTTGATTTTTTTTTTTTTCGGTATGCGGGCCTCTCACTGTTGTGGCCTCTCCCGTTGCGGAGCACAGGCTCCGGACGTGCAGGCTCAGCGGCCATGGCTCACGGGCCTAGCCGCTCCGTGGCATGTGGGATCCTCCCGGACCGGGGCACGAACCTGTGTCCCCTGCATCGGCAGACGGACTCTCAACCACTGCGCCACCAGGGAAGCCCTTGATGGTTGATACTTAAGGAGAGAACTCACTGGGGTTTCAGAGCACCTCCGTACAGATCTGTCACCATTGCACGGCAACGTGTGGCTGGAACATCTGAGAGGCTGACCTCGATTTGGCTCTGGGATTGGGATTGGACATGGTGTGGGGTGCGGAAATGATCCTGGACCGAGAACCTGCTGGACAGGGACTCCGTGCCATGCCCTTACCAACCGGAAGTTACTTCTTTAAAGAAGCTTCTGATAACAAGCTTTTAAAATATCTTCACTTTTCTCTTGCTTACAAAAGTAGAGAATGGATTTTCTGAAGGAGGGGGGAAGAAAGCATGGGAAACTGGTGAGAAAGTAGAGGGGGAGCATTTGGAGTTCTTTTCAAACAGTCTGGTAAGAACTAAACTCATCTGGCTGGCAGAATAGCCCAGTGACAGGGAGCAGAGACTCTGGAACCCAATCTGGGTTTGAAGGCTGTTGATGCTACTCTCTTTGTGGGATCAGACAAGTTCTCTAACTTCCCTGAGCCTCATTTTTCTCATCTCTAAAGAGGGGGTGGTTAAGAGCAGCACCCACATCAGAGGCTTGATGGGGGGATGAAGTGAGTTAGTTCCTGGTCCAGCGTCTATTCTACAGACAGTGCTTAGAAAGCTATTGTGATTATTGCAGAGACCACCAAGCAGTAAGCTGGAAACTAGGGAAGGGAGTCGCCCTCCTCAATTTTGTTTTGAACCATTCACTCTGTTTTATTCCATTTCAGTTGTTTTTGGAGGCTTGAGATGCATAAGACCCTGAATTAAGTGTCTCGGTTTCTCAGTCAGGTGGAGATGTGAGTGAGCTCTGAATCTGCACATAGAGAATTTCAGGTTTCAGGAAGGAGTATTAGGGTAGGAATCAGTTGGTGAAACAGATGGAGCCAGGTCAGCATTCTGATAGGAGTCAGAGGAAACTAACTAACTAGCTGACTCATGCAGTCAGTCTGACCCGGCAGTAGATCAGGAAGGAACAGTGTGTGTGTGGATCAATCCCCAGCTCCCCTGGGCGGCTGCGGCTGCGTGCCTCCATTGGGGGGCCGCTGATAATTTGAAAGAAAGTGGCCCTCCAAGGAGCTAAGCCGTCCTGCCGTCCTGCCGTCCTGCTGAAAGGGAAAGGGCAGCCACGAGGTAGATACGACGATTGCCTGCAATTCTGAGCACTCTCATCACCTAGCAACACGGATCAGCTTCTGAGAGGGAGCCTAGGATCGGGGAAGAGGTCAAGAGACAAGGATTTGGAAGGAGTCAATCCTGTGCCCACAGTCATACATAAGACAGGACAAATAGAATAGCGAAAAATTCCCAAAGAAGCAATGCTCGCCAGCTGCAAAATAAAGCACCCCAGGGTAGCTCATTTGGGTTTGGTACAAACGTTCAGAATCTGGTTTAGAATCCCTGTCGCACTGAAGGCTGTCCATCTAAGCGAGAAGGTCACTCACTTGAACTCATTCTGTTTTGCCCCTCAGCCCTGGCCGCCCAGGCCTACGCGCTTAAAGAAGAGAACGACAGCCTCCGGTGGCAGCTGGACGCCTACAGGAACGAAGTGGAGCTGCTGAAGCAGGAGAAAGAGCAGCTGTTTCGAACGGAAGAAAACCTGACCAAGGACCAGCAGGTGCAGTTCCTGCAACAGACCATGCAAGGCATGCAACAGGTACCTGCGCCCGCATTGGTGTCTCTGTTCTCGAGAGAAAGGGACGTGCGTATGCAGTGGCGGCTGTTTGCTGGGAAAGGTGGAGGAGAAAAAAAGAACAGCAGAAAAGCTGAGTGGCTAGGTCAGGAAAGTGCTGATGACCGTGCAAGGGGAGGGTCGGGGGAGAAGCCACGCTAAAGAAATAGGTTGAAGCACTACACCCTCGAAGTGGGAAGCAAAGGAAGAGAGTCTAGGAGTTTGAAAGCTCCGTACATAAAATTTAGCCTCATGGCAAAAGGTCAGAAAATCCTTGCCAGTTGTGACACCAGTGTTCTGTAATCTTAGAACTTCTCAACTTAAAAGCAGGCAGACTGATTTCTACAAAAGCATGGCGAGTTTGTTTTTGAGATCGCTGAATACGTAAACTGTATTATTTCCATTTCTCTTGGGTGATACTTAGGATGTAGACCGGTTCTCTGAACACACTGTGTATTTCAGAAATGTTTGTAGATGGGATGGATGAAGCACTAAACTTTGGGGCGATAGGTCACTTCAGAAACAGGCCAGCATCTCTGCTTTTGTTAAAGATCGACAGGCTTCATCCTGGCACACTCAAGTTAAAGCTGGGTCTTTCCAGCTCATGTAAGAAAGAGATAGAAGCTGTGGGCTTTGGAGGAAGCAGAAGGAACGTGGACTGTGGGAAATGAGGGCCTGAGGGGGTGGGAAAAAACTGGGCACTGCCAGCAGAGGGTAGAATGAAAGAGTCATAGCTGGGTTTGTATCTGAAAACATTGATTGATACGTGATACCCTTAAGGTGTGTGAGTTATCTTAGAATAATATAGCCTAAATTATCATCACACATGGTTATTTGTATTATTCCTCTGAATATATAAATCTAACCACTCTTTTCTGGAAAAAAAGATTGTTTTCTATAAAGAAGGAAAATATAAGCAAGACAGTGGGCAATTATATAGTGAGTAGGATATTTTTTTCAACTTCCCCCACCAATATTGACTGCTGTCTATGAGCAGGAGCCTGAATTGCCTACAAAAGTGTCTTGATGATTAGAGGTAACTGCTGCTAAAACCTCCGCCAAGCAGGGAAAAAATAATTGAGAGGAAGGGATGTAAAAAAAGCGTGGATCGGGATACAAGCAAGTTAATGACCAAGTCACAGAAATTCTATCTTAAACATCTTCTGCCATTTAAAAGCAATTTTGGCGTCTGGGCTTTGAGTCCTAACTCCCTGATGTTCACAGTGTGTGTCAGACAAATCAGCGAGACTCAGAGGTCAGAACCAGCCAGGAAAATGTCATTACAGGTGGGGCTCAGGCCCCTGCACTTGAAAATCGGTGTTAACAGCTGCCGCGCGGAGCTCCCGGGGCCTGTCCATCTGTCCACACGTTGGGGGTGAGTGGCGCCCTTGCCAGGAGGAGGAGCGTCCGCCGTCTCTCATACCTCATGCGCCGGGCCCTCTTTTCCTCCAGGAAAGATGACTCTGGTCGCATGAAAAGTTGATATAAACCTTTAAGCTGTATATATAAGTCCATGCCACTCTCTCACTTTGTCCCAGCTGACCCTCCCCCTCCCCGTGTCCTCAAGTCCATTCTCAACGTCTGCGTCCTTACACTACCAAATGTAAAATAGATAGCTCGTGGGAAGCAGCAGCATAGCACAGGGAGATCATCTCGGTGCTTTGTGACCACCTAGAGGGGTGGGATAGGGAGGGTGGGAGGGAGACGCAAGAGGGAGGGGATATGGGGATATATGTATATGTATAGCTGATTCACTTTGTTATAAAGTGGAAACTAATACACCATTTTAAAGCAATTATACTCCAATAAAGATGTTAAAAAAAAAATAAAACCTTTAAGCTGGTTGAAGATTCAAATCTGAAAGAAGTCAGGAGGCGAGGGTGAGTTTAGCCAATCAGGAAGAAGCATGCAGGGGTGTCAGCGCCCCGCCCTGGCCCACACTGGAGCCCCGCTGTGCATCCCCACTGAGCTCCAGCCCCTTAAAGGAGCAGTTCTGTTCTTGCGGCTTCTCATACATTTGCAGAATCTCCTTGTCCGTAGGAAATGTACTTTACTGTGTTTGTTTTGCTTTGGGGGGAATTTTGTTTGGGGGTTTGTTTTGGTTTGTTCTGGTTTGGTTTAAACCACAGAAAGTTATCGGCTCACAGTTCTGGACCCAGAAGTGCAAGATCAGGGAGCTGGTAGGGTTGGTTCCTCTGTGGGCGGCGAGGGAGAGTCTGCTCCGGACTCTCCCCTTTCTTCCTCAGGTTTGCTGGCAGGCTTTGTCCTTCCTTGGCTTGTAGCTTCATCACCCTGCTTTCTGCCTTCGTCTTCGGATGGCCTTCTCCCCGCGTGTGTGCCTGGGTCCCAATTTCCCCTTTTTATAAGGTCACAATTTGTATAGGATTAAGGGGCCCACACTATGCCAGTGTGACCTCATCTTAACTAATGACATCTGCCGTGACCCTGGTTCCAAATAAGCTTGCATTCTGAAGTACAGGCCTTAGACCATCACCATATAAATGTGGGGGGACACAATTCAATCAGCAACAGACACGAGTAGATAGTCAAACTATATTTGTTGGATGGAGGAACGAATGGACAAAGGCACAGAGGCAAGAGCTCGCCTGGTGCCTCTGGGGAGCTCGGGGCTGTTTGGGATTCTTGGATCATAAAGGACAGGGTGGGGTGTGGGGAGAGGTGATGCCCTAGGGGTCCCCGTAGCACCTCCTTAGCATGCGGAAAGCATTAGCTCAGAGGCAGCAGTTATGATTTTCATTTTCACTGGTCGTTAGGGGGATGCATGGCGATCACTGTGGCAACACATCTTTCATATAGTTTTTAAATATATGTGCTTATTTAAGAGCCATCTTTCTACCTTACCCGCTTTGAGTGAATCCCCGCAACTTGCCAGTTTGAGCCCCACTGCACAGAATTCTCCTGACTTGAAAACCCACCCTCCATCTGCCCTCTGTCCACTTTATAAATCAGAAAAGCATCGTCTCCCAGGCCAGTCAACAGATAGAGGAGAGGGCTGGTCTCTCATATGTCATTGTTTTAGCAACCCATATAGGGGAAATTATTTCTGCAACAAACAGAAGAATATAAACAGTCTTAACAGCCTTAAGACCAGCATACAATTTTTAGAATTGCCTTCAAGTTAGCCAAAAAGTTTCTAACCTTTCTTCTTTTCATCCCTGAAGGATATGTTCACTGACTTCACATGGTTTCTCATGAGTTCATGGAGGAAACATTAGGGCAGGGTTCTGAAAAATGAAAAAGCCTCGGTGACTCTGTCTGGTTGTTTCTTAGTCTCCCCTTGCGTTGCATGTGAGTCACAATTTAATATTAGAGGTTTCACACAAAAGGAAATAATAGCTTGTATCCATGGTAACATGGTAGCCTTAACCTGATCTGAAGCTGGCAACAAAGTTAACCTGTCTCTGCCGCAGGGAGAGTAAGGTTGCAGGCTTTCGTTTATATCTTTAGGTATCCAAGAAAAGCGTACCCATATTTGAAATTCTTATTTACCTTCAGGTTACCACACTGAATTATTTTCTTAGGTCGATCGAGGTAAAATTTACACACAATAAAAATACTCTTTTGAGGGTTCTCTGAGTTTTGACGAATTCATACAGCCATGTAACCATCGCTACCACAATCAATATATAAAATAATTCCAGGGCTTCCCTGGTGGCGCAGTGGTTGAGAGTCCGCCTGCCGATGCCGGGGACACGGGTTCGTGCCCCGGTCCGGGAAGATCCCACATGCCTCGGAGCGGCTGGGCCCGTGAGCCATGGCTGATGAGCCTGCGGTCCGGAGCCTGTGCTCCGCAACGGGAGAGGCCACAACAGTGAGAGGCCCGCGTACCGCAAAAAAAAACAAAACAAAAAAATAATAATAATTCCATCACCGCCCCCCAAAATTCCCTTATGCCCCTTTTTAGCCCACCCCACTCCCAGCAGCCACCGATTTGTTTTCTACCCTCATGGTCCTGCCTTTTCAGGAAAGTCATATAAGTGGAATCGTACCGTGTACAGCCTCTTGAGTCTGGCTTCTGTCCCTCAGCGTAACGAATCTGGGATTCATCTGTGCTGCTGTGTGCGTCTGTTGTTCGTTCTTTTTATGCTGAATGGCATTCCACGGTAAGGAAGGGCCGTGCTTTGTTTATCTAGTCACCAGTTAATGGACATTTGGGTGGTTTCCTGTTTGAGGCCAATATGAATAAATCTGCTATAAACATTCACTTACAGGCTCTTTGTTTGGATATAATTTTTCATCTCACTTGGGTAAATACCTAGGAGTAGGATTGCTGGGTCATATGGTAAGTGTGTTTGACATTTTAAGAAACTGCTAAACTGTTTTCCGAAGCGTCTGTCCCATTGTGCTTTCCCGAGGGTTTACATGAGAATTACAATTGTTCTGTGTCCTTATCAGCCAGCACTTGGAATGGCCAGTTGGTTCTGTTTTACTCTGTCTTTTTTAGCCACTATAATACGTGTATATTAGTATCTCGTTATGGTTTTAACCACACCTGAGTTTAAACAGGATCTGTATTTTTATTCACAAGGATAAGTCAGCGTGTCATATTTCTAAATAACCAACTTCAAAATCAGAATTCTTTTTGAAGCCATGTGTAAATCATATTGATAGGACTGGTAAATATTTAGATGATAAGAGGATACCATTATAAGCTGCTGGTCATAAAACTGTGAGTGACTCATGGTGATTATGTCAGAAGGGTCCCTCATACATACTTCCAGCTGATGGTCTTTCATGCTGTTAGCAAATGTCATCTGAAGACCAGCTGTCTTAGGCCAGTAAACCATCAGCCCACGTAGAACCCTCTAACACTCTTGGCTTGCCATTATTAAAGACCAGGGGTAGTCAGCTGTCTTGACAATTTTCAGCAAGGGAGACCAGGAAAAAAAAATTGGGGGAAAGAGGACTATTACGATCAACACCATTTTAGAAATTAAGTAATTGGTTTTTTTCCCTTATGCTCAGAGAGGGTAGATGTGGGCTTCTCTGTATATGTATTACAAAAGCTAAGCTAGACTAATTTTGTAGAAGAGGGCAGAGAAATACAATAATGTTACTTTCTTAAAACACAAAGTAACCCCAGCTAGTTTTGCCAAAAGTTGGTCAAGGATTGGTCTTTGGGATATATATTAAGAAATAAATGAAAGTATGTTGAAATGAGAACATCAGTGAGCGCATCTGACCACTTAAGGGAAGTTAAGCATCTCTTGTGAAATCTTCTTTAAACGATTCAGTTGCTTAGTATGGACATTTTTAGAGATAGTGGAAAGTTTGTGTTCGATTCCCCTCCTGATTTCATATGTAATGAAGTCTCACGTGTACGTGTCAAAGTCAGGATCATTATTATGGCAGCAGGAGTCATATCAAGGATCGCGATGATGATGGCTGTGCTGGGGATGGTGACTGTGGTGGGGATGGTGACTGTGGTGGGGGGCGCTGGCTCTGCTGGGGGGGTGGTTTTGATCATCAGAAAACTTTAGGGGAAGACAGGTAAAATGAACTTACCCAAGACAACTTTAGATAATTTCTTTTTAATTTCTAAAAAAAAAGCATGTCCCTTAAAAATTTTGAAAATCCTAGAAAGGCCAGCAGCCCACTGCTCCCAGTGGCCTTCACAGGTGGTGCTACAAAGAACTTGGGCGCGGGCTTCCCTGGTGGCGCAGTGGTTGAGAGTCCACCTGCCGATGCAGGGGACACCGGTTCGTGCCCTGGTCCGGGAAGATCCCACATGCCGCGGAGCGGCTGGGCCTGTGAGCCATGACCTCTGGGCCTGTGCGTCCGGAGCCTGTGCTCCGCAACAGGAGAGGCCACAACACAGTGAGAGGCCCGTGTACCGCAAACAAAAAAAACAAAACAAAAAAGAACTTGGGTGAGGTGTTACAGACAGATAACACGGATAAATGCAACAGGGGTCTCCGTTCTCTTGATAACTGTTCACTTGTCATTTCTGTTTTCATCTTCTTTCTGAAATGCCCAGCAGTCATATAAGGGACCTACGAGGCTGATGCTCTGTGCCCATTGTCCTTTGTCTCATATTATCTGTTTAAACTTTATCTTTTATCCTTTCCACTGAAGTTTCTATTTGATAATCATGTTATTTTATTTGCAAATGTGATTTCTGTTCTTTGTTTACTATCTTTTCACACCGCCCTATTTTTTGGTTGCAGTATCTTCTCAAATCTTTTTGAGAATACTAATTAGTCTTTTTTAATTCCTATTGTTCCTGAATCATTTCTATTTATTCCAGGACTGGTTGTTTGGTTTCTGTGTCTCCGTCCGTCTCTTTCATGCTCCAGGTTCCTTCTCACGTGAGGTAATGCGTGGTAGCCTGTTTGTGTCGGGGATGAAGGGCTGGGGTCGCTTTTCTAGGACTCTGTGTGGCTTACCGATGGCTGAGTCCAGGTCACCTCCACAGCTGAGTCTTTCTCCTGCCCGGTGGCTCACTGACTGGCGGGCTTCATTTTGAGGACATTTGGGAACTCCACAAAGGCCAGACTCTGTCCTACACTAAGAACTCCACGAATTTCCTTCCCATTCGCTCTGCTCTGTTACGTTTAGTCACTGACAGACATTTTAATTGCCTGTGGAGGAAGGAAAGAGTAAAAGCAAACACACGTGGGCCAGGTCTGACATTTTGAACAAGAACCTGTTTCAGGGGCTTTTAGCTTAATCCAGTTGTTGAAGAAATCCTTGGTTAGCATGGTGCCCGGGGAGGTGGTGGGGGAAGAATATTACATGTTATTCTGGCTTTCCAGAAACAAGGGAAAGGAAGACCAGTGAGCACCTTTTCTGAATGTCTAAGAGACAAGAACACAGGAACCTAAGGCAGCATATTTTGGAAGATAGACGCTTCAGACCGAAGAAGCAGATCCGCAAATTAGCGGGGTTTAAGGGAGGAGAAAAGGAAGATAAGTAGTCTGAAAAAGGTGACAGGAAGAGGCTGCAGTATGTAATAACAAGAGAGAAGTTGGATTTTTAAGTGCGTTCTTTTTTTTTTTTTTTTTTTTTCGCGGTACGCGGGCCTCTCACTGTTGTGGCCTCTCCCGTTGCGGAGCACAGGCTCCGGACGCCGCAGGCTCAGCGGCCATGGCTCACGGGCCCAGCTGCTCCGCGGCATGTGGGATCTTCCCGGACCGGGGCACGAACCCGTGTCCCTTGCATCGGCGGGCGGACTCTCAACCACTGCGCCACCAGGGTAGCCCTAAGTGGGTTCTTTAAAAATTTGACACAGGGAGGCTTCCCTGGTGGCGCAGTGGTTAAGAATCTGCCTGCCGATGCAGGGGACACGGGTTTGAGCCCCGGTCCGGGAAGATCCCACATGCCGCGGAGCAACTAAGCCCGTGCGCCACAACTAGTGAGCCTGCACTCTAGAGCCCGCAAGCCACAGCTACTGAGCCCGCATGCCACAACTACTGAAGCCCACGTGCCTAGAGCCCATGCTCTGCAACAAGAGAAGCCACAGCAATGAGAAGCCCACACACCGCAACGAAGAGTAGCCCCCGCTCTCCACAACTAGAGAAAGCCTGCACCCAACTCAGCCAAAAATAAATAAATTTATTTTTTAAAAAGTTCAAAAAGTATATGTATGCATAAAGATATATTCACACACATATCTGGAATTTTTACGAGCTGTGGCTGCAGAGACATAATCCATGTTTATTTTATTTTATTTCAACTTACCCAGATGAAGTTTCTTTCTTTCTGAATAGAAAACAACTTACAAGGCATTTCCCACATTCATGTTAAAAGTCTTTGATATTTTGCTAGAATCAGAACAATCAAAAAAACGTGTACGTCTCTCAGATGTGGTTTTACCTAGGTTCCAGGGCAGGATATCAAGGTTCACAACGCGGCTTAATTTGGGGTCTACAGTGGTTGTCCTTCCTTAACTACCCCAGTTTGTCATTTCATCTTCTACCTGTTCTTCAACAAGTACCTTAGGATGATGCATTGTAATAGCAGCCTGCGTGATGGTGATGATAATCCTCATTTATAATTCAGTGCCCCTTCCCTGTGGCTGCTAGACGTCAGCTGTCTTGGTGGCAGCATGTGCATTTTGTAACATTTGCAGATCACACTCCCTGGCACTTCTCAGAATGTCTGTACCCACTGCAGTGTGAGACTCTTGAAGGGTTGGCTGGGGACATTTGGAACGAGAAATAGTAACCAGTGCTCCGGTTCTTGGCTCAGGGCTTCACATTGCAAAGCCCAACCCGTTTGAAATGATCGCACCTGACATCTGCTCAGGGGCTTAGGAGTTACTAAGGCACATTCCCATTTGACTCCAGGCAAGATACAAAGGACTAAAAGTGAAGCTCATGGAGAGGAAATGGTCCTGAGGTTTTAGCAGTTTCAAATAAGGGAGGACCATGGGCATCTTGCCGTTTTCACTGGACAGAGACCTTCAGATAACGAAGGAGATACTCTGCCTTCATGGATGTGAGTGGCACCGAGCTTCTGCCCAAGAAAATGGAAACACCAAAGCAGTAGGAGGGAGAGGGTTTCCGGCTTGGCCGTTTTCTGCACAACTGTGTACAAATCAGCCTATCTGAGCCTCACTCAGGTTCTGCATCTGGAGAATGGACCCTGCCAGCCTCGGTCAGCGTTTGTGGCTGTAAAATGAGGTCACGTATGTGAACACATTTGGAAAAGCTGTTCTGCAAATGCAAACTGCAATCGCCACATTCCTGGGGCCAACGTGAAGACATGTAGAGGTTTTCAGAGAAGACTCAGGACTTGCAGAGTAAGTCTGGACAAATCCAGAGCTGAGGTTCCTGACCCTGGGGTGGCCAGTGCTGTTACCCCTCCGCCCCTTACAGCCGGAGGACCTGCTCGCCCCAGTTTACTCTCAAAAACTTCTTCGTTACTCCACTCCGCGCTCACATCTCAGCAGTATGAGCTTATCCCGGCTTCTCAGGTAGAACTCGAGACCCGGAGGTGACGAGTGACTTGCCCAGGGTCCAGCACGGACGCGGTAGAGTCAGATTTCCAGCCCAGGCCTGCCTGACCGCGGCCCCTGCATTCTCTCTGTCACCCCGTAACTCCCCACAGCGGACCAGGTGGAGAAGTGACCAGAAGACCAGGCTTCAGGGCCACAGTGACCAGGGGAGCAGGACATGGGGAAGCTCTACCCTTCCAGCGCTCCTTGCTTGTGAGAAATATTTTTGGCAAAAACCCATTGCCTCTTTTCTGACTCTCTCACAGCCCTTTATGTGGTTTTTACGTTAGCAGAGGAAGAGCTAGCAAGAAGAAAGTAACACACATGTGGCTTTTATTTATTAAATTTGAACCGTGAAAAGAAATCTCTTCACTTCTGGGACGAGAAAGAGAAGCCCAATAAAGTTTAATTCTGGGAGGCTTCAGCTCACCATTAGAGCTCCTGTTCAGCCCGTAATTAACTTGATTATCAAATGCACCCTCATTAGTAATCGTCTCTTCTGAAAGCAGTGAGGCTAGCAGATGAACGCATGTGGGAGCCAGGGGTAGAAGTAATGGCATTGCCCTGCAGACCATTAAAATTGCTTGGCTTCTACCTTTTGCTGCTTTCCGCAGTGTCTGCAGTAGGTAATATGGGCCCTTGGGAGATTTGCAGCCATTCCCAGGATAAAGGAACTTGGCTTTTCCTGCACACTGTCCGCCCTAGTTGGTGGATGACCTTTGAATGACCCTCCCCTCCACCACCTCTTTTAGAAATTGCCTCCAGGCCAAGAGTACCAGCTTTATAGTAAAATGGATCTTTTCTTGAATGCAGCAAATCAAAATTGGCTTTGGCCGCAGACACGTACTGTTCGGCCATTGTCGTTATCTCCCTCCAGCCACGGACACTAAAATGAATCCTTGTGTTCTGGCCTTGACTCCATTTCTTTATAGTCTAACCATGCAAAGCAGCCTCATCCACGCTGAAACCCTGAACCCAGACGCACACATGGCCGCCTGTGTATAGCAGGTGTCACGCTCCCAGCCAGACTGATGTAATTATCCATCATCTCCAGTTGGGCTGCGGTTGCGAGGGAGTCGTGCTCCCGGGCTTTCTCCGTGCAGCTGGTTAGGAGAGGAAACATGAGGATTAGGAAAAGCAGCCCATTTCCTTCTCATCAGAAATGAAGGCTGTGAAGAGAAAACAGGGAGAAGTGTAGGGGGGGTGAAAGAATACAACATGGAAACAAAGAGGAAGGAGAAGAATGACTCAGGGGGAGAAGAATCCTCTTTATCTGAGCAAGAGAATAAACAGAGAGGCCGAGAAGCGTAGGTGGGAGCTGCAGTTTTTCTGGGTCCAGGTTTGTCGTTTTGATTTTTGTTTTATTTTTCTTCATACAAAAGAGTATATGCTCAATGCAAAAAAACTTGGAAACCTAAAAGAAGCATATAAAAGGAAACACATCATTCAGAGTGTCACTACCCAGATATAACTGTGGTTAACATTTACATATATTCTTTCAGTCTCCTTCTCTCTTTGCACATAAACATGTAGTGTTACCCATTTTAAAGATCAACCAATGGGCTAGCCAGACATAGTCAGTTAACGTTTCTGGACTTGTAACCAAAGAGTGGAATTGGGAATTCAGTACCAGGATGTGAGATGGTTAGTTAAAGGCTAAGTTTTCTCCTCTGTTTAACAAAGCACCCTGAATAGTCATCAAGGGAAACTTAAACCAATTTATTGCCCAATCTGGTGCTCACTTTATAGACCACCCACTTCACTCAGTTGATCACTGAAAAGACCTGCCTCATGAATTTCTTAACTTGATGCGACTTCCTCAGTTTGGTAATTACCTCTCCAGCTTTGGTGCTTTCTGTTTCATCTCTGTATGTCTCTGAGTGCCTCTCCCTCTCTGTCTCTCTCTCTCTGTCTCTCTCTCTCTCTCTCTCACACACACACACACACACACAAAGTAAATGGCCACAACAGCTTTATTTTCTGGAAGTATTGCGGAAGATAAAAAAGGAGAAAGTATATTTGAACCCTGTTTATAGGTTTCCAAGGAAGGGGCATTACAAATGGTGCTTATAAATGAAAGATGAGCAAAAGGACACTCCACACCTTTATTATCACCTTTTTCTTCTTTCGTTTGTTTTGTAGTTTACTGTAATTACCTTTGTAATGTATTCTGCTGTCCCCCATGCATACACATTCCATTTTTTTATGTCCACCACACCACCGCTTTAATTTATTTTAAGCCAGGTATCACTCAGGTATTCCGGTCAGAAGGCTTTCATTGGCAAGCACCGGCACTGTCATTCACGGTATTAGAGATGTATGTTTTCACCCATGATTTACATTTTATCCTAAGTCATTTCCTGAACCAGTGCATTGCACATTTTTCAGTCATTTAAATGCAGAGTGGGACTCTGCAAATTTGTCCTTCACTAATTCTCTGTGCATCTTGTTTTCTTCTCTCCTGGGTTTATATTTCTTCCCTGGTGGTTTGTATTTCTTCTGTGCTACTCACAATTTATTTCAGGAAGATCTTGGTAATGACCTAACTGTAAAGTCCATAAAAAAGCTGTTGGGCTGAGTTTCTTTTTACAATATAATTTTCCCCAGGTAATCCTCCTATTTATCATTTAGGGAGAAGGAGAAAAGAGGTGTTTGTGATGTAGTTTCACCACTCTATGTCGGATAACATGAGCTCACATAGATTTCTGAGAGTTGCCAGGTCACTTAAGGAGCACTCCGAGGTCCGACCTTTCCCTCATGGGTCCTTGGGTCTTAGTTGATGGGTCTGGTCTTTTCAGTCGGCTTTTCTGCCCAGCTGGTGATTGATGTGCTTGATTTTAAGTCCATGATTTGCTGGCCATTTCTCACGGTCCACCCACAGTATAAAAAGCAAGGTAGAATGTGATGATAATGGGAATTCTGCTTTACATATAAAATTTGGACTGGAGATGGGCTCAATTTCACCACTATTTTATTTATTTATTTTTTTTTTTCTGCGGTACGCGGGCCTCTCACTGTTGTGGCCTCTCCCGTTGCAGAGCACAGGCTCTGGACGCGCAGGCTCAGCGACCATGGCTCACGGGCCCAGCTGCTCCGTGGCATGTGGGATCTTCCCAGACCGGGGCACGAACCCGTGTCCCCTGCATCAGCAGGAAGACTCAACCACTGCGCCACCAGGGAAGCCCTCACCACTATTTTTACCTCAAGAGAACTGCAGAATACAGACTGCTGAAGCTAGGAGGGGCATTGGTGAGCCCCTAGACCAGCCCACTTATTTCCTGATTTTAATCAAATAGAGTTTAAGTCACTGAGCTTAGCTGCATTCCCTTCCCCCAACCCCCCTTCTCACCTCTGCTGCTCCTGGCTCCTCATTCCTGGTTCTTGGCTCCTTACTGGGCCTCCACATGCTTGCATTCTGAGACTCTTTTCCTTTTACATCCATTTATATCAATCTCCTAGCCCCCTGAGAAAGGAGGTGAGACACAGGGGTTATGATTTCCCCCCCAGCATGTTAAATAACTGTTAGTTTCTTTTTCCTTCTGATATTAGAGTAGAGACTAATTCTGGCACCTAAGGCCAGTCTTGCATGGCTAATTTAGTCATTTATAGCCAACAGCTCTCTGAATAAACAGATGAAGAAAAGAACAAATTGTTGAGTCGCCACACGTTTTATTCTCAGCTATTGAAAACTGTAAACCATCTTCCCTCGTTCTTTTTTTTTTTTAAGAATTGATTGATTGATTGATTGATTGGCTGCATTGGGTCTTCGTTGCTGCGCTCGGGCCTTTTCCAGTTGCGGCGAACGGGGGCCACTCTTTGTTGCGGCGTGCGGGCTTCTCATTGCCGTGGCTTCTCTTGTTGTGGAGCACAGGCTCTAGAGCACAGGCTCAGTAGTTGTGACTCACAGGCTTAGTTGCTCCGCGGCATGTGGGATCTTCCTGGACCAGGGCTCGAACCCGTGTCCCCTGCATTGGCAGGCAGATTCTTAACCACTGCACCACCAGGGAAGCCCCAACTTCCCTCATTCATAATCTCTGCTGCTCTTCCTACTCATGCCTGAATACATAATAATCTCATCTCATTGATTGAATAGAACCAGATTTCTGACAAATCTTTGTTGAAGTGTAAGGATTGATGGAGCCCTTCTGTCTTCAGGGGTCATGAATGCTCTCTGCTGGTATTAGATGCTAAGGAGCTTATTAGTCACTGACGTCATCTGGTGTGGCCCCAGGGCTATGAAAGAATGACTACAACCTTGGGAAATAAGCTGTTGTGTCTTTACTTACACTGAGTGTGTGTATGTGCAGTCACAAATGTTTCTGTTCAGACAATGTTTTCTACTATCCAAATGCTTTAAGAGCCTTGCATCCTGGGAGTTGACATTTTTATCATGCTTATCAAGGAACCAAGGCTTAGAAAGAGTAGTAAGAAGACTCCAAACCAGGCAATAGAGTGCTTAAAATTTATTCCTCTTTGTTTTTCCTAATCTTTTGAAAGTGAGATTACATCACACGTTGATACTTTAAGGACAGTGGCAACATGCCAAGCCTACTTTGAATGCAAGACCCTAGAAGATGTCAGGGAGTGAGGACATTTTTCTAAGCAGCTCTGCCGTTCCCTTCTTCTTGCTCTTCCTGCAGTTTGCAGTTTGCAGTTTGCATGTTTGCAGTTGATGAAGCATTTACATAGCACTCAGCTCACTCTTGATTGGCAGGACCTGTACAGAAAACTGTTCTTTTCAAATATATGTGAGACATTTACAAAAATTAATCCCATACTAGGCCTTAAGGCAAGTCTCAACAAATTTCAAAGGGGTGATAATATTTTCTGATCACAATAAAATTGTTAGAAATCAATGTCACAAAAAATAACTAAAATAAATTCTGTATACTTAGAAATTTTAAAAACACACATCTAAATCCACAGGTCTAAAAAGAAATCAGAGTTGTAATTTTAAAATAGTTGGAAGTAGTTGATAATTAAAATACAGCATATTAAAACTTGTGGGATGCAGCTAAAACAGAACCTAGAGGAAAAAATTTAAACTTTTAAATGTCTGTTTAAGGAAAAAAGAAAACTGGAAACAGGAATGAGCATCCAACTCTTATTACAAAAAAAATAAATAAACACAAGGAAAGATAAACAAAGATAAGGATAGACATTACTAAAATAACAAAGAGTCATATATTAGAGAAGATCAACAAAGCCAAACGTTGCTATTTGAAAAGACTAATAGAATGGAAAAATTTGGCAACACTGACCATAAAGAGAATAACTTAATAAACAATATTTTAAAAGAAAATGAGTTACAACTATAGATGTGACAGAGATTGAAGAACTATGAAAAAATCAGGAATAGTTTTACTACAAATTTTTAAACTCAGGTGATATAAACAAATTCCTAAAGAAAAAAAACCGTATCAAAATTAAATCAGGAAAAAATTGAAAGCCTGGATGATCTCATAAAAAAGTTGGAGTTAGAAACTTAAAATCTTACATCAAAGCAACAGATCCAAAATGGATTTACTGGAAGTTTCTACCAAACATTCAAGGAAATTTATGCCAATCTTTTGCAAAATTGTTCAGAGAATAGAAAAGGAGGAAACGCCTCCCAACTAACGCATAAGGCTAGCGTACCTAGTACACCTGATATCAAAACAGGACAAAGGCAGTAAAAAAGAGGGGTGGAAATTACATGTCAGTCTCACTTATGAACATAGATTTAAAATTCCTTTTTAAAAGCTAATTTAATCTGGTATTTTATAAACCACCAAACTGGATTTATTCCAGGAATGCAAGTTTGGTTCAACGTTGCAGAAGTCTATTAATATGATACAATCCCATTAACAGGTTAAACCCGAATAATACAATCTTTTTAATAGCCACTGAATATCCATTCATAATATGAAACTACAGAATATCTTGTTAAAGATTCATATCTTTATGAATATCTTGTTAAAGATTATCTTGTTAAAGATTATCCATATGTTGTTAAAGATTATCCACAGTGAACTCAGTGGCAAAACAGGCGGTTTTCTTTAAACTTCCCAAAGTAATTCTCACATAATCCTTCTTAATCCTGATATAATCACTTGGACTAGAATATAACTGCTTTATGTCACTTACTTGTATCATGATTTACCTTTTCAAATTGTCATCAGGAAGTAAAAATCACTGCTATATAGAGTCTTTTGGCAGTCCCTAAAAACGTGGTCTCCCTATTCTTTCTTTTGGAAAAAAATTAAAGTCATCAACACTAATCTTGGTGTTGATTTCCCTGTTTCTAGAATGCACACGTAACTAGCTGTGTATCACACAAGATGATCTTTTCTGTGCCATCATTGTTAGAAGCTGGCCTTTCAGCTGACTTCAGCAAAACCTGTGATTGAAATTTTCATTAAAAGGACATGGGTACACTTCCCACATGTAATGTTAAATTGCATGCAATCGCCGATCTCAAGTTGAGGGATTGCTAAGGCTGGAGGAACACATCATCACAGGGTAGATTGATATTAAGTGTAAAGCTACAGCTTTAATTTCTCTTAATTTTTATACCTTGGGACCCTTTTCTGCTGTTATCATTCATGGCCATGCTGACACAATTTATTGTAAAGGGTCTGAGCGATTCAGCTCACTTCTTTAGTGCTTCCTACGTTTAATGTTCCAGAAGCAGAGAAGATTGGTTTAAAATGGTCATTTTCTGTCTGCATCCTTGAGATCTATGCAAAATGGGTGGCGCTATATTTTATTTTACCCAATGGATCTCAGCCCCAGATATTAAGAACATGTGGCGGGCTTCCCTGGTGGCGCAGTGGTTGAGAGTCTGCCTGCTGATGCAGGGGACACGGGTTCATGCCCCAGTCCGGGAAGATCCCACGTGCCGCGGAGCGGCTGGGCCCGTGAGCCGTGGCCGCTGGGCCTGCGCGTCCGGAGCCTGTGCTCCACACGGGAGAGGCCACAAAGTGAGAGGCCCGCGTACCACAAAAAAAAAAAAAAAAAGAATAAGTGGCACATTTCACACTGGCAGAGTCTCTGTTGAGCTTTTCTCTTGCAGCTGCTGCTACTGTTCCTGCGGTTTTGTTTGTTTTTTTCCTTAAAGACCGTCTGCAGTTCAGGGACTGGGCAAACCTGAGATAGTCCAGAGGCTAAGTAACTGCCACAGAGACCACCTGCAGGTGGTTAAAGCCTCTCAGGGAGACTGTCCTTATCTGGTGAGGCCTTCACCCGTCTCCCCAGGGCTTGGCTCTGGAACAGGGAATAGGTGAAACTTGGAAGCCTCCACGAGGTTCTGGTTACTCTGAGACTCCTAATGAGGGGTCCCAGACCAGCCCCAGTGTATTAAAATAACGTGGAGACTTTGGGGAACGAGCAGACATCCTCTGCCTCACACCTCCTCTGTGACAGAAGAATGTGCCCATTAATTGCAAACCTTGTTGCAGAGCCACTGAAGATTCAAAGCACTCAGTTCAGGGACAGTTCTCTTCTCCTCACCTTGCCCCTAGATGTCTGAGCCTCCCAGCCATAAAAACGTCAACTTGCACTAACAAAGGAAAATTGGGAATATTGTTATCATTGAATTAGCTTCACTCAAGTTCTACCATTAATCAAGAGTTAAGCAACATAGGTGATGACCCATGTCCATTCTTAGTCAGACATCTGTGGCTGATGTAGAGGTAGAACTTTCAGCTGTATTTTCTCTCTTCATTTACGTGTTAGATCATTACAACTTTCTCACCAATTAGGATTCAACTAAAAGCTCTCAAAACCACAACTCAACGTTCTTACTCTGTAACCATTAAGTCAAAAGCTGCTTTCCTAAAACTGCAGTCAAGGTGGTCACTGATAGTGGTAGTATCTGTTATTGATGCCAGAAAGAGCATGGTTTGGCTCTCCACGGGCTGACCTGAATTAGCCCCAGATCACTTTGCATAAGCCAACTCCAAAGGTGGCCACAGGATTTTGGTCACAAGTCACCCATCAAGGGTTTTCTAGCTATAAGCTCTGATCGTGACTAGGTTGTAAACCCTGCAGAAAAAGAACAAATCTCTTTTGGCCTTTGGGGCACAATGCAAGACCCAGCTGTGCAATTAGGTTCTTGTTTGAAGCAAATGGGCCAACCTGGCTGGAAAGCATGTTAATATTTTAAATTTCTACATTAACAGCTGTACATGTGCCCAGAGGCTGGGGTGATGACCACCTTATATAATTGCCAAAAAAAAAGTGACAAGAATAAATAAATCCCAGCAAATTGGATGATCGTTTGCAGTGGAATTGCCAGCAGAGACAACAGAGGGAATATCACTGATTTATATTCCTGCTTCAGCAACGCATTTGACACCTTCTCCTGGGAATTGCATGAATGGTGTTAATTCAAGTTGGCTGGCCCTGTGTTTTGAAAATTGGCTGAAGGAGGACAACCAGCATGGCCAGGATGGGACTGAACAATAGACCTTCCGCTATGAATATTAATCCCCAGGAGTGCCCACTCATGTAAGGCCCGCTCACTTGACCTTAGTCTGTGCATTTTTGCAAAGAGGATAGTAACAGCCCTTTCATTTAACTTAGTACCCTATGCCATTAAGGAGCCTCACGTATTAATGGATGCTCTTTAGTCTCATAATATCCCACTCATGAGTATTGTCATCTTTATTTAACATGTGAGGAAAGTGAAAAACAGGAAGCTAAAACGACGCTGCAAAGTACACTATTAAAACGAAAATCATCTGAAGAAGAGAAAATAGGTTTTTGAGTCTTCTAAGCCACTTTTGCATCTTCTTTTCCTGCGTTCAGTAAGCAAGACATTAATTGATGTGTTGCTTTGCAAATGATAAATCATTCCTCATGAGAAAGTTGTGAGGGAAAGAGGAGACCAGAGTAGTAAAGTGGCTTCTTCGAGGTCACACAGCAAGTCAGCGATAGAGCTAACCACGTGAACCTTGAAACAATGACCTGGGGCTTATTTTTTTGCCTTTTCTCCAATCCTTGGCTGTGTTTCTTTTCATAATAATGTTGCCTTATTGGGGTATAGTGTATCGTGATAAGTAACTCCATTGGATTATACAAATGCCAAAGGGTATCTTGTCTTTTACACAAGGCCCTCCCAGGAGGATATCCAAGTAAAGGAAATGGTCTCTAAAACCATGTCTGATGACACATTTCTCCCCTCCCAAGGTCATGATCTCCTCTCCTGCCCAGACACTGGGCTGCGTGCCAGAGGTGTGCCTAGTGTAACTTGACACTCCGAGGGGGTCCTTTTTTAAACATCCTCCTCTGCTACACGACAAAATTATTTTCAGTAATAATCATGAAATGAAACAAGTAATAATAATTGCCAAGAAAGAAATACAGTGAAATTTTTCTTATATTGAATTTCACATATAATTATGCCTGTAAAAAATCTTTAAATAAAATAGTACAATGTAAGGGAAAAATCACAACTCTCTGTTAAATAATTTTTTTAACCCACCTAACAGTTTGAACTTTGATCTGTTGATTATAGTTAATATATTACAGTCTGTAAATAATTGTCCAGTAAAGTTCATAGCAGCCCTATTTACAATAGCCCGGAGATGGAAACAACCTAAGTGTCCATCATCGGATAAATGGATAAAGAAGATGTGGCACATATATACAATGGAATATTACTCAGCCATAAAAAGAAACGAAATTGAGCTATTTGTAATGAGGTGGATGGACCTAGAGTCTGTCATACAGAGTGAAGTAAGTCAGAAAGAGAAAGACAAATACTTTTTGCTGACACATATATATGGAATTTAAGGGAAAAAAATGTCATGAAGAACATAGGGGTAAGACAGGAATAAAGACACAGACCTACTAGAGAATGGACTTGAGGATATGGGGAGGGTGAAGGGTAAGCTGTGACAAAGCGAAAGAGAGACATGGACATATATACACTACCAAACGTAAGGTAGATAGCTAGTGGGAAGCAGCCGCATAGCACAGGGAGATCAGCTCGGTGCTTTGTGACCGCCTGGAGGGGTGGGATAGGGAGGGTGGGAGGGAGATGCAAAAGGGAGGGGATATGGGAACATATGTATATGTATAACTGATTAAATTTGTTATAAAGCAGAAAAAGAAATTGTGCAGTAAATATGTGAATCTTAACAAATCCAAATGCAAAAGATACAATTTAGGCAACTACTAATCGTACCACTGATTTGGTAACATTTTCTTGATCCGTCCTTTAGTTTTAAGGCAAAGAGTCAACAGTTTTGAAAGAACTCATTTCAACTTGTAAAATATTAAAATTCAGTAAAAATATGTAACATAAGAACTAAACTTTGCGCTCAACAGAAGTAATACAACTCATGGTTCTCACCATGTTTCACTGTTTCCAATTTTAGACCTAAACATTCTTTAAGAGGTCCTACAGGGATTGGAGACACTGTCTGAGACAAGCTCAAAATCCAAAAACTGGGTGTAGCTGAGTCCCGTGTGAGCATATGGGGGCGGGGGAGGGGGAGGGTGGGAGCAGACTATGATACTGACATTTTCCAAATTCGTTTCTACATCGAGTATGTTTATTAAAGGGTAAGAAGTGAAGCTGCTCATTTGAAGCTTGCACATGTATATTGACTCTTATCAGTAACGGCAGCAATTGGTTAGGCTTTAGATCAACAAAGGATTTTATCACTGATTATGTTAGAATTGCTGGTGCACGCTGATAATCAGTGGATGGACCTTCGGTTAGTTTGATTACCACTAAGTTTTGTGCGGTTGCACCTGCTTATTTCCTGCACCGAGGTCGACAGCTCCCAGAGCCCCGCCCTTGGAGTCCTTCCACTGCCTGCAGACTTAGGCCCCCAAATCTGCATCTCAGTGGTTACCTGCGTTTCCCAATTCTCGATCACTCTTGAAGTCTTACATTTATCGCTTCTGCTTCCATTCGGAAATGTTGCACAGCTCACAGAATTCAGGAATTCTTCCCTTTCCCCGCAGCTTGGGAAACACCAGTGTTAGGGGCCAGCCTCAGGGAACCTGGAAACAGTCCAGCTCCAAACCCTTGCCCTCTGAGTTGTACGCTTCCCCTCCAGAGAACCCATGGCCCATGGCCTCCCTTCGCCCACGTCCCGCGAGATCTTGCTCCAGTGTATGCACACTGTGTGTGTCCTCGGTCAGGCCCTTGCTCGTCTGTTCAGAGGAGGGAACCCCTGTCAGAGCACACCACCCTGGGTGGGTGGCAGGGTGCCTCATGTCTCAGGGACCCCCTTGAGGATCCACACCCTTGAAAACACTTACTTCCACCTTCTCCCCAGTCTCCCAGAGCTGTCCCAGGCTCCCAGGGTACCAATAGGCATGACCCCAGGGTTCCTTGTCTTGACCTCTTGGAGGGCCAGCCCTGTCAGACCTGCACCTGGGCTGTTTGGCTCTGACCGGCATGAGGATCTTAACAGCAGGGTCAGGGAACAGGGCCAGGCTCCTCCAAGCATCTCTCACTTGTAAATGAAACCTGATCCCATCACGAATAAGAGATTGCCTTTCTGCCTAGCAATGAGAATGGCATTTAAAATTCAATATCAGAAAAGATATTGATGAGATTAAGGGCCTGAAGGAATTGATTTATGCGGAAAGACCCAAGGAATTAAATATGTATAGCCTGGTGTAATAGGATATTAGGCTCTGAGCACAGTTTCATTCCTATGATCTGGTGTTCCTGCTATCAGTCATCTAAATGATGGGGTTCTCTCCAAAAGATGTTTCTCCCCCGCCCAGGGTCACTGAGCTGCCTGCAGAGAGGGAGGCACTGGGATGGATAAACCAGGCCACAGGCTTGGTCACCCTTGGACCTTGATATAAACTGAAGCGCAGTTTCATCTGCAGGTAGAAGCAGATGACATTTTAAACAAGAATAAATTTGGAGTAGTCTTACCACCTCGTGCGACAAAAAAATTCAAACTAGTTCAATTCCATCTTTTTTTTTTTTTTCCCCCAAGGAGAAAAGTGAACGTTGTGAGTACCAGGTAGTAAATGACTGTCCTTCCCCTGAGCCAGGTTTCTCCCCTTTCTCAGGAATACTGTTAGATGTGTTTGTCTTTAGGCACAGCCTCGCTCTTAGGTTGTGGGAATATGCACTTGATTTTTTACATCTCAGGCTTTTCCCAACAATCAGGGATTGGCTCGGGATTCAGTGTTAGATGTGAGGTGGGAACAGGCAGACTTCAGCAGTGGGACCTAGGACTACCCTTCCTAAGTGGTTCTAAGTCTGTGAGAAGCAAAGCCGGGCTGAGGGGTGGAAGGTCTGGAGAGCCTGGGGAGAAAAGCAGCAGAAGCCGGGAGCTGTGTTTGGGTAGCAGGATCTCACCAAGGAGGAAGGGACGAATGAGCGGATCCCCTCACCTTGCAGCAGGACAAGATGACAAGCATCTGGCAGAACTGGCCACAGGGGGGGTTTCAGATAGCCGGCTGAAATACACGGAGTAATCGGGTTGGAGACAAGGTGTGCAGACAGTGGTGATGCTGGATGCCCGCAGGCGTTAACCCACGGGCTAGACATTAAAACAACTGCTGATTGGTCTGTCCAGACATAGTCACACCCACCCTGGCCTTTGGTGGAAAACTGTCTTTGGAAGCCAGCGGACCTCATTTCCTTAGGCGGTATCCTACTGGCCTTTAAAGGCTTATCCCACTAAGTAGGGCATCGAATTTATAGCAAAGTTATGGAGATGGAATAACATTTATTAAAACTGAATCAAAAGAGCAAAAACACATTAAAAATTGATGACACTGTATGGGCTCAAATATTTCCAGACTTCAAGCATTAGTATTTGGTGGCTCATTTCTAATGAGTAGAGAACAAGTTCTGATTCAAACTGGATCCCCTGAGCTCATGTTCTCCTAACACCTGAACTGAGCCCCAAGAATCTCCTAGGGAAACCACATTGGTTGGAGCCGCTATTAGAGTATTTTGTGCCACCCTAAATTCATTTTAGTGGATAGACTAGCATCCTCGTGACCTAGCATCTTGAGGACAGGCTACTTTGTTTCCTCCGTGTCCTCCATACTGTCTAGCCCAGCACTGTGTACTTAGGAGATAAGTGATGATTGAAAGAATGGATAAATGAACGATTGCTTGATTGATTGATACTTGAATATTACTGGATTTTATTTATTTATTTTTTGCTGTACGTGGGCCTCTCACTATTGTGGCCTCTCCCGCTGCGGAGCATAGGCTCCGGACGCGCAGGCTCAGCGGCTATGGCTCACGGGCCCAGCCGCTCCGCGGCATGTGGGATCTTCCCGGACCGGGGCACGAACCCGTGTCCCCTGCATCGGCAGGCGGACTCTCAACCACTGCGCCACCAGGGAAGCCCTACTGGATTGTTTTAAAAGAACTGAACATAGAGCCAGTCACTGGGGAAATCTTGAAATGAGGGGAAGAGGGAAAGAGAGAAAATGTGTGTGTGTGTGTGTGTGTGTGTGTGTGTGTGTATAGGTGTCAGTCACTATCAGTATACATTATATCTACCTAGTGGCACGAGTTCACGTGACCTGCCACCACCGTGAATTTAGAACGAGTACTCCTCCACCACCATGGAAGACACAAAGACAGATGCTCTCAGTTTCATGCCACCCAGCAGCTCCATCCCCAAGCAGCTCACCAGTCCTGCAAGAGATTCCTGAGGCGGCACCATGCAGTGAGTGTCAGCTTGTCATGAGACGTTGCTGGTGTTCGTTCATACAGAGAATCTGCACCGTAGCCTGCGGCTTTCATGGAATCTAACCTTATCTGATACGTTAGCTATATAAAGACTTGACCTTAGTAACAGAATTATAAAATTTAAGGGAAAAAGGCAAGGAAAGGGTTACAGTTTTTAAAGGAAAGTTAAATCTACCACAGCGCTCACAGAAGGATACACAAAGGCACATCTCCAGCAGCCTCGGTCGTAAGTGGAAATGGTGAATGCCTGGGTAGAAGTCGTTGCTAGGAGGGTTTTAAGTCTGGCATGTCCTGATTTCCATTTCAGATTGACGGATCAGTGTGGTTGTCAGGGTAGAAACCACAGTGTGAAGTAGGAAAATCGAGTTGTGCAAGTGGTAGGTCTTTCCCCAATACCGTGGCCTCGGATACATGACTTAACTTCTGGGTGCCTATGAGTCGCCCATCTGTAAAAATGGAAACGTGACCTCACTTATTCTGGGGCTCCAGATAACACTGGTAATGCTCTTCGGATTTGTCAGAGAGAAAGACCCATTACACACGGAAGTCTACATCCCCAAAGAGCATTACGAATGATCCTATTAAATCAGTGGCCTGGAAATATGAAGATGTGTCAGGTACGGCGTTTATTTACCTGTTATTGTCCGCCAGAGTGTTTGCACTTGATCGGTATATGAATAATTGCCTAATTGGAACACACTCAGTTGTAACCACCAAAAATGTAATAGTGCATCTGTTTAATGCCACACTTCCCAGTGTTAAATTAAAATTATGCTTCAGTCAGCCAGTCCAACCAAGAGGCTCTTCTGATAAGTTCTAGCTGCCTGTGAATTTCTGTAATTGAGGCACTCTGGAACTTAAAAATTGAAACTGGAAAGGAGTATTATACAGTCTCACAGATTTCAAGTGAAAAAGGACCAGAAAGGCTGACTTAAATTATCTAGTTGCAGACTATCTCCTTGTTTTTAAAAGACATCTACTCATATGAACAATCACAGTTTTGAATCATCACTGTTTTGAATACATAAATATTAGATTCGTGAGTTTACCTTTTGTAAACAAAAGAAACAATTCATTTGAAAGAATGCAGAAAATAGTCTAGGGGTGTTTATTTTGTTTTTCCTCTAGTAGTGGTTTTGGTTTATTTGTTTGCTTTTTGGTGGAACATGGGGAAGAAATTACATAATTATAAATTCACTGATTGGATTTTCTTAGACTTTTAAGAAATATTCCCCTATAGATTAAGGATGGTATCTAGAACTTCCAGAGTAAAGAATCAGAATGTCTTAAGTGCTATTTTCCTCTGAAGATTTCATATACCCATATGTCTAGAACAATAAATTACCCAGTGATAGATCCTCAGGTAGTTGTTATTGTTCTCGTTTTGGCTTTTGTGTGTGTATGTGTGGTTTTTTTGTCTTTCTTTTGTTTTGTTTTTTGCTAGATCATGGCTTAATCTCATAGAATTGGGGAAACCAGAGCAAGCATTCATTCACCTCTTTACTCATTCATTCATTCAGCACCTGCTGTGTGTTAGAGGTAACCCAGTTATTGACCCTATCATTGGCGGATGTAGGCTAGTTAGGGAGATACATATGGAATGTAATATATCATATAAAAGTGCTTTTGGAGCATGGAAGTTAGAACAGCTAACTTTGCTTGGGTGATCAGAGGGGGTCTTTATTGAGGAAGAAACCAAGACCACTGCTTACAGTTGTGCAGGTTTTGCCCTGGACAAGGGCACCAGGCCAAATGGGTGAAAGGGAATGAAAGCAGGTCCCTACTCTACTGCCCAACCATGTGCCTTAGTGAAGGGTCCTGTCTGCCTAGAGGATGGGGCTCTTTTCTATCATATAAAGTCATCATATGGGTTGACGTCAGCCTGAAACCATTCTTTTAAGTTGGCTTAAAAAATGAATAGGAGTCTGCCAGGCAGAATTCTGGGTAGTGAGCTTTTCATAGAGTCATGAAAGGACCTAGCATGTCTGGGGAAGGACGACACAACCAGTGGTTTGGATTTTATCAGTAGAGATTGGGGGATCAATGGTATTTTTTAAGCACAGGAGCACTTTGATTCTTAGGTGGCCAATTTTCTCAGGAGTGTAGGGTGAATGACAGGAGGAAAAAGCAGATCCAGAAGAGAGATGCTCATCCTAACCATGACAGTGAAGATGGTTGGAGAGAAGGCAGAGGAACGGGCAGAGAGGTTGTGAGGGTGATGAAAGGGCGGGCATGGACCTCAAGGTTTTAACTCTGGTTACCAGGGGAATAGAATTAGCCTTGTGGGGGAGGGGTCATAGTAAGCATGGTTTGGAACACTGTAGGGAAAGGGTCTGGAGGGCAGTAGGAGGGGCGGAGGCTGTGAGGTCAGCTTTGAAAAGCAGGAGCGCAGGAGCCGAGCCCGTGCAGTTGAAGCCATGGGTGTGAACAGGATCGCCTGGAGAGAGAGGACATATGCCAAGGCAAATAGAACCTGGCATCCTAGTTGGCAGTTAGAAAAGCATTAGTGGGCTTCCCTGGTGGCGCAGTGGTTGAGAGTCCACCTGCCGATGCAGGGGACACGGGTTCGTGCCCCGGTACGGGAGGATCCCACGTGCCACGGAGCGGCTGGGCCCGTGAGCCATGGCTGCTGAGCCTGTGCGTCCGGAGCCTGTGCTCCGCAACGGGAGAGGCCACAGCAGTGAGAGGCCTGCGAACCGCAAAAAAAAAAAAAAAAAAAAAAAGAAAAGCGTTAGTGACTTTAGTAAGAGCAGAGTCTGAGTAGGGTACTCTGGACAGAAGCAACGTTGTAGCAGGATTAAATAAGCATTTAAAGAGACAGTGGTTTTCCTTCCCAGCTGCATATTAAAATTATCTGTGGAGGTTTTTTAAAAATATATTATTGCCTGGGTCCGTCCCCTAGATATTCTGAGTTAATTGGTCTTCTGTGGGACCCAGGAATAAGTGTGTTTGAAAAGTTCTCCAGATTTAAGAACCACTACCCACTTCCGGGTAAGATGGCGGAAGAGTAAGACGCGGAGATCACCTTCCTCCCCACGGATACACCAGAAATACAGCTACACGTGGAACAACTCCTACAGAACACCTACTGAACGCTGGCAGAAGACCCCAGACCTCCCAAAAGGCAAGAAACTCCCCACATACCTGGGTAGGGCAAAGCGGAGAGATCCCCACACAGAGGATCGGTGCCGAGCGGCACTCACCAGCCCGAGAGGCTTGTCTGCTCGCCCGCCGGGGCGCGCAGCGCTGGAAGCTGAGCCTCGGGCTTCGGTCAGAGCGCAGAGAGAGGACTGGGGCTGGCGGCGAGAACTCAGCGTGAAGGGGGCTAATGTGCCACAGCTAGCCGGAAGGGAGTCCGGGAAAACTCTGGAGCTGCCGAAGAGGCAAGAGACTTTTTCTTCCCTCTTGGTTTCCTGGTGCGCGAGGAGAGGGGATTAAGAGCGCTGCTTAAAGGAGCTCCACAGATGGGCGCGAGTCACGACTGAAAGCGCGGAGCCCAGTGACGGGCGTGGGACGCTGGGGCTGCTGCTGCCGCCGCCAAGAAGCCTGTGTGCGAGCGCAGGTCACTGCCCACACCGCCCTTCCGGGAGCCTGTGCAGCCCGCCACTGCCGGGGTCCCGGGATCCAGGGGCGGCTTCCCTGGGAGAACGCACGGCGCGCCTCGGGCTGGTGCAACGTCACGCCGACCTCTGCCGCTGCAGGCTCGCCCCGCACTCCATGCCCCTCCCTCCCGCCCGGCCTGAGTGAGCAAGAGTCCCCGAAGCAGCTGCTCCTTTAACCCTGTCCTGTCTGAGCGAAGAACAGACGCCCTCCAGCGACCTACACGCAGAGGCGGGGCCAAATCCAAAGCTGAGACCCAGGAGCTGTGAGAACAAAGAAGAGAAAGGGAAACCTCTCCCAGCAGCCTCAGAAGCAGCGGATTAAAGCTCCACAATCAACTTGATGTACCCTGCATCTGCGGAATACATGAATAGACAACACATCATCCCAAATTGAGGAGCCCGGAGTCAGTGCTGTGCCTCTGAGGTGGGAGAGCCAACTTCAGGACACTGGTCCACAAGAGACCTCCCAGCTCCACATAATATCAAACGGCGAAAATCTTCCAGAGATCTCCATCTCAACACCAGCACCCAGCTTCACTCAACGACCAGCAAGCTACAGTGCTGGACACCCTATGCCAAACAACTAGCAAGACAGGAACACAACGCCACCCATTAGCAGAGAGGTGGCCTAAACTCATAAAAAGTCTGCAGACACCCCAAAACACACCACCAGACGTGGACCTGCCCACCAGAAAGACAAGATCCAGCCTCATCCACCAGAACACAGGCACTAGTCCCCTCCACCAGGAAGCCTACACAACCCACTAAACCAATCTTAGCCACTGGGGACAGACACCAAAAACAACGGGAACTACGAACCTGCAGCCTGCAAAAAGGAGACCCCAAACACAGTAACATAAGCAAAATGAGAAGGCAGAAAAACACACAGCAGGAGAAGGAGCAAGATAAAAACCCACCAGATATAACAAATGAAGAGGTAATAGGCAGTCTACCTGAAAAAGAATTCAGAATAATGATGGTAAAGATGATCCAAGATTCTATTTCCCAGATCCAAAATCTTGGAAATAGAATAGACAAAATGCAAGAAACAGTTAACAAGGACCTAGAAGAACTAAAGATGAATCAAGCATCGATTAAAAACACAATACATGAAATAAAAAATACTCTAGATGGGATCAATAGCAGAATAACTGAGGCAGAAGAACGGATAAGTGAGGTGGAAGATAAAATAGTGGAAATAACTGCTGCAGAGCAAAATAAAGAAAAAAGAATGAAAAGAACAGAGGACAGTCTCAGAGACCTCTGGGACAACATTAAACGCACCAACATTCGAATTATAGGGGTTCCAGAAGAAGAAGAGAAAAAGAAAGGGACAGAAAATATTTGAAGAGATTATAGTTGAAAACTTCCCTAATATGGGAAAGGAAATAGTTAATCAAGTCCAGGAGGCACAGAGAGTCCCATACAGAATAAATCCAAGGAGAAATACGCCAAGACACATATTAATCAAACTGTCAAAAATTAAACACAAAGAAATCATATTAAAAGCAGCAAGGCAAAAACAACAAATAACACACAAGGGAATCCCCATCAGGATAACAGCTGATCTCTCAGCAGAAACTCTACAAGCCAGAAGGGAGTGGCAGGACATACTTAAAGTGATGAAGGAGAAAAACCTGCAACCAAGATTACTCTACCCAGCAAGGATCTCATTCAGATTTGATGGAGAAATTAAAACCTTTACAGACAAGCAAAAGCTGAGAGAGTTCAGCACCACCAAACCAGCTTTACAACAAATGCTAAAGGAACTTCTCTAGGCAAGAAACACAACAGAAGTAAAAGACCTACAATAACGAACCCAAAACAATTAAGAAAATGGGAATAGGAACATACATATCGATAATTACCTTAAATGTAAATGGACTAAATGCTCCCACCAAAAGACACAGATTGGCTGAATGGATACAAAAACAAGACCCATCTATATGCTGTCTACAAGAGACCCACTTCAGACCTAGAGACACATACAGACTGAAAGTAAGGGGATGGAAAAAGATATTCCATGCAAATGGAAATCAAAAGAAAGCTGGAGTAGCAATTCTCATATCAGACAAAATAGACTTTAAAATAAAGACTACTAGAAGAGACAAAGAAGGACACTACCTAATGATCAAGGGATCGATCCAAGAAGAAGATATAACAATTGTAAATATTTATGCACCCAACATAGAAGCACCTCAATACATAAGGCAAATACTAACAGCCATAAAAGGAGAAATTGACAGTAACACACTCATAGTAGGGGACTTTAACACCCCACTTTCACCAATGGACAGATCATCCAAAATGAAAATAAATAAGGAAACACAAGCTTTAAATGATACATTAAACAAGATGGACTTAATTGATATTTATAGGGCATTCCATCCAAAAACAACAGAATACACATTTTTCTCAAGTGCTCATGGAACATTCTCCAGGATAGATCATATCTTGGGTCACAAATCAAGCCTTGGTAAATTTAAGAAAATTGAAATTGTATCAAGTATCTTTTCCGACCACAATGCTATGAGACTAGATATCAATTACAGGAAAAGAGCTGTAAAAAATACAAACACATGGAGGCTAAACAATACACTACTTAATAACGAAGTGATCACTGAAGAAATCAAAGAGGAAATTAAAAAATACCTAGAAACAAATGACAATGGAGACACGACAACCCAAAACCTATGGGAGGCAGCAAAAGCAGTTCTAAGAGGGAAGTTTATAGCAATACAATCCCACCTTAAGAAACAGGAAACATCTCGAATAAACAACCTAACCTTGCACCTAAAGCAATTAGAGAAAGAAGAACAAAAACATCCCAAAGTTAGCAGAAGGAAAGAAATCATAAAAATCAGATCAGAAATAAATGAAAAAGAAATGAAGGAAACGATAGCAAAGATCAATAAAACTAAAAGCTGGTTCTTTGAGAAGATAAACAAAATTGATAAACCATTAGCCAGACTCATCAAGAAAAAAAGGGAGAAGACTCAAATCAATAGAATTAGAAATGAAAAAGGAGAAGTAACAACTGACACTGCAGAAATACAAAAGATCATGAGAGATTACTATAAGCAACTCTATGCCAATAAAATGGACAACCTGGAAGAAATGGACAAATTCTTAGAAATGCACAACCTGCCGAGACTGAACCAGGAAGAAATAGAAAATATGAACAGACCAATCACAAGCACTGAAATTGAAACTGTGATAAAAAATCTTCCAACAAACAAAAGCCCAGGACCAGATGGCTTCACAGACGAATTCTATCAAGCATTTAGAGAAGAGCTAACACCTATCCTTCTGAAACTCTTCCAAAATATAGCAGAGGGAGGAACACTCCCAAACTCATTCTACGAGGCCACCATCACCTTGATACCAAAACCAGACAAGGATGTCACAAAGAAAGAAAACTACAGGCCAATATCACTGATGAACATAGATGCAAAAATCCTCAACAAAATACTAGCAAACAGAATCCAACAGCACATTAAAAGGATCATACACCATGGTCAAGTGGGGTTTATTCCAGGAATGCAAGGATTCTTCAATATACGCAAATCAATCAACGTGATACACCATATTAACAAATTGAAGGAGAAAAACCGTATGATCATCTCAATAGATGCAGAGAAAGCTTTCGACAAAATTCAACACCCATTTATGATAAAAACCCTGCAGAAAGTAGGCATAGAGGGAACTTTCCTCAACATAATAAAGGCCATATATGACAAACCCACAGCCAGCATCGTCCTCAATGGTGAAAAACTGAAACCATTTCCACTAAGATCAGGAACAAGACAAGGTTGCCCACTCTCACCACTCTTATTCAACCTAGCTTTGGAAGTTTTAGCCACAGCAATCAGAGAAGAAAAGGAAATAAAAGGAATCCAAATTGGAAAAGAAGAAGTAAAGCTGTCACTGTTTGCAGATGACATGATACTATACATAGAGAATCCTAAAGATGCTACCAGAAAACTACTAGAGCTAATCAATGAATTTGGTAAAGTTGCAGGATACAAAATTAATGCACAGAAATCTCTGGCATTCCTATATACTAATGATGAAAAATCTGAAAGTGAAATCAAGGAAACACTCCCATTTACCATTGCAACAAAAAGAATAAAATATCTAGGAATAAACCTACCTAAGGAGACAAAAGACCTGTATGCAGAAAATTATAAGACACTGATGAAAGAAATTAAAGATGATACAAATAGATGGAGAGATGTACCATGTTCTTGGATTGGAAGAATCAACATTGTGAAAATGACTCTACTACCCAAAGCAATCTACAGATTCAATGCAATCCCTATCAAACTACCACTGGCATTTTTCACAGAACTAGAACAAAAAATTTCACAATTTGTATGGAAACACAAAAGACCCCAAATAGCCAAAGCAATCTTGAGAACGAAAAATGGAGCTGGAGGAATCAGGCTCCCTGACTTCAGACTATACTACAAAGCTACAGTCATCAAGACAGTATGGTACTGGCACAAAAACAGAAAGATAGATCAATGGAACAGGATAGAAAGCCCAGAGATAAACCCATGGACATATGGTCACCTTATCTTTGATAAAGGAGGCAGGAATGTACAGTGGAGAAAGGACAGTCTCTTCAATAAGTGGTGCTGGGAAAACTGGATAGGGACATGTAAAAGTATGAGATTAGATCACTCCCTAACACCATACACAAAAATAAGCTCAAAATGGATTAAAGACCTAAATGTAAGGCCAGACACTATCAAACTCTTAGAGGAAAACATAGGCAGAACACTCTATGACATAAATCACAGCAAGATCCTTTTTGACCCACCTCCTAGAGAAATGGAAATAAAGACATAAATAAACACATGGGACCTAATGAAACTTCAAAGCTTTTGCACAGCAAAGGAAACCATAAACAAGACCAAAAGACAACCCTCAGAATGGGAGAAAATATTTGCAAATGAAGCAACTGACAAAGGATTAATCTCCAAAATTTATAAGCAGCTCATGCAGCTCAATAGCAAAAAAACAAACAACCCAATCCAAAAATGGGCAGAAGACCTAAATAGACATTTCTCCACAGAAGATATACAGACTGCCAACAAACACATGAAAGGATGCTCAACATCTTTACTCATTAGAGAAATGCAAATCAAAACTACAATGAGATATCATCTCACACCAGTCAGAATGTCCATCATCAAAAAATCTAGAAACAATAAATGCTGGAGAGGGTGTGGAGAAAAGGGAACACTCTTGCACTGCTGGTGGGAATGTGAATTGGTACAGCCGCTATGGAGAACGGTATGGAGGTTCCTTAAAAAACTACAAATAGAACTACCATATGACCCAGCAATCCCACTACTAGGCATATACCCTGAGAAAACCATAATTCAAAAAGAGACATGTACCAAAATGTTCATAGCAGCCCTATTTACAATAGCCCGGAGATGGAAACAACCTAAGTGTCCATCATCGGATGAATGGATAAAGAAGATGTGGCACATATATACAATGGAATATTACTCAGCCATAAAAAGAAATGAAATTGAGCTATTTGTAATGAGGTGGATAGACCTAGAGTCTGTCATACAGAGTGGAGTAAGTCAGAAAGAGAAAGACAAATACTGTATGCTAACACATATATATGGAATTTAAGAAAAAAAAAATGTCATGAAGAACATAGGGGTGAGACAGGAATAAAGACACAGACCTACTAGAGAATGGACTTGAGGATATGGGGAGGGGGAAGGGTAAGCTGTGACAAAGTGAAAGAGCGGCATGGACATATATACACTACCAAACGTAAGGTAGATAGCTAGTGTGAAGCAGCCGCATAGCACAGGGAGATCAGCTCGGTGCTTTGTGACTGCCTGGAGGGGTGGGATAGGGAGGGTGGGAGGGAGACGCAAAAGGGAGGGGATATGGAAACATATGTATATGTATAACTGATTAAATTTGTTATAAAGCAAAAAATAAAAAATAAAAATAAAAATAAAAAATAAAAAAATAAAAAAGAACCACTACCCTTGACTCTCCCTTTAAGAAGTGTCAATAAACCTCAAAAGCTGGCAGACATGTGAGTTGCATAAAACCCCAGGGGGTCAGAGAAGTACGAGATTTTTCAAAGATGAAGAATCTTTTTTTAAAAAATATATAAATTAATTTATTTATTTGGCTGCATCAGGTCTTAGTTGCAGCACGCAGGGTCTTCGTTGAGGCACGCTGGATCTTTCGTTGCGGCTCACGGGCTTCTCTCTAGTTGTGGCATGCGGGTTTTCTCTCTCTAGTTGTGGCGCGTGGGCTCTGTAGTTTGTGGCACGCGGGGCTGTCTCATTGAGGCGCATGAGCTCAGTAGCCGTGGCACGTGGGCTTAGTTGCCCCGTGGCATGTGGGATCTTAGTTCCCCACCCAGGGATTGAACCCGCGTCCCCTGCATTGGAAGGCGGATTCTCTACCACTGGACCACCAGGGAAGTCCCAAGGTGAAGAATCTTGATATTATTAGACTGACAGAGGTTAGAAAGTGGGATAATGCAAAGTGTTAGTGTGGGTGTGGGGTACAGTAACTCATATAGCACTGGTGGGCAGGTAGGCTGGTACAGCCATTCTGTGACGCAGCTTTGGCAGTGAACTCCTCAGGCATGCCCCATGACCGGCAGCTCCACTGCTGGATATGCACCAGGGCAAGTCTCCCACAGGTCCATAGGGACAAGCACTAGTATCTCCCACTACAACCTTATACAGGGGGAGGAGACTTGGAGATAATCTGAGTGGCCTTCACTGGGAGAGTGGAATAGGTATAACTGGGTGGATGTACCCCGTAAAATAGTATGCAGCCACCAGAAGCAATGGTTAGATATATATACACATCAACATGGATCTTAAAAACATAGTAAACAAGAAATATGAAAGCTTTCACTTAACATACAAATGCATACTCTCAAAACAACAGTATATATTTTGGAAAAACGCATTCAAATAAAAAAGATAGAAACCGTTGAAAGCGGTTGCCTGCATATGAGAAGAAAAGGAACTGGGGATGATTCCTTGGAATCACACTTTTTTAAATTTAAAAGTGTGATTCCAGGCTTCCCTGGTGGCGCAGTGGTTGAGAGTCTGCCTGCCGATGCAGGGGACACGGGTTCCTGCCCCGGTCCGGGAGGATCCCACATGCCGCGGAGCGGCTGGGCCCGTGAGCCATTGCTGCTGAGCCTGCACGTCTGGAGCCTGTGCTCCGCAATGGGAGAGGCCACAACAGTGAGAGGCCCATGTACAGAAAAAAAAAAAAAAAAAAAAAGTGTGATTCCAAGGAACACTGAGAACGGATGGAAGCTTACATGGGAAGTGAGGTCAGGGGAAGGGTGTGTGTGTGTACACGAGCACACGCACGTTTTAATAGCGTGAAGCAGTGCTGTAAATGTGTGGATGAAATGGCAGGCTCAGTGGAGTTCTCACTTCCCCTCTGATCTATTCACAGTATTGGTAATAACAGCTGAGAGTTGTGTCCAAGTGGTTTTCCTTTCTGTGTCCTTTCCCCAACCTTAATTAAGTTCATTTGTTTGCTCTTGTTGCTGTTCTTACTAAAGCAGTGTCTGCTCCTTTACAGACATACCAGAAAATTACAAGCAAAACTAACAGAAAGATCCATAAGCCCACTCACCCAGAGACAGTATCCAGATTCATTTCTATGAATAGTTTGCAAAATTCAGTGAAACCCTTTCATAGCCTGAACTTTTCATGTGGAGAACAGTATATTATGAGTTAATTCCATGTCCAGAGACACTTGTGCAACTTCATTTTTAATGGCTGCATGGTGTTCCATTGTACAGATGCACCGTCGTTACTGTAGCCAGTCCCCCTCTGCCGGACATCAGTCGTGTCTAAATTTTGCTGCTTCGAGTGCTGCAGTTGAGTGAACATAAGCTACCCAGGTTTGAAGACAATTTCCTGTCCTTCATTTGGCTCATTTTTAAAGGAGGTTTAAGGAGTGGATTCGAAATTGTCTAATGACATAAAAATCCACTCGGCATCGTGGAAGTCAGAGCACCAGATCCTCTCGGAACTGTTCTGGGGCTGGTCGTGAATGAGAATAAAGAAACAGGGTCATTCCCCACTGTTTGGAAATGGTCATTTTCATTACTTATCCTGGTGCCAGAGTACGATATGGCTCCCTGGTTTCTGCACTTTAATTAATTGGTGCACAATTGAATCACATAACGTGTGAAGGGAGCCCGTGTGGGATGTGTGTATTGCATCATATGTGAGTATGATACGGGCAGGTGGTAAAATAAGGGGTGCTGAGTGTTTTGAAAACTGCAAGGAAATCACTGTTTATGCTGGGGCACCAAAGCAGGTTCTTAAATCTACAGCCAGCACCAGACGAGGGAACAGGACAAGCAAGCCCAGGGGTTAAGGCACAGTGTGTTTTTCTGAGTACTTCCTCCCCGACAACGTACCGCGAAACTAGCAGGTTTGAAGATTTAATTTAATCCTTTCACTTGGCAACTTTAAGCATCAGGAATCCAGTGCCAGTGTTTATTCCGGCCTTGATAGTTCAGAACTGGCCAGGCAGCTCTGCAGCCAGCTTGTCAAGCCCCAGAAGTCGCAGCCTTGGTGTGGAGACAGCTACCCTCGTGGCAGGAACGCAATGACATTCTCATATCATTAGTGCAGCACTTGTCACGTGCAGGAGCAGAAGAAACAGACTTCCGTCTTTGCAAACTAGCCGTTTGTTGTCTAGAAGCTCTGAATAGACATAGCTGCTTCCAGGGCCTGTTTTGAAGCTCTTGAATGTGCTCTCCAGCCTGTGTATATATTAGCATATAACCATGTTCCAAAGAGTTAGTTCTGGGCAGCCCCGTCCTCCTGGCAGGCCAGGTAAGCCTCCCCATGCATTACAGTTGACAGGGCAATGAACGCTCAAGGCTTAACAGCAATCCGTTCAGTGGCCCTGCTTCAAAACAACAGTGCAGGCCATAGCTGAGTGTTTTGACGGCTTGTATCAGCAGGTTTCTCGACTGATATATTGATTGCAGCTTGGACTTCAGTCCTGCTGATCTAATAAAACATCACCATCATAACAGAGAAGGTAAAAGGCTCTTTTGTGCTCCCAGCCACCTGGTGAAGCAGCTTTACTGTAAAGCTAGCTTTAGGGTCATACGTAAAATGATGTAACCTTGGACAAGTTGACTCATTACTTTAAGTGTTTTTATGATTTAATTTCTTCAGCTGTCAATGCCTTAGTTTCTTACCACTATTCTACATATTTTTACAAATACGCATCTGTTTAAAGGAATATAAAGGTGCCTTCACAAACACTGAAACAAGTGTCGTGCATCAGTATCACAAACAGCCTGATACTGCGGCATTAACTGCACACTCGTTAACTGCACAGTACGTGGCGGGGGTGTGTGAAACAGACATTTTAAAAAAAGTCAACGGAAGTCTGGATTAAGCTTTAAGACATGTACAAACCTTTCCCTCGTGTTTTGGAATGGATGTTTTCAATATCGTACAGTATTCCATTGGCCTTCAATCCTACTTATCCTAAATATCCTTTTCACAGCAATTGCTGACCATCCAGGAGGAGTTAAACAACAAAAAGTCAGAATTGGAACAAGCAAAGGAAGAGCAGTCACACACACAAGCATTACTCAAAGTCCTCCAGGAACAAGTAAGTGAATGCAACAGCTCTGCCTGGTGAATTAGTTCAAACACGGACACACGCCTCCCCCGTGTTCGACACACATGCAAACACTGCTGCAGTTAATCTTCGAAACGACCAGCCTGGACCCTCCCCACCTCTTAGCAGCTTCGCTGGGTAGAATTTATAATCTCATCTCCAGCATCTCTGTTTTCACTCTGGTACCTCTTTAGACCACCCAAGCCCCTCAGCGATGTGTGAAAGTTTCTTCCAGAAGACAAATGAATTTTGATAAAGTTTTAAAACATTGGCAATGCAGATACATTTCACAGCAAGCAGCTAGTTTCCTCTTAAGTCTAGTCGCAAGGAAAATGAGTTTAGCATAGCCCACAGTCCTCCTGCAGACATCTGAATCAGAAGGACTGATTCATAGCGACATTAAAAAAAAATCTCTCCCCTGTGCATCAGGGCACTTATCTAACCAGGGTGAGCAACAAACCTTTCATATGAAGTTTGTAAATCTGAACGTTTCATCCTGGCTTTCTTTGATACTAAAGTGTGGCCTGACATTGATAAGTAGATTTGAAACTATTGTCTTACAGCAGGGTAAGATGGATCGCTCAGCAGCTGAGTGAAATCTAAGCCCAGTATCTACATGCGAGAAGCTGAGAAAGCTCTTGAAATGCTTTCCTATTTCTGGCCTTCACATGCTGCCCATGATGTAATGAATGGCAAATGGAAGGGGGAAAAAAATCACATATAGTAACCGTAGCCCTTTGGGGGTAGTCAAATTTAGGTTGCTTTAAAATTTTCACTCACAGTGGTATATGAGGTGGTCCTTTGTACAACATATATAACTTCAAAAGTGATATTTTTTTAACAAAAACTATGAAGTTGGGAGAGTATGAGCTTAGTCAGCTGTGACTCAGTCACTTTACAAGTGATTTTTAACTTTTTAATGGTTTGGACTCAAGAAAATATATTTTCAGTCACTTTCCCCTAAAAGTATAAGTGAATTGTGAGGGAAAAGTGAAGATGTTAGATAGTTTATAAGCTTTTATAGCTTTGGAGGAAAATGCCTTCTAAAGCTAATCGTTACCTTTATATGATTAAGATAGATTCAGTTAACTTAGACTGAGGCTTACATTATATGATTTTGGATAAGTTAGATTGAACTGGAAAAATATTACTAAATTCACAATGACCTACTGTCTAAGAGACCTGCAGTCACTGTTCTTTCTTCTTTTACATTATTAAAAGGCTTTCAACAGGGCCTCCCTGGTGGCGCAGTGGTTGGGAGTCCGCCTGCCGATGCAGGGGATACGGGTTCGTGCCCCGGTCTGGGAGGATCCCATGTGCCGCGGAGCGGCTGGGCCCGTGAGCCATGGCCGCTGGGCCTGCGCGTCCGGAGCCTGTGCTCCGCAACGGGAGAGGCCACAGCAGTGAGAGGCCCGCATACCGCAAAAAGAAAAAAAAAAAAAAAAAAAAGGCTTTCAACAAAGTAGAGCTGATTTGGTCCAGATTTGCTCCTGATCAAACAGACATAGCTCTGAGCTTTGTTGTTTTACATTTTCTCTCTCTGCCTCCTTGATTTCCTGGGATGAGGAGGGGTGAATTCCTTTCTCTAAATGACTCAAATCCTTTATTTTGATTCGAAGTCCAAACTCCAGTCATAAAAATAGATGCTAAGTTTTGCAGAATTCATTGCTGTATCCTTGTCGTCATGGCATGCATTTTTAAAGAGGAATGTGCACACGCAGGCTTTGGTAAAGCATCACACTCCACTCTCCAAAAAAAAAACAAGATAAATGGGGAACGTGAACAAGATTCAGAACAACTAAAATCATTAAACACCTAGGAAATACAACTGGAAAGGAAGCATTTTTAAATCTGCTGTAGTAATGGGATGGCTCTTTTTCAAGCAAAGGCACCGAGAATACATAAGCTTAAGAGAGCCCACAGCAGCCAAATGCATTTGGGTGCTGTTGTCGCCACCAGACTGTTTGCCCAAGAGCCCCTTGCCTGGTGCCCCTGTCATCCTTGTAGATGACAGCAGGCCAAATGGACACGTTCCCTCCGTCTCCCTGTAGCCTCCCGCCACACACAGACATACATTTAAAAACACACCTCTGGGGGCTTCCCTGGTGGCGCAGTGGTTGAGAGTCCACCTGCCGATGCAGGGGACACGAGTTCGTGCCCCGGTCCGGGAAAATCCCACATGCCACGGAGCGGCTGGGCCCGTGAGCCATGGCCGCTGAGTCTGCGCATCCGGAGCCTGTGCTCCACAATGGGAGAGGCCACAACAGTGAGAGGCCCACGTACCACAAAAAAAAAACAAAAACAAAAACAAAAAAACCCCACACCTCTGCCTCTCTGAACAATGCCTTAGAAAGCTTTCTTTGGACTTGTACAGAGTAGCTATACGTGCAAACACTTTTTCAGTGCCTGCATAGATAGGGCCTAAATAGATGGCCTCACCCCCAGAGATTTGATTGGGCCTAGACTCTTACTACAGTAAGTTCCCTACATACGAACCTTCAAGTTGAGAACTTGCGAAGATGTAAATGTGCGTTCGCCTGTCCAATCACATAAATTAGTTCACGTGTCTGGCGTACATTGTCACGTACGTGCATCCTCTACAAGTGGTCGTGCTTTTGCGTACTTTACTGTACAGCACTGTATAGAGTACAGTAGTGCAGTATCTTTATTTCAAGCCCAGGATGTCCGAAAGCAAGCATAAAAGCAGCAGTGATGTAGCTGGTACTACGGTACTTTTCAAGGTACTGTCCTGTAAGATTAACAATATTTTCCTGGGCTTCCCTGGTGGCGCAGTGGTTGAGAGTCCGCCTGCCGATGCAGGGGACACGGGTTCTTGCCCCGGTCCGGGAGAATCCCACATGCTGCGGAGCGGCTAGGCCCGTGAGCCATGGCCTCTGAGCCTGCGCATCCGGCGCCTGTGCTCCGCAACGGGAGAGGCCACAACAGTGAGAGGCCCGCGTAACGCAAAAAAAAAAAAAGTTTTCTTTGTTTTTTGTTTGTTTGTTTTTTATGTATTATTTGTGTGAAAAGTATTATAAACCCATTACAGTACAGTATAGTACTATATAGCCAATTGTGTTAGTTGGGTACCTAGGCTCACTTTGTTGGACTTACAAGCAAATTGGACTTACAGACGCGCTCTCGGAACAGAACTCGTTCGTATGTAGGGGACTTACTGTATTATATAGACACGCACACACACACGCAGGAAAAGATATATCCTGCTCTGAAGACTTGGAATTTTGCTCTTTAAAGTGACTGCCACTTGATGGAAATCCTGAAAAGAAGGAACAGGTCGTGAGGGCAGACCCTTACCGTCCGTAACCCTCAGCCCAGGGAAGGCAGGCTCATTCCCTAAGCTCTCTGTTTGCTAAGATGCAGCTTCCCCAGGTCCCACCAGACCCCACTGGCTCCTGCCTTTCATTTCCTTCACAGAGGTGGTAGCTTCCAACACCTGCAGCCTGTTCCCAAGCCCAGGAATCCTCAGACAAGATGTTAGCCCCTCCGTCCGGAGGAGACCAGCAGCTCCGGAGAGAACAGGGAGCCAGGCCACTGAGGGCAGAAGTAACAAAACCTTCCTCTGAGCCGACCCCGCTCTTTGCTCCCAGAAGCACGAGTTACAAGGTGGGACAAGCAGAGAGGGTTGATGAAAAGGAGAAGATAAGGAACACCTATGGAAAGAAAACCTTAAGGCAGGAAAACAGAGAGGGATTTTTAAGTCCCTTTGTGCCCTCTGATAACAGATGGCACTGCTGTCAATGAGGTGCACTTTTTCTTCTCGTGTGTATCACACGTGGCCTGTGCTCCCTTGTCTTTGTTACGTGTAGAAGCATCAGTGCTGTAGCCCCAGAGAACACAGGGCAGCGTGCCTCTTTCTCAAGCAGGAGCATGCTGTGGAGGTGAGTCTCAATCTGCCCCACTGGCCCACAGACAGCTGCCCCATACTCAGCTCCTCCATGGCGCCGTGGCTTTGGCAGAGCCTCTCTCTTGGCGTGCAGAGCATGTGGTTTTCTTGCTGGCAGTCTGAGATCCCCTGACAAAAATCAAAGAAGCTTTCATTTTAACATGTACCAAGAGCCCGAAGGAACCAACATTTGAATCAAACACACTGGTGGTGCATTTATTTTCTTTCAAACTTTAAGCATTTATATCCCACCATGAATATTTTAGGCATAAAAAAGAGGATGCAGAAGATGCTGCTTCCTAAGCATCATAATAAGCCAGGAAGAAATACCGGCCAACAGCTGCAACGCCTGCTCCCCTTTGCCCTTATTCTCTGTCTTCATGTGTCTGCTTCAAGTCAGGCTAGGATACAATGCCAATTAAAGGTTTCCAGAAATCTCCCGATAACTGATTACTCCTAAGCCTTCTGAGGGAGAGGCATTTTCAGATGTTCACTGTTAAAAATCTCATTTGAGAAATAGCTTTTCTTCTAATGCCTCGGTGACCAAGGAGATGTGTTCCCAATTCTTCCTTTCCAAAAAGAAGCAAATCATCTTGTTTTAGACCTCCAGAAACAATGTCAGTCATTCAAATAGGGTCTCAAGGAGGACACGTACAGTAACACTGCAGCATGTTAAAACAAGGGGAAATACATAATTCTCGAATAATTGTTAGTATGACATCATTTAGCTGGTGGCAACTTGCAAACACTGCTGGGTTTAAATGAATAGCAATACAACAAGGAAATGAAATCATTTATTATTCTTAAGAATCAATTTTATGCCTATGGAACTGCTTTCTAATTTTATTATTTAAAAATAATGACCAAGGCCCATTTATTTCTTGCCAGCCATCAGGTTTCGTAAAATATTGGTCTCAAACTGGTTTCAGGAAGACTCGTTAGAATTATGTGCTCCATCTGTTTTTTCTTGTTGAAAGTTTCATAAAGTGCAGCCTCAGATAAATCAGGGTCAACAGGATGATATACACTTAGTAGATAATGCTTACTTATTCATTTGGGTTCTTTTGTTTTGTTTTTTCTTAAAATCTGCAGTTGAAGGGTACCAAGGAGTTGGTCGAGACCAATGGCCACAGCCATGAGGACACAAATGTAGGTACCACAAACCTGGTGTTTGCTCTTCTTGCTTGGTGTTGGTTGAATGCCCACGAGAATGTGGCACTTTTTAACACAAAGGAAGTCAGAAGCCCTGTGTCTCAGCGGCTTATTAAGATGACTAATGTGTGGTTTGGCAATAAAATATGGTAGGTACTGTTAGCTTAGGTTACCAGATGTCGACATAGGAGTACTTGAGTAAGCTCTATCATAAAAATTCTCATCTCAGTGAATTTATTCGAGCCCTTTATATTTTCAAAGCTATAGACCAATGAGGTGTTGGGAGGGCAAATGGAATGAGACCCAACAGGGTAATAAATTGTATATTGCATGTGTTTTTATTAAGTTTGCCTGGCAACGAAGAGGGTAGTGAAATGGCTGCTATGCTGAAGAGGTTTCAAAGCAAACCCCTTCTCCCAGAAAAGCCCTTGAAAGCCTACCTTTCTCTGTTTCTGACCCCAGTCAGTTGCATAGAGCATCCATCCTCTTGAGACAGGGTCTAATGGTACAGGATCCCACTTGGCACTCCGCTTCCTCCTTGGTGCACCTTGAATTTCCCAGTATTAGTCAAGTACTCTCTTTGCCTTGGACATTCTTTAGTCTCAGGTGAAATAGTACGCCATGTAGATCGTTGTCTCTCCATGTGTTGGATGGTTTTGTTTTCGCCTTTTTAAAAAATCTCTTTGATATCTGTATGTCTTTGACTATCCTCTTCATAGAAAATGCTTACTGAGCAGTTCTGTTCACATAACACAGAATCAGACATGGTAATGAATGCCTGATTAAGCTAGAGCGAGGAGAAATTATACATTCCGTGTTCACTCTTGTTTTAATTATATACAGCAAAGATCCTGGCATTCAGAGTACCAAAAAACCCCTCTTAATAACTACTGTTCCTATCAAACAGATATTTAACATATGATGCTTATTGAGAACCTACTGTGTACATGGGGCTCAGCTCACTGTGGGAGGGGGTGGTTAGAAAGAAATACAAGGCTTGGTGTCTGCCCTCAAAGAACTTACAACAAAAGGCTGATGAACTAAGGGACACGTGGGCAGGCAATATACTAGATGTGACACATGTACGGGAAGGTGAGGCCGCTGTGATGTGATGTAGTTTGAAATCCAGACTTTGCTGCTTATTAGCCGTGTCAGCTTGACAAGTTACTGAACCCCTCTGAGCTTCATTTTCTTCATTTGTAAAACTGACTATGCAGCCTACCTCAAAAGCTTATCATGATGTAATGAGCTAAGTCACATGGAAGTCTTAAGGTGTTGTTATTATGGTTTCTTTGTGCTGGATACTCAAGAACGGCTCCTGGATCTGTGGGATTTGGGTTTGGCTTTGAAGAATAGATAGGACTGAGAAAGCAGCAAGTTAGGGAAGGAAGCCACTCACGCAGAGCTCTCCACAGGCAGCAGTGTGACCTAAGTAGTGTTTGTCTTCCCGCTCCAGTATTTCATTAGCCCATCCTTACCCGAAAACCCCTTTTCAGGATTCTGTTTTCCAGAGTCACGTTACTGCCACGTTTTGAAACTTTCATACGCACCCCCGCCCCCAGAGTCAGTCCCTCTGTGCCTCCCAAGGAAGCTGCTGTCTAATCCAATAAGCCAGACAAAGTGGCAGTATGTCTCAATTTCCTGATCTGTAAAATGGGGGTGACATTACCTCCCTTTCCTTCCTTCAGGTTTACTGTGAGAAGCAAATGACATCACTGATGTGGAAGCAGTTTGTAATTGTGAGGTTCTAACTACATGGGATGTTGTTACGATTACAGACTCATCTGCTGATTGAATTCAATTAGATGCTACGTGGAAAGATAGGCCAGACACAATATCTAGTCTGTAGGCTCTTTCTTGAGAAATGTCAAAAGGTATATACTGTTAAGTGGAAAGAGGGAAAAGAGATCATCTTTAAGGTCTGTTGTCCTCTCTTAGAGGAAAGTTTTTAACATTTAAAAATACCTCTCTAGGGCTTCCCTGGTGGCACAGTGATTGAGAGTCCGCCTGCCGATGCAGGGGACACGGGTTCATGCCCCGGTCCGGGAAGATACCACATGCCACGGAGCGGCTGGGCCTGTGAGCCATGGCCGCTGAGCCTGCGCGTCCGGAGCCTGTGCTCCGCAGCGGGAGAGGCCACAACAGTGAGAGGCCCGCGTACCGCAAAAAAAAAAAAAAAAAAACCTCTCTAGAATCCATGACTTGTGCTTTGTAATCAACCCCAAAAAGATGACTGTTGAGAAATGGGGTTCAATCAGGCCAAGCAGGAGAGGGGAGCAGCACCTTGCCTGCTGGGGCGGGTTCGGGGAGAGATTTGTGGACTGATGGAGTCTGGTAGCACTTGCCCGACATCTCAACTGGCCGCTTTCTCTCTCACTGGGCAGAGGGCTGGGCTGGTTTGTGCAACTCTAAAAATTGCCTGTTCTTTCAAGGGTTTCCCAGTAGGTGGATTATTCACCTGTCCTTCTCTTTTCTGTCTGTCATGTTGTCTCCTTTGGGCAGTTTCCCCAGCACCTCCACTAGGTTGTGTGAAAGAAAAGAAACAAAGGTCAGTTATTTTGGCCCCACAGTCGGAGCGCTAGCAAAATATTTTTTTAAGATATTTTTAAATGTCTGAAATGAAGGCTACGTGTCATCTGAAGTTTTCACCAGCCCTGTGGTGGTGAAAGGAGAGGGGGCTTTCAAGCCAGACTGAGAGGGTTTGAATCCATTTTGATCACTGAGTAGCCATGTGACCAGAGCCAGTGATTTGACCTTTTTGAACTTCAGTTTCCTCATCCAGAAGCGTACTAAGTGAAACCCCATGTATAAACACCTGGCCCAGAGTACATCCTTGACAAGTATCAATTCCCTCTTCATGCATCAATATCAGCAATATTCAATACAGTAGGTAGTGCTTTGACAGGATGAATTTTAATGCAGATCATGAGCTTTAAAGCTTCTGGCTCAGAGGTTACTGACTGAGACATACAGATTTTTTTCACCATGATTATTCACATGCAGGGATAGGAACTGTGTACATTATCATTTATTAATAATAATTATATAGTGGACTGGTGCTGGCTTAGCTGGGTATTCTTGTGAGAATTAACAATTGCTTTCTTAAAGCAATATATTTTATTGGAAAAGGAAAAGGTTTGTATGAAACTGGAAAATTACAGAAAAGTATACAAAGGTAGAGAAAAATAAGTTAATATCTCATTACTCAGAGATAAGTCACCATCAGTATTTTATTTTAGTTCTTCCCAGTCACGTGCATGTATATGACCAGAGGGGAAAAAACCATAAATAAATGAACCAATAAATATGATCACAGTGTCTTCCATTTTGTACCTTATTGATTTCTCATTATACCATGAGTATTCTTCTTGTCAGTAAATGTTCCTCAGAGACATGGTTCTTAATGGCTGTGTAATGTAGATATGAACTAACTGAACCACGTGCCTATGTGTTAGGCATTTAACTTCCTGTTTTTTTAATTTTATAAATAATGCCGTAATTAACACGTCCATAAATCTTGGTCTGCATTGCTCATATTTGTTTCTGGTTGATTCTGTATATTAATAGCTGTGTCATGAAGTCTGGCAGGGAGATTCAGACTTAACAGAATTGTAGGGCATTCAGAATGTTGGCGTGACAGATGCACACCTGCCGCTCAAAGATGTGTCAGGAAAAAAAAAAAAAAAAGATGTGTCCGGTCTTGCAACTTAGTAACTCTTTTGCCTATTTAGTCTCAGGAGCCAAGCTTATGAGACGTAGCCGCACCTAGAGTCAGTCAGTTACTAATTATTTTCTATTGTTTTTATATTTTATTGGGCAAGGACAGTATCTGACCAACACCTTGTTCAATATTCTTGAGGTCCCCAAACAGAGGCACCCTTACAAAGCCCACCCTTGTCCCCATGCGCAAGACCTTCTGTGAGCTCACGCCCATGAGAAGAAGTTTCTGAAAGGCTAATCTAAAAGCATTAGAGCCAGGAGCTGAGATCATTTGCAAAGGCCTTCTCTCCAAGAGGACTGCACTGAAGATTTGAAGCAGGTTTTTCCTTGTATTTGGAACTGGATACATTTTAGTATACCCAAGTTTAAAACTAGCCTTTAATACAGATCCTTCAGAGATTTCAGTTATTCCAAAACCAATTTTCTTTCCTCAAAAGCAAAGCTATGATTTTTCTTTTGGTCTCTGTCTCCGAGCTCTCTCTTCACCCCTAGGATTGCTGAGTAACTAACCTGGTCCCTGGTCATTATGTATAACAGATATCAAAATCTTAAATTAAAAACTTTGAAAATTTAATTTAAACTTAAGTTTACTATTAATTCATTACTTTATTGAATGTAATTAATTTGGTATCTGTCCTCACCTTGCATCTCTTTTGACGACCTTCCTCCCAGGTACCTCCCAGAGGTATCACCACCCATGATCCTTAACCTGCATACGCTTGGCGAGGAAGTGGAAGGGAAAGGAGAGGATGCAAGAAATGCAGGAACAACTAGAAGGAATCAAATAAAGTGGCTACTTAAGCCAGCCGCGTATAGAACAATTTGGTCTAGAAGCTTTCCATGAATTTTTTCTCCCCCCGCCTTTGTTTCTGCTACAGGAAAGCTTTTACCGCCCCCTCCTCTACTTGCATACTTCAAGCTCACACACTGGAGTTACAAAAATCATTCACAGCCTGGAAAGAGGTTGAATCTGTGGCACTGAAGGTTACCACTGTCTAGTGGAACACCTTTCCCACCCAACAATAAAACAAAAACACAAAAGAGAAAAGATTTTTCAGTTTTTCACATGGCCTCTGTAAGTAAGTAAATCCTCAAGTTGTCTTTAAATTTGTCAGAGTCAAGATGTTAAGAGCATATGGAAGAGATACTGTGTGCAGAACAGTCTTCTGCCTCAGCTTCTGCTGAGGCAGAAAGCTACCATTAACCGTGTATTCTAATGATGCCTATGGCGGAACCTCTGCTAGCGTCGAGCCCTTGGCCCAGTTGCAGAACATGTTTACCATCCTTCGGGTACGTAAGCACAAGAGAGTATATACGTACTGATGTATCAAACAAGGCTAAAGAAAAAGAAAAACCCCACAGGAAATTGGGACCATAGTCTCAGAGGACAAAGATGACTCAGGCTCTATCCTTCCCTCCTGTAACTTCTGGCCTGTTCTTGGAGGCCCCGATCTTGAACTGGAGGGGTAGACGAGACAGTAAGGAACACCTCAGCACACAGGTCTGTCCCTCCCTCGCCCCACTCCACAGGCTCCATGGCAGGGAACTGGAGCACCGGCCCAGGGAGCGTGCGCCTGCAGATACCAGGGGTGAGACTGCAGATGCCACGGTCCTTCCGGCCCCTGGGGGTCTTTCTTCTCACCATCTCACTGCCTGAGGCTGTACGAAGGCCCCCAGTCTGTGTTCCAACACAGTCTTCCATCCCCCCCTTTTTTTAAAAATTTTATTGGAGTATGGTTGATTGACATGGTTGTGTTAGTTTCAGGTGTACAGCAAAGTGATTCCGTTATACATATACGTATATTCATTCTTGTTTAGATTCTTTTCGCATATAGGTTATTAGAAAATATTGAGTAGAGTTCCCTGTACTATACAGTAGATCCTTGTTGGTTATCTACCTTATCCATAGATAGTGTGTATGTTCATCCCAAGCTCCTGATTTATCCTTCCCCGCCACGTTTCCCCTTTGGTAACCGTAAGTTTGTTTTCGCTATCTGTAAGTCTGTTTCTGTTTTGTAACTAAGTTCATTTGTATCATTTTTTAAAAATTAGATTCCACATATCAGTGATATCATACTATATTTGTCTTTCTCTGTCTGACTTACTTCACCTTCCATCCCCTTTTGACTCAGTAAGTCAACAAGTCTTCATTGAAGGAGGCAGCAGAGAGTAGAGATTAAGAACAGATCTGGGCACCAAGCAGCCTGGCTTCAGTCCTGCTTCCGCCATTTACCGTCTGGGGGACCCTGGGCCATTCATTGCACCCTGCACCGCCATTCTGTCCACTTCTAAAACAAAGGTAGTGACTCCAGCTACCTCACAGGGTTATTGTGAGCATTGCCAAGCAGTGTTGACATGGCTGGGAAGCATTGGGTATTATTATTGCTCCATCCTTCCACGTGCCAGGTGCTGTGCTGGGTTCTGCAGATCCATCGGTGACTCATATAGACGTGGTTCCTGCCCCACATGGAGCTGACTCTGTCATCATGCCCCGATCTCAGCAAAACTTGCTTGTCCTCTGTCTCATTCCATCAGGACTCATTCTCCACCTTTGGGTCAACATCACAGTGCGAATAATGAATGGGCTTGAGGTAGCTGGTTTGCACGTTTCCCTAAACTCTCTGGAGACGAGACCTTTATTGGAAGGATTGGGTCCATGGGGAGGGGAGCCTGAAGGGAGTGGTATATACGTGTGGGTATGTAGGGAGCTTTGAGACCCCTGAAAATCTCAACTGGAAAATCAGTAGCCACTTGGTCTTCCTTCAGGGAGAGATGGACCCATGTCTGTAGCTGCCTGAGGTCACCCTTGCTCTGTAGATGTCTAAAATCAATAAGGGGGACTTTTCATGGATTGACATTTCCTTTAGCCTGTAATATATGGCCCCATTCACATATTAAATGCTCACACCCGGACTCTGGCCTTTTGTTCCAGTTACAGCCTGTGTAACGTTGCTTTTCTCCTGCTGGTGCTTCCGTTCCCACCTCTACCCCGACTCCACCCTCCTGTGCCCACCCAGCTGCCTTCTTCCAGCTAGTTTACCACGATTTCTGCTGTGAATTAGCCGTATCCCCACCATTTGCTGTGAAATCCAGAATTGCATGTGAAAAAAACCACGCACATCCCAACCCAGCCCCCTCGGAAAGGACTGATGGTCAGGGGAGACCCTGTTCATAAACTCTCTTCTCAGCATGTGCCCCAAGGAAGGATTAGAGAGGGAACTGCTGTCAAAGTTGGACAAAGCTGGCTTCAGGGTTAGTGTTTTTGGTTCCAGTAAACACTTGAGAAGTTTCCTTACCAGGAGCCTCACTGCCAACCCGCCATGTGTTTCCACAGCTGGAGCAGGGCCTACAGTTAGTCCTTTTTGTCAGGACGGGAGCTGGTAGGACCTGCTTGACCATTAGAGGATTTGGAGCATGTAATAGGATTAGCGCATGTTTAATAAAGCTGACAGGTTCGGTTTGGAGACATGAAAACAGCCGAAGTAGACATAAATTTCAGTGCTGACTGAAATGGTCTGACACAAACATGAATACCTATATAGCTAAAATCAAGATCTGAAACCAAAATTTTCCACTCTGGAGACACATATACTTCCCCCAAAAGGTTAATGATAATCCTACGTGATGCAGAAGCAAAAGCAATTGTTTAGAATGGAAGAGGGTAACTTTTATAAATCCAATACCTCCACACACACAAATGCTCTTATCTTAAAAGAGCCATTTTCTTTTTGTGGAAAATATAAAGAAAACAATCATCTGCAATCTTACCACTCAGAAATTAGTGTCTACACTTCCTTGTGTTTCCTTCAGCCTCGCCTATGTGCACATATATACATTTTTACCAAATTTACAGCATGTTATATGGGCAGTTTTACAGCCATACATTTTTTTAATTGTAAATCATGAGCATTTCCCCATGTTAGTAAATGTTTTCTTAATACAACTTTTAATGACTGCCTAATACTTCATGCCACAGGTGTGCTGTAGTGTATTTCATCAGTCCCTGCTGTAGGACTTTAAAATATTATTTGTTTTTGCTGTCGTGCATAGTGTACAATGAGTATTTTTAAACAATGTATTAGTTAATCCATCCACCATTTAAGCACTTTTGAAATGGGGATGCTTTTCCATTTGAATGGGACTTAGGGATAGAGGGAGGTCCACTAACTCTTTAAAAAGATTAAAGCTCAGCCCCTACATGGTAAGTGATGAGATAAACAACCAGTAATAGTGTCTGGATGTAATGACAGAGAGAGGATACTGAGTTCTTCAACAGGAGATGAAAATAGCTCCCAAGAATGTCTGCATTCTGAAGAGAAAGGCAAATGGTATATAGCCTTCGTGAATGATTTAGAAGAATGATACTGAGACATGTTATTGGGGGTTTTGTGCTGTGAACCAGAGCGTCTTCCTGGTGGTCTAGGGATGGCAGAACCTGTTCTCTGCGTGGATCCCAAACCCAGGCCACCCCTACCCAAATGAGGCTTGTCCACCCTCTCCAGAGAACACATGAGATTGAGAAGAATGTCCAAGTAAAAGGACAACATGAGTTCTAAGCCCCAACAGAACCTTAACTTTTTATGTCTAATATGGCCAAGAAGATACATGGAAACTCAAAACCATCAACAAGAGATGCACACAGGAATATACAGACATGACTTGAGTGCAGGCAATATCATTTTAAAGTGTAATAAACCTAGAGAGCTCAGTCACAGGAACTGGGCCTCCCAGGAGATACAGCTTAGCACTGCCTGATGTGCTGCTCAAAACGGAACAGGAAGAAAGTTGAGGAGCATTTGTGAAAAAAGCCAGGAGCCCAAAAGGTGGACAGAAGTACTTCATTCTAGTGCCTCTGGGAGATGGTAGGGGAAAGTGGGGCGCCTCCTTCTCTCACACAGCTCCGGTTCCTGCTGACATATCACCAGGATTAGTGACCTGAAAACAGCAGGGAACAGGGATTCACCAGGAGATGAGTGTCCCCTCTTGTTAGTTCTCTATGTTTCTCAGGAGCTATAGGGCTTCCTAGACACTTGTTGTTGTTTTTATTTATTTATTTTAAACAATATTCAAGTTTATTAAACAAATTTTTAAAAGTATTATAAAATGTGTAACTTTCATCGGCTTCAAGGTTTATGTTACTCCCAAATTTTGCATATAACTGAACTTTCAAATCTGCTAACACCCACTGAATTGAGTCCACTCTGGATTCTAAGGCATCAGTTTCTTCCTGCAAATTTTTCTTTGCTTCTTCTAACATTTCTTCTGTTTCTTCTTGAGAATGGCTAATGAAAACATCACCAATCTGATAAGCTATCATTAAGCAGTCATCGTCTGCAAGCATGATATCCTCACAAGCATCTTCTAAATTCTGGAGTTGTTTCTTTTTTACTTCTATTTCTTCCTTCAGCTCTGTGATTCTACTCGTATTCCGTGCAAATTTGTTTATCTTTTGTTGATCTTCAAAAGTAACGTTGACATCTTCTGCAGCCGCCTTCTTCATGGTGGCCGCCATCTTGGGACTCTTGTTGTTTTTAGAATATTAAATGTTCTACAGTGCTTTCTACACTCCTAGTTTCTGCTAACCACAGAGACCAGGAAAGGAAGAGGTGTGAAATGTGCCGGCCAGGGCTGGGGCGAGCATTGCTCGGCTCACCGTCTTGATGCTGGTCTTGCTCGAGGATTCTCTGCTCAGCACTCCCTGGGTCTCAGGAGGGTTGTGTAACGCTGCACAGGGCAGTCATTCCCTCACCACACACACTGCTTGTCTCCAGACCTCATCCATCACAGTGCCACAGAGCTCACTAGACTGTGGTATTACTTTGAGGAAATGTGTAGGAAGAGGACAAAGAAGGAAAGTAGGTGGGAAGAAGGAAAAAGGGGGAGGGGGGCGGAGAAGACTGTGCCGGGAAGAGTCTTCCGAAGTTTCATCACTTTCTGCCGTCACCATCCCACCCGTCCCTGCCAACTGGAGGAGCTAAACGGCCTTCACCAGAGGTGTGTTTGTAGTTGCACGACTATGCCCACGTAATGAAAACTACCCCAAAAGAAGTTTATCCTGGAATTCGAAGCAAACAACTCAGATATTCATCTGCAGATGCACTATTGATGGGCTTCCTGGGGGTAACTACAAAGGTCAGACTTGGAAATACTACGTGGACCTTTCAGACGACCCATGAGCAAGTGAAGTGAGTTCTACTCGTTCAGCCTTGCTCTGACGGAGGCGCCCCTCTCCGTTCCCCCCACCCTGTCTAGGACCTGAGAGGGGGGAAGCGGCCCCAGCTGTGAGTTTGCGCCAAATGCAGCCTCCCCTCCCTCCCTCCCGGTCTGCCCACCCGGCCCAGAGGGGCACCCGGCCACACTGCTCTCCCAGGCACCAGGCACCCTGTTTGTAGCCACCTGGAACTTCCTCAGGCCACACCTCAGCCTGAACTCCCTCCACGTCTTTCTTCCTAATTCAGGCAGAGCAGACGTTGAGCTGGGGAGGAAAGCTACTGCCCCTGCCCAGTGGAAGAGGCCTTCACATTTTACGTTCTTTCTAGAAAGACTCATCAGCCTTGGAACACTTAATAGGTTTTGTTGTTGTTGCTGTTTTAAGATTTCTCTTTTTTTTTTTCCTTCCCCCAAGAAAATCCTCTAAGCCTCAGCCTTGCCAGCCCTGAAACTGCCCTTGTAGGAGAGATTTGTGGCCAGGATGCTGCATCACCATCATTTTTATTGTTATGTCAGCTTCCTTGGGAGATTTCAGAGTGCCTTTCTTTGTCTGGACAGATTCCAGACTGTTCGGTGTATGCTGATGAGCTACTTATGTTTATGAGACTTTCAGAATCTAATTTGCAGTTTCTTGCCATTTGCCAGCTTTGAGAAAGATGACTTGAAACTAGGAGGAAGGTCTGCAAGTGCGACCTATGTAAAGCCCCCAAACCTATGTGGGTGTAGTCCCTCACTCCCCTCACCACACGTACACACACACTGACACACATGCACACGGGTGTAACATGTCTTACCGCTGTAAGCTTAGGTATCGTTCCAGGACATTTTTTTTAAATAAATAAATTTATTTATTTATTTATTCATTCATTCATTTATTTATTTTTGGCTGCGTTGGGTCTTCGTTGCTGCGCACAGGCTTTCTCTAGTTGCGGAGAGCAGAGGCTACTCTTTGTTATGGTACGCAGACTTCTCATTGCAGTGGCTTCTCTTGTTGTGGAGCACAGGTCTAGGTGCACAAGCTTCAGTAGTTGTAGCTTGCAGGCTCAGTAGTTGTGACACATAGGCTCTAGAGCACAGGCTCAGTAGTTGTGGCACATGGGCTTAGTTGCTCCACGTCATGTGGGATCTTCCCAGACCAGGGCTCAAACACGTGTCCCTTGCATTGGCAGGCGGATTCTTAACCACTGCTCCACCAGGGAAGCCTGTTCCTGGACATTTTACACAGCAGTACTCAAATTGGTCCCCTTGGTAAGAACAGAACAACTGTTGGCCTGCTATTGGGAATAACTGTTCACCTGGGATCCTGAATAAACGACTTTAATCAACAGGTAGAATTCGGCTAGGTGCACCATACATGAAAAACTCTATAAATAATTAGATTTTTTTATTGGTAATTCAGCTTTCCTCCATCTATCATGTCATGCTTTTTACTGGCAATGCAAATTCTGCTGTGTTGAAGCCCAGCTCACTTCCTACTTCTTGGGGGTCTTATCCTAAGATCAGCCCAAATCAATTACCATCTTCTAAATATTCCCACAGTATTTATCATTATCCCAGACATTCTGAACAACCCAGTTATGATACGTCTAGCTTCTCAACTCAGGTGTAAGTGCCTTAAGGGCAGGTAATATGTAGGTATGTGTTACAGAACCTAACAGAGTAATGAGCCTATGTAGGTGGGCACATTTGTAATACATTTATAACACTTGTTGACTGATGATTGAGTGGAGGTAGAAATTCCAGCCACCTCAGACAGCTCTGTGAATCTGTTTGGCCTGATTAGGTGAGAAATGCCAACACTTCCTTATCTATATTACCTGCAGGTGATCTTGAGGACTAAGCACATCTCGCTGCAGTTCAGTTTAAGATGTGTACAGAAGTCTTGCTGACTGTGTAAATTAGAATTGATGTAGGAGGGATCACTCATCCAACTTTCTTATTTTACAGCTTTAATTTGGTGTAAGTTTTCTTGCCTATGGCTATGCGTCTGTGAGTCTTACATTCTCTAAGGCAATACTTCCCAAACTTTAGTAAGCAACAGGATCAAAAGGAGAGCTTCTTAAAGCACAGATTGCTGGGCTCCCCCCTTAGAGTTTGAGATTGGGAAGGTTTGGGCTGAGGCCTGAGAATTTGCTAATAAGCTCCCAGGGCCATCAGTCTGCAGACCAAACTTTGGGTAACTACTGCCTGCTGTCCACTCCAGTTCAGATTAGGTGCTGCTAGGGGCTTCCACAGCCCCCAAGGCCAACCCTTGTCATAGTTACATCACACTGTCTTTCAATATATTTTACGTGCCTGTCCATACTCTAGACTCTTAGGTTCTCTGTGAGCAGGAACCACTATTATTCATCTTTGAATCTTATCTAGCACAAAACCAACCATATAGTAGGTGCTTAATACATATTTGATGGGTGAGAGAGTGGTGGAGGTTCGAAAAATTCGAATCGAATTATACTGAACAGAGGTGTGCAGAGACTTTAGTCTAAATGTTGAACTTTGCTGTGATTCAATCCCCAAAGGAAAATATACAGTTACTAATTGCCAGACTCTGGTTTGTAAGAAATCACAGCCATTTGGAGAATACACAAAAGATAGGTGGACTCACAACTAGCTGCTCCTGCGTCCACCCAAGTCCACACGATGGGCAGTGCAGTGTTGTAGACAGAGTGCTGTGTATTGGGAACACATACGATCACAGCCTGGTCACCGTCCTCAAGGAACACATGGCCCATTGTGGAGACAGCAGGTGCTGAAAAGGGAAATCACCAAACACTGGCTTCAGTGTTCTCAGCAAGGAAAGGACTTGGGCTGGGATTAGGGGCTTGAACAAAGTCCAGAAGTTGTGATTCCCTGAGAAGTAACTTGGACAGAAGGCAGTATAGACTAATAGCTCCAAAGTCTGGCTACCTGGGGCCCGGTCTTACAGCCACTACTCTCTAGGTATGTGAGCTGAGGAAAGTACTTAGCTTATTTGTGCCTTGACTTTATCATCTGTAAAATGGGGATAATAGCTGGACCAACACCAGGCACTCAGCAAGAGCTAACTATTAGTATTATAATCATTGCCCTTATTCATACTATTTTTTAATTCAGAGGACCCCAAATTCTACATCCATCATGAACCATGCATCAGCAATCCAGACCACTTTGTTCTTGGAGTATTTCTCATAAGTGGCATATGCAAGAATGCAGTGAGAAGAGAGAATTGGATTTTGGTGTGTTAGGGAAGGGAGACTATCTAATGTTTACTAAGATTTCACAGTATGGCTGGCAAACCTTGTAAAATTTGATTTTACTATAATAATAATTAAATGTCTCTCTTTCCCATTTATCAGATTGCATCCCATCTATTCTCATGGCCTAATTTACCTCTATACAGGTCAAAAAGACTCTGAATTTTAATATTATCATTAGTAACGTAAACTCAGCAGGTGAAAATTATGATAGTGAGTACTTTGTAGCAGAGAAAAATATGAAATGTCATACTGAGAAATGGACTGGGAAAATAACTTGCCAGGAGCACCATAATACAATTAATCTTTACCAACAATAGAGTCAGTATCGTACAAGATGAATCAAACTGACTAATTCTGGATGCACATACATACATTTAAAAGTATTTCACTTTAGTTTCTTCTGTTTGCTGCTCCATTTTTATTGGTTAAGGAGATTTTTCCTGTCAGTACTTTTTCAGGCTATGAAGGGTAGCCTAACTTGTGTGGATATAGTAGTATGGGTTCCAATTTTTACGTATTGAAGAGAAACACACAACTGTTTTTGAGATCAAGTGTATTTTTTTTCACTTGGCAACATTTATGGCAGCATATAATAAAACTAAAATAAAACACTACAGCCTACACTTTAAATAATGAATGGAGCTAAAGGAATACAAAAGATTTTTTTCTCATTTTTACATAGGTTTTATTTAATATGATTGTCACAAAACTATGCCAAAAGAAAGGCATCTAATCACCAGCTTGAGACCATAGTTTAAGCTTGGTGTGAACTGTGATAGCCATAATTAAGTTATGATCCAGGCAGCAGTATGCTCTTAGTTTTTAATGGAAAACATTACAAAATTGAAATTACTCTTTCCTATCAGGGTTCTCTTGTTAAAAGTATATGTGGGATAATCCTGTTTTTTCAAATAAGAATTAAACAACTATATATATATATATATATATATATATACACACACACAAAAATATATATATACATTCATGTGTGTGTATATATATTACATAATACTATATATATAAGTATGTGGGAGGAGGGTTATATATAAAATATGAAGGGTAAATATCTGAATGTTAATAGTGCTTATATCTGAGCAGTAGAATTCCAGTTAATTTTAAAAATCTATATTCTGTAAATTTTCTGCCAGTATATATATTTGTAAAGAGAAAACCAAGAAATGTTATTATTAATAATTAACGTGGCATGGGGCTTCCCTGGTGGCTCAGTGGTTGAGAGTCCGCCTGCCGATGCTGCCGATGCAGGGGATGCGGGTTCGTGCCCCGGTCCGCGGAGCGGCTGGGCCCGTGAGCCATGGCCGCTGAGCCTGCGCGTCCGGAGCCTGTGCTCCGCAACGGGAGAGGCCACAACAGTGAGAGGCCTGTGTTCCGCAAAAAAAAAAAAGAAAAGAATTAACGTGACATGGACATATATACACTACCAAATGTAAAATAGCTAGCTAGTGGGAAGCAGCCGCATAGCACAGGGAGATCAGCTCGGTGCTTTGTGACCACCTAGAGGGGTGGGATAGGGAGGGTGGGAGGGAGACGCAAGAGGGAGGAGATATGGGGATATATGTATATGTATAGCTGATTCACTTTGTTATACAGCAGAAACTAACACAACATTGTAAAGCAATTATACTCCAATAAAGATGTTAAAAAAAAAGAATTAACGTGAACTAGAGAATTATCTTAAATTTTAAAAAGGAAAAGAAAGGGAAAAGTTTATAAGCTTATATTATGGTCTCCAAAAAAAAGTTAATATTTAATTTAAAAACATATTGAAAGCACTAATAATAGATACAGACTCAAAGTTAACTTTTTACTGTCTAAATCTAAAGTAGTAAAGAAATTATTTTACTTGAAAATGATGTTACATCAAATACATTTAGGCACCAGAAGAATGTAAAATACCCAAAGCGACTGCATTGTTTCTTTCCCTCTCCATTATATGTAGTCCTCCTAGACTTCTGGGAAATCACTCCCGGCCAAGGGTACTGACCAGATCCTGTGACGGCCGGTCGGTCTCACCTGTGAAGCTTATCCTCTCTGGGTAATGACAGATTCATTCAACAGATATTACCGAGAGTCTACCATTTATTCTTTCAAAAAATACTGGTTGAAGATTTACCACATTCAGGGGACTGTGCTAGCGACTAAGGACGCTGTCGCTTTGTAGAGAAATGACTGCCGGTAGAGCAGGCACATGAAGTCCAGGCAGAGACACTCTGAGGGTGGCAAGGACAACTCCTCCTGTTACCTGCGGGAGGGGGGAGAGACGGCAGGTGGGCTGGAGAGCCCCTGCCAGCCCAGATGCTATCCTGAGCCTATGACCCATATTTCCAGCTACCTTTCCAAGACCTCACATCCAGTATTTCTGAAATACTGGAGCCAGTACTTCTCATTCTTTGTGACCTCTGATTCTAGCATCATTATTCTGCTAGTGGTCCAGACTTTGCTGAAAAGTTTTTAATTCTTTTCTTTCCTCTGCTTCACACACAGAATCTGTCCATTCTTCCTTTAGAATGGCTTCTGTGTCCCCCGCTTTTCTCTTTTATCCCATCACCTCAGTGGTTCTGCTTTATTATCATATACTTGGGGTATGGCTGGGGCTCCCCCGGTCCCCCTGCCCGAGTCTCTTCACCTGCTTGGCCGGTCCTGCCCGTGGCCCTCACTTGGTCTTTGGAGTGCTGCCTTGACCCCGGCTTTCCCCTGCACACATCTTCCAAACTGCGTGCCTGTTGCATGCACCATGGTTACAAGTCACACTTGTCCAAAGGACAAGGTGTCACCACCTAACAGCAGCAGAGAGCCAGGCCCATCCCAGCTAACACTGCTCCTGGGCCAGGCCCCTGCTGCCTTTCTGCTCTGCTCCCCTTTGCGTTCACGATTGCACCCGAGCCACCGCTCATCAGCCAGCATGGAGCCCCTGCTGGCCCCCCAAGAGGCCCGGACTGCTGGCAGCCCTCAGAAGGGGATGGCGTCCCAGTGCTCAACAGGCATTTTTCAGTTGACAAGGACTGTAACAGGCTGACATTACAGTCCATTCAAGAGAGGCAGCCCCGCATGGTGGTTAAGAGTCTGGAGTGAGCATCGGTTCACATCCCCAGTCTGCTTCTTACTAGTTGTGTGACCTTAGACAAGTCCTTGGCCTCTCCATTCCTCATTTTCCTCATCTGTAAAATGTACTGACCTCCTAGAGCTGTTAGGAGGATTGGGTGAGCTCATATTTGTAAAGTTCTTATAATACTACCTGCACAAATTAAGCACTCTGTGTTTATTAAATAAATAAAACCAAGAGTGATCTAAAAAGAAAGCCACCAGGAGAAATGCTTTACGTGGATATCTCTGGTAACTAGTCCACAGTGAGTTTTCTCTTTCTTAAAGGGTCCTTTTGATTTTTTTAAAGGATTTTTAAAATTAAATTTATTTCTTCATTTATTTTTGGCTGCATTGGGTGTTTGTTGCTGCGAACGGGCTTTCTCTAGTTGTGGAGAGCAGGGGCTACTCTTTGCTGAGCTGTGCGGGCTTCTCATCGTGGTGGCTTCTCTTGTTGTGGAGCACGGGCTCTAGGCACGCGGGCTTCAGTAGTTGTGGCACACAGGCTCAGTAGTTGTGGCTCCCGGGCTCTAGAGCACAGGCTCAGTAGTTGTGGCGCACGGGCTTAGTTGCTCCGCGGCATGTGGGATCTTCCTGGACCAGGGCTCAAACCTGTGTCCCCTGTATTGGCAGGCGGATTCTTAACCACTGCGCCACCAGGGAAGCCCTTAAAGGGTCCTTTTTATAATGCATAACCAGTTCTCACTGATTTTAATCTCTACGAGTGGAAATCTTAGAAAATCTTGGAGTTGTCTTAGAACATAATGCATGCACTTTGGGTCTGAGTCCAGCAACTGAAGCCCAACGCGGTGGCTCATCTCCCAGTGTGTAAAATGTGCTAGCGTTGCGATGAATCACTGACTCTTGGCTGAGGGCGGGCGCTCCGCACATCTGCTCTCAGATGGTCTCTCTGAGGCTGAAGCCTGTTGGGCCTCTGAGGCTCCCCTCTGCAGACCCTGGACATCAAAGGCTTCTGAGGAAAGGGACAGGTGGGTGGGGACCCATGACCCTCAGGACTGGCAGTACCAAGCTTCAGCAACTGGTAAGATTCGTGAGGCCTTGGGACTTCTAAGCCACAGACAATTCCTGAGATCCTGCTCATTCTTGGGGGTTAATGCATTCCTGCATTCCCCTGAACTGTAAGAAATTTTGAAGCTTTTACTCAGTTACTCATTCTCATCAATCCTTTTCTCATCCATGTGCTTTTTAAATGTTTTTTTCCTCCCTCTTCTTCTTCTCTTCCTTCTAATTTTATTGGCACTGAAATCCAGGATAAGTGAATCTTGTCAGTACCAAGTTGGCTGCCTTACTCTGAAGGGAGGCTCCAAGTCAGGGGAAAGGGCACCCAGCAGAGATGAAATATTGGAGCAAGAAGACACTGTAGAGTTCATCTGCTTCACATCCCTCTCTTTACCAACAGGAATCGTGAAACAAGGGTGCACAGCGAGTGGCAATTAGAACCAGTCTTCTGTGTCCAAATCCATCATTTTGTTTTCACTATTCCAGGCCGTTGTCTGTGGGCCGTTCCTTCATGTATCAGCCACTGGGCACCTGCAACGTGACAGTCACTGGCTCATAAAGGAAAGTGTGAGCTGTATCCCCATTCCCCTTCCTCCTCTGACCATGGTTCTGATCTTACGAGGAACCCCTGAAGGTCAGTGGAGCCTGGCCTATCCCTTGATGGATTGCTTTGGGTACTCTGAAAAAATTCTGAGTAAAGGATACAGAAGTAGCTAACTGGTGTCTTGACCATAGTCTACGGGGCCCTTGATTCCATGGAGTGTGATGTCTAAGAGTAAGGCCTTATGGTGTGGTGGGGACGGTGTGGGAAGTGACATGAGGAATCTTTACCATGCGGATCTTGACAACTGCCCCCCTCACCTTGCACTAGGAGCTATAGGGCCCACCAGCCCTTGGAGGGCCACAGGGTAGATTTCATATGTGTGTGGTGTGGGGAGGGTGTCGTTTGGTATGTTACTCAGTGAGGTAGTCAGCTAGTGGCTGTGCTTACATATAGCTCTTCAAAATGGCATCTGCCTGTCATAGGCTTCTTGTTATTTCTTTTTAAAGTATAAGGATAGCAGTAGAAGAACAGTGCCACAGAACATTTAGAAAACAGAAAATATGTACAATTTGAATCCCATGACAGTTTATCACTTTCGCATACATATTTTTGTTGTTGTTTTTTTTGCGGTACGCGGGCCTCTCACTGCTGTGGCCTCTCCCGTTGCGGAGCACAGGCTCTGGACGTGCAGGCTCAGCGGCCATGGCTCACAGGCCTAGCCGCTCCGCGGCATGTGGGATCTTCCCGGACCGGGGCACGAACCCGTGTCCCCCGCACCGGCAGGTGGACTCTCAACCACTGCACCACCAGGGAAGCCCTGCATACATGTTTTTATATAATTGTAGTCAAGGTCTTATACAGAATTCTCACCTAGATTTAGTACCCCAAGTATTTATTATGTACCTGTGCTGTATCCACTCAGTCCTGAGGATAATAAAAGTGACTAACAATCATAATAATAGTGATGCCACAATATTCCTGGAAGGTTAGTTTTCAAAAGCACCATGTCACATAGGACATTTGGTCTTCACAGCCCCCCCCCCCCCCCGCCGGGGGACAGGTATAGGTTGTTATCCACGATTTATGTAAAAGAAAGTTCAGAGATACCCTGCCTAAAGTTACCTAGCACATAAAGAATGGTGACAGAATTAGAACACGGATCCCTTTCGGCCATGCTGTCTCACGTGCTTGGATATGGTGAGTGCCCTAAAGGAGTTGGCGGTTTCGGTGAGGAAACAAACACAGGTGACTCCGTTTATTCCAAAGGTATAAGTGGCCAGCTGCCACAGAAGTGACAGGGGCAATGTGCTGAGATAAGGAAAATGTACAAATAGCCTGGAATAAATGCTCTTAAGAGATATGGGACTTGTGCTGTGTATAAAAATATAGGTAGGAGGTGGTGAAGAAAAGGAGAGAGCTTTCTAAGAACGTATCTGGACAGAACATCTAAAGGAGACAGGCTGTATCAGTGGGATTGAACCTGACTGCCAGGCTCAATCTGGCATTTTCCCATGGGTTATTGGAAAGCATCGGAGTTTTTCCTATGGGTTATCAGAAAGCATCTGAGTTTTAAATTGGAGATTGACAAGATGAAAGCGGCATTTTAGAAAACTGATCTGGCAATTTCATGTAAGGTGGACTGGAAGAGGAAGAAACCAAAGGCATAGACAAGGTAGGAGGTTCTTGCGGTGGTCCAAGTAAGAAGCGAGGAGAAGTGATAGTAGAACACTGGTAGGGGAAATGGGGAAGGGGAGTGGGAGACATTTCACAGGTACTTGATAGGATGCAGATCTAGAGAGGCCTTAGGGGACAGAAGAGAATGAATCAAAGGCCTGCAAGTGGAAAAATGACGGCGCTACTAATAGAAACAGAAAAGTTAGAAGAAACTGCAGTCTGACATGTGAGGTGAATTGGACTTTAGCCATAAAATTATAGAATTTTACAAGAACCACCACATCAGGAAGGACTTGGATTCACACATTTTTCAAAATAAGGACATTCCTTTCAATGAAGCCTTAAATAGAAGTCCTGTATTATAAAACAGAAGCAAGTAGTAATGGAGTGGGAATTCTAGCGATCCGCTCCTTGGACCTTCCATGTCACCTCTGTAGAGCTGATGGGGTTCCATAAAGCATTATTCAGAGATGATGGACCCTACCCAGCACCCTCACTTTTAGACAACTGATCTGAGTCTTAAAGATGTTGCATAACTTGCCCCAGGTCAACTAACTGTTAGTGGAAGAGCGAAGGCTAAAACTTAAGCATGTAGTTGCCCCAGGTCAACTAACTGCTAGTGGAAGAGCCAAGGCTAAAACTGAAGCATGTAGTTGCCCCAGGTCAGCTAACTGTTAGTGGAAGAGCCAAGGCTAAAACTGAAGCATGTAGTATGTCCCCTACCACCTCATGACCACCTCTCATTCTGAATTTGAAATGGGAAGTGATAATTTCAAGCAAACAAACCCAGTGGTCAGTTGGTGATAAGGAACAGAAGTTAAAGAGTTAAGTGTGACGATAGTTGAACCCGTGAGAATGAAAGAACTCTGATCATAGGAAACAGAGAAGAAAAAGTGGTGACTGAGCTTTGGCAAAAGTACCAAAGTTAGAGTATAAAAGGAGAAAGTAACCTTCTTATCCATGTGTACTGGGCCAGCAGAGAGAAGAAGAAAACCAATGAAGATGAAATTAAAAATTAGGAGGGGGCTTCCCTGGTGGCGCAGTGGTTGAGAGTCCGCCTGCCAATGCAGGGGACGCGGGTTCGTGCCCCGGTCCGGGAGGATCTCACATGCCGCGGAGCGGCTGGGCCCATGAGCCATGGCTGCTGAGCCTGCACATCCGGAGCCTGTGCTCCACAACGGGAGAGGCCACAACAGTGAGAGGCCCGCGTACCGCAAAAAAAAAAAAAAAAAAAAAAAAAATTAGGAGGAAAAAGACCAGGACTTCTTGTGTAACAGAAGCAAATGGGGCAGATGGTTTAAGGGGGCAGAGTCAGTGATGTCAAGTATCACATGGTACGAAGACTGAGAAAATAGTCACTGAAAACCTCTCAAAGGATAGTTTCATCGGGTGATTAATGAGAAAGCTGAGGTTTCAGGTGGTGAGACAGTATATACAGTGGGTATGCACCGTGTGTTCGAGAAGCTTTGCAGCAGAAAGCAAATAGCACTAAAGTTAAGCAGGTCACAGGAATAATGAAGTGAAAGGAGTAATGAAAGGATTTTATCAGGCTGAAGAAACCGTATTCTTGGTTCTTAGGGGCTTGGGTAGGTGTAGGGGAACAAAAACAAAACAACAGCAAAGCACAATTCTAGCTCAGTAAATTATTAAAAAAGAGCTTTTCTAAATGGATAAATTACTTTGACCATTTCTTAAAGTAATTGACAAGGACTCTTAGAGGGGAAATTTCTGCCTTTGAGTAGCTTAACCTTTAAGAAGTCTAAAAAAAACCTGCATGATATCTAGTTTCAGTTATTGAAAAACCTCTTCTTCCAGCCCTTTAATGATTCCTTCTAAGTATCACAGAAATTAGAGTTAAAAGGTAGACTGAGAAAAGATTTATTAGATAATCTTGTTCATTCTCCTGCCAAGTGCAGAATTGTTACTTATTATGCATTTTCTAGTCTGGAGTGCTTTTTACTGTGTCAAGTGAATGGTGTTCTTACCACTTCCTTTGGAATACTATTTCATAATCCTATTGATCTCACTGTGCGGGAACTCTTGATCCCCATCCTAATGTTTCCTCCCTACTGTATACTTTGTACACCATTAACAATTTGTCCTTAATAACCTCCATCTGCACTGATCCACGTCCAGTTTTGCAATCTCTAAGCATCTGGAACACCTTCACCAGTAGACACGTAATTCTTCAGGGCACATTACAACTATCAGGGTAAAGGATGTGTATGTGATAAAAGATAAAGAGTCTACTAATTTTATGTTTCTAATGATGAAAGTTTCCTTCTATATTCCAGAGATTTGGGGTAGGAATGAGTCCAAAGAACAGTGAAGTTTTTAAGAAAGGGGCTAAGTCTTTCTAACTTACGATCCAACATCCCAGTAAAAGGTATTCCGCAATTACTGAAGAGATAGGTTGGAACATTCTGGGTAGAGAATGTGAAACTCTTAAGGTAGGACCAGGACTTAGACTTGAAGCATGGATTTATAGAGTTAGAGATGAAGCACAAACTAGATATCCTCTGATATCCTTGAAAATGTGCTCCCGTGCTCCCGTCAATGTGTCCCTTTTGTGATGGGTTGTTCTCAGAGAAGGTTTTGGCAGATGTCCATTTGAGGTTCTATCCTGTGCTCCCAAGACAGTGGTCCTGGCTTCACCAGCTTTATCCTCATGGATCTTACAGGCTGATCATGCCCCCATAGAGGGGCCCAGATGGAAGCCTGAACATACAGTGGATTATGTTACAGGAGAGGAACAGTGGCAGTGAGCTTGGGGGAGCCATCTATTTTATATCAAGCAATAAGCAAGCCTTTTCTTTGTCCCAGAAGGAGACATCAGGGTTGTGTGCTACAAACACTAACTTGAGAAATGGGCCATAAAAGAGCTGTCAGGGCCTTGCTTCTAAGTTCAAAAACCTGTGGATCCTACTTTCTCTCAGGTATCTTGACAATATGTCATAGAAACCTTAAGTTCAAATTTGGACAAATTATCTTCACCCATACTTGCTTCTTTCTCTGTTTTCCTTTTCACTGAGGCACTTAGTCATTCTCAACGTTTTCCTCATCCACCAGGTCATTGGATTTTTTTTAGTTCTACCTCTTAAATATCTCTTATGTTTTGCCCTCTGCACATCACTGACTTGGGTTCTACCCTCGTTATAAAAAGGTCAGAATTAAATAGACAATTGCAATAGGCTCTAACATGGCATCGCTGCCTCCACTTCCTGCAAACCAATATCCTAAAATGCAGAATTGTTCATGTAACTCCTATGTTGAACACTCTTCATTCATTAAGGCTTCCAGGTAAAATCCAAGCTCCTTATCCCGATCCACCTACTTCTCCAGCTTCATCTACTGACATTTTCCTGTAAGCTTTCTTACAGACCTTTTATAAGAATTGCTTGCTGGTAAGCATGCACCTCTTGCCACTTCTAGACTCAGTATCATTTAAAACTTAGCATTCCTTGGCATGCGGTAGGCATGTAATATGTGTATGCAGCATAAATATTTATTGAGTGGCTGAAAGTAAAAATAGGCTTAGCTTAAATGCAAGAAGGGTTTGACTTGGGGAATTATTTAGTTCCACCTTCTCTCTGTGTACTCCCTTTAACCAGTTATAATGATGGAGCTCTTTTGACAGACATTGGATGATAATTTAGCTAAATGAAAACACAAAAAGAGGGTATGGATATTGCTTCTATCTACTTTGTACTTTGAAGACAACCCCAAACTCGCCACCTACTAATAACTGTAATTCTCTTGTTAAATTAAACAACTGTACTACAAATACAGACAAATCAAATTAACTTTACTTTTCTAAGGAACCAGTGAGTCATGAGTCATTACAATACTCCTCGCCTTTTTTGTTATAGTGGAAAAAGATAAAAGCACAGCACATCAAGTGGCTATCTAAAACTACTGTCCTGTCTTCTAACCCTTAAAACACACCCATATTAACTTTAAATTATGTCTCTGCCAAAATGTATAACAAAAACATTCACCCATCTCATTAATTCTGTGACTCTGTCAGCAATAGTCTGAACTTTTTTTAAAAATTTATTTTATTATAGTTGATTTACAATGTTAATTTTTGCTGTACAGCAAAGTGCTTCTGTTATACATATATATGTATATATATATGTATATGTGTGTGTGTGTATATATATATATACACACACACACACATTCTTTTTCATATTCTTTTCCATTATGGTTTATCACAGGATATTGAATATAGTTCCCTGTGCTATGTAGTAGGACCTCGTTGTTTATCCATCCTATAAATAACAGTTTGCATCTGCTAATCCCAAACTCCCAGTCCATCCCTCCCCCAACTCCTCCCTTCCCCTTGGCAACTACAAGTCTGATCTCTATGTCTGTGAGTCTGTTTCGTAGATAAGTTCATTTGCATCATATTTTAGATTCCACAGATAAATGATACCATATGGTATTTGTCTGTCTCTTTCTGAAGGGCCTGAGCTTTTATATCATGCCTGAGGCAGGCTTAGGCTCTAGGACGCTGAGTCAGTAGTAACACTTCTGAATGGTCACAAGTTGGTCCACTTCACTAAATGATGTTAAAGACCCAAGTCTCCTGTTTACATGCTTGGACACACCTTTGACTATAATGGAAATGAGAGTTCCCCTTCTGTAGGCTCTTGAGGCCACCTTATTACAATATGCAATTGTAACTGGAACCTGCCTGATGAGCTTAAGTCTTGTACCGCTTCCTGGCAGAGTTCTTCTTCTCCCTCCGGGGGAGTCAGAAAAGCAGCAACATCTCCACCCTGGACAGAACTCACAATGGTACCCAAAGGCTGAGCCATCTGCCAAGCCTTGGGTCTCTGTTGGGCCAGGCCTGCTGGACTGCTTGCTGTTGGAGCCTGGCAGAGAGGTGTGTCTACTCCATGGTCACAGACAATGACCATGCAGGAACGCACCATTTGTGGTCGGCAGAACATAGGCTGCAATATTCAGTCTCAAGAAATATTTCCACAGACTCTTAGTTTTTCATCCTCATGTAGCCAGCCCTAAAACATCATCAAAGTAACAGTCACTGGTAAGGCCTATCTGGCTCCTTGTAGACTTGTTGATCCAGTAGCTTCTGTTGGAGCTGCTCAAAGTGCCCTTTCTTTATGACTCCAGCTTTGGACATGGGGACAGGTGCCGTACAGCACCTTGACTAGGCTTAGTCTGGCCTGCCCTTGCCATTTCTTGCTGGCTCCTGATGTGCTGCCTGCCCTCTGTGGTTCATTTTCCTTAATAAACCTGGATCCTTAACTGTGTGATGGCCTCAGGACACCACTCAGTGTTGGCAATTAATGTGGGCCTGTTGTCTGCTAAACTCTCCTCAGTAATTTCATTTGGCCCCAGTTATCATCCAGGCTGTTAACAGATCACCCCTTCCTGGAGAGACTGTTTCCACTCAGCCATGAGCTTCATTATTTATATTTTTCTTAAATAATACAATCATCATCCTAGTTACTATTTTTTTGGACACACCTTTGACTATAATGGAACTGAGAGTTCCCCTTCTGTTCTATTTCCTCCTATACCTCTTCAAGCCCTTAAAACACATCCATATGTTATTTCATCACAGAAGGAATTCTCTGTGACTTCTCTGTATAAAATATTCTGATCCCATCTACACACACTTTTGGGTTTGTTGTTTTCAAGTTCTGGATTGTGTTTCTACTGGGACTGCTTCCTGAGATCCCTTTTTAGAAGTATAAGAGCATCTTTCTAATGACCTTTTAAGTCTAACTGGCTCGACTTGCCATGGACCAGTCTGAATTTGAATGCCTTCAGGTAAAATCTTTACATGCTCAAAATGCTCCTAATAATTTCCTATATTCTTTTATCTGGCCAACTTTGTTAATTTATATAAACTAGCTAAATATCTATCCTGTAACCAGTTCCAGTCCTGGGAACAGCTGCCCAACCATCTAAGTTGCCCTTTGTCCCTCCCTACCTACCCTTTGTCCTTCTGACAGAGTCCTTATCATCTAATGGAAACAGTATCCTTAACTCTTTGTCCAATGTGCTAGTCCTTCTTTAAGACCTATCTTAAGTGAGAAATTTCCCTCCAATGAGACTCCACTACCCTAATGATTCTACCATCCCATATATTGCAGGTCTCTGATCATTAAATTTGATCTCCTATTAAATCACTCTCCATTTTGAGTCGTAATATCAAGTCTGGGAGAATATGAGTTAAATCTTTTTCTCTGTTTTTAAATTAAAAATACTAAAAGAGGACTTCCCTGGTGGCACAGTGGTTGAGAGTCTGCCTGCCGATGCAGGGGACATGGGTTCGTGCCCCAGTCCGGGAAGATCCCACATGCCGCGGAGCGGCTGGGCCCGTGAGCCATGGCCGCTCAGCCTGCACGCAACGGGAGAGCCACAACAGTGAGAGGCCCGCGTACCGCAAAAAAATAATAAATAAATACTAAAAGAACTAAAAATAGTTGAGCCTCAATGTTTCACGTACTGGCTTGCTGTACAATTCTTCATTTCTAGTTTCCAGAGAAAACAATTTCCCAACCTTTGCTTTATCTACCTTTTGCAGTTATGTATAAGGACATGTAGACTTACTCACCTTAAACACTCCTAACAACAGTTCTATCTCACCTTCCCAATAGGCCCTGTTGCCCCACACACTCACACAAATTACTTGCACAGTATTATAAATGAGTCTGTATATGCTTTTCAGGAAATTTTTTCATATTTGAAATAACAACTTTGTTAAAGTAGCTAAAGTCAAATAGTTTTTGCTAACAGAGTTTTACCAAAACATGGATTAAAAATGTAAGATAATTGCACAAAATGTACCACTTTTGCAAAGAGTTACTTAGTTTGCTGGGAGCAGTAGCTAGGAGGCTAAGTTTTAGAATTACTTTTCTACTCTTGGGCAAATAGATCAATCACTTATAAAAGTTGATCTTCAGTTGTAAATGGAAGCGATGACCTCTTTTATAGAGTTTAAAAGACCTGGTGGCTTTTGTTGGAATGCACAGAATCTACATAAACACCTATATGTTTTTGTTTTTTAACTGTATAGGAAATTAATGTGTTGACAGTCGCATTGGTCAACCAAGACCGAGAGAACAATATTGAGAAAAGAAGCCAAGGCTTAAAATCAGAGAAAGAAGCTCTGCTAATCGGTAAGGAAATTCTGTTTTCCTCATCTGTTCTCTCACAGGTAATAATTCACTTAAACAATATTTAAGTAATTCACCTCCAACTTGTTAATGATTTAAAAGCTTTGTCAGAGGTAGGATTAACTTCATCGAGATTGTATTACACACATTTCAAATTAGGGGCATACAAGCCAGTGGTGACTTTGCTCTTCTGTAACTATGTATATTCGTTGGTTTTCCAACATAAAACTGAGTACAAAGAAAACAGATTAACTTGCATTTCACATGTTATAAATCTGAATTTCAAAATGTGGACACAGCTGGATGCCAGGTTGGGTTCAGTGCAAAAGTCCCACACCAAGCCAGATCCCCAGGCTCAGGAGCGGCCACGTCCTGAGGTCAGTCCCAAGGCCAAACCTGAAATGCTGATGATACAGGGACATCTAGACTACAGTGCTAGGCCAATCTAGAACAGTCTAACCAGGCTTCCCTGCCCAAGTCTGGACTCATTTATCCAAGATAAATAAGACGGAGCTGGCCACTAAGGAAGGGGAAAGAAGAAGCAAGGAAGTTGCTGTTCACCTAAACATATTCAGTTGCCCCACAAAATATATCTAAGTTGGCTTTTTCTTTGTCAGGACCTGAGACAGCTCTAAATATTCTCTCTTTTCTTATTTATTTATTTGTTATTGAAGTATAGTTGAATTACAATGTTGTGTTAATTACTGCTGTACAGAAAAGTGACTCAGTTATACATATATGTATACATTCTTTTCCATATTCTTTTCCATTATGGTTTGTCATGAGATATTGAATATAGTCCCCTGTGCTGTACAGTAGAACCTTGTCGTTTATCCATCCTGTGTATACCACTTTGCATCTGCTAACCCCAAACTCCCAATCCAACCCTGTCCCCACTTGATAGTGATCAGCGTATACAAAAGCAGTACTTAGTCTCATAAGGAAGTCTTCTCAATGGGGCTGTGGTGGTACCGTGCCTGGGACCCCACCTTCGAAGCCTGTATATTTAAAGCTGTCTCCAGAGTTTTCAAATCCAGAGAAGGAGAAGCCACCAGCTTCACTCCCTGATGCACAGCATTGATTCAAGCTACACCTTGGCACTGACCCCAGTGTGAGCTTCCAAGTTTAGCCTGGCTCCTCTATGGCCTGATTAAGAGTGAGGAACGAGGCTGTTGTACACATGAGACAAACTGTTCTCCTGTAGTTCGTTATCTGGCAGAAGTACCGCCTGGTTGCACTTTCTAAATACTGCAGGCACTCACCTCAGAATGCCAGGTACATCAGGTCCTGTAGAAGCTGGCCCAGGAGGAATTCAATTCAAAAGATAGTCCCAACTTCATCCATCATCTATAGATTTTTCAACTACAAGGTTATTGAATATGACATCAACTTAGAGCTACTCCAAGGAAAACCAATTATTGTTTTTCTCTGTGATGATACACAGCTGTGATAACGTGCCGTGCACGAATTTCATAAGACATGCTGATGTGCTGTCAGTTCCAGGAACCCAAAATGAACCTGTATGTAGTTAGCAACTGGATTTGTCTTCTATTGGAAAATGTGTCAAACTCTGACAACTGTTTCTCTTTCGCTCAGTGTGACAAAGTTGTGATTTCCCCCATGATACTTTCAGGGTATGAACAGAGCACATAACTAGTGATCAGCAGTAAACTCTCCCTCTTTAAGTCTGAATAATATAGACCACTTGATGGTAAAAAAATGGAAATGGGCATCCATTTTCTTTATTTCCTTCCTCTCACGATAGACTGCTTCTCCTTTTATGTTCTACTTGGAGAACATAGTTCATTTACAATATCTGCTGAGTAGTTACTGTATATATAGATAGATGGATAGATTATATATATACACACACACAGTATTTATGTTATTTTACATATATAAATTTATTTTACAGTATTTATATTATATATAAATTACTATAGGTGTAGACACGCACACACATACACATATACACACACACACACACACAGGTCTTCCTCAATTTATGATGGGGTTACATGCCGATAAACCCATCATAAGTTTAAAATATGTAAGTCAAAAATGCATTTAGGGCTTCCCTCGTGGCGCAGTGGTTGAGAGTCTGCCTGCCGAGTCAGGGGACGCGGGTTCGTGCCCCGGTCCGGGAAGATCCCACATGCCGCAGAGCAGCTGGGCCCGTGAGCCATGGCCGCTGAGCCTGCGCGTCCGGAGCCTGTGCTCTGCAACGGGAGAGGCCACAGCAGTGAGAGGCCTGTGTACCGCAAAAAAAAAAAAAAAAAAAAAATGTATTTAATACACCTAACCTACCAAACATCATAGCTTAGCCCAGCCTACCTTAAACATGCTCAGAATACTTATTAGCTAACAGATGGGCAACATCTAACACAAAGCCTGTTTTATAATAAAGTGCTGAATATCTCATGTAATTTATTAACTACCCTCCTGAAAGTTAAAAACAGAATTGGTTGTGTGGGTCCAGAATGGTGTGTCAGTTGTTCACCCTCATGATCGTGTTGCTATAACTGGGAGCTTTGTCTCAATACCGCTGTCCAGCATCAGAATATGATAGTGCATGTCACTAGGTGGGGAAAAGATCAAAATTCAAAATTTGAACTGTGGTTTCTACTAAATGTGTACTGCTCTCGCACCATCATAAAGTCAAAAAAATCGTTAAGTTGAACCATTGTAAGTTGGGGACCATGAGTATACACACACACAACACAAACATTTTTTTTCAATCAGCCACCTCAAAAGTTTAAAAGCAATATGCTTTACAGACTGTAGGTTAATGGGAGTAAATACGAGGGTTACGTTTATAACATGTCAACTCTGCTGAGGTCTCTAATATTAGAAAAAACTCAAAAATTGGTAAATTCAACTGTGTTTGGAATTAAAAATTTAGTAAGTCGGGATCTTCAATAAAAATTAGGTACAACCAACTCCAAATTTTCCAGGCCTTTTCTCTCACTTTTGGTCTCTTAAACTGGTCCCTCATATTAGCATTTGAAGTTCAGCATTGAACGAAACAAAAACAGCATGTGACACTCAATTTGAATGAATATATGAGACTGTTTAAGTCTAAGGTTTGGTTAAATTTAGGAGTTTAATTTTCCCTCCATTTCTCCATTACCTCTCCACCACAATATCTTATTTTACTCTGTTTAATGGAAGTTTTATTACAGATGTGACTTCCTGCCCAAACCCTACCCCTACATTCCTAGGTACTTACACTGTTTTGTAGTCAAAGAGAGAGTAATCATCCAAAAGAATGCCAGGGTAGAGAAGAGTTTCCAAGACTGGCTAAATGGATCTTGCCAAAGGGTGCAGTTGTCCCTGGCATTAAATGTGCCTGTCTGCTAATTGAGTTTGGCCGTTCATGTTTTGTAGAAATCTAAATGTTGGGACCATAAAGACCTCTCCTGCAGCTTCTGGAATCCAGATAAGGACTGTGATAGAGATGGAATGACAGAATATGGGTCCAAAACTGCTCTGGACCAGGCTAGAGAGAGAAAGGAGTTTCTGGTGCCGGGGCTACTCTTTTCTGAAGCATACTTGTGGGGAGAATGATTCTGGGAGCCCCCTGGACTTCTGATACATCTGGAGGGGTCAGGAATACTCTGCAATTTCCCTGGAATCTCCCCTTGGAATAATTAAACCCATATATAGGATATAGTAGGCCTGCTCTAAGTCACTCTAAAAGGCTAGGAGCACAGCAGAAAATCTCCCTTGTATTGGAAATGCTTATTGGCAAAATCTTCAGCACGTGTAGATGCCTATATATGTGCTATACGCGAATATATTCAGGTAACACCCTCTTGGGACACACAGATGGTATATAAAAAATGCACAGTGGCACAAATCTTGATTGCCTGGAAGAGAAAAGGGGAGTGAAAGATAAGCTATTCAAATGGATTTCATCTACAGAAAACATAAAACTGAGGCTAGAGCTTCCTAAATAATGAGCAATCCTAGTTATTTGTGACATTAATTTATCTGGGCAAAAGAGTATATTCTTTCCAGAGATTCTCACGACCATTTTATAAAATTGGTGGCTTTTTTTTTTTTTTTTTTTTTTTTTGCGGTACGCAGGCCTCTCACTGTTGTGGCCTCTCCCGTTGTGGAGCACACGCTCCGGACGCGCAGGCTCAGCGGCCATGGCTCACGGGCCCAGCTGCTCCGCAGCATGTGGGATCTTCCCGGACCGGGGCATGAACCCGTGTCCCCTGCATCAGCAGGCGGACTCTCAACCACTGCGCCACCTGGGAAGCCCCAAAATTGGTGTCTTTAAGACATATAAATTATATATACATTACAGAAGATCAATGGAATTTCATCAGTAACACTACTTGGAGCTTTGCAGATTTCGATCCTGAGTCCCTTGGGAGATCCACCATTCTATCAAACTTTCTGCTTGACAATGAACGGGCATCGAGTGCTATGTTCCAACTCAACTAAAGTAGCTAGGCCCTTAGGAAGCACTTCATTATTGATTGCTAGATTATTTATTATGCAATCAATCCTTGTGAAGACAGGTTGGCATATAATTGAACCTAAAAGAATTACATTTTTATGGGAGTTTTGGAGGGTAGCATTTTATATCTCAAAACTGTATGGTAACCATGAGGTCAGCTTGACATTGCCTAGTGTCTATGCCAGAGCTCCTGGTTCCTTTCACATGTGCCCTGCATGTTGGATTTGGCATGCGTTGAACTTGTGTGGGAGAGGATGAGTCGATACTTCTGGTTTAGGACCAAAGCTTTGGAGCTGTGTTTGGTTGGAAACCCCTGGCTATTGTTAGGAAGGAGAATGGATCAAAATTTTTTGACAGGCAAACAGCTCTGAGGAGATGTTGACAGTCTAACCCTGGGTCTGTATCACTCCATCTTCTCTTGCTTTTAAATTAATTCCAACACAACACATTTCCAGTCCCAGCAACCCTGTCAATGCTGGTGATCATTGTAAATCCCATCCAGATATAGTCAAAACCTTCTCAACAACTCTGTTTATAAAGTTGCTGTTCCAAATGCCCCCAGACCCCTGAGAACCATCCTCACATTCTTAAGGATCAGGCAAGCTTCTTCACATACCATCATGACTCTTCTGCGGATCAGGACATACATATTATGGGTAACCAAGGTGACTGTTCCCATCAAGCCCCTCCCCTCCTACCACCACCACCATTTCCATCACTCTCACCATTTAACCCATCTCCTCACAGCCAGCCTATATCTGAATTGGAATGTCCCCCCTTATACATGGGTATTAGGAAGCAGATGAAGGAAATGTAGAGAAAAACACTTAAAGAAGGTTGAGTGGCGACTTTTTGGTGTTTTCAGTGAATAGCGTTGAGGCTATATTTAGGCTGCACCTGAGAAAAGTAGTCTGGGGAGTGTGTTCTTGTCTGAAAGCTACTGACCATAAAGAATGAGTCATTGACCTAAATCTTGTTTCCAAGACACAAATGTCCATATCAGTAAATCAACAAACATTTTTCAAGAGCCTACTCTAAAAATTACCAGCCTTCATTGTGGAAAAGAATCATGTAGGCAGCCTGTTTAAAAGACAGAAGCTTTGTCCACACACACAGAGATTCTGTTTATTGTAAAACTAACATCCAAGGTGATACTGAAGCAGTCAGCTCTGGGACTGTGTTTTGGGAGCTAGTGGCCTGCCATGTACCAAGACGTATCTTAGCGGACGGTGGTGATAAGGTGATCTCTTCCCTCAAGAATTTTATAGACTAGTGAGAAAGAAAGTAGTTAATGACCATGAAACTAAAATCAGAAATACAGAGAAGGAGCTATTTCTGCTGCAGATGCCTTGTGGGAAGAAAGGACAGTTGAGGGAGCCCTAAAGGATGAATAGAGTTTCCTCTGGTTAGATGGGGAGTTGTCAAGGCCATTTCAGATACAAGGAACAATTTACTGAAAGGCCGAAATACAGTCTCAGGAGTTTAGTTAAAATAAGACAGAAAGATAGATATTTTTTTAAAAAACTAAAATAACTGTACAAGATCAGGTATTATAATCTCCAAATAAGTAGAAAAAACTGCTTTTTGGAAAATTAAAGGTTTTTAGAATCCCAAGGCACTTAGAAACATCAGACCAAACCACAAGTATTTGATCAGTCTTCTGCTACCCACTCCCAGTCTTGTCTCTCTCCACTTCTCATAAATGCTTTGTCACTCTGCAGCCACCCACAGACAACTGTCCCCTAGTGGCTTAGTGGGAGACCCAGATTTCACATAACCCCTCCCTGATGGCTCTCCAGACTTCTGGTCAGTCCTCTGTAGGTTTCCAGCAAATATGACTGTGTCCAGAGACATCTCTTCCTCTGCAGAGCTGAGATTCCTGGAAACAGATCCAAAAGAATCTTGCTGTGATTTATGTCAGAGTGTTCTGCCTGTGTTTTCCTCTAGGAGTTTTATAGTAACCAGTCTTACAGTTAGTCTTTAACCCATTTTAAGTTTATTTTTGTGTATGGTGTTGGAGAATGTTCTAATTTCATTAACGTGTCGATGTCCAGCTTTCCCAGCACCACTTGTTAAAGAGACTGTCTTTTCTCCACTGTATATTCTTGCCTCCTTTGTCATAGATTAATTGGCCATAAGTGTGTGGAGTAATTTACTTCTGAGCTTTCTATCCTGTTCCATTGATCTGTGTATCTGTTTTTGTGCCAGTATCAATACAATTTTAAGAATAAGAGTCCATAAGAGAAAAAGAAATCTGTATATTATGTTGAGATATGTTCCCTCTGTGCCCACTTTCAGGAGAGTTTTTATCCTAAATGGATGTTGAATTTTATCAAAAGCTTTTTCTGCATCTATTGAGATGACCATATGGTTTGTAGTTTTCAGTTTGTTAATGTGGTGCATCACATTGATTGATTTGCGGATACTGGAGAATCCTTGCGTCCCTGGGATAAATCCCACTTGATTCTGGTGTATGATCCTTTTAATGTGCTGTTAGAGTTGATTTAGTGGTATTTTGTTGAGGACTTCTATATCTATGTTCATCAGTGATACTGGCCTGCAGTTTTCTTTTTTTTGTAAAATATCTTTGTGTGGTTTTGTTATCAGGGTGATAGTGATAGTGACTTCACAGAATGAGTACAGAAGTGTTCCTTCCTCTTCAAATTTTTGTAATAGTTTCAGAAGGACAGCTGTTAACTCTTCTCTAAATGTTTGGTAGAATTCACCTGTGAAGCCATCTGGTCCTGGACTTTTGTTTGTTGGAAGTTTTTAAATTATTGATTCAATTTCAGTACTGGTAATTGGTCTGTTCATATTTTCTGTTTCTTCCTGGTTCAGTCTTGGGAAGTTGTACCTTTCTAAGAACTTGTCCATTTCTTCTAGGTTGTCCATTTTATTGGTGTATAGTTGCTCATACCAGTCTCTTATGATTCTCTGTATCTCTGTGGTGTCAGTTGTCACTTCTCCTTTTTCATTTCTGATTTTATTGACTTGCGCCCTCTCTCTTTTTTTCTTGGTGAGTCTGGCTAAAGGTTTATCAATTTTGTTTATCTTTACAAAGAACCAGCTTTTTGTTTCATTGATCTTTTCTATTTTTTTCTAAGTCTCTATTTCATTTATTTCTACTCTGATCTTTATGATTTCTTTCCTTCTACTAATGCTGGGTTTTGTTTGTTCTTCTTGCTCTAATTGCTTTAGGTGTAAGGTTAGGTTGTTTATTTGAGATTTTTCTTATTTCCTGATGTAAGCTTATCTTGCTATAAACTTCCCTCTTAGAACTGCTTTTGCTGTGTCCCATAGGTTTTGGATCGTGGTGTTTTCGTTGTCATTTGTCTCTAGGTATATTTCTATTTCCTCTTTGATTTCTTCAGTGATCCATTGGTTGTTGCAAACACTTCTAATTGGTTTCCCAGTTTCCCTTTTGTCTGTTCACCATACAGCAGCTTGAATGAAAATTTGAAAACATAATTCAGCTCATATCATGCCCCTGCTTAGAACCCTTCCATTGGTTTCCTGCTATGTTTAGAGCTTAATCCAACCCCGTTAAACTGGGACCCTATGTGATCTGGCTCCCCACCTACCTCTAAACACATGCTGCACCACTCTGAAGCCAAGTTTGTTCCTGCCACCCCATTTCCACCTCAGGTCCTTTGCACTCGCTGGTGCCTGTACCTGAGTCACCTTCCCCCAGGCTCTCTGTGGCCGACTCCTCTTCATCTGACACACGGACAAATTCACCTTCCTTGACCTCCTATAAAGCAGCCCTCCACCAAGCTTGAGGATACTCCCCACTCCTGTCCTATTACCTGTTTTGTTTTCTGCAATATGCCCACCACTCTCTGAAAATATATATATATATTTTTTTTTTTTTTTTGTGGTACACGGGCCTCTCACTGTTACGGCCTCTCCCGTTGCGGAGCACAGGCTCTGGACGCGCAGGCTCAGCGGCCATGGCTCACGGGCCCAGCCCCTCCACGGCATGTGGGATCCTCCCGGACCGGGGCACGAACCCATGTCCCCTGCATCGGCAGGCGGACTCTCAACCACTGCACCACCAGGGAAGCCCTGAAAATATCTCTTTTTAATCTTTGCATTTATCGTCTGTGTTGCTTGCCTAGAATATAAGTTCTCCAAGAGCAGGCACCTTGTCTGTCTGGGCAATGCCGTGTCCCTAGGACCTTGGCATCTAATTGCTGCTAAGGAAATGAATCAGTAAAAATCTAGTACTACTTGGTTAATTTAAATGTCACTCCCTTGGTCTTGGTGACATCTAAAAATGAGAAAAAACTAGATGATGTTGATGGGAAAAGCTCAAAATGCCTTTATGTGCTTGTTTAAATGGGCCTTCCTAATGAGGGATTTGCCACATGCTGTCTGGAGCTGGTCTGTGTGTCTTTCTAAAATAGTGTTTCAGGCCCTGAACTGTGCAGGAAACTCAAGAGTACTGACAGCCTCCTCTATTCCTTCTTTATTTTCTTAAATTAGCTACTTACAGTTGTATTTTCCACTGTTGGGAAACGCATTCTTCAATGTGGAGACCTCGCTTCTCCATGGACCCAGCCAAGACCACTTCTTGAGTCATCCCTTTGGAGACCCACCAGTCCAGTAATGGCTGAGTTCTCCACCCTCAGTTCCTAGTGTCCCTTTTACCCGGCCTTTACAGTGTTTATGGTCTTCCAGAGAACCATAAATAGTTTCCAATTCTGGGTTTATAGCATTTTTCATTGGATTTTGAGTTACAACTATCCTTTTTTTTTTTTCTTCCCCATTCTCAGGAAATATCCCAGTTCCTTTAAAGGAGCTTTAAGAGGCTTTAGTTCGTTTAGGAAGCTTCCCCGAAGTGAATCTGATCCAGAGCGAGGGCCTAGAAACTACATTTTCTCAGACGCCATGACTGATTCTTCTGTGATGCCACTGGCATGGGCAGGATCAAGCGGGGGAGGAGGGGTGCAGTACTTGGGGGATAATGACTAAGGGTTCCCATTTCCACTGCATCTCTAGCGATACTGAAGAACTTGGTTGCCATCCAGAGGAAAAGCTTGGAAAACCTTTATTTAACTACCTGCTTTGACCCCACATGTCTTTAGTGGCAATTGCTAAACTTTTATAAAGAAAAGCTAATGGCTTGTTAATATCAGCTACCACTAAGATGGTTCTAAATACTCTCCTAGGGAAAAATACTCATGTCTGGATTAGGATTTCTAATCTAATTTTAGAAAGATATATAGAAATCACATGTGCATTTTCCCCTTAGCTTTATGAGCAAAACAGTTTCAATAAAAAGTTTCCATGCCCAAAATATCCAAGTTACTCTGTCCTGAATTCATAACAGGATGAACAGGATGAGTTAAGGGCAGGAATCACTGATGAGTAATTCCTCGAAGTTACCTGGTATTTGAAATAGTACTACATCCTTGGTTAGTACTGGTAGCAATTTTTAAGGTTCTTATTTCTCCTGATTTGTCAATAATAGAACAGTAGAAATTTTAAAGAAGTACACTGGCCATTCTCAGTTCTAGAGGATAAATTCATTCAACATACATTTGTTGTAACTGTATACTATATTCCTGCTACTGAACCAGAACACACAAATACTGTCTAAGGGCAGAGTTCCTTGGGGTTACAGACCCAAGATTAGGGCTGTGGGACAGTAAACGGTGAGGGAGGCCATCATCACAGAGGCAAGAAAAGCGGCCACTCCAGGTCCTCCCACTTCTGGTATCCCTGAATTTCCTCCTTCATCTTCTTAGGTCGTCTGGGCTTCCCTGGTGGCGCAGCGGTTGAGAGTCCGCCTGCCGATGCAGGGAACACGGGTTCGTGCCCCGGTCCGGGAAGATCCCACATGCCGCGGAGCAGCTGGGCCCGTGAGCCATGGCCACTGAGCCTGCGCGTCCGGAGCCTGTGCCCCGCAACAGGAGAGGCCACAGCAGTGAGAGGCCCGCGTACCACAAAAAAAAAAAAGAAGAGTTGTCAGCCACTCCCCCATAGCCCCCACCCCCATCCTCTTCTGAACCATCCTGTTCATTCTATTGGAGGCATTTAACTAACTTCATGTCACACTCCCAAGGGCATTTATAGGAGAGGCTGCAGGTTATCCAGGAGATGTTGAGGATTCTTTGTCCTGTAGGGATATTAACATAAAAAATGTTTTTCTGTATTTGCTGGAGCCCTTGGGATACTTGTAAGGCTGCTGTAGCCCATCTACCTTCTGAGATACCCCCTTGTCCCATGGGAAGCTCACACATTCTTGTCACCCAAAGGCTACAGCATCCCACCGCCTCCCCTGTGCTCGGCTGGGCACAAAGCCAGATTAGTCAGTCTGCTGCCTAAGCGGAAGTCCAGCCAAGGAAAGGACTGTGCTTCGCTGACTTGTAGGGCCCCTCCAGTCTCTACAAGCCACTCTCTTGAGGCGCCTCCTCCCCTCCCTGGGAGCATCGCATTTAAGAGAAGAGAAAAGCTTCTCACTAGGAACACCCTTGCCTTCTCACAAAGCCAGCCAGCACTGACCACTCCTTCTCCCTTCCCCGTCCTCCTCCTTTCCTCCTTGTAGGGGGCAGGGGTCTGCCTACCACTTGTTGGAGGCTGTCTGTGGAAAGCAGTAGACACAGTACCACTTGTCCTCAGCCTGGGACAGCAGGGAAAGCCCCACTCACCATCCTGAAATAGAAGCAGTTCCCCTTGGGACTTCCCTGGCGGTCCAGTGGTTAGGACTCGGTGCTTTCACTCCTGAGGGCCCAGGTACAATCCCTGGTCGGGGAACTGGGATCCCACAAGCCGCGCAGCATGGCGAGGCCAAAAAAAACCCAAAAAAATCAATTCCCTATAAGAATTCTGCCCCCTCTCTCCCACTTAAGGAATGCACATGGAAATGTTATTTTTTTTAATACTTCTGTTCTAATTTATTTTCTAAGTAAATCATTCATGAGATTCTATACTTTAACTCTTGGTAATGCAGTTACTTATAGTGCCACCTCGCGAGATTTGAGAATTTCAGACACAGGGAAGTAGTTGCCAGGTCCATACAGTTAAAACATAAATTAACAAAGTGGTAGGAGGGGGACAAAACAATCCCACTTACGTATATTAAAAATGGCTGTTTGCCACTTAAGGAGATTAAAACTACCATTGTTACCTTCTATCATCACCATTATTTCATAAGAGAAGGACATTTTAACAAAAAACAAAGAACATAATCTCAGAATAAAACAGTAGTTCTTTATATTTCAGGGAAAAGGTCAATCTCTGAAGACTGAGGTTCTGGCTTTATGGAGAAACGTATCTAATCGTCTCTATGTTCCTCATTTCACTGTCCACCAAGAAAACCCACATAAAAGCAGTGTTCTGAGGATAGGTCTTGAAAGTACTTGTGTAGACTCTTTGGTTCTCTGTTCTCAGCCTAAGGATAAACTGAGAACTTTTCTTTAAAAACTGACACTCATCCAGAGCATCCCAAGCATCACACAGGAGATCAGGGGGCCACGGGACCCTATCCCAGGTCGATCCAAGGCCACCCTGCAATTCATAGCATGACTTAATGCAGAACGATGTGCTCGGCCTATGCTTGCCCTGACTGCATTTCATACAAGTGTGGGTCTTCCCTCTGACCTTTGGCTTTTGAGCACCAAAGCATCACAATAAACAGAACGTTGAGGCCTTATCCTCAAATTTGATTCATCTCAAGGCCTGTTTCAAAGAGAAGCCAAAAATGTGAGTCTGAACACAGTTTCTTAACAAATAGGAGCATACAGCCTATGGAGTTGATGTCCTCATTTTCACCATTTTGATTTTGGTTACAAGAGCAGGGAGGGTAGGAGGGTAATGCTTTTTCGTCAACCCTGACACTACTGTTCAGCTTTTCATTTGTCAGTACAGTGTTGACAGCTGAATTTCACGATGGAAAAGCCCTCTGATTTATAATCAGACTCCAGCCAAACCGTCCATTCCTGGGCCTTTTAAAATGATCTTGTAAATTACAGCAGCGAGAAGGAGAGAGCAGGCTAGCTCCCTTAAAACAACAGCAAGGGGCTTCCCTGGTGGCGCAGTGGTTGGGAGTCCGCCTGCCGATGCAGGGGACACGGGTTCGTGCCCCGGTCCGGGAAGATCCCACATGCCACGGAGCGGCTGGGCCCGTGAGCCATGGCCGCTGAGCTTCTGCACGTCCGGAGCCTGTGCTCCGCAACGGGAGAGGCCACAACAGTGAGAGGCCCGCGTACAGCCAAAAAAACACAACAGCAAGATCCAGGGGGAAACAGCAAAGGATTTGTGCTTCAGTGGCAGTGAGGGGAAATATGGATTAAATACTCTTTGTAACTAGCAGCTGTAATTACCAGGGGAATTTGACACAGCTGTAGGAGCCGTTTTCATACTGCAGAGTCTAGTGAGGGAAAGAAAAGGGATCATTTTATCCTTCCAATAACTACAATTTTTTATTGGCAAATCAAGCGTAGAATTAATTGGTAGTTGAAATGCTTCCAGGAGTCTTTGTTTAGAAATACCTTCATTCATCACTGTGTTTTCTCAGAGTCTCGCTTTCCAGCTACTGTCGTTCCAGGAGACAGTGTTCTGTTGGCCACGTTACCATTACCGTCTTCAAAATGTGCAGTTATTGAATACTTGCCGAGAGCTTTTAGAAATGGCAAGACCACGACTCAGCCTGACAAAACTGTCACTGGGGTCAGATGACATTATTCGCCTGAGACTTTTATTTGCCTCTCAATAATGTCCAGTGTTTTGTCTTTTTAATTCAGGCATCATATCAACGTTTCTTCACGTCCACCCTTTTGGAGCCAATATAGAATATCTCTGGTCATACATGCAGCAGCTGGACTCCAAGGTAAGTCCTTTTTCTCAACTTGCATTGCTAAAATGTAGCATGTTGATTGCTGGCTGCAGGTCGAAGCTGCGTGAGCTGCGTTAGGGATATAATGGTGTATGGAGGTTTATCTGTACTTCTTCACAAGAACTCAGTTTCTGGCAGAGAGTTGTCTTCTTTTCACTTGCTTTTGTCTTTGTAGAAAGAAAAGCAGTCATCGAAAATAACAATTACTTTCAGCACATGCCAAATTACTTTGAAAAGCATATGAGGGGGGCTTTCCTGGTGGCGCAGTGGTTGACAATCCGCCTGCCGATGCAGGGGACGCGGGTTCATGCCCCGGTCCGGGAGGATCCCACATGCCACAGAGCAGCTGGGCCCGTGAGCCATGGCCGCTGAGCCTGCGCGTCCGGAGCCTGTGCTCCGCAACGGGAGAGGCCACAGCAGTGAGAGGCCCAAGTACCGCAAAAAAAAAAAAAAAAAAAAAAGCATATGAGGGATTTAAAAGTGCAGGTTGGCCTGAAAGTTCCCACAACAAGGGAGAAATCATGTCAGGGTGACTGATGGGGCATTATCCTTAGACCATATTCTCACAGGATTCTATGTTAAGGGCTCCACACAGTAGAGGAAAAATCACCTCAAATAACATAAAAATCTGATATGACTCTCAAGAAAACTGTATTAATGGTGGTTTTTTAGCACCATTCTCCAAATGGAAAAAAAAAAAAAAATGACTACAAAAGTTCCTCTCAGCTGTGCTCCTCGAGGGCCACACCCAGGGTCAGGACATCACTCCTCATTTCTGTGAGGCTAGTTTTTCTCCTCTGCAGACCAGCTACCCTCCTAGCCCACTGGAGTGTCTGTGCGCCAAAAGAGAAGAGACAAAAAAGAGCTCAATTTATGTATCAAATTCCAGTGAATAGTGAGAGGGGCTTCTGTGAAAATCAAGTGATGGCATTAACCAGTACTGCCTTGGGGAGTCCTGGAAGGGGACAGAGATGCTAGGCCTGTCACTGGGCAGTTTGCTAAGTGTCCTGCTGAGAAGGAAAATGGAAGCAAGAAGCTCTTCCATAGAGCACAGCAAAGCGCCTGGGATGTGCAGGACCAGGCCCACAGCTCGCTGACCTGAATACACACACATACAGTCATTCTGAATCTTCAGTGGCCAGTATCGATTACACTGCTACACTGTCATCTAATTTTGATTCAGATGATCTTACCAATTCACAATCCCACAACCGCTTGACCTTTCTAATGGGTCTTATACTTCACCTCTGAGAGACGTCCTCTGGAACAAAAAGTGTTTTTCAGTCATAGAGATCCATGCCCTCTTATTCTCCCGCAGCTGGTGACAGGGTAGACCATACAGAGTGAGATGGAAGGAGGAGACTGGAAGAGTCTTTTTTTTTTTTTTTTTTTTTTCTGCGGTACGGGGGCCTCTCACTGTTGTGGCCTCTCCCATTGCGGAGCACAGGCTCCGGACTCACAGGCTCAGCGGCCATGGCTCATGGGCCCAGCCGCTCCGCGGCATGTGGGATCTTCCCGGACCGGGGCACGAACCCGTGTCCCCTGCATCGGCAGGCGGACTCTCAACCACTGCGCCACCAGGGAAGCCCTGGAAGAGTCTTGACGTTCAGAATCATGTCATTGCCTTCCCTGTGGCCTCCCCTCACTTCCATGGGGGAGGGGAGGGTAACAGAAAACGCTCCTGTGAACTCAGATGAAGTGAGGAGGAATGATACGATGTTACTTTGTTGAAAGAAAGCTTTGAAGACCTACTTTGTTTGTTTTTCCTTCTCCAATACACTTCTTCATAATATCACCACTACCTTTGCCTGGAGGATTAAATGAAATGCCACTTGCACCACTGTACTTGGCATAGAATAAGCCCTCAGGAAATGATTCCTATTGTTGCTATTATCCTTCCCTTGTATTGTTGACATTTCTTTCCTTCCCTTTCTGGAAATCCCAAGTGGGAAGCCTTTGTGAAGAAGTAGTGGTTGTTTCAGTATGAGCTGAAGTGGCCAAGGAATCCACTCCTCATTCATCTAAGAATTGTAGGGCTCCTGTCCCCTCTGGCCCATCAGTGCAGGCTGATGATCTGTATGTCTGTGAAATGTGCGTGCACGTGTGAGTTGCATACGTGTGTGTGTGTGTGTGTGCGCGCACATCCAGGTATAATTGATTATTTGATGGGTAGGAGCTCTTGTTCTATTCTTACTCTCAGGACGGTGTCCATCATTCACTTGCTCAGGTGAGATCTGTGTGGTCTCCCTCAGTAAGGAGAGAATTCACACACCTGGTCTCTGGTCCTTAGATGATGGGCCCTTCCTAAAGGGATTCGGTCAAGGGGAATTCCATTTCATCTCAGACTGATACCTTTATTTTATTTTATTTATTTATTTTTTATTATTATTATTTTTTGCGGTACGAGGGCCTCTCACTGCTGCGGCCTCTCCCGTTACGGAACACAGTCTCCGGACGCGCAGGCTCAGCGGCCATGGCTCACGGGCCCAGCCGCTCCGCAGCATGTAGAATCTTCCCGGACCGGGGCATGAACCCGTGTCCCCTGCATCGGCAGGCGGACTCTCAACCACTGCGCCACCAGGGAATCCCTGATACCTTTATTTTAGAAGATAATAAGGAAGGTATTTCCCTCACAGAGGAAATATACAGGGTCTCGGTCTCTCCCAGACAGCCCTTCACCTCCTGGACAGAATGCTCAGTGGAGCTGTCAAATTCTTTCCTCACGCCGAAAATATATCAAAAAGTGTTCTGACTAAATCTCCTGGGTGCCAGGGATTGGACCGAATATTCTTTCTATCCCAGTGAGGCTGAGAGGATACTTAGACTTTTTAATCCAGAGAGCAAATTACTGCTATATACTGGAATTCCATATCCTTGGGGCTTTAAGCAGAAAAAAAAATAATGAGAGGTTTGCCCTCTAAGTATCCACCAGGGCCTTGTACCTGCACCGACTGCCAGAAGGCTCATAATCCTGGAGCTGTCGCCAGACTCCGATGCTGAGGTTCTCCTGCACAGCGGCCTGGGGCACCTGCTCTGGTTAATCAGAAACGAACCGAGTGTCAGGGGGACGCTGCATTAAAGCAGGGGACTCGGCCTGGCCTTCGCAACAGAGGAGGTTTGCTGACTCTGGTGAAACAGCTTTTTAAAACTTCCACTTAGCACAACAGTTTCCTTGAGATCAGACAGCATCACTATTACCACAACTGTTATTAAGATAACATTTAGATTCTGCCTTCCCCTGTGCTGACGGGAAGAAGGAAAGCAGGCTCAGTCCAGCCCGTAACAGAGCTGTTTTTCTTAGGATTTCCCCAAAGGCCACAGCTGGGTGTATGAATGATCAGAAATGGAAGGGGAGACAGGAACTGATATAATTAGGCTGGGCATGTAAATTGCACATGGGTCCCTAAAACTGTGTATCCCCAAACAGGCCATTTTCCAGTTACATACTATTTCCGCTCTTGAGAACGATACTTGCATATTTCTTTTTCTTCTCTGCCTCTTCTAAACCACTCACTCTCATTCGCTCAGCTTTCTTGTATCAGAAATACACGACCAAGTCAGAAAGATGCATTCAGAGGGAGGTAGGGCCGGGGTGGTCAGAGATGGCGGCTTCTTGAAGCTTTGCTGAGTCAAAACTCATGCCTTGGGCACGGGCAGGTAAGCTCTTCCTGTCTCTTTCACACAGGCAACACTATCTTGAAAATGGTTTCTGATCAGTATCTAGAATCTCTCACATCAGCCCAGAGCCGTTCAAGGTCACTCGCTGATCCTAAGCAGCAAGGAAGTCACATTTGAACAGCGGCAGATGAATATTTTCAGTCTTACAGTCAAGAGGAGGGAGACCTCTGCTCTTCCCCCAATTTATATATTGTCTAAGAGATTAAGACCCAGTTCTCCAAGTGTGTCTGGCTCCCGCCTCTACATACCGGCAGCCTCTTCCCAAAACCCACAAAGTGGAAGATTTGATTCTGAAACCAGATGTAATGTGGCCACAGAGACTGGAGTTTTTTAGAAAGAGCTGCCATTTTTGGCATGACACCGTGTCTGGTAACAGGCTTGGGTGCTTGTGTAGTGTTCATTTCCCACCAAAGGGGCAAACCATTGGCATTTGTATACTAGAAGCATACCTCTGAAACACAGGCTTATCTTGTCAGTTCCAAGGAGGTTTAAATCAGCCTTAATTGAAGAGCATTCTTTCCCAGATGACAGCTAGCTAGGCAGTAAGGCTGGAGAAAATGTTCCAAGTAGTGTTTGTAAGATTGCCCACCTGAATAATCTTTAATAGTATGTATATTCTGGTGTTCTCCTAAATAGCCACCTGTCACAGTATGTTAATGAGTGAATGAGTTTTCTGTTGCTTAGACAGGCTATCATGAATGTGTTTTCTAGACATCACAGCACCTCTGGAAAGCATAAAGCATATGAAACTTGGGAGGTGACGAGACTTCCATCTGGCTGCGTGAAGAGTAGAAAGGAAGCTGCTCTTTCACAGCAAGCGAAATTGACAAGGTCACCAGGGACCCAGTGACTGGTTGGCTACGTCACTGCTTTTCACAAACCCAGCACTGTCTAGGGATTAGGCAGAACAGGACGGGGAGTGGCCAGGGCACAAAAGACATCTAAGAAAAGACCCTGCTCTCAAGAAGCTTGTAGTCTAGGGGCTTCCCTGGTGGCGCAGTGGTTGAGAGTCCGCCTGCCGATGCAGGGGACATGGGTTCGTGCCCCGGTCCGGGAAGATCCCACATGCCGCGGAGCAGCTGGGCCCGGGAGCCATGGCAGCTGGGCCTGCGCGTCCGGAGCCTGTGCTCCGCAACAGGAGAGGCCACAACAGTGAGAGGCCCGCGTACTGCAAAAAAAATTAAAAAAAAAAAAAAGCTTGTAGTCAAAATGAGGAAATGGTATATTTATGAACTAACTTGAGAATCAGATGTGAATTAATGAAGTGCTAAACTTGGCAGGCAGATAGATACTGAGTGAAATAGGAATTGGAGAAGGTGAAGTACGTAAGGGCCACGACCACCAGGCGGTGCCCTTAAGTCCGCGTTCATTCTCCTGGTTTGCTCTGGGGCACTTTCGCTGTCCTTGCTGCATGTCTCCCCTTTCTCCTCTTTCTCTCCTTCCTTCCTTCTCTCATCTTCCATCCAGATCCTTCCTTTCCTCCTTCTAATTCCTTCTATTTATCTTCTTCCTTCTTTCCTGTTCTTTGCCTCGTACCTCCTTGCCTTCCTCCCTGTTCCTCTTCCTTCCGGTCCTTTCCTTCTCTTTTCCTAAGTCCTCACTCCTGTTTATCTTCTTTCCTTTTTCCTCTCATACCTCTTCCTCTGTGTCCTTCCTCCCTCCCCACCTACGTTCTGTATCTCTCTCTGCAGATGTTTATTGCAAGGTGTCTGTGTGCTCTGCCCAGGGATATGAGGATGAACAAGATTTAAATGTGCGCTAAAGGCTAACCATCAGTTTATCCTATGGAAGGAAATCTGGTTTTGCAGTTGGCTTCTCTGCCTCTCCAGCCTTGACAAAGCCTACGTCGGTGTCTTTTCAGTCCCCCAAGCAGGAACCGCTCTCCACTTGCCTCCCTTGCCTGACTGATATGGGGCATGGAGCCGACCACCCGCATAAGAATTGATTTATGCCGGCCCGTGTCAATTTATACACGTGCTTAGTGGCCTGGCAAGGAGGCAATGGGCTTGAGCTAGAGTCAGCAAATCAGAAAATAAGTCAAATCACAAATTACCTCAGTGGTATTGCCACCACACAAGCCCCTTGGTTCCACGGAGCCTTTATTCCTTCTCATCTTTCCTTTTCTTTTTAATTAGAGCAAATCAATCCTTTCTAAAAGAATAAATGTTAGAAAATTTTAAGCAAAATAGGAGTGGAGGGAATCCACTGACAACATCAAAGACTAAAAAGACACAGACCACCAGTTTCTTAGAATAAAAGCCAGCTGGGTAAGAGGGTAATAAAAGCATCATGTTCATGAGAGTCCTCCCCAGTTTCTACAGCACCAATACACGGTACATGGGAAAATGAGATTTCATAGTCACGGCACGTTTCTGATCTATATCGTAATGCCACACGGGACTCTCTCAGCCACGTGTATCTGATTCGCCTAATGGTATCCTTGTGAGAGAGCGAATCCGGTGCTGTGAAAGCAGGGCTGGATTCAGCATCAGAAACCCTGCACTGAGTTCTAGCCCCTCCGCTCACCAGCTGGGCCGGCAGCAGCCCTTCCCTGGACCACGGTGTTCCATCTATGACAGACAGGAGCTTAGAGAGGATCCCTGACCTCAGAAGGGATATGGGGAAGGGAATCCTGCACACCTGGTGGGGAAACGGACTCCTCTCACTCTGAGCTCAGCCAGTGAGTGCTGGATGCTTTGTTTACGTGATGACTCCGTGACGCTTTTAGGTCTCAAGACCAATGGTCTTGAAATGATTGGTGGGAAGACAAAGGATATTGTGAAGGCAGTATCACAAGAGCTGACACATTTTTATAAGGAAGAGAAGAAAACAGAATTAAAGGAAATGAAGATATTTGTAAAGTAAAACTTCTTTGGCCATAGGGTAAAACAGAAGGACAAATTGAATTTTCTCTCGACTTTGTCTTGGAGATCCCAAAATGTCACATGTCGTATAGGTTATTTTGTCAGGGTAGGGAAGAGGTTTAGAAACCATCAAACTAACATGAAAGCAGTTTCTCCTTCATTTTTCTTCTCACATGAGATATAAACATCTTTAGGGAAATGCTCTAGAATTTAGCTGAGCGCCTTATTAAGTGGATTTTTTTTTCATCAGCCTCCTTTTATTGGTCCCCGAGTAGAGTTGTCCCTTGGTTTCTGCAGGGGATTGGTTCCAGGAACCCCTGTGACTACCAAAATCCAGAGATGCTCAAGTCCTTTATATAAAATGACTTGGAATTTGCATATAACCTATACATCCTCCCTATACTTTAAATCATCTCCAGATTATTTACAACAATATCTCATCGTGGTTTTGTTGGCATTTCCCTGATGATTAGCGATGTTGAGCACCTTTTCATGTACCTACTGGCCATCAGTATGTCTTCTTTGGAAAATGTCTATTCAGACCCTCTGCCCATTTTTTGATTGGATTATTTGTATTTTTGCTATTGAGCTTATGAGTTCTTTATATAATTTGAATATTTACCCTTTATCAGACATACGCTTTGCAAATATTTTCTCACATTCGGTAGGTTGTCTTTTCATTTTGTGGATGGTTTCCTTTGCTGTACAGAAGCTTTTTATTTTTTTTAAAATGGATATTTTAGATGGGATTTCATTTGAGGGTGACTGCTCCGTAATTGTGACACATCCCTGTCCACATTATTTACATCTTCATGGCAGAATCAGGCTGTTACCTTGTACTACCAACAGCAACTGGGAGTTCACTACTTCTGAGGACACCAATTTTCATGATGCTCATTTCTGGCTAATTGGTTATTCAAACTAAGTAATTATGAGAATTTCAAATCCTAGTTTCACTACTTCTTAGCTGTGTGGCCTTGGACAACTTATTTAACGTCTCTGTAACCTTAGTTTCACTGTCTATAAAATGGATTTTTTTATGGGCTATAATGTGTGTTAAATGACTTAATATATGAAGAGCATTGACAGCAGTATCTGGCACCCAGTAAGTGCTACTAAGTGTTGGTTGCCGATTGTTTTGTACTTAAAAGTGCACAAAAGACCTATTACATTCTTAGTTTGAGATCTTTGCCACAACCTAGTGGACAGGTGAATTTTAAATGGCTTGCCCAAAGACCGGTGCTAATATATGGTAGGGCCAGCACTCAAATCCAAGTCCTGAGAGCATCTGATGAGCTTCTTTCCAATTCCCTTGTCTTGCAAATGAGAAAATACCCAAAGAGATTAAGTGACTTAGGCAAGATGGTGAAGCTGGTTAATGGTCATTCCATGACTGGAATCTGATCTTTTGCCTCTACATTTCTTTCTTCCAGCAAGTGAAAGGTTTAATTGCTTGTTTAATGAACTTTTTGATGAGATAATACACTTAAAGCATGTATGCTGTGCCTGGCCCACAGCGAGGACTCAGGAAGTCATGGCTACCTATTTCCTGCTGCATGCCTTCTTCGGCTTCATTTGTGGTTGAAGTCTAGGCTCAGGTCAAAAGCCACCATGGAAAACAAGATGTTGCTACTTTTCAGTACAGGCGAGCCAAGATTCCGCACGATTTGCTTGCAAATTTTTGGTGAATGGTTCAGGAGGAGATGCCCAAGCATTAGCATATGACTAATGGTGGTTGAGTTGGGAACTTTCAGGATTTTTTTTTGCTGTTGATGTTGATATCACTCTAAAACAGTATTCATCACAGAGGAGCTCTGCCCTCCTGTACAGGGACACCTCCTCCATGGTCCCCACCCATGAGCACAGAGGCAATGACCAAATGGATTATTTCTAATTCCCACTCCACAGTCCCCAACCCATTTGGGGACTGGCATCAGTGTCAAAGAACATGGCCAGGGAGCCTGGATCTGTACCTCAGCTCCACACTTACTGCCTGGGTTACCTAATCACTCTGGACCTCAGTTTCCTCATTTGTAAATTATTCCCTCTCTTATAAGAGCATGGTGAGAATTAAAGAAAGTGTGTTCAGAAGAGTTTGGCAAGGAAAAGTCTCGCAGTGGTTGTGAGATGTTACACTTTTTTTTTGGCGGTACGCGGGCCTCTCACTGTTGTGGCCTCTCCCGTTGTGGAGCACAGGCTCCGGACACGCAGGCTCAGTGGCCACGGCTCATGGGCCCAGCCGCTCCGCAGCATGTGGGATCTTCCTGGACCAGGGCACGAACCTGTGTCGCCTGCATCAGCAGGCAGACTCTCAACCACTGCGCCACCAGGGAAGCCCTAGATGTTACACTTTTTACAATCAGCTGCAGGACTGCTAGGTGGGATGGCCTGACCTAACCCCAGCTGGCCTCCTACAAAGCCATTAGCTTTAAATCAGATCTTTATTTTCCCCTCGAGAATTCAGCTTTTTCTCCCCTTCCTAATGAACAGTATGAGGCTTCTTCCCCACTTTTCAAAAAAAAGGTGATAGCTATACTGGAAACAAGTGTGTGGTGGGATGGCTGTTCCTTCCATCTGTCAGTTTCTCTATGGCCTCTGCTTGATCTGGAAAAAGACTGCTTATCCCAGGGGTATCACTTGAATTTGGGGACTGGAACCTACTGTAGATGACCTGTACTGTCCTCCAAAAGAAAAAAGGGAGCTTGTTAAGAGAATACCTTGACTTCACAAAGCTTAAGGAAAACTGCCTTCTGGACCAACTAAAAACTGGGTTTGACCACACACTTCTCTGTACTTGTTTTCTTTGGCTTATGAACACAGGGCTTGACACATCTACCACAAAAGGTTTGATTGTTAATGTGTATTTTTTTTTTTCTTGTTGAATTAATGATGGGTTTTAATTTGTTCACTTTTAAAAAATATAATAACCACCTTCTTACGCAAGAACAGTATCAGAAACAATTGTATGATTAAATCAAGCAGAAATGCAAGAGAACAGGTGGAAAAATATCAATATGATATGATTATAATGGTTTGTGTTTTTATTGTCTCATATTCTTAATTTGGCATTCAAGACTCACATAAATCCAGCCCTAATTTATTTTTCTGATGTCATCCCCTGCTGTTTCATAACACATATTTTTTACTTTCAACTAATTTGTTGAGTTTCTTTTAACTTTTTCAATGTTTTCTTCTCCTTATCTTTCCATATGCTCTGCCCTTTCTGCATTTAATATAATACCCTCCTTCTTTCTTACCAAGTCTAGGAAATCCTTCCTTTTTCTTTTTTTTTTTTTAATTAATTAATTTATTTATTTATTTTTAAATTTTTTGCCTTATAACAAATTTAATCAGTTATACATATACATATGTTTCCATATCCCCTCCCTTTTGCGTCTCCCTCCCACCCTCCCTATCCCACCCCTCCAGGCGGTCACAAAGCATGTTAATGTGTATTTGATCAGCATCGCCTAAGGCAGATATATAGAGAAATTGTATTTGTGCCAGGCCCTGTGTTACATTTTACAAACAATCCTCACAATTACACTGAAAGAGATGTTTTTATTTCTATTATACACATGAAGAAACTGAGAATTACAGCTATTAAATGACTTGCCCAAGGTCAGACAGCTTGCTCGAGGCCTAGCCCAGGTGCAAATTCAAGCGTATCTGATTTAAATCCTCAATGTAAACCCAAATATGCCTGACCCAGGGCAATTATTAACAATAATCTGGGTACACCCCCACACTGGGCAGAATTAGAGACTCCAGATAAGAGGCTAGGGAATGTGCTTTTTTTTTTTTTTTTTAAATCAGTTAAATACAAATTGTGGTGTATTCTTTTTTTTTTTTTTTTTTTTTTTTTTTTTTTTTTTTTTTTTTTTTCTGTACACGGGCCTCTCACTGCTGTGGCCTCTCCCGTTGCGGAGCACAAGCTCCAGACACACAGGCTCCGCGGCCATGGCTCGCGGGCCCAGCCGCTCCGCGGCATGTGGGATCTTCCGGGATCGGGGCACGAACCCGTGTCCCCTGCATCGGCAGGCGGACTCTCAACCACTGCGCCACCAGGGAAGCCCACAAATTGTGGTGTATTCTTAACATAGAACACTTTACTGCCAACACACACGATATTTACATACATATTGGTTTACGCAGAGAGCCTTACAGAGGACAATTGTTGAGGAAAACAGCAGGCTACCCAGTGGTCAATATGCAGATACATTTAGAAAAAGCTTAGAGTTGAACCTGCCGGTGTTATTGCTGGGCTGGGGAATTTAAAAGGTTTCTTCCTCCCTCCCCACCTCCCTCCTTTTCTCCATTTTTTCCTTCTTTCTTTTTTTTTTAACATCTTTATTGGAGTATAATTGCTTTACAATGGTGTGTTAGTTTCTGCTTTATAACAAAGTGAATCAGTTATACATGTACATATGTTCCCATATCTCTTCCCTCTTGCGTCTCCCTCCCTCCCACCCTCCCTATCCCACCCCTCTAGGTGGTCACAAAGCACTGAGCTGATCTCCCTGTGCTATGCGGCTACTTCCTACTAGCTATCTATTTTACATTTGGTAGGGTATATATGTCCATGCCACTCTCTCACTTTGCCCCAGCTTACCCTTCCCCCTCCCCATATCCTCAAGTCCATGCTCTAGTAGGTCTGTGTCTTTATTCCCGTCTTACCCCTAGGTTCTTCATTACCTTTTTTTTTTTCCTTAGATTCCATATATATGTGTTAACATACGGTATTTGTAAATTGATACAGCCACTATGGAGAACAGTATGGAGGTTCCTTAAAAAACTACAAATAGAACTACCATACAACCCAGCAGTCCCACTACTGGGCATACACACTGAGAAAACCATAATTCAAAAATAGTCATGTACCAAAATGTTCATTGCAGCTCTATTTACAATAGCCAGGACACGGAAGCAGCCTAAGTGTCCATCAACAGATGAATGGATAAAGAAGATGTGGCACATATATACAATGGAATACTACTCAGCCATAAAAGGAAACGAAATTGAGTTATTTGTAGTAAGGTGGATGGACCTAGAGTCTGTCATACAGAGTGAGGTGCCCCAGGTGACTGATACTTAGGAAGAATGCACTATACCCCTGGTTCTTCACTCACAGCTTCTGACAATCATGGGGAGCATTTAGAGCAAAACAATGCCAGGGGCCAGTCCACATGTGGTGAACTCTTCCCCAGTTCTTTCTCTGATATAACACTCGACCCTCTGTAGCTCACTCAGTTTTCTCAGCTACAACACGAAGACAGATCATAATGTCTGTCCCATATATATTCCAGGATTGTTGTGAGAAGGAACTCAGGATACTGGTGAAGATGCTTTGGACATTGCTCACTGAAAGAAAACTTACTTTTTCAAATTCATTATGAATCTTTTGTGAGTTGACATGGGAATCTAATAACCCTGTTAACATGACTTTATGGAAAAATACATTCAGATTTCAAAACAATTCATATAAAAATTTTAGAATACAATTGATTTCAACTTTCAGGACTGCCTCTATTTAACTAAAGTTTTGTTTCATAGGCCTAGGAAAATTGACTGTATCATGTAAAATCTTTTTGATGTGCATATTGTATGAACAGTTAATTTGACTTCCTGGTCTATTTAGTCTCCCTTGTCGTTTTTTTTTTAACTGAGGTATATAGTTGATTTACAATGTTGTGTTAGTTTCTGGTGTACGGCAAAGTGATTCAGTTATACACATCTATACATATTCTTTTTCATATTCTTTTCCATTATGGTTTATTATAGGATACTGAATACAGTTCCTTGTGCAATACAGTAGGACCTTGTTTATCTATTTTATATATAGTAGTTTGTATCTGCTAATCCCAAACTCCTCATTTATCCCTCCCCCACCCCCTTTCCCTTTGGTAACCATAAGTTTCTTTTCTATGTCTGTCTGTTTCTGTTTTGTAAATAAGTTCATCTGTGTCACATTTTATATTCCACATATAAATGATAGATGGCTTTTGTCTATCTCTTTCTGAGTGTGATGATCTCTAGGTCCATCTATGCTGCTGCAAATGGCATTATTTCATTCTTTTTTATGGCTGAGTAGTATTTCATGGTATATATGTACCACATCTTCTTCATCCATTCATCTGTCAATGGACACTTAGGTTGCTTCCATGTCTTGGCTATTGTAAACAGTGATGCTATGAACATTAAGGTGCATGTATCTTTTCGAATTATGGTTTCCTCCAGATATATGCCCAGAAATGGGAATGCAGGATCATGTGGTAGCTCTATTTTTAGTTTTTTAATGAAACTCCATAGTGTTTTCCATAGTGGCTATACCAATTTACATTCCCACCAGCAGTGTAGGAGGGTTCCCTTTTCTCCAAACCGTCTCCAGCATTTGTTATTTGTAGAGTTTTTAATGATGGCCATTCTGACCGGTGTGAGGTGGTACCTCATTGTAGCTTTGATTTCCATTTTCTCTAATAATTAGCAATGTTGAACATCATTCCATGTGCCTATTGGCCATCTGTATGCCTTCTTTGGAGAAATGTCTATTTAGGTCTTCTGCCCATTTTTTGATTGGGTTGTTTGGTTTTTTTGTTATTGAGTTGGATGAGCTGTTTGTATATTTTGGAAATTAAGCCCTTGTTGGTCACATCATTGGCAAATATTTTCTCCCATTCTGTAGGTTGTCTTTTCATTTTGTTCATCATTTCCTTTACTGTGCAAAAGCTTTTGAGTTTAATTAGGTCCCATTTGTTTATTTTTGCTTTTTATTTCTGTTGCCTTGGGAGACTGACCTAAGAAAACATTGGTACAATTTATGTCAGAGAATGTTTTGCCTATGTTCTCTCCTAGGAGTTTTATGGTGTCATGTCTAATATTTAAGTCTTTAAGCCATTTTCAGTTTATTTTTGTGTATGGTGTGAGGGAGTATTCTAACTTCGTTGACTTCCATGAGGCTGTCCAGCTTTCCCAACACCACTTGCTGAAGAGACTGTCTTTCCTCCATTGTATATTCTTGCCTCCTTTGTCAAAGATTAATTGACCATAGGTGTGTGGGTTTATTTCTGGGCTCTCTATTCTGTTCCATTGATCCATATGTCTATTTTTGTGTCAATACCATGCATTTTGATTACTGTAGCTTTGTAGTATTGTCTGAAGTCTGGGAGGGTTATGCCTCCTGCTTTGTTCTTTTTCCCTCAGGATTGCTTTGGCAATTCTGAGTCTTTTATGGTTCCAATATAAACTTTAGGATTCTTTGTTCTAGTTCTGTGAAAAATGTCATGAGTAACTTGATAGGGTTCACATTAAATCTGTAGATGGCTTTGGTTACCATGGCCATTTCTTAAATTTTTTTGCTGTATGCGGGCTCTCACTGTTGTGGCCTCTCCCGTTATGGAGCACAGGCTCCGGATGCACAGGCTCAGCGGCTATGGCTCACGGGCCTAGCCACTCCGCGGCAAGTGGGATCTTCCCAGACCAGGGCACGAACCCGTGTCCCCTGCATCGGCAGGCGGACTCTCAAACACTGCACCATCAAGGAAGCCCCACCGTGGCCATTTTAACAGTACTAATTCTTCCAATCCAAGAGCATGGGATATCTTTCTGTTTCTTTGAATCCTCTTCAATTTCCTTTATCAGTGTCTTATAATTCTCAGCACATAAGTCTTTCACCTCCTTAGTCAGGTTTATTCCTAAGTTTTTTGGGGGTTTTTTTGATGTGATTTTTAAAGGGATTTTTTTTACCCTCCCTTTCTGATATTTCATTGTTAGTGTAAAGTAAAGAAATGCAACATATTTCTGTATGTTAATCTTGTATTCTGCTACTTTACTGAATTATTTTATCAGTTCTGATAGTTTTGTGTGGATATTTTAGGGTTTTCTATATATAGTATCATGTCATCTGCATACAATGACAATTTTACTTCTTCTCTTCCAATTTGGATACGTTTTATTTCTTTTACTTGTCTGACTGCTGTGGATAGGACTTGCAATACTATGTTGAATATAAGTGGTGAGAGTGGGCATCTTTGCCCTGTTCCAGATTTGAGCAGGAAGGCTTTCACCATTTCACCATTGAGAATTATGTTGGCTGTGGGTTTGTCATGAATAGCTTTTATTATGTTAAGATATGTTCCTTCTATACCCACTTTGGTAACAGTTTTTATCATAAATGGATACTGAAATTTTTTTATGCCATTAAGTTTTTAGGTATTTGGGTTTTTTTCTTCATATATATATATTTTTAACATCTTTATTGGAGTATAATTGCTTTACAATAGTGTGTTAGTTTCTGCTTTATAACAAAGTGAATCAGCTATACATATACATATATCCCCATATCTCCTCTCTCTTGCCTCCCTCCCACCCTCCCTATCTCACCCCTCAAGGTGGTCACAAAGCACCGTGCTGATCTCCCTGTGCTATGTGGCTGCTTACCACTAGGTATCTATTTTACATTTGGTAGTGTATATATGTCCATGCCACTCTCTCACTTTGTCCCAGCTTACCCTTCCTCATCCCTATGTCCTCAAGTCCATTCTCTACATCTGCATCTTTATTCCTGTCCTGCCCCTAGGTTCTTCAGAACCTTTTTTTTTTTTTTCAGATTCCATATATATGTGTTAGCATACGGTATTTGTTTCTCTCTTTCTGATTTACTTCACTCTTATGACATACTCTACATCCATCCACCTCACTACAAATAACTCAATTTCATTTCATTTTATGGCTGAGTAATATTCTATTGTATATATGTGCCAAATCTTCTTTATCCATGTATACTGAATTTTATCAAGTGCTTTTTCTGCATCTTTTGAGATGATCATGTGGTTTCTGTCTTTTCTTTTGTTGATGTGGTGTATCACATTGTTTGATTTGTGTATACTGAACCATTCTTGTGACCCTGTGATGAATTCAGCTTGATCATGGGGTATGATCTTTTCTATGCATTCCTGGATTTCATTTGATAACTTTTTTGTTATTTTTTTTATTGCAGTATAGTTGATTTACAGTGTTGTATTAGTTTCAGGTGTACAGGAACGTGATTCAGTTACACAGATATATATCTATTCTTTTTCAGATTCTTTTTCCTTATAGGTTATTACAAAACATTGAGTATAGTTCCCTGTGCTTTACAGTACGTCTTTGTTGGTTATATATTTATATATAGTAGTGTGTATATGTTAATCCCAAACTCCTAATTTATCCTTTCCCCTCACTTCCCCTTTGGTAACCATAAGTTTTTCTATATCTGTGAGTCTATTTCTGTTGTTTATATAAGTTCATTTGTATCATTTTTTTTAGATTCCTCATATAAGCAATATCTTATGATATTTGTCTTTGTCTGGCTTACTTCACATAGTCTGATAAACTCTAAGTCCATCCATGTTGCTGCAAATGGCATTATTTCATTCTTTTTTATGGCTGAGTAATATTCCATTGTATAAATATACCACATCTTCGTAATGGACAATGGACATCTTCAATGGACATTTAGGTTGCTTCCATGTTTTAGCTCTTGTAAATAGTCCCGCTATGAAAAATGCAGTGCACGTATCTTTTCAAATTATAGTTTTCTTCAGATATATGCCCAGGAGTGAGATTGCAGGATCATGTGGTAGCTCTATTTTTAGTTTTTTAAGGAACCTCCATACTGTTTTCCATAGTGGCTGTATCAACTTACATTCCCACCAACAATGTAGGAGGGTTCCCTTTTCTCCACATCCTCTCCACCATTTGTTACTTATAGAGTTTGTTTTTAATTTATTTATTTTATTTTTGGCTGTGTTAGGTCTTCGTTGCTGCGCGTGGGCTTTCTCTAGTTGAGGCAAGCAGAGGCTAGTCTTCATTGAGGTGCACAGGCTTCTCATTGCAATGGCTTCTCTTGTTGCAAAGCATGGCTCTAGACGTGTGGGTTTCAGTGGTTGTGGCACGTGGGTTCAGTAGTTGTGGTGCGTGGGCTCTAGAGCACAGGCTCAGTAGTTGTGGTGCATGGGCTTATTAGTTGCTCCACGGCACATGGGATCCTCCCAGACCACGGCTTGAACCTGTGTCCCCTGCATTGACAGGTGGACTCTCAACCACTGCACCACCAAGGAAGCCCGTTTGTAGAGTTTTTAATGATGGCCATTCTGACTGGTGTGAAGTGGTACCTCATTGTAGCTTTGTTGCATTTGTCTAATAATTAGCAAAGTTGAGTATGGTTCCATATGTCTTTTGGCCACCTGTATATCTTCTTTGGAAAAAATGTCTATTTAGATCTTTTACACATTTCTTGATTGGGTTGATTTTTTGTTATTGAGTTGTATGAGCTGTTTGTGTATTTTGGAGATTAATCCCTTGTCAGTTGCATTGTTTGTAAATATTTTCTCCCATTCTGTAGGTTGTCTTTTCATTTTGTATATGGCTTCCTGTGCTATGCAAAAGCTTTTAAGTTTGATGAGGTCCTATTTATTTTTGTTTTTATTTCCATTACTCTAGGAGAGAGATAAAAAAAAAATATTGCTGCAATTTATGTCAGAGAGTGTTCTGCCTATGTTTTCCTCTAGGAGTTTTATAGTATCCAGTTGTACATTCAGGTCTTTAATCCATTTGAGTTTATTTTTGTGTATGGTGTTAGAGAATGTTCTAATTTCATTTTTTTACATGTAGCTGCCCAGTTTTCCCAGCACCACTTATTAAAAAGACTCTTTTCTTCATTGTATATTCTTGCCTCTTTTGTTGTAGATTAATTGACCATAGGTGTGTGGGCTTATTTCCAGGCGTTCTATCCTGTTCCATTGATCTATATTTCTCTTTTTGTGCCAGTACCATACTGTTTTGATGACTGTAGCTTTGTAGTATAGTCTGAAGTCAGGGAGCCTGATTCCTCCAACTCCATTTTTCTTTCTCAAGATTGTTTTGGCTATTCGGGGTCTTTTGTGTTTCCATAAAATTTTTAAATATTTCTTCTAGTTCTGTGAAAAATGCCATTAGTAATTTGATAGGGATTGTGTAGAATCTATAGATTGTCTTACATGGTATAGTCATTTGGACAATATTGATCCTTCCAATCCAAGAACACAGTATATCTTTCAATCTGTGTCATCTTCAATTTCTTCCATCAGCATCTTAACAGTTTTCAGTGTACAGGTCTTTTGGCTCCTTAGGTAGGTTTATTCCAGGGTATTTTATTCTTTCTGGTGTGATGGTAAATGGGATTATATCTTTAATTTCTCTTTCTGATATTTTGTTGTTACTGTATAGAAATGCAACAGATTTCTGTGTATTAATTTCGTATCCTGAGACTTTACCAAATTCATTGATGAGGTTTAGTAAATACTTTCCTGGTAGCATCTGTAAGATTTTCTATGTACAGTATCATGTCATCTGCAAATATAACCGTTTTACTTCTTTTCCAATTTGGAAAAGAAGTCTTTTATTTCTTTTTCTTCTCTGATTGCTATGGCTAGGACTTCCAAAACTGTTGAATAAAAATGGCGAGAGTGGACATCCTTGTCTTGTTCCTGATCTTACAGGAAATGCTTTCAGCTTTTCACCAGTGAGTATGATGTTAGCTGTGAGTTTGTCATATATGGCCTTTATTATTTTGAGATAAGTTTCCTCTGTGCCCACTTTCTGGAGAGTTTTTATCATAAATGGGTGTTGAATTTTTATCAAAAGCTTTTTCTACATCTATTGAGATGATCATATGTTTTCTATTCAATTTTTTAATATGGTGTATCACACTTATTGATTTGTGGATATTGAAAAGCCCCTTGATCCCTGGGATAAATCCCTCTTGATTATGGTGTATGATCCTTTTAATGTATTGTTGGAGTCAGTTTTCTAGTATTTTTTAACATATTTATTGGAGTATAATTGCTTTACAATGGTGTGTTAGTTTCTGCTTTATAACAAAGTGAATCAGTTATACATATACATATGTTCCCATATCTCTTCCCTCTTGCGTCTCCCTCCCTCCCACCCTCCCTATCCCACCCCTCTAGGTGGTCACAAAGCACCGAGCTGATCTCCCTGTGCTATGCAGCTGCTTCCCACTAGCTATCTATTTTACGTTTGGTAGTGTATATATGTCCATGCCACTCTCTCACTTTGCCCCAGCTTACCCTTCCCCCCACCCATATCCTCAAGCCCATTCTCTACTAGGTCTGTGTCTTTATTCCCGTCTTACCCCTAGGTTCTTCATGACATTTTTTTATCCTTCTTAAATTCCATATATATGTGTTAGCATACGGTATTTGTCTTTCTCTTTCTGACTTCCTTCACTCTGTATGACAGAGTCTAGGTCCATCCACCTCATTACAAATAGCTCAATTTCATTTCTTTTTATGGCTGAGTAATATTCCATTGTATATATGTGACACATCTTCTTTAGCCATTCATCCAATGATGGACACAGGTTGTTTCCATCTCCTGGCTATTGTAAATAGAGCTGCAATGAATATTTTGGTACATAACTCTTTTTGAATTATGGTTTTCTCAGGGTATATGCCCAGTAGTAGGATTGCTGGGTCATATGGTAGTTCTATTTGTAGCTTTTTAAGGAACCTCCATACTGTTCTCCATAGTGGCTGTACCAATTCACATTCCCACCAACAGTGCAAGAGGGTTCCCTTTTCTCCACACCCTCTCCAGCATTTATTGTTTGTAGATTTTTTTGATGATGGCCATTCTGACTGGTGTGAGATGATATCTCATTGTAGTTTTGATTTGCATTTCTCTAATGATTAATGATGTTGAGCATTCTTTCATGTGTTTGTTGGCAATCTGTATATCTTCTTTGGAGAAATGTCTGTTTAGGTCTTCTGCCCATTTTTGGATTGGGTTGTTTGGTTTATTGTTATTGAGCTGCATGAGCTGCTTGTAAATTTTGGAGATTAATCCTTTGTCAGTTGCTTCATTTGCAAATATTTTCTCCCATTCTGAGCATTGTCTTTTGGTCTTGTTTATGGTTTCCTTTGCTGTGCAAAAGCTTTGAAATTTCATTAGGTCCCATTTGTTTATTTTTGTTTTTATTTCCATTTCTCTAGGAGGTGGGTCAAAAAGGAACTTGCTGTGATTTATGTCATAGAGTGTTCTGCCTGTGTTTTCCTCTAAGAGTTTGATAGTTTCTGTCCTTACATTTAGGTCTTTAATCCATTTTGAGCTTATTTTTGTGTATGGTGTTAGGGAGTGATCTAATCTCATACTTTTACAGGTACCTGTCCAGTCTTTCCAGCACCACTTATTGAAGAGGCTGTCCTTTCTCCACTGTACATTCCTGCCTCCTTTATCAAAGATAAGGTGACCATATGTGCGTGGGTTTATCTCTGGGCTTTCTATCCTGTTCCACTGATCTATATTTCTCTTTTTGTGCCAGTACCATACTGTCTTGATTACTGTGGCTTTGTGGTACAGTCTGAAGTCAGAGAGCCTGATTCCTCCAGCTCCGTTTTTCTTTCTCAAGATTGCTTTGGCTATTCGGGGTCTTTGGTGTTTCCATACAACTTGTGCAATTTTTTGTTCTACTTCTGTGTAAAATGCCAGTGGTAGTTTGATAGGGATTGAATTCAATCTGCAGATTGCTTTGGGTAGTAGAGGCATTTTCAGAATGTTGATTCTTCCAATCCAAGAACATGGTATATCTCTCCATCTTTTGTATCATCTTTAATTTCTTTCATCAGTGTCTTATAATTTTCTGCATACAGGTCTTTTGTCTCCTTAGGTAGGTTTATTCCTAGATATTTTATTCTTTTTGTTGCAGTGGTAAATGGGAGTGTTTTCTTGATTTCATTTTCAGATTTTTCATCATTAGTGTACAGGAATGCCAGAGATTTCTGTGCATTAATTTTGTATCCTGCTACTTTACCAAATTCATTGATTAGCTCTAGTAGTTTTCTGGTAGCATCTTTAGGATTCTCTATGTATAGTATCATGTCATCTGCAAACAGTGACAGCTTTACTTCTTCTTTTCCAATTTGGATTCCTTTTATTTCTTTTTCTTCTCTGATTGCTGTGGCTAAAACTTCCAGAAGTATATTGAATAAGAGTGGTGAGAGTGGGCAACCTTGTCCTGTTCATCTTAGTGGAAATGGTTTGTTTTTCACCATTGAGGACGATGTTGGCTGTGGGTTTGTCACATATGGCCTTTATTATGTTGAGGAAAGTTCCCTCTATGCCTCCTTTCTGCAGGGTTTTTATCATAAATGGATGTTGAATTTTGTTGAAAGCTTTCTCTGCATCTACTGAGATGATCATATGGTTTTTCTCCTTCAATTTGTTAATATGGTGTATCACGTTGATTGATTTGCATATATTGAAGAATCCTTGCATTCCTGGAATAAACCCCACTTGATCATGGTGTATGATCCTTTTAATGTGCTGTTGGATTCTGTTTGCTAGTATTTTGTGGAGAATTTTTGCATCTATGTTCATCAGTGATATTGGCCTGTAGTTTTCTTTCTTTGTGACATCCTTGTCTGGTTTTGGTATCAGGGTGATGGTGGCCTCAGATAATGAGTTTGGGAGTGATCCTTGCTCTGCTATATTTTGGAAGAGTTTGAGAAGGAAAGGTATTAGCTCTTCTCTAAATGTTTGATAGAAATCTCCTGTGAAGCCATCTGGTCCTGGGCTTTTGTTTGTTGGAAGATTTTTAATCACAGTTTCAATTTCAGTGCTTGTGATTGGTCTGTTCATATTTTCTGTTTCTTCCTGATTCAGTCTTGGTAGGTTGTGCATTTCTAAGAGTTTGTCCATTTCTTCCAGGTTGTCCATTTTATTGGCATAGAGTTGCTTGTAGTAATCTCTCATGATCTTTTGTATTTCTGCAGTGTCAGTTCTTCTCCTTTTTCATTTCTAATTCTATTGATTTGAGTCTTCTCCCTTTTTTTCTTGAAGAGTCTGGCCAATGGTTTATCAATTTTGTTTATCTTCTCAAGGAACCAGCTTTTAGTTTTATTGATCTTTGCTATCGCTTCCTTCATTTCTTTTTCATTTATTTCTGATCTGATCTTTATGATTTCTTTCCTTCTGCTAACTTTGGGGTTTTTTTGTTCTTCTTTCTCTAATTGCTTTAGGTGCAAGGTTAGGTTGTTTATTCGAGATGTTTCCTGTTTCTTAAGGTAGGATTCTATTGCTATAAACTTCCCTCTTAGAACTGCTTTTGCTGCCTCCCATAGGTTTGGGGTTGTCGTGTCTCCATTGTCATTTGTTTCTAGGTATTTTTTGATTTCCTCTTTGATTTCTTCAGTGATCAGTTTGTTATTAAGTAGTGTATTGTTTAGCCTCCATATGTTTGTATTTTTTACAGATCTTTTCCTGTAATTGATATCTAGTCTCATAACGTTGTGGTCGGAAAAGATACTTGATACAATTTCAGTTTTCTTAAATTTACCAAGGCTTGATTTGTGACCCAAGATATGATCAATCCTGGAGAATGTTCCATGAGCACTTGAGAAAAATATGTATTCTGTTGTTTTTGGATGGAATGTCCTATAAACATCAATTAAGTCCATCTTGTTTAATGTATCATTTAAAGCTTGTGTTTCCTTATTTATTTTCATTTTGGATGATCTGTCCATTGGTGAAAGTGGGGTGTTAAAGTCCCCACTATGAATGTGTTACTGTCAATTTCCCCTTTTATGGCTGTTGGTATTTGCCTTATGTATTGAGGTGCTATGTTGGGTGCATAAATATTTACAATTGTTATATTTTCTTCTTGGATGGATCCCTTGATCATCATGTGGTGTCCTTCTTTGTCTCTTGTAATAGTTTTAATTTTATAGTCTATTTTGTCTGATATGAGAATTGCTACTCCAGCTTTCTTTTGGTTTCCATTTGCATGGGGTATCTTTTTCCATCCCCTTACTTTCAGTCTGTATGTGTCTCTAGGTCTGAAGTGGGTCTCTTGTAGACAGCCTATATATGGGTCTTGATTTTGTATCCATTCAGCCAGTCTGTGTCTTTTGGTGGGAGCATTTAGTCCATTTACATTTAAGGTAATTAATTATCGATATGTATGTTCATATTCCCATTTTCTTAATTGTTTTGGGTTTGTTATTGTAGGTCTTTTCCTTCTCTTGTGTTTCTTGCCTAGAGAAGTTCCTTTAGCATTTGCTGTAAAGCTGGTTTGGTGGTGCTGAACTCTCTCAGCTTTTACTTGTCTGTAAACGTTTTAATTTCTCCATCAAATCTGAATGAGATCCTTGCTGGGAGAGTAATCTTGGTTGTAGGTTTTTCTCCTTCATCACTTTAAATATGTCCTTCCAGTCCCTTCTGGCTTGCAGAGTTTCTGCTGAAAGATCAGCTGTTAACCTTATGGGGATTCACTTGTGTGTTATTTGTTGTTTTTCATTTGCTGCTTTTAATATGTTTTCTTTGTATTTAATTTTTGACAGTTTGATTAATATGTGTCTTGGTGCGTTTCTCCTTGTATTTATCCTGTATGGGACTGTCTGTGTTTCCTAGATTTTATTAACTATTTCCTTTCCCACATTAGGGAAGTTTTCAACTATAATCCCTTCAAATATTTTCTCAGTCCCTTTCTTTTTCTCTTCTTCTTCTGGAACCCCTGTAATTCGAATGTTGGTGCGTTTAAATATTGTCCCAGAGGTCTCTGAGACTGTCCTCAGTTCTTTTCATTCTTTTATCTTTATTCTGCTCTGCAGTAGTTATTTCCACTATTTTATCTTCCAGGTCACTTATCTGTTCTGCCTCAGTTATTCTGCTATTGATCCCATCTAGAGTATTTTTAATTTCACTTACTGTGTTGTTCATCATTGCTTGTTTCATCTTTAGTTCTTCTAGGTCCTTGTTAACTGTTTCTTGCATTTTCTCTATTCTATTTCTATGATTTTGGATCATCTTTACTATCATTATTCTGAATTCTTTTTCAGGTAGACTGCCTATTTCCTCTTCATTTGTTAGGTCTGGTGGGCTTTTATCTTGCTCCTTCATCTGCTGTGTGTTTTTCTGTCTTCTCATTTTGCTTATCTTACTATGTTTGGGGTCTCCTTTTTGCAGGCTGCAGGTTCGTAGTTCCCGTTGTTTTTGGTGTCTGTCCCCAGTGGCTAAAGTTGGTTCAGTGGGTTGTGTAGGCTTACTGGTGGAGGGAACCAGTGCCTGTGTTCTGGTGGATGATGCTGGATCTTGTCTTTCTGGTGGGCAGGTCCATGTCTGGTGGTGTGTTTTGGGGTGTCTGTGGCCTTATTATGATTTTAGGCAGCGTCTCTGCTAATGGGTGGGGTTGTGTTCCTGTCTTGCTAGTTGTTTGGCATAGGGTGTCCAGCACTGTAGCTTGTTGGTCGTTGAGTGAAGCTGGGTGCTGGTGTTGAGATGGAGATCTCTGGGAGATTTTCACCATTTGATATTATGTGGAGCTGGGAGGTCTCTTGTGGACCAGTGTCCTGAAGTTGGCTCTCCCACATCAGAGGCACACAGCACTGACTCCTGGCTGCAGCACCAAGTGCCTTTCATCCACACAGCTCAGAATAAAAGGGAGAAAATGTGGAAAGAAAGGAAGAAAGAAAGAGAGAAAGAGAGAAAGTGAAAGAGAGAAAGAGAGAGAGAGAGGGAGGGAGGAAGGGAGGAAGGGAGGAAGGAAGGGGATAAGATAAAATAAAGTAAGATAAAATAAAGTTATCAAAATAAAAAATAATTAGAAAAAAAATTTTTAAGAAAAAAAAACAAAAAAATGGACGGATAGAACCCTAGGACAAATGGTGAAAGCCAAGCTACACAGACAAAAGCTCACACAGAAGCATACACATACACACTCACAAAAAGAGGAAAAAATAATAAATCTTGCTCTCAAAGTCCACCTCCTCAATTTGGGATGATTTGTTGTCTATTCAGGTATTCCACAGATGCAGGGTACATCAAGTTGATTGTGGAGACTTAATCCGCTGCTCCTGAGGCTGCTAGGAGAGATTTCCCTTTCTCTGTTTGCACAGCTCCCTCTGCTCAGCTTTGGATTTAGCCCCCGCCTCTGCACGTAGGTCGCCTGAGGGCGTCTGTTCTTCACTCAGACAGGATGGGGTTAAAGGAGCAGCTGCTTCGGGGGCTCTGGCTTACTCAGGCTGGGGGGACGGATGGGTGAGGATGCGGGGTGAGCCTGCGGCGGCAGAGTCCGGCAGGACGTTGCACCAGCCTAGGCACGCCGTGCGTTCTCCCGGTTAAGTTGCCCCTAGTTTGCTAGTATTTTGTTGAGGATTTTTGCGTCTATGTTCATCAGTGATACTAGCCTGTAGTTTCCTTTTTTTGTGGTATTTTTGTCTGATTTTGGTATCACGGTGATGGTGGCCTCATAGATGGGAGTTTGGGAGTGTTCCTTCCTCTACAATTCTTTGGAATAGTTTCAGAAGGATAGGTGTTAACTCTTCTCTAAACGTTTGGTAGAATTTGCCTGCAAAGCCATCTGGCACTGGACTTCTGTTTGTTGGGAGTCTTTTAATCACTGATTCAATTTCAGTACTGGTAATTGGTCTGTTCAAATTTTCCATTTCTTCCTGGTTCAGTCTTGGGAGATTGTACCTTCCTCAGAATTTGTTTATTTCTTCTAGGTTGTCCATTTTATTGGTGTATAGTTGCTCGTACTAGTCTCATCCTCTGTATCTCTGTGGTGTTGGTTGTAACTTCTCCTTTTTCATTTTTAATTTTATTGATTTGGGCCTTCTTTTTTTCTTGGTGAGTCTGGCTAAAAGTTTATCAATTTTGTTTTTCTTTTCAAAGAACCAGCTTTTAGTTTCATTGATCTTTTCTACTGTTTTCTTAGTCTCTATTTCTGCTCTGTTCTTTATGATTTCTTTCCTTCTACTAACTTTGGGTTTTGTTTGTTCCTCCTTCTCTAGTTGCTTTAGGTGTAAGGTTAGGTTGTTTATTTGAGATTTTTTTGTTGTTGTTCCCTGAGATAAGCTTGTATCACTATAAACTTCCCTCTTAAAATTCTTTTTCCTGTGTCCCATAGGGTTTAGAATGTAATGTTTTTGCTTTCACTTATCTCTATGTATTTTTTTTATTTCCTCTTTGATTTCTTCAGTGATCCATTGGTTATTTAGTAGTATCTTGTTTAGCCTCCACGTGTTTATGTTTTTTCATGTAGTTGATTTCTAATCTCATAGTGCTGTGCTTGGAAAAGATGCTTGATATGATTTCAGTTTTTCTTAAATTTACTGAGGCTTGCTTTGTGGCCCAACATGTAATCAATCCTGGAGAATGTTCCATGTGCACTTGAGAAGAAAGTGTATTCTGATGCTTTTGGATGGAATCCTCTATAAATATCAATTAAGTCCATCAGGTCTAATGTGTCATTTAAGGCCTGTATTTCCTTATTGACTTTCTATCTGGATGATCTGTCCATTGATGAAAAGTCCCTCACTGTTACTGTTGATTTCTCCTTTTATGGCTGTTAGTATTTGCCTTATATATTGAGGTGCTCCTATGTTGGGTGCATATATATTTACAATTGTTATATCTTCTTCTTGGATTGATCCCTTGATCCCTGTGTAGTGTCCTTCTTTGTTTCTTGTAACAGTATTTATTTTAAACTCTATTTTGTCTTCTGTGAGTATTGCTGCTCCAGCTTTCTTTTGATTTCCATTTGGGAATACCTTTTTTCCCTCCCCTCACTTTCAGTCTGCATGTGTCTCTAGGTCTGAGAAGTGGATCTCTTGTAGACAGCTCATAAACAGATCTTGTTTTTGTATTCATTCAGCCAGTCTGTGTCTTTTGGTTGGGACATTTAATTCGTTTACATACGGTAGTTATCAACATGTATGTTCTTATTGCCATTTTGTTAATTGTTTTGGATTTGGTTTTGTAGGTCTTTTTTCTTCCTTTCTTCTTTTGTTCTCTTGTGATTTGATGACTGTCTTTAGTGTTGTGTTTGGACTCCTTTTTCTTTTCTGTGTATCTACTATAGATTTTTTTTTGTTTGCAGTTACCATGAGGTTTTGATATAGTAGTCTATATATATGTACATAATTGTTCTAAGTCACTGATCTCTTAATTCCAAATGTGTTTCAAATATCCTGCATTTGTACTCTCCTCATGATTACTGGCTTAGATATCATATTTGTGTGTAGATGATTTCCTACCTTTACTGTATGTTTGCCATTACCAGTGAGCTTTCCCATTTTGTAATTTTCTTGTTTCTAGTTGTGGCATTTTTCTTTCCACCTGGAGAAGTTTCTTTAGCATTTCTTTAAAGCTGCTTTGGTGGTGCTAAGTTCTAGAGTTTGCTTGACTGTAAAGCTTTGGATTCCTTTGTCAAATCTGAATGAGAGCCTTGCTGGGTAGAGTATTCTTGGTTGTAGGTTTTTCCCTTTCATCACATTAATTCTATTGTGCCACTCCCTTCTGGCCCATAATATTTCTGCTGAAAAATCAGCTGATAACCTTATGGGGATTCCTTTGTATGTTATTTGTTGCTTTTCTCTTGTCAATTTAATATTTTTTCTTTGTCTTTAATTTTTGTCAATTTGATTACTGTTTCTTGGCATGCCTGAAACTCTCTTCCTGGACTTAGGTGACTGTTTCCTTCCCCATGCTGGGAAGTTTTCAGCTTTTCTCGCTTCAAATATCTTCTCAGGCCCCTTCTCTCTCTCTTCTCCTTCTGGGACCCCTATAATGCAAATGTTGGTGCATTTGATGTTGTCCCAGAGGTCTCTTAAACTGTCCTCATTTCTTTTCATTATTTTTTCTTTATTCTTCTCTGTGGCAATTATTTCCACCACTGTGTCTTCCAGCTCACTTATCCATTCTTCTGTTTCATTTATTCTGCTATTGATTCCTTCTAGTGTTTTTCATTTCAGTTATTGTATTCTTCAACTCTGTTTGGTTGCTCTTTACATTTTCTAACTCTTTATTAAAAACTCGTAACTTCTCGCTCTGTGCATCCATTCTTTTCCTGAGTTCTTGGCTCATCCTTGCAATGATTACTCTGAATTCTTTCTCGGGTAGATTGCCTATCTCCACGTCACTTAGTTGTTCTTCTGGGGTTTTATGTTGTTCCTTCATCTGAAGCATATCCCTCTGCCATCTCATTTTGTCTAAATTTCTATGTGTATGTTTATGTATGTGGAAGGTTAGTTATGTTTCTTAACCTTGGAGAAGTGGCCCTCTGTAGGGGATGTCCTATGTGTCCCAGCAATACACTCCCTTCTTGTCACCAAAGGGCCAGGGGACCAGCTGGTCCCAGGGTAGGTTCTGATCTGCGTTTGCTGTCTTGGTTCCGCATGCTGCTGGATCCTAGTTCTCTTGCTTCTAATGTCTGCCCCCTGGTGGGTGGGGCTGGCCTAGAGGCTTGTGCAGGCTTCCTGGTGGGAAGGGCTGATGCTTGCCCACTGGTGGTGGGTGGGGCTGGGTCTTGGCCCTCTGCTGGGCAGGGCCATGTCAAGGGGCATGTCTAGAGGTGGCTGTGAGATCAGGAAGTCTTTAGGCAGCCTGTCCACTGACAGGTGGGGCTCTCTTCCCGCCATGTTGGTCATTTCACCTGAGGCGTCCCAGCACTGAAGCCTACAGGCGCTTAGGGCCAGGTCTTAGTGCCAAAATGGCAGCCTCCAGGAGAGCTCACGCCAATGAATATTCCCCAGTACCTCTTCCACCAGTGTCCTTGTCCCCACAGTGAGCCACAGCTGCCCCCTGCCTCCCCAGGAGACCCTCCAAGACCAGCAGGTAGGTCTGACCCAGGCTCCTATGGAGTCACTGCTTTTGCCCTGGGTCTTGGTGCACACAAGAAATCATGTGGGCCCTCCAAGAATGGAGTCTCTGTTTCCTCTGGTCCTGTGGAGCTCCTGCACTCAAGCCCCACTGGCCTTCAAAGCCAAATGCTCTGGGCAGTCCTCCTCCCAATGCCAGACCCCCAGGCTGGGGAGTCTGACATGGAGCTCAGAACTCTCACTCCTGTGGGAGCACTTCTGCAATATAATTGTTCTCCGGTTTGTGGGTCGCCCACCCAGGGGATATGGGATTTGATTATTTCGCAAGTGTGCCCCTTCTACCATCTCGCTGAGTTTCTTCTTTATGTCTTTGGATTAGAATATCTTTTTTGGTAGGTTCCAGTCTTTTTTATCAATGGTTGTTCAGCAGTTAGTTGTGATTTTGGTGTGCTCATGTCAGGAGGTGAGCTCAAGGTCCTTCTATTCTGCCATCTTCATGATGTACATACTCTTAATTACTGATTGATAGATTTTTTTTTTACAAACCAGTGCCATATCAACAGGCTCAACAGCACCCCTTCACAGTAGTAATAAGGAAGTCTAATTGTGCATCCATAACAGAACTTCCTTCAGCACCAACTGGGTAACCACTGGGATTCTGAGCAATGCAGGATGCCTCAGCAACACTGGCAGGAGTCCTTGTCCAGCTCCTAGAAGCTGTCTGTGTTCCTTGAATCATGGCTGCCTACCTCTGTCTTCAAAGCCAGCCATGGCAAGATAAGTCCTTCTCACCTTGCCATCCATCTACTCTTCTGACTCAGTTTGCTGGTATTTTGTTGAGAATTTTTGCATCTATATTCATCAAAGATATTGGCCTGTAATTTTCTTTTTTTATATTGTCTTTGTCTGGTTTTGGTATCAGGGTGATGGTGGCTTCATAGAATGACTTCAGGAGTATTCCTTCTTCAATCTTTTGGAAGAGTTTGAGAAAGATGAGTATAAGTTCTTCTTTGTATGTTTGGTAGAATTGCCCAGTGAAGCCATCTATCTAGTCCTGGACTTTTGTTTGCAGGGAGGCTTTTTTTTTCTTTTTTAATTACAGACTCTATTTAATTTCTAGTGATCAGTCTGTTCGAAATATCTATTTCTTCTTGATTCAGTTTTGGTGGGTTGTATGTTTCTAGAAACTTGTCCATTTCTTCTAGGTTGTCCAATTTGTTGGTATATAATTGTTCATAGTATTCTTTTATTACAGTTTTTTGTATTTCTGTGGTATCAGTTGTTTGTTTGGTCTCTCTTAATTGGTTGTTTTGGGGTTTTTTTGCCACATGGCACGTGTGTGTGGGATCCTTGTTCCCTGACCAGGGGTCGAACCCACACCCCCTGCATCGGAAGTGCAGAGTCTTAACCACTGGACCACCAGGGAAGTCCCTGGTCTCTCTTAATTGTTAAATGGAAAGTAAAGTATAGACTGTAAAATGATATCCATACAGTGATTGTACCAAGAAAAATAATGGGGTCTTATTCACTGAACATTTCTCTGTGCCCAAATCTGTGCTAAGCCAGTAGTCTTCACACATCCTTACTAAATGTTGTCATCCCCACTTGTTGAGACTTACTTAGAAAAACTATCTTGGTAGGGTCATTTGGATCATAACAATAGTATGATATGGAATTTAAACAGAAATCTCAGACCTCCATTTCCAGGATCTCAGTCAACTTGCTATTTGAGATCCCTATATATATGCATGAATTAGGATTCAAACACAGAAGAAAAAATAAAGAGCAATGGCTGCATTAGAGTAAAAGGGTTGTGGTTGTTTTGTTCTTTATTTAAGAAAAAATGAATTACTGATATAAAAATATATGTAATAAAAGTTGGGAGAAGAAAAAAAATCTGCATTTTAAAAACCTACCTGGGTTTTATGACTGGATGGACCTTGAGACTTTTATTGCTGTGGGTGCTGGGTTTCATTTTTATTCCTAAACCTTTATGGTCTTCTGGTCCCTGTGAAAGTTAAGAGAAAGTTAGGGTGGCAAGAAATCCACCGACATGCCCTCTGGCCCTCACCAAGTTAGATAAAAGTGCTGCCCTTTGTATCAGGGAAGTGGTAGCTTTCCCCAAGTGGTGATCAGTTTGCTCTGAGCCATCTTAAATCCCACCCCATCTCCTTTTTTATCTAGGGAGGGCTGTTCAGGCACAGTGCTGTCAGTAAGGTAGCCATCCATACGAAGGGTGAACCTGAAACTTTCCACCCACTTGTCTCATGCCCCCCTCCCACCAGCTGCCCAGGAGATGATGAAGCTAATCACATTCAGCCCTTTAACTTGTGCTCCTTTTATAAGAACATTACTTTACAGCCTAGTAGGAAACTACATGTTTGTCTCATTGGGAAAGCATGTCCTCACTCAACCCCCTGCCTCCTTGTTCCCCAAAAGTGATTTTTCTTCCTTTCTAACAAACAGATATCTGCAAACGAAATCGAAATGCTTTTGATGAGGTTGCCACGCATGTTTAAACAGGAATTCACAGGCGTGGGAGCAACGCTGGAAAAAAGGTGGAAGTTGTGTGCCTTTGAAGGAATTAAAACTACCTAACTGTGAAGAGCAGCAAAGTCTCTGGATATGAAACTGCCTGAACCCAGCCAGGGCTGTACAGTGTGAGCCCAGGAGGTTTGGGGCTGGTCCAGCGCAGGACCTTTATGGAGCCATCAGAGCCTGACTTTAGTTACATCTGTGGCGTTCTCTTGTGAGTGGAAATATAATTGTGTACCAGTTCCCTAAAACAAAGATTCATACTGTGACAGATCTGTTTGCTATGAAAACCAACGATTGCACAGTCATGATGGCAAAACCTTAAAATATGCTACATTTGAGAATAGCTCACCAAGTAAAATATTTAAAGTTAATGATGGTGTGGCAATGGTTGTTGCTAGGCTACAGAGTTGTTGTATATGTAATCTATAGCTGAAATCATTCAATGACATTTTCCTGAAAGTCTTTCTGTTTTAGTAAAAAAAAAAAAAAAAGAGAGAGAGAGAGAAAGTAATTTTACAGTGAGGGAAAAAAAATCATACCAAAAGAAAACTTGAATATGTGTCTGAACAGTTACTGTATTTTGTAAATTAAGTTATATGCTGTTCTAGGGACTTCTGCCTTATTGAAGAGGCAGAAGATGTGATTGGACTCCTTGAGAATGCTTTACCAAGAATATTATTTTTCTAATGTAACAATTCTCCATCATAAGTTCTTTTAACATGGACTGCATAACACTTTTCATAAAATGTAAATAAAAGAAAAACTAGTGCTACTGTCTTGTACTTGGTATAAAATTCAGGTTTCTGCATCAAAATAAACATTCAGTACATATTCCTGTTACAAATTTTATAGCAAAGATATTAATTTTTTTCAATAAATATGACTTCTACCATATTGGTTTTGCAAATTGTTCTTTGAAATATTTTCATTCTTCCTTAAGAAATATTTTTCACATTATTCAGTCCCATCTCACAGACCATCACTTTTAAATGATTAAATAAATGCATGAGTGACATTGAGACAAAACGTTATTTCAAACAGGAATATATAAAAATCATAAACTGGAAAGTACTAAGAAAAGGAGATTATACAGCATTAGGATAGATAGTATTTGAAAATACCAAGATGATATGACATCCAAATGTAATCAACATAAATTTTACCATTGTTCTGTGTCCTCATGCAGAGGAACAAAGTAGCCAATTAATATTATTAATTCCTGGATTTACTTATTTGTATGTTTTCTGGAATACATACAAGCTAGAAAAGGAATTAAAGAATTCACACTTGGACCAACAGTTTAGAGAGAATTTGGGCTTCCCTTCTTTAATTACAAGTAGACTAGGGCTTTAAATTGTATCTCCTTCCTGCTTCCTTACATAAAAATTATTTTAAAAAGACAAGTATTCAAGATATTAATTTTAAATGAAACATTTTTTTAGAAAAACAGCTGAACAGTGAATGTTCTTTGAAATTCTGAAAAGAGATTCATAATTCCCTATTGGACATTATTGTCCTCAGGCTCTTTTTATTGAGCCCTGATAAATTAAGGTTCTTATTCATGCCTCCCTTAAATATCTACACATATGTTATGTTCAGGCTCAGTGCTAAACCCATGAATACGGAGCTGAGTAAGAAAGGACCCACTCCCTCCCACCCCCAATGAGCTCATAGTTCAATGGGGAAAAGACATTTTCCCGAAAGTGTCTATATGACGTGAGCCACGTAACAGGAAAGATGTGACAACAGAGCTAGGGGATTCAAACGAAATATCAGTGTCATATTAAATGTTGAAGTACTTGAGGCCTTCCCATTACCACCTGTTAATGCCCACTACCACCATCATCCTGACACATTTATCCAGAGCGAGCTAGCTACTGCTTACGTTACTATTGACTGAATTTTCTTCATTTTCTGTTCAGTCCAGTGTTATCAGGGTAAGCAAGAGAAATGAAGCATGCCAACTTTTATCAAAGCATTTTAGGAAATTGTGGCAGCTTTAGAAGGCTGTCTAGTTTTCTATTCCTTAGCCAAAGGAAAGCCAGAACAGGTTTTGGATACTAGAGAAAGTCATATGCTTGTACCACTGCCATTTTGGAAAGCTCTGATGTGAATTCAAACTATACCTCTGTTACGTAAAGCCAACAATTTTAAAGCAATAGTTTTACTGGCCACTTGAACTCTTTGTACACAGTGTCAATTTGTTTAAAAAAAACAGAAAAAAATATCAAATAAAACATGAGAACATTTTAAGACTTCAAAAAAACTCAGGAGACACAAACAAGGATACGACAGTCGGAAAGGAGACGACCTCATTTACAGATAATGTTACTGTAAAATAGAAGACCTAAGAGGTTCACCTGAAAAATAATTAGAAAAAACGAATTCTGTGAAGTGGCAGTTATAAAGTAGGGACACAAGGGAAGGTACCACAATCTAGACTATCTGCAAATTGAAAGTCTGGTAGATGTTTTCAAATGTGCATTCATACTTCCAAGTATTGCCTGTAGTCACTTTAGCCGAAGGATACACTGCACAGGGTAAACCTAGCTTAGAGCTCTGATTAGGAAGAGTTGGTGCGACCTTATTTTAGATCTGACAAAAAGACACCACTTTCTAACTTCAATTGTGCAAATAACTTATTTTTGCAGGAAAAAAAAAACCTAAATTATTTCACCCACATTCTGGTTTCAGATGGGACTTTAGAGATCACCTGGGGAAGGAACTAACATTGGTACCTTTGAGGGCTGTCTACATATGTCTGTCACCCCATCCTCCCTAATCATCGGGATAACCCTATACAAGGATAGTATTATTGTCCTCATTGGTCACACAAGGAGAATGAGGCTCAGGAGTTCTAACAATTCAGCCCAATTTGCACAGTTAGAAAATTCTGAATATGGAATTTGAAACCAGGACCCAATGACTCCAACACATGTTCTTCTTTTCACTACATCATGCTTCTAGTTCAGTCTACCCCACTCCTCCTGTGAGCCCAATGCCCATGCAGTACCTTCGGATCACCGATTTTACTCTCCTTTATTCTCCACCATCCCCTGCACGTGCATACAAGTGGGAAAACTCTGGCCTTTCTCTCCTAAATCTACCCAATAACAATTCAGTGTTCTTGGATTCTAAGAAGCAGCAGAGCATTGAAAGTTTGGAAATCCTTGTAACCTGGCCCCAACAGGGCTCTCTGGCTTGCTTTTTCACTGCTCCCCTGAGTAGGGCTAACATTTTTTGCCTTTCTGCTTTTGCTCATAGCTTTCTATCTGAAGGAAAAGACCTTATGCACATCTAGTTGTCAAAATTTGACACAGCCTTAAGAGGAAAACACAAAGACCCTCCTCAGCCGTGAAGCTTTTCTCCATTCCCCAGAAGTTATTTCTCCAGCCTCTGCACGGCCATCCCACATTGACTATTTCTTAAGGCATTTACTGCCCAGCTGTCTTTGCCTCATCTCCCCGTTAGACCACAAGTTCTTTGAGGGATCCAAGCATGTCTCGTTTACTTTGAATTATTTCTCAGAGTGGTTTTACTTATAAATATTTAGAAAGCAGGACAGAGAAGGAACCAAGATGTTTTCCTGCCTCCAGAGACCACCAGTTTGCTTAGACACAAAAGGAAAAATTACAAAGTATTTGAAAAGGCTGCAAATATTTTAGATCCAAGATTCCAAGACAGACAATGTGAGTGATAATGTACTACATACTATTGAAATACAAAAAGCAACCCAATTCCTTCTTAAAGTTCAAACCCAGGTCAATTATTAACTCTTCTATGAAGCCCTGATCCCCTCAGGAATCTCCTCTCCTGTGTTCCCACTACTACTTCAGTATATTTCTACTGCAGCCCTAATGCTGTATGTTAACCATTGATGAATGCAGCTGTCTCTCCCACGTCCTGCAGGCTGGAGACCTCCCTTACTCATCCCTCTAGTCCCTCAGACTGACACGACATACCATGACTTTTAAGTACTTATAGACTGAATGAACCCAATGCATGAAAGAAAAGCCCACACAGGAATTTTCTGAATTTGTTGACTCAGAACATATTGAGATATTAGGTCCAGTAATAGAGGCTAGAACTTTCTTTCCCTCAGTTGTAAGACCTCGGCAGCGTTCTTGCCTTTTTGAAAAAAATTTTTTGTGTGGAAAAATATGTATAACATAATATTTATCTTTTAACCATTCGTAATTGTATACTTCAGGGGCATGAAGTACATTCACAATGGTACATAACCAGTCACCACTATATCTATAACTTTTTCATCATCATCCCCAATGAATGTTACGGTACCCATTAAACAATACCTCCCTATGCCCCCTCCTTCAACCCCTGGCAACCTCTCTTCTGCTTTCCGTCTCTTTGAATTTGCCTATTCTAGGTCTCTCATACACGTGGAACCATACAGTATTTGCCCTTCTGTCTCACTTACTTCACTTAGCTAAGTGTCGTCAAGGTTCATCCATGTGGCAGCATGTGTCAGAATTCCATTCCGTTTGGAGGCTGAATAATATTCCATTGTATGAGAACTCTTCCGGCTGGCTTAAGTATCCTTTTTCTGTTGGAGCAAGGAAAAGTCAGTTGTCTATGCTTGAAAGTACTCAAATACTTTTAGTAAATACCACATCAAAAACAACATTTGAAAGTGTAGAGAAGTTTGTTTCCATCTTGATAAACCTCTCATTTTCAATGAGGGTAATAAAAAAGAAACGACAAAAGTAGAAAATGTTGGCGGTAACTGTGTAGAAAACGAGACTGTTTAAACAAACATCCATGCAACAAATATGGTATGTGACACGTTGTTTTTTCTTGGTAAGGGTTGGGGATGTTTTACTTTGACGGTTTTTTTTTTAATTCCTTTTCTAAAAATGGGTGCTGTGTATATTTGTTACACTCAATAAAAGATGTTTTATCCTGAAAACGTAAGAACTACTTTACCATAATGCTCATAGTTTCTCCTCATAAACTGAGAAAATAAAGAGATGTTAGACTCCTAAAATCTTATAGCCTGGCTCACTTTATATCAAAATGGTAAAAGGTTCACATGTATATTCAGTCTGTCATTAGTATCTGAATAAACTATACTTTTATGTGTAGCCCACCAAACATGAACATTTCAGAGTTAATTTATAATGAATGTGTTTATATATTAGAGCATTAAAAATACTGTGTTTCTAGTTCCACCAACTCTAATTTCCCTCTTCTGCTTTCTAGTGGATTTTTTTTTCAATTTTTGGGCTTCAAACATTTAGCAATTTCTCATACTATGTAGGAGAGCGTGCAGTCTGTGTCAGAGTTGAGTCCCAGCCCTAACCCTCACTGGCCTTGTGACTAAAGCTCGTTACTGAAACCCAGTGAGGTGCTAGTCTCAGATTCATGATACGGTACTGTTAGCACCTATGTCGGAGGATCGCTGTGATGATTAAATAAGAGAGAGTGCATAAAGCACACAAATCAGAGCCAGGGAGACTGAAGGCATTGGTTTCTTCAGAAACAGTACTTTAGATACATCATCCCAAGCAAAGCAGGCAAGTCCTTTCCCTGCTCTTAGCCAATTCCTGTCTTTAGGGATAAACAGTCAATATGTTTCTAAACATACGAATAAAATAAGACAAGTATAAGCATCACCCACACAAACAGTCCATTAAATATGTTCAACAGTCCATTAAATACGTTAAGACCAACATAAGCAGAATTGTTGCAACTCTCTAACCTGCAAAGACACTCACAACTCTTATAGTCAAATGGGCAGTCGCCATCACAGTGACCCTCAGCAAGGAGTATATCTAGAGCCAGAATTCTTTGTTACAACTCCCTTTTTACTTATTTCGCATATTTCCAACAAACAGTAATCAGGGTCATATACATTCAACTGGGAAGAAACTATACGGCTCTGGGCAACTGCCATTTTGAATGATGGTCAACTAGGTATACAGTATGCGAGGATTAAGTAAAGTATTATGTTTTCTTTAACCCAGAAGAAACACTGTCAGGAAAAATTATAGTTGTAGCTGGAACATGCAACAGTATTATTTTAGAGAACATACATATCTATTACAGTTGCTGAGAATATCAAAGTAAAAGACTCCATAAATCTAGTAATTACAGACTGGTTGTGTTAATAAAATAAGCTGTTCGGGTCCAAAATTTTAACTCCGTTTGCCTGCTCTCAGAACTGTACAGATACCCAAACAATAAAGCTCAGACGTTTCTAATGCACATTTCACCTCTTTTATAATGTACATGTATTGTACAGGGCTATGGAATGGAATGTTCTTACTTCACGGGAAAAACAGACTCACAAAATAAACTGCAAACATTTTACAGTAGAAGATGGTACTTTTCTATACAAAGCAAAAAAAGGGGTTAATGTACAATAGAAAGTGCATTGCATGTAATGAAATGCTTTTTTTTTTCATCTAGCAAAATATATTTATTGTGTGTTGAAAATTGTAATATCTTCCCCTGCACAAAGAAATTTCTATATAAAGCTCATTTGCTACTGTAGGGAGTAAAACTCTTTTTCTTGTTTACTAAAGTAGTCTGTCTTAATACCAACCCCAACACTGTCAGGTTCACTTAAGAAGAGCTATGTGTAGATAAGAATAGGACTGAATCAGAAACCGGAATATTCCATTTCATATGCTTTTCATCTGAGCAAGTGCTATGTAGCCCATGACATCTGGTAGCAATCTTTTTGGAAAGCATTCTTCTTTCCAAGAATAATGGAAAAAGCTAAAAATTGGTCAAGTTGAGGCGCTCATCAATAAATAAATCTTTTGCCTTTGAATATGTTTATGCCTAAGTGAGGGTTGGTTTCTCTAGTATTTTTTGATACAGAATGTGAAATATGGGCTGGCAAGTCAAACACTGTCTTCAGGCGGAGATAATGTATGAACACCACTGTGGGTGGTTTATTAAACAGGCATTGATTGTTACATCAAATCAACATCTCATGTATCATTTTTATGACAGTAAATCAAGTTTCAAATAGAAAGTGCTATGAATTCTTGGTGAGGATAACTGTCACTTCCTAAGGCTGGGCAGCAACTGGGAAGGGTTTTGCACCTCAGTATCTGTTCCTTGAGCCAGTAACGGTAACTTTGGTTCAACGTACGCCAAAGAAAAGGCTTTGTGGTGCTGGGCCTGGTATCCAATCAAACTGTGGGTGGCAGAGGACAGCAAAATCTAGACTATGCCAACCTACAGTCAAGTATTTTATATATCGCTGCTTGGTTCTACAGGCTGAGAAATGAAGCTTCCAGCCTTTCGGCCATGGAAGGAGATTGCCTGGTCGTAGAGGCAGTATAGTGAGGCATTCAAGAGCATTTTTCTGGAATCATTCCAAGTGAGTGATCATAGGAACGTGACTAAATCTCTGAAATGGGGATAACAGTAACAACCTGTCTCATAGGGTCTTTCTGTAATTTTATCCATTATCTGGGTCTTACTAGGTCATCTGAGTTCATAGACCTTAGCAAACGTTTTCTATCAAACGTTTTCAATCTCACGGCCTCACAGTCCACTGCCAGTTGGAAAGTATATCCCCTCAGAGGTCACCACTAACATATCAAGTGGATTCAGCTTCCTGATTCCTCCCTGGAATAACAAATGCTTTAACACAACGTAACCGGAAATCTCCCACAGTCCCAAGAGCCTGGTGGACTGTGTGGATCTAGAACGAGGCCTCTGAAGAACTCCAGATTCCTGTGGCCTCACTGGGAGGTTTTAGGGACTCATGAAATCACTGAAGAACCAGTAAAGCTCCGAACTCACACCAGACCTCCTGGAAGACAGTCTTGTCAAAGACAAACCTGGTGTGTTTTTTCAAATATAAAGTATTTCAAAGGAAACAGAACAACATCCCAATCTTGGGACTGAGAAAGAACTAGGTAGGTTATCCCTGGTCCTCGATCTCCAGTAAGGAGGGGACATTTTGGTGGGAGAATAGAAGGGATAAATCTATCTTGTGCTTCTCTGCTTCATATTACTTTATGGAAAGGCAACATGGATGTTTTACCTCATGTTTCTCCAGCATCCAGGTTTAAGGAAAAACATGGGAGGAGAAGGGGTGAGGAAATCCTCATTACTGCTGCTGGAAATTTCTCAACCCTCGAAGCACCCAACTCCTGCTTTGTTCTTATAACCCCACTTTGGACTCCTATTTCCTTCTTTTCCCATAAGGCTTTGCCCTGTAAGTGCTCATCTCACTGTCTCATGATTTATCAGGTCAAGTATAGTGGAATATTTTAATAAACTGGGAAGAAACACCTACCACTATGCATATATACAGGCATGAATGCACATGTGCACAAACATGTATATGTTCACACGCTAATAAAACTTCATGTACACACGTGTGTATATCATACACAATGCAAATGTACACAGATGTAGCCACAATTACACAGAAACAACTATACTGACGCTCAAACATCTCTGCTTTCAGTAATCATTTTTGCCCCTCAGGTTCTTCCCTCTTCTCCTTCTATTTCTATCAGGTATTCACTCTTCCCAGGAAGATGATTAACTTAGGACAAATAAGAGAAGGTGCCACTAACCACGTAGAGAATAAATATATGAAACATACTCTGAAAACATGACACTGGCAAAAAATGTAGGTGGGTTTGAAAACTTTCAAAAAAATTCACGGAAGAGTCAGAAAAGGGAAGGAAACTGAGCTAGCTAACCCATGAGGACATCAATGAGCCCTGTTCCAGGGAGGCCCTGGAGCAAGGTTCTAACCCAGGAAATCTTATATTTACAGCAACAATTCCTATAGCAGATGGAGATTATTAACAGCCCTATTTAATGGCTAATCTGTATCTACTCCTCTTTCCCTGTAATTCTGTAACCTCCTCCCACTCCAACTCTGGACTTGGTCATTTTGACCTGCTTTTGGCCAAAGAGATGTTAGCAGAAGCTTGACAAGCACCTGCCAATTTCTGCTTGCCCTCTTGCATGACTGGGTTTGTGCACTCTTGCACTCTGACATGGCTATAAGAACATATCAGGCTAGCCTATGGGAGGATGAATAATATAAGTAATTGAGGCAAGTGGCCTGAGTCAAGGCCACCCTAGATCAGCTTATAGCCAGCTGATCTCATGTCAAAGACAATAAGTATAATTCAGCCTTAATTGGGTTTTTATTTTATTTTTTTTTTTTGGCTGCATTGGGTCTTTGTTGCTGTGCGCGGGCTTTCTCTAGTTGCAGTGAGCGGGGACTACTCTTTGTTGCAGTGTGTGGGCTTCCCATTGCGGTGGCTTCTCTTGTTGCAGAGCACGGGCTCTAGGCATGTGGGCTCAGCAGTTGTGGCTCGCAGGTTCAGTAGTTGTGGTGCACGAGCCTAGTTGCTCCATGGCATGTGGGATCTTCCTGGACCAGGGATCGAAGCCGTGTCCTCTGCATTGGCAGGTGGATTCTTAACCACTGCGCTACCAGGGAAGTCCCCAGCCTTAATTGTTGGCTGGCAGACTTGTGAGCTTAAATAAATGGTTGTTTTAAGCCACTGAATTTTGGGGTGACTTGTTATGAAGCATTATTTGTGGCAATAGATAACTAACACAGAAATTGTGATTTAGAATTAGGGTGCTGTTATAACAAAAAAGTAAAACATGTGGCATTGGCTTTGAGACCAAGAAGTGGGCAGAGTCTGGGAAAGTAATGAGAAAACTGCTATAGAAGGATGGGAAAATAGCAACATTTATTATGTAGCAGCAAAAAAAAAAAAAAAAAACTGGTAAAACTCATTTCCTAATTCAAAAGACAGGAAATGTACCTATTGAACTTTGGGATTTGAGTAATAACATTTCCAGGCAGAATGTTGAAAGTATCAGTGGCTCTCACTACGTACATATTGATAAGGTTCCTGAAAGGAGAAGGGTTCAAGAAATAACCAACCAGTGTGTAAGCAAGTTTAGAGGGACTATAGAAGGACCGTAACTTCTTGGTTGGAAAACAAAATTGTTTCTTACTTCTAGTCTCTTCAGTCAGCAAAAGATTCTCAAAGTAAAATAATGCCTGGGGCAAGGCTCCAAACAAACATTTAAGACCTTTTATTATGACTTCTGAAAGAAAGCAAGCAGAACGTAGCAGAACCTCTAAGCTAGACAAAAGGGCTGCTAGGAATCTTAAGAGCCTTGCCCCACAGCAACCTGACTTGCCCCAATAACAGTAATTAAGTCTAGAGAGAGATCTAGCTCTAAAAGAAGTGTAGGTTTTGCTTTTGGCTCATCAGATTTGTAAGAAACTCACAAAAACTTTGCGGGTACTGCATTGGCAAGAGTTCTACCAATTTATACTAAAAGAAACTGAGACTGTTGAAGAAGTAGGAAAACCTCTGGGTCCCCCATTTCCACAAACAAAAAGGAGGGTGAGAAGATTGCTCAAAGCACACAGAGAGTGGATAACTAAAGCCATCCTGGATGGTAGAGCAGAGAGCCATAGAAGACAGTGGACTGCAGAGTCGCTCTCAGGGAGCAGAACTGAGGCCCAATCAAGGAACAGTCCCCTCCTCTGGAACAGGAGGTCCTGGCAGCACTCACAGGACTAGAGACTTCAGAACTGCTGTGAACTACTGCTGCATGTAACTTCCATCCTTCATCCTTCTGAATGGGATTGTCTGCTAGGATGATCCTGTCCTTTCTTACCCTAGTGTATTAGGTTTGGGGGTAAAAGAGCTTATCTTCTTCATTCATAGGCCTTCATCAAAAAGAATTTACATCCAGGAGCCACATTCGAACATGTTACATGTCTTGAGACCCTGGACCTTGAGCCTGAGGCTATGATTAAATGAGATCATCAGGGATCTTGGAGGGAGGGGGTAAGCGTATTCTGCACGTGTGAATAAAATGAATAGCTGGGATCAGCGTGTAGACATGCGTCACTTCTGTACCAGTTTCCATTCCAGTTTTCTACCGCCACACATAATGGTGCGTAACAGACCACCCCACAATGAATGGCTTAAAACAATCATGTATTTAGCTCACAAGGTCTACAGGCTTGTGACTTAAGTTGGGAATTTCTCCTGATCTTAGGTTCACTTGCATGAACTTTAAGTCAACTAGCTGCTGACGGGGATCATGTTTCTGGTGGTAGTTGGCTGGTGGTTGGCTTGAAGCAGGCATGTCTCAATGACCTCAGCTGTGACAAATCCACTCTCCTCCGTTAAGTGTCCTGCATCCTTCCAGCAGCCCAGCCCTAGCATATACTCATGATAATGATGAAGGAGCAAGAGAAGAGTATGATTAAGGTTATGATTATGAAGAGCAGCAAGGGAGCAAGCCTCAATGCACAACGACTTTCCAAGTCTCTGTTTTCATCACACTTGCTGACCACCAATTGGCCAAAATAAGTCACATGGCTGAACCCAGACAAGGGGTGGGGCCTTCAGTGCAATCAACCTACCATAATTCCAAAACTGTCTTCCACAGAAACGAATGTTCCAGAAGACGTTATGAGATATTCCACTGAAAAACAGAGTGCTACAGTCACACAAATTTGTGAAGTGCTGTTTATTATATCCTTTTGGTGAATCACAGCACCAATTAACCTGTTAAAGGCGCTGAGAATTCCCATGTCTGTTTACTGTGGTTTAACTAGTGTCTCAGACACTTATGTAGCCACGAGACACGTTAATCAGAGAAACCTTCTGAAGACATCTTGCAGAACACGTGTTTCCCGAATCACATTCTGAGAAGTGCTAGTCTAAGTTATGAACACTTGTAATAACTGCATTGCAATAAAGAGCTTTAGGAGACCTAGGAACTTTTGTGGCACAGATTAATAAACTGCTCGTGGGTTTCACTTTCTCTACTCCCAGATGAGAAACCAAGAGTCAGGAAAGCTAACCAAGCCCCACAGAAAGGGAGCAGCAAAGCTGGGATGCATGCCTATATCTGCCTGACCAAACACCTACCATCTTTTCATCTCCCTGCCTGTCAGTGGTGGAATATCAGGCACTATGACAAATGGCCAGTGAAGCAGCACAGGATGATAGTCTAGCAGTTGAGAAATTGGTTTTAGTCCTGACTTTGCCACTAAGTTTTCTTGAACAGGTCACAACCTCTTAAGCAGGGTAGATTGGAAACACCATTCTTTTTTCTTTTTCTTTTCTTTTTTTTTTTTTTTTTTTGTGGTACGCAGGCCTCTCACTGCTGTGGCCTCTCCCGTTGCGGAGCACAGGCTCCGGACGCACAGGCTCAGCGGCCATGGCTCACGGGCCCAGCCGCTCCACGGCATGTGGCATCTTCCCGGACCGGGGCACGAACCCGTGTCGCCTGCATAGGCAGGAGGACTCTCAACCACTGTGCCACCAGGGAAGCCCGGAAACACCATTCTTTATGTTCCCTTGCAACTTGAAGAATCTGGAAAATATTTTGATGAACGGCTCTTTAGGACATAAGAATCCTCTGATGCTTCCAATCTGCCACCACAAAAACGACCTAAAACTTACTGCCTTGTCATTAATCTGGTCCTGAATAAAACAAGTTCATTTTTAAATGTGTTTATTTCAATCACTTAAGATATTCAAAAAATCCTTCCAGCCTGAAACTCTTCCCTTGCCCTTCCTAATTTTCCAGTGAAATCTCGATGATGTACTACAGGGAGGGCACATTAATATTCTGAGGAAATACAACACCTGTACTGCAGACTCTAATTTTAGAACATTCATCACTGAGGATGGTTTTCCTCTTCCTGTCCTAATTTTTTTTTTTTCAGGTTGTCAGCCCTTTGGACTACATTGAGCTAGATGGCGACTTGCCTTTATTACACATTTCTTTCCTGAGGGCTTGCCCTTTGTTAGGAATGGCAAGAGGCCCAGAAACGGGGAGAATCCGTAGCCCTTGGCTGCTCTGAGTTTGCCCTCTAACTGGGGAGATGAAACCTGGAGCTATAGGAGGCCACACAGGAAGCACCAAATGAATGGCAGAGACAAGATCACTTTGTCAGGGAAGCTATTACACTGTCATGAAATCCATCTTGGCTTCACCTCACCATCACGCTGAGGCAATGAGGTGAACTGGTTTCAAATCCTTCGATCGGGTATCTGGTTTTGATGTGGCAGCTCCCGTAGCACCAAACTCGGCCTTGAATGGAATCCTTTGTCTTGGAGGAAACATCCAAAATGCATTTGGGTCTCCTGTTCTCCGACAGGCTGCAATGTGCCTCCTGTGCTTTCACTGCCAGCAGCCTGGCAGCACGCGCTCGGAGAGCCTCCCCTTCGCATAGGGCAGGGAGGGCCTCTACAGCAGGGTTTCTCCATCTCCGCACTAGTCACAACTGGAGTCAGCTACTTTGCTGTGAGGCTGTCCTGTGCACTGTGGGCTGCTTAGCAGCTCTACATGCCACTGGATGACAACAGCACCCCTTACCCCAGGCATGACAATCAAATATGACTCCAGACATTGTCAAATGTCCCCTGGGGGGCAGTAACCTCTCTACTGGCTAAGAACCACTGCTCAAGAGAATGAGAAAAAAAAATCCCAATTTTACTGTTGCTGTTAAAAATGGATACCACCTCCACCGTCACCAAGCAATGTCCCTGGGGTGTCGAGCTTCCTTCCATCCCCCAGCCTTGTGCGTAGTTGGGACTTCTCACAGCTGTTCATGGGAAAGACCTTTCTTCACCTTCCAAAGGCAGCTGTTCTGTTTTCTGCTTGTCCTCTACCCGCAATTACTTTTGCTGCTCTACTCACGAGGTTTTATAGCTCTTTATAAGGCTTCCAGTATGTCTATAACCATCACTCTTGAGCAGTTTGGGACAAATTTTGTGGCAAAATTGGGGACGATTCCAGTGGCATGACATGGTGTCACATTCAGAAGGCTTGCTTCTCAGCGGTTGTCAGCTAGGGTGATCCACCAAAGCATGCATCCTCTCAAGGTGCATTCTCTGTGGACCCACCTAAGCATACTTTCCAAGACCTCCACCCCTATCAAGCCAGGGTCAAATTGAGAGTCTTAAAAAGCCTGGAGTCCAGTCTCTTCAGCAAGTGATGTTGGGAAAGTTGGACCACCACATGCAAATTGATGAAGTTAGAACACACCCTCTCACCGTACACAAAAATAAACTCAAATTGGCTTTAAAGACTTAAATATAAGACATGACACCATAAAACTCCTAGAAGAGATCATAGGCAAAACATTCTCTGACATAAATCATACCAATATTTTCTTAAGTCAGTCTCCCAAGGCAATAGAAATAAAATCAAAAATCAACAAATGGGACCTAATCAAACTTACAAGCTTTTACACAGCAAAGGAAACCATTAAAAATGGTGAAAAGACAACCTACAGAATGGAAGAAAATATTTGCCAATGTTGTGACTGACAAGGGCTTAACTTCCAAAATACACAAACAGCTCATATAACTCAGTAACAAAACAAACAACCCAATTGAAACATGGGCAGAAGACCTAAATAGACATTTTCCCAAAGAAGAAATACAAATGGCCAATAGGCACATGAAAAGATGCTCAACATCGCTAATTATTAGAGAAATGCAAATCAAAACTACAATGAGGTATCACCTCACACCAGTCAGAATGGTCACCATTAAAAAGTCTACAAATAACAAATGCTGGAAAGGATGTGGAGAAAAGGGAACCCTCCTGCTTTTTGTGGGAATGTAAGTTGGTGAAGCCACTATGGAAATCAGTATGGAGGTTCCTCAGAAAACTAAAAATAGAATCACCATATGATCTAGCAATCCCACTCTTGGGCATATATCCGGAGAAAACTATAATTCAAAAAGATACAGGCACCCCTATATTCACAGCAGCACTATTTACAATAGCCAAGACAGGGAAACAACCTAAATGTCCATCAACAGATGAATGGATAAAGAAGATGTGGTACATATACACAATGGAATACTACTCAGCCATAAAAAAGAATGAAATAATGCATTTGGAGCAACATGGATGGACCTAGAGACTGTCATACTGAGTGAAGTGAGAAAGAGAAAGACAAATACCATATGATATCACTTACATGTAAAATCTAAAATAGGACACAAATGAACCTATCTATGGAACAGAAACAGACTCACGGACTTGTGGTTGCTCAGGGGGAGGGGGTTGGGGAAGAGATGGAGTGGGAGGTTGAGGTCAGCAGATGGAAGCTGTTATATATGGAATGGATAAACAACAAGGTCCTACTGTAGAGCACAGGGAACTGTATTCAGTATCCTATGATAAATGGAAAAGAATATTAAAAAAGAATGTATACATATATGTATAACTGAATCACTCTGCTGTACAGCAAAAATTAACACAACATTGTAGATTAACTATACTTCAACTGAAAAAAAAAAGAGAAAGTCTGGAGTCTCCAGAAGATAATACCATTTGCTCTAAACCATAAAGCTCACAGATGGGAGAACAAGGATTTGAAGGTGGCTTTATTTACCTCCAAATGTGCACGCTCTTTCCTCCACCACCACACCAACCACATGCCTTCAGAACAACTAGAAACAACAATTAGGGAACACTATGAAGGGCATTTCACAGTTTGCTCCACCCCTCCTCACACAATAGTACATACACGGACATCTTTTTATGCCTACAACATCAAATCGACAGACTGTGATACTAGATTAATTCAATAAACACACAGCATTCACTGTGTGGCAGGCCCACCCTCATTGAGTCCTCATAATAATCCACAGCAAATACTCTCTTCATTCACTTTGATGTCAACCTTATTTCCATGTTCTGGTGAAGCACACTTCAGACCACTCGGCAGTGGTCCCCACCCCACCAGTGGCCTCAGCGCTGGGAACACAGCCCAGTCCTCAGCAGGGAACTGCTGGGCAGACACAGGGGACACCTGCACGCACACACCAGTCTGTGACCTCGGGCTGAGGAGCAGTAAACTTGGATCCTGGAGCAGCCCACTCGCTCTGCACCCAGTCCTCCTTGGGTACAGCCTTTCCAGCAGCGGCCTGCTCTTCCTCTTCGACAGATTGGATGAGGCCCACCTACGTTATGGAGAGTAATCTGCTTTGCTCAACGTTTACTGGTTTAAATGTTACCCACATCTAAAAAATACCTTACAGCAACGTCTAGGCTAATATTTCCCCAAACAACTGGATGCCCTACCTATCCAAGTTGACACTTATAACCATCGCCCCAAGGAACAAGAGTAAGGCAGAAGTGTTTTTCTTAACATCCACTGACTGTTCAAAGGCAAGTTGGCCCTTTCGATTCCAGCAGGAAGGAGGTACTGTGCTCAGTGTATCAAAAACAAAAAAAAACGAAGCAGTGGGAAAGCCACAAAGAGGATTAACACAGAGACTGGTGGGAATGTGTCAATGCCAAGCACTTCCCTCAAAGCAAAGTGGAGGGAAGCAAAGCTAGTGACAGCCCAGGATGCTGCAGGGGTGACCACAGCAGGATGGCTGCCTTCCTTGAAATCCATGCCTGCAGATTAGATCTGACTGTTTTAGATAAGTCTCCGTGTTAACAGATAAAAGTTTGGTGTGGTCATGGAAATAATGAAATGCCCAAGAGTTCTGAAAACCTGTTCCCCACCTAAACTCTTCTTCTTGTTCCCCATCTAAACTCTTCTTCTATCATCCAAAATGGCTTTTAAGGGCGTTCACTGATGGTAAGCATAGGAAAATATACTCCGAGTTCTTGCAAATGATTCCATCTAGAGACAAGCACATGGGGACACAGCATAAATTAACAAGCTTCCTTTGTAAGAGGAGTTCCCACTGCCTACAACCCCTTCTGGTGCCGTCTGCATCCTTGGCTTGGTTTCAGAGATTTTTATGTTGTTGAGGTTTTGGGGTTTTGTTTAATGTTTTCCCCCCTAATAAAAGTGAAGAGAGGTCTTGAGTGCCGCAGGAAGAAACACTGTAGGATGTTATGTATTAAAAACTGGCTTGGGATCCAGCGGTCAGCTTCTTACAACTCAGCCCAGGGCTGGTTCCAGTTCTCTTTGCTATATTCGGACTGGTCTCTGAAGAGAAAAATGTCCATGTGTAGCAGTTTTGTGAAATGCTTAAATAGTACACACACACACACACACACACACACACACACACACAGATAAAGGGAGATGACCTGGTTGTTCAAGAGTGAGATCATAACTCCAAGATACATTCCAATTTTTCCTCCTTTGCTATCTGACCTTGGAAACTTAACTACTCTATGCCTCAGTTTATCCACCAGCAATGCTCAAGTGGTAACAGCATCTGTCTGCCTTCTTCCTAATATGCTATAAATCAGGATGTTGGAACGCTCTGTAATCTTAAAGTCTATAAATCAAGCACAGCGAAATGTAGAAACCATCAATATCATCACCTTAGGTCCAAAACAAGATTTAAATTCCAAGCTCCAGTGATGAAAGGCTACTGGGTGGAAATGCTGTCAGCCGGCCCATCGCTTTTGTCTCCATGTTTAACATGTTCTCCTTCAGATCAAGGAATCTTCCGGGAAAGATAGCCTCACAGTACAGCAGCATTGTTATAATAGCAGACTGACCAAAATGGAGACTGACAGATGGCTGCTCAGTGGCAGGTTTTTTAAATGAATTTACTGTTTATGAAATGTGCTGGATGGATGGCGTCAGTGACTGAGTCTGCCGCTTAAGGGGAGAGATCAAGGGGGACAAGGACGATGACCTGGGCGGCGTCTCCTCAGTTCCCCCCAACCCCAATCCCAGGCAGGAGGCTTGGGCTAGCTGCCAAGTCTCCAAAAGGAAAACTGTATTCTGGGCTTATGGTGACACTCACTGTGGGATGAGAGGACAGATTCAGCCCCCTTTATTCCTCACACTGGCAGAGAAAAATCCCAGTGAGTGCCACTTGTGTGAGGATGGGGGAAAGATCGGGGCTCTCCTGGTTACTGTCTTGAGTTCATTTCTTGGGAAAGAGCATGGTGGTGGGAGGTTGAAGATAACACATTCCCCAAAATGAAAGCACCAACTGAATCATGATAGCGTAATCCATAAAGAGGCGGTGACTGTCCCCATCAAATCCCCTGAAGTCTGGCAAGCTCCAACCATCATTTTTTCCAATTCCATATAATCTTTAGTCAGTCCTCCCAGGCTGCAGGGAGTTGTATGATGTCCTTCTTTCATAATGTCAAAGGATTTCTGCCAGTCCCTAATGGCCTAATTCTGTTTTCTGAACCATTTTCTTGAAGGAGACCCAAACTTCGGTAAAACACTCCAGTGGGGTACTCTCCCTTGGCACTTTTGAGGCACCTCTAGCACCTTTCGTCAGTCATTTGAGTCAATGACATACAAGGAAATCACAGCCAAGTAAAAATGACTGTGAATCACGCAAAGCTAGGTCTCTATGACTTGCAAGTACCCAGTGGCCAAGAGCTTCGATGATGCTCCCTCTACTGATTGACTTGCTCCACTGTCCTTTTACTGACTGTTTCAGTACCATACTGGATTTGTTTATGTGCCCTGAAAGTATTCCTGGGGGGCTTCCCTGGGGGCGCAGTGGTTGAGAGTCCGCCTGCCGATGCAGGGGACGCGGGTTCGTGCCCCGGTCCGGGAGGATCCCACATGCCGCGGAGCGGCTGGGTCCGTGAGCCATGGCCGCTGAGCCTGCGCGTCCGGAGCCTGTGCTCCACAACGGGAGAGGCCACAACAGTGAGAGGCCCGCGTACCGCAAAAAAAAAAAAAAAACAAAAACAAAAGTATCCCTGGGACGAGCTGCACTAATGGTGACTGAGCCCTTAAAAACATCCTGGTTCGACACCCAAGGGACAGCAGCAATCCTCACGAGGTACGAAGGCCACGCACTCTGACCACTTCTAGGAAGCCTTGAACACCTGCCCCCACAGTCCCTGTCGGAGCGGCTCACCATATACAAGGCACTGTCCCTGCCGCAGCCTGGTACAGGGCTCTGCCCAGTGCACTGGGTCCTCTGCTGGACATGGCCCAGCACCCCACTAGGGCCCTCCTGAAAGGCTGGAGGATGGCACCTACAGAGAGAGGCCACCAGAAAGGAGGGACTCCAGAAGCTGAGAGACACTCTAACACCAACCACCGAGCAGAAGCCGGGAGGCTGGAGGACAGCAGGAAGTCGGTCAGTAGGAACCAAAAAGGCAGACCAAAACCGCTGTCACCACAATGGCAGAACAGGAGATGAAGGCACAATCTCTCCTGCTCTCCTCACCTGACGGACCTGGCATGAGGCCTTGCTCTATGGAAACTGGCTTTCCCCATGTACTTTATGTTTTTTTAACTGGCTTAACCTAACATGCTCCTGTTTCTTGCATTTCTCAAGAGCCTAACGCTGGTATCACCTCACTCTACCCCGGGCCAGCTGAATGTGAGCATCAGTGCACCGCCTTGACGTGGATTTATAATGGCTACTTTTAGCACCAGGATGGGTCTCTTAGGCAGCCTTCAGTGCAAGGAGGCTTTATGTATGCCCTTCTCTGGGGGCATTCAGCAGCCTTGATGAATGCCTATCTCGCGCCAGCCAAGCAACATGCCAGGCACTACAGATACAAATGAGAATGAGAAATGACCTTAATCTCAAGAGCATTCCAAGAACTTGAACTTCCAAGTCTACAGTCCTCTGACTGTCCAGCAGCTTGCAACGATATCCCATCCTAAGATTTCCTGTCAGGGATTATGGAACCAACACCACTGTTAAATAAACACTACCATGGCAATGGATCAACAAGAGCTTAGGAGGGTTTAGTTATGTAGACAACTGAAAAGAGAAGATTAGAGTTAAACATCTAAGGCACATGATGGAAAGGTTAGCTCTTCTACTCAAAAGAGTCCCAACAAAAATAAAGGATGGAATATTACTCAGCCATAAAAAGAAACGAAATTGAGCTATTTGTAATGAGGTAGATAGACCTAGAGTCTGTCATACAGAGTGAAGTAAGTCAGAAAGAGAAAGACAAATACCGTATGCTAACACATATATATGGAATTTAAGAAGGAAAAAAAATGTCATGAAAAATGTAGGAGTAAGACAGGAATATAGACACAGACCTACTAGAGAATGGACTTGAGGATATGGGGAGGGGGAAGGGTAAGCTGTGACAAAGTGAGAGAGTGGCATGGACATATATACACTACCAAACGTAAAATAGATAGCTAGTGGGAAGCAGCTGCATAACACAGGGAGATCAGCTCGGTGCTTTGTGACCACCTAGAGGGGTGGGATAGGGAGGTTGGGAGGGAGGGAGATGCAAGAGGGAGGAGATATGGGAACATATGTATATGTATAACTGATTCACTTTGTTATAAAGCAGAAACTAACACACCATTGTAAAGCAATTATACCCCAAGAAAGATGTAAAAAAAAAAATACTAGCAAAGTGACTCCAACAATACATTAAAAGGATCATACACCATAATCAAGTGGGATTTATCCCAGGGATGCAAGGGGCTTTTCAATATCCACAAATCAATAAGTGTGGTACACCGTATTATTGAATACAAACCATATGATCATCTCAATAGATGCAGAAAAAGCTTTTGATAAAAATTCAACACCCATTTATGATAAAAACTCTCCAGAACGTGGGCACAGAGGAAACATATCTCAAAATAATAAAGGTCATATATGATAAACTCACAGCTAACATCATACTCACTAGTGAAAAGCTGAAAGCATTTCCTGTAAGATCAGGAACAAGACAAGGATGTCCACTCTCGCCATTTTTATTCAACAGAGTTTTGGAAGTCCTAGCCACAGCAATCAGAGAAGAAAAAGAAATAAAAGACTTCTTTTCCAAATTGGAAAAGAAGTAAAACTGTTATATTTGCAGATGGCATGATACTGTACATAGAAAATCTTTCAGACGCTACCAGAAAAGTATTTACTAAACCTCATCAATGAATTTGGTAAAGTCTCAGGATACGAAATTAATACACAGAAATCTGTTGCATTTCTATACAGTAACAACAAAATATCAGAAAGAGAAATTAAAGAAATAATCCCATTTACCATCACACCAAAAAGAATAAAATACCCTGGAATAAACCTACCTAAGGAGCCAAAAGACCTGTACACTGAAAACTGTTAAGATGCTGATGAAAGAAATTGAAGATGACACAAAAAGATTGAAAGATATACTGTGTTCTTGGATTGGAAGGATCAATATTGTCAAAATGACTATACCACCTAAGGCAATCTATAGATTCTATGCAATCCCTATCAAATTACTAATGGCATTATTCACAGAACTAGAACAAATATATTAAGATTTTATGGAAACACAAAAGACCCCAAATAGCCAAAACAATCTTGAGAAAGAAAAATGGAGTTGGAGGAATCAGGCTCCCTGACTTCAGACTATACTACAAAGCTACAGTCATCAAAACAGTATGGTACTGGCACAAAAACAGAAATATAGATCAATGGAACAGGATAGAAAGCCTGTAAAGAAGCCCACATACCTATGGTCAATTAATCTACAACAAAGGAAGCAAGAATATACATTGAAGAAAAGAGTCTTTTTAATAAGTGGTGCTGGGAAAACTGGACAGCTACATGTAAAAAAATGAAATTAGAACATTCTCTAACACCATACACAAAAATAAGCTCAAATGGATTAAAGACCTGAATGTTCAACTGGATACTATAAAACTCCTAGAGGAAAACATAGGCAGAATACTCTCTGACATAAATTGCAGCAATTTGTTTTGATCTCTCTCCTAGAGTAATGGAAATAAAAACAAAAATAAACGGGACCTCATCAAACTTAAAAGCCTTTGCATAGCACAGGAAGCCATATACAAAATGAAAAGACAACCTACAGAATGGGAGAAAATACTTGCAAACAAAGCAACTGACAAGGGATTAATCTCCAAAATACACAAACAGCTCATACAACTCAACAACAAAAAATCAACCCAATCAAGAAATGGGTAAAAGATCTATATAGACATTTTTCCAAAGAAGATATACAGGTGGCCAAAAGACATATGGAACCTTACTCAACTTTGCTAATTATTAGACAAATGCAACAAAGCTACAATGAGGTACCACTTCACACCAGTCAGAATGGCCATCATTAAAAACTCTACAAACGGGCTTCCCTGGTGGTACAGTGGTTGAGAGTCCACCTGTCAATGAAGGGGACACAGGTTCAAGCCGTGGTCTGGGAGGATCCCATGTGCCGTGGAGCAACTAATAAGCCCATGCACCACAACTACTGAGCCTGTGCTCTAGAGCCCACGAGCCACAACTACTGAACCCACGTGCCACAACCACTGAAGACCACATGCGTAGAGCCCATGCTTTGCAACAAGAGAAGCCATCGCAATGAGAAGCCTGCGCACCTCAATGAAGACTAGCCTCTGCTTGCCTCAACTAGAGAAAGCCCACGCGCAGCAACGAAGACCCAACACAGCCAAAAATAAAATAAATTAACTAAAACCAAACTCTATAAGTAACAAATGGTGGAGAGGATGTGGAGAAAAGGGAACCCTCCTACATTGTTGGTGGGAATGTAAGTTGATACAGCCACTATGGAAAACAGTATGGAGGTTCCTTAAAAAACTAAAAATAGAGCTACCACATGATCCTGCAATCTCACTCCTGGGCATATATCCGAAGGAAACTATAATTTGAAAAGATACATGCACTGCATTTTTCATAGCGGGACTATTTACAAGAGCTAAAACATGGAAGCAACCTAAATGTCCATTGACAGATGATGGATAAAGAAGATGTGGTATTTTATACAATAGAATATTACTCAGCCATAAAAAAGAATGAAATAATCCCATTTGCAGCAACGTGGATGGACTTAGAGATTATCAGACTATGTGAAGTAAGCCAGACAAAGACAAATATCATATCATATTGCTTATATACGGAATCTAAAAAAAATGATACAAATGAACTTATATAAACAACAGAAATAGACTCACAGACATAGAAAACAAACTTATGGTTACCAAAGGGGAAGTGGGGAGGAAAGGATTAATTAGGAGTTTGGGATTAACAAATACACACTACTATATATAAATAAATAACCAACAAAGACCTACTGTAAAGCATAGGGAAGTATACTCAATGTTTTGTAATAACCTATAAGGAAAAAGAATCTGAAAAAGAATAGATATATATCTATGTGTAACTGAATCACTTTCCTGTATACCTGAAACTAACACAACACTGTAAATCAACTATACTGCAATAAAAAAAATAACAAAAAAGTTATCAAACGAAATCCAGGAATGCATAGAAAAGATCATACCCCATGATCAAGCTGAATTCATCACAGGGTCACAAGAATGGTTCAACATACACAAATCAAACAATGTGATACACCACATCAACAAAAGAAAAGACAGAATCCACAAGATCATCTCAAAAGATGCAGAAAAAGCATCTGATAAAATTCAATAAACATGGATAAAGAAGATGTGGCATATATATACAATAGAATATTACTTATATACAATAGAATATTACTCAGCCATAAAATGAAATGAAATTGAGCTATTTGTAATGAGGTGGATAGACCTAGAGTCTGTCATACAGAGTGAAGTAAGTCAGAAAGAGAAAGACAAATACCACATGCTAACACATGTATATGGAATTTAAGAAAAAAAATGTCGTGAAGAACCTAGGGGTAAAACAGGAATAAAGACACAGACCTACTAGAGAATGGACTTGAGGACACGGGGAGGGGGAAGGGTAAGCTGTGACAAAACGAGAGAGAGGCATGGACATATATACACTACCAAACATATAGATAGCGGGAAGCAGCCGCATAGCACAGGGAGATCAGCTCGGTGCTTTGTGACCGCATGGAGGGTTGGGATAGGGAGGGTGGGAGGGAGGGAGACACAAAAGGGAGGGGATACGGGAACAGATGTATATGTATAACTGATTCACTTTGTTATAAAGCAGAAACTAATACACCATTGTGAAGCAATTATACTCCAAAAAAGTTGTAAATAAATAAATAAATAATAAAGGATAAGCAGAAAAAACATGAAACCACTAGACTATTGCAGAAAGACTTTTTAAATGGTATGTTTCCGATACAAGTGCAATTCTAACCTGCTCAGGTTTGGTCAGCAGGTGAGAGAAGAAGGAAAAAGGAGGTTCCTGTTGAGATTCAGAAGAAGCCTGGGTCAAGAGAAAAATACAGAATGACGGCTTCCCCTCAGAGTATTCTAAGGAAAGAAAGAGCTGCTGTTAGCCCCCAAAATGTTTTGTAAATTAGAAAAAGATGCTTCCTCTGGGCAGACAAAACCCCATGCCAGTGCTTAGGCCTCAGCCAACAGTGTAGGCTGGATTTCCACCCTCATGTCTCTTCTTGGCAAGGTATCCTTGTGCAGTTAACTACCTACAAACCATTACGTGGCACAGGGAAGGGGGAAGAGAAGAGAGAATTAGACAAAGAAAGAAGAATAAAAAGAATCACGCAGAAAGAGACAAATGGAGAGGCAGAGAATGAAACTGAGAGGGAAGGTCGAAGAGAGATGGGAAGAGAAGGAAAGACAGAAGGGAGGGAAAGGGGAGAAGACAGAAGGAAGACTCACGAAACAAAGAAAAAGGAAGGGGGCCAGATGCTTTGGATCTGTTTCTCCACGGCCAGTCCATGCTTGGTGGTGATGGAGAGGCCAGGTGAATGCTCTAACACATTCAGTTCACTTTAGACCAACACACCTGTCTGGAGGACAAACTTGTGATGCACTGTGGTTGAGGCTCTGGACACAGATCTGAGCGATGCGCTTCCTACCCTAAATGGCCTGCTGCCTGCTGGGGAGCACTGAGATTGAAATAAAAGGTCTACCAACCTCTCTGGGAGCACCAAGGCACACGTGATTAATTCTGACAAGAAAGTCCCATTTCAGGCAAGGTAATGGAGTCTCATGACTTCGTTAGTCAATTAGAAAGTCGAGACTTGACCAGAAGAAAACAAACAATTAACCAACCAGCCAACCAACCAACAACCCACCCACAATCAACCAACAAGCAGAGCCTTTGCCTGTAAGGCACATATTATTGAGGTGTACAGTTTATAGAGGTGTAATAAAAATGCCAGATGTCTTGCAGACATTTTCGACTATCACAGCTGCTGTTAAAAAACAGAAACAGGGGCTTCCCTGGTGGCGCAGTGGTTGAGGGTCCGCCTGCCGATGCAGGGGACACGGGTTCGTGCCCCGGTCCAGGAAGATCCCACATGCCGTGGAGCGGCTAGGCCCGTGAGCCATGGCCGCTGAGCCTGCACGTCCGGAGCCTGTGCTCCGCAACGGGAGAGGCCACAGCAGCGAGAGGCCCACGTACCACAAAATAAATAAATAAAATAAAATAAAAATAAAAAAACAGAAACAGTTGTTTGATCCACCTCCCTCCACATCACCACCACAAAACAATTCCCTCCCACCTATCAGCATCTGCCATGTGGCCTGAGTTTAGACATTCCTTTAGCAGTCTGAGAAGAACCTCTAAAGCACATGACATTTCCTAGATCAGTACCTTGGTTACCAATTTAGAATCTTCCTAGCACCTGGAACCTAGAAATACATTGTTAAGATTCTCCAACAATAAAATAGGCCTGGTCATGTCAGCTCAGCTCCTTAACTGGGGAAATACCAGACAGCCAACTGAGAGCCTAGTAAGCCCTATGCACATGAACTCAGAATTGGTGGATGTTTGCAGGAAGACAGATACTACAGGAGGGGGAAGGCATACCAAAAACCAGACCCGGGGTGGGATAGGGAGGGTGGGAGGGAGAGGCAAGAGGAAGGAGATATGGGGATATATGTATACTTATAGCTGATTCACTTTGTTATACAGCAGAAACTAACACATCATTGTAAAGCAATTATACCCCAATAAAGATGTTTAAAAAAAAAAAACCCACCTGCAGCATGCTTTCATCATAGCCAGTGCTCCAAAGGCCATGTCCTAGTGTTCTGGTTCTTTCATTCATTCAGTACATGTTTACTGGCCCCCTGCCTGAGTGTAAAATATGGAGGTAAGCTGTGCAGATACAGAAGTGAAGAAGAAAGAGCTAAGCCCTGCCCTCAAGGAACCTACACCCTTATTAAACAAAGAACTCCACAAGTAATTAATTATTTAGTAAGAATTACTAAAAAGTAACTACAAGTGTAAATGAGACCAAGTACAGGGCTCTAGACAGGTATGTAACTGGGGCATCTGATCAGGTCTGCAGGGCATGACACTTAAACTGAGATCTGAGGACTGAACCATAGCTAACCAGACAAAAAGGGAGAAAAGAGCAGACCAGAAAGAGAGAACAGCCATCCAGAAAGCCTTGAGCCCGGGGTGGCTCCCACCTAGATCATGAGAAGTGATGGGGAATAGGTCAGAGTTATATCATTGGGCTCTGGAAGGCCAAGTTACGGGTAACCTCTGTTTATTGTCTTTTAGACTGAGTCATGGTTTTCCTCTTTGACTCAACTGTCTAATCTAGGAATACCTGATCTCTCGTGTGTGAGCTGGCTGCGATGTGTAGTTCCATCCATGAGACATCAATATAAAGAAGTTAAAGAAACAGACTCACAGATATAGAGAACAGATTTGTGGTTGCCAAGAGGGGGGTGAGGGTGGGAGAGGGATGGATTGGGAGCTTGGGATTAGCCGATGCAAACTATTAAATATATACAGAATGGATAAACAAGGTCCTATGTATAGCACAGGGAATTATATTCAGTATCCTCTAATAGAGCATAATGGAAATGAATATGAAAAAGTATATATTATATACATATACACACACACACATATATATGTATAACTGAATCACTTCGCTGTATACCAGAAACGAACACAACACTGTAAATCAACTATACTTCAATAAAAAATAAATTTAAAAAAAAGTTAACCTTCAAGGTTCAAACCTCAGTACCACACAAGGCTCCAGTAGCCCCTTCTCTATCTTCGTACCTCCCGCACCACCCAAGAGACCCCTCTGCCTCTCCTGGCAACAGATCACATAGCTTTCAGTAACTTGCCTTCGCGTGAGCTTCCCCGACAACTTTCCCAAGCCGGCTCTGCTTCTCCATGGCAACAGGGCACAACCTCTTAACGTTAACATACTGAGTTCTCTCTAAGAAGGTTAAATAGCACAAATGACTTTACTACATCCTCTATGGGTCAGTATTCCTGCCATCTAATCATTTTAATTCCTTTTCCATTCATTAGAAAAGGGGACTGCTAGGAGAAGGGAATCCCAGAATTCATATAAGTTTGAGTAACAGCCCTAAAAAATGTATAAAAGATTTCAATTCTCCTTACTTCCCTTTCTCTAGTCAGATTCAACTAATGGTACATGATAGAGGGAGTCAAGGTATTCCTCTAACATTTACAGTATGCAATTTTGCAGCTAGAATAAGAAATAAGTAGAAATGTTCTGTTTCTGGGATGGCTGGAATTTGAGGTATAATGTAGTCCAGGGATGGGAGATGAGTTCTACCCTGGATTTCAACTCTGTTTCACTGGCAGTGGTGGTCAGAAGCAGAGTCTTGACGATTCTGAGGCCCAGCAGGGAGGTCTATGCGGTCAGCCAATGCTGGGGCATGGGAGTGGTGAATCACAGCAAGTGTGCCACTTGTTTCCCATCCATGGGAAATTGAAAGACCATAGAAGGCCATGCATCAGATCTTCAAGACCTCATCAGATTAAGTTACTAACATCTGCTCCAACAGGGGGAAATTTCCCCAGTCCTCACTACCTTATATACACAAACATGTCACCTGAACAGTAGTAATTACTGATATTTGATTCATGTGTGGCCCCTAGCTGCTGCTACAGGATCACCTACCCTTTGGAAATTCTTTATTTCTTCAGTCTTTCTATAGTTCTCTACAAGGTAGCTCTCATGGGTCCATAATCAAGTCTATTCCTGCCAGTGCCACTGGTCTACCAAGCTGAAAGGGTACTGCCACTCCCAGTCCCATAAGTATCCCATATCCCTCTAGAATTCCCCAGGGCTGAACAGTCCTCAGGAGTCCACTGTTTGTCTCACAAGTACAGTGGGTTCCACCGCCTCTCCATCAGTATTATTTCTGATGCCCGAAACCAAACTTTCAGGACCAAACTTTGCTGTGATGTGCAGTAAAATGAGTGTGTTAGATGGAATTCTAAGAATGACTCACCGTGACCTTCACTTTGTACCCCTTCCCTTTTGAGTGTGGGTGGAATCTGTGAACACAATGAGATGTCACTCCTGTGATTCTGTTACTTTATATGGCAAAGGAAAGATTATCCAGCTGGGCCTAACTTAAACTGAATAAGCCCTTTAAACGCAGCGCTTTCTCCAGCTCATGGAAGAGAGAGAAGTCAGAGATACAAAGCACAAGGATCTGATGTACCGTTGCTGCCTTGAAGATGGAGGGGAAAAGTAGAAAGAAATGCAGGTGCCCTCCGAAGCTGAAATTGGCCCCTGAAAGAAAACAAGGACCTCAGCCCTTTGGCCACAAGGAACGGAATCCTGTCAACATCATGAATGTCCCTGGAAGCAGATTCTTTCCCGGAGTCTCCAAGGAAGAGCTCAGCCGGACTGACACCATGACATCACTGATTATTAGAGAAATGCAAATCAAAACTACAATGAGGTTATCAGCTCACACTGGTTAGAATGGGCATCAGCAGAAAATCTACAAACAAAAGTGCTGGAAAGGATGTGGAGAAAAGGGAACACTTTTCTCAATGTAAATTGATACAGCCACTACTGAGAACAGTATGGAGGTTCCTTAAAAAACTAAAAATAGAATTACCATATGACCCAGCAATCCCACTACTGGGCATATACCCAGAGAAAACCATAATTCAAAAAGATACATGCACCCCAATGTTCACTGCAGCACTATTTACAACAGCCAGGTCATGGAAGCAACCTAAATGCCCATCGACAGACGAATGGATAAAGAAGATGTGGTACATATATACAATGGAATACTACTCAGCCATAAAAAGGAACGAAACTGGGTCATTTGTAGAGATGTGGATGGACTTAGAGACTGTCATACAGAGTAAAGTAAGTCAGAAAGAGAAAAATAAATATTGTATATTAACACATATATGTGGAATCTTAAAAAATGGTACAGATGAACTGGACTGCAAGGTAGAAATAGAGACACAGATGCAGAGAACAAACGTATGGACACCAAGGGGGGAAAGCAGGGTTGGGGGGGTGGGGGAGTTGGTGGTGGGATGAATTGGGAGATTGGGATTGACATATATACACTAATATGTATAAAATAGGTAACTAATAAGAACCTGCTGTATAAAAAATAAACAAAATAAAGTTTAAAAAATGAAAAAATGTAAAAAAAAAAGGAAAAGGTGACATCATTACAGGTCCTATATTGGAAAAATCATAAGAGCTTATTATGAACAACTTTAAGCCAATTAATTTAAAAATTTAGATGAAATGTACCCTAAGGAAAGCTCAACTTACCAAATCCAAAAATAAACTCCAAATAGTTCTATTTCTATTACAGGAATAAGCCCATAATCTAAAGCCTTCCCTCAATGAGAATCTTAAATCCAGAAGAATTCACCAGTCCCTTCCATCAAATATTTGCCAATTAAAAATTGTCACTTGCCATCTGCCTCTACAAGGATGAAGTCTCTGGCCACTGACCTTCAACATACTCTGGAAGGAGTTTAGGGTAGAGATCAGGAATGAGGCACTCTGTGCTCTGAGAAAAACTGGCAGAACAGGTCTTCAGATGAATATTTTTCAGAAGAAGACTTTATGAACCAGAAGTGAGTTCTCACCAGACATCATGCCTGCTGGCATCTTGATCTTGGACTTTCCAGCCTCCAGAACGGTGAGAAATAAATATTTGTTGTTTAAAATGCCCCATCTGGCTACTCCCAACGTGTCTGAGCCTCACCAGCCCCTCTCCCAGGAGGCCATTGCAGTCGGCCAGCCCCTGCTTATTGGTAACTATGTGTGACCAAAAGGCCATGATCAAAAATGCCAATACATCAGAGGAGATGCAACAGGACTTGGTGGAGTGTGCTACTCAGGCACTGGAGAAATATAATATAGAGAAGGACATTGCGGCCCATATCAAGAAGGAGTTTGACAAAAAGTACAACCCCACCTGGCACTGCATCATGGGGAGGAACTTCGTAGTTATGTGACACATGAAACCAAAGACTTCATCTACTTCTACCTGGGAAAAGGGCCATTCTCCTGTTCAAATCTGGTTAAAAGCATGGACTGTGCCACATACCCTGTGATCCATCACAAGAACTGCCACCTAAATTCCAAATACCAGAGACTGAAATCTTCAGCCTTGCCTAAGGGAACACCTCGATCTTTATAGTGTTGTTTTGTACAGGGCATTCTCTGTACTAGTTTGTTGTGGTTATAAAGCAATTAGCAAAACAGCTTACATTGGTATTTATTTTCTATTCCATACCTCTCTGCCCCATGTTTTTTCTCTTCAAAATCCATTCTTTTAAATAAATAAATCTGTTGGAGAAGTGTGCATTATGATTTGTCCAAATAATCTATAATAATAATAATCTAGGGTTGAAGATGGCCTATTATTTGATCTTGGGTAGGTTGGTGGGGGTGATTCCTTGAAGTTTCTGTGGGATATAACAGACCAGCCTATTCAATACTCTTGAGTTTCATTCTTGCCCATCCTGCTACTGTTGTGCATGTAAGAATACTACATAGAAGTGCATGTCGAGAAATGCATGGCAGAGAAACTATTGGATTAACTCTTACTCCTAATCTGATCAATACTTTCCTTAAGTGCTCATTTTGTTAAAAGATACTGGTTTAGAGTGTTCTGGACCTTAGTCCTCAATTGGTGATGAACGTGTAGTGGAACCCCCTTAAGCCTTCTATGGCTGTAAAATTGAAATAAGCTGATAAGAAAGCTGGGCTACTGAGAGGTTTGTTGGATTAAAGGTGGTCTTAAAAGGGAAAAAGCTTCCTGCATACTCTATTAGAATCACATGGAAGGCTGGTGCACACGAGACCTTCTGTGCACCACTTCCCTGGTGGGCAGTGGTTAAGTATCCGCCTGCCAATGCAGGGGACACAGGTTCGAGCTCTGGTCTGGGAAGATCTCACATGCTGCAGAGCAACTAAGCCTGTGCACCACAACTACTGAAGCCCGCACGCCTAGAGCCCGTGCTTGGAAACAAGAGAAGCCACCGCAATGAGAAGCCTCCACAATGAGAGGCCCGCGCATCACAACAAAGAGTAGCCCCCACTCACCGAAACTAAGAGGGCCTGCACACAGCAATGAAGACCCAACGCAGCTAAAAATAAATAAATAAAAGTTAAAAAAAAAAGTCACCAGAAACTCATTAAAAAAAAAAAAAAACTCTGCAGGAATTTACACTTAAAAAAATAAAATAAAATAAAATACCCAGTCTATGGTATTTTTGTTATAGCAGCCTAAATGGAATAAGACATCAGATATAAGAAGTCAGTTAAAGATTAATTCAAGAATGCAAAATAAAACATCCCATACAGGAGAGGAGGGGACAAGACAGCAGTGTAGAAAGACATGAGCTCACCTCTTCTTAGAAAAACACCAAAATCACAACTAACTACTGAACAATCATCGACCAAAAAACGCTGGAACCTACCAAAAAAGATATCCTGCATCCAAAGTCAAAGAAGCCGCCACAACGACAGTAGGAGGAGCGTGATTGTGATAAAATCAAACCCCATACCCACTGGGTGGGTGACCCACAAACTGGAAAATAACTGTATCACAGAAGTTCAAGTTCTGAGTCCCATGTCAGGCTCCCTAGCCTGGGGGTCTGACAACAGGAGGAGGAGCCCCCAAAGAATCTGGCTTTGAGGCCAGTGGGGTTTGATCGCAGGAATTCCACAGGACTGGGGGAAACAAAACTCCACTCTTAGAGGGCGCACAGAAGGTCTCGTGTGCACCAGGACCCAGGAAAAAAAGAAGTGACCTCATTAAAACCTAGGCCAGACCTACCTGCTGGTATTGAAAGGTGGAGATTCTTCAATCTCCACAAATCAATTAGTGTGATACACACATCAACAAATTGAAGAATAAAAACCATATGATCATCTCAATACATGCAGAAAAAGCTTTTGACAAAATTCAACACCGTTTTATGACAAAAACTCTCCAGAAAGTGGGCACAGAGGGAACATACCTCCACATAATAATGGTCATATATGACAAACCCACAGCTAACATCATACTCAATGGTGAAAAGCTGAAAGCATTTCCTCTAAGATCAGGAACAAGACAAGGATGTCCACTTTCACCACTTCTATTCAAAATAGTTTTGGAAGTCCTAGCCACAGCAGAGAAGAAAAAGAAATAAAAGTAATCCAAATTGGAAAAGAAGTAGTAAAATTGTCACTGCTTGCAGATGACATCATACTATACATAAAAAATCCTAAAGATGCTACCAGAAAACTACTACAGCTCATCAATGAATTCAGTAAAGTTTCAGAATACAAAATTAATACACAGAAATCTGTTGCATATCTATACACTAACAATGAAAGATAAGAAAGAGAAATTAAAGAAACAATCCCACTTACCATCACATCAAAAAGAATAAAATATCTTGGAATAAACCTACCTAAGGAGGCAAAAGACCTGTACTCTGAAAACTATAAGACACTAATGAAAGAAATCAAAGATAACACAAACAGATGGAACAATATACTGTGTTCTTGGATTGGAAGAATCAATACAGTCAAAATGACTATACTACCCAAGGCAATCTACAGATTCAATGTAATCCCTATCAAATTACCAATGGCATTTTTCACAGAACTAGAACAAAAAGTCTTACAATTTATATGGAGATACAAAAGACCCCAAATAGCCAAAACAATCTTGAGAAAGAAAAACGGAGCTGGAGGAATCAGGCTCCCTGATTTCTAACTATACTACAAAACTACAGTCATCAAGACAGTAACCACACTGGCACAAAAACAGAAATATAGATCAATGGAACAGGATAGAAAGCCCAGAAATAAACCCATGCACCAATGCTCAATTAATCTACAACAAAGGAAGCAAGACTACACAATGAAGAAAAGACACTCTCTTCAATAAATGGAGATGGGAAAACTGGACAGCTACATGTAAAAGAATGAAATTAGAACATTCTTTAACACCATACACAAAAATAAACTCAAAATGGATTAAAGACCTAAATGTAAGATCTGATATTATCAAACTCTTAGAGGAAACCATAGGAAGAACACTCTTTGACATAAATCACAGCAATATCTTTTTGGATCCACCTCCTAGAGTAATGGAAATAAAAACAAAAATAAACAAGTGGAACCTAATTAAACTCAAAAGCTTTTGTACAGCAAAGGAAACCATATACAAAACAAAAAAACAACTCACAGAATGGGCGAAAATATTTGCAAACAATGGGACTGACAAGGGATTAATCTCCAAAATCTACAAACAGCTCATGCAGGCCAATATCAAAAAAAAAAAAACCCAAACAACTCAATAAAAAAAATGGGCAGAAGACTTAAATAGACATTTCTCCAAAGAAGGCATACAGATGGTCAAGCAGCACATGAAAAGATGCTCAACATTGCTAATTATTAGAGAAATGCAAATCAAAACTACAATGAGATACCACTTCACACCAGCCAGAATGGCTATCATCAAAAAATCCACAAACAATAAATGCCAGAGAGGGTGTGAGATAAAAGGAACCCTCTTGCACTGCTCGTGGGAATGTAAATTGATACAGCCACTATGGAGAACAGTATGGAGGTTCCTTAAAAAACTAAAAATAAAGCTACCATATTATCCTGCAATCCCACTACTGGGCATATATCCAGAGAAAAACATGGTCCAAGAGGATGCATGCACCCCAGTGTTCACTACAGCACTGTTTATAATAGCTAAGACATGGAAGCAACCTAAATGTCTGTCGACAGAGGAATGAATAAAGAAGATATAGTACATATATGCAATGGAATATTACTCAGCCATTAAAAAGAATGAAATAATGCCACTTGCAGCAACATGGATGGACCTAGAGATTGTCATACTGAGTGAAGTAAGTCAGACAAAGACAAGTATCGTATGCTATTGCCTATATGCAGAATCTAAAAAATGATATAAATGAACTTATTTACAAAACAGAAACAGACTCACAGATTTAGAGAATGAACTTAGGTTACCAGGCGGAAGGGTGCAGGGGAAGAATAGTTAAGGAGTTTGGGATTGACATGTACACACTGCTATATTTAAAATGGATAACCAACAAGGACCTACTGTATAGCATAGGGAACTCTGCTCAATATTATGTAACAACCTGAATGGGAAAAGAATTTGAAAAACAATAGATACATGTATATGTATAACTGAATCACTTTGCTGTACATCTGAAACTAACACAACATTGTTAATCACCTATACTCCAATATAAAATAAAAAGTTGAAAAAAACATTCAATGAGATATCACCTCACACCAGTTACAGTGTCCATCATCAAAAAATCTACAAACAGGGGCTTCCCTGGTGGCGCAGTGGTTGAGAGTCCGCCTGCCGATGCAGGGGACATGGATTCGTGCCCCGGTCCGGGAAGATCCCACATGCCACGGAGCGGCTGGGCCCGTGAGCCATGGCCGCTAAGCCTGCGCGTCCGGAGCCTGTGCTCCACAACGGGAGAGGCCACAACAGTGAGACGCCTGCATACTGCAAAAAAAAAAAAAAATCTACAAACAATAAATGCTGGAGAGGGTGTGGAGAAAAGGGAACCCTCCTACACTGTTGGTGGGAATGTAAATTGATACAGCCACTATGGAGAACAGTATGGAGGTTCCTTAAAAAACTAAAAATAGAATTACCATATGACCCAGCAATCCCACTACTGGGCATATACCCGGAGAAAACCATGGTTCAAAAGGATACATGCACCCCAATACTCATTGCAGCACTGTTTACGACAGCCAAGAAATGGAAGCAATGTAAATATCCATCAGCAGATGAATGGGTAAAGAAGATGTGGTACATATATACAATGGAATATTATTCAAACATTAAAAAGAATGAAATAATGCCATTTGCAGCAACAATGGATGGACCTGGAGATTATCATACTGAGTGAAGTAAGTCAGACAAGAAAAGACAAATATCATATGATATTGCTTTTATGAGGAATCTTAAAAAATACAAAAGCTAAAGAACTAAGATCCTCTTAATTGCTTTTTGCTGTGATCTAACAGAACCCCAGTCTTGCTTGTGGCAGCAGTGGGCCCAGGTGAAAATGATCAATTCCCTGAACACTCTTGTATCTAAGAGTCAACGTAGTTCTGGCCATTGAGATATATAAGAAGTCTACTGAATGGGACTTCTGAGAGGAATACCTTGTGTAAGTTTGTGATAAGAAGATTGTAAACTTGAAAGAAATTTTTCCCTTATGGAAAAGTTGTTTTTACGGTGAACTTACTCTATGAGCCCAATTTCTTGCATCTTCTCATACCTAGAAAAGCACTAAAATCATTACGGACATATGCAGACATCTGCATCTCGCTACTAGCAGCAGCCTTCTGCCAAAACGTGTGCTTGATTGCACTGTATCCCCTAAAATCACATATATACTGACTTCTCCCCTTACCTCTTTGGAGCAGGTCCTCAGAACTATCTGATAGGCTGTCTCCCAAGCTACAATACTCATTTTGCCCCAAATAAAACTTAACTCACAATTCTCACATTGTGCACTTTTTTTTTAGTGAACATATTTAAGGAATAAATTACATCAGACTGACAAATTCTGTAGAGTATTAAAAGAGGGACTATTTCCCAGCTCACTCAATGAGGAAAGCACAAAACTTGCCAAGGATATTAAATAAAGGAAAATTAGAGGTCCGTCTCTCACATTTACATATATTGAAACGTTTTACGCAAAATTTTAGCAAACCAAATCTAATAACATACAGAAAGGATAACACATCATGACCGATTTGTGTTTAAGAAAGAAAAAAAACACGTTTGATTAAACATTCAAAAATCAATGTACTGACCATTTCCAAAACAGGCAGTCATGGCTGCCAGGGAGGAAGTACTCACGTTGCAGGCTGAAGCGTAAAGAGGGGCTGAATTTCCTAAAGCACAGTCTGGTGGAGGCTCTTTGGGCTGAGCAGAAGCTGGAGCTGGAGCTGCAGCAGGAGCGGCAGCCGGAGCCTGCGCCAGACCCTGCGCTGGAGCCTGGAGCCAGAGCGAGAATTTCTGCTTCTGGCGTCGCGGCTGCCCCGGAACATCTCTGAATTGAGACTCTGCACTCGGCCAGCAGCTAGTGCTGCCTGTGCTGAGCATGCGCGGACGGCTGGGTTTGGGAGTGCAACGAGCGTCGTGAGCAATGATGCGCTGAGCTACCCATAGCACCTGGCAACTAATGGCGTGGCGTTCGTCGGCTTAAGCGACTGCCTCTCGTTTGGAGATGAGCAACTTGGCCCGCTGAGGGCTGCACCACGAGGCCTCTTCTTCAGCCACCTCTCCTCGGCCTCGAGTGCGTGCCCTACTCCAGGCCCTTATGCCCCCCTGCTCGGATAATGTGCTCACTCGCCACCTGGTTAATGACACATCATGCTGGCCAGCCGGCCTCTCGTGTTGGCCAGTGCCTTTGCTTACAGGCCCAAATCCCAGCCTTCTACTACGACGACAGCAGGCCTTGCTATCCCTGCATCTTCCCTCAACTGCCTCTGACAGAAACAGTAACCAAATGTGTGGATGGCGGGATGCTCCGTGTCTGGTGTTGTAACCATAATCCGGACGCTGGGCTGCCTGCAGATGCTACAGGTGCTGAGGATCACTGCTGTCTGGACCCTCTCATAGTGGCAGCCTGCTGCTCTGGGATGCCTTCAGAAGCATTTCCACAGAATTCAGCAGCTGAGCAGCAGGGCCAACTGTGCAGCTGGCGAGTAGCAACCCACTGTGGCTAATCTGCAGAACTATGAATCAAGCCTTCTGTGGCTACAGAACCACCAGAAAGTACTGCTCGCTGCAGGTGCTGAGCCCAGAGGAGCAGGCTTCTGTCACTGACTCTAAATGACTTCTGGATTCTGGGGCCCCCCACCTGTTGCTGAACTTCAAAGTATGTGTTGTTTGCCTCTTGCTCTACACATCCCTTTGAAACGTTTGTCATCGAGGGATGCAGAAGAGCTGGAAAATCCTAGAAGTAATCCAGGAAGGGATTTGCATGGGAATGGCCCCTCTCTCTCCATTTATGTGACTTGAAAACTGGGCAATGACTCGCAGTAATCCATGAAATATCTTGCAGAAGGTTGATGATGCTGACTCCCAATTACCTGACTACCAATCTGTCAGAAGAATGTCCACAAGCTAATCACGCCGTCTTTGAACATTACTATAAAACTTCTCACTACCCCCTCCAGGCTGAGACACAGTTTTGAAGGCAAAAGCCTGCTGTGGACCACCTTGCTTGGCAAAGAATAAAGCTATTCTTTTCTACTTCACCCAAAACTCTGAGAATTCATTCAGTGTCAGGGTACAGAGGCCAGATTTGGTTTCATTCCCTTCCTGTTTTGAAGATATAACAGAACTCTTATTACTACTTCTCCCAGAAAGTTACCTGAATACGTGACAGAGCTGGAGGGGAGAATTTTTAAAAATGTATTTTACCACATTAACATAATAAAAGACAAAATATGATCATCTAAACAGATGCAGAAATGTAACATCCTTTCATAAAAAATAAATCTGTTAACAAAGAATAGAAGGGAATTTTTTTTTATGTATTAAAGACTATCTATCCAGGAGGAGGAGCTTCAAGATGGCAGAAGAGTAAGACGTGGAGATCGCCTTCCTCTCCACAATTACATCAGAAATACATCTACATGTGGAACAACCCCTACAGAACACCTACTGAACGCTGGCAGAAGACCTCAGACCTCCCAAAAGGCAAGAAACTCCCCACGTACCTGGGTAGGGCAAAAGAAAAAAGAAAAAACAGAGACAAAAGGATAGGGACGGGACCTGCACCAGTGGGAGGGAGCTGTGAAGGAGGAAAGGTTTCCACACACTAGGAAGCCCTTTCGCGGGCGGAGACTGTGGGTGGCGGAGGGGAAGCTTCAGAGCCACGGAGGAGAGCACAGCAACAGGGGTGCAGAGGGCAAAGCGGAGAGATTCCCGCACAGAGGATCGGTGCTGACCGGCACTCACCAGCTCGAGAGGCTTGTCTGCTCACCCGCCGGGGCGGGCGGGGGCTGGGAGCTGAGGCTCGGGCTTCGGTCGGATTGCAGAGAGAGAACTGGTGGCTAGTGCGCCACAGCTAGCCGGGAGGGAGTCCGGGAAAAGCTCTGGAGCTGCCGAAGAGGCAAGAGACTTTTTCTTGCCTCTTTGTTTCCTGCTGCGCGAGGAGACGGGATTAAGAGCACCGCTTAAAGGAGCTCCAGAGACGGGCGTGAGCTGCGGCTATCAGCGCAGACCCCAGAGACGGGCATGAGACACTAAGGCTGCTGCTGCCGCCACCAAGAAGCCTGTGTGCAAGCACAGGTCACTGTCCACACCTCCCCTCCCAGGAGCCTGTGCAGCCCGCCACTGCCAGGGTCCCGGGATCCAGGGACAACTTCCCTGGGAGAACACACGGCGCACCTCAGGCTGGTGCAACGTCACGCCGGCCTCTGCCGTCGCAGGCTCGCCCCGCACCCGTACCCCTCCCTCCCCCCGGCCTGAGTGAGCCAGAGTCCCCGAAGCAGCTGCTCCTTTTACCCCGTCCTGTCTGAGCGAAGAACAGACGCCCTCAGGTGACCTACACGCAGAGGCGGGACCAAATCCAAAGCTGAGCCCCCCGGGAGCTGTGAGAACAAAGAAGAGAAAGGGAAATCTCTCCCAGAAGCCTCAGGAGCAGCAGATTAAATCTCCAGAATCAACTTGATGTACCCTGCATCTGTGGAATACCTGAATAGACAATGAATCATCCCAAACTGAGGAGGTGGACTTTGGGAGCAATGATATATATATATATATATATATATATATATTATATATATATATATTATATATTATATATTATATATATATATTATATATAATATATAATATATATATATTATATATAATATATAATATATATATATATTTATATTTGTATATTACATATTTTATATACTTTTTTTCCCTTTTTCTCTTTTTGTGAGTGTGTATGCGTATGCTTCTGTGTGTGATTTTGTCTGTATAGCTTTGCTTTTACCATTTGTCCTAGGGTTCTGTCTGTCCAGTTTTTTTTCTGTTTGCTTTTGGTTTTTTTAGTATAGGTTTCAGCTCTTGTTATCATAGGTGGATTTGTTTCTTGGTTTGGTTCTCTTCTTTCTTTCTTTTTTTAATTACTTAAAAAAACCTTTTTAAATAATTTTTTTTTGTTTTTTATTTTAATAACTTTTTAATTTTATTTTATTTTATCTTTTTCTTTCTTTCTTTCTTCCTTTCTTCCTTCCTTCCTTCCTTCCTTTTATTCTGAGCTGTGCGGATGACAGGCTTCTGGTGCTCAAACCAGGTGTCAGGGCTGTGCCTCTGATGTGGGAGAGCCAACTTCAGGACACTGGTCCACAAGAGACCTCCCAGCTCCACGTAATATCAAATGGGGAAAATCTCCCAGAGATCTCCATCTCAACACTAGCACCCAGCTTCACTCAACGACCAGCAAGCTATAGTGCTGGACACCCTATGCCAAACAACTAGCAAGACAGGAACACAACCCCATCCATTAGCAGAGAGGCTGCCTAAAATCATAACAAGCCCACAGACACCCCAAAACACACCACCAGACGTGGACCTGCCCACCAGAAAGACAAGATCCAACCTCATCCACCAGAACACAGGCACTAGTTCCCTCCACCAGGAAGCTTACACAACCCACTATATTCACATTTTAATAAAAGTTCTAGTCAGCACAATGAAGGCAGAAAAAGAAATAAGTATATACGTGTTGGAGAGGAAGAAGTAATAAAACAACACTTTCCTCTTTTTTTCTTTTTTCTTTTTTGCAGAAAGCAAGATTGTATATGTAGAAAGTTCAAAGTACAATTACAAGCTATTAAAATTTAAAATCATATTTATAAGGTTACAGCTTTCATGGGGTAAATATATCAATTGTGATGGTTAATATTCTGTGCCAACTTGACTGGGCTAAGGGATGCCAAGATAGCTGGTAAAGCATTATTTCAGGGTATGTCTGTGAAGGTATTTCTGAAAGAGATTAGCATTTGAATCAGTAGACTGCTTAAAGATCTCCATTACTCACATGGGTGACCATCATCCATTCCTTTGAGAGCCTGAAAAGAACAAAAAGGCAGAAAAGGAGCAAATTTGCTCTGTTTGAGCTGAGACTTCCATCTTCTGCCCTTCAGTGCTCCTGGCTTTCAGGCTTTCAGACTCACACTGGAAGTTATGCCATCAGAGCCCAATTCTCAGGCCTTCAGACTCAGAGTGAATTATGCCACTAGCATTCCTGGTTCTCCAGCTTGGAAACAGCAAGTCAAAGGACTTCTTGGCCTCCATACAGCATGAGCAAATTCCTAAAATATATCTCCTCATACATACTTATATATATCCTGTTGGTTCTGTTTATCTGAACAACCCTATTATGCCAATTAATCATACTTCTTTATACCAGAAAAAAATGAAAATAAAGTTTTAAGAGATTTCATTTGCAATAACATCCAAATGCATAAAATATCTGTGAAAAAAATCAAACAGAAAATCATATGCAAGACTTCTACATAGAAAGCTATAAAATATTACTGAGAAAATTTAAAAATATCTAAGTAGGTATATGTACATACATTGAGAAACTCAACATTGTCACGATATCAATTTCCCTAAACTGATTTATTAATTCAATGCACTCCAAAAGAAAATACCAACATGTTTTAGCGTTTTCATTCTGGAAATTGACAAGGTGATTCTAAATGTTATATGGAAATACAAAAGATAAAAATCAGTATAATTTTTTTAATAAATTAATTTAATTTATTTATTTATGGCTGTGTTGGGTCTTCATTGCGGCACTCGGGCTTTTCTCTGGATGCGGCTAGTGGAGGCTACTCTTTGTTGCAGTGCACAGGCTTCTCACTGTGGTGGCTTCTCTTCCTGAAGAGCATTGGCTCTAGGCACGTGACCTTCATTAGTTGTGGCACATGGGCTTAGCTGCTCCGTGGAATGTGGGATCTTCCTGGACCAGGGATTGAACCTGTGTCCCCTGCACTGGCAGGTGGATTCTTAACCACTGCACCACCAGTGAAGCCCAAAAATCAGTATAATTTTGAAGCACAAAAATATTAGAGTGCCAACTCTACTGGACATCACATTTTGAAAATTAAGAGAGTATGATATTGGAGCTATGACAGACAAATGCAACAATGGAGTAGAATGGAGAGTCTAAAGATACACCTACACAACACACCAGAGGGCAGACAGAAGAAGCGAGAAGAACTACAATCCTGCAGCCTGTGGAACGAAAACCACTTTCACAGAAAGACAGACAAAATGAAAAGGCAGAGGACTATGTACCAGATGAATGAAAAAGATAAAACCCCAGAAAAACAACTAAATGAAGTGGAGATAGGCAACCTTCCAGAAAAGAATTAATAATAATGATAGTGAAGATGATCCAGGTCCTCGAAAAAAGAATGGAGGCAAAGATCGAGAAGATGCAAGAAATGTTTAACAAAGACCTAGAAGAATTAAAGAACAAACAAACAGAGATGAACAATACAATAACTGAAATGAAAAATACACTAGAATGAATCAATGGCAGAATAACTGAGGGAGAAGAACATATAAATGACCTGGAAAACAGAATAATGGAATTCACTGCTGCAGAACAGAATAAAGAAAAAAGAATGAAAAGAAATGAAGATAACATAAACGACCTCTGGGACAACATTAAACACATCAACATTCACATTATAGGGGTCCCAGAAGGAGAAGAGAAAGAGAAAGGACCCAAGAATATATTTGAAGACATTATAGTTGAAAACTTCCCTAACATAGGAAAGGAAATAGCCACCCAAGTCCAGAAAGTGCAGAGAGTCCCAGGTAGGATAAACCCAAGGAGAAACATGCCAAGACACATGGTAATCAAATTGACAACAGTTAAAGACAAAGAAAAATTGTTAAAAGCAACAAGGGAAAACAACAAATAACATACATGGGAACTCCCATAAGGTTAACAGCTGATTTCTCAGCAGAAACTCTACAAGCCAGAAAGGAGAGGCACATTATATCTAAAGTGATGAAAGGGAAGAAACTACAACCAAGATTACTCTACCTGGCAAGGATGTCATTCACATTCGACAGAGAAATCAAAAGCTTTACAGACAAGCAAAAGCTAAGAGAATGCAGCACCACCAAACCATGCCTACAACAAACACTGAAGGAACTTCTTTAAGTGGGAAACACAAGAAAACAAAAGGACCTAAAAAACAAACCCAAAACAATTAAGAAAATGGTAACAGGTACATACATATCAATAATTACCTTAAGTGAGAATGGATTAAATGCTCCAACCAAAAGACACAGGCTCGCTGAATGGATACAAAAGCAACACCCACATATATGCTGTCTACAAGAGACCCCCTTCAGACCTAGGGACACATACAGACTGAAAGTGAGGGGGTGGAAAAAGATATTCCATGCAAATGGAAATCAGAAGAAAGCTGGAGTAGTAATACTCACATCAGAAAAAATAAACTTAAAAATAAAGAATGTTACAAGAACAAGGAAGGACACTACATAATGATCAAAGGATCGATCCAACAAGAAGATATAGCAATTATAAATATATATGCACCCAGCATAGGAGGACCTTAATACGTAAGACAAATGCTAACAGCTATAAAAGAGGAAATCGACACGTACAAAATAATAGTAGGGGATTTTAACACCTCACTTACACCAATGGACAGATCATCCAAAAAAAAAGAAAGAAAATTAATAAGGAAACACAAGCTTTAAATGACACAATAGACCAGATAGATTTAATTGATATTTATAGGACATTCTATCCAAAAACAGCAGATTACACTTACTTCTCAGGTGCACACAGAACATTCTCCAGGATAGATCACATCTTGGGTCACAAATCAAGTCTCAGTAAATTTAAGAAAATTGAAATCATATCAAGAATCTTTTCCGACCACAAAGCTATGAGATTAGAAATTAATTACAGGGAAAAAAACGTAAAATACACAAACACATGGAGGCTAAACAGTACATTACTAAATAACCAAGAGATTGCTGAAGAAATCAAAGAGGAAATCAACAAATACCTAGAGACAAATGACAATGAAAACACGATGATCCAAAACCTATGGGAAGCAGCAAAAGCAGTTCTAAGAGGGAAGTTTATAGCAATACAATCCTACATCAAGAAACAAGAAAAATCTCAAATAAACAATCTAACCTTCCACCTAAAGATACTAGAGAAAGAAGGACAAACAAAACGCAAAGTTAGCAGAAGGAAAGAAATCATAAAGATCAGAGCAGAAATAAATGAAATAGAAACAAGGAAAACAATAGGAAAGATCAATAAAACTAAAAGCTGGTTCTTTGAGAAGATAAACAAAATTGATAAACTGTTAACCAGACTCATCAAGCAAAAGAGGGAGAGGACTCAATAAAATTAGAAATGAAAAAGGAGAAGTTACAACAGACACTGGAAAAATACAAAGCATTTTAAGAGACTACTACAAGCAACTCTATGCCAATAAAATGGACATCCTGGAAGAAATGGACAAATTCTTAGAAGAGCAAGACAAGGATGTCCACTCTCATCACAATTATTCAACATAGTTTTGGAAGTCCTAGCCACAGCAATCAGAGAAGAAAAAGAAATAAAAGGAATACAAATTGGAAAGAAGAAGTAAAACTCTCACTGTTTGCAGATGACATACTCTACATAGAGAATCCTAAAGATGCCACCAGAAAACTACTAGAGCTAATCAATGAATTTGGTAAAGTTGCAGGATACAAAATTAATGCACAGAAATCTCGTGCATTCCTATACACTAACAATGAAAGATCAGAAAGAGAAATTAAGGAAACAATCCCATTCACCACTGCAACAAAAAGAATAAGATACCTTGGAATAAACCTACCTAAGGAGGTAAAAGACCTGTACTCAGAAAACTATAAGACACTGATGAAAGAAATAAAAGATAACACAAACAGATGGAGAGATATACCATGTTCTTGGATTTGAAGAATCAATATTGTGAAAATGACTATACTACCCAAAGCAATCTAAAGATTCAACACAATCCCTATCAAATTACCAATGGCATTTTTTTACAGAACTAGAACAAAAAATCTGAAAATTTGCATGGAGACACAAAAGATCCCGAATAGCCAAAGCAATCTTGAGGGAAAAGAACAGAGCTGGAGGAATCAGACTCCCTGACTTCACACTATAATACAAAGCTACAGTAATCAAGACAATATGGTACTGGCACAAAAACAGAAATATAGATCAATGGAACAGGATAGAAAACCCAGAGATTAACCCACACACCTATGCTCAACTAATCTATGACAAAGGAGGCAAGGATATACAATGGAGAAAAGACAGTCTCTACAATAAGTGATGCTGGGAAAACTGGACAGCTACATGTAAAAGAATGAAATTAGAACATTCCCTAACACCATATACAAAAATAAACTCAGAATGTATTAAAGACCTAAATGTAAGACTGGACACTATAAAACTCTTCAAGGAAAACATAGGAAGAACACTCTTTGACATAAATCACAGCAAGATCTTCTTTGACCCACCTCCTAGAGTAATGGAAATAAAAACAAAAATAAACAAATGGGACCTAATGAAACTTAAACCTTTTGCACCGCAAAGGAAACTATAAACAAGATGAAAAGACAACGCTCAGGACTTCCCTGGTGGCACAGTGGTTAAGAATCCACCTGCCAATGCAGGGGACACGGGTCCAAGCCCTGGTCTAGGAAGATCCCACATGCCATGGAGCAACTAAGCCCGTGTACTGCAACTACTGAGCCCACATGCCTAGAGCTCATGCTCCACAACAAGAGAAGCCACCGCAATGAAAAGCCCGCACACCACAACGAAGAGTAGCCCCCACCTGTGACAAACAGAGAAAGCCCACGTACAGCAATGATGACCCAATGCAGCCAAAAATATAAATAAATAAATAAAATATAAAAATTTAAAAAAAGACAACCCTCAGAATGGGAGAAAATATTTGCAAACTAATGAATGGACAAAGGATTAATCTCCAAAATATATAAACAGCTCATGCAGCTCAATATTAAAAAAAAAAAGAACCCAATCAAAAAATGGGCAGAAGACCTAAATAGACATTTCTCCAAAGAAGACTTACAGATGGCCATGAAAAGATGCTCAACATCACTGATTATTAGAGAAATGCAAATCAAAACTACAATGAGATTATCACCTCACACTGGTTAGAATGGGAATCATCAGAAAATCTACAAACAACAAATGCTGTAGAGGATGTGGAGAAAAGGGAACCCTCTTGCACTGTTGGTGGGAATGTAAATTGATATAGCCACTATGGAGAACAGTATGGAGGTTCCTTAAAAAACTAAAAAGAGAATTACCATATGACCCAGCAATCCCACTACTGGGCATATACCCTGAGAAAACCATAATTCAAAAAACACATACACCCCAATGTTCACTGCAGCACTATTTACAATAGCCAGGTCATGGAAGCAACCTAAATGCCCATCAACAGTAATATTCCATATATATAATGAAACATTACTCAGTCATAAAAAGGAATGGAATTGGGTCATTTGTAGAGATGTGGATGGACATAGAGACTGCTACATAGAGTGAAGTCAGTCAGAAAGAGAAAAACAAATATATTAATGCATATATGTGGAATCTAGAAAAATGGTACAGATGAACCAGTTTGCAAGGCAGAAACAGAGACACAGATGTAGAGAACAAACATATGGACACCAAGGGGGGAAGGGGAGGGTGGTGGTGTGTGGAATGAATTGGGAGATTGGGATTGACATATATGCACTAATATGTATAACATAAATAACTTATAAGAACCTGCTGTATAAAAAATAAATTTAAAATGTTCTGAATCAGAAAAAAAAAGCAAAATTGTATGGTCATATCAGTAGCTGCAGAAAAAAAAAAGAGGCCTACACATAGAAAGATACTCATCTATGATAACTACTCATTTCTATTGTTAGTTAGCAAAGGATTTCTTATTTTCTGGGGTTTTGTTTTGTTTTGTTGCTTTGCTTTTTTCATGAGAGGATGTTGAATTTCTGCATCTGTTGAGATAATCATATTTTCTTTTACTCTTGAATGTGGGAAAATAAATCAACATCAATTTTTTTTCAACATCAATTTTTGTAGGTTAGTACCTTTCTTTACTGTGCTAAGAATGTTTTTATACTCTGAAATCATGTAGAACTCATCCAAATGTAACTTTATCATGTCATCTTTAAGATATAGATTTATAATCCATAGGGAATTATTTTTGTATGGGGGGTGACTAGAAGTCAAGTTCTATATTCTACATGTATAGCCTACTTCCCCAGCACCATTTAGCTAACTGAGCAGAGACTTAAGTGGCCACACATAGCAAAAAATATAGACTTCACAACATTAGTTCAGACAAGTCATGAAACAAATGCACAAACAATAACAAATAGCAACAAGAACAGACTAAACTAGTGTACTGGCAATAAATTCTCTCAGTTTTTAATAGCCTATGAAAGTCCTTTATTGCTTCTTCACTTTTGAAGAATAATTTCCAGTGTACAAAATACTAGGTTGTAGGGTTTTTTCTCTCAATACTTTATTTTACTCCACTCACTTCTTGCTCACATGGTTTCTGAGAAGTCAGATGTAATTCTTATCTTAGTTCCTTTATAGGTAAGATATTTTTTCCCTCTGGTTTCCTTCATGATTTTTTCTTTATCTCTGATTTTCTATAATTTGAAAGTTATATGCCTTGTAAGTCACTGTTTACTCTACTATAAAAGTTAAAAGGTGAAACTATTTAAAATAACTATAACTAGAATAATAAATATACAATTTTAAAATATGTAAATTAACAATGCAAAATATGGGACATAAAATTATGTTTTTTGTATGTAACTGAAGTTATAAGCTTTAAATAGGCTCTTATAACATCTTAAATACAAGCTATTTTATATAAACTTCCTAGTTATGACATAGAAAAAACCTTTAATAGACACCCAAAGATGAAGAGAAAGGAATTAATTCACACCACTACAAAATATATATATATTTTGTGTGTGTGAACACATACTAAAAACAATTAGCAAAAATGGTGATCATAAATCCTTACCTATCAATAATTACTTTAAATGTAATATATTAAATCACCAACCTAAAGACATAGAGTGGCTCAAGGGATAAGAAACCTCCCAACAAAGAAGAGCCTACAACCAGATGGCTTGACTGATGAATTCCACCAAAGATTTAAAGAAGAATTAACACCAAACCTTCTCAAACTCTTCCAAAAACTTGAAGAAGAGAGAACACTTCCAAACTCATAATCTTGTATATAGAAAATTCTAAAGAATTCACACAAACACAAAAAAAATATTTTAGAGCTAATAAACCATTTCAGCACAGTAGTAGGATAAAAAATAAACAAAAGTTAGTTGTATTTCTATACACTAGCAATGAACAATCTAAAAACGAAATTGAGAAAATAATTCCACTTACAATAGTGTCAAAAAGAATGAAATACTAAGGTTTAAATTTAGCAAAACAAGTACAAGGCTTATACACTGAAAACTATAAAACATCACTGAAAGAAACTAAAGGAGACCTAATTAAACAGAAAGACACCCCGTGTGAACAGATTGGAAGATTTAATATTGTTCTGGTGGCAATACTCCCCAAAGTGATGTACAGATTCATGCCATCCTTATCACAAATCCAGATGGCTTTCTTTTTTTGCAGAAATTGACAAGCTGATCCTAACTTTCATATAGAAATTCAAGGAAATCAGAATAGCCAAAATCTTGAAGAAGTTGGAGGACTCACACTTCCAAATTTCAACACTTGCTACAAAGTCAAAACAGTATAGTAGTGGTATAAAGATAGATGTATAAATCAATGGAATAGAATTGAAAGTCTAGAAATATATCCACACATTTATGTTCAATTGATTTTTGACAAGGGTGCCATGACCATTCAAGGGAGGAGAAAAACAGTCTTCAAGAAATGGTGCTGGGACAACTGAATATACACATGCAAAGAATGGAGTTGGACCTCTACCTTGCACCATATTTTTGCTCAAAATAAATTTACCCCCAATAGATCAAAGACATAAATGTAAGAAATAAACTTAGGTTAAATCTTCATGGTCTTGGACTAGGCAATAACCTCCTAGATATGACACCTATAGCCCAAGCAACCAACAAGAAAATACATTGAATTTTATCAAAATTAAAAATTTTGTGCATCAAAAGATACTATCAAGAAATTACAGAGTCATAATGGTGTCTGTATAACCTCCAGAGACTGGTGCATTGGACCTCAGCCACCCATAAAAGATGAAAGCAGTAGCTAGGCCAACTTTTGAACCTGCAATAGGTAGGAGAGGAAAAGGAGAGGGTGATTTGAGCCAACTCTCAAAGCAATATTCAAGTAGAGACCTACCCTCTCATACAGATAAAATATAGACAAACCACTCAGGATGTCCCTGAAGAGGTTAGGAACCATGATTTCAGGAGAGAGTTGGAAGAGAGAGAAAAAAATAAGAGATATTCCAACCGAGAACATACAACCTCCTCTTCAGTGTCAAAGAAGCCTTGATTAGACCAGATTCCCACTGCCAACCTTGATGCAGCTGATCCTCTAATGGATAAGATGAAGATAAAGACTTTGATAAAGAGAGTGATGATGATGATACTGTAGCTCTTGCAGAACTGGAAAAGATTAACAAAGAAAGAGCTGAAGAGCAGGCCAGGAAAGAACAAGAACAAAAAGGTGAAGAAAAAAGGATTCCTACGAAAAACATTCTGAATGGAAATCCTCTCCTTAATCTCACTGAGATTAAGGAGGTCCATCCCAGCCTCAGGCCAACTTCAAAGTTAAAAGAAGGTGGGATGATGACTTTGTTTTCAAAGACTGTGCAAAAGGTGTGGATGATCAGAAGAAGAAAAAGATTTGTGAATGATATGCTGCAATCTGAATTTCACAAAAAGTTCATGGAGAAATATATTAAATAGTACAGTTTTTGTGCTTAATTAAAGACTGTAAAATGTAAACACTCTGACTTTATTGTGGTTAGTTTTTTTTCTCTTTCCCCCCTTCTAAATTGTGTATAGGTTTCCCTAATTTTAAGTTCCAAAATATCTTTTCCTTTATTGATATCTTATTTGATAAGGACTTGGGAATTGGTTTAACCCAGTTTTCATCTCTGAATATTTCCAGTCATATACTTTCTTTTTAATATGGGAAAAGGAATATGCTTGTAATTTGTTTCTAATAATCTAAAAAAAAACCCAAATTACAAAGAGAAATCAAAAAATGGGATAGAATATTTGCAAATCATGTGTCTGTTCAGAGTCTAGTATCCAGACTCTACAAAGAACCAATACTGGTGAACAATAAAAAGACAAACAACCCAATTTAAAAATGAGAAAGGATCTGAATAGACATTTCTCCAAAGAAGATATATAAATGGCCATGAGCAAATGTCTAGGTGTTTCCATTTAGCCCTACAGAAGTTTATTTTGGCCCATTATTCTAATTTTTTTACCTTATTTTTAAATTTCTATGATACCATCAGGTACACAGTTATCCCTTCCAGTCTCCCATCAGTTTCCAATTTGATCAGCAAACTACCAGTGTCCTCATCTAGATCATTAACAGGCAGAAAGCAGAGCCGTGTCATATACCACTGTACCCCTTTCTGCAGATAATCAGCAACAGTTCACTGATTAGTGCTCTTTCAACCTTTTTGTACAAAAACTGGGCAATGATGTTGTAGCAAATTAACCTTCAAATCTCAGGGACTCAATACAGCAGAAATTTAATTCTTATTCATGTCTCAGTCCAGCATAGGGTAAATGACTTTCCTGGGCACTTTGCCACTATGCAATACTCAGGGAACTGGGCTGCCTCCATAGAATGGCTCTAACATGCACTTGGATAAGGAACAGAGAGTGTAAGCTAAGAACCTCACAGGAGATTTCAGGATCCAGGTCTAACAGTGGCATGTATCACTTCTGCCCACATCTCATGGGTCACACCAGCCTCAAACTAACTGCTGGGAAATGTAATCTTCCAAAGTGCCCAAGGAGAAGAAGTGGTATTGATGAGCATCTACCCACAACTTCCTCAATTTAATAAAACCTCAATCTTCCAAAGCTAGCACTGGCAGGAGACTTTCCAAGTGAGAAGGGATGAGAGGACCTTGCAGCCTTATTCTTTTTCCCCTCAGGATTTGCATTCCTTTGGAGCTCTTCCATTTACATCACTACCATCACCATGCAGACATCAGAGGCTGCTGCAGCCATTTAAATGCACTCACCAAAGGGGGACTCACAGTTTCCACCAACCTAACAATGTGGAAAAGATGCTATTCACCAGTGGAGCTAGATGAAACAGGCCAGCTTGTTCCTTGAAGAGCCCAAAGAAACTTGGCGATAACTCCACCAATTCACAAGTTCTCTCTGCTGAGAATTGTTGCCCCCTCTAAGCAACAAAACCTGATATGCTCCTATGTTAACTCTCTCTTGCAGGTGGTCCCACATCTGTTCCAAGCAGAAACACTCTTAGATGTCTTACCCCAAAGAACTGTGAGAATTTTTCCTGATAAATCACCTCCTTTACAAAAAACTGATACTGGTAAGCCCTTTGTTTTCAGGGGAGACCCCAGTCCCAACCCCAGAAGCAATGTGGTCTCAACTCCATAGTTTAAGCACGACAAACACCACAGAGTACCTACCATGTATTACACCTAGGGATAGATTATATAATTTTTTTAAAATCTTATTTATTTATTTAACATCTTTCGAAACAAGGAACTGACTCTGAAAACGTACATTCTCTCCTCACCATTGTCTTGCTATGAAAGTGTCTCAGACTTTCAAAAATTGTGCCTTTGCTTTAATGCATTACTCCATAATAGGCTCCTGTGCTCTTTTTTATTTTTTTAACATCTTTATTGGAGTATAATTGCTTTAAAATGGTATCTTACTTTGTGCTTTATAACAAAGTGAATCAGCTGTAAGTATACATATATCCCCATATCCCCTCTCCCTTGGGTATCTGTCACACACTCCCTATCCCACCCCTCTAGGTGGTCACAAAGCACTAAGCTGATCTCCCTGTGCTACGCAGCTGCTTCCCACTAGCTATCTATTTTACGTTTGGTAGTGTATATATGTCCATGCCACTCTCTCACTTCGTCCCAGCTTACCCCTCCCCCTCCCCATGTCCTCAAGTCCATTCTCTACGTCTGCGTCTTTATTCCTGTCCTGTCCCTACGTTCTTCAGAACTTTTTTTTTTTTTAGATTCCATATATATGTGTTAGCATATGGTATTTGTTTTTCTCTTTCTGACTTACTTCACTCTGTATGACAGACTCTACCTCACTACAAACAACTCAATTTCGTTTCTTTTTATGGCTGAGCAATATTCCATTGTATATATATGCCACATCTTCTTTATCCATTCATCTGTCGATGGACACTTAGGTTGCTTCCATGTCCTGGCTACTGTAAATAGAGATGCAATGAACATTGTGGTACTTGACTCTTTTTGGAATTATGGTTTTCGAAGGGTATATGCCTAGTAGTGGGATTGCTGGGTTGTATGGTAGTTCTATTTTTAGTTTTATAAGGAACCTCCATACTTTTCTCCATAGTGGCTGTATGAATTTACATTCCCACCAACAGTGCAAGAGGGTTCCCTTTTCTCCACACCCTCTCCAGCATTTATTGTTTGTAGATTTTTGATGATGGCCATTCTGACTGCTGTGAGGTGATAACTCATGTAGTTCAGATTTGCATTTCTCTAATGATTAGTGATATTGAGCATCCTTTCATGTGTTTGTTGGCAGTCTGTATATCTTCTTTGGAGAAATGTCTATTTAGGTCTTCTGCCCATTTTTGGATTGGGATTGTTGTTTGTTTTTTTTAATATTGAGCTGCATGAGTTGCTTGTAAATTTTGGAGATTGATCCTTTGTCAGTTGCTTCATTTGCAAATATTTTTTCCCATTCTGAGGGCTGTCTTTTCATCTTGTTTATGGTTTCATTTGCTGCGCAAAAGCTTTTAAGTTTCATTAGGTCCCATTTGTTTATTTTTGTTTTTATTTCCATTTCTCTAGGAGGTGGGTCAAAAAGGATCTTGCTGTGATTTATGTCATAGAGTGTTCTGCCTATGTTTTCCTCTAAGAGTTTGATAGTGTTTGGCCTTACACTTAGGTCTTTAATCCATTTTGAGTTTATTTTGGTGTATGGTGTTAAGGAGTGTTCTAATTTCCTTCTTTTACATGTAGCTGTGCAGTTTTCCTTGCACCACTTACTGAAGAGGCTGTCTTTTCTCCATTGTATATTCTTGACTCCTTTATCAAAGATAAGGTGACGATATGTGTGTGGGTTTATCTCTGGGCTTTCTATCCTGATCCACTGATCTATATTTCTGTTTTTGTGCCAGTACCATACTGTCTTGATTACTGTGGCTTTGTAGCATAGTCTGAAGTCAGGGAGCCTGATTCCTCCAGTCCATGTTTCATTCTCAAGATTGATTTGGCTATTCAGGATCTTTTCTGTTTCCATACAAATTGTGAAATTTTTTGTTCTAGTTCTGTGAAGAATGCCATTGGTAGTTTGATAGGGATTGCACTGAATCTGTAGATTGCTTTGGGTAGTAGAGTCATTTTCACAATGTTGATTCTTCCATTCCAAGAACATGGTATATCTCTCCATCTGTTTGTATCATCTTTAATTTCTTTTATCAGTGTCTTTTAGTTTTCTGCATACAGTTCTTTGTCTCCTTAGGTAGGTTTATTCCTAGGTATTTTATTCTTTTGGTTGCAGTGGTAAATGGGAGTGTTTCCTTAATGTCTCTTTCAGATTTTTCATCATTAATGTATAGCAATACAAGAGATTTCTGTGCATTAATTTTGTATCCTGCTACTTTACCAAATTCATTGATTAGCTCTAGTAGTTTTCTGATAGCATCTTTAGGACTCTCTATGTGTAGTCTCATGTAATCTGCCAGCAGTGATAGCTTTACTTCTTCTTTTCCAATTTGGATTCCTTTATTTCTTTTTCTTCTCTCATAGCTGTGGCTAAAACTTCCAAAACTATGTTGAATAATAGTTGTGAGAGTGGGAAACCTTGTCTTGTTCCTGATCTTAGAGGAAATGGTTTCAGTTTCTCACCACTGAGAACGATGTTGGCTGTGGGTTTGTCATATATGGCTTTTATTATGTTGAGGTAAGTTCCCTCTGTGCCTACTTTCTGGAGGGTTTTTATCATAAATGGGTGTTGAATATTTTTGAAAGCTTTCTCTGCATCTATTGAGATGATCATATGGTTTTTCTCCTTCAATTTGTTAATATGGTGTATCACATTGATTGACTTGCATATATTGAAGAATCCATGCATTCCTGGGATAAACCCCACTTGATCATGGTGTATGATCCTTTTAATGTGCTGTTTGCTAGTATTTTGTTGAGGACTTTTGCATCTATGTTCATCAGTGATATTGGCCTGTAGTTTTACTTCCTTGTGACATCTTTGTCTGGTTTTGGTAGCCAGGTGATGGTGACCTCGTAGAATGAGTTTGGGAGTGTTCCTACCTCTGCTATATTTTGGAAGTTTGAGAAGGATAGGGGTTAGCTCTTCTCTAAGTGTTTGATAGAATTCACCTGTGAAACCATCTGGCCCTGGGCTTTTGTTTGTTGGAAGATTTTTAATCACAGTCTCAATTTCAGTGCTTGTGATTGGTCTGCTTATATTTTCTATTTCTTCCTGGTCCAGTCTCAGAAGGTTGTGCTTTTCTAAGAATTTGTCCACTTCTTCCAGGTTATCCATTTTATTGGCATAGAGTTGTTTGTAGTAACCTCTCATGATCCTTTGTATTTCTGCAGTGTCAGTGGTTACTTCTCCTTTTTCATTTCTAAATCTATTGATTTGAGTCTTCTCCCTTTTTTTCTTGATGAGTCTGGCCAATGATTTATCAATTTTGTTTATCTTCTCAAAGAACCAGCTTTTAGTTTTATTGATCTTTGCTATCGCTTCCTTAATTTCCTTTTCATTTATTTCTGATCTGATCTTTATGATTTTTTTCCTTCTGCTAACTTTGGGGGGTTTTTGTTCTTTCTGTAATTGCTTTCGGTGTAAGGTCAGATTGTTTATTTGAGATGTTTCTTGTTTCTTGAAGTAGGATTGTATTACTACAAACTTCACTCTTAGAACTGCTTTTGCTGCATCCCATACGTAGTAGATCATCGTGTTTTCATTGTCATTTGTCTCTAGGTATTTGTTGATTTCCTCTTTGATTTCTTCAGTGATCTCTTGGTTATTTAGTAACATATTGTTTAGCCTCCTTGTGTTTGTGTATTTTACATTTTTTTCCCTGTAATTAATTTCTAATCTCATAGCTTTGTGGTCGGAAAAGATTCTTGATATGATTTCAATTTTCTTAAATTGAAGAAGACTGTCCTAAATTCTTTTCATTCTTTTTTCTTTATTCTGGTCTGCAGTAGTTATTTCCAGTATTTTATCTTCCCAGTCACTTATCTGTTCTTCTGCCTCAGTTATTCTGCTATTGATTCCTTCTAGAGAATTTTTAATTTCATTTACTGTGTTGTTCATCATTGTTTGTTTGTTCTTTAGTTCTTCTAGGTCCTTGTTAAACATTTCTTGTATTTTCTCCATTCTATTTCCAAGATTTTGGATATCTTTACTATCATTACTTTGAATTATTTTTCAGGTAGACTGCCTGTTTCCTCTTCATTTGTTTGGTCTGGTGGGTTTTTACCTTGCTCCTTCATCTGCTGTGTGTTTCTCTGTCTTCTCATTTTGCTTAGCTTACTGTGTTTGGGGTCTTCCTTTTGCAGGCTGCAGGTTCGTAGTTCCTGTTGTTTTTGGTGTCTGCTCCCAGTGGCTAAGGTTGGTTCAGTGGGTTGTGTAGGCTTCCTGGTGGAGGGGAGTGATGCCTGTCTTCTGGTGAATGAGGCTGGATCTTGTCTTTCTGGTGGGCAGGACTGCGTCTGGTGGTGTGTTTTGGGGTGTCTGTGACCCTATTATGATTTTAGGCAGCCTCTCTGCTAATGGGTGGGGTTGTGTTCCTGTCTTGCTAGTTGTTTGGCATAGGGTGTCCAGCACTGGAGCTTGCTGCTTTTTGAGTGGAGCTGGTCCTAGTGTTGAGATGGAGATCTCTGGGAGAGCTTTCCCTGTTTGACATTACATGGAGCTGGGAGGTCTTTGTTGGACCAGTGTTCTGAACTTGGCTCTCCCACCTCAGAGGCACAGGCCTGACACCTGGCCAGAGTACGAAGACCGTGTCAGCCACATGGCTCAGAAGAAAAGGGAGGAAAAAAGAAAGATAGATAGAAAGAAAAACATAATTAAAAAGGAATAAAGTTATTAAATTTAAATTTTTAAAATATTATTAAAAATAAAAAAAATTTAAAAATAAAAGATATTTTTAAAAATAAATTAAAAAAATTAAAAAGTAATAAAAAAGAAGAAAGAAGAGCACAACCAAACCAATAAAACAAATCCACCAATGATAACAAGCGCTAAAAACTATATTAAAAAAAAAAAGACAGACAGAACCCTAGGAGAAATGGTAAAAGTAAAGCTCTACAGACAAAATCACACAAAGAAGCATATACATACACGCTCACAAAAAGAGAAAAAGGAAAAATATATATATAACTATATATTTTTTAAAAAGGAAGAGAGCAACCAAATCAATAAACAAATCTACCAATGATAATAAACTCTAAATACTAAAGTAAGGTAAACATAAAACCATAAACCAGTCAGTCACATACTGCAAACCCCAAGTCTACAGTTGCTCCCAGAGTCCACTGTCTCAATTTTGGGATGATTCGTTGTGTATTCAGGTATTCCACAGATGCAGGTACATCAAGTGGATTGTGGAGATTTAATCTGCTGCTCCTCAGGCTGCTGGGAGAAATCTCCCTTTTTCTTCTTTGTTTGCACAGCTCCCAGGTTTCAGCTTTGGATTTGGCCTCACCTCTGTGTGTAGGTCGCCTGGGGGCATGTGTTCCTGCCCAGACAGTATGGGGTTAAAGGAGCAGCTGATTCGGGGGCTCCGGCTCACTCAGGCTAGGGGGAGGAAGGGGTACAGATGCGGGGCGAGCCTGCGGCGGCAGAGGCCAGAGTGACGTTGCACCAGCCTGAGGCGCACCGTGCATTCTCCTGTGGAAGTTGTCCCTGGATCCCGGGACCCTGGCTGTGGCGGGCTGCACAGGCTCCCGGGAGGGGAGGTGTGGACAGTGACCTGTGCTTACACACAGGCTTCTTGGTGGCGGCAGCAGCAACCTTAGCTTCTCATGCCCGTCTCTGGAACTCGTTTAGGCAGTGCTCTGAATCCCCTCTCCTCGCTCACCCCCAAACAATGGTCTCTTGCCTCTTAGGCAGCTCCAGACTTTTTCTCGGACTCCCTCCCGGCTAGCCGTGGCGCACTAGCCCCCTTCAGGCTGTGTTCACGCAGCCAACCCCAGTCCTATCCCTGAGATCAGACCAAAGCCCTAGCCCCAGCTCCCAGCCCCCGCCTGCCCCGGTGGGTGAGCAGACAAGCCTCTCGGGCCAGTGAGTATTGGTTGGCACTGATCCTCTGTGCGGGAGTCTCTCCACTTTGCCCTCAGCACCGCTGTTGCTGCACTGTCCTCTGTGGCTCTGAAGCTTCCCCCCACCCCCGCCACCCCCCATCTCCGCCAGTGAAGGGGCTTCCTAGTGTGTGGAAACCTTTCCTCCTTCACAGCTCCCTCCCAGGTGTGCACGTCCTGTCCCTATTCTTTTGTCTGTTTTTTTTCTTTTGCCCTACCCAGGTACATGGGGAATTTCTTGCCTTTTGGGAAGTCTGAAGTCTTCTGCCAGCGTTCAGTAGGTGTTCTGTAGGAGTTGTTCCACGTGTAGATGAATTTCTGACATGTTTGTGGGGAGGAAGGCAATCTCCATGTCTTACTCCTCCACCATCTTGAAGGTCTCCCCAGATGCGATAACTTTAGTGTAGTTCTTTGTTGTGTGGAAATGTCCTTACTATCCCAACATGCACCAAATGACCCCTAGCAAATGTGTCTAACAAAAATGACCCACAATTTTCCAATTGTCCACTGGAACCCACAATCGAGAATCACTGGGATTTATATGTAAACTCATCCAAACCCAATCCTTCAAAGATGTTGATAATTTAGCGTTCAATGCCTTGCACTTAAAACAAGAAAGAGAGAGAGAGAGAGGCTATTTTGGGGGTCTCATGTGCAAAGAAGGAAATAGCACCACCAAATGCTTTTTCTCCTATTACTCCTTCTCTGCGTTCAAGGCAGGATAGATTTGCCTGGAGATGGATATGGTCCATGGTCCATGATAAACCATGATTGACGCTTCTAGACTCTTATTTTCAGTTGCTGGTTCTATCAGAGAAATAGTAGGATTCAAGTCATGGCATTATCTGAACAAGGAGACCCCACCCCGAATGAGTCTTCTGGCTAAGCAGCCTCCACAAACTGAGCCTTCTTGTAGAGCCCCACTTCCTGTCCATCCCTCCCAGGTCAGCACCCCACTGGCCCATATCCCCCAAGACCCTTACTTCAGACACAGACACTTCCTCATGAGGCCTTTTCAGAGAACAGGGATTTGTTATTATTGAATCAATTGATTAGTAACATTTAGTAATTAATTTAGTAATATTGAGGAATGAAAATATTCTTGTCAGGGTATGGTAAGCTGTACAAATGTATCTCTCATTCATATATTTATCAAAATGTTTCTAAACCCAAAGCCTTTCTATATATATATATATATATTTTTTTTTTTTTTTTTTTTTTTTTTCCAGTACGGAGGCCTCTCACTGCTGTGGCCCCTCCCGTTGCGGAGCACAGGCTCCGGACGCGCAGGCTCAGCGGCCATGGCTCACGGGCCCAGCCGTTCCGCGGCATGTGGGATCTTCCCGGACCGGGGCACGAACCTGTGTCCCCCGGCATCGGCAGGCGGACTGTCAACCACTGCGCGACCAGGGAAGCCCCCTTTTCAATATTTTTACTTTTCTTCTTCTTCCAAGGTGAGCTAACCATGAAAATCATAGCAATATGCTGAGATATTAGGACATAGAGTACTATGAGGACTTTATCTTGCACCAGTCATTTGCTAATCCATGTGACTGTACCAACATGCATTATTCCATGAGGCTATCATAAGCAACTTTGCCAAATGTCAGGCTAATATCCATAAGCACTTGTGTGGCATTCCCCTAAACTAGCTATTATATTAACTTTTTCCAAGAACAAATCAAAACAAAAGCCATCTCACAAAAGCTTAAAAGAGGAAGAAAGAAAACCCTGATATGTCTTTCATATGACCTTGGAAAAATCTTTGTATGACTTTTTCATTGTTATTTTCTCTATGGGAAGGAGCATGATGCAGTGGATAAAGGCCTGTATTTGGAGTCAGGAGACAGACTTGGTCTCTGCCTCGTGTACCTGGTTGACCTTGGGAAAGTCCTTTCATTCTTTCCTCTCCCTGTCTCTAAATGTTAAGAAAAATGATTTCCTGAGCTTCCCTGGTGGCGCAGTGGTTGAGAGTCCGCCTGCCGATGCAGGGGACACGGGTTCGGGAGGATCGGTCCGGGAGGATCCCACATGCCATGGAGCGGCTGGGCCCGTGAGCCATGGCTGCTGAGCCTGCGCATCCGGAGCCTGTGCTCCACAACAGGAGAGGCCACAACAGCGAGAGGCCCACGTACCGCAAAAAAAAAAAGAAAGAAAAGAAAAGAAAAAGAAAAATGATTTCCTTCTAATTCGGATCTAATTAGGAAAACATAATCCCCTTCAAATATTTACAGTCAAGGGAATTTCATGCAAGGAGTTGCTTAGTCAGGTGATGGAGGCTCTGAGACCCAGGAAGGGAGGGCAAGGGAAACCAGAGACCTGCAACAGCAGGAGGAGGAAAGGGGAAGGAGGCAGAACTCTGGAGTCCAGGCACCAAGGCCTGTCTGGTGGGAGGTGGGGTCGCAGAAAAGAAAGAGCCACTCACTGCTTAAGGGAGAAGCTCCCAGCTCCCACCCGTGCTTCCCATTAATCAAACCCTGTTGGAAACGGGCTCTTAAGGGAGCGGGGCATGGCCTGCATGGTCAGGGCCCTGGAGACACAGAGTAGAGAACTGGTGAGGGAAATCTAAGGACAAACAAAGTACCTTCATAGGGTTATTGTGAGGATGAATATGGACGAGAAATTCTATAGGAGAGGCCTATGTAAACTGTAAAGTTCTATGAACATGACTGGGTATTGATTTATAAGATGCATTTCATTGAAAACACCAAGCACATCTCTCCCTCTGATCTCCTCTAACATTTTACCTTTACTTGCCCTCCACTTATTATTTTCTGCCCAGTTCTCTTGTTTTTTTATTTGTTTGTTTGTTTGATTGGTTGGTATTTTTGTTTTGTTTTGTTTTTGTTTTTCCACGCTGCATGGAATGTGGGATCTTAGGTCCCTGACCAGGGATCAAACCCGCACCCCCTGCATTGGAAGTGGAGTGTTAACCACTGGACTTCCTGTCCCAGTTCTCTTGCTTTTTAAGCACATGTCATATCTTTCCTTGCATGGCTGTGCTCCCTGAGATCCAGTCCATGCCTGATTCATCTTCATAACCCTCACCATTCATTTCCTGTAGATGTTTAGTAAGTATTGGAAGAAGGGAGGCAGGAAGGAAGAAAAAGAAGGAAGGAAAGGGTGGAGGAAGGAAAGAAACATCATATCCTGAAATGAAACGAACTTACAATAGAAAAGATGACTCACCATTATGGGAGTCACTAATGGCATTAGGGCAGAAAATTATTCATTATAGGGACCAACCCAAATGTTATAGGATGTTTAGCATCCTTGAGCCTCACGCATTAAGGGCTGCTTGTTCTCTCATCATGACAAACACATTTCAAACTGCCCCAGGAGGTGGCTGAGCCCCACTCTCAGCTGAAGGCGCTCATACATCCCCTGGCCTTGGGACGAGCTTAGGCATCTCTTCTCCCATGGTACCAACCCATCATGCCTCTCTTTGACCTTTTTGTAAAAAAATTATTTACTTATTTATTTTTGACTGCATTGGGTCTTCATTGCTGTGCGTGGGCTTTCTCTAGTTGCGGCGAGCGGGGGCTACTCTTTGCTGCAGTGCTCGGGCTTCTCACTGCAGTGGCTTCTGTTGTGGTGGAGCACGGGCTCTAGGCATGCGGGCTTCAGTAGTTGCAGCACACGGGCTCAGCAGTTGTGGCTCGCAGGCTCTAAAGCGCAGGCTCAGTAGTTGTGGCACACGGGCTTAGTTGCTCCGTGGCGGCATGTGGGATCTTCCCGGACCAGGGCTCGAACCCGTGTCCCCTGCATTGACAGGTGGATTCTTAACCACTGCACCACCAGGGAAGTCCTCCCTTTGACCTTATATTTGATTTTATGATAAAATTACTCACTGTCATGTCTGTTGAGGGAGATAGTGAATAAGTAAAGTGTAAATGTTCTCAATCAGTATTCATTACCAGCATGCAACTGTCGACTGAAAAAAAACAAAAAAAAACGTACAACGTGAGAGTTGTGAGTGAAGTTTTATTTGGGGCCTAATGAGGACTGTAGCCCAGGAGTCAGCCTCTCAGAGAGCTCTGAGGAACTGCTTTGAAGACATGGGGGGAGGTTAGTATATACGTATGATTTTAGTGAAGAGGGGATCCATGCAATCAAGCACACGTTTTGGCAGAAGCTTGCTGCTAGTCACAAGGAGCAGATGTCTCCTTAATGATTTTAGTGCTTTTCTAATTTTTTTTTTTTTTTTGGACGCGCTGTGTGGCATGTGGGATCTTAGTTCCCTGACCAGGGATTGAACCTTTGCCCCCTGAACTGGAAGCGTGGAGTCTTAACTACTGGACCACCAGGGAAGTCCCTTAGTGTTTTTCTAGATGTGAGAACATGCCAGAAATTGAGCTTATAAAATCTTTTCTTAAAAATATCTATCTGAAGGTCTGTTCTGCCTGTTTTTCCCAGAGCACAGAGCGCCTCCTTCCTGATCTCCCCCCCGAACTCCTTTCAGGGTCAGCGACTGCAGTGGCTAGTGACTTAATCCTTGTAGAACCAGAGGGCAGGTGACAATTTTTAGTTGGCACCACACAAGAGACATAAAGAGATCCAAAGGAAATTAGGAGTAGTAGGAGAGCTGAGCATTGTCATAGGGGAATCATTCAGTTCAGAGAAAACTAATTCCTTTATCCCCTTGGGACAGGGCCATTCATTTATTCAATCAACAAAGCTGTTAATTCATTACTATATTCCAGACATTATGTTAGATGCTAGATATATGGAGATAAATAGGATAGAGTCCCTGCCTGGAGTTTTTGATCCAACAATGGAGACTGAAAAGTGATCAGCCAATTACAACATTAAATGTGTGTTCAAAGCTATGATGGTGGCAAAGAGCCTTAAGGACACTCCTGACAAGTCACTGTGCTCCATTTCTGCAACTATTCACGGACACTTTGAAAAGGCCTGGGCAACGACTGATCCAAGTTGTAGACTTCCAGCAACTTCCCATCCTAGTCATGGCAAGGACCCCAGAGGCCAGAGAGAAACTGGTAAGTTGCCTGGGGTCATGGTGATAGCTTAAGTTAAAACCACAGGTTAAATTCAAGTCCTGGAATTGTAGAACCCAGCAATAAGCAGGCACCTTATGGCAAAGCACAATCCATTTTATGACCTGACAAGATAATTCTTGTTTGTCTTCTCTATGAGGCCAGCTGAAACATTAGCCTCTCTGTCACTTAATAACGTAGTTGTTATTGTTGCTTTCCAAAATGAAGCATCACACGGATATACAGACATATGTGCTGAAAGTATGGCCTCTGCCAATGAAATACGTGTCAAAGCAAGCTCTTCCACTGAATGAATTCACTTATAAGTGTCACTCCACCCACCAACTGTTAAGAAATAAGGGTCCAGAAATGGTAACATGACCATATAAAGATGTATAAAATGGGCACTGTGAATTAGTCCTTGAAGATGAAAGGCTGTGTGCTCGGAAGTACTTAAATCTTTGTTCAAATTTCAGATTTCTCCTGCTTGAACTGTAGACTCTGAGTGTGATTCATCGGGGCCTCACTCCTGTTCCGACTTCAGACATGCTGAGAAATGACCCAATAATCCCAGAGGAAGATGAGCCCAACTGTTCTCTGAATTTTCAGAAACTCAATACGTGTATCCGTTAGGAGAACAAGGTTGTAATAGCTCCTCACGGTGGCCCATGGTGTCAGAAGTTTCCAGCCCAGGACTTGGGATCAATAGACACTGCATCAATGACTTTGTCTATAGATTGATCTGGGGCCTCACGGAGCTTTATGTGAGAATCACAGAGCCTGCGCAAAACGGGGAGCTATGTGCATGTGTGCATGTGTGTATTCTTGGGTACTTGTGTGTGTCCCTCCTCTGCTGTGAAGCCCTTATTTGTAAACCCTTCAGGCATAGAAAAGGAAATTCATCCAAATGAGACAATAGGAATTTGAACATACTCTGTAAACTGCAACACACAAGCTAATGATAGGTGTTCGTTACCATTTTATTACTAGTGCCCATTTAAAATCTCTGCTTGTCAAAATTAGTTATCATGAAAAACATATAAAGAGGAGAATTTTTTTTATTTAAAAAGCTGCACCTTGAGTTCCTCTGAGAACAAAAAAGCTGTCTGTGTTCAAGAAAATACCTTACTGGGAATATTCGGTGCAGAGGTAAAGCCTCAAGGACTTTATCATAAGCAGACAGAGGAATAAGGGTAAGGAAAGAGGCAATCAGAAAAGAGAGGTGGTGAGGCTAGGGACTGTGGAGTTCAAAGAACTTTTAGGAACTGGGTGTCATCTTTCAATCTCAGTTGTGTAGCCCTGTACTATAAACCCCCCTCCTTGCCCTACAACAGAAAGCCATCTGCATACCCAACCTTAGAGATCAGAGGTATTTGGGGAAGTAAAGAAAGTAGGGTGGTATGGAGCACGGGGTGGCACTGAGCATGGTGGCAGTGTAGAGAACAACCAGAGAGCACGAGATGGCAAGACAGTCCCCGGAACTGGCCCCTTAGCTACGGCAGGAATTCAGAGCCACGGTTGCTGGAAGAACTGGGGCAGAGCTAATGGTAACACTGTATGTCTGGCCCCGTTCTTAGTGCTTCACGTGCAGTGGTTCATTGAATCATCACCCCAAATTTATACAAGTATTATTAGGCCTAGTTTACAGACAAAGAAACAGAGAGGTTAAGTCACCTGCGCAAGATCACACAGTGAGTCAGAGTACCCGGATGTGGGATCTGGGCAGATGGACTCTTGGGCCCATGTTTTTGTTCACAGTGCTCTGAAGCCAATGCCATTCGAATCTCAAAAGTCACAAGGATCCCAGCTGACATCTGGGCTGCAAATTTCTTGTGACTAACAGTTTTCACACGAATGGAGTCAGGGGCCAGGCCACATTTTGATTTTGTTGTGAGTCTGTTGGTACTCTTGGAAACCAGATGTCAAGTCAGGTCTCACAAACAAGCCCCAGCAGCCCATGGAGGTGAGAGCCCACTGGGATGGCTTTTCCATGAAGGTCATGCATCATTCCCATTTCTGGGGGCCAGACCAGCACTGGCCAGAGTATGAGGGGAAAGAGAGGAACAGATCGTGGTCTACAACAGGTGCAGACCAGATCCAGAAAACTCTCAAGGAAGCCTGTTCAAGTTTAGATTAACCTCCAAGATCCAGGCAGTGCTCACAGCTAGGATCTCTTATCTTGGCTTGGAATGATGGACCTGGGAAACCTGAGTAGGTCAACCAAAGCAGGGTGGGTCCCTAGGAGCCTGGAGTGGTTGGTGGGGGGCACAGCATGTGCCCCCAAACACCAGGGAACAGGAGACAAATTGTATCAGAGAGATATAGTGGAGTCAGGCCAGCAAAGCAGTGAGGATCTGAGGAGAGAAGAGGAAAACAAGAGTGTGGGTGAGATATGGGAGACAGATGTACGGGGCATGCTGAGGTCAAGGTGTTTTTGTTTCTGGCCCTTTGGCGTGGGAAGGCTCAGGTCAGGAGTGACCACGGTGATTACGTGGCTGCACTTGATTCTTCAGGAACCTTGCCTTGCTTGGCCTCTTGCATGTTCAAGCTTTCCGGTTTAGACCTGTGGGTCCACAATCGGCCATCAGCCAACCCTGCTTCCAAAGGAAGTGTCCTCTGGAAATGAAAGGAGCGTTTCTTAAAACCCTCTTGAGAATCGTGAGATTAAGAGAATTGGGAAGATGAAATTATAGTGAGATGAGAATAGCGTTGGAGGCGGGGAGGTAGATCAGTGGGCTGGACACAGGAGTCATCTCAGGGGCTTGTGAAAGCCCAGTGCTGCCCGGCACTGCCAGCTTCCTCACCGATGGCTACCATTGTTCTATCAGAAATGTATCCTCTTTCCAGTGGCCTTCTTCAGGGCTCTAGCACAGAGGTTTCTGGAACATATCAATCCCCCTGCCCTGAACCTGTAGCCTTAGTTCCCTGGTTACCCAACAATGGCTGGAATGCCTGAGGTCTTATGAATATTCGGCAACTGGGGAAAGGGGGTGGGAGAGTAGATGTGAGGGACTGTTCTCCCCTTCTCCTCTACTGCTAATACTTCCCATCCTAGGGAACGACCAGAGGCCATCAAATGAGCAATAGAAACTAATATGGGTTTAATGAAATGGGGGCCCTGGATTGACAGTGCTTTGTCTTAAGGACTCTCTGTGCTCTGGCAGCATAATTTATTAAGAACTTGCTACTCCCCAGGAAGGGAAAACAGATGGTTTATCTGTTTCCAAGTCGGAGGTTGAAGGACTAAGATCAACAAACATAATCCCATGGCAAACACTGCTATCTGGCTACACTCCAAATCCCTCTTCCCTTTACCCGCCTCCCACTATAAAGAGTGAAAAGGCTAGAGACTCATGTTCCAAGCCCCCTTTCCAACTAAAGGTGGTGCTAACAGAACTACGCTGGGAGGTCTCCGGGCAGTATTTTCCCTCCCTCATCAAAGGAGGGAGGCACACAAGGAGAACACTCTTATGTGACCCTCCTTGCTGCTTTTTGAACATGGTCAGGGGAGGATATAGTGCCTGGAGCTGTGGCAGCCATCTTGTGACCATGAGGAGAAAGCCAAAAACAGATGAGATGACAATCTAGTGTCTTGATGTCATAGAAATGCTAAATGCTTACCCAGGACCCACCTACCTACCTCCAGATTTCTTGGTGAGTAAATAAAAACATATTTATTGCTTAAGCCCCTGCTATTTAGGTTTTCTGCTACTTGTAGCAAAACAAATTCTTTGTAACTTTAGTTGCAGTCAATAGAGCAGTGCAAATAATATAAAGTATTAGAAAGGTGGATGTCTATACCTAACAAATAATTGTGTTACAAAAACTATATAGAGATATGATAGATAGATAGAGATAGAGATGAATTCCCAAGAGAGAGAGGTGAGCTCCCAAGAGAAGATTTGGCATCAAGCTTTGGAGGGTGAGTGTCAAGTTCATGTGTGGATGTGTGTCAAGTTCAGTGGATCCTCATTTATCTACCCCTGAGATTTCAGTGGTGCTTGCTATGCTCACATATCCAGCCTATCTTGACTTGGTAGAGATTCTGTGAAAGCAAATAAAGGACTCTGATTTAGCCTAGGGATGGAGGTGAGGAGGTGGGTGGGACATGGGGTGGGTCAGGAAGTGCTTCCCTGAGATAGTGGTAATTGAGGTGACAGGAGAAGGATGAGTAGGCGATGTCCAGGTGAAGGGAGAATGAAGAACAGTAAACTCAGAGGAGGCAGAAGAGGGGTCAGTATCACCTCTGAAGAATTGAAAGACAGGCAGCAGGGCCGAGCGCTGAAGGGAGGAATAGTCTGGGGCAGGTGAAGCTGGTGAGGCAGGCAGGGTCCTTGGGAGCCTCGTTAACAATATCAGTCTTCATCAGAAGAGTGGAAAGCCACTGAAGAATTTAAATTAATTGGTGCTTTAATGTGTATTTTAAAATACTTATTATTGGGATTTCCCTGGTGGTCCAGTGGCTAAGACTCCACGCTTCCAATGCAGGGGGCCCAGGTTCGATCCCTGGTGGGGGAATTAAGATCCCACCTGCTGTGGGGTGTGGCCAAAATAAATAAATAAATAAATTTTAAAAAATGCTTGTTATTGAGTTAAGGCTGAGATTATTTAGCTACCTTAGCAAGCTGGCAACAGAATTGGGAGATGGGTGATAGACTGTGAGAACTGTTCTCAGAAGAGATTCCTTCTCCAGATCTGATGGTTGAGGAAAATCCCCCAGGTCCCTCTGCTGTTCATCACCAGCAAACACTTGAGGAGCCCTGACAGTGAACTGGATGCCGGTCTGGGCTGGATATACGTCTAGTGCTGCGTTTGTATAAGAATCGTTTTAATATATGCTGGCTCACGGCATCAACACTTTATCAGAGGAATACATGGAAAGGTATTCTGGGCTGAGAGGGTAAAGAGATCAGTTTATGGAAAAGAGAGCCTCCTTATACACATATTCTGTAAACTACAGATCAAAAGCCAGAAGAGGGGTGTCAACCATGAATAATGAAATCACACATCCAAAGGTCTGGATGGAATCAGACATCCTCAGGAGTTCCTTTTAAGGAAAAATTAAGGCTTTTGCCTAGTGCCGAATGCTTTGAAAATAAGTGCTCTGAAGGCAGAGCAAGGTAGCTCGCACATCCAGTGGGTTCATTTAAATAGCGTGCCCTAGAATGTCTCACCAGCCAAGGAGGGTGAGAGTGGCTTTCAGTGCATCTGATGGACACTTTGATCTCCAATAATCTGGTTGTTCCATGATGTCAGGCGGTTAGAGACTGAGCTGACCTTACCTGAAGACCATTACTTTGGACCAAAAACTCCAGTCCACATCTTAACCGAGAAAACTCCCAGCGTGGTGAAATTTTCTGAAAAGCACAACCCAGGCACCATCAGAGCCACAACCATGCCTCAGGGAAGCACATGTGTGAACTCCCACTCACTCCCCAGCCTTTACTCTGCATCCCTGTCTTCTTTCTACCCTCAGCTCTAAATAACAGTGGATGCTGAAGGAGGGAGACCCACTGTCTGGGTGGGCCTGGTACCGTCCTGGTTTTAGCACTGAAGGTCCTGCATCCAAGGCACCCCACCAGTCATGGGCAAACTGGGATGGTCGGTCACCCCACTGAGGTTCCCAGTACTCTCCGCTGGACACGTGCCCTCTCAGCAGCTCTGGATGTGTGTTAGCCCCTGTGCTTCGAGAAGCCTCTCTGCCCCTGGGGTTCCTTGCCCCCGCCCTCTCTCATCTCTCCTTCCTTTACCTCCTGTCTCTGCTGACACTTCCCTTCCAACCTCTACAATGCCAGTGCTTCCCATGATTCTGCCCGTAGCTTGCTTGCTTTCTCTCTTCACTTCCTGTTGGGTTGAATGGTGTCCCCCCAAATTTCTGTCCACTTAGAACCTCAGAATGTGACCTTGTTTGGAACTAGAGTCTTGGCAGATGTAATTAGTTAAGATGAGGTTGTGGACAAAGAATGGTGCCACCCCGGGTGCTGCACCCTGAGGGGAGCTCAGGATAGAGTAAAACAGGACACTGGTCCTAGATAGTTAAGGTGCAGATCAGAGGAATAATTTCAATGAGCCCAGATTCTTGCATCTTCTCACACACAGAAAAGCACTAAAATCATTCAGTTGAGATATCTGGTTTTTGTCATTAGCAGTCATCTTTTAGTGTCAGACTATATTTTTCACTCCGGCAACCACTCCTCTATATCCTGGCTGCTTCCCCTGCTCCTCTTGGGGGCAATTCCTCAGAGCTGTCTGAGAGGCTGTCTCCCAGGCTGAAGTCCTCAGTAAGGTCCCCGAGTAGAATATAACTCACAACTTTTAGGTTGTGCTTCTTTATTTATTTATTTTTCAGTTGACAAGGTCATACTGGATTAGGAAGGGTCTTAAATTCAGGATGACTAATTTTTTTTTTTTTTTTTTTTTTTTTTTTGCCATGCCATGCAACTTGCAGGATCTTAGTTCCCAAACCAGGGATTGAACCCGGGCACTCAGTGAAAGCACTGAGTCCTAACCACTGGACCGCCAGGGAATTCCCTCCAATGTCCTTATAAGGAAAGGAGAGGACACACACAGATAGACAGACACAGAGGGAAGAAGGCCACATGACAACAGAGGCAGAGACTGGAGTGGAGCCACTGCAAGCCAAGGAGCACCAACAATTGCCAGTGTTAAAAACAAGACAACAGGCCCCAAATGGAGTCACTTATGCTAAACCCTATGTCACTTAAAAGAGATTTAATACTTAATTGCAGTTTCAGCCTCTTCCAGAAATGGAATCTTAAACCAGCCAATCAGGGATCACCTGTTCAGCTCTAGTGAGGTCATCTGCTACGTGGACCCCTGCCTTCCCCTAAAAGAAAGTAACCTTGCAATAACCAATCGCTTTTTTGTCTGGTATAACTTCCTTGTTCCCGCTCCCTTCTGCCTATAAAAGTCTCTCATTTTGTACATCTCCTCAGAGCTCCTTTCTGTCTGCTGCATGGGATGCTGCTCCGTTCATGAATCACTGAATAAAGCCAATAAAGGTCTTGAAAATTTAGTCAGTTGAATTTTGTTTTTCAACACCAGCAGCTATCAGAAGGTAGGAAGAGGCAAGGAAGAATTCTCAGGAGCCTTCAGAGGGCGCATGGCCCTCGTGACAACTTGATCTCAGACTTCTAGCCTCCTGAACTGTGACAGACTAAACTTCTACTGTTTTATGCCACCCAGTTTGTGATAATTTGCTACAGTAAACCTAGGAAACGAACACAACCACCTTCTGAAATAATTTAATTTAATCTTCAAGGTTGCAAGTCCATCTACATGCCTGTGACATCTAGTTCTTAAGTGCTGGCTGGGAGCTCTCTCCTGAGTTCTAGATCTGGTTTCCAAGCACTGGTTCCAAGTTCCAGCAGACCCAATGGATCTCAGTGCCCTGCATGCACTGTCTGGGTAATGTGTCCAGCACTGAACTGATCTCTGCCACATACCTAGTCTCCCCTCAATACTTTTTTAATCTAGGTCAGTGGCATCGCCAAACACCTGCCTCCCCAGCCTTAAACCTTGATGTTACCCTTGATTATTCCTCGTGCTCTCCCTTAGAAGCTTCTCTCTGTAGAGTGTTGGGTGAAATTATCATCAAGCGATCTTCACAGCTACATTTCAGACATGTGTCTGATCTTGTCCGGGACACTGGGGCACCAGGCAAGTGGGGGAGATCCAGCCAGAGCCAGTCTGGCTAAAAGGTTTGTGTGACTTTGTGAGGGTATAACCTACATATTCCTGGCTTCATTAGCCTGTGATTATAAAACAAGGTCACACTTGCCTTTTATAATCCAAATTATTATGGCAGGAGACCTCATCCTGCTTGCCTGCAGGAAACAGTTCTTTCTCAAAGTGCCCTCCTGCTATTTCCAGAAGTCCCTAGAGGTATGTCTCATCTAAATTCACAAATCAAACTGGTACCCGCTGGCATCACAAAGTATTAGTCTGGGCCATTTTGGCCATATGTGTCAGAGACCATCACAAACTAGCTTATGGAAGACAAGAGAATAAGTGGCTCCCGTTATTAAGAAGGACACTGAGGGTTTTCACGTAACTGAAGTAGCAGTGGAGGGTCCAGGACCTCAAGGACCAGAAGCAGTGTTCAGTGCCCCCACGACACTTCCCTTTGCTCCTGTCTCTCATTTCTGCTGTCTTGGCTCTCCTTTATGTACTGGCTTCAGTTTCTCTCCTCGTCCACATGGCACAGAACATGGCTACATGAATCAACCCCAGGGACAGACTCTGATGAACTCTGTGTGCGTCTCACGCCCAAGCCTGGGCTGATCATTGTGTCCAGGGAAAGGGAGCACATGGCCATTTCTGCAGCTAGGAGGCAAAGCCGGTACCGGGAGAAAGAGAGTGACAGCCCAGATCAGTAGCCACCACAGGCCACTACACGTGTGTCTTCCTCTGTCATCCTCTCTGTGTGTCTGTGTCCACTGCCTCCAAAGCCGCACGGTAAAGCCTCGTCAGTGCCAGTGCCACCATAAGACCCACAGCACGAGCTGAAGGCCCAGGTGACAAAGCACATCACCCAGGAGAGGAGGGCGTTCTTTCATGCGAAAACTCATAGTCTGATACCCAAGGACCCCCGTGAAGTCAGCAGTTATGTGTAGCACAGGATGAGGGAGGGAGGAGGCTGAAGTAAGTTGGTGCCAATGTCTAGGGTATGGATCTGTGTGAGGAGGAGGTGAAAGTTATTAGAACAAGGTCAAGGACCACGTACCAAAGCTACCCTTAAGGACAGCTGTTCAGGCAGCACCAAATGAGACAGAGAGTTGGAAAGTCAAGGTCAAACCAGCAGGTGGAGTCTTATTGGCTCGGGATTTCTTTTAAAGGGTTGACGTGTGTGTGTGTGTGTGTGTGTGTGTGTCCTTACGGGACTGAATAATCCAAGTGAATAAGCCAGTCAGCCCTAGATGTATTCAAGATTCTGTAACTTTAGAATCTCTGACTCTGGATGTCCTTCTCAAGGCATCAGGTCATCAGGCCCTGTGTCACTTCTCGTCAGCAGCCACAGTGCAGCACGCTGCCTCATTTGGATGAGGGACAGTGGGGAGCCAGGTGGGGTGGGACTAGAGCATGCAAGTACTGCCCGGTCCTGGAGTGGGAGCCCTGGTACCGCCCCTTGGCCTGGGTCGATTGTCATAGAATACGAGGTTAGTGGCTCTACCGTAGCCCATCCTGGTCTAATACAGGCCTGGTCCAATGACCCTCCCATTGCCTGAGCCTTGACTGTAGCAAGTCAGTGGAGCCAAAGTTAGCAGCCACGGCTGATTTCAAAAGACCAATTAGAATTATTCTCACTTGCGGCATGAAACACAAGCGATTGTGCTCACCGAGAGAGGCTTGGGGAATAGAAGTTTGTGGCTTGACAGAGTGTAATTAACATATCATCCACACAAAGTCCAAAGATGGAGTCCACAGCACGCCACGACGACTCCCAGGAAACACACTGGAATTGTATCATCCCATCCAAATGCACTGGGATGAGCATTTATGTGTCTGGATGAAAGTCAAGGAAGATTAAGAAGGGCTTATGCCAGAGGCAGCTTGCCTGAGAGGCATGAGGAGGCAGGATGTGAGGGGAACTAGAAGGTGCTGGTCAAGTAAATAATTCCACAGCCATACAATAGAACACGATGCATAATTCGCAGTTACACTGCAGAAGAACAAATAATGACATGAAAAATGTCCACAATATACCATGAAAAGAACAGAATATGAAAATGGAAAAAAAAGCATAATCTTGGGATTCTCAAATGTTTATTATCTTTTGTGTGCCTTTTTTGTATTTCTAAATTTTTTCTTTGAACCTGGGTTACTTGTAAAAGGAGGAAATCTTGATTGGCACTATTTGAAAAAAACACCACCATCACTAAATGTCAGAAAGATCTTTCTCAAGATAGGAGATTTCTTTTTAATTATTCCTGCCCTTGCCTCCCCGTTCCCTGGCACTGAATCCTGCCCAGGAGTCTTACCTGAAAAGTCAAGTCCTTTTCCCTTAATAGTTGGGGCCACCAGGGGGCAGAAAGTCCCAGGGCGGACTCTAATATGGGACAGACACACACACACACACACACACACACACAATAGAGAGGAATTTCAATGGGGACTTGAAAAATAAACTCCTTAACTTAATGGTGTTCTATAAAAACCAATTACTGAAGAAAATAAATTATAACAAAAGCCACAAGGCAAAGGCTGGCCATCTGTTGTGAGTGTCATAAAGGAGATTTCTGCATGTGGAACTTGGTTGAGGCAAATTATCTCCAAGGACTCCTCCGAAACTCAAGTTCTTTGAAATAGTGAGTCCCTAAAAAGGAAGTACAGGGGACAAAATGAGGCAAAACACGTCACTCTGCTTTGACATATATTCTGTGACTTCTGATACCACTGCTTGCTCAGCCTCAGGTTGGTAAACTGGTCCTTTTTTTTTTTAAAGTTCCAAAAAACATACCCAGTTATATAGTCTGTTTCTCCTTGAAGAAAACCTGGTTGTCGCCATGCTTCAGTCTCCTTCTCTCTCTCTCTCTGTCCCTTGGACAATTCTGATGGCAAATCCCTCCTCCCCTCTGCCAGCCCACTCAGCCTGATTTGTGGTATGAAGTTTTTGTTAACCACCAGATGCTCAAAGGAGAGTGTCCTCTTTGAAAAGGGCTCAACTTCACTCCTTCTCATTCCTGGACCCTGATCTCTCTGGGGGAGGCATCACATCCCACAGAGCAGCTGGCGGCTGTGTCTCAATTCACAATGCAATGGGAAAGCAAAGCAGCACGGCTCATGCTGGGAGAGTCAGCGCTTCATGCTATGCGCCTATATATTTTAAGCCAATGTGTTTACATATAGTAGTGTGGGTTGGAGGAGTTACCAGATCTAAAATAGATTTTTTTTTTCCTGGCATGTTTGTGGGAAAGGAAGGAGGAAGGGGGAGCTAGTACTGGCTGACAGCCAAGAGGAGCATTGGAGGTGGTTATCTTAACTCATCTCACGCTTCTCAAGAACTGCATTTTATAGAGTGGGACCTGAGCATCTTAGCTGCTCAAATATCTTGCCCAGGGTTATGCAGCCTATAAGTGGCAAAGCAAGCGTTAGAACTGGGGTTGTCCCTTTCTTAAGGTTTATTTAAGCAACTGAAAAGCTCCGATTTTGTTAAATGTTTCTGAGTGTCACATCATTTGAAAAAAACGGTAATGAGTGGATGTGCAGGTCAGGCTTGTACCTCAACAATGTTTCAGTTTAAATTTCAAGTTACATGTAATTAAATTGTATAATTCAGAATATAATGATGCCACTGTATTAGCAAGATAGACACACTTAGTGATGCTTACTACTGAACACAAAAGAGCCATTTAATTTAAACTAGATAATTCAAGTGTTTGCTTGCCTAAAGCTCATAAAGTGCCATTTCATTAAACCATGTTTTCATTTATGTAAGATGACTGTTATATCAAAGCAATTTTATTGTTATAGAAGTTAGAATAGTATGGTGGATTATTATTAAATGATGAACATATAATGAAAAATACTTTTTAGAATAAAATACACTGGGCTATATTAATTGACTTAATCATTTAATAAATAACAGCTGAGCACTTGCTATGTTCTAGGCACAGTTTTAGGTGCCTGAGATACAGCAGATTTCTTCCACTGAGCAAGTGGAGGGAAACAGAAATTATAGGAGGCTGGATAATGGCCCCCAAAAGATATCAGTTCCTAATCCCTGGACCAGAATACATGTCAAAGCAGAGTGGCGTGTTTTGCCTCATTTTTTGCCCTGTACTTCCTTTTTCATGGACTCACTATTTCATAGAACTTGAGTTTCGGAGGAGTCCTTGGAGATAATTTGCCTCAACCTCCTTCCCCACGCAGAAATCTCATTGTAAATGTCACCTTACATGGAAAGAGGGTCGTTGTAGATGTGATTAAATTAAGGGTGTTGACATGGGGAGATTATCTTGGATTATCAGAGTGGATCCCAAATGCAATCACATGTATTCTTCTAAGAGGGAAACAGAGGGAGATTTTGACAGTGTCACACAAAGGAGGAGGTGATGTGAGGATGGCACAGAGAGAAGACATTGGCCTTGAAGACTGGAGTGATGCAGCCACAAGCCAAGGAACACCAGAGGCCACCAAAACATGGAAGAGGGAAGAACAGATTCTCTTTGAATAAAATAATGCCATTTTCAGCAACATGGATGGACTTAGAGATTATCATACTAAGTGAAGTAAGTCAGACAGAGAAAGACAAGTATCATATGATATCATTTATATGTAGAATCTAAAATATGGGGCTTCCCTGGTGGCACAGTGGTTGAGAGTCCGCTTGCCGATGCAGGGGACGTGGGTTCATGCCCAGGTCCGGGAGGATCCCACATGCCGCGGAGCGGCTGGGCCCGTGAGCCATGGCCGCTGAGTCTGCGGCGTCTGGAGCCTGTGCTCCGTCCGCAACGGGAGAGGCCACAACAGCGAGAGGCCCGTGTACAGCAAAAAAAAAAAAAAAAAAAAAAAAAAATAAAATAAAATAAAATAAAATATGGCACAAATGAATTTATCTATGAAAGAGAAACAGACTCACAGACATAGAGAACAGACTTGTGGTTGCCAAGGGGAAAGGTGGGGGAAGGGTAGGGATGGACCCGGAGTTTGGGATTAGCGGATGCAAACCATTATATACAGAACAGATAAACAACAAGGTCCTATTGTGTAGCACAGGGAACTATAGTCAATATCCTGTGATAAACCTAATGGAAAAAGAATGTATACGTATATATGTATATATATATAACTGAATCACTTTGTTGTACAGCAGAAATTAATACAACATTGTAAATCAACTATACTTCAATAAAATAAATTTTAAAAAATAATAATTATAAATAAAGCAAAAAAACACAAATGTAAAAGTGATAAAATAATACCTCCTTAAAAAGTTTTCCAGGGTCTTCCCTGGTGGTCCAGTGGTAAAGAACCTGCTTTACATAGAGAATGGACTTGAGGATATGGGGAGGGGCAAGGGTAAGCTGGGACAAAGTGAGAGAGTGGCATAGACATATATACACTACCAAACGTAAAATAGATAGCTAGTGGGAAGCAGCCGCATAGCACAGGGAGATCAGCTCAGTGCTTTGTGACCACCTAGAGGGGTGGGATAGGGAGGGTGGGAGGGAGGGAGACGCAAGAGGGAAGAGAGATGGGAACATATGTATATGTATAGCTGATTCACTTTGTTATAAAGCAGAAACTATCACACCATTGTAAAGCAATTATACTCCAATAAAGATGTTAAAAACAAAAACAACAACAAAAAGAACAAAGTTAATAGGAAAAAAAACAAAACTGAATCCTGGGGATATATGTATACGTATAGCTGATTCACTTTGTTATACAGCAGGAACTAACACAACGTTGTAAAGCAAATATACTCCAATAAAGATGTAAAAAAAAAAAAAAAAAGAATCTGCTTTACAGTGCAGGGGACAGGGGTTCGATCAATCCCTGGTCAGGGAAGTGGGATCCCACATGCCACGGGGCAACTAGGTCCCCACGCCACAACTACTGAGCTCGCGTGACTCAACTAGAGAGTCTGCATGCCGCAAACTACAGAGCCCATGAGTTCTGGAACGCGTGTGCCACAACTAGAGAGCGCATGAGCCCTGGAGCCCATGTGTCACAACTAGAAAGAAACCCGCGTGCCGCAATGAAAGATCCTGCATGCTGCAACTAAGACCCGACGCAGCCAAAAATAAATTACATAAATAAATAAAATAATAAATAAACCTTTCTTTAAAAAAGTTTTCCAAATAACAAAAACAATTCACTCATTAAAAAAAAAAAAAAAAAGAACAGATTCTCCTCTAGAGCCTCCAGAGGGAGTGTGGCCCTGCCGACCGACACCTTGATTTTGGCTGAGTGGTGCTGATTCTGGACTTCTGATCTGCATAACTGTGAAACAATACGTTTCTGTGTCACCAAGAGTGCAGTAATTTGTTTCAGCTGCGCTAGGAAAGTAACACAGACACGCGCACATAAGCATGATTACATCAGTGGCGATCAATGCGACCAGGAGATGTGATCAACGGTGACCGGAGAAATCACTTCAGAGGACACGGTGCAGGCAGGCCGCTCTGCAGCGAACATTTCAGCAAAAGCCTGTGAGCCCGGAGCAATGCAGAGACACGACAGCCGCCACGTGGTGGCTCACAGGTGGGCGGGGCTCCGGGGGGCGTGGGGAGCACATGGAAGCCAGGGAGATAGACGCAAGGCGGCCCAGGGCAGAGGGCTGTGAGATGCTGTCAGAGAGACTGGCCGCAGCCACTTCGGGTAGGGTTTGTCGTACAGAGTAAGGAACTTGGGGTTTAGATTGGTGAACTGTGAAGACTGGAGGATTTCAGCAGAGAAACGTGATCTGCTTTCCATCAGGGAGAGATCCCCCTGTAAAGAATGGATGGTGAGGGACAAGGAGAAAGGAGGGGAAGCGGTGGGAAGGCGATTGCAGGGCTGACAGGGCTGGAAGCAGAGATGCTGGTGGCTACATCAGGGCCCCATCTGGTTCTGGAAACCAGCTCCTCCTCTGGGCGCCCCTATTTGTGATATTACCACTGTTTCCGGAAACCCATGGCAATAAGTTGGGGGATCTTTTCCACTTTTCCTTCTGCCAGTCTCCTGCTGTCACTACGATCAGGTGGCCTCCGATTCCGTGACAGCGCAACCGTCTCTGCCTTTCTGGTGCCACCACCCCCCTTTTGCTCAGGCCCTCCTTGTGGTTTGCCTGGATGAACAGATGAGAGCCCCTGGCTGTACCCCGGTCCCTTCCTTCTTAGCTGGGTGACCCTGGATAAGTTACTAAACTTCTCTGTTCCTTAGTTTCATTACATGTAAAGTGATGAAAATGGCCATCTCCTTTCATAAGAGTGTCTGGGGCTTAGAGGAGATAACGGATGTGAAGCGCTTAAAATCGTGACTGTCTTGATGAATCTTACCAACATTATCTTCTTCATCACCACTATCATCATCCTAACCTGTCCTCCAGTCCCTCCTCCATGCCACTGTGGGATCAATCTTCTAAAGTTCTGCTTTGATCAGCGCACTCTCTTCCATTACCTTCCATCACGGCGGGATGCCTTCCAGGTGGTAGGAGCTCCACAGCCTGGCCTTCAGCCCTGGTATCAATACTTCGCCAGTCTTCCCAGCTCCCTCCTTACCCCCTACACCACAGCCAAAGGGTGAACCTCATTTTCCCCAAACATGGGCTAGATTTGCTTTTTTACCTCCAGGCGTCTGATCCTGTGACTTCCTTTCCCCCCCCGTATTTCCCTTCCCAGGGCTGCCTCCCGGCCGTATCCTCTGGTCCTTGCCTACATTTAAGCTTTTCAGTCTCGGAAACCTTGAAAACTCTCAATACTCCCCATGCAGTCCCTACCCTTCTCTCCCCCGAATACACTCATTTATTTACATTGCTGGGCACAAAGCCTCCAGAGTGAACCTGGAGACCCTCGTTCCTGCTGGCTCTCCTCTGGATAAACCTGGATCAAAACAATTTAGTGTGAGCCAGTGCAACAGGCCTGGTGCCACGTCTCCCTCTGTGACAGCGAGCATCTCCTGATGTTTACAGGGAAGAGCTAAATCAGACTCCAGGGTCGATCTGTTTCTTTGACTTTAACCTTTGCTTTTCGTTGCTTTTGTTATTATAATCATACAGAAGGGCCTGCTTCAGGGAACCCTGCCCCTCTGCCGGACTGTTAAACCCAAGTGCCTTTGTACATCCTGACCCTGTCCACCTGCGCATGGCTGCAAGAAAGAAGAAATGAAGCATCTGAGCATCAGAGAGGTGGGTGACACCCAGAAACCTAACTGCTTTGAGCTTTATATCCCTAAAAACAAGGAGCAGCTCATCAAAGTCTGCAAAATGGAGGCAGATGGTTGGATGGGTGAGGGAAACCATGTGGTGTACCGGATCTCGGCCCCCGTGCAGGAGGAGGAGGACCAGTGGATCAAGTCCATCCAGGCAGCTGTGAGCACGGGCCCCTTCTAGAGTTGCTGGCGGCAAGGAAGAAGTGGATTTCTGTTAAGAAGAAGTAGGAACAGCCCCGCCCCTTTGCCCCCACTCCATTATTTATTATAGAACTGCCTGCCCCAGTGGCTGGCTGGGCCCTGCGGCTGTGGATCCTGGTGCCCTATTTGGAAAATTCATCACCTCTAGCACCTCTCTCTTATTTGTAATCAACGCGCTGTTGGTAATCATTCATTATTTAAACACCAAATAAATAAATAAACAAATAAATAAAAGTGGGGGGGAAAAAAGAAGAAGAAATGAACACATCCCCTCCCCAAGGCTGGCCATTCCAGGGGACATCTGAAAATCTTATGGCCTTTTTACTTTACTTCCTTATCTCCTCCCTCTCTCTATTCTATAAAAGAAACTGGCATCCAAACCCTGATAAGATGGCTGTTCAGAGACACGAGTCTGCCATCTTCTCGGTCTGCCAGCTTTCCAAATAAAGTCGTCTTCCTTGCCTGAACACCTGTCTCCGATTCATTGGCCTGTCCTGCAGCGAGCAGAGCGAGCTTGGACTCGGTAACACTGATGGCCTCCTGAAGGCCACAGGGCCTGGGCGGGATGGGGCAGTGAGCGTCCACTCTTCCTAAGAGTCAAGGCCCAAAGCAGACAAATGGAAAACACGCCCCTCTCTCCATGCAGGATTCTAAGGTGAGGCTGTGTGCTTTCTGAGGAAAATCTGTGCTTGTCTCGCTCGGTAAACTTCATGAATGAACTAGTAAGGTGGTTAGCCCACCCACATCTCCTCCGGGTCCACAGCCAGGAGTCCTCAGCCCACCCCGACCAGCAGTCGTGATGGTGGAGAAGGAAACATCATGGCACACCTAGGCTAAGATGTAGGTTAAAAGATTCCCAAAGAGACCTTCAGAAAGGCACGGCAGGGGCTTCCCTGGTGGCGCAGTGGTTAAGAGTCCACCTGCCAATTCAGGGGACACGGGTTCGAGCTCTGGTCCGGGAAGATCCCACATGCCACAGAGCAGCTAAGCCCGTGTGCCATAACTACCAAGCCTGCGCTCTGGAGCCCACGAGCCACAACTGCTGAGCCTACATGTCACAACTACTGAAGCCCGTGTGCCTAGAGCCCATGCTCCACAACAAGAGAAGCCACCACAATGAGAAGGCCACGCACCACAACGAAGAGTAGCCCCCGCTCGCCGCAACTAAAGAAAGCCTGTGCACAGCAACAAAGACCCAATGCAGCCAAAAATAAAATAAATAAATATATTTAAAAGAAAAAAAAAGAAAGAAAGGCATAGCATTTTCCTAACGCCAGTATGGGGTCCCTGTATTGAGAGACCTGGGGAGGTCACTGCAGGGATGACCGGGGGAGGAAATTCAAGACCAGAGCTGATGGGGGGAGAGTGATACCAAGTAGGGCCCTGTGGGGCTGTTGGGCACAAAGCCTTTCTGTGTCCCCCATTGCTTTGATTACAGAAAACAGCCTTCATTCAGCCTCCATGACCTTCCCTGAGTTCCAACGGGGCAGATTCAAGCAGTTGTTCATTAGGGAAGGGAGGGGATGCGAGACAAGGGAGAAACAAAGTCAGGAGAAACAACAGTGCAGCCTTGGGGCAAGGTCCTGGTTCCCTACCAACGGACACACACAATATCCTTGAGCTGTTCTGCAGATACTGAAACCCCCTCCAGGTGGGAGAAGTTAACGAGTAACATGGTATGCTGCCCACAAGCATGTAGACCCCAGACCAGTTGGAACCGGAAGGTTGGTGATGCTGACTCTCACTTAGCTCACCACCAACCCATCAGAAGAATGTCCACAAGCTGATCATGCCCTCTTTGAACCATTACTGTAAAACGTCCCCCTACCCTCTCCAAGTTGGGACACGTAGTTTTTCAAGGCAGGAGTGCACTCTGTCCCCCTTTGCCTGGCAAAGTAATAAAGCTATCCTTGTCTGCTTCACCCAAAACTCTGTCTCCGAGACTCGACTTGACGCTGGTGGACAGAGAAGTTGAGCTTTCGTCATCGAAGGGGAGGAGGTGTGAAGGGACAATTCCCTTGCATAGGCCCAAGTCTGGAAGGTGTGGGAGAAAGAAATGTCTACCTGGAATTTCAACTCTAATCTTCTCTACGTACTTAGAATACTCTGGAGAGTTTGTCTGGCAGTTGTTTCTCTTGCCCCACTGCCAGGAACATTCTTAGCTGCCTTCTGTACCCAAAGCACATGCACATTTTCTTGGAGGAAAGGGAATTTCCACTCCAAGATCAGAAGGAAGTATCGGAACACATATTTTGGTTCCTTTTCTCACCCTCCCCACCCTCTGGCCAAAGGAGGAGGAACTGGCCTGTTGGAGGAATGGCGAGAGGAAGAAACTCCTGGGACCATACCCCCCATTCCAGTGGGTTGGGGTGCTTGGCCTTAAAAGTGGGGAACAAGCTCAGCCCCTTGCTCTCAGGCCAAAGGGTCCTTTGTGTACCCAAGCTCCCTGGGGGTGGAGATGGGGGTCACAGACCAGACAGATCTGCTTTGGGAGGTCCAGCCAGGTAGGTATCTGCCCTCGTAGTTCCTTCTCCTCCATCTGTGACTCACTGGGGAGGCGGGGCTGGCCCTCAATGGGAGCCTCATAACTTCAGTTCTGGGGGAGGGAGCAAGAGGGCATATTTTGGCCCTGGGTGCCCACGGTGCTGCAGTCCTGAGTGGCCCAGAAGCCCTGTACTTGTCATTGAGCCTTCTCTGGGCCCACAGTCAAATAGATCCCACCTTTCGTTTCCCCAGGGTGGCAACCTATACCATCTCTGGATTGATCAGAACCCAAATGAGACCTCCAAACCTCTAACCATTCAGTAAAGAACTCCATGCATCTACATTGTCCTCTGAGTTATTGGACTTCGTGGGGGCTGAAGCATAGGGTGGTCCAGGGAGAGGTGGACCTGGTCCAGCCCTCTGAGTGGGCTACTTCTGAGATTACCTGTTGACTCAGCTGCAGAGAAGAGACTCATGACCAGAAGATGCTAGGGCAGACTCCAGGTTTGGGAGACAATGTGACTTAACTTCTTGATTGCCCTCCAAGGGTTGGCCAAGGCCACCCTTAAGAATAGAAAATGAAGGGACCCTTCCATATCTACATAATGTATCTAGTCCTTTCTCTAGATTATAAATTCCTCATAATCTGGAGCTATGCTTTACTTATCTTTGTATTTAACTGTCAAGCATTGAGCCTGGCATAAGGTAGGAAATCACTATATTTACTGCACTGAATTAAAGCCTGGATTGAATAAGATGTGCCTGCGGATGATGAATTTAAGGATGAGGTTGATGGCATGGGCTCTGTCAGGGTCTAAAAAAGAAATTCCCCAAAATGTCACTGCTGATCTCCTTTGAATAAGAAGTAAATGACACTACCCAGTGGAACCAGAATCTTTAAGTACAAAGAATAGATAAACTGTGAAAAGAGAGACAATAAAGGAATTGGGACCCTCTCTAATTAGTTTGTTTTTTCTTTCTCTTATGCCCCATATATTTTCTTGTACATCCTCCATGAGTGATTGCAATATGGATCCTTATTAATCATTTACCTCTGCTGGTTCTGGTTCATGCAGGGATACACATGCAAACACATATGTGCAACTGTCCCTCTCAATTGTGTATCTGCTAAATTGCTATTCAGAAATAAAGACCCAAAGAGATTAATACCACAAATCTCTTCCAAGGCGCTGGGTCCCTTCTGTTGTGGCCTCTCAGGTACACAGCAGTTATCCAGATGCCAGCTATTTCCCAGCCATTAGGAACCAGGTAAGTTAAACTGATGATCTGAGATTCTGCCTCAGGGCATCAACTTCAGTCAGTTACTGAAGCTACTGCTAGTTTTGAAATAGTGTTTGCTTTAAATCTCCAATAATGTAAATCTCACAGGCAGGAAGGGTCCCTCAGCAGCCATTCCAGCCCCAGTGAGAAACCAGAAAAGATGCTAAGAAGTTAAGAGGTGGTAAAGACCAGGGTCTATTGTTTGACTAACACAACAATCAATTCTAACCTACAGAGACAAGACGTAGACTTTTGTTTCATTCATGTTGCAGAGGAAAGCCACTGTTTGGGGTTTTCAGATTATGGCATAATAGTTCATTTATGCAAATCGTAAATGAAATTATATAATGTTATAAATAAGATACATACATCAATCTAGGCAGTCATTTCTCCCTTGTTAATTCTTATATTTTGTTTGTATTTAATATGCCATTGAGATCTAAACTCCTAAAATGTGCTCATTCCACCCATATCTACTAGCATGCACCGTGGTCTGTGTTAGGCAGTAGGCTCTAGGGATGCTTAGGAGCTCCCAGACTCCTGAGCTCCCAAGTACATGCTGTTACGGTTCTGCTGAAGCATCATAAAACGGTGCGTTAGTTTGCTAGGGTTGCTGTAATAAGTACCATAAACTGGGAGGCTTAAAACAACAGAGATTTATTCTCTTAGAATTCTGGAGGCTGGAAGTCTAAAATCAAGGTACCAGCAGGGCATGCTCTCTCTGAAGACCCAAGGGGAGGGTCCATTTCTTTCTCTTCCTAATTTCTGTTTGTTGTAGGCAATCCTCAGCGCTCCTAACCTGTAGGTGCATCACTCCAGTCTCTGCCTTGGTCATCACATGGTGTTCCCCCTGTGTGTTTCTGTCTACTCATGGCCTTCTTATAAGAACACCAGTCAGGACTTTCCCCGTGGTGCAGTGGTTAAGAATCTGCCTCCAATGCAGGGGACACAGGTTCAAGCCCTGGTCCAGGAAGATCCCACATGCTGCAGAGCAACTAAGCACCACAACTACTGAGCCTGAGCTCTAGAGCCCATGAGCCACAACTCCTGAGCCTGAGCTCTGGAGCCTGCAAGCCACAACTACTGAGCCCGTGTGCCACAACTACCGAAGCCTGCGTGCCTAGAGCCCGTGCTCCGCAACAAGAGAAGCCACCGCAGTGAGAAGCCTGTGCACTGCAACGAAGAGTAGTCCCCACTACCACAACTAGAGAAAGCCCACGCATAGCAACAAAGACCCAACGTAGCCAAAAATTAAAATTAAATTAAGAAAAAAAAAGGACACCAGTCATATTAGATTAGGAGCCCACCCTACTCCAATATGACTTCATCTTAACCAAATTCATCTGCAGTGATGCTATTTCCAAATAAGGTCATATCCAAGGTATGGAGGTTAGGACTTCAACATCCCTTCTGTGAGGGACACAATTCAACGCATAACAGATGGATCTTTAAAACTTGATGCGCTCTTGTGAATGAGAGAAAGGCATTACGGCTTAACCTTACTCTGTGTGCAGGACTTAAGGCATGAATGCAACCTGACTCTTCTTGACAACGGGTCAGCATTTCACACTGGCTCTGGTCAGGCTTTTGTCCTCTGAGTGTCAGGGCAGCCCTGCCATAAACCACTGAGGTCTAACTGCTGCGGCCCATGGACCTCTGGTTTCTCTCTTCCTTCTTTCTTTCCCCAGTGGCGTCTTATTCTGAACCCTAGAATGTACTTTTTCAACGTTAACCAAGCAATTCTTACCAGGGAGCCTTGAAATTTTTCAGTTCCAGTAGACTGCCGATTTGAGCAAAAGTGTGTGGGGAAGCCTATTGTGAGCAGACTTCTTGGGCAGGTGACTGCAGGACAAAGAGACTTCCTATGGGAACTAAAGGGCTATCTGGAAGGGCCTTAAGCTCACCTCCTCTCACGAGCACACCAAAATCATGACTACTTACCGAACAACCATCGATACAAAAGATTGGAGCCTACCAAAAAAAGATATTCTACATCAAAAGACATAAAGAAGAAACCACGCCAAGATGGTAGGAGGGGTGCGTGCGAGATATAATCAAATCCCATACCCCCTGGGTGGGCAACCCACAAACTGGAGAACAATTGTATCACAGAAGTTCTCCCACAGGAGTGAGACCTCTGAGCCCCTAGCCAGGCTCTCCAGCCTGGGGGTCTGGCATTGGGAGGAGGACTGCCCAGAGCATTCAGCTTTGAACTTCAGTGGGGCTTGAGTGCAGGAACTCCACAGGACTGGGGGAAATGGAGACTCCACTCTTGGAGGGTGCACACAGGGTCTCACATGCACTGGGACCCAGGGCAAAAGTAGTGACTTCATAGGAGTCTGGGCCAGACCTACCTGCTGGCCTTGAAAGGTCTCTTGGAGGTGGGGGAGGGGCAGCTGTGCCTCTCTCTGGGGACATAGATACAGGGGGTGGCAATATCGGGGAGTGTTCATCTATGTGAACTCCGGCCAGAGGCAGACGTCTTACTTGGGTCCTTGACATGGAGACCTGGCCCACTCAACAGCCTGTAGGCTCCAGTGCTGGGACGCCTCAGTCCAAGTGACCAACATGATGGGAACACAGCTCAGCCATCAGCAGGCAGGCTGCCTAAAGACTTCCTGAGCCCACAGCCACCTCTAGACACACCCCTAGACACGGCCCTGCCCCCCAGAGGGCCAAGACCCAGCCCCACCCACCAGTGGGCAGGCACCAGCCCCTCCCACCAGGCAGCCGGCACAAGCCTCTAGACCAGCCTCATCCACCAGGGGGTAGACAGAGAAGCAAGAGAACTACGATCCAGCAGCGTGCAGTACCAAAAGGGAACCCTCTTGCACTGTTGGTGGGAATGTAAATTGATACAGCCACTATAGAGAACAGTATGGAGGTTCCTTAAAAATCTAAAAATAGAACTACCATATGACCCAGCAATCCTACTACTGGGGATATACCCTGAGAAAACCATAACTGAAAAAGAGTCATGTACCAAAATGTTCATTGCAGCTCTATTTACAATAGCCAGGATATGGAAGCAACCTAAGTGTCCATTGACAGATGAATGGATAAAGAAGATGTGGCACATATATACAATGGAATATTACTAGCCATAAAAAGAAACGAAATTGAGTTATTTGTAGTGAGGTGGATGGACCTAGAGTCTGTCATACAGAGTGAAGTAAATCAGAAAGAGAAAAACAAATACCGTATGCTAACACATATATATGGAATCTAAGAAAAAAAAAAGGGTCACGAAGAACCTAGGGGCAAGACGGGAATAAAGACACAGACCTACTAGAGAATGGACTTGAGGACATGGGCAGGGGGAAGGGTAAGCTGGGACAGAGTGAGAGAGAGGCATGGACATATATACACTACCAAATGTAAAATAGATAGCTAGTGGGAAGCAGCCACATAACACAGGGAGATCAGCTCGGTGCTCTGTGACCACCTAGAGGGGTGGGATACGGAGGGTGGGAGGGAGGGAGATGCAAGAGGGAGGAGATATGGGAACATATGTATATGTATAACTGATTCATTTTGTTATAAAGCAGAAACTAACACACCACTGTAAAGCAATTATACTCCAATAAAGATGTTAAAAAAAAAAAAAGCAGATCAGAGCCTACCTTGGGTGACGAGAGGGGAGTGTACTGCTGGGACACACAGGACATCCCCCACAGAGGGCCACCTCTCCAAGGTCAAGAAATGTAACTAACCTACTGCATACATAAAAATACAAATAGAAATTTAAACACAGGAATATGTTCCAGACAAAGGAACAAGATAAAATCCCAGAACAACTAAGTGAAGTGGAGATAGGCAATCTACCTGAGAAAGAGTTCAGAGTAATGATCGTAAAGATGATCCAAGAACTCAGGAAAAGGATGGATGCACAGAGTGAGAAGTTACAGGAAGTTTTTAGCAAAGAGGACTATCTGGACCTGGTTGCCCATGGTCACCTCAGGCCTGCATACTAGTCTTCCAGGGGTGGCCCTCTTTTAGGCTCAGAACAAGAGCTTTCCTTGAGGGAAAAGAGTTTATGAGATCAAGAAAGAGAAAAGCACTTTGCAACCTCTGATAAGTATCAGTGGGTTATTTTGATGACTGTCATTTTCTGTAGCACCTAGAACAGTGCTGTCATTACGGCCTAAATGCTCCTGTTTAAATTCCCCACAAGGAACCAGCAGACAGCGAGCTTAGGACTCAGGCCACGGGGAGGGCCCTAACGGCAGAGACCAACAGCTCTGGTGGAAAAGATGCCCCCTTCTCTGCTCCTGTTCCCACTCTCAGCCCAGCCTAACCCAGAGAGGATAAAACTGTTTCCATCTTCCGTTCCTGCAGGTTTCTGAACCTGAGTCTGGCCTGAGCTAAATGGTAGTGGGTGGGTAGGGGAGCTTTAAACAGGATGAATGATTACAGTTTTAATATCAGATTATTTGGGGGTTTTTAATATCTGTTAATAAGAATGTACGTTGGGCTTCCCTGGTGGTGCAGTGTTTGAGAGTCCGCCTGCTGATGCAGGGGACACGGGTTCGTAACTCGGTCTGGGAGAATCCCATATGCCGCGGAGCGGCTGGGCCCGTGAGCCATGGCCGCTGAGCCTGCGCATCCGGAGCCCGTGCTCCGCAACGGGAGAGGCCACAACAGTGAGAGGCCCGCGTACCGCAAAAAAAGAATGTACATTATTACCTGGAAGTAACCAGAAGAGTTATGCACTCTGTCCTAGATATTGTGGAGATTCATGAACACACAGCATCTGAGAGGCAAAAAACAGAAAGGTGCTGAAATCTGGTTTTAGCACATACCCTGGATGATGATGTCCCCGACTTCCGGAGGTGAGCACCAGGGCGGACAGCACTTCCTACATCCCTTACGCTGAGTGTGAGCCCATGCGTTCAAGATAGTCTTACCCCTCTCAGTCATTCTCTGTACAGCAGCTTCTCAAAATCCATGTGATGAGTATATGTATAAATATCCATAGATAATATATGTATTTATAAATTTATAGTAAATATACTATATTTATATATTTAATATACTATAATTTATTATGATATAAACTGTCTATTTAATATTATATATCGATAGTATATTTATAAATTTATAAATAATATACACATTTATAATTTTTATACGTATATATATATTCAATTTCTAAAGTTTCTGTAGTTGTGTACCTAATCCATCTTTGGCCAAGCACACGGCTGCAACAGATGCGTAACCAAGTCCCAATCAGGGCTCACAGCGCACATTACCTCACAGCAGGCAGGGCTGTCCAAATCCTTTTTCTAATAAGGTACTCAAATGCCACTCAGTCGGCTGCCTTCCAAGCTCAGGCCTTCAAAGATGGCAGCTTGTGAGGCAGAACGTTTGGGGCACGATTAGTGCCCCCAAAGCAGTAGAAACTAAAATTCTTGATTGGAAGTTTCTTCGATATTCTTTAGAAAACATATTTCACAGAACTCTGGCTAGTTTAAAAAACAAAAACCAAACCTCTGGAGGAAAACCTAACATTCTCCCAAATGCAAAATGTGTACAAAATATAAATCTCTGACTTTAATTTTTGGAGGTTCTCTTTCCCCCAGTAACTATCCATAAAGCTCTCAAGATGGGAATTGAGAACTGTTCTCCATTTCCTCCCAGCAGATGGCAACGCTTTGTTTTAAAATTCTGAACTTTGTTGGGCCTCCTCCCTAGCAACATATAGCATTAAACCAAAAGCAGCAGCAGTCCAAGATTCAAACCCCTCACGCAAGATGTGGAGCCCAATACATCCCCAATCTACTCCACGATAGATCCTACACAAGACTCCCGGAATGATCCACGCTCTCATTCTCAAGATGGCCTCTAACAAAATGTATGCCCAGGCATAACGAGCTCATATTTTCTAATCCAAACTGCAATGTAAGTCCAAGGAGTGTATTCGTTTGCATGAGATATTCTTTCCAAGAAGTTCCTCCCAGGTGAGGAATTTTAAATGTGCTTCTCTCAACAGGGGAGGCAGACAAATGGCTTTGGCTGGTCAAGGGTTAGATTTCTCACAGCCAGGATATTCCAAGTGGTTACTCATTCCATGGGATCAATAAATAGCCTCACCAATGCTAACACAGACCATTTCTTGAGCTTCTCCCAAGGTAGAGCCTTAAAAAATCCTGACACCACTGAAATATGTACCATATTTGTACCATATGTACCATAACAAAAACAATAAAAAGATGAAGATGGGAGAGACAAACTCAGCTCTGGATGTGCCCTCAAGACAGTTGTTCTGTGCAGTGCAGACTTTTCTTCTTGTGCAGAAGAAACACAGACCAAATTTAACCCTGTCAGCAAGAACAAGCCCAGATTTTTAACGCAGTCATCTTTGCCCCAGATAGGATCTGAAAGAAGAATAGCCTATGGGAGATGAATTAATGTGACAGGACCATCACTGTTAGTCATAAGACCCCTGAAGGACGTGCAGAAGAACACAAAGATCAGGAGTGTTTAAGTGCTGCAATTTCCATTTACAGACTTCCTTCGTGCTTGAGCTCCCGGTGGCTAGGCTGGGTATTCATCCAGCCCTCTCAGCCAATGCCTGTCCAGGAGCACCACCTACCCGCTCCACGGCCCATTCATCCCTGAAGGGCCAGACTACACGTGGGGCCCCACATTTCCCTTTATACCCACATTTCCTTCTGGAAGCAGAATCATGGGAAAATGTACCTATCTACTTCCTGAAAGAGGTTTTGTGGGAACATGTACGCTTTTCAAAAACAGGGTGACTTTTCTAAGAAGCTTTTGTGAGAAGGTAGGATCAGAGCCAATCTGTCATCCTCATTCAATAGCGTATTTTTTATCCTTCTCTTGATACTCCATCCCTGTATCGCTGTGACTTATCAGCCTTAAGACCCTGAGTCTGGGAAGTCAGGCCTTCCACTGGGCTCACTTTGCCCTCGACCCTTCCACCAAATCACAGGGAAGAACAACTGAAGAGACCAGCTTGGACTTTTGCAAATATACCGTCTTGGCATCCACGCTGGTCCAATCTTTTGACCGCAGAAGAACCTTCTATCAGAATTGGTGTTGACCAGTTAGCTGAGTCCCCAGTGAAGACAGGAGAATAGAAAACTCAGTGTAAGAAAATAGATAGGCATGCAGAAGACCTGCAGTCACAATGCTACACACCAACAACACGACAGCATCCTTGGGCTCCCTAAACAACTGGGAAAAGAGAATTAGAAATAATAGTAGAGCAGATATGTATTGAGAGTCTACTGTGTGCCAAACAATATTCTGGCCCCTGAAGACAGAGAGGGACACACTGGATAGAAAAAAGACTTTGACCTTAAGGACCTCGGGGATAAGTGGGGATGTACCAAGGTGAGTGTTTTTACAGCACAACGACAGAGGTTCTGCAGCACAGGTGGAATGGAAATCATCTAAGAGCAGAGAGAAGTAGCTGAGGTTTTCAGAGCAGCCAGGGACAGTTTCTCAGAGGGTGTTGATCACTTAGGAATTTTTTATTTTTTATTTTTTTGGCCACACAGAGAGGGGATCTTAGTTCCCCGACCAGGTATCTAACCTGGGCCCATGGGTGAGCGCCAAGTCCTAACCACTGGACCACCAGGGAATGCCCATTTAGGAATTTTCAAGGACAAGCTGTCATTTTCATGACAAACCAGTGGTGTATGTGGCTTGTCTGGCTCCTTGGGCCAGCAGTTGTGTTACAAGTCAAACTGATCTGGGTTTGAACCGAGGTTCTGACCCACTGGCAGGCTGTGTGGCCCTGATCAAATCACTGAGCCTTGGTGAGTCTCTAGTTCTGAATCTGTGAAATGGGAGAGTAATAGCCCTCTCACAGAATTCTCATAAGGAGAAAACCCCACAACACATACAAAATGCTCACTACAGAGCCCAACACATTCTAGGCTTTCAATGCAACTTCTATTAGGTTTTTTTTTTTTTTTTGGCCACACAACATGGTATGTGGAATCTTAGTTCCCCAACCAGGGATGGAACCTGTGCCCCCTGCATTGGAAGCGCAGAGACTTAACCCCTGGACCGCCAGGGAAGTCCAAGTTTTTATATTTTGTGCTCTGTTTCTTGAACTGAATGATGGACCACATTTAAGAAGAGAGAGTCCCAAAGGAGAGAAGACCGCTATGGGGTTCCCCCCCACCTCAAGTTTGCCTTTGAAAAAAAGAAAAAACAAAGAATACAATGTAGCTCCCTAAGGCACTGCATTAGTGAAAGGAAAGAACTCTGCTGCTCCTCCCTTTTGAGCCTGTTAGACTTTGAGGGATATCTGGAGAGTTCCCCATGAAAGGGCAGGCTGCCACCAGCATCCTGTCTCAGCACGCCTGCTTGGTTGAGGGCAGCCCGCTTGCATAATCAATACTGACTTAGGGTAGCAGGCTGTGTCCCCTCACCCTACACAACAGGACTGATATTGATTCTCAGCGCTGCCACTGCTCTGCTGGCAAAGTCAGGGCTCCTATTCCATGTCTAGAGAGGCAGGTGTGGAGAGCTGTGGCTGGTCCCTGGGGAGGCAGCTGGGAGCCCCACAGTTCTCAGGGGTAACTCATAGGCTGGAGACATTAGAGAGCCGAGCCAGCACCAAGGGTGGCCAAGAAATCAGCTCCCTGGTGGCAGAGCTGTCCAGGCCAGTTAGTGTAGCAGGAGGGGGGTTCTGGCCTGGAGTCCACAGCATCGTAAAGCAGCGTTGATTCAGCTCCACATACTAGGGTTGACAGACTTAGCAAATAAAAATACCCAATGTCCAGTTAAATTTGAACTTCGGGGCTTCCCTGGTGGCGCAGAGGTTGAGAGTCCGCCTGCCGATGCAGGGGACACGGGTTCGTGCCCCAGTCCGGGAAGATCCCACATGCCGTGGAGCGGCTGGTCCCGTGAGCCATGGCCGCTGAGCCTGCGCGTCTGGAGCCTGTGCTCCACAACGGGAGAGGCCACAACAGTAAGAGGTCTGCGTACCGCAAAAAAAAAAAAAAAAAAAATTTGGACTTCTTATAAACAATGAATTTTTTAAAGTATAAGTACCTCCCCAGTACTGCATGGGACATATTGTATTACACTAAAAATAATTGTCCGTTGTTCATCTGAAATTTAAATTTACCTGGGTGTCCTGTATTTATGTCCCAAATATTTCATGGGACATACTTATACTGAGAATTATTCATTGTTTATCTGAAATCCAAATTTAACTGGGTCTCCCATATTTTATATCTGGCAAGACTACCACGTACACATATATAGGCGTAAAGGAGACAGACACGGCTCTGTCTGCTACAACCCTGCCATCTAATGCAGCAAATGGCCCCCAGGAAAAGTCCAAACTTCTCCCGCTGGCATGCCATGAGTTCCACAGTGTGGCCCACTCTTTGCCAGCCTTTTCTCGCTCTTTCCCAGCACGGCCTCTCCGTTCTAGCCTACATCACCCTATTCCTGACCCCTGAACGTGTCCAAAACGTCCTATCGTTCCTCGTTCAGGGACAAAGACTTGAAATCCCTCCCTCCTCCTGTCCACAGACCCACATGGCTCCCATGCTTCACGACCCGCTTAAATCTCACCCCTCCTCTAAGCGTTCTACAGTTACCCCTTCCCCCCCACCCTGGATAACCCCAAGGCAACACCTTCCTTCCTGGAACTTGGGACGCCTCTGCTTTCTCCTTGGGTCACGTGCTAGGCAATTGTCCTGTGTCTTGGCAGGTGGGAATGATAACTGTAATCTACAAGGTAAAAATGACTCAACCCTTTGATCTCCCGCGTCTGTTCTGAGCTCCCACCTGCCTGGCTGGTGGGTAAAGTAATCCCAGGCTCTGTGTGGGCTCCCAACATGCGACCACACGTGACTCCCAGGCTTGTAGCACGTGGGGGACAGGGCGGAGCGAGGGTGGGGCAGGGAGCCAGCGCTAACTCCGCTCAGCGCTCAAGTCTGAAAAAGCAACCCCGGCACCTGCACGGTCATCTCCCGAATCACACGCGAGGTCCCGCAGCGCCCCCTCTAGGGGAGTGCAGACGCACACATTAACACGGCTCAGTCTGTACCACCCAGGTCCAAAGTAACGCCTCTGACGAGCATTTTCTGATTTCTTCCAAAAGCAGCCAAAGCCCTTCTGAGCGCCCGTGGACCCTCCCTGGCCCCCCTCCCTCCCCTCTTCCTCGGTGCATCTTCCACTGCCACCTTCACCCACTCTGTCCCAGCCACTAGGGCCTCCTTGCTGTTCCTCCAACTGGTCACGCATGCCCCCTCCTCGTGGTCTCCACCTTTTCCTGTTCCCTCTGCCTGGACCGTTCTCCCCTCTGTTACCCACACAGCTCACTCTCTCTCCCTAGATTGCAGCGGGTGCTAATGAGGCCAACGTCTGGGTTCAGTCCCCACGGGAGCCAGTTAACTTCCATGTGCTCCACGGCCAGAGGCTGCACCCGACACCCGGAGCTTGTGTGCACTTCTGGCCAAGGGCATGTGGCAAAGGGTCCTCGCGTAATGTCGCTTCAGCGAAGTCTACCCCGACCGCAGCATTTATAATCGCAGTAGCCTTCCCAGCATGCTCCATCCCTGCTCCTGCTTTATTTTCCTCCTTGGCACTTACCATCAGGGAACATACATATTTTTTAACTAGCTTTTCTTATTTACTCTCTATCACTCGCCACACTGAAACATAAACTCCATGAGAATAGGAATTGTTTAAGCTGTTTTGTTTCACTGTTGTATCCCTAGGTGTCCAAGAAAGACATAATAGTCAATATTTATTGAGTGAATAAATATTTTCTAGTATATTAACATTATATAGAAACATACAAAAATCTGTAACGCCACCTAGTTTATTTCCTGAGGTCCACAGAGCGCCTCTCTCCCTAGGAGACTGCATTCTAGTGGATGAAGAATAAATGAGCAAGGGACTCAAAGGAGTGTGCTCTTAACGCATAACAGGTGCTTGGTAAATACCCACTCATTGAAATGAAAAGGAAGATTCTAAAAAACACATACCTCTTGAGAGAGGATCAAAGAGGTAATCTTGGAGAAAACCATGCTGACCTCTGCAGGGCTGAAGGCACCATGGGCAGTAACTTTCTCCAGCAGAGGTGGGGACGGAGTGTTAAGCCACGCCCCCCTTCCCTGGATGCCCTTGGCCGGAAGTGCACGCAAGCTCCGTGGTTGGGTGCTGCCCCCGGCCGTGGAGCGGACTGAAGTTAACTGGCCCCCGTGGGGACTGAATCACACGTTGGCCTCGTTAGCGCCAGCTGCAACCAACCAGCCCCACACAGGCTCCGCAACGCAGAGAGAGATCACGGGATGCTGGGCCAGCGCATGAATAAACCAGCACACCTGTAAATAATGAAACATTTACAGGTGCCGCAGGGTTTAGCAAGACTTCGTGAGGAGGCCTTGAGCGCCGAGTAGAACACCGGCTTTCCTCCCTCTGGGCCGGGAGGGCACCGCCACCTCCATGTGGGTTCAAGGTGGGCAGGAGGTCTCCTCCGTCTGATGACCGGCAGTTTGTGGGGGTTTGCTGCTGTTGCTATTGTTCTTTTGACTATTAAAAGAAAGTTCTCTTCTGTTTTAGGAGAAACTAATTGCAAACACCTTGGGTGCCAGGAGGCTTAATTTGCTCCCAGTTCGACCCTTTGCTGATGAGTAAAAAAAGGCCCATTACCCTATTTCTGAAAAGCAATTAAGCAACCTTTCCTCAAACCTCAGCCTCTGGGAAGCAGCTTCGCAAGGTGGCTGTAAAGTCATGGATCATTTAGCAAATGAAGGAATCTTTGTACTCCCTCAAAGAGAAGGGCCATGCTTTTCATCACCCACTCCTTTGCATATAAGTGTCTAGAGAGCCTTGCCCCAGCCCTGAGTCTGATTCATCCGGGTGGTTTCCTCCGCACCCACCCTCCATCCAGAGTTTGAGGCAAGGATTATAGTGCAGCTAATTTATTTGGGAAGTGAAACCCTGGAGAGGTGAGAGTAAGAGGAAAAAAGGGGGAAAACAAGGAGGGAAGACAAGAAGCAACGTGATACAGTGGTGCTGCCCTGGACACCATTTCTCAGTGAGCAGCCAACAACTTGGGCTTCATCTTTGGAAACCAGGTGGCCACGAAGGGTTTCTTAGGAGGCCCGCAGTGTTTGTGTCCAACACAATGGAGGTCTCAAAGAGTTCTTCCCACTTCCAAACTTAGGATAAAACTGCTATACAGAACATCTTTTGGAATCCATTTGTGATGCCTTCTGGCTAGTTTCTTTGCTTAAATCCAAATCAGGTCAGAGATTCACCTGGAGCGGTTCTGTTGGATGGCTACCCTCCCCCTCTTAGGGCCCACATTATTTGGCTCTTTTTAGAAACCATATCCCCAGATTCCTCTTGCTTTGGCCCTAGTGGCACCTTTTTTACTTCCTGCCTACTCTCTCCTCAGCAGAGGACTGAGTCTCCAGGGTTACAGTGAGGCCCTAGGTTTCAAGACTGTGGCTCTGAATGATATACAAGACTGGAGAAGGATCACTCAAACTTTCAAGGGAGCAACTGCAATCAAGTTGGCTCCAATGGGAAATGGATCCGAGCTGGGACAAGAGATGGGGAGAATGTGGCAGTGGTCCATCTAGGGTTATGGTCTGCCTCTCCTCGTCACGGCCTCTGTGTTCCTCGAGGCTTGAGGGCCATGCTTTTCACTTGCAGAGACTGAAGTCTCTGACTAGAAGTCTGGTCCAGAACGTTATCACAGCATCCCTGTGAGGGGCTGGTGAGATACTTCAGTGACACTGAAAGACACTGATGTCTATGGCTTCCCTAGAACATTAGATATAAGGCAGGGGAGGTGGTTTGAGATTCATTTAGCAATTTCTTTCAAAAAGGTGATGGAATATGCATGTTTTTCCAGAGAGAATATACATTTTTCTACCACTTTCTACAGACCATTTATTGCTTTGCACTGGATCATACCTAAGGGGTGTGTGTGTGTGTGTGTGTGTGTGTGTGTGTGTGTATTAGGGATTATGAGGTCAAATAATGAGGCAGGAATAAAATCTGAAAAAAATTCTTTTCCCTGATCCCATGACAGCACAAAGCAAATCAGTGCAGTAGGGCTATTGCAGAGGCGGCAGATGAATCGAAATCTCTCTGCCATCCCTCTGTGCTCAGAAGACACAGGGACACTTCCTGCCCTTTAACTGTTCTGCCTACAAGACCCATTGTAATGCATTTTTCAGGAAGAATGCGAAATTAATTTGGTTTCCCTGCATCTTGTTCTATTTTTATCTAAGTGCTAACTGTTCACTCCAAAAGAAAAATAAAGGATCACACAATATGCATGCAACTGCCTTTGAAACTTAAGGATGAAAAGCTGGTTATGAAAGAGGTTAGTGTTGTTATTCCAGAGAGATAACCCCGGTTGCTATGGCGAGGAATCTTCTATCAATCACCCGGATGAAGTTGGCTCCTCTTGCAAGAACAGCCTCTATTAGAGCTGCAGTTTGAATATATTTGCCACTGAGCTTTGACTCAGATGTTTAACTTAGTGGACAGGTCTGTGTTTTATCAATTGGAATATTGTCGATGTTAAATGTAGGGCTTATAGAATGCAGCTGAGTGAAACTGCATGCTCTCAGAATGGGCCAATTTAACTACCAGGCTAGGTATTCTCTTTTTTGTGGGGTGAGGGATGGGTTCGACCCCTGCTTGGGGTACTGAGATCCTGCAAGCCGTGCAGCACGGCCAAAAAAAAAAAAAAAAAGGTATTCTGAAAAAGTTTGGAAGGATTTGGGCAAGAAGAGAGCTAACCATGACCAGCAAAGGAAAAGCTCCAAAGAATACGTTACAATGTGTGGTGTGATTTGGTTTGTAAAATGGGAGTCCTTGATGAATTCCTTGATTGATTTTTTAAAAAAATTTTCAATGGCTTTGATCTGTGGCGTTTATAGCTTAATGATCTGCCATTCCTGTTGAAATTTATTCAGGCAATAATCCACAAGAAATTGGTTGTTCTCCGCCGTTTATGACTTGTTATTTAACATTTAACAGAATGGCTATTTATTTTGGAAACAACCAATTGTGAGAGGTTTATTGCTGTTGTAAACCATAATCAACTGCTTGTATCATTACTAGTTTTGCGAGAGATGAAACGGGCAGCTGCAAGCGGAAAATTTTGAGTCGCTTTAAACATTTGCATTTGTGATTGTACAGGGGCGCTCCTTCCCCCTGAAGTTCACCTGCATTTACAGCAATGCTGCACTCGCCTTCAGTATGAAATCTCCGGCGAGAGTGGCATGGACATATATACACGACCAAACGTAAAAATAGATAGCTAGTGGGAAGCAGCCGCATAGCACAGGGAGATCAGCTTGGTGCTTTGTGACCACCTAGAGGGGTGGGATAGGGAGGGTGGGAGGGAGGGAGACGCAAGAGGGAAGAGATATGGGAACGTATGTATATGTATAACTGATTCACTTTGTTATAAAGCAGAAACTAACACACCATTGTAAAGCAATTATACTCCAATAAAGATGTTAAAAAAAAAATCGGATCCAAATAAGATAACGCTCCTAAAGGTCTCCGCAGTTCTTTTTTTCAATTACTTACATGAAAAAGGAAGACACGATTTGGATGAGCTAGGACAATGCTGTAGATTACATTTTGTTTATCCCAGTAGCATAGCAGGAATTCAGTTTCACTGCTTTTAGACAAATCCAACTGTTTGAGTAATTTATTCCACCAAACCCTCAGAGAGCTCCTTCTGTCACCGGGGTTTCTGCTTTAGCACTCGCTGCTCTGCTGTAAGATTCAACACAGTGGACTAAGACCCAGAATGTGATTAGAGCTCTGAGTGGCCATTCAGCCTGGAGTCCCCAGGAGCATCTGTGGCTGTGACTGTGATTTATAGAGGACACCGTGTGCATCAAAGCCACACAGATTCTCTTGGGCAAGTTTGATCTGAGTGGTTTGCAATTTCTGCTGGGAATCATAGAGCCCTAGAGCTGACAGGGGTGTGGAGGGGAACGACAGCGCTGAAGGTCCCTAGCAGATGAGTATTCTGGGTCCTGGGGCAGTGAAACTAAGTCTGCGAGAGTGTGCAAATCGTGACATCTCTCTGAGCCCCAGTTCCCATGAGTAGGTACTATTACTGCCGTTTCACCAAAGGGATCACACCTGTCTGAACATTCTTAATCACTCTGATATCTACAATGTTTAAGGAATTTTAAAAGAGAAACATTCCCATAGCTCCAAACATCTTCACATGTGTACCCTACTTTTGCCTAATTCCAATTATAATGAGTTTATACTCTTAAGTCCCATTTTTTTTTGTACCTCCACCATCATATCATCATTATTAGTGTCTCCTTCAACCGTTGGATGAAAGGTATCTGGCATGAAAATTATCTGACTGTCCTAAGTCAGGTCCCTTAGAGTCTGCATTAGATCCATGTCAATCCAGTGAATGTTTGCTGGGTACTTCCAATATGCCGAGCACCATGCTAGGTCCTGGGTGAGCATGTAGCCCCCGTCGCTAACACACATCCTGCATCCCTCAGGCAGCCTCTACACTGGCCTAGGCTGCAGAGCCCGGTCCAGGTCCTGGAAAGGTGAGAATGACGTCGCGGACTAGATTCAAAGTTGCCTTTACTTTTGTTTCCTCCGGTGCAGCCAACAACAAGCAGTATAAAGGGAACGTAAGACGAACATACAGGAGGGTAAAGGGGGCTCCCCATGACCCCACTGTTTCTCACAGGGCACACCCAGGGTTTCCTGGTCCTGCCAGCTGGTGTGGACTTAAGGTCCACCAGGATAGAGCAGCACAGAACCGCTGCCCCACTGCCTTTGTACTCGGAGCCTCATCAAACACCAGAAAGGACAGATGTGACCAAATAAGGCAGTAATCCTGCCACTCAGTCTGGAATTTCAAGGTTCTAGGGCAGTGTATCCCAATGGAACTTTCTCCAACGATGGAAATGTTCTATATCTTTGCTGTACAAAATGGTAGCCACTAGGGGACTGTGGCTATTGAACACTTGATATGTGGCTAGCGCACTTGAGAAAATAAGATTTTAATTGTATTTCATTTTAATTGTAGATAATTTAAGTTTCTATTTAAACAGCCACATGTAGCTGCTGGCTACCATATCGGACAATGTAATTCCAGGCTTTGAGATTCCAGGGGGCCAGCACTGGAACAGTCTCCCTTGGTTCAATTTCCCTATCTATGCCTCTTAGTGACTGTCTGTGGGCCGACCTAGATTGTGTCCTTATGTCCTTATGCACCCCCGATCTTCACGGCGGTTTGGCTTTCCTTCCCTCTGGGTGTCGGTGGCGAGAGGCAGAGTAGACGAGCTCTGTACATCAGACAGTTTCTTCCTGGAGACAACTGGAACCAACTCAGGCTGATTTAAGCAGGAAATGAACTCATTACAGGGATATTGACAGGTGCACAGAATCACTGAGAAGGCAGAAGAACCAGGTTCAGTGTCCTGCAGCAAGGACAGTGGCTTGGATGGAATGGGGGAATGGAAGGAAATGGAAACTAACACACCATTGTAAAGCAATTATACTCCAATAAAGATGTTAAAAAAATAAAATCCACCCTCTTTGGTAGATTGAGCAGCCAAAGGAGCTTTCTGGAGAGCTAATGGTGCCAGACCAATTTAATTTCCTTGTCTGATGGATGAAAGGGAACACAGATAAGGAAACCAGCAATAGATGCCATCTTCTGCGGCTGCAGGAGAGATTTTGACTCTGCCCACGTGAGGTTCTCATCAGTAGAGCAAAATGGCAGGGTCCTGGTGGAGTGACATATGGAAGTAAGTCAAGAGGCCCTTGATGATCAACATGACTGAGACCCGGAGAGTCTGGGTGAAACCCAAGCTCTGGGGCCAACGTCAAAGTGGGATGTTTCAAAGACTCTACTGAAACCAAAGGGCTCCTTTATTTGGTGATTTGGTGATCTTCTGCATGGGCTTCAAGCAGGGCATAGAGTAATCTCTCACGGGAGGGGCTAGTGTGGTTGCAGGGGCCCCTTGGGGGTAGGAAGCTCTGCCAGTGAGGGAGTGAGGTCTCTGAGGAGCTGCAGGTCTTATTCCCTGGGCCTAGCACTTTCTGTGGGAGGTGACACCCTGTGTCTTAAAGAGCCTGGCCTTGGTTGTCTTGGGTGCCAGGCAGAGACTCAGGTTTGGATGCCAGCTCTGATTCTCCTTGCTAGCTGGGTGATCACAGAAGAGTCAGTTACTCTCTCCAGGCCTCAGTTTCCTTGTCTGTAAAATGGGCACGATTCCATTTACTTTTTTGTATACTAATAATTAGAGGTTAGAATGAATGTAAAATGCACAGTGACCAGCACTCAGTAGGCACTCAATAAATGTTATTTCCTTTCCTTCCTAACCCCAGGCTTCCCAGCACTGCTTATATTAGCTTAGATACAACACTGCCACAAAGGGTGTGTAATGAAACAAAAATCTCTTGGGGACTCAGAATCCCAGACCAGGAGCCTTGTAATATAAGACGTATTCAGACAAAAAGTAAAGCACACCGAAGCATAATCACAAGTGGATAGAGCCAGTTGGACTCTGGGTTTTTGTTTGTTTAATTTTTAATTTTATTTTTTTCCACCTTTATTGACATATAATTGTCAGATAACTTTGTATAAGTTTAAGGTGTACAATGTGATAATTTGATACTTATATATAATATATATATACACTTATGTTGCAAACTAATTTCCACAATAAGGTTAGTTAACATTTACATCACCTCATATAATTAGCATTTTTAATTTTTGTGCTGAGAACATTTAAGATTTGCTCTCTTATCAACGTTCAAATATATAATACAGTTTTGTTAACTATGGTCACCATGCTATATATTATATCCCCAGAACTTGTTCACTTTATAACTGAAAGTCTGTACCCTTTAATCAACATCTCCCCATTTCTTCCATGCCCCAGACCCTGGCAACCACCATTCCACTCTCTGTTTCTATGAGTTTGGCTTTTCTTAGATTGCACATATAAGTAAGATCATATAGTATTTGTCTTTCTCTGTCTAGCTTATTTCACGCAGCATAATGCCCTCAAGGTCCATCCATGTTGTTGCGAACAGCAGGATTTTCTTCCTTCTCATGGCTGAAAAATATTCCATTTTGTATATATATAAATATGTACATTTATATGTGTTTATAAATATACACACACACACACACATCACATCTTCTTTGTCCATTCACCCATTGATGGCCTCTTAGGCTGTTTCTGTATCTTGGCTATTGTGAATAATCCTGCACTGAACATAGGAGTGCAGATATCTCTTTGATGTCCTGATTTCATTTCCTTTGGATATGTACCCAGAAATGGGATTGCTGGATCATATGGTAGTCCTATGTTTAATTTTTTGAGGAACCTCCATGTTGTTTTCCTTATTTGTTGCATTAATTTATATTTCTACCAACAGTGCACAATGACTTCCTTTTCTCCACATCCTCGGCAACACTTATCTTTTTGAAGATATCTAAGAGATGTGAGGTGATATCTCATTGTTGTTTTGATTTGCATTTCCCTGATGAAACTGTTGGCCAGCTGTATGCCGTCTTTGGAAAATGTCTACCTCTGCCCACTTTTTTTTTTTTTTTTTTTTTTTTTTTTTTTTTTTTTTTGCAGTACGCGGGCCTCCCCATGCTGTGGCCTCTCCCATAGCAGAGCACAGGCTCCGGATGTGCAGGCCCAGAGGCCATGGCTCACGGGCCCAGCCGCTCCGCGGCATGTGGGATCCTCCCGGACCGGGGCACGAACCCGTGTCCCCTGCATCGGCAGGCGGACTCCCAACCACTGAGCCACCAGGGAAGCCCTCTCTGCCCACTTTTTAATAAGATTTGTTTTTTAAAAATTTTTTGGCCACGCTCCACGGCATGCGGGATCTTAATTCCCCAACCAGGGATCGAACCCGCACCCCCTGCAGTGGAAACGTGGAGTCCTAACCACTGAACTGCCAGGGAAGTCCCTTTTTCTAAAAAAATTTAAAAAAAAAATTTATTTATTTTTTAAATTAAATTTTATTTATTTTTAAATTATTTTAAACATTTATTTATTTATTTATTGCTATCAATTGCTATTGCTATTATTGTTTGAGTTCTTTATATATTTTGGACATTAACCCCTCATCAGATATATGGTTTGCAAATATTTTCTCCCTTTTGGTAGGTTGACTTTTCATTATGTTGATGGTTTCCTTTGCTGTGCAGAAGCTTTTTAGTTTTATGTAATCCTACTTGTTTATTTCTGCTTTTGCTTTTAGTGTCAAATCTAAAAAATCATTGCCAAGACCAACGCCAAGAAGTTTTCTCTCTCTGTTTTCATCTAGGAGTTTTATGTTTTTTTAGGTCTTATGTTTAAGTCTTTAACCCACTTCAAGTTAATTTTTGTGAGTGGTGTAAGATAAGAGTCCAATTTCATTCTTCTGTATATGATTATCCAGTTTTCCTAGCACCATTTACTGAAGGGACTATTCTTTCCCCATTGAGTATTCTTGGCTCCCATGTTAAATATTAGTTGATCATATATGCAAAGGTTATTATCTAGATGATCTATTTATTGATATATTGGGATATTGAAATCCCCTACTATAATTGTATTGTTGTCTATTTCTCCTTTCAGATTTGTATTTGCTTTTTTTTATAAATAACATTTAGCTCCAATTTTTATCTCATATCTCCTACTTGAATCTCATAGCATCTTAATTGAAACCTGAATAGAAGCACGTGGCTTTTTTTTTTTTTATATTTATTTATTTATTTTTGGCTGCGTCAGGTCTTAGTTGTGGCCTGTGGGATCTTTCATTGCGGTGCGCAGGCTCCAGAGCACATGGGCTCTGTAGTTGTGGTACACGGGCTCAGATGCGTGGGCTCAGTAGTTGCGGCATGCAGGCTCAGTGGTTGCGGTGTGCGGGCTTAGTTGCCCTGTGGCATGTGGGATCTTAGTTCCCCAACCAGGGATCAAGCATGCATCCCCTGCATTGGAAGGCGGATTCTCAAGCACTAGATCACCAGGGAATTCCCTTTTAGTATTTGCTTAATAACATATTTAGGAATTCCAATGTTGACTGCATATATTATTTATATTCTCTTGATGAAGTGACACCTTTATCATTACATAATGACCTTCCTTTTCTCTTGTTACAGCTTTTGAGTTAAAGTCTACTTTTTAAAAAACTGTTTATTTATTTTTGGCTGCATTGGGTCTTCACTGCTGCTCACAGGCCCCCTCCAGCTGCGGCGAGTGGGGGCCACTCCTCACTGCAGTGCACGGGCCTCCCACTGTGGTGGTTTCTCTTGTTGTGGAGCACAGGCTCTAGGCATGTGGGCTTCAGTAGTTGTGGTGTGTGGGCTCAGTAGTTGTGGCTCACAGGCTCTAGAGCACAGGCTCAGCAGTTGTGGAGCACCAGCTTAGTTGCTCCGCAGCATGTGGGATCCTCCCGGACCAGGCTTCAAACCCGTGTCCCCTGCATTGGCAGGTGGATTCTTAACTGCTGCACCATGAGGGAAGCCCCTAACAGTCTATTTTAAGCCACTAACAACTTAACTTTGATCTCACACAAAAACTCTTTTTATTCCCCCTTTGGTGTTTTTGATGTCACAAATTACCTCTTTTTTATTGTGTATTCATTAGCAAGTAATTGTAGCTATAGTTATTTTTTAACACTTTTGTTCTTTAACCTTTTTACTAGAGTTAAGTGGTTAACACACTACCATATTACAGTATTAGAATATTCTGAATTTGATTATATACTTACTTTTACCAGTGTGTTGTATTTTGTCATGTTTTCAAGTTACTAATCCTTTCATTTCAGCTTGAAAAACTCCTTTTAGCATTTCTTGTAAGGTAGATCTAGTGGTGATGAACTCCTCTCAGCCTCTGCTTGTCTGGGAATGTTTTCTCTCTCTTTCATTTCTGAAGGACAAGTTTACCAGATAAAGTATTCTCGGTTGGCAAGTTCTTTTGGTTTTTTTTTTTTTTCCCTTTCAGCACTTTACATATATCATTCTACTATCTTCTAGACTGCAAGGTTTCTGCTATGAAATTCACTGATGCTTTTTGGGGGTTCCCTTGAAAGCAATGAGCTTCTTTTCTCTCGCTGCTTTTAAGTTTCTGTCTTTGATTTTTGATAGTTTCATTATAATATGTTTTCAAGAAGAGATTTTTTTAGTTGAATTTGTTTGGAGACCTATGAGCTTCATGTTGTTCCCCCAGCTGCTCACAGCACCCTAGTGTGCACCTCACAACTCAGCACTCTGGATGGAGTGAGAGAGAACTGGGCCTCTGTGGCAGCATCCTGCACAGCTGGAGAAGCCAGACGCTCATTCACATGCTCTCACTTTCCCCTGTGGGGGGAAATCACAGGCCAAGAAGGGCTCTCTTGGCCCCAAGCTGTGCCCACCCAGGGCAGGGGTGGTGGTGGATGGGGATAAAGTCAACTTGGTCCTCTTACCCCTTCTAATGCATCCAATCTGATTTCTTTGCTCCAATGATGTCCTGGACCTTCTCCACTGGACTTCCACTAAGGCTGTCTTGCCCATGGGTGATTGTCTAAATCAGGGGCTCCTGTACTGTGGCCAAGAAGAGCTCTAGCCAGTTCATGAACCACTTCAGGGTTCACAGGCAGGACAAAGGACCCTGATGCATGGGTGGGCTAGACTCTTCCTGGGTCCCTTGCTGTGTGATGCTGAATCCCACCACTCCCATAAAGCACTTTTGTCTGTAGATGGATGCTAAGTTGTTGTTGAAGGGGAGATATAATTGAGAGATGTCTTATTCCTCCATCCTGCTCCAGTTGGATTTTGTATTAGTCAGGGTTCTCCAGAGAAAGAGAACCAATAGGATATGTATGTATATATGGAGAGATTTATTTTAAGTAATTGGCTCATGTGATTATGGAGGCTGGGAAGTCCAAAATCTGATGGGTGGGCCGGGAAGCTGGAGACCCAGGGAAGAACCAATGTTGCAGGTCAAATGTGAAGGTCATCTGCTGGAAGAATTCCTTCTTGCTTAGGAGAGGTCAGTCTTTATACTAATTTCTTTAACTGATTAGATGAGGCTCACCTACATTATGGAGGGCAAACTGCTTTATTCAAAGTCTACCAATTTAAATGCTAGACTCAGGTAAAAAAAACACCCTCACAGACACATTCAGAATAACCTTTCACCAAATATTTGTGCACTATAGCCCAGCCAAGTTGACACGAAAAATTAACCATTTTAAACTTCACACTGTCCCCAAGTGACTGCGGGAAACTCCCCTCATTTCTGTCTCTACATTTTGCCCTCGCTGGGTTAGGGATTTTCTTTCTGTGCTTCCAGAGCACATAGTGTCTTCTTAGAGGCAGGGCTCATGACTTACTCAGCTGGGTATCCTAGCAACTGGCACAGAGCCAGGCACATAGTAAGTGCTCAATAAATGTTTATTGAATGTACAAGAACTAAGAGATTATAGGTGCTTAGTGAGCCAGACGATAACCCTGCGTTGTCTTCTTGAACCAGGAGGATGCAGGAGCCCTTCACCTGTGCCCCTACGCCTGGATGTAGGCATATGCATGTCAGTGTGGAGACTGAATGCCACCTTTCCCACTACCAGCTGTGTGATTCCAAACAGCTTACTTCACATTTCTGTCACAGAGCAGCCATTCAGTAAACACTAACTCTCATTCAATAAAACCAGAATTAGCTAGAAAAATACCTGTGGGGGACGTTGACTAGACACTGTGCATTCTGATGGACCCCCAGAAAAGGCTGAAGGATGGTTTGGTCCAGGTTGAGGACAAACACGATGATGGATGATGCGGAGGAGGGCAGAGTGCTGTTATTTGTGTCTCTGCCAAGTATTAGACACATCTGATTCCATTGTTTGATCATCACAACAACTTGCAAGGCAAGAGAGGCTTCTCTTAAACCTTTTTTTGTGCCTTGAACCTCTGGACCCTTTTTCAGAATAGTTTTCAAATGCAGGCAATAAAAAATAAAATTACAAAGGAAACCAATTAGTCTAAAATACAGTTCTTATAAAACTAAAACCCATTTATGATAGAGTAATGTATGTGCCTCATCATTAGTACATTAAGTATTGAGATCTGGCAAGTCTAAAAACTATAATTTTGGGGCTTCCCTGGTGGCGCAGTGGTTGAGAGTCCGCCTGCCGATGCAGGGGACACGGGTTCGTGCCCCGGTCCGGGAGGATCCCACATGCCGCAGAGCGGCTGGGCCCGTGAGCCATGGCCACTGAGCCTGCGCGTCCGCAGCCTGTGCTCCGCAACGGGAGAGGCCACAACAGTGAGAGGCCCGCGTACCGCAAAAAAACAAAACAACCACCAAAAAAACTATAATTTTTAAGTAGATGAACACAAATGATATGTAGAGATATTGTACATATCTGTAATTGCAGAGAACTGTAATGTGATATGAAAAGATCTGTGCTTTCCACTGCTGACAGTTATGGGCTACTAACACCACTGTGATTTCTTGCCTACGTTCAGAACTGAAGGGCAGGCTAGATTTCAGTTAGACATTAGTGAAAAGAAACATGACTTTTTTTTTCCTATCCAAGTCCATGGACCTCCTGTATTCCATCCACAATTCCCTTGGCAGTCTATGATTAAGGTAAATTCTTTCATTCCCAATTTACAGATGAGGAAACAGGAGTTCAGAGAGGTTAAGTAAATTTTCAAAGATCACAGAGTAAGTGAAAGAGCTAGACAGAACTCTCTCAGAAGCACCGTTTGCCTCGAAAGCTTGTTCTGTTTTCACCTTAGCGGCGCTTCTCGATCTTTAACGAGCATGTAATCACTTGGGAACCTTGTTAAAATGCATAGTCCTATGCCCCACCCCTAGTGATTCTAATTCAGAAGATTTGTGGGGGGCGTGTGAGAGTCTGCGCTTCTGAACTAGCTCTCTAGTGACACTGTTGCTGCTGGTTCTGGGACTGACCACACTGCACTTCCCACTGATCTGACTCCTGGAGGAGAAAGAGAGAACTCTGGCTATCTTGTCCTGAAGGTCAGAGCGCCTTCCCGGTCAGGACCTGCGGGTGTAAGCTTGCTCTCACCATCTCCTTTTGCTCTCTCTTCCCCCTTCTGCTAACCATCTCTCCTTAAGCTGCCTGCTCTGCACATGATTCCTCTCTAGGCTCCCCCAGAATTCCATTTTAAGCTAGCTTCACTTAGATGAAAATGCTGTGGGAAAAACAGAGGCCCCAGGGTGACTAACCTCAGTCAGGCCATGGGGACGGCCCTGCCAGCTGCTCCCAGAGTCCCTCCCACACCACCCTTTGGACCTCAGTCCTGCCGCCTTCCTGAGCTGTGCTCCTGCTGAGCCCGTGTAGACAGGCTGAGACACACAGGGTGCATCTAGCGCAGGGATGCTCAACCTTGGCTGGACATGGAAATATCAGAGGGGCTTTAAAAAAGTGTTGCTTGCCTCCCACTCCAGAAAGTCTGATGGTCTGGGGTGCTGCCTGGACATTAGGAGTTGTAAAAGCTACAGAGGTGATTTCCAAGAAACAGCCAAAGTGGAGAATCACTGGCTTAGTGAAAAGAAATCAGTTTTGTGCACAGTTGTGGAGTTATGCACCAGGCCCCATGCTTGATGTTTTACACGCATCGCTTTATTTCATCCTCACTGCAATTGTGTGAAGCAAGTGAAACGATCCCTATTTTACAGATGAGGAAACTGAGGACTCATAGAGGCTATATAACTTGTCCAAAGCCACACAGCAAGTAAGTATATGAGCCAGAATTTAAATCTTTATACAACTTTATAAAGTTGTATAAAGCTGACTATAAAGTTATATGAGGATTTTCCACTGGGGGGTGGGGTGGTGGATGGGGGTTGGTGCCCCTGACCCCCGTTGTTCAGTGGTCAACTGTATTGTTATTCATTATTTTTAAAAATCCACTTATTGTTGTAATATCTGTATAGTACTTGAAATAAAAAACCAGCAAAGCCAAAGAGATAGGCAAGTAAAAATGAACACTTTTGGAAAAGCTACCATGTACAGGCACTAATCTGGTATATCTGTAACTATGAAATCATTAAACTCCCCAAATTACCCTCTGAGGTACATATTATTATGTGCATTTTATGGGTCAGGAGACCAAAAGAGAGGCTACAAAACTTTGACCAGGTCACTCTGCTAATAGAAAGTGGATCAGGGATTTACACTTAGGTCTATGTGCTGCTTCTACAGATTCCATGCTCCTTAGAGAATAGTGAATCCAAGTGGCTCAGAAAAGGCTGTGTCTTGCTCAGGCACACAGCTCATTAGCTGCAGAGCTATAGGACCAGAGCCCATGTCTTCAGTCCCCAAATTACAGGAACTCAGGTGTGTTCTTTCTTTGAGAAAAATTGCCATCTTCAAACATATTTTTGAAAAAGAAAGCACAAAAATCTCAAATAAATCTTTATGGGCTAATTTAAGTTAGACATGCAGTGTTATCAGAAAATGCCCTGATAATAATGAAGATAATAACGAAGATTTGTGGTCCTCTCCCCTCTGAAAGCACTTTGGATGGGAGAATACAGTTTCCCAAGGGGCATCAGCATAAATATTAGCAGCAGGAAGAGAAAGACTAGGTACCATCCTCCTCTGAAAGCGGATCAAATTGGTAACATGTGTGGGTGTGTCTGCTTAGTGGTGTGGTTGGAGAACAAGACCAAAGATGACTCCATGTCAAGTGAAAACATCTTCATATAGAGCCAAACATGTGCAGATCCCATTAGAGCAATGCAACTCACTTGCAGGTGCTACCTGGCAGCTCTGCACCTGGCTCTGTGAAACACACTAATTGGCTTCAAGGTTTAGTTGGACACCTGATTGGCTGGGCTGCAAAGGAAAATTTTAAACACAGCAGCGTGGTAGGTTTGCAGCCTGGAGTCCGTGCAGAGCATTCTATGCGTAATGGGGTATGTGCTTGACACTGGCGAACTCATACACCAAGCCCCAGAGAGAAAGTTTAAAATAATGCAGTATTACCCAAGACAGATTCCAGTGAATAGAAGATCTCCCAGTCTCCTGCAAAATGAAGCAACAATTCATGCCTGGAGATGGAAATAAAAAATTTAGCTTCAAAGCCCGTGCTATTAGGCCACGGGTGAGGCACTTTGCCCATTTATGAAAGGGGAAGGTTCAGTGCTCCGGTGACTCCGTGCAAAGGCAGAATGGCTCTTGGATGAAAAAAAATCAATGTTGCTCTTCCTCGCAAAAATATGAATAATGCCTTGAACAAACACCTCTCTCCAAGGAGTCCAGAGCATTCAGTGCATTTCTCCCCATTGGTTCCCATTCCTTTCTCATAAGTCTCATTGTCTCCCTCTGTGGGCAGGCAGGTGGGTGGTATTCCAGAAGGAGAAAGCAAGGCGAGGCAGGCTGGGGCGCTAGGCTTGGACCCGCAGCTCACGGATGGTCTGGGAGGAATCTCACCCAGGCGCCCCGAGGCTGCGAGGGTCCCGAGGTGTCACTGGTGCAAGAGTGAAAAAGAGGCCAAGAATAGGAGAGGGCAAAGCCGACGGGCTCACTAAGAGAAAGAGAAACGTTCACTGCCACTGTGGATTTCTAACTCCCAGACAGCAAAGACCAAAAGCTGTTTTAGGCTAAGGCAGCCTTGGGAACAAAAAATGGTGGTGTTGGGGGTTGGATGGGGGACGCACAGACTAGAATTAAGCAGAGTCGACTGCCACGCATCCCCTCACTGAATCCAGAAAGTCGGAACCCTTATTGTAACTGAACACTAAAAATCGTTAAACCTCTTTTGGTTGATCGATTTGACCCCCGAAGCCAATTTATACCATGGTAATCCCACCGCTGCCCAAGAATGACGCTCTGAGCAGTTACCGCCTGAGCTGCTGACCTCCACTAACGAGGTGTTCGTGCCTCCAGATATTTCTGGTCGGTTTAGCCCGACTGTTCTTCTTTCCCCAGGAGTAACTGTCAGCCAGGCTTTGGGGGAAAACACCCTACTCCCTTGGTATTAATAAATACAAGAGGCCCTCAGACCTACTGACGACCTATTGACACCAGACACCACTCAGAGCCCTGAGGGAAGAAGCTATGTTCGACAGAGCGTTCTTGAACCACACGCCAGACCCTAGGAACCGCCCTTCAGGCATTGTGGCTCTATTAAAAAATTAATCCAAAAGGAAGATGGTAACACGTTAAAATCATCTATTTGTTGTTGTATTTCCACAGAGTAATATGGAGGGCATAGCTGCTTCACATATATCTTGAGCAAAAAATTCAAATGAATAATTTCATTATTTGCATACTTTCAGGTTTTCTCTGATTTTCTTCTTCATTACGTTTCTTAAAATTTAACATCACACACACCCTACATGTGCTTGCCGTTTTCCTATCACGGTAACTATGTACTCAATTATGTCTGTAGAGGAAACTGATGTTCCATACGTAAATCCCATTAACAGAGTCAAATATAACAGACTCACTGCGTGATTCTGTATATTGTTCTTAATTCACCAGACTGCTGTGAAAAACATATTCTGCCCCTGATGAAACAAGATCCAAGCTCGCATCTGATGGTAAACAGACTCTTCATGTTATGTTGGCCCAACACTGTCAGTCCTCCTTTCTCTACCGACTTGAAAACACTTGATCACAGGACAGAGTCTCACGACAGCGTGAGTGATGGTAACACACACTGTGCCCTCTGAAGGTCTAACTGGCCTCGGAGGAAAAGATAATTAAGATGTGACCATTCCCCAGGGCACGGTGCATGGGGGGAGATGATGAAAGGGTGGGAGACGAGAAACAGAGGGCACGACCCTCCATACTCTCCCCGTTAGATGCTGGAAACTGAACAGTGGCCTTATTCTTCACTTACCCCAAGTACGGGATCCTGGCACGTGTGCAGACCTTCAATGACATATTCCAGGGGTGACAGTTGGGTTGTGTCAGCATTTCTATTACCAATGCTTATGTTTAGAGTTCTTTATGCAGTCGAAAGTGCTGTGGGTCAAAAATTGACATGAAGGTACCTCAGGCAAAAAAACAACTAAACAAACCCAGGAAGCAGGCACTTTCTCTGGCATTTGCATTAGAAGATAAATACAAAAATCAATTTTAAAGTACTGTTGGGCTGATTTCTATTTTTTCCCTTGCTTATTTTGGTATGAGAGGTGAAAACCCAAGTTTCATTAAAGGCTTCTGAGAAAATCCACATGTCTATGATTTTGGTTTCTGATAGGTGCCTTTAGAAGTGAAGCCATCAATACTGTGTCCTGAGGGACACAGGGGCAGGGCATCTCCTCCAGCCCGGAGGTCTAAAAAGAAATTAGAGCAGGGCCTGTACGAGGGCTCACAGGGCAGATGAAGTTACATAACACATAAGGTTAGTGTCTTTTCTGCAAGAGTTGCACAACGGAAAAAATTTAGTGTAAATTCAATTTTAGCACGTCAGCTTTAATTTAATTGTATTTGGAAAACTAAATACATAGAAGTATCTTATAGTTTATCCTTTACAATTTTAAAGCAAAACAAACATGGCAGTATTTATTATTATTTATTTTCACAGATAGGATTTTAAAAAAATCTGTTTATGAGGGGAAAAAAAAGCCCAACAAAAATACAGTATATAAGTGAGTATAAAATGCAGTGGAACAGAATGCAAATTGAATACCTAAGTACCAAGAAGCTGAGGAACAAAGCATACATCAGGTCCGAGGGGGGTCAATTAGGGAAGGCTGCATTTCTGTGTGTACACGCTGCTCTTTCTGCAACACTGCTATCCAACATTCCAGGCCAGCCTGGGAGATGCAGACTGTGCAAATATAGTCTGACATCTCACCACCAGAGGAAAAATATTATTAGATATTTTCATCCTACTCCAGAGGCATGGAAGCCAAAATATAACAGTTTCTAAAGTCAGCTCTTGGTTATCCACATTCATAGAAGGAAACAGCAAAAGCAAGAGTAGATAAATGGGAAGATGGATGAGTTGGCTTTGGAATGCACTTATGTTTTGAATATAGGTATATCTATGTTCATGGAACTCACAAGTCTGCTATTAATATTATAGTCATGAGGAGGTAGAAATCTCCAAGAGTTAAACCTTTTCACCATTTGATTAGAGCAGGTGAAAGAACAGAGTTACGTGACAACCTTAAAGACCCAGTCTTAGGTTGGTGACTACAGTTCTATGGGCTCTATTAGACAACGCTCTGTGCAAAATTTAATTTTGGAATCTGGCATAAAAGCGTGGCTTGAACCAATAACCCAGTCCACACTTGGGAATACTGGAAAGCAATTTTCAAAAATTCTTCTGAGCACTCGAGTCCCTTTCAAATGCAAGTTACCCCTTTTTATTTCAGTTCTCTCTCTTTTTAACCTTAATTTTTTTCATTGCCTCTCTACTTCTTTCAATAAATGCAGGCTTCCTATTCTCATCTGTATTATACCGAGTAATTTCTCCATTTCTCTCCCCAAGATCTGCTGCTTCACTTTCATGAGCTGTTTTCTGAACCTTGCTCTAGATGTTCTCCTTGAAAACTCTTACCCAGCAGTGTTTCAAATAAAATCTCAACAAAGTTTCCTCCAGCCACACTCTAAGTCAGAGAAGCTCACACTGCTAAACTCTACGACTGAACTTTCGCTATGAGCGGTCGGATGGACATCACAGGCTTCCGGAGCAGAAGGAAGGCCATTAGGGACTCCTGGCTCATGCCAAGTGACACTGCATCCTGCCATAAACCTAGTTCCCAAATTATAACCCAAGGGCACAGCTGTCAAAAAAGGAGCCGAGGGCTTCCCTGGTGGCGCAGTGGTTGAGAGTCTGCCTGCCGATGCAGGGGACACGGGTTCGTGCCCCGGTCCGGGGAGATGCCACATGCCGCGGAGCGGCTGGGCCCGTGAGCCATGGCTGCTGAGCCTGTGCGTCCGGAGCCTGTGCTCCGCAACGGGAGAGGCCACAACAGTGAGAGGCCCGTGTACCGCAAAAAAAAAAAAAAAGGAGCCGAGAGCCACGCAAGCCCCCTTAATTCTACCATGATTCCTGCACTGTCTACAGTTAGTGCAGTGAAGGTAAAGCACATGGGCTTTGGAGTCAAGCCAAACTGGACTCGGATTCCAGTCCCACCTCTTACTAGCTGTGTATTCTTGGCAAAGTTCCTAAGCTCCTCTGGGCCTTTGTCTCTTCATCTCTAAAATGGGCACAGCAATAGCAGCTTCCTCTCAGGGGTGCCATGAAAATTAAGAGGGAGAACGCAAACAGGCCGCTTGGCACAGCAGTTCCCGACTGCTGATTTAATTGTCCAGGGCATGTGCCCCTCTAAGGTGAGGGGCTAATTTGAAATTTACGGTCGACATCTAGCCTGAGTGATCACATTCTGCCCATGTGGCACTGAACTCCCTCTTGATGTTGGAGACTGCGTATCTATATCTATGTAATAGTCTGTTCAGACTTAAAATGTTGGCCAGTGCTGCCAGGCACTGCTGAATAGAGCGGAGGGGGACAGGGTTATTATGACAGGAAGAGAAATGAACAGTACTTAATGAACTTCCATTTCAATTGAGCAGGGCTTTTAATAAAAAAAAAAAAAAAAGGAAGAAAAAGCTTTTTATGAATTCTTTGCTCAGCAACAATAAAAAAAGGGAAGAGAGCACTGGGCTGGGAACAGGAGCTACAGAGCTCGTAAAAGTCATGAGAAGGAACATTTTCTTTGTCTACCACACCCAGCAATTTCACTAGTGGGCAGTGATCCAGATCACTTAGATTCCACCTAAAAAACGAGTCCTTGGGCTTCCCTGGTGGCTCAGTGGTTGAGAGAGCGCCTGCCAATGCAGGGGACACGGGTTCGTGCCCCCGTCCGGGAAGATCCCACATGGTGCAGAGCGGCTGGGCCCGTGAGCCATGGCCGCTGAGCCTGTGCGTCCGGAGCCTGTGCTCCGCAACGGGAGAGGCCACAACAATGAGAGGCCCAAGTATCACAAAAACAAACAAACAAACAAAAAAAACGAGTCCAGAGAACCTTCTCAACTTTTCCAGCTACTAAATCATCTAATCTCCTAATGTGTCTAACTCCACCATAAATAAAATTTTGGCTCATAATTCATGGCATATTTTTGACAAGTAGATGATACTGACCTAGTGTTAACAGGATATGCTCTTTTTCCACTAGGAGGGAGGCTCAGTGCTGACACATTGACTCACTGCCATTAAATCCTCCTTGTACCCAGAGGCCTTTGTCCAGGAGGCGCTGGGCAAGGTGCAGAGTCTCTGTGAATGGCGTGGTTCCCACTGTGCGAACTGAGCTGGCCTCCTAGGATACTTCACTTCTTGCTGCAGCCTCTGTAGCTCATCCTAAGTGGGTTGAGTCATAGAAACTTCCTATGTTTTGACATTAAGGGCCTGGCTAATTCATCTTTCCCCACAAATGTCATTAAACTACCTTCAGCTAATTGCCAAATGTGTTGCAGGTTCATCATTAGAAGCTCTTTCAAGGTCCCCCATGACAAGCAGAGGATGTCTATACTTGGATAAAGTATGTTATTTCTTATCACCCTGCTGGGTAATCACAAGCATACCCAATAATACAACTCTTAATATTTCTTAATTCAAAAGTATCAGGAAAAAAAAGTTCTCTATATTTAAGAATCTGTTTTTTTCTTCCATTTAGTTTGAGCATACAACACATTTTAAGGATGAACTTATTTTGTATCTTTACTGCCTGATATAGTAAGTATTCAATATTTGCTGAATAACCAAAATGCACTTCAAACTAAATAAAGGAAATGATTTGAAGATTAAATAAAACAATGTCTCCCTCAGTGAACATACTTTTTTCCTTACTAAACTTCTCTCCACTTTTTAAAAAAATTCATTAATTATTTATTTTTATTTTTGGCTGTGTTGGGTCTTCGTTGCTGTGCACGCGCTTTCTCTAATTGTGGCGTGCGGGCTTCTCATTGCAGTGGCTTCTCTTGTTGCGGAGTATGGGCTGCAGGCGCGCAGGCTTCAGTAGTTGTGGCTCTCAGGCTTAGTTGCTCTGTGGCATGTGGGACCCTCCTGGACCAGGGATCAAACCTGTGTCCCCTGCATTGGCTGGCAGATTCTTAGACACTGCATCACCAGGGAAGCCCAACTTCTCTCCACTTTTGACTTCATGCTGGAGATTGGCACCATCAACTATACTGTAAATGGCATTCTGTGCTCCCCCTTTAATTAACTGTCTACTTGACTTACACTTTCTCTGGAATCTGGGAAGTAACTGCTTTGTTTTTAAAAGGTCTTTCCTAATCCCTCAGATTGCATCTAAGATGTAAGAATAAACAGAAACTGCAACATCAACAAAGAACTTAATTAAGAAAAATATACAATGAGAGCAAATACATAAAAGCAATCTTTACTGAAGATAGGTAACCATTCAAATAAGCTTTTTATAGATAATAAGGAGTTGACTGGGTAGCTGTTTATCCAATTTTATAAGTATTCCGCTTTTTAGAGACTGAGTACCTAACTAATATCTACCTAAAAAAATAGTTGTATCATCTGAAACTACACCAGCTAGTTGAACTTAAATTCTACATTCCTGAAGAATTTTTTAAAGGCAATGTCGGGACTTCCGTGGCAGTCCAGTGGTTAAGACTCCGTGCTTCCAATGCAGGGAGCGTGGGTTTGATCCCTGGTCAGGGAACTAAGATCCCACATGCCACACTGCAAGGCCAAAAATTAAAAATAAATAAAGACAAGGCCTTAACTGATTCGATTAAGGGGGTAAAAAATCCAGACCCTGCCCTGCTACATATTAAAGATGGCCCCTAATTCTTTCACAATCCTCTATATCCTCTCCCTTTGAACCTAGGGGGGCTCCATGAAAGAGTTTTCCATTAAAACTGCCAGTTTTCAGACCCAGGTTGAGTTTGCAGCTTCCACTTCCTGTCTCTTAGACTGCAGCTGCTGTGGTGTGATGATGCCCTAGTAGCTCTGAGTAGAAACCTCTGTACAAAGGAACTGAGGCTCCAGGCCAACACCCCTGGTTAACCTCCAAGCCAACAGCCCCAGCTGATGCTGCATGGAACAGAGGTGAGCTGTCTCCAGCATGCACTAGCCAAACTGCAGATTCAAGAGTAAAATAAATGGTTACTGGCACACCAAACCTTAATTCAAGGTATTCTACCAGATGGGACACTGAAAGAGGGAATAATTATATTTTTTGAGCACTTGCTATAAGACTAAATGCTTTATACAACCTTATTCCCTATAACAACCTTTTTAGATAGGATTCTTTTTTTTTTTGCGGTACGCGGGCCTCTCACTGTTGTGTCCTCTCCCATTGTGGAGCACAGGCTCCGGAAGCGCAGGCTCAGCGGCCATGGCCCACTGGCCCAGCCGCTCTGCGGCATGCGGGGTCTTCCCGGACTGGGGCACAAACCCGTGTCCCCTGCATCGGCAGGCGGACTCTCAACCACTGCACCACCAGGGAAGCCCTAAATAGGATTCTTATTTTCTCTATTTTATAGATGATGCAATTATAGACTTGCAGATTAATTGCCCAAGATCATGTGATAGGAAGATAGTATTCAAAATCAGATCTGTCTCTTGGGCACATGCTCAGCAGATAAATGAGAACAGAATGTAGGAAATTCCAAACTAATGCTGGGGACTCAAATTTTCATGAATACAGTATGGAGAAGAAAATGATGTCAGTTAACAGGTATGTCCTGAGGGTACCCCAATATTGCTTAGCATAACTTTCAAAATCAGTGGTAACTTTTTTTTTTGCGGTACGCGGGCCTCTCAGTGTTGTGGCCTCTCCCGTTGTGGAGCACAGGGTCTGGACACGCAGGCTCAGCAGCCATGGCTCACGGGCCCAGCCGCTCCGCGGCATGTGGGAGCTTCCCGGACTGGGGCACGAACCCGTGTCCCCTGCATTGGCAGGCGGACTCTTAACCACTGCGCCACCAGGGAAGCCCAGTGGTAACATTTTTTGAAGCGTAGTATTCAGAAAACAACATTGTTTTAGTACTTACAACTTTATGATGTCTACTAAGTGGCAAGTGCTCCACGCTAAAGAGGTTACAAAGACGAACGACAAGATTCTTGCTCTAAAGGCTCTTGCACTTTTGTAGAAGAAATAAGTCATGTTACACAAAGAGTTGTTTCACAAGGTACCATAAGTGAGGAATAAAGTGCTGTGGGAATTTATTCATTCATTAAAGAAATATTTATTGGGTGCCAGTGTAGCAGTGACCAAGACAGATATGGTCCCTGCTCTCAAAGAACTGATGATTCATGATATTACTTTTGCTGGAAGCACCAGAAAAGGAGGGATAGAGATTTTAGCTTGGCCTTAAACTATACCGAGGCTTTGGGCATGTGGAGAATTAGGAGGGTATTTGAGGTACAGGGGTAACAGTGAGCAGAAACAAAACAAAACAAAACAAAACTAAAGCACAAGAAAATTAGGACACAGAGGGGGATTTTAAAAACCATATTTTAGTGACTCTAAGAATAAACCAATTAAGTCAGCCATCCATAACTTTACGTACCACAAGAAAACACAGTGGGATTACCCTGGTGGCACAGTGGTTAAGAATCCACCTGCCAGTGCAGGGGACACGGGTTCGATCCCTGGTCCGGGAAGATCCCACATGCCACGGAGCAACTAAGCCCGAGTGCCACAACTACTGAGCCTGAGCTCTAGAGCCCTTGAGCCACAACTACTGAGCCCGTGCATCTAGAGCCCATGCTCTGCAACAAGAGAAGCCACCCCAATGAGAAGCCTGCACGCTGCAACAAAAAGTAGCCTCTGCTTGCCACAACTAGAGAAAAGCCCACGTGCAAGAACGAAGACCCAATGTGGCCAAAAATAAATAAATAAATTTATAAAAAGAAAAAAAGACACAGTTAACATTTACAGCAGTAGCTCTCCACCCAGGGCAATTTTGCCCTCCAAGGAACATTTGGCAACATTCACAAACATTTTTGATTGTCACAACTGAGGGGGTGCTACTGGCCTTTCGTAGGTACAGGCACCTTGTTGCTAATCATCCTACCATGTGCAGGAGAGCTCCCCATAAAGAGAAATTATTCAGCTCAATAAGTCCGTATTGCCCATGTTGAAAACTCCCCCACTGGAGAGCTTCAAGATGGAGGAGTTAAGACGTAGAAATCACCTTCCTCCCAACAAATACATCAGAAATACATCTACATGTGGAACAACTCCTACAGAACACCTACTGAACGCTGGAGGAAGACCTCAGACTTCCCAAAAGGCAAGAAACTCCCCGTGTACCTGGGTAGGGCAAAAGAAAAAAGAATAAACAGAGACAAAAGAATAGGGACGGGACCTGCACCAGTGGGAGGGAGCAGTGAAGGAGGAAAGGTTTCAACACACTAGAAGCCCCTTCACAGGCGGAGACAGGGGATGGCAGAGGCGGGAAGCTTCGGAGCCACGGAGGAGAGCGCAGCCACAGGGGTGTGGAGGGCAGAGCGGAGAGATTCCCGCACAGAGGATAGGTGCCGAGCGGCACTCACCAGCCCGAGAGGCTTGTCTGCTCACGCGCCAGGGTGGGCGGGGCTGGGAGCTGAGGCTCCGGCTTCGGTTGGAGCGCAGGGAGAGGACTGGGGTTGGCGGCGTGAACACAGCCTGAAGGGGGCTAGTGCGCCACAGCTAGCCAGGAGGGAGTCCAGGAAAAGTCTGGAGCTGCTGAAGAGGCAAGAGACCATTGTTTGGGGGTGAGCGAGGAGAGGGGATTCAGAGCACCGCCTAAATGAGCTCCAGAGACGGGCATGAGAAGCTAAGGTTGCTGCTGCCGCCACCAAGAAGCCTGTGTGCAAGCACAGGTCACTGTCCACACCTCCGCTCCCGGGAGCCTGTGCAGCCTGGCACTGCCAGGGTACCGGGATCCAGGGACAGCTTCCCCGGGATAAAGCACGGCGTGCCTCAGGCTGGTGCAACGTCACACCGGCCTCTACCGCCGCAGGCTCGTCCCGCATCCGTACCCCTCCCTTCCCCGCCGCCTGAGGGAGCCAGAGTCCCCGAATCAGCTGCTCCTTTAACCCCGTCCTGCCTGGGCAGGAACAAATGCCCTCAGGCGACCTACATGCACAGGCGGGGCTCAATCCAAAGCTGAAAACCAGGAGCGGTGCAAACACAGAAGAAAAAGGGAAATTTCTCCCAGCAGCCCCAGAAGCAGTGGACTAAACGTCCACAATCAACTTGATGTACCCTGCATCTGTGGAATACATGAATAGACAATGAATCATCCCAAAACTGAGGTGGTGGACTTTGGGATCAATGGCAGGCTTAGGGTTTGCTTTCTGCACCTAATTTGTTTCTATTTTTATGTTTATCTTAGTTCAGTATTTAGCGTTTATTACAATTGGTAGATTTGTTTATTGATTTGGTTGCTCTCTTCCTTTTTGTTTTAATATATAGATATATATATATATTTTTTCTTTTTCCCTTTTGGATTTGTTTTTCGTGGTTTGGTTGCTCTCTTCTTCCTTCCCTCCTTCCTTCCTTCCTTTTTCTTTTTCTCTCCCTCACTCTCTCTCTCTCTTTCTTCTCTCTCTTTCTCTCTCCCTTTTCTTCTCAGCCGAGTGGCTGACAGTGTCTTGCTGCTCCAGCCGGGTGTCAGGCCTGAGCCTCTGAGGTGGGAGAGCCAAGTTCAGGGACACTGGTCCACCAGAGACCTCCAGGCTCCAAATATCAAACAGCGAAAGCTCTCCTAGAGATCTCCATCTCAATTCTACGACCCAGCTCCACTCAACGACCAGTGCTGGACACCCTATGCCAAACAGCTAGCAAGACAGGAACACAACCCCACCCATTAGCAGAGACGCTGCCTAAAATCATAATAAGGTCACAGAAACCCCCAAACACCCCACCAGATGCGGTCCTGCCCACCAGAAAAACAAGATCGACTCATCCACCAGAACACAGGCACCAGTGCGCTCCACCACGAAGCCTACACAACCCACTGAAACAACCTTAGCCACTGGGGACAGACACCAAAAACAACGGGAACTACAAACCTGCAGACTGCGAAAAGGAGACCCCAAACACAGTAAATTAAGCAAAATGAGAAGACAGAGAAACACACAGCAGATGAAGGAGCAAGGTAAAAACCCACCAGAACAAACAAATGAAGAGGAAACAGGCAGTCTACCTAAAAAAGAATTCAGAATAATGATAGTAAACATGATCCAAAATCTTCCAAGTACAATGGAGAAAATACAAGAAACGTTTAACAAGGACCTAGAAGACCTAAAGAGCAAACAAACAATGATGAACAACACAATAAATGAAATTAAAATTCTCTAGAAGGAATCAATAGCAGAATAACTGAGGCAGAAGAACACATAAGGGACCCGGAAGATAAAATACTGGAAATAACTACTGCAGAGCAGAATAACAAAAAAAGAATGGAAAGAATTGAGGACAGTCTCAGAGACCTCTGGGACAACATTAAACACACCAACATTCGAATTAAAGGGGTCCCAGAAGAATAAGAGTAAAAGAAAGGGACTGAGAAAATATTTGAGGAGATTATAGTTGAAAACTTCCCTAATATGGGAAAGGAAATAGTCAATCAACTCCAGGAAGCACAGAGAGTCCCATACAGGATAAATACAAGGAGAAACACGCCAAGACACATATTAATCAAACTATCAAAAATTAAATAGAAAGAAAAAATATTAAAAGCAGCAGGGCAAAAACAACAAATAACATAAAAGGGAATCCCAATAAGGTTAACAGCTGACCTTTCAGCAGAAACTCTGCAAGCCAGAGGGATGGGCAGGACATATTTAAAGTGATGAAAAGGGAAAAATCTACAACCAAGATGACTCTACACAGCAAGGATCTCATTCAGTTTTTTGTGTGTGTGTGTGGCACGCAGGCCTCTCACTATTGTGGCCTCTCCTGTCGCGGAGCACAGGCGCCAGACGCGCAGGCTCAGCGGCCACGGCTCACGGGCCTAGCCGCTCCGCGACATGTGGGATCCTCCCGGACCGGGGCACAAACCCATGTCCCCTGCATCAGCAGGCAGACTCTCAACCACTGGGCCACCAGGGAAGCCCTCCCTGGTGAACCCCCATAAGGGAATCCCCATAAGGGAAGAAGGGAATCCCCATAAGGTTAACAGCTGATCTTTCAGCAGAAACTCTGCAAGCCAGAAGGGACTGGCAGGACATATTTAAAGTGATGAAGGGGAAAAACCTACAACCAAGATTACTCTACCCAGCAAGAATCTCATTCAGATTTGACAGAGAAATTAAAACCTTTACAGAGAAGCAAAAGCTAAGAGAATTCAGCACCACCAAACCAGGTTTAGAACAAAGGCTAAAGGAACTTCTCTAGGCAGGAAACACAAGGGAAGGAAAAGACCTACAATAACAAACCCAAAACAATTAAGAAAATAGTAATAGGAACATACATATCGATAACTACCTTAAATGGATTAAACACTCCAACCAAAAGACACAGGCTCGCTGAATGGATGCAAAAACAAGACCCACATATATGCTTCTATAAGACACCCACTTCAGACCTAGGGACACATACAGACTGAAAGTGAGGGGATGGAAAAAGATGTTCCATGCAAATGGAAATCAAAAGAAAGCTAGAGTAGCAATTCTCATATCAGATGAAATAGACTTTAAAATACAGACTATTACAAGAGACAAAGAAGGACACTACATAATGATCAAGAGATCAATCCAAGAAGAGATAGAACAATTGTAAACATTTATGCAGCCAACATAGGAGCACCTCAATACATAAGACAAATGCTAACAGCCATAGAAGGGGAAATCGAAAGTAACACACAATCATACTAGGGGACTTTAACACCCCACTTTCACCAATGGACAGATCATCCAAAATGAAAATAAATAAACACAAGCTATAAATGATACATTAAACAAGATGGATTTAATTGATGTTCATCAGACATTCCATCCAAAAAAAACAGAGTATACTTTCTTCTCAAGTGCTCATGGAACATTCTTCAGGATAGATCATATCTTGGGTCACAAATCAAGCCTCAGTAAATTTAAGAAAACTGAAATCATATCAGGTAGCTTATCCGACCACAACGCTATGAGACTAGATATCAATTACAGGAAAAAACTGTAAAAAATACAAATACATGGAGGCTAAACAATACACTACTAAATAACCAAGAGATCACTGAAGAAATCAAAGAGGAAATCAAGAAATACCTAGAAACAAATGAGAATGAAAACACGATGACCCAAAACCTATGGGATGCAGCAAAAGCAGTTCTAAGAGGGAAGTTTATAGCAATACAATCCTACCTCAAGAAACAAGAAACATCTCAAATAAACAACCTGACCTTATACCTAAAGCAATTACAGAAAGAACAAAAGACCGCCAAAGTTAGCAGAAGGAAAAAAATCATAAAGATCAGATCAGAAATAAATGAAAAGGAAATTAAGGAAATGATACCAAAGATCAACAAAATTAAAAGCTGGTTCTTCGAGAAGATAAACAAAATTGATAAACCATTAGCCACATTCATCAAGAAAAAAAGGGAGAAGACTCAAATCAATAGAATTAGAAATGAAAAAGGAGAAGTAACAAATGACACTGCTTAAATACAAAGGACCATGAGAGATTACTACAAGCAACTATATGCCAGTAAAATGGACAACCTGGAAGAAATGAACAAATTCTTAGAAAAGCACAACCTTCTGAGACTGAACCAAGAAGAAATAGAAAATATAAGCAGACCAATCACAAGCACTGAAATTGAGACTGTGATTAAAAATCTTCCAACAAACAAAAGTCCAGGACCAGATGGTTTCACAGGCGAATTCTTTCAAACATTTAGAGAAGAGCTAACACCTATCCTTCTCAAACCTCCAAAACATAGCAGAGGTAGGAACACTCCCAAACTCATTCTAGGAGGCCACCATCAAACTGATACCAAAACCAGACAAAGATGTCACAAGGAAAGAAAACTACAGATCAATATCACTGATGAACATAGATGCAAAAATCCTCAACAAAATACTAGCAAACAGAATCCAACAGCACATTAAAAGGATCATACACCATGATCAAGTGGGGTTTATCCCAGGAATGCAAGGATTCTTCAACATATACAAATCAATCAATGTGACACACCATATTAACAAACTGAGGAGAAAAACCATATGATCATCTCAACAGATGCAGAGAAAGCTTTTGACAAAATTCAACACCCATTTATGATAAAAACCCTCCAGAAAGTAGGCATAGAAGGAACTTACCTCAACATAATAAAGGCCATATATAACAAACCCACAGCCAACATCGTCCTCAAAGGTGAAAAACTGAAAGCATTTCCACTAAGATCAGGAACAAGACAAGGTTGCCCACTCTCACCACTCTTATTCAACATAGTTTTGGAAGTTTTAGCCACAGCAATCAGAGAAGAAAAAGAAATAAAAGGAATCCAAATCGGAAAAGAAATAAAGCTGTCACTGTTTGCACATGACATGATACTATACATAGAGAATCCTAAAGATGCTACCAGAAAACTCCTAGAGGTGATCAATGAATCTGGTAAAGTAGCAGGATACAAAATTAATGCACAGAAGCCTCTTTCATTCCTATACACGAATGATGAAAAATCTGAAGGAGAAATTAAGGAAACACTCCCATTTACCATTGCAACAAAAAGAATAAAATACCTAGGAATAAACCTACCTAAGGAGACAAAAGACCTGTATGCAGAAAACTATAAGACACTGATGAAAGAAATTAAAGATGATACAAACAGATGGAGACATATACCATGTTCTTGTATTGGAAGAATCAACATTGTGAAAATGAGTATACTACCCAAAGCAATCTACAGATTCAACGCAATCCCTATCAAACTACCAATGGCATTTTTCACAGAACTAGAACAAAAAGTTGCACAATTTGTATGGAAACAGAAAAGACCCCGAATAGCCAAAGCAATCTTGAGAAAGAAAAACGAAGCTGGAGGAATCAGGCTCCCAGACTTCAGACTATACTACAAAGCTACAGTAATCAAGACAGTATGGTACTGGCACAAAAACAGAAATATAGATCGATGGAACAGGATAGAAAGCCCAGAGATAAACCCACGCACCTCTGGTCAACTAATGTATGATGAAGGAGTCAAGAATATAAAATGGAGAAAAGACAGCCTCTTCAATAAGTGCTGCTGGGAAAACTGGACAGCTACATGTAGAAGAATGAAATTAGAACACTCCCTAACACTGTACACAAAAATAAACTCAAAATGGATTAAAGACCTAAATGTAAGGCCATACACTATCAAACTCTTAGAGGAAAACATAGGCAGAACACTCTATGACATAAATCACAGCAAGATCCTTTTTGACCCACCTCCTAGAGAAATGGAAATAAAAACAAAAATAAACAAATCGGACCTAATGAAACTTCAAAGCTTTTGCACAGCAAAGGAAACCATAAAGAAGACGAAAAGACAACCCTCAGAATGGGAGAAAATATTTGCAAATGAAACAACTGACAAAGGATTAATCTCCAAAATATTGAAGCAGGTCATGCAGCTCAGTATCAAAAAAACCAAACAACCCAAGCCAAAAATGGTTAGAAGACCTAAATAGACATTTCTCCAAAGAAGATATACAGATTGCCAAGAAACACATGAAAGGATGCTCAACATCACTAATAGAGAAATGCACATCTAAACTACAATGAGTATCACCTCACACCAGTCAGAATGGCCATCAAAAGATCTATAAACAATAAATGCTGGAGAGGGTGTGGAGAAAAGAGGACTCTCTTGCACTGTTGGTGGGAATGTAAATTGATACAGCCACTATGGAGAAGAGTACGGAGGTTCCTTAAAAAACTAAAAATAGAACTACCATATGACCCAGCAATCCCACTACTGGGCATATACCATGAGAAAACCATAGTTCAAAAAGAGTCACGTACCAAAATGTTCATTGCAGCTCTATTTACAATAGCCAGGACATGGAAGCAACCTTAGTGTCCATCGACAGATGAATGGATAAAGAGGATGTGGCACATATATACAATGGAATATTGCTCAGGTATAAAAGGAAACGAAAATGAGATATTTGTAGTGAGGTGGATGGACCTAGAGTCTGTCATAGAGTGAAGTAAGTCAGAAAGAGAAAAACAAATACCATATGCTAACACATATATATGGAATCTAAACAGAAAAAAAAAAAGGTTCTAAAGAACCTAGGGGTAGGACAGGAATAAAGACGCAGACGTAGAGAATGGACTTGAGGACATGGGGAAGGGGAAGGGGAAGCTGGGACGAAGTGAGAGTGGCATGGACATATATACACTATTAACTGTAAAATAGATAGCTACTGGGAAGCAGTCATATAGCACAGGGAGATCAGCTCGGTGCTTTGTGACCACCTAAAGGGGAGGGATAGGGTGGGTGGGAGGGAGGGAGATGCAAGAGGGAGGAGATATGGGGATATATGTATAGCTGATTCACTTTGTTATAAAGCAAAAACTAATGCACCATTGTAAAGCAATTATACTCCAGTAGTGATGTTAAGAAAAAAAAAAAAGAAAAAGAAAACTCCTCCACTACAGGATGTCACAAATTGAAAAATGTGTCTAGAATATTAAGAAAGCATTTTAAGATAGATGAAATACAATAGTTCAGCTTATCTGGGATGAACCCAGGGTTATGAAGGAGTACTAGAAAATAATGCTGGTATTCTGCCTCTGAGTCTCTTTTTTCACTTTTTGAATAGTAAAGTGATGATGACCAGGGAGTGTTTTGAGAAAATAATTTAACACACTGTACATTTCAGGCCAGGACTTCCAGACCATGTGTTCATCCCCTGCTTTGGAGAAACCCTGCACTCTAATCAAACTAACTAATACATCCTATTTCTGTTAATTGTGACTGATCTCAGGGGAAACAAAAGAGTCACCAATCACATGGTATATCTCATTGTTTTTAAAGCCAGGGTCTATGCTACTCGTGATTCTATGAAGCTCCCCCTGATGCTCAATTTAAAATATTGTTTTCTTTTTTGAACTTCTTTAGCATTGTCTCTCAAATAGTATTTGTGTGGTTTATCTTTTCCGTAAATGTAAGTCCCTTTGGGTCAGGATGCATGACTGGTTCACACCTGTAACTCTCAAGGAACCTTACAGTGCCTCACACGTTACAGGTGGTTAATAAATATTTGTAGAATGAATAATTGAATAAATATACAGTACCAGAAGACTATAATTAAATACAAATCCCTCAGACTTCTCCCAGCTCTTTTCAGGCTTTCCTCACAGGGCTCATTTTGTAAACCTTTAATCATTTTAGTAGCTCTCCAAGTTCTCATGCTTCAGCTATAGGGTCTCAGGGAGAGCAGAGTTCTTTCCTAACCACTGCTTTACAAAACACCATTTAGTAAATTCAATCAACTTTCAAATCACTTCCCCAGGATGGCAGTCAGTGTTTGGTCTCAAAATATTTAAAGCACCTTACATAGGCAGAGTACTAAATTCCTCTGAGGAAACAAGGGACAACATGAGCATAAATATAAGCAGCAAGAAATTTTCTACCCATCGCTCACAAATTCCAATTATATTACCGATGATTATACTTGTATGGGGGGTTGGGGGTGGGTGGGAGGAATTTGGGACTAACAGAAGTCTTAAATGTATGACTATCAGAGAGAGGAAGAAAATAAGGGGGAAAGATCAGTGATTGAATTTTAACGTGTTCCTCTGAAAGATAAAACAAAGATGGATTGTTCATCTTTTATTATTATACAGCTTAGTAGTGGAAGAAATGATTGTGGTCACTACATGAAAATTATGAAGGTCATGATTTAGATTAACTTGCAGGACATTTTTTATAAGGTCCCCCTTTTTCTCCTTCAGAGTGGTCCTTGAGCATCAATCAATGTTTGGTGGCTGCTTCTAGCAAGTCTTTTGCTTCATTAATTTTGGTTGCTAAGTAAGGAGATCCACCTGAGAGGACAAAGAAAAGTAAATGGATTAAAACACACTTCATTATTGACATTTTTTAAAGTCTCAAATGAAATATAATACTTATGGAGTACAGACTTAGAGTCACTGTGCCCTAACATAAAATTGTCAGTTCTTTTTTAGAGTTCTTCACAATGAATTACTGCTAATGCAAAGAGCAAGAGGAAAATTGAGGTGAATTTCAAATTCAGAATCAGTATAAATCACAAACAGACGCTATTTGACATACAAAAATACTGGCCCCAAAACTGTCACGTTAAAGCTATTTAAGCATCATACTCCTTCTAACTTCTAGTCCTGAACACTTTCATTGCTTAACACTAGAACTAACAATCATATTACAGTTCATGAGTCCCTTTGTGTTTCTTTTTATTTTTTTTTCTCCCCTTGAGTACAAATGATCTATAGCTGTTGAAAACATCATAAGACCTCAGTAGCTCACAACAAACCAAAAACATCTAGATAGCATTGGTGTGTATATTGTCCTGACTTTATCCAGGCCTTTTACTGATATCATACCACCCACTTTAAAAAGGAAAAAGAAAAAAAAAAGGGGGTAGGGGGGAAGAAAGCAGGGAAACAGAACAGCATAAGGGCAATGCTGAAGGAGCTATATTTAGCTTTTTACCCTTGAGGATATCACTGACATTTTCACATCAAGATCTGAATGGCTATAAACACGTACGGATTATATCACAGAGTGCCCTTGAATATACAATAAGAATTACAAATGAAATCGATGCAAGTTTCCATATGCACTTGATTATGAAATAAACTGACTTAAGGATTATCTTTGAAAATGATCTCAGAATTAGGTAATGTCAATCTTGGTAACAAGCTGTTTAAATTTTGAGAGTTACCAATGTAATGCCAGGCATCTTGTATATCCTCAACAAATACTAAAATATTAATTGAACTCAAACATAACCTTTAATTGATTGATATGCATTCTGGATATTTAAATCACTGGCCATAATATGCTCATTTAGCAGAAAGAAAAAAAATCAAAGGCATGGAAGATCGAAAGTCTCATTAAACATTATATTTATTGATGGCAATATTAGAGGAAAAAAATTGACAGTTTATTCAGAATAACATTGAATTACCCTTCACCTTCTTTTAATTAGAGGGACACTGGACTTTTCAATTATGTGCATGGTAGAAACTTTGGGTTCGGCACTCATTCTACCTTCCTAAAACTTAGAAAAGCTCCTAAGCCTAAAACTACGATTCCTATATTCTCTTCAAGTAGTGTTTGATTCAAATTAGGATCTATCAATGAGAGGCAGTCTTGTGAGGTTTGAAAGGCTGAAGAGAAAGGTTTTCTTGCTGGGCCTCTTTATTACTGCTGCTAGCAAGTGAAATCATAGTGTAGTAGTGATGGCCGCAACTGTGCTTTCCATACAGTTCTAGTGGCAGTCCATGAGGTAGTCAATGAGTAGCTCTCCTGACAGGGCAGCTCTGTAATTACTAGGGGAGCCATTCTTGTAAGCCAAGTCTAAAATGTACTCCTCCTTTAGACCTCCCAACAATTTGTAACCATTCATTCCCTGCACTAAATGCTCTCCTGCTTAAAACCTCTGGTTTCTGGCACTGAATCTTGACTAATATAAAATATATAGGATACATATCCTTTATTTAATGGAAACAATACAGTTTTGAATCTTTCGATCCTGCTCAAGTTTCTTGGGGGAATCATCTAGATTCCATTTAATTAGAATACTCACCCTCTGGGCTTCCCTGGTGGCACAGTGGTTGAGAATCTGCCTGCCAATGCAGGGGACACGGGTTCGAGCCCTGGTCTGGGAAGATCCCACATGCCGCGGAGCGGCTAGGCCCGTGAGCCACAACTACGGAGCCTGCGCGTCTGGAGCCTGTGCTCCACAACAAGAGAGGCTGCGATAGTGAGAGGCCCGCACACCGCGATGAAGAGTGACCCCGCTTGCCACAACTAGAGAAAGCCCTCACACAGAAACGAAGACCCAACACAGCCATAAATAAATAAATTAATTAAAAAAAGAATAATAATAAAAAAAGAATACTCACCCTCATTCTTGATCTCTGAACCTTTGTACTTTCACTAAATACGAGTGGAGCTCTTCTACTTTGGGCTATCATGAACTATCAGGTTTTAGACCAACCCTCCCATTAACACCAACTAGAAGACTTTAATAATGTTCAAACATATCAGTATGAAAGCACGGGAGGTCTACCAAGTCATCCAGGTCTTGAGGGCCAAGATACTGGAGATGAGGAAATGCACTGTGATGAGCCCAATATTCTGCACTGCTTTATCTCTTCAAAGAACCAGACACAAAATAGTATATACTATACAATTCCACTTACATGAAACATTAGAAAAGACACAACCTATCTATAGTGTGAGAAAGGAGAATGGTGACTGTCCAAGTTGGGGTAGGGATTGGCAGTGAGAAGGGACACCAAGGAACCTTTTGAGTTTCGAAAAGTTCTATGTCTTCAGTATGTTACTGGTTACATGGGTGTATACATTTGTCACATCTCATCAAACTGTGCATTTAAATATACATTTCATTGTATGCAAATTATATCTTAATATAGTTGATGAATTAAAACCAGCAAACTATATGTTGGTTATAAGAGACCATCTTTTAAAGAGTATAAAAAGGCATACACTAATGAAAATAAAGTTGGCATTGGTATGCTAATTATCAGATGAAGTACACTTTAAGGCAAAATGTAATACTAGAGATAAAGTGGGAAATTTCATAGTGTTAAAAGAGTCAATCTTAAATTTGAACATACCTAATAACATAGCTGCAAGATATATAAGGAAAACACAGAACTAAAGGGGAAAATATACAAATCCATAATCAGTGGAAGATTTAATATACCACTAGCAGAATTAGACAAAAACAAACACTAATAAGAATATCAAAAAGTTGAATAACATGATGAACAAACTTGATCTAAATGACATACTTAAAAGTCTCCATTCTACAACTGCAGAATACACCTTCTTTTAAACGGCCCAAGCCACATTCAAAAACTGTAAAACTTTGGGAAGGTATTCAGACGTGTTGTGAATGATGCAAAAACAAACAAATATCAGCTTATCAAATCAGACTAAATTCACAACCAAGTTAGGTTTATATCAGAAATCCAACACTGGCTTCAACATTAGAAAATTAATCAATGTAATTCATCACATTAGCAGAATGAAGAATACATGTATAATCATTTCAACAAATGCAGAAAACGTACATTCACAATAAAAACTTTCAGTAAGCTAAGAATACAGGGAAACTTGTTTTATGTGAGAGGACTTAAAAAAAATATAGCAAATATCATACTTAGTAGTAAAATGTTGAAACCTTTGGTTCTGATATCAGCAACAAGAAAAAGATACCTATTATCATTTCTATTTAACACTTCATTGGAGGTTCTAGCCATTGAAATAAATGCCCTCCTCTATTGCCCCCCCACCCCGCCCCTGCAAAGGATTGGAAAGAAAGAAATTGTCATTCTTCACAAATGACATGACTAAGTATGCAAGAAAACCAAAAGGCTCTAAAGACAAAATCATAGAATTAATAACCAAATTTAACAAAATGGTGGATATGACAGCAATAGACACAAAAACTAAATTTCATGCCCTAGAAATAAATAACTATATAATATAAACTTTTAAAATAACATAGTTTATAATAGCATTTGAAAAACCAATACCTATGGTTAAATTTAACAAATTATGCATATGACTACAAATTGAAAAATCTCAGTGAAATAAATTAAAGCTGACCTAAATAAATGAAAGGATGTCTTGTTCACGGATTGGAAAAATTCACTATTGTAAAGATGTCAATTTGCCCCAAACAGATCTACAGATTCACAGCAATCCCAATCATAACCTAGGAGGTTTGTGTGTGAGTTGTGCATGTGCACATGCAAATTGATGAGACAGTTCCTAACATAATAAAATGTAAAGGGCCAAACATAGCCAAAAAATCTTAAATGACAAAAAATGTAAAAAATTTACATTACCAGGGCTTTCCTGGTAGAGCAGTGGTTAAGAATCCGCCTGCCAATGCAGGGGACACAGGTTTGAGCCCTGGTCCAGGAAGATCCCAATGCCACGGAGCAACTAAGCCCGTGTGCCACAACTACTGAGCCTGCGCTCTAGAGCCCACGAGTCACAACTACTGAGCCCACCTGCCACAACTACTGAAGCCCATGCGCCTAGAGCCCATGCTCCGCAACAAGAGAAGCCACCGCACCGCAACGAAGAGTAGCCCTCGCTCACCGCAACTAGAGAAAGCCTGCACACAGCAACGAAGACCCAACGTAGCCAAAAATTAAAAAATAATTAATTAATTTAAAAAAATTTATCGAAAAACTAACACAGGATATACGTTGACCTCAATGAAGTTTGATGACACTATCAATTCATACTGTCCAAAAATCACTGGGGCTCAGCAAACCCATGATCAAAACCACTGTGATGAGCATAGTAACTAGGCATTATTCTAATATAGTATTTCATTTGGTTCCTCCAACTATCCTTTGTAGTTGCTCAACTCTTATTTTCATTACATAAAGAGACTGAATCACAAAAAAAGTTTAGTTACTTGCCCAACACTAGCCACAGAGTTAAAATGAGATGGAGTCAGGATTCCCAGGAAGGTTACCACACCACATTGTCTCTCACTCTCTTTACAAACTTCTTTGCTTATTAAATTCCTACCATGTTAAACATTTGGTTGTTATAAACCTTTTCTACTTTCTTCAAGCCGGTAACCCCATCCCAGGTCCTCTTCCTTCTTAGGAAGATTGAAATCATGCCTTGTGGTTTACTTTTAAAGTATATGTCTATCTACTCATTAGATAATAAATACCTTGAAGAGCAATCATGTCTTAGATCTCTCTGTACTATCAGTACAGTTCTGAGTACACAGAAGGGAGTCAAGACGTGTCCTTGACGGGGAGAAGGAAGTGATGAATCACTATTCCCTTATTTTTTTGCATCAAGTACCAGTTTCAGAAAAGTAAAATCACTCTAGAGAGACAGAAAACAGGATAAACAAGTGTGTTACGAGTGGGTGCTTTAAAAATAAATATCTGCAAAACATCTGGGTAAAACAATCCTAACCAGCACAAGAGAAAATAAGCAAATATTCTACAACTAACAATTGTTACAAAGTTAGGTACAGGCATACCTTGTTTTCTCATGCTTTGTTTTATTGCACTTTGTAGATACTGAGTCTTTTACAAATGGAAGGTTTGCAGCAACCCTGTGTCAAGTAAGTCTATCAGTGCCATTTTTACAACAGGTTTATTTTTTAATTAAGGTATGAACATACATTGTTTTTTAAACGTAATGCTATTTCACACTTAACAAACAACAGTATAGTGTAAACATAACTTTTGTATGCACTGGGAAACCAAAATATTCGTGTGACTTGCTTTATTGCAATATTTGCTTTATTGGAGTGGTCTGGAACTGAACCTAGTATCTTTGAGGTATGCCTGTATGATTTATTATTAATGTGAGTTTCACAGAAAGTACACCAATGTGAGGATTAAGAATATATAAGTTCCTTTTTCCCTTGGGTCTTCCTTATGCAGATCCATATATTCCTTAACTCTCGTTAAAACCTATGAATGTCTACATCCCAAATCTGTAAGACAGAAGTAAGAAGTATTGCCATCTGCTGATTTGAAGGGTTCTTAAAAGCCACCCACCCTTCTTAAAAGAAAGATGTTAAAATCACATAGGAGACTCACTTCTCTGAACTTCAGAGGAGTTCCACTGATCTGCTCCCCAGTGAAACTGGTGAAAACTATATAATAACCCCCAACCATCTGAAACCTCTAAAAACTGTCTTAAAAACAAAAAGAAAGAAGAAAAATCTACTAGAGAAGATCTGTGAGAAGTCAGTAGGAAAGGTAGGAATCTGTGGTAAACGGCTCCCTCCTATGCCCCTCCCAGCTCAGCAAGGCAGAGACTCCATGCTGGACTGCTCTAGCAGGAACACAGGCCTCCATCTCTCCCCAGCTCCTGGACAGAGGGCTTTCTTTCTGGGAGGAGCAGGACGGACCTTCGTATTTCTCTTCCTACTCCCAGTTGCCTGGTGCTGAGGCTCAGTCACAGGAAAGTGGAATAGAGGCTCTACCATGGACATGGCTCCCTCAGAATATGGGACCTCAACAGCTCTTTTCCCAGCCCACAAGGCATGGTGGTTTCACACCAGGAGAGGCAAGCCGAGAAGACCTCTGGCTACTTCACTAAAATCATCCAGCCAGTTAATAAACAAATAATAACAACAAGCTAGCCTGGGGGGTGGGGGGTGGCAAACCAATACCCAGAGCTGCTATAATACATAATCTAAAATACTCAGTTTCCAACAAGATAGTTCAAGGCATGTAAAGGAACAGGCAAGTATGACAGTATGACCCACACACACATCATGAAAAAAGGAGCAACAGAAACCACCTCTGAGAGGGACCAAGTGCTGGATTTATGGAAAAGGATTCCAAAGTAGCCATTATACATTCACAGAACTAAAATTAACAAACAAACAAAAAAATCACTAGAGGGGCTCAAGAGTAGATGTGAACTGGCGTAAGACAGAATGAGCAAACTTGAAGATACAATGATGGCGATTATGCAAACTGAAGATCAGAGAGAAAAAGGGATGAAGGAGAAAAAAGCCAGAGCCTCAGAGAAATGTGGGACATCATAAAATCCATAAAAATACATGAAATGGGAGTACCAGGAGAGGAAAGGAGAAAAAAAATCTGTAAAGATATACTGGCTAAAAACTTCCCAAGTTTATTGAAAAACAATAACCTACACATCCAAGAAGCTCAACAAACTCCAAGTAGGATAAATTTAATAAGGCCTAAAACACACATCATTAAAAAATGCTAAAAGTCAAAGACAAGGAGAAAATATAGAAGGTAGCAATAAATTAATTAAAAAATGAGTCCATTAGACTGAGGTGGCTTTAATGCCTTAGTAGACTACATAATCAAACTAAAACCTAAGGCTATAAATCTCTCAACATTAAGAAATTAAAACCTGAGGACAACTAATCACAAACGGCCAAATAGACTTTTCCAAGTAAAGCAAATGCTTACGCTACAGCCAATCAAGTTTGATTTTGCCTCTTCTCTATAAAAATCTTTCCACTAGAGGGCTCCTAACCACTTTCGGTTTGGTGCTGCCCAATTCAAATCAATTTTTGCTCAAACGAACTCTTAAATTTTTTAATATGCCTCAGTTTATCTTTTAACAGTAGCAAGAGAAAGACAATGTCATACTTATAAAGGAACCCAATAACATAAAAAGCTAACTTGGCAGAAACAATGGAGGCCAGGAAGGCAGTGGTATAACATAAAGTCCTCAAAGAAAAAACTGTTGACCAAGAATGCTATACATTCAGCAAAGCTGTTATTCAGAAATGAAGGTGAAATAAACATTATCCTAGATAATCAAAAACTGAAAGAATTTATTGTTAACCGATCCACTTTAGAAGAAATACTAAAGGAAATTCTTTAGGCTGAAAGAAAGTGACCTCAGATGGTAATCTGAATTTACATATACAAAGAGCACTAGTAAATGTAACTGTGTAATTATAAAAGACAATATAAATGCCTATTTTGCTTTCTTCTCTTAACTGATTGAAAAGGTAACTATAAAAAATGCATAAAAGGTACTGTTTGGTCTGTAACACAGAAATATAATACATGCATAATACACATGCTAGTAACAGCACAAAGGTGTATAGGAGCAAAGCCGTTATAGATTAAGAGAATAACAGCAGACAGTAATGATTCTGACACTGTACTGTTCAGCTTGTAACATTAGTAGATGTTATGTGTATAACAATACTACCACAAAAGGGGGAAAATGGGAACAGAGCTATATAGAAGTAATGTTTCCATATATATTATAAGAGTTAAGCTAGTATAAATCTGAAGCTGATTCTGAGAAATTAAGATGTATATGGTAAACCCTAGAGCAATCACTTTTAAAAACCCTCAAAAATAATGAAATAATAAAATCAAAATGCTACATTAGAAAATATTCAGTGCAAAAGAAAGCAATAAAGGAAGACTAACAGAGGGGTAAAAAAGACATGACATGGAAAACAAAAAGCAAATGCAGGGACTTCCCTGGTGGCACAGTGGTTAAGAATCTGCCTGCCAATGCAGGGGACCCGGGTTCAAGCCCTGGTCCAGGAAGATCCCACATACCACAGGGCAACTAAGCCCGTGAACCACAACTACTGAGCCTGCACTCTAGAGCCTGTGTGCCACAACTATTAAGCCCACGCAGCACAACTACCGAAGCCCACGCACCTAGAGCCCATGTTCCACAACAAGAGAAGCCACTGCAATGAGAAGCCCGTGCATTGCAACAAAGAGTAGCCCCCGCTCACTGCAACTAGAGAAAGCCCACACACAGCAACAAAGACCCAATGCAGCATATAAATAAATAAAATTTTTTTAAAAAAGCAAATGTAGACATAAATCCAACTATATCAATAATAAAATTACATGTGAATGGAATAAACTATCCAATCTGTCATTAGGTTGTCGGGTTGGATTAAAAAAAACATGACCCAACTAAAGGCTGTTTACAGGAGACAGACTTTGGATTCAAAAACACAAATAGATTGAAAGTAAAAGGATGGAAAAAGATGTATCATGAAACACCAACCACAGACAAACAAGAATGGCTATACTCATGAGACAAAATAGAGTTTAAAACAAAAAAGTGTTACTATAAATATGTATGCTCTTAATAACAGAGCACCAAAATATATGAAACAAAAACTAAGAAGAATGAACAGAGAAACAGACAATTCAACATTAAGAATTAATGCCCCACTTTCAATAATGGATAGAACTAGACAGAAGATCAACAAGGAAGCAGAAGACCTGGACAACACTTAAAACCAACTGGACGTAACAGACATCTACAGAACACTCCACCCAACAACAGAATATACATTCTTCTCAAGTGCACATGGAACATTTTCTAGGAGAAACCATATGATAGGCCATAAAACAAACATCAATAAATTAAAAGGACAGAAACAATACATTATGTTCTCCAACCACAATTGAATAAAATTAGAAATCAATAGCAAGGTCAAATTTGGGAAATAAATACTTACAGGCCATAGCTTAAGTAGTGCTTAGAGAGCAATTATAGTTGTAAGTTCCTGGGTTAAAAAAGAAAAAAGATCTAGGGACTTCCCTGGTGGTCCAGTGGCAAAGAATCTGCCTTCCGATGCAGGGGATGCGGGTTCGATCCCTGGTCCGGGAACTAGGTTCCCACATGCCACGGGGCAGCTAAGCTGCACGCCACAACTACTGAGCTCGAGCGCTGCAAAACTACAGAGCCCACGTGCTCCGGAGCCCACACATCACAACTACAGAGCCCATGAGCCCTGGACCCTGTGCACCACAACTAGAGAGAGAAAACCCGCACGCCACAACTAGAGAAAAGCCCATGCGCTGCAATGAAGAAGCCTGTGCACCACAACAAAAGACTCCACATGCTGCAACGAAGATCCTGCCTGCCTCAACTAAGACCCGATGCAGCCAAAATAAATAAATGAATGAATGAATGAATGAATAAATTAAATTAAATAAAAAAGAAAAGAAAAAAAGATCTCAAATCACTAACCTAAACGTCAGCCTTAAGACACTGGAAAGAGAAGAGCAAACTAAACCTAAAGCAGGAAGCAGAAAGGAAATAGTAAAAATTAAAACAAAAATTCAGGAAAGAGAGAATAGAAAAATAATAGGGAAAATCAACCAGCCCAAAAGATAGTTCTTTGAAAAGAAGTCCTTAGCTTGTTGATTAGCAAAACAAACCTTTAGCTTGTCTGACCAAGAAAAAGAGAAAACAGATTCAAATTACTAGAATCAGAAATCAAAGAGAGGACATTACTATCATACCTTGCAGAAATAAAAGTAATTATAAAGGAGTACTATAAATAACTATTTCAACAAATTAGAAAACATATATAAAATTATAGAGAAATTCCTCAAAAGACACAAATTACTGAAACTGTCTCAAGAAAAAATGGATAATCTGAACAGATCTATTACAAGTGAAGAGACTGAATCAGTAATCAAAAAGCTATGCAAAGAAAACCCAGGTCTAGATGGTTTACAGAAGGGGAGGGAATGCTTCCTAACTCATTTTACAAGGCCCATATTATCTTTTTTTTTTCTTTTTTTTGCAGTATGTGGGCCTCGCGCTGTTGTGGCCTCTCCTGTTGCGGAGCACAGGCTCTGGACGCGCAGGCTCAACGGCCATGGCTCACGGGCCCAGCTGCTCCGCGGCATGTGGGATCTTCCCGGACCGGGGCACGAACCCGTGTCCCCTGCATTGGCAGGCGGGCTCTCAACCACTGCGCCACCAGGGAAGCCCCTCATATTATCTTGATAACAAACCAAAGACATCACAAGAAAACTATAGATCAATATTTCTTATGAATGTGAATACAAAAAACTCAACAAAATACTAGCAGACTGAATCCAGCAACATACTAAAAAATTTTGTACACCATGACTAAGTGGGATTTATCCCAGGGATGAAAGATTGGTTTAACAGCCAAAAATCAATTAATGTAACCCACTACATCAACAGAATAAAAAGCAAAAAACAAAAATAACATAATAACCTGAATACGCATTTGACACAATCCAACATCATTTCATGATAAAAACAGTCAACAAACTAAGAATAGAAAGTAACTTCTTAACCTGACAAAGGGCATCTATGAAAAACCCATAGCTAATACCCCACTTAATGGGGGAAAGATTGGGTGCTTTTCCATAAGATCGGAACCAAGACAAGAATGTCCCTGCTTACAACTTCTTCTCAACATTGTGCTGAGCTTCTAGTCAGGGAAATTAGGTAAGGGAAAGAAAGAAATTGCATCCAGATTGGAAAGGAAGAAGTAAAACAAGCTCTATTCACAGATGACATAATTTTATATATAGAAAACCCTAATGAACTTACCAAAAAAACTACTGGAATAAACAAGTTCAGCAAGGTTGAAGGATATAAGATCAATATATAAAAATCAATGGTATTCCTATACATTCACAATGAACAATTCAAAAATGAAATTAAGAAAATAATTCTAGGGACTTCCCTGGTGGCCCAGTGGTTTAGAATCCACCTGCCAGTGCAGGGGACTGGGTTCGAGCCCTGGTCCGGGAAGATCCTATATGCCGCGGAGCAACTAAGCCCGTGAGCCACAACTAATGAGCCCGCACTCTAGAGCCCGTGAGCCACAACTACTGAGCCTGTGCTCTACAGCCCTCAAGACACAACTACTGAGCCTGAGAGCCACAACTACTGAAGCCCACGTGCCTAGAGCCCATGCTCCGCAACAAGAGAAGCCACCACAATGAAAAGCCCGAGCACCACAACAGAGAGTAGCCCCCACTTGGTGCAACTAGAGAAAGCCCGTGTGCAGCAACGAAGACCCAATGCAGCCAAAAATAAATAAATAAATAAAATATAATTTAAAAAAAGAAAATAATTCTATTCACAACAGTATCAAAAAGAATAAAACACTTTAGAACTATAAAATATTGGTGAAAGAAATTAAAGAAGATCTAAATAAATGGAAAAATATCCCATGTCCATGGATCAGTAGATTTAATGTTAAGATGGCAATACTCCCTAAGCTGACTTACAGATTCAACACAATCTCTATGAGAATTCCAGTTGACTTGTTTGTAAAAACTGACAAGCTGATTCTAAAATTCACATGAAATTGCAAGGGACCCAGAATAGCCAAAACAATCCTATAAAAAAGAATAAAGTAAGAGGAGTCACACTTCAAAAAATTAAAACTTCTTACAAGGCAAAGGTTATCAAGACAGTGTGGTACTGGCACCAAGGACAAACATACAGATCAATGGAACAGAACTGAGGATTGGGAGACGGGGTGCGGTGGAGCTAAAGGATGATAAAGTTTCCTTCTGAGGTGATGAAAATGTTCTAAAATTGACTGTGGTAATGGTGGTACACATCTGTAAATATACCAAAAACTACTGAATTGTACACTTTAAATGGATGAATCATATGGTACATGAATTATATCTCAATATAGCTGTTTAAAAAAAAAAAACAACAGATAGAAGGCTCTGAAGAATACTTTGAGTCTGATTCAGTTTATCAGACCCTTATAGAGAATCACAGAGACCTAGGGTTGGAAGAGTCTTAAAGGGTTCTTACCTATTACACAATACATCAATACCTCCTATTACATCACCAACAAACTGTCCTCCAACAGTTTTGGATCTCAGATTACCTTTACTGCTTTGCTTGAACGTCACTTTTTCCACTGCTGTAGCTCCAGTGCCTAGAACAGCGCCTAGCTCCCAGTACGTACTTGTAATTGATTACTAGTTGACTGATATCTCATGAAGGGGAACTAGGATAGCTCCAATTATAAGCACTGTCTTCCTTACAGAGGTCCAATCTTCACTGCTCATAGTTTCTTCTAAGTGAACATAATTCTGCCTCCATAAAGGCACAGAAGAGAGACTTCACATATTCATACAACATTTTAAGTATTAGATATTGCATAGAAGTCCTCCAATTTTCTCACGATAGCAAGGCTTCTTATTCATTATTGCTTCACCCAAAAACCTAGGAGTTACCCTTCTTCATTTTTACTACCCCCAATCCATGAGCTTTGTTGGCTTTATCTTCAAAATACATCCTGAACTGGACCATTCTTTACCTCCTTCGTTACAAAACCCATAGTGTAAATCAATATCATTCTTCCTTTGGTAACAATTTTCTCTACTAACTTCCTTGCTTCCCCTCTTGACATCCTATAGCTGTCTTTTCTCCATAGCTGCCAAAGCAGACTTTCTCATATGGTAAATCAGATCATATCATTCCCATTACACTTAAAGGTAAAAGCCAAAGTTCTTAGCATTAGCTCTCCAGCTACGTCATCATCTGGCCCTGGATGTTCTCTCCAATCATATTTCTTACCACTTTTCTCCTTCTCACTACACTCCAGCCAGTCTCCTTACAATTCCAGAAATACACAGTATGTTCTCATTCCAAGACCTTTGCATTTGATGGTCCTTCTGCCTAAAATACTCTTCTTAAGATTTCTGCATGACTTCCTAGTCCCTCAGGTCTTTGCTCAAATATCATCCCCTTACAGAGAATTTTAAGATGATATAAGTGATACTGCAGCTGCCTCCTCTCCAGCTGCTGACCTCTACCCCTCCCCCACTCTGCTTCATTTTTCTTAAAAGCTCTTATTATCATGTGACATTTTTCATACTAGCCTTTTCTGCCTAACTACTCCCAAAACTTAGTGGCTAACAACAACAATATTTTTTTTTCCCTCACTATTCCATGGATTAGCTGGGCAGTTCTTCTGAGCTGGGTCAGGTTAGCTAGGGCTGGATGGTACAGGGTGGCCTCACTGGGACTTCACCTGGGATGGCTAGTCCTTACTCTCAACTTGGCCTTTTATCCTTCAGGAGGCATAGACCAACCTGGTCTTCTTCACATGGTAGTCTCCAGGTTCTAAGAGGGGAACGGCTGAAGCTGCAAAGCTTCTTGAGGCCTAGACTCAGAATTCATACAATGTTACTTCTGCTATATTCTGTTTTGTTGAATGAATGAATGACTACTCATATGACACTGCTTCCAGCTCCTCAACATCCTGTTTGGTTTCCTCTGAACACTACTTAGTTTGTCCATGTCTTCCAAAACCTAGCATCCAGAAAGGGACACAAAGTTCTGGACAAGATCTAACTTCAGCTCAGTACAGCTGGGTAATAAATATTAGTTGAAAAAGTGAGTGACAAGTACAGAAGATTGTGGTAATATTCAGTCTCATAATACAGATTACTGTGTGCCCTTTAATGCAGCTTAAGAATGCACTGGCTTATTTCTAGTGGCTTTTACACCGTTGAAACTTATAGCCTTTAAGATCAAATATACCCCCATGGCTCTTTTTCATTTGTAACACTGCCAAGTCTCTGCCCTATATTTACACAATTGATTTGGGGGACCTAAAAGAACATTATATTTAACCCTGTTGAATTTAAATTTAATCTCTTCTAATTCATCGATTTCTCTAGTTGATCATTTCCACTGACACACTTTTTGGTCTGAGACGAAAAAGTTTGAAAACTGTTGCTTTCATACAAAATACATGACATTCAAAAAAATAATTACCTTGTATACCCAAAGAAGGCCTGAAAAGGGAGAAAATAAGTTCGTAGAGGAGTCTTAGGAACCCCTGGGGGTCCACAGTGCACGCCTTGCTAAGGCTGCTATACATCAATGAGAATGAACAAATGACTGCTCCACATTACAATATGGATGAATCGCACAAAGATAATGTTGACCCAAAGCAGCCAGATGCAAATGACTAGACATTCAAGAGACAAAGCTAGGGCTTTCCTGGTGGCGCAGTGGTTGAGAGTCCGCCTGCCGATGCAGGAAACACGGGTTCGTGCCCCGGTCCAGGAAGATCCCACACGCCGCGGAGCGGCTGGGCCCGTGAGCCATGGCCGCTGAGCCTGCGCGTCTGGAGCCTGTGCTCCGCAACGGGAGAGGCCACAACAGTGAGAGGCCCGCGTACCGGAAAAAAAAAAAAAAAAAGAGACAAAGCTAGCCTATGATATATACATCAAGATAGTGGTTCCTTTTAAGGTTGAGGTAGACTGAAAGGGGTCTTGAAAGTACCCCATACCTTTCAGGGGTATGGTGATGTTTTCGTCCTTGATCTGGGGGCTGTTTATATGAGTATGTTTGTAAAAATTTATTTAGATATATATTATGATGTGAACTTTTCTGCCTGTATTTTCTACTTCAATACAAAGAGAACCTAAAAATAAAAAGAGATTGAGGAGAAACATAATCTCTTTAAAAAAAAGGAAATCGAATTACATCACTCTACTGCTTAAAACCTGACAGTAACTTCCCACTCTATTTAGAATAAAGTTCAAATATTGGGTCGGCCAAAAATGACCCAAATACTGGGTCATTCGGGTTTTTCTGTGACATCTTACGGAATATTAATATTATACAAAACCTATAGTGTTTCATTACCATAAAGCAGACTGTTTTCAAACTCTGGGCACCACCTCATCTCATGCAGCTTCTCCCCTTGCTTATTACACCCCTATCACACTAGTTTTCTCCCTTAAGCACAATAAGTTCTTTCCTCCTAGGAACATGCTAGTTCCTTAACTTTCCAGCCACTCTTCACATGGCTAGCTTCTTTTCATCCCTTAGACCTCCTCAGAAAGGCCTCCCCAATCATCCCATGTAAAGTTGCCTCTTTCCCGTATTCTATAATCTCAGGCCATTGTGCCCTTTATTGCACTTATTGCAATTTGAAATAGGTTTACTTGTTTCTTGTCTGTCCCTCCACTAGAATGTATGTTCCACGAGGACAAGGATCTAGTTGCCCTGTTTTACAGTTTTTGGGTTTTTTTTACATTTATTTATTTTATTTTTATTTATTTTTGGCTGTATTGGGTCTTCATTGCGGCGCGCAGGCTTCTCATTGCGGTGGCTTCTCTTGTTGGGGAGCACGGGCTCTAGGTGTGTGGGCTTCAGTAGTTGTGGCACACAGGCTCAGTAGTTGTGGCTCATGGGCTCTAGAGCGCAGGCTCAGTAGTTGTGGCACACGAACTTAGTTGCTCCACAGCATGTGGGATCTTCCCGGGCCAGGGCTCGAACCCGTGACACCCCTGCATTGGCAGGCGGATTCTTAACCACTGCGCCACCAGGGAAAACCCGCCCTGTTTTACAGTTTAAATCCCAAGATTTATTAGCACAATGTTCTGACACCTTGTAGAAGTTGAATAAATAATTTCTGAATGAATAAAAGAATAGTTTCAGGTCATTTCACATCAAGCTAATAAGTCTTTTAAAATTTTGATATGATCATTATATATTCATTTTCACAACACCATTTTACCTGTGCATTTATTTGTATGCCTTCTTTTTATTGATTTGCTTATTCATTCACTCATGAAAAAATTAGAATTTATTAAATGTCAAACACATAGGTTCTAAAGATAAATAAGCCGTGTTCTTCTTTTTTTTTTTTTGGCGGTACCCGGGCCTCTCACTGTTGTGGCCTCTCCCATTGCGGAGCACAGGCTCTGGACACACAGGCTCAGCGGCCATGGCTCATGGGCCCAGCCGTTCCACGGTATGTGGGATCCTCCTGGACCGGGGCATGAACCCGCGTCCCCTGCATCGGCAGGAGGACCCTCAACCACTGCGCCACCAGGTAAGCCCAAGCCATGTTCTTTACTTTTAAATATCTCACCACTTATCAAGGAAAATTAATATGTGAGAAAACAAAATTATCTTATACAAAGTCTTAAATCTAATTAAAATGTTGAAATGAAGGGAAATGAAAGATGAGCCCTCTAAAACAAATAATAGTCTAGTACATCTATCAAAAAGGAAATTGAGCTAATTAGGCATCACTTTTTCTTAGTGATTCCATGTTGACTCTTTTTTTTTTTTTTTTTTTTTTTTTTTGCGGTACGTGGGCCTCTCACTGTTGTGGCCTCTCCCGTTGTGGAGCACAGGCTCCGGACGCGCAGGCCCAGCGGCCATGGCTCACGGGCCCAGCCGCTCCACGGCATGTGGGATCTTCCCCGACTGGGGCACGAACCTGTGTCCCCTGCATCGGCAGGCGGACTCTCAACCACTGCGCCACCAGGGAAGCCCCATGTTGACTCCTAGTGATCATATCTTCCTTTTACTAAATGTTTGAAATACACCTTTTAAATGCAGTATATTGTAATAAGTTGTAATATATTATTACCAGGGCTTCATGTTAAATTTGGCTTCTTTTACAATAAGGGTAATTAAGGAAAACCCATTCAACAGTATAATTACTTTGACTTGTTTTTAATCCCAATATTTAATTTAATTTTGATTTAAATACTATTAAAGAAGAGAGAGCATTATATGTTTATTGAAAGGGGACATACATGGAAAAAAGACTGAGAATGTGCTGCGGCAGGCAGATTTCAGCTAAGTGTAAGGAAGAACTTTTTAGTAGTTACCGCTGCCTATCAGAGCACTGCTTTGCAAAGCAGGAAGCTCTCCATCACTAAATATCTTTAAGGAAAGCTAACAGGGCATTTTTCCCAGGATGGAGCAGAAAGATTTAGTAGGCAGCATTGATTAGATCAGTGTCCTCAAACTATGGTGAAGCACTCTTTAAAAAATTTTCTTGGATGTCACAGCAATGTCAAATGGCTATAAAGATTTCTGAATGCTTACTTTTGATTTCAGTTTTTGATTTGTTGCACACAGGTAACAAACTGGCCTGGTATGAACAGGCAAACTACACTTTGAGAAGCACTGGATTAGACAGTCTATGAGAGATCTCTGAGGTTCTATAGTTTTTCAAACTTACCTAGTCTGTCTTCCTATTTTCATTAGGCATTAATATCAAACTACTGACTTCATTACAACTAATCGTTTTCTCCAGTAATTTAAAAAAGTATAAGCTAAAAGATATTCTAAAAGCACTAGATCAAAGAGCTGAGACATTTTTACTGCATTAACCTTTTATCTCACTAAAAAAAAAGGCAAAATTTACTTTTTTTTTCCCCAAAATTTACTTTTTACCAAAGCCCATCTGAATGCTCATTTAAAACTGGTTACAAAAAATTTATTTCCAGTTATTTCCCACACCTAATTTTCTGGTGTCACTTTCTTTGCACAAGCTAATAATGAAATATGTAACAAGTTATCTTGATCACACATTTGAAGTTCTGCTTTGTTTTACCAGCTGGTAGCAAAACCAAGAGAAAAGTCACGTGGGGGTGGGGTGGTGAGAGAAAGAATATGCATGAATTTCAGAAGCACTGGATGGAGGAGTCAAGTGTTTGCAACCACCTGTAAATAACACTCAGTGGTGACCTGGCCAAGTAAATACGGTAAAGAATTGTAAAAAGAGCAGGCAAAATTGAGAGTTGCCCGTTCTCATACTTCCCCAAATATTCCTGGCTTTTTCTCTGCAAGGACAGACATTTTCATTTAAAATCTATTATCTTCTTATAGAGACAGATTGTACCAGGTGAGGAATACCTTTATCTAAATATAACTACTGTAGAGTTAGAAATCAGAAAATATAAACCATTGTGAAAATAAATAATAACAACAAAATCCATTATCTTCTTCCCGTTAAAAATGAAGCGAAACAAAACAACCTTTCTTCTCAAGAGATAATTTCCAGATTTATGAGCTATCATCTCCCAACTCCATCAAACATGAATTTTTTCCCCTCAAGTAGTTGCAATATTCCTTAAATCATCATACTTGTACTAGAGCAGGAGTTCTTAACTATGAGAATATGGATGGGTTTTAAGAAGTCTATGAACTCTCTGAAACTCCAAATATTATAAAATTTTGGGTGAATGAGCAATTATATGGACAAGATGTCTATAGCTGTCACATTTGTTGTTGACAATGTTGATTAAAAGCATCTTTCTTAGGTTAAAAATGTGATCCGAATAGAAATATAAGGTACGGGTGGGTTCTTAACTAATTGAATAGGTATATAAAAGTATTACATTATATATCATATAAAAAAAGCTTTAGAAATAAATCCTTTCATTTTGTAGATGATAACATTGACATTTGGAGAGGTTAGGGGAGTGTTCAAGGCCATGCTGCTAGCTAAAAGGCAGAAGATGAAGAAGAAGAATGCTGGCTCCTACTTCTGGATCCATTCCCTCCCACTATGCCACCAATGCAAGGCCAGACTAGAGGATACTAGTAAGCACACTAAGGGCAGCCAACAACCCCAATTCTGATAAATATACAATCTCAGAATAAATCAAGTAATTCTTTAAACACTACTGGCTCATAACATATATAAACATTTTCTATATTTTACTAAAGGTATCTAAAAATATATATTCTTTTAGACACATTTTAGAGCTCACTTCCTTGCCAGTAGACACAATCAACAACTTGTCAATCATCTGAAATACATGAGTGCTTGATCCCACTGCAATCAACAAGAGAAGGGCATACACTTGATAAACTCCTCCCTCCCTTCCTTCCTTCCTACCTTTCTTTAATATCTTTATTCCCTCCTCCCTCCCTTCCTTTCTTTAATATCTTTATTGGAGTATAACTGCTCTACAACGTCCCCATATCTCCTCCCTCATGTCCCTCCCACCCTCCCCATCACACCCCTCTAGGTGATCACAAAGCACTGAGTTGATCTCCCTGTGCTATGCAGCTGCTTCCCACTAGCTATCTATTTTACATTTGATAGTGCATATATGTCCGTGCCACTCTCTCACTTCATCCCAGCTTACCTTTCCCCCTCCCTGTGTCCTCAAATCCATTCTCTATGTCTGTGTCTTATTCCTGTCCTGCCCCTAGGTTCATCAGAACCATTTAAACACATTTCTTTCTGAGTCAATTACTCTGAAAGCCCACAATGCGAAGTAAATTAGTTGAATGGATCTTTTAGTAACTGTTGAAGCTGTTTAGAAATCTTAAGCAAAACCTCTTTTCAAAGTTTATTCTCTTGTTTATTCACACTAAAGAATAGCAAGTGCAAAAACCAAAGGAGATGATATTTAGTGAAAAGAATTTTTATAGTAAGTAATTAAGTGAGAAAGCTGAAAAAGAATGCCTGATTTTAGAGTCAGGATGGGTAGAAATCCAAAATTTGTTTTTAATTTTTTTCAAAATAATTAGAAAACTTAAAGTCTGTAAGAATCCAAGAATCCTCTCTGCCCCCTCCCTACTCCCCCACTTCTGACTTCTGAAATACAGTGTAACCTTCTGCCATCTGTTATTTTAGAGCAGAAACAGTAAAAAACATATGGGCTTTCTCTCTCAAGCAGCTGTAGGGTAGTTAAAGTTATAATAATTGTCTTTCTGTAAGATAAATCTATATTTAAAACCTGGCCAGTTAAAAAAAAATAGCTCAGCCTCAGAGCCTTCCAGAATAAAATTAAGAAATTCAGAATCATCTGTGACATACTACATTAAGAGATTTAGAGAATATCCTCTAAGTCTTGTACTTTTATGTGTAAGGTTAAACAAATGTAATTCATGATGCCCAAATCAGTTAATACAGTCAAAGAGTCCACAATCCATGTTTTTTCTTTCTCCATCAAAATGCTAGGAGCCTCGGGATTTCCCTGGTAGTCCAGCAGTAAAGAATCTACCTTCCAATGCAGGGGACGTGGGTTCAATCCCTGGTCAGGGAACTAAGATTCCACACGCTGCGGGGCAACTAAGCCCACACACCACAGCTACTGAGCTCATGCGCCTCGACAGAGTCTGTGCGCCACAACTACAGAGCCCACGTGCCCTGGAGCCCAACCGCCACAACTAGAAAGAAGCCCGCGTGCCCCAAAGAAGATCCCGTGCACCACAACAAAAGACCCTGCATGCCACAACTAAGACCTGATGCACCCAAAAAAATAAAGAAAATAAATAAGTAAAATAAATATTTAAAAAAAAAAGATTAAAAAATGCTAGGAGCCTCAAACAGGGGTTAGATACTCATATATAGAAATCGCTAACTAAGTTTTCCAAAACTGATAACTATAAATGCATCACTTCGGTGGGTCACTGAACTCCAATCTAAAGGCTCATTTATTTATAAGAAAAATCACAACACGTGTGACACATAAATTTCCATTTCAGCTGTATAACAGGAATTTTACCTACCTTTATCTGGGTGATTCAAAATCATGATTCTCCTGTGAGCTGCTCTAATCTTGGCCTTGCCGGCAGATGGGCTGTAAAAAGAAATTTAAGTGCTTGTAACAAATAGTGTCAAATGCAGATTATAAATTAATGGTTTACATTGAGTTTTAAGAAATTAAAAACTAATGAGAATTTCACCATCTTGTGGATAAATATGAAATTACAGCTTGTCACTTCATTCTACCAACCATCAAAATAAATCATATTCAATGCTGCATGTACTTTCCTTCAGTCCTTATTCTCAATTAAAAAAAACATATACATAATATGTAGGATAGGAGAATCATAGCCTGTAGACTATTACTGTGAGTTTGAAAATTTATGCTTCAAGCTCTTTGAGGGGAAGGCAGTATATATAATGTAACAAACAGGTATTTGAACTCTAGGGCTACCAGACTTCAGGATTTTAATCCCAGCACTGCCATGAAAGATGGGGTAGCCTTGGTCAAATTTTTTACCCTCTCTGAGCTTCAGTTTCTTCATTGTGAAACAGGGCTAGAAACAACATAGTCCTCATATAGAACAATTACAAGGATTAAATTAGTTGATGCCAACAAAGTGCTACAGCAGTACCTGGTGTGTAGCAACTGTTCCACAGTAGTTAGCTTTTACTATTATTATCTTTCAACAGAACATCTCAAAACCCTTCATAGCTCATAATTTCTTTAGCTTTGTGAGAAGCCTATGGGAAAAGCTTGGCTGTTAGAGCCTATGCTCGAAACAAAAATTAAAGGAGAAAGTTAAATAAACCTAAAATTATTCCTGCAAAACCTAATTTATCCAGTACTGGAACTCCTTCTCTCTAGTACATTTTCCAGGTAAGGAAACAAATTAACACTAATAATAACAAGATCCTGGTGTTCCAACTTAATATTTATACTAGCTTATCTAAGCTGCTTCTCTGGGCCTCAAATGGAAATAACAGTAGCTGACTCAAAGTACACAGTGGTTGCTGTGAAACTCAAAATAATCTATATGGATGAACCACACTGTAGGGGCTAAATGCAGGAACTTTTAGAGATATTCAGACACAGGTTTAAATCCATCACTCATAATCTATAAAACTTTGTCTTGGGATTTCCCTGGTGGTCCAGTGGTTAAGACTCCGTACTTCCTCTTCAGGGGATGCAGGTTCGATCCCTGGTGGGGGAACCAAGATCCCACATGCCATGTGGTGCGGCAAAAACAAACAAAAAAAACACTGTCTTGCTTACTTGAACTCTCTGACTTATAATTTTCTCACAAGCAAAATTTTCTCATAAGCATACCTCCTAGGATTATTTTAAGGACAAGTTAGATTATATAAGCAAAAGGATGAGCATGACCTGACATACAGTTAGTATTCAAAGAATAGTAGTTATTATCATGAACATAAAGAATGCTTATGAAAATGTATTACATTTCTTACTTTTTAAAAAATGGGGTATAAATAATCTAATCTAGCATATCGTGAATGACTCAAAAAGCATTATCATGAGTAACAATTAAGTGCAAAGAAACTCTCAAGGTCTGCAGAGGTTTGCTTGCCCTTCTCCTAAATGGTCATAAAATGCTATCCATTTTTAAGTTCTTCTGTCTGTTTTGAACACTGCCTTCCTTGCTGTCAGTCAATCCTCAATTCTGCCAGTGTTCTAGTCTCTAGCTATTACTTGCCAGTTACTTGCTACTTCTAATCTCCTGGGGTTAAATAACATATCATCAAACATGTTAAAATACACTATCAATTGCTACATGAGCATATAAACATTCTTCTATAAATAAAATAAATAAGTCAAGTCAAAAAGCAAGTCAAAAGAGAAATCAAAAAATATCTTGAGACAAATGAACAACCTACCAAAACTTATGGGATGCAGCCAAAGCATTTCTAAGAGGAATTATAGTAATAAAAGCCTACATTCAGGGGGAAAAAAAGAACTCAGAGAAACAACCTAACTTCACACCTCAGGGAAGTATAAAAAGAAGAACAAACTAAGCCCAAAATTAGTAGAAGGAAAGTAAAGATCACAGTGAAAATAAATGAAATAGAGACTAAAAAGACCAAAAAGCCAAAAATTAATGAAACTAAGAGCTAGTTTTTTGAGAATATATACAAAACAGACAAACCACTAGCTAGATCACCAAGAAAACAGAGGACTCAAGTAAAATCAGACATGAAAAAGGAGAGATTACAACTGATACCACAGAAATACAAAGGATAAGAGACTACTGTGAACTGTACTATACAATAACAAATTGGACACCCTAGGAGAAATAAATGGATAAATTCCTAGAAACAAAGCATCTACCAAGACTGAATCATAGAAAATATGAACAGACCAGTTACTACTAATGAGACTGAATCAGCAATCAGAAACTTCCGACAAAGAAAAGTCCAGGACCAGATGTCTTCACTAAATTCTACCAAACATTTAAAGAATAATAACACTAATCCTTAAACTCTTCCAAAACTTGGAAGAGGAGGAAACACTTGCAAACTCATTTTATGAGGCTAGCATTACCCTGATACCAAAACCAGACAAGGACACTACAAGAAAAGAAAAATACAGGCCAATATCCCTGATGATCACAAATGCAAAAATTCTCAACAAATATTACCAAATCGAATTCAACAATACATTAAAAGGATCATATACCATGATTAAGTGGGATTTATTCCAGGAATGCAAGGATGGTTCAACATCTGAAAGTCAATCAATGTGATATACCACAGTAACAAAACAAAGGATAAAAATCACATAGTCATTTCAATAGATGTAGAAGATGCATTTGACAAAATTCAATATCCATTAATGATAAAAACTCTTGACAAGGTTGGTATAGAGGGAACGAACCTCAACCATATATGAAAAGCCCACAGCTAACATTACACTCAATGATGAAAAGCTGAAAGCTTTTCCTCTAAGATCAGAAACAAGACAAAGTTGCCCACTCTCACCACCTTTATTCAACATAGCATTGGAAGTCCTAGTCAGAGCAATTAGTCAAGAAAAAGAAATAAAAGGCATCCAAATGAGAAAGGAAGAAGTAAAACTGTCATTATTTGCAGATGACATGATATTACCTATAAAAAACCCTAAAGACTACACCAAAAAACTATTAGAACTAATCAACAAATTCAGTAAAGTTGCAGGCTATAAAATCAATGTACAATAATTTATTGTTTCTATATACTAATACAAACTATCAGAAAATCAAGAAAACAAACCCATTTAAAATTGCATGAAAAACAATAAAATACCGAAGAATAAATTTAACCAAGGAGATGAAAGACCTGTACACTGAAAACCAGAAGACACTGATGAAAGAAACTGAAGACACAAAAAAATGCAAAGATATTCTGTGCTCATGGATTGGAAGAAGTAATTTTTTTAAAATGTCCATACTATCCAAAGCACTATACAGATTCAATGCAACTTGTATCAAAATTTCAAAGGCATTTTTCACAGAAATTGAACAAAAATTCCTAAAATTTGTATGGAACCAATCTCAAAAGATCCTGAATAACCAAAGGAATCTTGAGAAAGAAGAACAAAGCTGGAGGCATCAAACTTCCTGATTTCAATCTATCAATATATTACAAATGCTCTAGTAATCAAACAGTATGGTACTGGCATAAAAAGACACATAGATTAATGGTACAGAACAGAGCCTAGAAATAAACCCATACATATATGGTCAATTAATTTACAACAAAGGAATAGAGAATATACAGTGAGGGAAAGGATAGTCTCTTCAATAAATGGTGTTTATTGGGAACAGAAAACCTGAACAGTCATATGCAAAGGAATAAAACTGGACCTTTATCTTATACCACACACCAAAATTAACTCAAAATGGATTAAAGACTTAGATGTAACACCTTAAAACTACTAGAAGAAAATATAGGAGACAAGCTCCTTGATACTGGTCTTGTAAAGATTAAGCAAGATGAGAGAATTCTAGTTCTTAAACAAAGCATTAAAAATTAAATGTAGCTCTGATATATCTCCAGTATAGGCAATTCCACCACAAATTGAAAATGCAACTTTAAATATCATTTTGCCTAGATCAGGGATTTCAAACTGCTCCCTGGAATGCATTTGACTGGGAGTAGGTGAGTGGGGTGTGTAGAACAGAGTAGTGTTCCCTGATCCTGTAGCAAATGGAACAGTTTTGGTCTCATCTTTTTCTATTACTAGTCTACTGAATAACATTTAAACAGAGTTCCACAGAAGTTTTTAGAAAGTCTGAAAATCACAAATGTGTGCATAATTTCAGAATATGTCAGGTATATTAAGTTTTCCTGGGCAGCTCGGTAAAATATTTCAGGCTTACGCAATATGTAAGAATATAGAGAGTCATCTAGTAACATAGGGGTTTCTTTGTTTTTAAATAGAGTATCAACAGAGTCAGCTCCATTTTGTCTTTACCTACTTGTTATGTAGTCTAAATCATTTGGATTCACTTATCACAGAAAATGGAACCACAGCAATGTATTCACACCTTAAAGAATCTCCTCAAAATCAGTGCTGCCTGACTGAAAGAAAGGGGCTAGAGGAAAGCAAATAAGTTCCACCTTTCTATTTAATGTGTTAAGGGCAAATATTTAGCTTCTGCATTCATGATAGAGATGGGAATAGAGCAGTGCCAACATTTATTCAGCACCTGTTATTTGGTAGGCACTTTGATAAAAAGGTATCACTCATGTCATTATAAATTCTGACAAGGCAGATATTATTAATTCCAAATCAAAAATGAAGAAGCTGAAGTGCAGAAAAGCTAACAATAAGTGCCTCAGCGACAGAATCAGGATGAGGATCTGTCTGCTTACCTAATATTTATTTATTTATTTATTTATTTATTTATTTATTTATTTATTTATATTTTTTTGTGGTACGTGGGCCTCTCACTGTTGTGGCCTCTCCCGCTGCGGAGCACAGGCTCCAGAGGTGCAGGCTCAGCGGCCATGGCTCACAGGCCCAGCCGTTCCGTGGCATGTGGGATCTTCCCGGACCTGGGCACAAACCCGTGTCCCCTGCAACAGCAGGCGGACTCTCAACCACTGCGCCACCAGGGAAGCCCTACTTAATATTTTTGAGTAGTTACCAAGTTCTACGTTTATGCTAAAACTTCATACGTGTTAATCTTCGCAGCAACCCTATGCAGTAGAAACTAATATTTTCTCTATTTTACAAATGATGAGACTGAAGTCACGCACGTAACAGGTGGTAAAATTAGTATTTGTACCCAGATTCACTTGTTATCAGAGTCTATGCTGTTAGCCACTCAATTTTCCTTGTGAAATTTTGTACAGCTTCCAGCTCAATGGGATAAAACTTTATAACCATGTATCTTAAGTCAACTCCTAATTATCTTTCCTAAAAACAGGAGTACCTTGGATGATATTAAGTGATACCCTCAAAAACTTTTGTGTTTGGTTTAATAATGTGCATCATATTCACATTTCCACACTATATATGGGGGCCCAAGAAAAATAACAATGCCACTCTGAATAATATTAAAGAAAAGAATAGTTAGCAATACAGCTAATTTCCTAGTTTGGTTCCCCTGCTTAAAATCATTTCTTTTTTTTGTATTCTCAGTGAGAGAGCCCATCTCTTCTTATTTTTTAATTTTTTTAAAAAATAAATTTATTTTATTTATTTATGGCTGCATTGGGTCTTCATTGCTGCACACGGGCTTTCTCTGGTTGCAGCGAGCAGAGGCTACTCTTCATGGCGGTGCACGGGCTTCTCGTTGCAGTGGCTTCTCTTGTTGTGGAGCATGGGCTGTAGGGGAATGGACTTCAGTAGTTGTGGCACGCAGGCTCAGTAGTTGTGGCTCGCGGGCGCTAGAGCACAGGCTCAGTAGTTGTGGCGCACGGGCTTAGTTGCTCCGCGGCATGTGGGATCTTCCTGGACCAGGGCTCGAACCCGTGTCCCCAGCATTGGCAGGCAGATTCTTAACCACTGTGCCACCAGGGAAGCCCCCATCTCTTCTTTTATTTAAATGAAGCAGCAAGCTAAATTGAGCTGTTCCTCCCCTACCCCCCTTTCTGTTTTATCTTGATTAGTCATAAGAAATTAGAAAATGTTTGGCCTTAAATATATGCTAATCTAAAAGAGATTAAAAAATTCTGTTGATATAGGACTTTATGACCTATTCTCCTTAATTATGCTGACTAAGTCACCATAAGATGTGTTGTAGGTAACATATTGTAACCAACACCCATAAAAATTTGAGTGAGCTCTAAGGGAACATAAGGTAAACAAATATAGATACTGGTAAATCTATGGTAGGGGATGTATTATTAACTTTAAGTGTTAAATGATATACAGCAATCACATAATATCATTAACTTTCTCCAAGCCGTCCAAAGTTAGACAATAAATGGATACTAAGGTAAAACAGGTATAATGAAATATGCTAGATGTCAAACTGTGGAACTAGGAAAGAACTGTGAGACAGATCCCATGTTATAATTGAAAATATGATACATATCAAATTAGAAAACTGAATCCAGAAAGAATTCATTGTCACAATAAAGGTTATTTTGATAATTTCATTGGAACTTGAGTATTCAAATACAATAGCTCCTTGTTAAGAAATAAAGGCACATCACAAATACGCCTGATTTTTTTTTAGGGGTGGTAGGATAATCTCTTAGATTTGAGGTTTTAATATGTAAAAATTTGTTATTTTCTCCTCTGCCTTCTATTCATAATTTAAAATATAAGGATAACTTTACTGTCACATTTTTTTCTTTTTCAAGACAAACTTAGCCACAGAACAAAATAATACTTATGCAGCACACCTACCTTACACCTAAAATAAGACTCGCTTCTCGCCTACTCATTTTTTGTTCAAATCCTCCTTTATAGTAGGATGAAAAACTCTATACAGGAAAGAAAGAGCAAGAAATAATTAGTTCCACATGTGAGGTGGCATGACCTCAATCCCATCACACAGCTGCAGTAAGAGTAATGCATTTTCCAGAAGTCAACTTGGAATTGTGGGAGGTGGGGAGGGAGAGCACTAAACAATAATCCTCTACAAGAAATTATGACCAAGATAAACACTACACTGAAGGAATAAAACAGGTCAGTAGAAGCAAAAGGCTACAACTTTATCTAAGCTCTACAGTAATTTTCTCTTTGGATAACCTTGACCAAGTCACTTACTGTAGAGATGACAGACATCTTTTTAACCTACTAGACCGGCTGACTGAGAAAGAGGAGAAACTGACAAGGTGAGGAGGACATCAGGATATTAGACAGGGAGGCCAAGAGACCGGAAGCCTAGACTGAAAGGTCAATGTGGCTGGAGAGGCCTGAGCAAGGAGGAGAGTAGTAGAGAGATAACAGGCGCCAGATTGTGGAGGGCCTTGGAAGCAATGGAAATGATTTAGGATTTTATTCTCAGTGGTAGGAGAACCAGAGCACTGGGGTAACAGATTTGACTTGGTTTTAAAAGAATTACTCTAACTGCTGTGTGGAGAATAGAAAGACAGGTACAGAGTGCAGGCAGGAGACCAGTTAAGGTGACATAACAGTAATCTAGGCAAGAGATGATGCTGGTATGGACCAATGTGGTAGTAGAGGAGGAGGTGAGAGCTGTCAGATTTTGGATGTGTTTTGAAAGCAGAAATAACATTTGCTTGGATTGAATATGGGATATGAGAAAAAGCAGGGAACTAAAGATGATGCAGTAAACGCTGCTATACACTGCACAGATCCCCCTTCAGAGATGAGGCACTTACTCCTCAGACACTGGGGCTGCCGCTGGCAGACAGCACTCAGCTGTCAAACTCCAGCAATTGCCTTGGCTGAAGAATGTCAAGCTCACGCCCCCTTCTCAGGAGGGTCTCTAGCTGATGACTGGCTGACGTCAGGGTATAAACACTGTGCTTCTCCAGGGCTCAGTCCTTGGACTTCTTAGCTATATTTACCTCCCAGGTGATGTCACTTAGCTTCATGGCCTCTTGCCCCAAATCAGGATAATCACGATGAGTCACCTGAGCGTCAGAGCTCCCTGGGGGGGCTGGCTGTCTCAGGCCTTTTACTAAGACTGCACTGCAGCCTAAATTATCCCTCCATTCTTCTTCCTTCTCTTGCCTTCTGGAGCTGTTGATCCTAAGAGCATTCTCTAATAAACTAACAACTTGCTAAACTTTGTCTCACTCTGCAAATGACTGCAAGGTTTCTGGCCTAAATTGCCATTAATGACTTAGAGAAGGCGTGGTTATTTGTTATTTGTTTCTTGTCGGTAACACATATCAGGAGATTGGTTTTGGTTACATTAAGTTTCAAAAAAGTCTATGTAAGTGGAGAAAAGTCTGACCTGGAGATAACATTTGGGAGTCATGAGTACACAGATGGTATTTAAAAGTGTGAGACTAAATGAGGTCACCTAGAGTGCTAGTGTAGATAAGAAGTCCAAAGCCTGAGCCCTAGAAACTGCAACATTTAATGGCACAGAGATGGAGAGGAATCAGTAAAGGAAACTGTGACGGCCTAGCGGTGCAGGAGGAGGAAAAGCAGATGTCAAAAGTGAGGAAGTGAAAAATAGTTTCAAATGCTTCCGATAGGTCAAGTAAGACAAGAACTGAGGGCTGACGGCTGGATTTACCCTTTGGTAAATCTAAGTCTAGTGAAGGTACTGGAAGTGAAGGTTTGATTAGAGTGAGTTTAAGAGAGAACAGGAGAGGGCTTCCTTGGTGGCACAATGGTTAAGAATCCACCTGCTAATGCAGGGGACACGGGTTCGAGCCCTGGTCCGGGAAGATCCCACATGCCATGGAACAATTAAGCCCACCAGCCACAACTACTGAACCCCGCGCGTCTAGAGCCTGTGCTCCGCAACAAGAGAAGCCACTGCAATGAGAAGCCCGCGCACCACAACTAAGAGTAGCCCCTGCTCACCACAACTAGAGAAAGCCCGCGCGCAGCAACAAAGACCCAACGCAGACAAAAATAAATTTAAAAAAAAAACAAAAAAACAAAGAACAGGAGGAAAGGAATGGGAGACAGCAAAGAGAGACAACTCTTCAGCAGCTCTTAAAGAAAACAGGATGCATGAACTCAACTTTTAGAAGGAAAAAAAATCACACATGATTGAATGTGTGCATGTTTCTAAAACGTGAACCTATATTTTTCTAAGGAAAAACAAATAAGTGTGTGCTTGCATAAAACAAAATCTGAAAGTATACACACTAAAATGTTATTTTGGGGTGGTGGAATTATGAATAATTATTTTCTTCATGTTTATTTTTACTTTCTAAATTTTCAACAATAAACACAGTTACAAATACAATTTTTTTTAAAAAAAGGACTAAAAGGAAACCACGTAAATTATTAGAGCTTAAGAAATGAGTCCTAAGGAGCCAGATGTGGTCATTTGTATAAGCTATTCTCTTTGAACAGCTTGTCATAAATTTCCATTGGTAATAATTCCCTGGCAATTAACTCATTCAACAAATACATTAGCACCTACTACATGCCAGGAACTTTTCAAATGAGACAAGTGAAGTTCTGTCCTTTATCACATAGATGCTAATCTATCAATGTACCAGTACTGTGAGGAATATGATGTACTATTCCAAATTTCAAGTAATTAACAATCTAGTAAGAAAACAAAAAACAACCCCCTCCTCCAAATTGTGAGGGGAGGAAGGGAATCAAATTGTTTAAGTACACATACTAATGTGGACAAATTATGTATATATACACAAGCACACACACACAGGGGAATATATAAAGGAATAAGAGATATATAGAGGAATACATATAAAGGAATAGAAAACTTAAGAGAGGAAGAACAGCTGGTTTTAAGGTTTCTCTCAGGTGATCAAAATTTTTACTAGATGCATACCTTACTCCCTAATATTTCTATGAGTATCTACCTTTGTGAGCTCCAAATTTTCAAATTTTCAGCATAATAAACACAAATTGATGATGTTTCATGAACTGTCATTTCCACTATATTCACAAAGCTCATTAACCCTAAAAGTAGCCATTATATCTAAGCAAATTTTTTACTTTGTTTTTTCCAGGTAGAAAAGGAGACTAAGAAAAGGTTACTTAAAGTCCAGCATCTGGATGAGGCTCATACCCTAAAACACTGACCTGTTTACAAATAAGCTTATAAGTAAATATACAATCATCATAATCCTTCTAAAGGAACTGTATCATTTTTGAGGATAGACATTTAATATTTGGGGGCTATATACAGAAATGCAGACAGAGAAAACAACGAAAAAAAACTGCTCATGCTACTTCAGAAAATCATGCCTTCTAAACTCATATGGAATTTAGGTTTTACATTACATAATTTAAAAAAGAAATTGTAAGCCCTTTGAAGCTTACAAGTAATACACCAATACGGCATTATATTAGGATATACAGACATAGGCAATGCAGAACTATTTTCTGACAACACTGGTGGGTCAAGGAAATGTTTAAATTCAAAAAAATGTGATTACAATAAGGAACAAGTATATCACCAAACAGATGGAGTAGATGGTTATATTTTTCTAATAGAATTTCCAAGAACAGAAATTGTGGGATTTATTCTGCTGTCTATTGGAAACACACCCTGAACCTTACAAATTATTATTTTGTATTATTTTATTTATAAAGTATATATATAAACAAAAATCAAAACAATTTTCCTTCTAAAATTAACATTGAATGCTCTAGTGCTATATATTATTAAAGAAGATGTGAAACGAACCAAGCTAAAGTCTTCATTAGCTAATTTACTCAATCATTTGAAACATGAAAGCCCTCCAAACAACCAGGAAAATATATCATTCCATAGTCTTAAGAGAAAAAACACATTTACCATAAACTATAAACTTTAATTATGTATAATAATCTATTTGATTTATAGAGCCACAGGATGATTTTAATTAGTGTTATTTCCATGAATTTCACTTAACCATAAAACAATGTAAGTCCAATTTTAAAAACTTGTATTCAAGTAAAAAGAAAAATTAACAAATAGAAAAATAAAAACCTCAAAAGAAGATAAATGACTTGGGTTTTTTCCCCAAGAAAAAAATTAGGAGTAATTAGACAATACCTGGGTCAATAATATACATTAATACTTTAAAAAAATCAAGTAAAAGGTACTGATTCAAAACAGCAGACTGAATAATAAAAGTCTTTTGCTTTCCAAAGTGCCTCTGAAATGAGAAAAGAGATATTTTAAACAAGAAAAATCCATAAGAGGCCTAGAAAACAAGAAATGGATTAAGTAGCAAACCAGAAAGTTTAAAGAAATCCTGGAAGATTGAAAACAGGTAAGACTGCACATATAGAAAAAATCACAGCAGCCTCAATCTAGCAGCCCCTCTGACTAAATTCAGAGTCAACAAATACAAAAAATAACATCAGGGTAATTAATTAAACCAGAACAGCAGAGAGAGATGACTCCTAACTCCATTAGCATAGGGCATAAGGGCCTGCCACCTACCACTTCAGCCCTCAGGCCAAGAAAGAGAATCATATGCCTGGGATGCACCCAACTGTGGGTGGTAGGTCCCAAGGGAAGCAAAGGTGAGTACCAACAGATCACACTGAACCCAGAGGGCTGAAGAGGGGGACAGTTATGTCAAGCAGTAAAATACACATAGTACTCAACCACTCCTGCGTTCTGGAGGTTCCAAGACTGCCTCTGGGCTCCTTGATTTGGAAGAGACATGACTGTTGATATAAGCCACCTACGTGCTCACAGCACACTGCCAATCTTCTCATTCAATTAAATTGTTGAAGTAAATCTACCAAACTGCTAAGAAAGGCCACTTATATGAGTTCCAGGAGCAGAGACACATTGGAAGGAAAAACTAAAGAAAAAATATATGAGGATCTTACAGAACAAAAAATAGACAATTTTCACATAAGCCAAGGCTAAAAATTCCTGTGAAATTTCAGAACATCAATAATAAAGAGAAAATCCCCCAAATTTCCAGCACTAAACAACAAACACACAAACAAAAATCACCCCAACGTAAAAACCAAAAGCACAAACAAAAGAAAATCAAAATCAAAACAAGCAGTGTACAAAGGAAAAAGAACACCAGAAAATCTGGCTAAGTCTGAGAGTACCAAAAAATGTGGCTGAAAGTATGCAGGAAAGTATAAAGGTGGGCATGGAGATTCCGTCTGAGCAGAGACTTCTGTAGTATCCCTCTAATACTGGCTCCACCAGATTCCAAGGAGCCAGCAGCTACGTGACAACAGTGAGAGGGAAAGAAACAAACTCTCCATGCATTCTATGTGAACAAAATTATTCTAGGCAGTATTCCAGAAGAATGGGGAAAAAAGTATGAGAAAAAGAAAGATGAGATTTAAGAAAAAGATGGTGTTAAAGCATCAAAGAAGCGAATAAAGTTTAAGAAAAAATGAAAAGAGAACCCATAGGAACTTGAGCCTTGAACATTCTCCTTTGAGTGACAGGGATTTATGGACACACGACTACAGTCCCTATTTATTAGTAACTCTATTTGATTCAGTAATGAACAGTTACAAAATCAAAACACTGTAAATGCTGTGCTTATGAATTTGGCTTTTTGGAATCAGTGCCAAGAGAAAGTATGTATATATTTCATTCCTCAATTTCCCTGGAACAATTAATATTTAAAGAAGTATTTTAAAAACTCCTATCTTCACTGAGGTATAATTATGATGATGATAAAGATATTCCAAGATGTTTCACTGCAAACTGCAAGAGTAGTACTTTGTGGAAAAGGGGCCAGATTTATCAAAAGGCACTTGTCTTAACTTGAAGCCCACAAAAGGGAGGGAAAGGGAGCACGTATCACTTTTGTCTCCTTAAGAAATGCAGGGGCCGGGACTTCCCTGGTAGCGCAGTGGTTAAGAATCTGCCTGCCAATGCAGGGGACACAGGCTCGAGCCCTGGTCCAGGAAGATCCCACATGCCACGGAGCAACTAAGCCCGTGAGCCACAACTACTGAGCCTGCGCTCTAGAGCCCGCGAGCCACAACTACTGAGCCTGCATGCCACAACAACTGAAGCTCACGTGCCTAGAGCCCATGCTCCACAACAAGAGAAGCCACCGCAATGAGAAGTCCATACACTGCAAGGAAGAGTAGCCCCCGCTCGCCACAACTAGAGAAAGCCGTCGCACAGCAACGAAGACCCAACGCAGCCCATAAATAAATAAATAAATAAATAGAGACACCTTTGAAAAGAAAAAAGAAATGCAGGGGCTGCATTCAGGATACCCATAATAATCTCTTAAACTATTCTACCTTATCTGTGAGCCTGCACAGAGCAGTGAAATGTTTCTCATTTTCTTTCTCTCTTTTCCTTTCAGTGTTAAATAATGTAGTTCTACAAAACACAAGTCTATTTATGGTATAAATATACCTACTGAAGATCAGCATAACAGGAGAGAAATGATTTCTGAAAGTCTCTCAATTTGCTATACATAAACATATGGAAAGATTTAAATAACTATGTCAAGCCACCATCACCTAAGTCCCTGGACTATCTCAGTACCCTCTTAACAGGTTTCACAGCTTCTCCTCTGACTCATTCTAGTCTATACTCTTTGCAGCAGGCAGAGTGATCACCTAAATTGGTAATCATGTTGCCCACATGCTCAAAACCTTCCAAAGGCTTTCCATCACACTTAAACCAAAATCTGCTGTCTTTGTCACAGTCTATTTGGCCCTAAGTGGTCTGGGCCCGAACTACCACTATTCCTTCCACATACTCCACTGGAGTTACTCTTGCTGCTAAACTCATTTCCACCTCAGGACCTCTGCAGTGTTCCCACTAGAAAGCTCTTTCTTCAGATGTTCACATGGCCTGCTCCCTCATCTTCTCAGAGAGGCCTTCCCGGACCTATCTAATATAGATTCCTCTCTGCTGTTAAAGAATCAATCTCTTACGCTGATTTAGTTCTCTAAAGAAAACTAAACTTCTACCTTCAACACCTCTACATATTATATATCTTATTTATTTGTTAATTGTTTCTACTAAAAAGTAAACTCCTAGAGGGCAGTGTCTTTGTCTGGTTCATGACTACCTCCCACTCCCCACAATAATGTCCAGTATGTAGTAGGTGCTTAATGAACATTTATTGAATGAATGCTAAATACCTATTAATACTTTAGCCAAATAAAATATAAACAGGAAAACAGAAAATAAACACATGCTCCCTCTAATCACAGACATGCATTTATAAGTCTGCAAAACCACTTGCAGTTCTTTTGACCCCGAGTTTAATTATCTGTCATAATATAGTATGTCATCCTTTGAAAGTGTGGTTATTGTTCATGACTAACTAAGCCTCACAAGCCTATAATGCCTTTGCTAAAACAAGCCATTCATTCTCAAATTGCTGTAAGCCAAGCTGATCTATCCCAGATCTTCTGTTTCCCAGAAATCAATGTTTATGTTGTACTGCTTCAGTGAGTTTTCTTTGCATGGTCTCCAGTGGTCACAAACCACAGTTCACCACACTATAGCTTTTTAGATACCTATTATCATTCATTTTTTATTTATATTCAGCTCAGCAGAGTAGCTGTAATGCTGGTAGATGAATGTATAAGCCCTATAGGTTTCAAGGTTGGAATCATATAATTTTATGTTTGAGATAGCCAGGTGTGGTGGTACGAGGGAACTAGTTTCAAATTTGAAGATGAAATAAACTTTTGGGTAAGCTCCATCAGGACAGGCACCATGTCTGTTTTGTTCACCAGCTATGCCTAGCCCCTGGCACAGGACAATCACTAAATGAATACTAATTAAACAAGGAAAATAAATTACCTCAAAGTTGACATAATACTACTAAAAGGAATACGATAATTAAAAGTCAAAGTCAGGAATAAGCTTAGATATAAAATAACATGACCAAGAAACTTAAAAGAAACTAAATCAATAAAGTTGCCAATGATACAAACATTTGTATGAAAATCCAAAACATTTTTCTGAATTACTATCAATAATGGCATATAAACAAAAATCAAAGCAAGGTTAGATTTCTAACTAAAGCCATTTTTAACTTACAGCAGTTGAAATCTTCTTTGCTGTTTCTGTGATTACTTGTCCTAGAGGTTTCCAGATTTGAAATGTGTAGCGACCTAAATAGTAACAGGAATAAAAGCAAATATATTTTCTATAATGAAAGCCAACACCCACAAAGTGCTCACCATAGTATTTATTAATAGTTTACTTTATATATGTTATTTTAATAACTATCTCAAAATCTACCAGAAAGACAGTCACATTTTTTCAAATTTCTAATTTATTAAATGGAGGATAGATAATTTTCATAGTTATTAAATTAAGCTTTAGTTCATAATTATAAAATTAGAAAATTTCAATGGTTATGTATAAAATCCTACTTTTATACAATGTTACAGGTCATAAAAACAATAACATCCTAGTACTCAATTTCTCACTGAGGATGACTACTCTCCTAAAAGCTTCTTTTATTTCTTAGGCATCCTAATAATCAAAACTCCTTTGAGTCTGGACAACTAAGTATCAATAGCAAAACAGGTCCTAAATTGTTTTGAGGGCATAGAACAAGAATAAAATATTATCTGACTAATTTACCTTTTGTACCCTAATCAGAATGTGTGTCTACTAATACTAGGGTCTCTTTTCCCAAAGCTCTGCTAGAAAACCAGTTATGACCCTCTGAACTTAAATTCAATTTCTAACCATAACATTATTTGCAAATCAAGATTTCTACCGGGAAAGTTCAACTACACAGATGTTTTATAAGAAGTAACCTGTCTAAATATACTGTCATTCCTGTGCAAACAACATGTTACAGGGAAAAACAAAGGATGCTAGACATAGGAAGATGTGAAGCAGCCAATCTAAGTGGGAGATAAAAAGCTCTTGAGATCAAGTAGAACATTAAATAAAGTAAAATTAAATGAAGCTGAAACCCTAACTCATCTAAATCTCTTATATAAATATCAACTTCCATTTGATTCTACAACAGTATAAAATATGGCTTTTAAAGTGCCTCAAAATTCCTTCAAAACCACAATCATGCAATCTCAATGTAAAAAAGCAATTAATGGCTTCAAGAAGTGACATCTGGGGATTCCCTGGTGGCGCAGTGGTTGAGAGTCCGCCTGCTGATGCAGGGGATGCGGGTTCGTGCCCCGGTCCGGGAAGATCCCACATGCCGCGGAGCGGCTGGGCCCGTGAGCCATGGCCGCTGAGCCTGAGCGTCCGGAGCCTGTGCTCCGCAGCAGGAGAGGCCACAACAGTGAGAGGCCTGTGTACCTCAAAAAAAAAAAAAAAAAAAAGAAGTGACATCTGGACATTTACTTTAACCATAAAGGAGAAAATCTAGTCCAATAGTCTAGGGGTACTTTCTCCTAAATTCTACTCTTCAGTCGTATTTGACCCTGAAAGAGAACTGCCTGCTATTAATATTCTAGTTAGTAAACTGAATTTGGCAACAGAGTAGTATGTATAGAATACATACACCAATTCTTCTCATTGTAGAAACAAGACGTTGGCAAAAGTATATCTTTCTCTAATTTCAAATAAAAATCTTACATTTGAATTTGAAATAACTATGCCTATTCTGCTACAGTAATTAATACAAAAATTGTTTTACGTTTATGGGCAAGTTTGTCTGAATTCCTTTTCAGACATGATACTCTTCTCATGAAACCTCAGTAAGTAGTTAACTATAGTTATATGAGACACAAGACTTTGACAGTACAAGAACCAAGAGAATCTGAACCACTGATCTTCCTGATTTTAAAGTTCTTACTGGTAAGGTGCTTTAAACAGAGTTGTGTGGAATTAAATATTATACAAAACAAAACAAAATCTTTTATGTCTCTTTTTCTATTGGATCTCACTGCATATAACCACAATGGAATGTAGCTCCACCTAAAAAGAAGATCCAATTAACAAGATCAAATCCATGGAACTTGAGACACAAATGCTAAATGAAAAATGTAAATCTTTATCAACAAGGAAATGCTCTCAGATTAACATTTAATTAGAGAATAGCTATGCAATTTAAAACTATAAATTAATGGTTAGAAGAGACAGCAACTTTACTTTAAATCTTTATAACTATTCTTTCTAAAAAGATTTTGGCAGTAAAAGAAATTCTCCTGGGTTTGTCAAAGAAATTACACCAACATGTTAAAATGAATGATAAATATACTATAAAGAATGGCTACGCTCATCAGAAAGAACTGACAGCTCAGAAAATGTGTATTCTTATCAGTAAGAAAAAAATATGGGACAATAAAAGAGCCCCATTATCACTTACACTGCTTCATATTAAAGAGATTTTATTTCTTAATAGTACACTATAGCTCAAACTAAAAAAATGTCAGGAAGATCAATTATTATCGGGGCTAGTTTTCCTAGCTTTTGTATCGTTAATTTCCTTCACTACAAAGTTTATCTAGATTTTGCTGCGCTGACAAATCTTCAGTGACTATAAATGTTGCAAAGAATGGGAACATATGTCTTAAAATCAAAAAACCTCAAAATGCTAAGAGTCTTCTCATGAATCACTATAGAAGCTACTTGGAAATATTTCCCCTGCAACATTTATTGATATATATCCTTTATTTATCTTACCTGCAAATCCAAGAGCTGCAATACCCAGTCCCACAGCTATCAAACCTCTTGCCTATGGAGGAAAAAATGATTATCACTTATACTGTTACACAATGGGTTTTTAAAGTAAATCATTTTAAATAATGAGAATAATTATGATTAATAACACATTTTCCTCAAGTTCTGTGGTGTAGAATTTTTAAAAATCTTCAGGATTACAGCTAATTTTCAGTGAATTAAAATAATTCTAGATTTCATTTAATTTCCATATATTTGAATTTGTTCTAACGAAGAGCTTTTATGTTACCTATTGCTAAAATGTTTTCTATAGACCATTCTTTCTTTTTTTTTTTTTTTTTTTTCCGGTACGCAGGCCTCCCACTGTTGTGGCCTCTCACACTGTGGAGCACAGGCTCTGGACGCATAGGCTCAGCGGCCATGGCTCACGGGCCCAGCTGCTCCGCGGCATGTGGGATCTTCCCGGACCAGGGCACGAACCCGTGTCCCCTGCATCGGCAGGTGGACTCTTAACCACTGCGCCACCAGGGAAGCCCCTATGGACTATTCTTAATAGTGGGTTTAATGTATCTATCTTCTATAAAGCTAAAAGGTAAATATTTCCTCCTCATTTACATATGCAATGCTCAATGGACTCTGCTATACTTAAAAAACTTGATCAAATGTATCCATGTTTAGAAAAGAAGTCAAACTGCGAAAAATTAGTAAAAGTGATGAATAACTTAAGAGCTAGCTTATTTCTACCTTTCTAGACCAATGTAAAAATTTTACAGTAAGAGCCAAGAATTCAGAATTTAAAGTTATGAGCTCATCCTGATAAATTTTAAATTAGTTATATACTCCATATCAGTCTATGCTTTTCTCCTTAACCACCTTGGGAAAATATTTGTCACAACAGAAAAAGGTTTTATGTAGCAAAGATCAATGGTTGCCCCCCAAGATCCATTTTCCCCTTCTTCTACAGGATCAAAATTCCTATTTTTAGCCAGACACATATTTCCAAGCCCCCGCTTAGACTTAGGTACAGCTATGTTTACTAAGTGTTGGCTTATAGGATATAAGCAGAGTGGTGTGTGCAGCCTCAGAGAAGTCCTTCATGGGACGGTGGACTGTCCTTCTCCCTTTCCATTCCTCCTTCCTGCTGGCTGCAATGTAGACATTATACCAGGAGCTGCCATGTCAGATAAGGAAGGAAGAACAATGAGATGAAAGGAGACCGCGTCCTGGAGGATCATGTAGCTGCCACAGCACCCCTGGACTGCTTCTATTTACATGAGATAAAAATTGGGCTTCCCTGGTGGCGCAGTGGTTGAGAGTCCGCCTGCCGATGCAGGGGACACGGGTACGTGCCCGGGTCCGGGAAGATCCCACATGCCACGGAGTGGCTGGGCCCATGAGCCATGGCTGCTGAGCCTGTGCGTCCGGAGCCTGTGCTCCGCAACAGGAGAGGCCACAACAGTGAGAGGCCCGCGTACTGCAAAAAAAATTTTTTTTTAATAAATAAATAAAATTGTCTTCCTAAGATGATACTACTATTTTCAGTTTTCAGGTACTTGCAGCCAAATCAAATTTTGATGGGATCAGAATTAAGGAGAGACACTATAGAAACGGTTTTTGTCTGGTTAGTGGTGAAAGAGGCAAACCCGTAAGATCCAAAAACTAAAAAAAAAGCTACAATAATCTCACTAGGGAATAGAATGGAGTCATTTCACAACAGTACGGCAGAAATCATAAGATGGAGGCTGAGACTAGATGGATAGTAAAACCTGAAAGCCCTATAGCCATCAGTTTTCAAGTTCTGTAAGAGAATGCAAATCTTAGGAAATCAAAGCCCCAAGTCGTCAATAGGAGACTCCATAAGGATAAACATCAAGACACAAAGGCCAACTGTATGAAGGTGCTCTAACTTTAACACCCAGTAACTCTCTCTTAGAAGTCTAGAGCTCTTCATAGACGAGATGAGGAAAGTTCATCTAGGTTTCCCCTCCTCAGTTCCAGTTCTTTTTTTTAAAAAGAGTTAGACTTTTTTAAAAAAAATCTATTTATTTATTTATTTTGCTTCACTGAGTCTTCGTTGCTGCACACGGCCTTTCTCTAGTTGCGGTGAGCGGGATCTACTCTTCGCTGCAGCGTGCGGGCTTCTCATTGCGGTGGCTTCTCTTGTTGCGGAGCACAGGCTCTAGGCGCGCGGGCTTCAGTAGTTGTGGCATGTGGGCTCAGTAGTTGTGGCTCGCAGGTTCTAGACTGCATGCTCAGTAGTTGTGGCACACAGGCTTAGTTACTCTGCGGAAGGTGGGATCTTCCTGGACCAGGGCTGGAACCCGTCTCCTGCGTTGGCAGGCGGATTCTTAACCACTGCGCCACCAGGGGAGTCCTCGGCTCTAGTTCTAAGCTTCACCTTTTCCCCAGGAAGAGCACTAGGGCAATCTCAGTGAAGGAAGATTCTTTCCCTGGCAGAGAAGGACAAGCCTAGAGCTAGCTAGCAAGAGGCCAAACAGTCTTTGAGGTTCCCTTCAGGTGGTCTAGACGTAATTACTCCTGAACTGAAGGGAAACGAGTATTGATTTCAAGAAGATGTTCTGTTGAGGTATATTTTTGCCATTTTCTAGATTTTCCCAGGGGTTACATATTTTGAGTTTTCCAGTCTTATTTTCCATTGGTTCACTTTAAGGATCCTCAGTCCAACCAAAGTACTCAACTGGGGCTTCCTTGGTGACTCAGTGGTTAAGAATCCACCTGCCAATGCAGAGGACATGGGTTCGAGCCCTGGTCTGGGAAGATCCCATATGCCACGGAGCAACAAAGCCTGTGCGCCACAACTACTGAGCCTGTGAACCACAACTACTGAGCCAGGGCACCACAACTGCTGAAGCCCACGCGCCTAGAGCCAGTGCTCTGCATCAAGAGAAGCCACCGCAGTGAGAAGCCTGCGCACCGCAACGAAGAGTAGCCCCCACTCACCGCAACTAGAGAAAGCCTGCACGCAGCAACGAAGACCCAACTCGGCCATAAATAAATAAATAAATAAATAAATAAATAAATAAATAAATAAATTTATTTTTTAAATGTACTCAACTGTTTTCATGTGTGAATTTATTTTCCTTCCTCATAAAACTTGTTTATTCTTTCATCTGACTAGAAATATTTATCTTTGCCTATCAAGATCTGACGTATTCTTAATATTTCAGCTTGAACCAGCCACTGGGAGAAGTCATTTGCAACACATAACGATAAGCACATACCCAAAAATACAGAGAATTCTTCCACATTAAAAAGACAGATGATCCAGTAGAAAATGAACAAAAGAGTCCAGGGGGACTTCCCTGGTGGGTCCAGTGGTAAAGAATCTGCTTTCTAATACAGGAGACACGGGTTTGATCCCTGGTAGGGGAACTAAGATCCCACATGCCGCGGGGCAACTAAGCCCATGTGCCACAACAAAGAGCCCACGTGCTGCAACGAAAGATCCCACATGCCGCATCGAAGATCCCATGTGTCACAACTAAGAGGATATGGGGAGGGGGAAGGGTAAGCTGTGACAAAGCGAGAGAGTGGCATGGACATATATACACTACCAAACGTAAAATAGATAGTTAGTGGGAAGCAGCCACACAGCACAGGGAGATCAGCTCGTTGCTTTGTGACCACCTGGAGGGGTGGGATAGGGAGGGTGGGAGGGAGGGAGACGCAAGAGGGAAGAGATATGGGAACATATGTATATGTATAACTGATTCACTTTGTTATAAAGCAGAAACTAACACACCATTATAAAGCAATTATACTCCAATAAAGATGTAAAAAAAAAAAAAAAAGAAAGAAAGATCCCACATGCCGCATTGAAGATCCCGTGTGTCACAACTAAGACCCAACACAGCCAAAAATAAATAAATAAATAAAATATTTTTTTAAAAAGAGTAGGTCAGGGACTTCATAGAAAAAAATCTAAATGGCTAATAAACATATGAATACTAACAATAACCACAAAACCAAAATGTTGTAGAAATATTAATACAAGAATATAAAGATCTCTGGCCTTTGTGGAATTTGTTCTATCCACTGATGCATCAAGCACCAAGCAATAATATCTACACTTCTAGGGTTATTCTGAGGATAATATTAATAATGTATGTAAAGGACTTAGCACAGTGGCTTGGCACATAGTAAACAGGCAGTAAACGTGAACCACTTTAATGTTATCAATAAGAATAACTAGCTATTAGGAACGTAAGTGGTGTAACAGAAATACGAACAATGTTTCACAAACTCTTAAATTTGTCCAAGTAAAAGAAGATTCACAGAAGTTGTTTTTGAAGTAGGCCATGGAAAATGAATTGGTCTTCTCTAGGTTAGATAATCCAAATTTTCACATTTTGAAAAATGCATCTTTGAAAAACACAAAGTCTTGAAAAGTTGAGTTATTTTAATTTCACAATTTTATAGGTTGATTATTGCATCATTTTTATTATTTCTACTATTCAAATATATATATATGAGACAAATAGTTGCCTCATTATTCTAAAGAGATTTTTATGTCAAGGTGTTTATATCAGAAACATTAAATCATCAGACATTTGACTATTTTTCACTTTAATCTAACAATATGTAAGGCTCAATTGTGTTTAATAATTAAAAATTCAATTTAATTTAACAAATTAAGTATTGAGTACTCTGATGATTATTCTCCATTTGTCTCTCCAGATTCATTTTCCACCCTTCTCTGCCTTGCTCTTTACCTCCGTCTTCCCTTATCTCAAAAGACTACATTATCCAGTCCTCGCTTGCCCTCTCTCGCTTCTGGTTGGGTTTTGCCAATGAGAGGAAGTGTTGAACAGAACACCATGCACTGGTTACCAATCCCAGAAAAGGACACTATACATTTCTGCCCATTATATCTTGGTATCAAGGTTGTGAAGGAAAACACAACAGTCAAGCACTGGGTAGAACGATGATTTACTCACATAGAGAAGAGACAGAGTAAGATCAGCTCCAGTCACGTGCACTGGTCTCATACGGCTAGTGGCTGCCAGCCAGCGGACAAAGGGAAATTGGCCCATGAGCACCCTCCCCCTCTTTATCTCACACTATCCCTAGAGTGTGAAATACTGAAAGCTGGGGGCAAGCCTGAAACAGGGGACGATAATCCCACAAAGTACAGGTTGTGTGAGCTCCTCATCTCTTGGTAAGGAAGTGTTCCACATCTAAGACCCCCATTCTTACGAGGCCAAGAGGGGTTGAAAGGCTATGCACATGAAACTGTTTCCCAACAGGAAGCATCAGCAGAAAAGCAAAGAGTGGAAGGAGGTAGAAACAATAGTACAACTTATTCCCTGCTATATTTCCTCTTTGGCCATGGCTCTTGTTGAGTGGCTCCTCTTCCATACCTGTAACTCTCACTGGGTTCTGGAGCATAGTTCCCAACCCCTTGCCTCTTTGCCTGAGTGGATAACTGTTTCCAACCAGTGCTAGTCCCTGTGTGATTCATCATCCCTTTTTGGTTACTTTAAGCTATGCCCACAACTCTGCAAATAGTCCCTTCATTAAACTATGTTCCAAAAAACCATCCATTACTACCAGGACCCTCAATGATACAAGCATGACTGTACACCAGTCACTATACACAACAAGGCAAAGGCCTATATCAAATAGGTCCTCTACAGGATGCTAAACATGGTGAGCCTCCAACGTTTATGCTAATCTCCCAAAGATCTTTATTTTTAACCTGTCGTATTTATTTCACTAATGTATGCTTAGATGTGTTCTGTCTCCTTAAGCTTTTCTAGATAACAAGAGCTTTTAAAAAATGTGATGAACTCTATGGATCCACACCTTAGAAAAGCACAAATACATATATACACACTAGAAAAGCACAAGTATTTTTGTGTATAATTTGAGGGAATCCATGGGTTTCCCTGAAGCCCTTCAGCTCACAATCCCCAACATGAGAACCTCTAAAAAATAAATGTGGGGCTTCCCTCATGGCGCAGTGGTTGAGAGTCCACCTGCCAATTCAGGGGACACCGGTTGGATCCCTGGTCTAAGAAGATCCCACGTGCCGTGGAGCAGCTAAGCCTGAGTGCCACAACTACCAAGCCTGCACTCTAGAGCCCACGAGCCACAACTACTGAAGCCCACGTGCCTAGAGCCCATGCTCCGCAACAAGACAAGCCACCACAATGAGAAGCCCGTTCACTGAAACGAAGAGTAGCCCCTGCCCACCACAACTAGAGAAAGCCCACGTGCAGCAACGAAGACCCAACACAGCCAAAAATAAATAAATTAATTAAAAAAAATTTTTTAAATAAATGTGGACTTCCCTGGTGGCACAGTGGTTAAGAATCTGCCTGCCAATGCAGGGGACACGAGTTGGATCCCTGGTCCAGGAAGATGCCATATGCCGCAGAGCAACTAAACCCGTGCGCCACACTACCGAGCCTGCACTCTGGAGCCTGTGCGCTGCAACTACTGAAACCCATGCACCGCAATTACTGAAGCCCGCGCACTCTAGGGCCCGTGCTCCGCAACAAGAGAAGCCACCGCAATGAGAAGCCCACACACTGCAACGAAGAGTGGCCCCCACTCGCCACAACTACAGGAAGCCCACGTGCAGCAATGAAGTCCCAACACAGCCAAAAAAAAAAAAAGAAAAAAAAGAAAAATTAAAAATAAACAAATGCCCACTGAAATAAGAAGGGTGTTTCATTTACTTTGAGCTCCTAGAGCATATCAGAAGACCTGCCATTTATATTTCACTTCTCTCTTTTTTTTTTTACATCTTTATTGGAGTATAATTGCTTAACAATGGTGTGTTAGTTTCTGCTTTATAACAAGGTGAATCAGTTATACATATACATATGTTCCCATAGCATTTCTCATTCATTCAACAATAGTACAATAAGAAAAATAATGCTAATGCCAGAATTAATCTCTATTTATGAAGACTAACTTTATAGAAAGATAAACACTAAAGGCCTTGCAACCTTTAAAAACAACAAAAACAAACCGAAATTAGGTAGATCATTGGAGCAAATAAGAATGTTCAATACATGACCCCAAACTGCAATCAAGTCTTACTCATCCACACTGAAAATGGACAAAGTATTAGCATAGCTAATCAACAACTCATTTCTTATTGGAATTAAATTACTTATTGGAAGGGGACTGTATCTGATTTACCTCTTTAATAGTATTTTCAATTAATTTGATATTAAAATAGTTTGTACTTTTTGAGCATAAACAATTGATAACAAAAATCTATTATTTGGAAGTAGAACTCAACTGGAAATTTTAAAACTATTATGCATCCTGCACTACCAGATTTCTGTACTCTGTAATAAGAATAAAGGTCCTCTGCATAAAGTTTTCTATGGAAATACTGTCAGAGAAATAAGCAAATAAGTTAAAACTTTAACCTCAAACGGTCCAGAATAAGAATATTATTTGTTTCCTAGAGAAAAATATTTATCTACTACCTGTTTTTCAGTCACTAGAAAGTCATTTGTATTTTTTTTTCAGACACAAATTTAGAGAGCTCTAAAACAACAAATCCCACCAACTCTCCCCATATGTGAATGACCCAAACAGAAAAAAGAGATCATCTAGTTGCAAATACAGAAGACAGGAAGCACAGGAAAATCCACCTGAAATCTGAGCAAGTAGTTCACGCAGAATTCTCAGCCATACCTTTATCTGACCTTAAATTTTTTTAAGTAAAATAACATCTAAAGCATACTGGGGCTTAAAAAAAAAGAAAGCTCATGGTTCATTTGGCATAACTGTGTAAATATCAGAGAATTCCATCAACATCTTGTCTATTTGACTACTGTTGAAAAAAATTTCACATATGCTTTATCACTATGCTATTTCACATTTACTTAAACTTCAGTGTTGTACCTTCAGGCTAACAGGATCTATTTTATTTCTTTTATATATGTAACACCATCTTTGATCTATGTCAAGCACAATGATGTGCTTCAATTTTTATTCTGAATGTTTTTTTAAACAATGACGCTTTAAAACTAAATTGCCAGTAACAGAACAAAAACGACATTGAAAAGACAATTTAAAACCAAAATGGAGAGTGAGGCATAGGGTTAGTACCGTAAGTGCCGTCATTGTCTACCAACTAGGCAATAACCAGGTTAAATGTCTATGATTGCTCATGCAACTAGACTGATATCACGTTACATCTGTGTTTTTACAGAAACTAGGGAAATGTTGCTACTTCCTTGACTTAGGGAAATTAGAATATGGGCTGAAAATAAGACAGGAGGTGTGATTTAAAAAGAAAGATATGTATACACCTGTACTCTGGCCTAAGCTAAAAGGGCCATAGGTGTCAAACATATGTAGGAGACAGTAGATGGTAAATGTGGATGCCATACAAGGTATTTTTGTTGTTGTTGTTTTAAACATCCACAAGGCTGCCTTCAGGAAGTTTTAGTTTTGAGACTTTTTCTTTGAAGGTTCAGATGGTTAGAAAAGTAGCTAACACTTTCTAGGCCTGCAGAAGATCTAAATAAATTCTTAGATACATTTTTTTCTATATAAAGTTATGTGAGCACGTATTTATAACAAGTTGATCTTTCTATAAAAAAGGTATATATGTGCACATATATACCTAAAAACTAATACAGTTACAAATCAGTTCAAAATTCTACCAACTAATTCTTTTACAACTGGTCCAGACCAGTGTTTGGGGAAAGTGGTCAATATAAGAAAAATAGAAAAATTCCATTCATACCAAATTTGGACATTCAGTTTTTAACAATCTCATCATAGTCACCACAGAAAACAAAGATGATATGTACACATATAACTAATTTATGTGTTATTGGCCAATGGTATTTAATTAAGTTTTAAAAAATTCATGACAACTTTAGATTATATTTCTCAAAAATGCCAAAAAGCATAATTTTCACTGCATCCCCTTTGACCATACACAATGCATGAATATTTTAGATTTTAAAATGTCCAAGCATATGTATAATAGCATTGCAGAAATTAATGAACAGTAAATTCCCAGTGAAATCACTGACTGATTTAAAATGGTTGGAGAGTTACCATAACGAATCCTCTGCCTAGGGACTTCCCTGATGGCACAGTGGTTAAGACTCTGCACTCCCAATGCAGGGGGCCGGGGTTCGATCCCTGGTCAGGAAACTAGCTCCCACACGCATGCCACAGCTTGCCTGCAAGCTGCAACAAAGGAGCCCACGTGCCACATATAAGACCCGGCACAACCAAATAAATAAATAGAATAAATAAATAATTATTAAAAAAAAAAAAAAAGAATCCTCTGCCTAGACTGCTAAAGCTGACTGGAGAAAAGTCTTATGAACACACTACATAGCACCATTACAAAATTATGGTTTCTGATGGCGGCTGGCCTTTCAAATCCACTCAGTATCATCATCTCCTTCATCCTTGATTCATACCATTCCCCATTCCTTTTTGCCCTTACTGTTCTAAATTTTACTTTTTTCATTAGCCTTCATGTTTTTCACCCATGAAGCAAGCATGAACTTCCTCAATCTTCCACCCTTTCACCCCTAAATGTATAATCCATGTGCTTCAAAGTTAATCAGGCCTGGCCTCCAATTCCAGCTCAACATTTACCAAATCTGTGACCCTAAGCTGATCTCTCTAGGCCCATTTCCTCATCTATAAAATGGGAATGTGGGAATGTGAAAACCTAATCACAGTGTGCTCAAAATGATTTATGAGAAAAGATTATGAAAAATGACCAACGCACTGTGTAAACATGGCAGATGTCTGTTAGTTCTTTCTTCGCTCCCACAATTTTACTCTTAATCCTTTCTGTTCTCTGCTCATTCCTCCTGGAAAATCCCTGCTTATTTCAAATAGCTTTAAGGTCACCTCCAGGTAAAACTTACGCCACCCATCTCCTCACTCAAGTAAAACTTTTTAGTGACCCCATGGTACTTAGCAGTTCTATTATAGTACATAGCACATTATTTAATAATGGCTTACCTATTTCAAACCCTTGCTAAAATGTGAGCTTCTGGAGGTAGGGACTGTTTACCTCTTTGGATTTCTGAAATCTAACAAAGTACCTAGTACATAGTAGGTTCTCAGAAGTTAATATAATGGGATGAAAATGATCTTAAGAAGCATCCCCACTATCCAGATGCCTTTTGGAACTTGAATTATTTGTGTACTGTATTGGTATCTGCTAGTGGATGGAATTATGATTGAAATGGGAAAATATAATGGAAAATGATAGTTAAATTTAATCAAGAAATTAACACATAATCATGTCTCAAAATATTCTGGACCAGGTATATATATCCAGAAGTCTCACAGAAGAAAAAGAAAATGAAGTTAAGGGCCTGTGCCAGGTAAATTTCATTACAAAAATGAAATGAATATAATTCACAGATCCATGTAGAAAAACATGATGGAGTAACTGAATTGTTAAACAAAGAAAAATAACAAAACTCCAAATAAAAAAAGTCAGACATTTTTTCAAGCAGCCATTTGGAGACTCTCCCATCTCTGAGTATTTCAAAGAGATAGACAATAAACAATAGAAATCAGAAAAATATACAACAGAGAGTGACATGTGCTATGAAGAAAATTAAGCAGCCAAAGAATTACGTGTGGGGACTTCCCTGGTGGCACAGTGGTTAAGAATCCACCTGCCAGGGCTTCCCTGGTGGCGCAGTGGTTGAGAGTCCGCCTGCCGATGCAGGGGACACGGGTTCGTGCCCCGGTCCGGGAGGATCCCACATGCCGCGGAGCGGCTGGGCCCGTGAGCCATGGCCGCTGAGCCTGCGTGTCCGGAGCCTGTGCTCCGCAACGGGAGAGGCCTCAACAGTGAGAGGCCCGCATACCGAAAAAAAAAAAAAAAAAAGAATCCACCTGCCAATGCAGGGGACACGGGTTCGAGCCCTGGTCGGGGAAGATCCCACGTGCTGTGGAGCAACTAAGCCCGTGCGCCACAACTACTAAAGACCGCGTGCCTAGAGCTCATGCTCTGCAACAAGAGAAGCCACCACAGTAAGAAGCCTGCACGCTGCAACGAAGAGTAGCCCCCGCTCGCTGCAACTAGAGAAAGCCCATGCGCAGCAACAAAGACCCAATGCAGCCAAAAATAAATAAATAAAAACAAATAAATAAATTAATTTTTCCAAAGCCAACATTTGTTGAGAGACCAGATGTGAGGTATAAAAGAAAGAGAAGATGATGAATGGATAAAGAAAGTGTGGTGCCTATGTACAGTGGAATATTATTCACCCATAAAAAGAAGGAAAGTCTAGCATTTGTGACAACATGGATGAACCTGGAGGACATTACACAAAGTGAAATAAAACCAGACACAGAAAGACAAATATTGATTGATCTCACATACATGTGGAATCTAAAAAAGTCAAAAAACTCATGGAAGCAGACAGTAGAACAGCAGTTAACAGAGGCTGGGGTGGGAGAAGTGGGGTGATGTGGGTCAAAGTTCCTGTAAGATGAGTAAGTTTTATACTTGAAATTTGCTAAGAGTAGTAGACCTAAGCTTTCTCACCGTATGTGTACATACATGTGCACACGTGTGTGCACGCACACACACACATATACACACAGAAGGTAACAATGTGAGGTGACCAATGTGTTAATTAGCTTGAATTATGGTGATCATTTCACAATGTATATGTCTATTAAATCGTGTTGTCCACCTTACATATATACAATCTTTATTTGTCAATTATACCTCAGTAAAGCTGGGGGGAAAGAATGTCAAGGTTACTGCCTTGCACAACTGGAAGAATGGAGTTGCCTTTTGCTGGGAGGAAAGTCTGTGAGAGGGAGTGGGGCAGAGGGAAGGGCTGTCATAAGCTTCTTCGGTCTTGCTTTTCTAAAAACATGCCACCCTCAGTGTGATAAGTGAAACTCAAGCAAAGCTGTACAGGAATTCCTAACACCTGGGGAAGAAACGGTCTCATCTACTAATGGAAAAGAAGAATGAGCAGGTTGTCTCAAAATACATCCTTTCTTTGTTATCTTGCAGTGGCTCAGTTCTCAAGGGTTAATCACAAGCAAATCACTTTCTGCTGAACTCAGTGTTTTATGCTGCCTTATTATTTGGTTCAATTTCTACAAAGAAAGCTCTTTGAATTTAAACAGCAAGTGGAAAGGAGAAAAAAAGGAAGAAACAAGAAAGACTGCTTGGCAAATCAGAATTTGAGAAAGAGAGGTAGTGCACATGCAGATCAAAAGAAGGAGAGCAAGGGAATTTATATTCCAGAAAAAGTGTCAGACATGATAAAATGACATTAGGAAGAGAATTTTTACAATTATCCTTCCCTAAAATTTTCAAGCTGGCATGAATGTCCCAGATTTTCATATCTAAATCCACCTGGCCCTTACCATTACTGTTCCATTGCCAAAAAAAAAATACACTTGAACTTCTCTCAAAGCACCAATTCTTTAATTAATTTAAGTGAAAATTTTAAATTAAGTAAAAAGAAAAAGCTATGTTAACTACATCTTACTTGCTTGACTTTAAAGTCACTTAATTTATTTTAAACCATAGGCAAGCATTAATATCTGCAGCATGACTAGAGAGTAAATAAAAGGGCAAAACAAAAACAAACTGCAACAGTAAAACAAAATCCAAAAGCAAACATAATAAGAAACAAAACTCTCAGGCTCAGAACAAATGAGTACTTCTCCACTCTAATAACAAAAAATTCTCCAAACTTAAATCCTTGCTGTAACTGATGATCTTACGAATATTAGCATTTACTCAGTGACCCACTGATACAAACCTTGTCTCTAATAACGCACGCAGCTTTCTTTGTTCACGTTAAATGTGACTAGTCAGAAAGTCCTGTCCCAACACCAACCTAGTCCTGGTCGCCTCAGAGAGTACCAGGAGTCCCTGGGTTCATCACAGGTTTGCCAAACCAGGCTGCACATTTGGCTTCAAGTTCTCAAACCCAAGGACACTGTGATGGTTCACTTTATGTGTCAGTTTGTCTAGCTCAGTCAATTAAACCTCAATCTAGGTGTTGCTGTGTTGGTATTTGGTACATGTGGCTAACATCTATAATCAGCTGACTTGATTAAGTAAAGCAGTTTATCTTTGATAGCATAGGTGTAACTCATCCAATCAGTTGAAAGGTCTTAAGAAAACTGAGATTTCCCTGAGGAAGCCTCAAGACTTAGCTGCTGTCTGAAAGTTGCCAGCCTGCAGGCCTGCCCTACAAATTTTAGACTTGCCAGCCCACACAACTGTGTAAGCCAATTCCTGGAAATAGACAAATAATACATTCTACTTAGTTCTGTTTCTTTGGAGAACCCTGGCTGATACATATTTCTACTGTGTTTCAGGACCAGAAAATAATGTTTTTAGGTATATCGCCCTAACTCATTCATTATTCACTAATTCAACATTTATTTAAACATTTAATCGGGGTACTTACTACAAACCAGGCACTGTACTAGGGGTAGAGATATGGATCAACAAGGTCACCTCACAAAGGTTACAAACTGATTCACAATCTCAAAACAAAACCTGCGAGTCCTCAAAAACTTACTAGTTTGCTTTTATATTTTATTTCTCCGTAAATTTATCTAATTTCTTTTAGAACTTACTAGATTTTTAGCCAGAAATATTTCTTAGGATAATAAAGGGATGGTTATTCTAGCTGTCAATGACTCTCAAAAGTTGACACATGACACACCCTCTCTTAGGACCAGATTTTAAATCAGATCATGGACCACAGATAAGATTCCCTCTAGGCTATTTGCAAAGGCACATGGTTGTAACCCCATCCCTTTTGTCATGTTACCTCATGATACCTCATCAATGTGCAGAGACACTGGAGTTAAGATCCACTGCTTTATACAGCTACACTGAGATAACCAATGTGCTGAGAATAATCTAGTGCACAGATTTTACTAATTAGTGTTAACACATTCCATCAAATTTGAAACAAGTATGCACTAAAAACTCTCTTTAAGGTGTATACGATTATAAAAATATAGTAATTGACTTTTTTTTTTAATTGGTAAAAACTTTCACTTTAACACTAGGTTTAACCTGAGGGCGAGATTCCATTTTTCTATCTTTATTACTATTTAGTAAGTCAGTGCTAGTAGGGCATAGTGGAAGTAAGACGCTGAAAGACGGTTTCAGCAGATATTTGATCAGAGGCTGCCAATGAGAAACTTGCGGGCCTCCCTGGTGGCGCAGTGGTTGAGAGTCCGCCTGCCGATGCAGGGGACACGGGTTCGTGTCCCGGTCTGGGAGGATCCCACATGCCGCGGAGCGGCTGGGCCCGTGAGCCATGGCCGCTGAGCCTGTGCGTCCGGAGCCTGTGCTCCGCAACGGGAGAGGCCACAACAGTGAGAGGCCCGCGTACAGCAAAAAAAAAAAAAAAAGAAACTTGCACTTACCCTTACATGTTTTCCCTGTGAGCTGGTCCCTACCTGTGTCTGGACCAGGTCACCTCCCAAAATAAGCTCTCCATCCTCTGAGGCTGCTGGCTCTGAGTAAGGGAGTTGGGGTATCTGAGTCATATCCCTACTACCCTCATTCAGTTGAGTCTAATATGTCTCCACCCTTCTGTTTCACCACTGTTCACATAAAGATAGTAAGCTGTGACAAAGCGAAAGAAAGGCATGGACATATATACACTACCAAACGTAAGGTAGATAGATAGTGGGAAGCAGCCGCATAGCACAGGGAGATCAGCTCGGTGCTTTGTGAACGCCTGGAGGGGTGGGACAGGGAGGGTGGGAGGGAGGGAGACGCAAGAGGGAAGGGATGAGGGAACAGATGTATATATATGACTGATTCACTTTGTTATAAAGCAGAAACTAATAAAAAAAAAAAAAGGATAGTATTATTGACCCCAGTCCCTAACACAGAAGGATGCCTGGTATATATATGGCTTCTCAGTTACTAAATAACAAAGAAAAATGGAATGACTCTAGATAGGCAGCAGGAACAAGTAAATTTCCAAATATGAAAGAAATCAATGCCAACAGTACCCTCTCCCCTATTCAAGTACTCCCACCTCTCTACATCCCAGTTTATTTGTCTATTGTAATTCCAGACCACAACTTCATAACTTGTCTCCTTTACTAAACTGTGAGCCTCTAGAGAGCAAGAAGCAGGCATTATTCATCTTTGTATTCCTAGAATACGTATGGGTTAAATAAAAGTTAGTGTTAATTGACTGGATGGATGAATGTGTGTGTAGATGGTTAGGTGGACAGGTGGCCAGTTGCTAAGTACTCTGCTTCTGGGTCATAGATGGCTTCTGAGAAGAGTCCAGATAAAACTGAAGGATAGGGTCAATGCTAGACCAAGAGGGAAAAGGGAGGATACAGGAGAGAACAAAGGTTAGAAGCTGGAAAACCTGAATTCTGATTGAGAATCTGCCCTTAACTCACGGTGACCTTAGGTTATTGCAATTGAACATATGTGTATGTTGGAGGGCAGGGATCATCTACAGAGTATGTTAAATATCTACAGAATATGTTAAATACAGACTAGACCAGTAACCTATGAAATATTTCAAACACAGAGCAGACAACTTGTAAAATATAAGGTCAACTTCCATCTATTTAACAATATGGAATCATCTCAAGATAATAACCCTAAGCAGACAGGCCAAAAAGGGGGAAGATTTTCAAAGCCAAATTCTAATTAGAAAATTAAACCAGAATGATACTGAAAGATGACTTCAGTGTTTGGAAGATATCTGTTAGGAAGTAAGAACTATGGCAAACTTTACATCCGTGCTCTGTGGCTGTTCATGCTACATGTGTCAAGTCTATCAGTGAAGCTTGTGAGACGTGTTCTTTGGCCTGAAGCTTCAGATATATCTGCTCTAAAAAGCTTGGTCTTCTGGGCAATTCAAGGTTCATTTAGTTCTAGGAGTTAGTTTCTTTAACTTGTTCGTCACTGCTATTTTATTCACTGGCCCTAAACTTCTCTCTTTCAAATTTAAGGATTTTCCTTAGTTCTATTATCTAAAATTTGGAGAAAAGGGACTTTTTTTTTTTTTTTTTTTTTTTGCGTTACGCGGGCCTCTCACTGCTGTGGCCTCTCCCCCTTGCGGAGCACAGGCTCCGGACGCACAGGCCCAGCGGCCATGGCTCACGGGTCCAGCCGCTCCACGGCATGTGGGATCCTCCCAGGACCGGGGCACGAACCCGTGTCCCCTGCATCGGCAGGCGGACTCTCAACCACTGCGCCACCAGGGAAGCCCGAAAAGGGACTTTTTTTACCTAACAGATATCCTTTATCATTTTGTTATTGTACTGACTTTTATTAAATTATTTTTGTCCAATAACTTCCTGAATTAAGAGTTCTACACTATTCCTGAATTAAGTTCTAAACTATTTTAGCCTACCTTCAAATGAGCCTTCCCTGCCTCTTTCCCCCTCACACAATCACACACTTCTCCCGCCAATTAATTTATATATTTTCTCTTTCAGGAAATGTTCCATTTCTATTTGACTTTTGAAAGGTGCAAACAGAAGTACACACAGTACTCTAGGAACAGACACATTATACTTTTATACAGAAAAGATATGTTTTTGGAATTCCGTGGTGGTCCAGTGGTTAGGACTCTGTGCTTCCACTGCAGGGGGCCCAGTTCGATCCCTGGTTGGGGAACTAAGATCCCCCCCGACACACACACACACACACACACAAAAGATATGTTTCTGTTTTATTTTCAATACTTTCCATAAGATGTCCAATGTTTTGTTGGCATTTTTAGAGCTGAAAGAAATGACAGAAAACATCTAGCCAAAACCCACTCCACTTCCTCCATTTTTATGGAGGAAGACACTGAGGTCCTGAATAGCCACATGCCTTGTCCAAGATGCAGCCATTGTTTTTTGTTTGTTTGTTTGTGTTTTGTTTTGTTTTTAATTTATTTATTTTTGGCTACGTTGGGTCTTCATTGTTGCACGCGGGCTTTCTCTAGTTGCGGCAAGTGGGGGCTACTCTTCGTTGCTGTGCATGGGCTCCAGTAGTTGTGGCGCGTGGGCTCAGTAGTTGTGGCTCACGGGCTTAGTTGCTCCGCAGCATGTGGGATCTTCCTGGACCAGGGCTCAAACCTGTGTCCCCTGCATTGGCAGGCGGATTCTTAACCACTGCGCCACCAGGGAAGCGCCACAGCAATTGTTATCAGTGTCTGCACTGGGACTGGAACACAGGTATCCTAATTCCAGACCAGAGCCTAGGTCTTCAAGCAACAATTTAATCTCCTACAGTCTTTTAATAGATTATAAAAATCATTCAGTTATCTTTCCAGTGTGAGCTCATACTCAATGAAACATCCCTAACTGACTTTAGTGCCCATTCACAAACCTTTTGCCTTGTACAACTTCTTCCTAGGTAGTTTGATAAATTATCCAGAGAAAATAGTGTCATTTAATTGTCTAATGTCAAGTCAGATCCTAGCACTGGTCCTTGATGTCCTCACTCCTTATATAATTCCCTATTTTTTTTTCACAAAATTTTACCTTCCCTCAATCTCCAACAAGAAGTTGTACATTCAAAACTCCTACATTTAATATAAAACTAACCAGTTTGTTAAGTATGAAAGTAGGATTACTAGTATCTCCTTCAACTTCTGGATGGGGCCACGTGGCAATCTGTCACACTCCAGTATAAAGGCCATTAATAATGAGAGGCATCCATTTAGCCAACAACTCAAAGCCTTACAATTGTCAAGGGAGTGGTTCAATGAACATTCTCAAACTGATGCTACAAATTCAAATTGGGACAATCTGTCTTGAAGGTAATTTCACCATAGGAATCAACAGCCTTAAACATATTCATGTCATTAGGCTCAGAAAATAATCAGAGAGGTGCATAAAAACTTTTATATGAGAATATGCATCACTGCATTATTTATAATATATAAAACTGGAAACAATTTGAATATCCAACAATAAGGGAATAATTAAATAAATTAAGGCACACTAAAATATGCATCCACAATTAAATAATATATTGAGGAATGTTTATAGACCACGTTAGAGAATAAAAGCAAGTTATACGACAGAATGTTCAGCATATACGCACACAGGAAAAAAATGGAATGCTATAAAACAAAACATTAACAGTAGTTATATATTCTTATTACCTACCTTTTATCACTAAAACAAAATCTTTGGATCACAGACTTTGGAATTCAAAGAAATATGGTTTGAATTGCTCTCTACATGTCAGCAACATAACCTTGGCTAAGTTACTTAACCTCTATACTAGAGCTTCCTCATCTGTAAAATGAGATAAACAATACCTACCTCCTTGGATTGCTATGAATTTTTAAAAATTAGGACATACATATACATCACCTAGTATTTTACATGTGGTAAACATTCAATAAATGGTACCTACTTCAATTACTATATGATATTATACAATTGTTTCTTTTAAAATCAGGGGAAAAAATAAAGGTAAAAAAAGAAAAGTTGTGGAAGATCCCACCAGTCAGAAGGGTTTAATAAATAACTTCTTAAGTCAGAAAACCCTCTGATCTGTCTACTTTAAAATAAACTTTAAAAACAAATTCTTCAACAGAAACAAATATACCTCATCTTTGGTATCTCCCTTTTAATCCTGCACTTAATTTTGCACCCTGATCATAAAAGTGATCTTGCTGTCTCCTCTCACTCCGCTATGTGATTGTGATTTTCATAAAATCTCTAAGAGTCAGGCAAAAACAAGCACAGGAGACTAATGTACTTTATAGAAAAAAAAAAGAACAAGAAAAAAAAAAAAGTGATCTTGCTGTGTCTCTAGCTAGCCTCCTCCCTATCATGTACTTTTTTTTAACATCTTTATTGGAGTATAATTGCTTTACAATGGTGTGTTAGTTTCTGCTATATAACAAAGTGAATGAGCTATACGTATACATATATCCCCATATCTCCTCCCTCTTGCATCCCCCTCGCACCCTCCCTATCCCACCCCTCCAAGTGGTCACAAAGCACCGAGCTGATCTCCCTGTGCTATGCGGCTGTTTCCCACTAGCTATCTATTTTACATTTGGTAGTGTATATATGTCCATGCCACTCTCTCATTTCATCCTATCTTACCCTTCCCCCTCCCCATGTCCTCAAGTCCATTCTTTATGTCTGCGTCTTTATTCCTGTCCTGCCACTAGGTTCATCAGAGCCAGTTTTTTTTTTTTAAGATTCCATATATATGTGTTAGCATGTGGTATTTTTCTCTTTCTGACTTACTTCACTCTGTATGACAGACTCTAGGTCCATCCACCTCACTACAAATAACTCAATTTCGTTTCTTTTTATGGCTGAGTAATATTCCATTGTATATATGTGTCACATCTCCTATCATGTACTCTTACAAGCTTTTACTATACTGACTTCGAAGTCCCTGGCAAGCACCCCTTAAACTCTCTCTTTCGGCTTACCTGCAACACCTTGTAATTTGGTTATTCTTCTTGCTTGGGAAATCATCCCACTTCCTGAAAGCTACTTTTACTCCCTTACAATAGGGTCTTTTACTTTAAGGCTGTAATTTCTTACAGTAGCAATGCTTATAGCTTAATTTCATTAAACAGTATTCTTTTCTTCCTTTCTGAGTTAAGGTGAAATAAAATTAACTCTGCTTTGAAGTTTAAGAATTTTTAAACAGGGCTTCCCTGGTGGCACGGTGGTTAAGAACCCGCCTGCCAACGCAGGGGACACGGGTTTGAGCCCTGGTCCGGGAAGATCCCACATGTCGTGGAGCAACTAAGCCCATGCACCACAACTACTGAGCCTGTGCTCTAGAGCCCGTGAGCCACAACTACTAAGCCTGCGTGCCACAACTACTGAAGCCTGCGTGCCTAGAGCCTGTGGTCTGCCACAAGAGAAGCCACCGCAGTGAGAAGCCCATGCACCACAAAGAAGAGGAGCCCCCGCTCGCCACAACTAGAGAAAGCCCACTCACAGCAACAAAGACCCAACACAGCCAAAAATAAATAAATGAAATAAATTTATTTAAAAAAACAGAATTTTAAAACATATCTTGAAGCTTCTGAAGACTATGAAAAGTACCACAAAAACCAAGACTGTATATCATTTCTTGGAGTTGAATCTCATCAATTTCTGATATCTAAATGATGGAGAAATAATATGGTACAGTATAAAAGTCAAGGACTTTTAGAGTCAGAATTGGTTTCACATCCTAGTCCTGCCACTTACTAGCTATATGACCTTAAGAAAGTTAATTAACCTCTTGGATCCTCAGTTTTCTTATATGTAAAATGGTGAAAAGTAACATCTAGCTTCATGGGTTATTATGAGAAGCGGGAGAATATAATACAGTGCCTGGTAAACAGCATTCACTAAATGTTAGTTCATTTCCTCCCTAACTATTTGTTTGCATATCATAAACTCAATACATTCATGCATATCATTAATTTTTACCTTATTTTTATATATTCAATGATTAAAATAAAAGATATTACTAATATTATGGGGGCAAGAGACAGGTATGAAACTTGTTACCTTATAAAAAGTTTAAAAGATTGGGAAGCACTGTTTGAGGACAAACAAACTCAGAAAAAAAATAAAGGTTATTAAAAAACAAAAATCATGAGAAGATCCCACATGGTCACAGCTTTTGTACTGGCCAAAAGTGATTTTATACTACAAGCACCTGAAACAATCCCCTACAAAATCTCAGTTAAGAAACCTTACCATATTGATCAAATATAGACAATAAACTTAGTGCTAGGAATAGATCCATTGACACAAAACTGAGAGTAAATGAGTCAATGATTCTAAACTGTTTCTGAATAGTAGAATATCACAAGCTTTCTAGCCTGGAAGAAAAGAACGAAATGGGTTACCCCAAATGGAAATATACAAATTAGGTATCATTTCATGGCACTTACTAAAACTTTTACTTAAAATTCTTTACCTCCAGCGAGCAACTAAGCCCATGGACCACAACTACTGAGCCTGCGCTCTAGAGCCTGCGTGCCACAACTACTGAAGCCCACGAACATAGAGCCCGTGCTCTGCAACGAGAAAGCCCACACACAGCAACAAAGACCTAATGCAACCAAAAATAAAAATTAATTAATTAATTTAAAAAAAAATTTACCAAAAGCACGTAACACCTTTAGAAATACTGTAAGTACTATGCAGTAATAAAGTTCTTGGTGAGTAAAACTTTAACATCATTCCAGCTAGGCTGTATGTCTATGGCTGCTTCTGCTTTACAACAGCAGAGTTTGGTAGTGTGACAGAAGCCATAAGGTCTGCAAACCTAAAATACTATTCAGCCCTTTACAAAAGAAGTTTGCTGCCCTCTGTCCTTGAGGGTGGCAATCCTGGCTCACTCATCTCCTCCCCACACACACCACATATATAGCTTCTATGTATTTGGTGTTAAAAAAAAATCTATTATACTGAATTGAATCGACAAACTTTAAAAACAGAGTTGGAGACTGCCTGTGTTATCAGAGGCATCAAGCAATAAAGTTACCAAAATTTGGAAAAGCACGTCAGAAGAAGTCAGAGCATCATGTGTACTCTGACTACACCTAATATTTAATACATGCTTACATTTTATGCCTCTCTTTACCATTAAAAAAAAAAACAGAGAGAGAATATCATTTATCTTAGTCATTTTTATTCCTTAAGGCCATCAGTTCATCATACTGTAAAACATGTCCTCTAATCCTCTGTTTTTCTTCCATCTAGTTGTTTCATTCCTTTGTTAATTTAATTATTCAGTGGATTTATAGCGCAGTAACCAAGGCTGGTACCATGCTGAGAACTGAGAGAACAAGGATCCTTAAAACTTGGTCCTTGCCTGTAAAGAATATCTAATTTTAGTTTAAAAGACATGTTTCAAAAAGGAGAAGAAGCACTATTTAAATAATGCCAGCAAATCAACAAGTGGGCCAAGTCAGGTATCTGTTACTACCCCTAGTTTCAAATATCCACCAGAAAAACACACACACACACAAACACACATTACTTTAAATGTTCCACCATCTTGAATCAAAGAATTTCTGAGAACTGGGAAAACAGCCCACTCCATCATAGCTGCTACTGCTGGGGGAAAAAAAAATGCATCAAAATTGTTTACAAATTCCCTAAGGCATTATATTCTTCCAAAACAGCAAAAGCAGTAAACAACCTTCTAGATAAATATGAACTGCCTGAAAGTGTTATAAAATGCTAAAACTTCTATCTTGAGACTGCAACATTTAAGTTTCAAGATAGACAGTAGTTGTACCAGAAGAAAATTTTTAAAAAAGAATAAATTCTGCATCAAAATGGTAGCTGTGATGGAGAAATATGGAGACTAGTCACTCAACAAACATTTGTTTAGCATTTATCTATAAATATACAAATACTTATTTAGCATCTATGACAGGCTCTGTGCTAAATTCTGGGCAGAGTAGTGAGCAAGACAGACACAGACTCTTCTCCCTTAGAAACTAACATAAGGAGAAATCCAACAGAAAAGGAATACATGCATCAATATGTTGAACCAAACACCCATGTTTATTAAGCCACTCAGTAGTAATAAAAGTTAATAGCTGTTCATTTAATAAACAATTAAGTAACTACCATGTATCGACTGCAATGCCAATCACAGAAGCAAGCATATAAGTTCTTGCCCTTAAGACTTCACAACCTAGGTGCTTATACATATATAAATAATTTTGATATATTATAAGAAATAATTTAATAAAAAACTGTATATGACTTTCTAAGGAAGTACTTAGGATAAAACGACTTTATTCTACTAGGGAAAGGGAACTCGAGTCAGGTAAGGCTTCACATCAGTAACCTGAGTCTTAAAAAATGAACAGCAGGGGCTTCCCTGGAGGCGCACTGGTTAGGAATCACTGCCTGCCAGTGCAGGGGACATGGGTTCGAGCTCTGGTCCGGGAGGATACCGCATGCCACAGAGCAGCTAGGCCTGTGCGCCACAGCTGCTGAGCTTGCGCTCTGGAGCCCGCGAGCCACAACTGCTGAGCCTGAGTGCCACAAGTACTGAGGCCCGCGCGCCTAGAGCCCGTGATCTGCAGCGAGAGAGGCCACCCAATGGGAGGCCCGTGCACCGCAAGGAGGAGTAGCCCCCCGCTCGCCACAGCTAAAAGAAAAGCCCGCGCGCGGCAACAGAGACCCAATGCAGCCAAAAATAAAAATAAATAAAGTAAATATATTAAAAAAAAAAAAAAAAAAAGAACAGCAGTTTGCCAGGCAACGAACTTCAGACAGAGGAGAAAACTACAGTAAGTAAAAGTCATAGCACAGGGTACAATACAGTCAAGGAGACGGAGAATGAGGCTGCGGAAGTCAGTCATTTAGGGGTCAGTTCGTGAACAGTCCTGTATATCACAGTGGCATATTTATACAATTTATGTAATTACCATGAGAAGTTTGGACCTTGGTAAATTTATAAAAAGGAACTTGGTAAATTAATTTAAAAAATTATAGTACCGGGCCTCCCTGGTGGCGCAGTGGTTGGGGGTCCGCCCGCCGATGCAAGGGACACGGGTTCGTGCCCTGGTCCGGGAGGATCCCACATGCCGCGGAGCGGCTGGGCCCGTGAGCCATGGCCGCTGAGCCTGCGGGTCTGGAGCCTGTGCTCCGCGACGGGCGAGGCCACAACAGTGAGAGGCCCGTGTACCACAAAAAAAAAAAAAAAAAAAAAAAAAAAAATTATAGTACCGTAACTAGGTGTGTAGTATAGAAAAATAACTGATGGCTGTGTGAAGTGTAAAAAGGATAAAGGACCAGAAGCAAAGAGACATGTTTTTAAAGGCTATTATCAATACAATAGGTCAGAGGAGAGATGCTAAAGACCAACAGAATAACAGTGAGAAGGGAGAAAGTGGAGTGTTGATGGCATTATTCAAGGTAGTGGATAGGCGAGAATCACCATGCATGGGGGGGGGGATATAATGAGCTACACTTCAGATAAGCTGAATTTTGTATTTTTATTTGTCTGACTCACCGGTCGACAACTGATAATTCTTATTAACTCCATTCTTCTCATTCCTTCCCATTCCGGAATAACATTTACTCATTCAACAATTTCTTTTTAAAGTGCTTACCACATAACAGGCACCTTTATAAATGTTGGAAATACACAGACAGCAAAGTCCCTCTTCAGGGAGCTTACATTTTAGCCTCCTCTTATGATAACAATGATAGGAACACTGTTTTACAGTGAAAGGAACAGTGAGGAAAGAATACGGCAAGGTTAAAAATATGGATATACAATACATAATCCATGTGATTTCTTCAAAGGTAAGCTTCAAGGTAAATATTTTAAATTCCAATTGCAATTGAAAAATAAAAGTGGTCTCTTTTTTTGGTAATGAATAAGCACTTGATAATTTACACGTTTGATAGGTTTTGATTTTCATGTATCAGGTTTGCTTACACTGAAACATATATGTGGCTAATTTTCTTATACGTTACATCATCCTAATACTACTAGGAGTTACACTCTTCAGCAAAGTACTGAAAATTGAAAGGCTACCAAGTCATACAAACTGAGTTTTGTTCAAACTGCTTTAAAAATTAATATTCTCCTCTTGACTTTAAAGTTTCTTTTCTACTTGTCCATGAGAAGCAGCTTTGCTAAAGCAAAGTCTGATCATGACTTGTGATTATTAAACAATTAATTGTAAGATAGTATTTTATTCAAAGTACTATGCAGGTATTTCCTCCTACCTTTTTACCTTTTAATCTCCCAAACAGGCTAATGAACCTGAATTCTTAATCCCTAAAGGAAAGCTTACATGAGACAGTTATTTAACATCTACAACTGCAGATATATATTTCAAAAACTTTAAAATAAATTGCATCTTTTTAAAAAATGGTATGAAAAATGTCTTCTTCAATTCCTTGACAAACATTTGATTTTCTACTATTTTCAATAAGATTAGCAAATACATCCCATACTTAGGTCATTTGTTCTTTGTTATCCTACACTTTGTCAACTTCCCATCACTTTCAGTACTTCTAAGTTTCCCCAAAGTTATTATTATCAACTCTCTTATGTTCCACCTCATCATTGGTCACTGCCTGGACCAGTGATTCCCTACAGAAGCAGAACAGACCCTTAGGGACCTTCTGAAAATTTGCAAGGACATTTTTTGGTTGTCACGATAAGCTGGATAGGAAGGAGGCTATTTAGTGGATGAGGACTATGGATCCTAGAAGTCCTAAAATATATGAGACAACACAGGAAAACAAACAACTGCCTGCATCCCTCAAGATTTTAAAAGACTCTACTGGACACTGAGTAGGTGAAAAGCCTATGTATGATCATCTTAGTCTAGGACTTTACTACATATAAAATATATCATTTTTGCACCATTTTAGTGAAGACTGAATTTTCCAGAATTGCAGCTATCATGTAAATTGAGGTAAGATTCCACTTTGTTTCATTCAAAATTTTACCAAAAATTGTTCACAACTTGGGAAAAATTAGTTTGTCGATGACAATGGCCCTTATGGTATTTGAACTGCCAATGTAATACATCTGAAATCAGCCTGCATTTATAGCCATCCCAATCACAATGATTTCTTTGCACTGGTGCAGTATGCCAGCAACTGATCAGTTCTTCATTGTGTCTTCTAATGTAATCATGCCTGAGTACTTATATATTTAAATAGTAGACACGTTATTTTCTAATAAAATACTTATTTTACCTTTATGCTTCAATTAGAGCAGTACACTGATTTTTTAAAATTATGCTTATGGGTATTTTTTATTGCCTATAAATCTTTAGGATATTACAGGAAACTTTAATATTTATTATAAAAAGGGGGCTCTGGGCTGGACAGGTTTAGAAGCACTGACCTACCCATGCCTTCACATGCCCAGACTACTAAAGATGTCTCCTAACTGATAGTTTGGATTCTATACACTCCCTTTTCCAAAGAAAAGTACCTACAGATGTAAAAAAATCACCAATATCATTTCTATCTTCAAAATACCACAGGGCTCCAATCGCCTTGCAAATCAGTCCAGTACTGAGATTTTTACAACTCTCCATAGAGAGATGAGTTCTGCCTAACCTAATATCTTATCCAGTTTACATCACAGACTGAACACTCTATTCAGAAAGCCTTATTTCTGGGAACTATCCTTAATATTTTGAAATATTTTGTAATAACCTATAAGGAAAAAGAACCTGGATATATATATATATATATATATATATATATATATATATATATCCGAATCACTCTGCTGTGCACCTTAAACCAACATAACATCGTAAATCAACTATACTTCAATTTAAAAAAAAGTTAAATAATAAAAAAAAAGAAAGAAAGCCTTATTTCTAAGGAGTCAGCAAGTCACAGTGGAAAGAGTGTTAGGATTTAGAACCCTAGGCCCACCACTTATTAGGAGAATGAACCCGGATGAGTTACCACTTTCTGAGTCTCCGTCTCCTCGTTTAAGTGACAACTGAAAAGGACCTTCCTCACAGGGCTGTGGTATGGAATGAATCAGACATAGCAGGAACTCAAAGAGTTTGCTACTTCAAACTTTTTATCTGTTTTGTTCATTTACTTCTTCCAAGGATGATACCTGACTGGTATCCAGCAGTGCTCAAGAAATGTCTGTTGAACAAAAGCGTATTGCTTTCTGAAACCTTTCCAGCCCACTGACTGTTCCAGAAATTTATCAGTTAAGTAACGATAACTGAGTGCTTACAAATTGAGTGCTTACTTGAAGTAAACACCCAGTCTCTGCTCTTAGGAAACAAAAAAAATGCTGGAAAATGACAGGTCAACATAAAAGATGTCACAAGACTGTGTATGACTAGTCAACGAACAGTATGGACAACAAGTGCTGTGCATCTAAGGGCAAGACATGTCACTGTTGGCTGGATCAACACGGAAGGTGGTGTGGAAAAGGGATAAAACAGACTTTCTCCAACTAATCCATTCTTCTCACACGTAGCCTGAGAGAACTTTACAATTGTCCAACAGGTCACTCCTCTGCTTAAAGCTCATCAAAATGGTACCTCAGGATACCCCAACCTGTTCACGTGATTTACCAGAAGCTTCCTATGTTCTGGCCCCCGTTTGGGAACAGCACAGATCAGTAAGGTGGCCCACTAACTACATGTGGCAACTAAGTATGTGAAATGTGTCTAGTCCGAACCGAGACGTCCTGTTAAGTGTAAAATACACACTGGATTTCAAGTACTTAGTACCAAAAAAAAAAAAGTAAAACATCTCATTAATAATGTTTACATTGGGACTTCCCTGGTGGTTCAGTGGTTACGAATCCGCCTGCCAATGCAGGGTACACGGGTTCGAGCCCTGGTCGGGGAAGATCCCACATGCCGAGGAGCAACTAAGCCCGTGAGCCACAACTACTGAGCCCGCGTGCCACAACTACTGAAGCCCACGCGCCTAGAGCCCGAGCTCTGCAACAAGAGAAGCCCGCGCACCGCAACGAAGCGTAGCCCCCGCTGGCGGCAGCTAGAGAAAGCCTGTGTGCAGCAACAAAGACCTAACGCGGCCAAAAATAAACAGATAAATTTATTTTTTAAAAAAATAATGTTTATATTGATTTCACGTCAAAATATCACTGTGGACATACTGGATTAAATAAAAATGCGCTGTTAAAATTAAACCCACGTATTTTTTTCACTTCTTAAATATGGCTACTGAAAATCTAAAAACACGTATGCGGCTCGCATTATGTTTCCACTGGACAGTTTCTTTTCCCAGCTCTACATTTCTGCCTGAAGAGACCCCTTACTATGCCTGCCTGGGCCCTGTTTACCTGGCCTACGACTCTGTAGATGATACTACTGGCGCCTGAAACGCTTTTTCCTCTTCACCGAGTCTGCCGCTACTCATTCTTCAGGCCTTAGTTTTACAACGATGGTTACAGCGCTTTCTCCTAGAAGCCTCCCCTGGCCTCACCCCCTAGCCCCGAAAGACTGGACTGGGGTCTCCTCCTACATGATGGGAACACCCATCCTACAGCACTTATCACACTGCATCTGCAATTGCCTGTTCTCTGGTCTGTCTTCCCGACAAGAATGAAAGCTCCTTGAGGGACCAGAGATTCTCCGAACACGCCTACTCGTCAACGCCGGGCACCGAGGAGCATCAGCTCTGAATAAATGAGGGGTGGGACAAAGATAGTGGATGAACACCGGGACGACCCCGGTTCGGAGGTAAGGTGAGGTGAGGCAGGGACTGGGCGGGGGAGGGGGGTGGTTTGGGGAGCGCTAGCAGGTAGGCTCGGGCAGCTTGGAGCGGGAGAACGGCAGGAGAGCCGGCAGACTCACCAGTCTCCGGTCAATGTCGGCGTCCGACCGCTTGGTCGGGGGCGGCGAGTACTCAGCGTAGCGAAGGCCCTCGCCGGCGGTGGCGACGCCGCCACGGGCAGCCATAGCAATGCGGCGCGGGGCACTCGGAACGCCCCGCTGCCTACGAGGCGGCCGCAGGGACAAACTAGTTAGGGCGGTCCTTTCGCGGGTTTTACCTATACCTCTCCCGCTGCGCTAGTGGAGGGCGGGGCCCCAGGGGATCTCGTTCTCACCCAGGCTCAGACCAACTTGTCCCCTCAAGCCAAAGGTCAGATCCTAGCTGGGGCCCCTAGGCTGTGGAGGAGTTTCTTCTTTGTTTCAGATTTACAGGCCTAAAGCCAACGTTGGGACTCGTGGGGCAAAGCGTGATGGGGCCTGTCTTCCTTCCCCTATACCGACCTGAGAGCCTGGGTTTAAGCCCTGCAGTCTGATGTGAGATCTGATGTTGGTTTCATCAGATGCCGGACCAGGAGAGACCCAGAGAGTCTAAGTGCAGTGCCGAAGTTCCCTGACGTTCCCTGAGACCCACACCAGACCTTTCTAAACCTGCCCTCCCACACACACCCCGCCCAACCACTGATCCCGCCATATGATTGGCTATATGTAAGATTGAAATTACAAAGAAACTTGTAACCTTCCACCCCACAAATGGTTTTGTACTGACTTGGATATAGAAAGACCCACTTCATTATTCGTTTTTTTTCTTTTTTGTTTATTTTATTTTTCTGATTTATTATTATTATTATTATTTTGCGGTACGCGGGCCTCTCACTATTGTGGCCTCTCCCATTGCGGAGCACAGGCTCCGGACGCGCAGGCTCAGCAGCCATGGCTCACGGGCCCAGCCGCTCTGCGGCATGTGGATCCTCCCGGACCGGGGCACGAACCCGTGTCCCCTGCATCGGCAGGCGGACTCTCAACCACTGCGCCACCCGGGAAGCCCTATTATTAGTAATTTTTAAGTAAAGCCTTTTGGAGTAAAAATTAACCAACAATTGAAGCCAGTGTAGTGCTTTCCAACTCCTGTACCAACTTGGCAGCTCTTTTGCCTTTTATACCCATTGCAAAAGCAGCTTACAAATCTTTTCTTTTTTTTTTTAAATTCCTGATTTAAAAGTTTTGAGGATCTACTAATTTATTGATTTAGTTAATATTATTAGCAAGCCCAAGAAGTTAGGGCCTGGAGGAATTTACAATCCAGTAGGGAAGATAAAACTAATACGAAGTGATTATAATGTATTCCAGAGCATGAGTCTATATGCATCATACAGCAGTATAAAGAGGAAGGGACTAGGAGGATAGAAGAGATCTGAGTTCTGGTATATGTTCCTTCATTTTCTAGGCTTGTGTTCCTGAATATACCCATTAACTGCTTCAGATCTCTCCTAACCTATGGAAGGGGAGTAACATTTGTCCAACATTCTGACTCAGGGAAATTGTAAGGATAAAAGGAAAAAAGGAAAAAAAAAGAATATGATGAAGAACCTAGGGGTAAAACAGGAATAAAGACACAAACCTACTTGAGAATGGACTTGAGGATATGGGGAGAGGGAAGGGTAAGCTGTGACAAAGCGAGAGAGAGGCATGGACATATATATACACTACCAAACGTAAGGTAGATAGCTAGTGGGAAGCAGCCGCATAGCACAGGGAGATCAGCTCGGTTCTTTGTGACCGACTGGAGGGGAGGGATAGGGAGGGTGGGAGGGAGGGAGACGCAAGAGGGAAGGGATATGGGAACGGATGTATATGTATAACTGATTCACTTTGTTATAAAGCAGAAACTAATACACCATTGTGAAGCAATTATACTCCAATAAAGTTGTAAAAAAATATATATGGAAGTAATTTGTACAATACACTTAAGAAGAGAGTTACCACCACAATTTGATTCGTGTTTCTGTGAGGGAGCGGCCATTTTTAACCAGGGTCATCAGAGGAGTGTTGGTGGAGACTGAGCCATTGAGGTGGTCAGTGACGAATGGGTAAGACTTTTTTACATGAAAGAGGAGGAGGTCCGGAAATTTCAGCTGGAAACAAACACACAGAAATGAAAAAGGTGGCATGTAGAACTGGGTTAAAAAAAGAATGCCAAGACTCTTCAGAAAAATGGCCTTATTACAGAAATTAATTTTCATTAGACTGATCCACAAGTATCGAGGACGTTGGTGAACTAAGTAAATAAATTGGATTGGAACCCACAGGTCATTCATTCGTTCATCCATTCACATATTCGATAAATATGTGTTAAGCATCTGTTAGGTATCAGACACTCTACTCGGCACTGAGTCTACAATGCCAAGTAAATAAATAAGATACAGTAAGTCCCCTACATACAAACCTTCAGGTTGTGAACTTTCAAAATGTGAACGTGCGTTCGCATGTCCTATCACATAAAAGTTAGTTCACGTGTCTGGAGCACACTGTCACATGTGTGCATCCTCTACAAGTGGTTGGGCTTTTATGTACTTTACTGTACAGTACTGTATAGAGTACAGTAGTACAGTACCTTTATTTTAAGCACAGGATGTCCAGAAGCAAGCGTAAAAATAGCGATGTTGTAGCTGGTACTGCTAAGAAGTACAAAGGGGTAACAATGGAAACAAAAGTGAAAATAATTGAGAGAGTAGAGTGAGGCGAAAAGATGGTGGACGTCGTTCATTCTTATAACATGAATCGTTCAACCACCGGCACGATTCTAAAGAACAAGAACAAGATCATGGAATGTGTGAAGTCTGCCATGCCGATAATGTCCACAATAATATAGAAGCGTGGAAAAGTGATGGAGGAATTTCGCGCCAAGCTGGCGGGTAATCCCCGCATCAGTGTGACATGCTAGCTCGGAAGTGTTTTCTGCCGCTGTCGTGATTCGTCCACTAAACTGCATGGTCGCTGTGTACATGGGCAGAGCATGGGCATCGGCAAGAACAGGGACCTGCCCTGGGCCCTGCTCAGGAATGAATACAGGTATTTCCAAAGAATGACCACAACCTCTTCAGTAGAAGTTAAACAGAATTGGGTGATTATGGGTAGGAAACCCTGGTTCGCCATTCATTCCAGAGAAGAATCGACCTTTAAGGGATAGAATTAATATAGTTCTCATTAGAGAACTCAAGGAACCTCCACAGGGAGCTCATTTTCTTGCCAAAAGTCTGAATGATGCCTTAAAACTTATTGAGCAACCAGAATTAACGAATAAAGTGGACATGGTTTGGATAGTGGCACGCAGTTCCGTTTATAAGGAAGCCACGAACAATCCAGGCCATCTTAGACTATTTGTGACAAGGATCATGCAGGAATTTGAAAGTGACACATTTTTTCCAAAAATTGATTTGGAAAAATATAAACTTATCCCAGAATATGGAGGTGTTCTTTCTGATGTCCAGGAGGAGAAAGGCATTAAGTACAAATTTGAAGTATATGAAAAGAACGATTAATGTGAAAGTGTTTTCTGATCTATTTCAAGCCTCCTCTTCCCTCCCCACCCCCCCAAAAATATGTATTTTTTGTTATAGAGACTTTTGTTGATTTTAGATCCATGGATAATTATTTCTAAGCAAAGCACTTTTATTCCCCATTAATCTTAACTAGACTCTATCAGATACCATTTGTGAAACATTTCTTGCTGTAACTGCCTGAATACCCATCAGGAGTCAAGAATAGGTGACCAGCACCTGCCTAGGGCAGAATATCTACCAAGACAGCCCAAAGTGGGAGAGTCCCCTGGTAGCATGTATTGAAACAACCAGAGCCCATAGAGCTAGGAGCTAGGCAGATGGGTCCAAAGGTCAGAAATGGATTATAAACAGAAGAGCTAGCATTCAATTATTAAAATTAGATCAAAAGAGGGACTGTGAATTACTTTATATCACACTTCTGAAAAAAATTCTGTTCACTCAGACCAGGAGTCAATAAGTTGAAAACTCCAGGATATAGCAGCTCATGCAGCTCAATATCAAAAAAAACAAACAACCCAATCCAAAAATGGGCAGAAGACCTAAACAGACATTTCTCCAAAGAAGATATACAGATTGCCAACAAACACATGAAAGGATGCTCAACATCACTAATCATTAGAGAAATGCAAATCAAAATACAATGAAGTATTACCTCACACCAGTCAGAATGGCCATCATCAAAAACTCTGCAAACAATAAATGCTGGAGAGGTGTGGAGAAAAGGGAACCCTCTTGCACTGTTGGTGGGAATGTAAATTGATACAGTCATTATGGAGAACAGTATGGAGGTTCCTTAAAAAACTAAAAATAGAAGTACCATACAACCCAGCAATCCCACTACTGGGCATGCACCCTGAGAAAACCATAATTCAAAAAGAGTCATGTACCACATTGTTCATTGCAGCTCTATTTACAATAGCCAGGACAAGGAAGCAGCCTAAATGTCCATAGACAGATGAATGGTTAAAGAAGATGTGGCACATATATAGAATATATGGAATATATTACTCAGCCATAAAAAGAAATGAAATTGAGTTATTTGTAGTGAAGTGGGTGGACCTAGAGTCTGTTATACAGAGTGAAATAAGTCAGAAAAAGAAAAACAAATACCGTATGCTAACACATATATATGGAATCCAAAAAAAAAACTGGTTCTGAAGAACCTAGGGGCAGGACAGGAATAAAGACACAGACGTTGAGAAGGAACTTGAGGACACAGGGAGGGGGAAGGGTAAACTGGGATGAAGTGAGAGAGTGGCATGGACTTATATATACTACCAAATGTAAAATAGATAGCTAGTGGGAAGCAGCCGCATGGCACAGGGAGATCAGCTTGGTGCTTTGTGACCACCTAGAGGGGTGGGATAGAGAGGGTGGGAGGGAGACACAAGAGGGAGGAGATATGGGGCTATATGTATATGTATAGCTGATTCACTTTGTTATAAAGCAGAAACTAACACACCATTGTAAAGCAATTATACTCCAATAAAGATGTTAATAAATAAATAAATAAATAAAGGGGAGTTGGGGGTGGGGGGTAAACTCCAGGATATTCCACAGGGATAGTAAAGAGGCAGGTATGAGTCTACCATTTCAGTGGTTAAAGGAGAAGGTCTGAGACCTTAAAAAACTTTGTTTCTGATCTTCAGTGAGATTGCATGGGATGTTACAATGGTAGAACAAGAATCGGCTGCTCTTTACAAAAAAGAATAATCTAATATCAAGCATAATGGCTAAACTAAAAAATTCAGAGGTAATAAATTGAGAATGAATATTGCTAGAAACCAAAATTAGTAAGTTAGAAACTAAACTTCACAGAATTAAAAAATAAAAATTAAAACATGTTTTACCCATCACGTTAGCAACGATTTAGATTAAGTATCCAAAAAAAAAAAATAGCATTTTCTGGCTTATAAATTGGTACAACCTTTTTAGAGTGTAAGTTAGCAATATGAATTAAAATTCAAAATATTCTGGGTTTGGACACAGAACTTCCACTTCTAGAAATTAATCCTGAACAAAGAAATGGACCCAAGAGTATCTGTTGCAACTTTCTTTTTCAAACTTGGAAACAGCCCAAATGTTGATTAATAAGAAATAACTAACCAATATGTCTATAAAATGTAACATCTGCAGCAGTTCAAAAGTATGAAGTACTGACAGAAAAATGCCAAAAATTGCTAAGTAAAAGAAACAAATTGTGTGTAATACTCAAAAATGTTTAATAAATGTTCATGTGGGGGGTGGGGGGAAGTGATGGAGGAGATGGAGAAACTTCTCAGTGTGCGGACGCAAGATCAGCATCAGCGTCGAGTCCCGCTCAGCTTAATGCTGATTCAAGAGAAAGCTAAAAGCCTTTCTGAAGACTTGAAGAAGGAACACAGCAAAGAATTAGAGGGCACATCTTTTAATGTCAGCCATGGCTGGTTTCATCAGTTCAAGGCTAGAGCCAGCCTTCACAATGTAAAATTAAGTGGCAAGGCAGAGAGTGCAGATTCGGTAGCTGCCAGGGAATTTCCTGAATTGCTTTGAGAAATTATTGATGAAGGCACGTATTCACCCAAGCAGGTTTTTAATGTGGATGAGACAGGACTGTACTGGAAGAGGATGCCAGACCAAAGTTACATCCGTAAGGAGGAAAAGTTGATGCCAGGCTATAAAGCAACAAAGCATAGGCTAAATCTGTTGTTTGGTGGAAATGCTTCCGGTGATATGAAACTGAAGTCTCTCTTAGTTTATCATTCAGAGAACCCAAGAGCCCTTAAAACATAGCCAAGGGCTCTTTTCCTGTTGTGTGGAAGAGTAACCCCAAAGCCTGGGTTACCCAAGCCATTTTCCAGGATGGGTTTTTCCACCACTTTATCCCGGAAGTAGAGAAATGTTGCTTGGAGACAGACATCCCATTCAGTGTTTTTTTTTTGCTGCTCGACAGCGCTCCGGGCCACTCCCCATTCATGGACAACTTTCATCCCAACGTCAAAGTAGTGTATCTTCCACCGAATACTATGTCACTCAGCCAACCTATGGACCAGGGAGTTACAGCGACTTCCAAGAAATATTATTTACGTTACACTTTTCATCAGGCAGTTAAGGCAAGTGACGAATCAGGAATAACCTTGTGACAATTTTGGAAGGACTATAACATCTACAAGGCTATAAAATCATTGACTTTGCTTGGCGTGAGGTTACAGCCGTCACCATGAATGGGGTTTGGAAGAAGCTTTGCCCGCAATTTGTTCGTGATTTTTGTGGATTTGAGAAGGTGGATGAGGAATCCAAAGAGGTCTTCAGCCACTTAGTGACCCTCAGCGAGAAGCCCTAGCTAGATCTGCAAGACGACGACTTCACTGAACTCCTTGCTGTGCAACACGAGGGGCTTACTAATGAAGACCTGATGAGATTGGAGGGCCAGAGAAAGGACGAAGAGAGACAAGAGGAAGAAGAAGTAACTGAAGAACCGAAGAGATTCATGACACAGGAAATGGCAAGGGGATATTCTTTACTTGAGGAGGCAATGTCTTTGAGGCACAGCACCCGACCGTAGAACGGTACACAAAGGTTGCAGCAGCCATTCAGAATGCAATCCAGCGCTACCATGTCATCTACGACGAGAATAAAAGAGCTACTTCCCAAACATCACGGGGTCGTTTTTTTCAGGAGGGTGGAATTGAATCCGGCAAGGAACCAGACCTGTGCCATCAACGTCAGGCGTGGGTGAAATTGCAGCTTGCCCTCCGTCTCCTGTTGCTGACGATCCTTCAGCTCTACCATCTCGCACCTCCTCTCCCTCCTCCAGTCAGTAACTCTTCTTGCCTGTTCACTCGATGCCAGTCCCTTTATGCCAGCTGTTGTACTGGACTGCTGTATTTTCAAGGCAGTGTACTGTAAGATTAAAAATGTTTTCTTTATTTTTTGTGTTTGTTTTTTATGTATGATTTGTGTGAAAAGTACTATAAACCTATTACAATACAGTACTCTATAGTCGGTTGTGTTAGTTGGGTACCTAGGCTAATTTCGTGGGGCTTACGAACGCGCACTCTCGGAAGGGAACTCATTCCTATGTAGGGGACTCACTGTATCTGATATCTTGGAGTTCACAGACTCCACTTCACAGGAGGGTTATGGTGTCCCCTAGTGGCTGGGCCCTTGCAGTCACAGTTTTCCAGCCTGGAGCAAAGGAGCAATTAAAGCAAGACCCAGGTCAAATGCAACTCCTCTTATGGCAGCTGCCGCCCCTGCTCAAGAACTGGAGGGAAGCTTCCAGAGTGGAAGTCAGGAAAAGAGGAGAAAGGAGAACCGGGCAGGGGAGAGGATAACAAGGTGGAAGGGAGTTGGCCTCAGCAGGGCTGTAGCTCGGACTGCACCTACTGAGAGCAGATTGCTGGCTGCTTGCAGGCTTGCCCCAGTTCCACTGCTGCCTTGGGTATCTCCTCCTACAGCAGTAGCCACTTTTAAAGAAAAATCTTCCACAAAGACTGCTCAGTTGTCAGACTTTGGTTCTTTTCTAAGGTTACCCTCACCAGCAAAAAAAAAAAAAGTGGGGGGGTGGATAGAAACAAGAACAATTAAGTCCTCTCTCTCCCCAGAAGGATCTCTTCCTGATTTAGCTAAATTTACTTCTCTGGCTTCCGTGAGAACGAAGAGGAATCCTTCTTGTGAAACCCAAAAGGGAATCCACATTAAATTTTCATTGGCCTATTTTTATTAGTTAAATCACTTCAGAGACAGGTAACACTACAATAGACTTTTTAAAAGAAAAGCACGTATTGGTAATACATCTTAGATATACCTCAGTAAAAAAAAAAAAGGTTTTAAATATTTGTTGTTTTAAAAGACTTTTGGCAAAAAATAAATAAATTGACCTCTGTGTGCCTCAGTTTCTTGTCAGTAAAGTAGGGGATAATAATAGTACCTCCTGTGTGAGGATTACATGAATTGACTTTTGTAAAGCTCTTAGAACATATCTACAACTTACTCTATATACCGAGTAAGTTCTATAAAGTGCTAGTTACTATTTTCCTTGCATTACCTCTTTCACTTGTTTGTTTCCTTGTATATTTTCTTTTGTTCCTCAGCCCCAACTGTTGTGTTTGATCCCCAAGTAGTTGTCTTGTCTTTGAAATGATAAAATCTGATTAGACATTACAAAGTGATACAGTATAAGTGTTGGGGGCGGAAGGAGTTGTGTTTACAGAAATGAAATTAAATGCTTTGGAAAGACTCGACAAAAGCAAGTTAGAAAAAAAAAGAAGCCATCAAATGGCAGGTGTAAGAGATTCAAAAACTGAGCATGATTCTACACTCAGTTTGCTTTTAAAATGTCTCGTTCCTGCTTTCTTTTAACAAACCCAAATTAGTAGTCATTGAGGATAGATCACCAGTGTAGAAGAAATTGGAGGCAGAACTGAATCAGAGGGCCCACACCCAAGTAAAAGACTTTGGCCCTGCAGGTAAACATAGAGTACACGAATAGATATAGTGGATATAGTGTATGTCTGTTCTTCTATTTAAATAATAGCACTTCCTGTGTGAGGATTACATGAATTGACTTTTGTAAAGCTCTTAGAACAATGCCAGATACATAGTAAGTTCTAGAAAAGACCCAGGCGGGAGTTGGAGAAGCGAGTGCTCAAGCTGGCCACGGAAGGGTGAATACAAGTTTGCTGGATTGATAAGAATGAGGCAGGCTCGGAGGTGAGGAGGGGGTTGGGTTGGGGGGTCGGGAACGAGGTAGAGAAAGCATTGTATATGAATAGTACAGCAAGTCATCCAGTTTGGCTAACCTTAAAGTACAAAGAAGACAATGAAGATGGATAAGGGTAGACAGATAACCCAAGGCCAGATATGGCACAGCTTTATTTAATAAGAAAAGGCATTTAGAGTTTATCTCATAGGTCAAGGCATCAAAAAATGTCAAATGTGGTAGGACGTGATCAGATCTACATGCTAGGAAGATCATTCTGGTAGCGATGATGTGGGATAGATGTGGCAAAACTAGAAAACGGAGATCAACAAGGGAGTTATTGCAATAGCCTGAGTATGAGATGTTGAGGCCTAAACTAGGGCAGTGGCAGGGACGTGCAAGGTGTGTAGTAACCTTTAGTGGTTTCCTCCCCACACTCAATCCCTCTTGGCCCCATCCAACAAGAACCCAAGGACTGACTCTGTTCCTTACTCTCAGGGTGGACCCACCACTCTGGCCATGGTGTTTGTTTCATGGATGGGCACATAGCCCTTCTGGGATATTGGGAGTATAGGAGAAGTTTGCTGTGTGCTTCAGGGAAAGCAGTTTCTTTCTATTCAGGTGGACATGAACAGAGAAGCATGAAGCCCTAATTGTGGTTGACAATCGTTTGACAGCCATGAGCTAGGGTGACCTTGTAATTTATCATCCCAAACTAGATCACATTTGAATGAAAGATAGTGCTATAAATAGTTGTGTTAGGACAATAGATGTAACTGGGAGTGTCCTGGCCAACCAGGACACATAATGCCCCAACTGAAACCGTGCACCTCAGATTGGGACTTGAACCCATGTGGCTGGGACTCGAACCCGGCCAAAATCCAGTCTTCCAGCTGAGATCACACACCTGGTTTTAGGACTTAATGAAGCTCAGGTTCTTGATGTCTCATCGCAGAAAGAATTCAGTGAGACACAAAGTGATCGGAAAGAAGTGGATTTATTTAGAGAGAAACACACTCCACAGAGTGTGGGCCATCTCAGAAGGTGAGAAAGGCAGCAGGGTATGGGGTTGTCCGTTTTTATAGGGGTGGGTAATTTCACAGGCTAACGAGTGGGAGGAGTATTCCAGCTATTTTAGGAAGGGGCAGGGATTTCCAGGAATTGGGCCACTGCCCACTTTTTGAACTTTATGGTTGGTCTTGGAACTGTCATGGCTCCTGTGGGTGTGTCATTTAGCTTGCTGATGTGAGGCTCAAGGTCTCGTGGAAGTTGTCTGCCATCTTGGATCCATTTGGTTCTAATCAGTTTAAGTTATGTCCTCGGGCTGTGTCATTCTCTCAAAGGTTGTGCCCTGCCCCCTTCCCTCCTGTTTCACGACCATTAGAAGAGATGGCCTGAAGATGCAGCAAACATCCCGGAAAGCTACAAGGAGGTCAAAAACAAACTGAGTCCTTAATCAAACTTCATTTGAAGTTAGCCCCATCTCCGAAATTTTTAGTTATGAAGTAAAAATTCCCTTTATTTTCATTTCTCTTTAATTTTGTTTTTTAAAGTGTAAGCATTTAAAAAGTAGAAAGAATAGTATAATGAGACCTCATAGCCCCTAAATCCAGATTCAACAATTGTCAAGATTCTGCCACAATACTCTCTCTAGGGACTTCACTGGTGGTCCAGTAGTTAGGACTCTGTGCTTCCATTGCCAAGGGTATGGGCTTGATCCCTGGTCGGGGAACTAAGATTCCCCGCCACACACAAAAAAAAGTACTCTATTTTCCTTTCTTGGATGAAGTATTTTAAAACAAATGAAGATACCATTTCATCTCATCCTGAATATTTCAGTATGTTTCCTGCTAAATATGGACGTTTTCTACCATATCACACCACTGAGACATCTAATAAAAATTGATAACTTTTTTTGTCATCTAATATCCAGTTATATCCAAATTTCTCTCATCGTTATGAAAAATGTTTAAATAGCTGATTTGTTCACGTCAGGATCCAAACGAAGTCTGCACACCGCAGTTTATTTTTATGTCACATTAGTCTCATTTAGTCACAAAAATTCATTTCCCCACGTTTTTTCATGCCACTTGCTGCCAAACCCAACTACGTGTGATGCACAGCAAGGCCAAACAAACCAAAACATTGGAGTTTGGAGCAGAGAAAGGTTTATTACGGGGGCCAAGCAAGGAAAACAGGTGGCTTGTACTGAGAAACTCTGAACTCCCCAACAGTTTTGGGGGAAGAGTTTTTATAGGCAAAATTTGGGGGATGGGCTGCAGGGTGTGTGACTTTCTTCTGATTGGTTGGTGGTGAGGTAACAGGGTGGTGTTCCAGGAATAATTCTCCACGTGGGTGGGGGCCTTAATTCCTGAAGAAGAACTCAAAGATATTGTTATGCATATCTCTTGAGGAGGAACAAGGACTCTACCTTATCACTGCACTATCCTTTGACTGCTTTTCTTTTGGTTCTGTATTGCCTTGTTATCGAAACAGATTTGTATCTGCTGGCCAGTCTACTACTAACACTGGGCTGTGGTGAAGGAAAGTACCGGTGTTTATTGTAAGGCACCGGGCAAGGAGCATGAGGCAGCAAATGCTCAAATAACCTGAACTCCCCAATGGGAGGGAGAAGACCTAGAAGTCAGGAGAGAATGGGGCTATGGAAACCAAGAAAATTTCAAAAGGGATGAAATAGTGAGAAATGCCAGATACCTACAGGTAAGGAATAAATGTTCCCATTGAATGTGGCAAGTAGGTGGTTGCTGGTGGAATCTCATCCAGACTAGAAGTCATCACCACCCACACCACATTCTAGAATATTCTAGAGAATATCCTTTTTAAAAAACTATGAAAAGAGCAGTATGTAATCCTATTTCTCTGTGTATTGATATCAGACAATTTATATAGCAGGAAGAGAAGGGAAAACTAGCTAATTTGGATTTTATCATCAATCAGATGATTAGGTTTTTAAAATGACTGTTACTCTGTGATCACCTGGATATTTTCTTAAATGTTCATCCTTCAGAACTTAAGTAGGATGACAATGAACTGCTCTGCCTTCTCCTTAATGATATTCACTGAACTACCGATAACAGGAAAATACAGCTGAAGAGTGATTTCAGGACTGTATTTCTAATCTTACAGGAGATTTTAAAAACAAAGAAGTGAATCTAAAGGGAATCACTAGGGGATAAGCCAAACAAAAACATGTTTTCATCTTTTTAACTTCAACATGTATTTTCAGCTGACTGACTGTCAATAGCTGGAAAGCTGGGTTTAGCCTATGTCAAAGGCAGAAAGGTAAGTGCCCTTCATGGAACTGTCCACTGTCTAATTGTGGAAAAGCGGTATCAGCATCATGTAGATTTGTCTACAATGGTCCCCCAGAGCAGTATCTGCAGCTCAGGTGCCAGCTAGAGATAATCCCATGAAAGAAAACCTGGCACCAGTCCCCATATGTTATTTTCTGGATCCAATTTACATTTTGTGCTTTTGTCTAGCTGAGCCAAAACAGCATAAACAATGCCAAACCCGGTTTTCTGATTATTTTCAGGCTGATTGAATCTGGCACATGACATGGTTTTATCTAATTAACCAACATGTGGTACAAAACAAAACAAATTTGAAATGGAAAGCTCTTTCTGCCTTTATTGAAAGACTGAGGTGAATATATAATTATTTTGTCCTTGTCTCTCAGCCAAAATCATAGCTGAGAAAGGAGGCCATTTTCTACTAGATAGCAAAACAAGTTCTGTGTATTACTTATCTATTACAATGAAAATGTATTGTGTTTTACATTTTCCCAAATCCAGCCCTTCCCATGTCCCTCTCGGTCCCCAAAGGAGGAGTAATGTGTGGAAGATATGTTCCTAATTGTGGTATGATAAGAAATATATTTGGTCTTTATTCCTGGTTCCTAGCACAAAGCTCCTAAAACCCTTGGACTTTCCAGCAAGGAGTGCCTTTTGTTATTCCTAAGGAGCTCCTTAAGAGCACCTCTGAGTTTAAGCTAAGGAGGTGATTTAGGGTGGGGTCCCTGGGTAGCCTTAGGATGGGGATAGTCAAAGGGATTCGAAGTTTGAAATGTTCAGCCCCACCCCCAACCTCTAGGAAAGAGAAGAAGGTGGCCTGAAGATTAAGCTCCATAAAACCTCCTAAAAGAGGAGATTTGAGTTTCCCCGTTGGTGAACTCATCCATGTGCCTGGAGGGTGGTGCCCCCCCAGCTCCAAGGGAACAGAAGCTCCTACACTGGAGACTCTTCCAGACCTTACCTTATTGAAACTGAACAGTACCCTGTAGGGCTCCTGGGCACAAAAGCCTTTCTGTGTCCCCCATTTCTTGATTATAGGAAATAAGCTTCATTCTGCCTTAATGAACTTGCCTGATTTCCAAACTGACAGGTTCAAACAGTTGCTAATTAAAGGGAAAGGAGGGGCTTCCCTGGTGGCGCAGTGGTTGAGAGTCCGCCTGCCGATGCAGGGGTACGCGGGTTCGTGCCCTGGTCTGGGAAGATCCCACATGCCGCGGAGCAGCTGGGCCAGTGAGCCATGGCCACTGAATCTGCGCGTCCGGAGCCTGTGCTCCGCAACGGGAGAGACCACAACAGTGAGAGGCCCGCGTACTGCCAAAAAAAAAAAAAAAAAAAACCTTTGTTTACTGTGCTTTTCCTGGTAACCTCCCACAACTGATTATCCCCACTCTCTGCATATTCTTTTTTTAATAAATTTATTTATTTATTTTTGGCTGCGTTGGGTCTTTGTTGCTGTGCACAGCTTTTCTCTGGTTGCGTCGAGCAGGGGTTTGTTGCAGTGTGCGGGCTTCTCACTGCAGTGGCTTCTCTTGTTGTGGAGCATGGGGTCTAGGTGCGTGGGCTTCAGTAGTTGCAGCACTCGGCTCAGTAGTTCTGGCTCACGGGCTCTAGAGCATAGGCTCAGTAGTTCTGGCTCACGGGCTCTAGAGCATAGGCTCAGTAGTTGTGGCACACGGGCTTAGTTGCTCTGTGGCATGTGGGATCTTCCCGGACCAGGGCTTGAACCCGTGTTCCCTGCATTGGCAGGCAGATTCTTAACCACTGTGCCACCAGGGAAGTCCTACATTTTCTTTTGTCTTTAGCTGAGGATGATACTTAAGGTGAGGACTTCGGTTATTTTGACAAGTTATTCAGTTTTCCTTAGTCTCTCCTATGTGTACATGTTATTAAACTTTGCTTCATTTTCTTGTGTTAACCTGTTTCATGTCAACTTAATTCTTAGACCAGCTAGAAGAAAATTTCTTCCTCCCTAACAGGCTGTTTGTTAAAAAAAAAAAACCCTCAAAACTGGATAAGAGAGTCTATAATATTTTGAAGAAGAATGTTAAGCAAGGTAAAAGTTCAGCTATCAATTTAGGGCTGTAATTCTTCCATCCTTACTATATCATAAATGGTGGTTGGAAAGCAGGTGTAAGCAGATAGGGTAAGGGGTCCCTGGAGAAAGAGAACCAGGCATGGCTTTTTTGACAGAAGAGAAGTCATTTTGGCCTAAGCCCTTTTGTGAGATCTAAGCCTGGCCACAATGTTTGCCTTTGAGTTGGTCTCAGTAACTAATGATCTTAAGGGAAGTGAGGGAATGCAGGAAAGGAAAAGCAGTCAAGAAACGATATTTCAGTGATATAACAGAGCCCTAGGATATACATAACAATCTGATGCATGTCTTTGAGTTCTGCAGGAACTAAGCCCCCTGACCCAGGTGGAGGATGGAATGATGATGTTGACCCTCATGACTTCAATCAACTAAAGCTTGGATTCTGTTGACCTTTGCCCAATTCTATGCTGCATTCACCACCACCCAAGTCCCTTCATGAATACATGTGTCCTTAGCTTAAAATGTCTCCAATTTTTCTGTTTGGGGAGACACTGCTTTGGGGAAGATCCCCGGTGTTTTCTTTACTTGCTACAAGTAATAATAAATCCTTCCTTCTCCTGCTTTTTGCCTTGGTTGTGTCTTTTGGCTCGACATCCACCAAGAGGTAATCCCAGTTTTTCGGGTAATGCAGGCATTGTATTCCTCATCTAGAACTGCTTCAGAATGTCCCACACAATGGTGAGTACGGTGGTACTCAGGTAAGTGTTGTTTCCTGTTGATGGCAGCAATAACACCGTTAGAGCAGGAAGTGGTATATAGCCACAGTTTTTTAAGAGAGAAGAACTAGTCTCTAAAATGATGCTAAAAAAATAAAATGTACTTAAACATAAATTTTCTAGACTGGGGGGAGCCATAGTCCAGGGGTAACTTGGTTGGCATAGCCATGATGGATGGTGAGGCCTAGGTTTAGTGTGTGTGATGGGGTCAGGGGTGATGGGAACTCAACCAATGCAACCTCTGTGTGCTGTGAGGCTGAGGAGATGATCCACATGGTGAAGAGTTTGGTTATATGTGAGTAGATTGAGCAAATAAGTAAACATCTCAAAGATAAGGGAAATCAGGTTATTAATTTTTGAAGGTACAGATCTGAGAAAGGGAAGATTTAAAAAATCCTGTGGTATTTGATTGGAATTAGTGTAAACTCACAGTTTTATATTTATATCAGTGTCTAACTGTGTTAGTTTCCTATTGCTGCTGTAACAAATTACCTCAAACTTAGTGTCCTAAAACATCTATTTATCAGCTCACAGTTCTATAGGTCAGAAATCCAAGAGGGCTTGGCTGGATTCTATGCTCAGGGTATCACAAGACCAAAATCAAGGCGTCATCAGGCTGGGCTCTTATCTACGCTCTGGGAAAAAGATCTGCTTCCTTCGCGTTGTTGGTAGAATTTAGTTGCTTGTAGCTCTAGGACTGAGGTCCTTGTTTTCTTTGTGGCTGTCAGCCAGAACCATCCTCAGCTACTTGAGGTCACTTGCATTCTTCAACATGTTGTACCACCATCTTCAAGCCAGCAACAGTATGCTCAAACCTCTTGTGCTTCAAATCTCTGACTTCCCTTCTTCCATCTGGAGAAAATCTCCTCTTTTAAAGGACTCACCTGAATAGGCCAGGCTTACCTGAATAATCATAAGGTAAAATGATATAAGACTATAATTATATCTGTAAAATCCCTTCACAGCAGTACCTACATTAATGTTTGTTTGAATAAACGAGAGATAAGGATCTTAGGGAGGCTACCCCAGAATTCTGTCTACTATACTGTCAAAAAAATTATTAAAGAAGACAATTTAGATCATATGAACAAACTTTATTTAACACTTGATGAAGTGGACAGTCTCTGTTTGGAGAACTGCAAAATGGGGTGGGAGCCAGGAAGCTTCTGTAGAATAAAGAGCAAGGAAGAGAAAAATAGAAAATATCTGACTGGCTGGGGCCACAGAGTCAATCTTGCTTGGGGTGAGAAGGAACAAAGAAGTAAGTATAGAGCCCAGAGTTGGCTTGGAGTTTGGGGGTTGGCAACTGGATGTACTGCATTTCTGGTCAAGCAGAGCATTTACAGGGACATGAAAGTTATCTAAGTTTTGGTTTGCTGACATGGCACCCCGGACAGCTCTGTCTGGGTCTAGAAAATTATTTCAACAATACTATCTATTTATCAATGGGTCAATAAACATCTATATCAATAGATATAAAAATAGAGATATGTGTATGTGTATATGTATATTTCCTATTTATGTCCTCTGAAAGAGCCTAGAAGCAATGATATCTCAGGAAAAATGAGCACAACTTGCACCCAGTGTTGGTTTCTAAATACCATTCCCCACGAAAAGGAAACATATCTCTTTGGAGGAATGGATAATTTCTCAGAAGGAAAAGTATGCGATAAGCCTGAAACATCTTGAACCAGAAAGTAAGGAAGTGCTCAAAAAATGATGGGACATGTCAAATGGAGAGAGGGGCTAGCATGAAGGGGCTCTCACTGGCCAAACATGACAAAATAAATGAAAGTAATGGATTATAACCCATTGAACAAATAAATATCCATGAGTCCATATTTGTATAAATGAATACATAGGGGAAAAGAGAAAGCTCTTCCTTAAGGTGGAATGTCACCCAATAAATGTTGAAGGAATGATGGAGTTAGAAATAACTATGTTGCAATCATAAATGATTCAGGCAGGAAACATCAGTGGATGATCAGACCACTGGGTAAAAGCTTGATGAGGAATAGGATATTTACATAGTCTCAAAGTATTTCTTCATAAATTGCATATCAGTTACTTATTAATTATTCATTAACTATATGGCTGAGAAACCCAGCATGTACCATCTTAACCAAGTGATGATAGTTAGCATTGTCAATAATGGGACGAACTGCCATCATATGTTTCCTAATATGATATACTGAGAAAAACAGAGCATCTCTGCTGTGGTATTCCTGCCAAAATGCATAGTTTTATTTAATTCTTGAGGTGACATCAGACAAAGCTTTGCAAAGAACACAGCAAAGTTACTGGCCTGCACACTTCAAAAATGTCAAGGTCATTAGAGACAAGGAAAAATTGGGAACATTTCCAGCTTGAGAAAGATCAGAGACAGGACAACTAAAAGGTCCTAGATTGGATCCTGGATAATAAAGACAAAAAAGGAAAAGGAGGAAAGAAGACTTCTTTTTGTCTGTTTTGTTATGAAGGATTCTTGGGGACAACTAGCAAAATCTGCATGGAACCTTGTGGCTTAGATAGTAGTATGTATCAATGTTAATTTCTTTTTTTTTTTTTTTTTTTTTTTTTTTGCAGTGCGCGGGCCTCTCACTGTTGTGGTCTCTCGCGTTGCAGAGCACAGGCTCCGGACGCGCAGGCTCAGCGGCCATGGATCACGGGCCCAGCCGCTCCGTGGCATGTGGGATCTTCCCGGACCGGGGCACGAACCCGTGTCCCCTGCATCGGCAGGTGGACTCTCAACCACTGCGCCACCAGGGAAGCCCAATGTTAATTTCTTGATCTTTATGAGTATACTATGGTTATGTAGAAGAGTGTCTTTATTTTTAGGAAATGCACACTGAGGTATTTAGGTGTAATGGGGCTATAAGTCTACAACTTACCCTCAATTAGCAAAAAAAAATTTTTAAACCCTGTTGTTAGTTGAATTGTGTCCCCCAAAGAGATATGTTGAAGACCTAAATCAGTACATGTGAATATGACATTATTTGGAAATGGGGCCTTTGCAGAGGTAATCAGGTTAAAGTGAGGTCATATTGGATTAAGGTGGGCCTTAAATATAGTGACCAGTGTCCTTACAGGGAGAGAGAGATTTGGAGACATAAGGGCACACAAGAATGAAGGCCAAGTGATGGCAGAGGCAGAGATTGAAGTTTGGCAGCTATAAGCCAAGAGATGCCAAGGATTTCTAACAAACACCAGAAGCTAGATGACAAACATGGAACAGCTTCTCCCTCAGAACACCCAGAAGGAACCTGCTCTGCCATTTTGTTATGGCAGTCCTAGGAAACTAATACAAACCTTTTGTTTGCTTGCTATTAACATCAGCATCTTATATACATGATTTTATGGACTTAAATATTCTAAAAGAGCCACTGAAAGAGATATATGAGAATGTGTTGCAATGTACATGTAAGAAAAATGTGTCATTTTTCTATGTACATATCTTTCAGTCACTTACCTGCAGGAAACTTGCAAGGGATGTCAGTGTATTTGCTTTGGTCTGAATGTCTGTGTCCCCCACCCCAGATTCATGTTTAAATCTTAATCCCCAAAGGTGATGGTTATTAGGAGGTAGGGCCTTTTAGAGGTGATTAGGTAACAAGGGTGGAGCCCTCATGAATGGGATTAGTGCCTTTATAAAAGAGATTCCTCAGAACACCTTAGCTCAATCTGCTGTGTGAGGTTACAACAAAAAGTCTGTGACCCAGATGAAGGCCCTCACCCAACCGTGCTGGTGTCCTGATCTCAGACTTCCATCCTCCAGAACTTTGAGCAATAAATTTCTGATGTTGGTCTGCAAGGCAGAAATAGAGACACAGATGTAGAGAATCAACGTATGGACACCAAGGGGGGAAAGTGGAGGGGGTAGTGGTGGTGGTGGGATGAATTGGAAGATTGGGATTGACATACATACACTAAAATGTATAAAATAGATAACTAATAAGAACCTGCTGTATAAAAAAATAAATAAAATAAAATTCAAAAAATAATAAATAAATAACTAAGTAAATTTCTGTTGTTTATAAGCCACCCAGTCTGTGGTATTTTGTTATAGCAGCCTGAATGGACTAAGACAATATCTTTAATCCTCATTTCCTTGCTGGATAGTATCTCCTTTAAAATACCCAATATAGGACTTCCCTGGTGGTCCAGTGGGTATGACTCCACGTTCCCAATGCAGGGGGCCCGGGTTTGATCCCTGTTCGGGGAACTAGATCTCACATGCTGCAACTAAGAGTCCTCATGCCACAACTAAAAGATACCACATGCTGCAACTAAAGACCCCACGAACTACAACTGACTCAGCACAGCCTAAATAAATAAATAAATAAATATTAAAATACCCCAATATGATCAAACAGAGCTAGAGAGTGTAGAGAGCAGTAGATAGGGGAATTCGATTTGAAGCCTGATTTTGGAACTAACGCAACACAGGAACAAACACAGTGCCTAACAGTGTTTGACACACAGTAGTAGCCCAGTGTGTATGTGTGTGTGTGTGTGTTCATTCTGAGTTGCTTGCTTCACCTTTAAAACTAAGAAACTAACATTCTTCACAGATTATGTCAGGATAAATAATAATGAGATAATAAATGGAAAATTTCTTTTTAGATTCTCAACCTTCCTGTAGAGCACATTTATATTATCTGTAAAAATGTTACCGTCTCACTGTTACAATACTATATGCAGATCCAGATTATCCAGTACGCCATTGTTAACTTGCTAAATAATAATTATAAAAAAAACACTTTATGATTTCCAGTGTGGAATAATGACATCTGGCTCTGAAATCATGTAAAAGCAAATGGATAGGAGAGGTTTTACAGAAAAGGAAACAGGTTCAGAGGAGTCTAGTAATTCACTTAACGTTATGTACTGTAAGAAAAAGACACAATATGGGTAACTTTCTTCTTTAAAATTCCCCAAATAACCTGTGTCAGTCATCTCTTTAGAACACAATTTAGTATTCTGGCCAGAATTAAACATCTGGTCTGAAGCACAGATTGTTGACAGTAACTCAGAACTAACCTGCCTATTACTATTTATAGCAGGATACATTGATTGCTTCATTTATTTTCCCAGGGATTTAAAACTTAATCATAGCATTTCATAAGCCAGAAGCATGTGTTTCTTGGATTAAATACATTCTGAAAGGGAATAACAGCATGATGACCCAAGGTCTTTTGCCTTAGAAAAAGCATTGCTGACAAACACAGCCAGGAAATAGAAAATACCGTGTTTTGTTGGGTCTTAACTTTATTTTTGTGGCCAGATTCTGCATGAGTATGTAAGGCTTTGAGACAAGTCTGTTGGATTGTTTTAACCTAAATTAAGCCCCCAAACCTCTATTGAATACTGGCATTGTACAAACTGTACTATTTTTCTAGCATCTTATGTGTCCTTCCTATATTATAGCCATGATAATTTATTGAAAACAAAAGGGACTTAGGGTGATGTGGGTCTGCTCTTCAAAATACTTTTATTTTTTACAACAGGGTGCCACAAAACCCATCCCATTGATGTGATGTCCCTGAACTCCAGCCAAAAGAACAACGTGACCTTTTGAGATCGCCTGCATGGGATCCAAAGAAATGATACTCTGACAAACAGACACAACAGATATGTGTTTGGAAGGAGTTCCAAAAGCACTGTCTAAACAGTTAGACATTTCTTACATCAATCAACAATTTTTATATCCTTACACTTCCCACATTCTCCTGAAAAGTGTCAGGTATTAAATTCACTACCATAGCCTCTGTTTTAGTACATTCTGTGTACATATTTCATCATCCTTCCCTCACAGACGAGCTGATGGTTCTTCTCCTATACTCTACAACACCTACTCTATCACAAGCTACAAAAAAGCCTAGATTGTCATTCTGCTTGCATACAGTCCTGTGGCTTTAGTCTAATGTTCTGAGAAATGAATTACTAGAAGCAATTTAAAATAAATGTTCAAGACTGCTCCCTATACGTTGTCTATTTATCAGCCTTGTAAGCCATCATTCTATTACAGTCTAGTAACTTCTCTCTAATCTTTCTGGACAAAAAGCAAACCAAGCGCTGCTCCTATAGGTGCTGAGAATGATGACTTATTAGCTGGAGCATCAGCTCAAACCTAGAATCTTGTCATCTAAATCATGTCTGTTGCAGGTGAGGCTCCTCACATGTAGTTACTTAGGTATAGCTCCTCCAGTACAGTTCTCTTGACCTGAAGACCTATGAAGTAAAGGGACAAGTTATCAATCCCCAATATATCCAACATAAAATGGTGGCATATGCATAGGATAACTAGTCTAGATACTCTGTTCAAAGGGGAAAAATGGAAGGCATGTAGGTATCACTGGGCTATAGCAATTTTGAAATCCAGGGAGGTACAGATTAATACTTCCTTGATAAGGACTCAAGGAATGGAGATAACTTTTTTTTTTTTCCATACGCGGGCCTCTCACGTTGTGGCCTCTCCCGTTGTGGAGCACAGGCTCCGGACGTGCAGGCTTAGCGGTCATGGCTCACGGGCCCAGCCGCTCTGCGGCATGTAGGATCTTCCGGGGCTGGGGCACGAACCTGTGTCCCCTGCATCATCAGGCCGACTCTCAACCACTGCGCCACCAGGGAAGCCCTGGAGATAACTCTTTATGGCACTTGGTTACACCCTTGGGGCTTTAATTTCTGTCCTTAGAGTCACATTTCCTCTTCCATGAAAGGTAGCCCAGGTGTGCAGTTGTGTAGTTTTCTCAGCCTGATTCCTGTCAGTACAAGACCATTTTCATTTTTCAATGTATATCTCTTTTAGTCCAAACTAGTGGTGTTTCTGCAAATACAATTCTCTTAAAAAGTCTGAGATTTTTTTATGAATCTCATTTGAATTTATTCCATTGGACAAAAAACACACCTTGTCTTTTGCCTTGAAGGACAAACTTTGAAGGACAACACTCTTTAGCTTCTGAAAGTTTTATTCTTTGACTGAATAATTCCCTGAGGTATTTATCACCTTAGATCATTCTGATGTCTTAACAAAAGAATTGACAGCCACTCTCAGCTTCCTCTTTAGCCATTTGAGAGGGCACTTTGAAAAACCAGCAAGTCCTGGTTCCTTTTGTTTAATAATCCTTCATTTGGGTAATCTCCCTCTTCTCATATTTTACTATAAGCAGCAAGAATAAATTAGGCAGGATCTTCAACTTTCTGCCTGGAAATCTCCTTAGCTAATTCACTCAGTTTATTAGGTACATTTTCTACTGTCCACGTTACTGTAGGTAACAATGTTGCTAAGCTACCTATCACCGCATAACAAAGATCTCAGTTCCTGATAACATTTCCCTCATCTTTCACTGGCAGCCTCCTCATAGGCTAACAGGCTTCAACTAACAGTCTCTTCAATGGTCCTAAACTTCACTATCTTTTTCTGCAAAGTCCTTTCAGCTCCTGCTCTCTGTTCCAAAACCAGGCCCATATTTTCTTTTTTTTCTTTTAAACTGCACCACACTTCCAGGTACTAAAATCTATACTAATTGCCTACTGCGACATTACATTTTATCTCAGTTTTGGGGTAGGATGCAAGAATTACTGCAGGCCATCTTGAAATCTGACTACCATAGTATTTAACAATACTTAACACACTACATATCTTATTTTTGTTAGCTGTCCATCTAGAATGAAAGCTTCATTATGGCAGGGCTTTTTGATGGATTGATTCACTGTTATATCCCCAATGTCTGGTACACGCTAGGTACTCAACAAATAAGTTTTGAATGCTGAATTAAGACTACATTTCTTGGCTTCTCTTTTTTTTTTTCCCAAAATAATCTTTAATATAATTTCCTCCTATATCCCTATATAGTAATGTTTAAGCTTTCATCATAATATATGTTAATTGAAACAACAGAGCATCATAAGATCCTTTCATTCTTTTTTTTTTTTTTTTTTTTTTTTTTTTTTTTTTTTTTTTTGCGGTACACGGGCCTCTCACTGTTGTGGCCTCTCCCGTTGCGGAGCACAGGCTCCGGATGCGCAGGCTCAGCGGCCATGGCTCACAGGCCCAGCCACTCTGTGGCATGTGGGATCTTCCTGGACTGGGACACGAACCCATGTCCCCTGCATCGGCAGGCGGACTCTCAACCACTGCACCACCAGGGAAGCCCAGATCCTTTCAGTCTGAATGTATTAGTTGCTTCTATTGATAAATGAATATGTTCTAAGTCTTCCTGGCAAATTATATTTACAAAAGAAAAACACCTCTGGAATTCTATATATACACATATACCATCAATCAAGAGGGAACTGGAAATTAACTATCAGGTTTCTCCTTAACCTGGCTAGTTTGGAAGAATGACTCACTGAGGGACCAGCACTGAAGATTTTGATTAGTCAAATAAGGAAATAAATCTTCGGTTACCATAGCTAATTCTTCACTCATAGTTTTTTCTTCATACCCTCAACATTTTTGAGCATCTACTATGTGCCAGTCCTTAAGCTAAGTGCTGGGAATGCAACAGTAAATCAGAAACATACTATGCATGCTCTTACAGCCTCATAAAGACAAATCAAAGAATTTCACTGCTGAAGATGTCTCAAAGGTCATAGTCCAGAATTTCCCAGTGCCTATTTCATGAATCTGAGAAGCAGATTTTCACCTTCCCTTCTTTACATATATTGTTTGACAGAAGACTCAGATACATTTCTCTCTTCCATCTTGTGATGGGCAAAATTCTAAAATGACCCCCACTATCTTTGCCCCCTGGTGTTACTCCCATGACTGTGTTGTTTTACAGCAAAAGGGATTTTGCAGATATAGTCAAGGTTACTTAACTTGACCTTAAGATAGAGAAATCATCTGAGTGGCCTAAGCTAATCACATGAACTCTTTCGGAACAGAGAATTCACCTACATACTTACTATACAACCATCAAAATCTTCATATCAAATTCATCTCTCACATCCCATTCAGTTTTTACAAAGTATCCAAATAATATCCTTTAGAGTCAAAGATCCAATTTGGGGTTAAATATTGCATTTAGCTGTCACCTCTTTTCAGACTCATTCAACTTGGGACATTTTCTCATCTCTTCCTTGGCTTTTATCATCTTGAAACTTGAAGATCACAGGCCAATTATTTTGGAGAATGTCCCTCTGTTTGGATTGGTCTGGTTTTTCTTCACGATGGTTGTGCATATTGGAGAAATGAAACTGTTTTCTTCTCACTGATTACTATAAAAGAGCATACAATTTCTATTTTTATGGTTACTAGTGATGTTAATTTTGATAACGAGGTGGTGTCTGCCAAGATCCTCCATCGTAGTCTTCTTCCCTTTGTAATTTTTTTTAACATCTTTATTGGAGTATACAATGGTGTGTTAGCTTTGCTTTATAACAAAGTGAATCAGCACTACATATACATATATCCCCATATCTCCTCTCTCTTGCATCTCCCTCCCACCCTCCCTATCCCACTCCTCTAGGTGGTCACAAAGCACCGAGCTGATCTCCCTGTGCTATGCAGCTGCTTCCCACTAGCTATCTATTTTACGTTTGGTAGTGTATATCTGTCCATGTTACTTTCTCACTTCGGCCCAGCTTACCCTTTCCCCTCCTCGTGTCCTCAAGTCCATTCTCTACGTCTGCATCTTTATTCCTGTCCTGTCCCTAGGTTCTTCAGAGCCTTTCTTTTTTTTTTAGATTCCATATATATGTGTTAGCATATGGTATTTGTTTTTCTCTTTCTGACTTACTTCACTCTGTATGACAGACTCTAGGTCCATCCACCTCACTATAAATAACTCAATTTCATTTCTTTTTATGGCTGAGTAATATTCCATTGTATATATGTGCCACAGCTTCTTTATCCATTCATCAGTCGATGGACACTTAGGTTGCTTCCATGTCCTGGCTATTGTAAATAGAGCTGCAATGAACATTGTGGTACGTGACTCTGTTTGAATTATGGTTTTCTTAGGGTATATCTTGGCTTCTCTTATAACTGGGTTTGGCCATGTAACTAAATTTTGTCCAGTAAAATGTGAGCAAAAGTGACGAGTGCAATCTCTAGGGTGTACACTTAAAAGGAATGGACTTGTCCTCTGGTTTCCTTTTCTCCCTCATCACTGGCTGGCTCACTTATGCATTACATACAGGTAAGAGAAACACACTACAGAAGGCAGAGCAACACAATAGAAGCCTGGACCCTTGACATCATAGAGTCACTGTACTAGTCCTGGCCTGCATATGCCAGGACTGGTACCTAAGAGCAAATTTCTAAGCTATTTAAGCCACAGCTAATTTGAGTCTCTACTATTGCAGCTGAACCTAAAGTTTAATCAATCTAAGTTACATGAGTGAGGGAGGACTAGATAGAAATACAATGATGCCTGCAATAGCCTGAGGAAGTAAGATAATGGCTAACTAGTATTTAGACAATGACAAATATGGAGTCCCTATTATTTAGTGGCAGTACACTGTAGGAATTTACCACAATTTCTTAATCTTTTGTTGATAGACTTGTGAGCAGTTTCTAGTTTTCCACTCCCATGAAAGATGCTCATATGAACATTCTTGCACAGGATTTGGTGAACACATGTACAGTGGAATGGCTGGATATGAAAATATTCAGCCTTAAAAGATTCTGCCAACAGTTTTCCAAACAGGTTGTCTATAATTTACAAGCCCATTAGAAGAGCACGAGAGTTTTAGTTGTTACACATCCTTGCCCACAATAGGTTTTTCTTTTTAATTTTAGCCCTTCTGTTGAGTGCGTGGAGGTATCTCATTGTAATTTCAATTTGCATTTTCCCCAAGACAAATGAAGTGGTGCCCCTTTTCATACATTTATTAGCTATTTGGATATCTTATTTTTTTTTTGCGGGTAAAGTGCTTATTCAAGTATATTGCCCAGCTTGCAATATACTTGAATAAGCGCAAAAACTTCAATAGTTTTTGAGTTTAAATAATAATGATCACTGCATTTATTTATTGAGTACGCTAGGTTGGATACATGGTACTAAGCACTTTGTACTTATCTAATGTATACAACAACAGTATTCAGTTGGCCTTATGACTCTTATTCCCATTTTACAGTTGAAGAAACTGAGGCCCTGGATGTTCAGTAATTCATCCAAAGCCTCTCATTTGTAAGTGGTGGAGCCAAGATCTAAACACAGATCCATCTGACAGACTGAAGTTTGAACAGCAAACCCTTGGTAGATAACATAGGAATCACTCCCTTTCCTCGGGCTGCATGTAACTTCATTACCTTAACCATTTTACTGGTACCTCAAGGAATGGAGCCACATAGTTGGTGAGCTGCTGATGACCACTCAGAAGAGTCTTGAACTTCAACCTGTGTGGTGTGCCTATGGGGATCCCAACCCCAAATCACACTCCTGGAAGTACTGAAAGGCCATGGGAATTTCTAATATGACTCTTTCTCCAAGTCAAGTCAGATAGGAGAACCCAAGGTTTTATCCATAGAAATGGAACTCTTATCAGATTCCAGAAGGGATTAGAGATGGAACAGTGTCACAAAATATCTATGAAGTGCTGAGTGCCTTCCAGTTATGCCAAAAGAGTTCCAGTTTCACTGGGGACTGTACTTCTGTGCCAGGCATTTATATGTTGGTAGGTAAAACTATATACTGCTTTATTTCTATTCTGAAAGAGATTTCAAGATAAAACAAACACACTAAGGATATAGTTCTGTAATGTTTTAGCAATTGAAAGCCAAGAGCTGCTGGAACTGAAGTTGAGAACCCTGACAAATTTAAGTATTATTAGAAAACATATATAAAGCTCTTGTGTTGACAGCTCAAAAAAAATAACTTCCATTTATACATCATCAAGGTGCAATTTATGAACCACTTTCACATATGTTATCTCATTTGGCTCTCACAAACCCCTAAAAGTAGATTGGACAGGTGGTATTATGATTAATATTTCCATCTTACAAATGAAGCAACCAAAGTTCAGAGCGTTTTAGTGGTTGCCTGAGGTCAAAAAACTCTTAAATGGCACTGCCAGGTCTCAAGGGCAGGTCTTTTGCTTCCCCCAGCTCGCCTCCCAGCACCACACATTCTCTTAATGACCTTGTGATATTTACAAAGGACTGTGAATGCTCACAATAGAGTTGGCTTAGAGTTAAAACATCAGAACAGTTAGGAGTTCCCTAAGAGGGGGCACTTTTGGAAAAGGCACAGTGATTGGATAAAAAATAGTGCTCTAGAGAGTTTCTCTTTGATTCATCATTCATCACAGCTAAAGGACCAGTTCAGGGGAATCTCTCTCCCAAGCCACTGACTTGAGTCTTCAGAAGTTTTTCCAAAGTTAAGGGAGATTCCTTTCTCCCTGCAGCCAGTAGAGGCCTTGTGAAGGCTACTACACAGTGTTAGAACCCAGAGATGGAAGCAACTACCTATTCCTCAGATTTGAATTTACAAACAACGAAATTCAGCCACCTTCCAGAAGATAAGAAATATTACGGAAAGCACATTTCTATATTCCTTATTTTCCCAAGTGACAGGACACATTGTCAACAGAAAAATAGAGGGAACAAATGTACATCTTTCCATTCTTAAGTAGAATTCTTTGTGATACACTATAAAGCTAACTATTTTAACACTGTTAAAGAAAAGGAATTTGAACCAAAATTAGCATGTCTGCTATTCATGAAAATTTGACATGTTATATAAAGTACTGTCCTATAGGTAGTTTGATCATGTAATTATAGGATTGCATATTGGAGTGTTAAGGCTTTTATTAATGTAGATTCTGATAGGTTTAGAAACTTTGACACAACTGCTTTGTAAAATAATATACAGCTGCTCTTTGGGAAAACTATAATAATTGAGAAACGTTCCAAATTCCGAATTTTGTCAAAAAACATATTTTGTCACAATCGTCTTTCAAAACGTAAAAAGCTAGACTTGGACTCAGAAGACCTAAATTCAAGTTCTGGTTCTGCCATAGATTTGTTACATAATGCTGACAAGTCACTTTACCTCTCTAAATTTCTGTTTCCTAAAATAGGTGGTAGTTAGATAATCTTAAACATGGAGCTAGAATACAAGGTTCTGTTTGTTCCACACTGTAGTGCCTGGGTCTGATAGAGTAGATGGCATATACTTATCATTCAATAAATATCTATTACATGAACTTAAGGTGACATTACTGCAGCATTCCTGATTTTATGTTACAAATTTGAAGAATTTCTAAAGAATATGAAATTGTCATGATAGAAATATGCTCACTCACACACACACACACACACACACACACACACACTTAAAATGAGGAGATGCCAAATATTAGGTGTTTCACATAGCTCCTTTGTTAGAAGAGGAAAAAAAAGCTTTAGAATAACTGCTGTCCTACATCTATTGGATTAATCTAGCTTTCCACTGCAGAACCAAATTTAAGGAAGCAAGACTTTTTAGAATTTTCAGACTGTTTTCACGGGACACTTAACAAGAAAAAGCCAAATGTGTCTCTATTTATATATATTTATTCACTCTAATGAAGGAATAATCTAAGGCAACTGATTTTAAAATCAGATATATATTCCCATTTATTTCCTCAGAAAATAAAGACACACTTGGATGTTAGCATTAGATCAGGTAGGTGAAGGTTCTTTTTGATGTAATTTTTGCTCATTGGGCTAGCTAAAATTGCTCACTGAGCCTTGAATTCCCATTTCCCGACAATGTCTCATTTTACAGCATTTTCTTTTGTACAGCTTTTGAAATCCTCCTCTTTTCACTCAGCTTCCCTCTTTCCCACCAAAATGTCTTTTGCTCACATTAAACTCCTTTACCTAAAGGAAAGAATAAATGATTATTTCCCAGAGGCAGTTCTATTTTAAAAGAAAGCCATTTCCTAAACAAATCTCTAATTGGCCAAATTTCAGGCAATTTAACAATCTCACTAGACTTCACGTGTTCCCCAGGTCCCTTAAAACATATAGGTAATTGTCTAGTATAGTGGTTCTACAAACTTTTAAGCCATGGAACTCTTGCTTCAAACAAAAATCAGGCAGTAGTCCACTGTATAGAAGAGATAAGGGCTAAAGTACTAGGGTGGAAACAGTGATGGGGATCCAGAACATTCCTTATTCTCCCTGCTTCTCTCCACCAGCATTGCTACAGAGGCACATACCTCAGGATAACCCATGTAAAGGCCAGACCATCTTCTCATACAAATGCACACACATAAGGTGAGAGAATGGGTGATAAGCCAGTAGATGACTCACTCTTTTTTTTTTTAACATCTTTATTGGAGTATACAATGGTGTGTTAGTTTCTGCTTTATAACAAAGTGAATCAGCTATACATATACGTATAGCCCCATATCTCCTCCCTCTTGCGTCTCCCTCCTACCCTCCCTATCCCACCCCTCTAGGTGGTCACAAAGCACCAAGCTGATCTCCCTGTGCTATGTGGCTGCTTCCCACTAGCTATCTATTTTACATTTGGTAGTGTATATATGTCTATGCCACTCTTTCACTTCGTCCCAGCTTACCCTTCCCCCTCCCCATGTCCTCAGATCCATTTTCTACGTCTGCATCTTTATTCCTGTCCTGCCCCTAGGTTCTTCAGAGCCTTTCTTTTTTTTTTTTAGATTCCATATATATGTGTTAGCATACAGTATTTGTTTTTCTCTTTCTGACTTACTTCTCTCTGTATGACAGACTCTAGGTCCATCCACCTCACTACAAATAACTCAATTTCATTTCTTTTTATGGCTGAGTAATATTCCATTGTATATATGTGCCACATCTTCTTTATCCATTCATCTGTCGATGGACACCTAGGTTGCTTCCATGTCCTGGCTATTGTAAATAGAGCTGCAATGAACATTGTGGTACACAATTCTTTTTGAATTATGGTTTTCTCAGGGTATATGCCCAGTAGTGGGATTGCTGGGTCGTATGGTAGTTCTATTTTTAGTTTTTTAAGGAACCTCCATACTGTTCTCCATAGTGGTTGTATCAATTTACATTCCCACCAACAGTGCAACAGGGTTCCCTTTTCTCCACACCCTCTCCAGCAACTATTGTTTGTAGATTTTTTGATGATGGCCATTCTGACTGGTGTGAGGTGATAACCTCATTGTAGTTTTGACTTGCATTTCTCTAATGATTAGTGACGTTGAGCATCCTTTCATGTGTTTGTTGGCAATCTGTATATCTTCTTCGGAGAAATGTCTATTTAGATCTTCTCCCCATTTTTGGATTGGGTTGTTTGTTTTTTGATACTGAGCTGCATGAGCTGCTTGTAAATTTTGGACATTAATCCTTTGTCAGTTGCTTCGTTTGCAAATATTTTCTCCCATTCTGAGGGTTGTCTTTTTGTCTTGTTTATGGTTTCCTTTGCTGTGCAAAAGCTTTTAAGTTTCATTAGGTCCCATTTGTTCATTTTTGTTTTTATTTCTATTTCTCTAGGAGGTGGGTCAAAAAGGATCTTACTGTGATTTAGGTCATAGAGTGTTCTGCCTATGTTTTCCTCTAAGAGTTTGATAGTGTCTGGTCTCACATTTAGGTCTTTAATCCATTCTGAGTTTATTTTTGTGTATGGTGTTAGGGAGTGTTCTAATTTCATTCTTTTACATGTAGCTGTCCAGTTTTCCCAGCACCACTTATTGAAGAGACTCTCTTTTCTCCATTGTATATTCTTGCCTCCTTTATTAAAAAATAAGGTGACTGGGCCTCCCTGGTGGCGCAGTGGTTGAGAGTCCGCCTGCCGATGCAGGGGATACGGGTTCGTGCCCCGGTCTGGGAGGATCCCATATGCCGCGGAGCGGCTGGACCCGTGAGCCATGGCCGCTGGGCCTGCGCATCCGGAGCCTGTGCTCCGCAACGGGAGAGGCCACAACAGTGAGAGGCCCGCACACCGCAAAAAAAAAAAAAAAAAAAAAAAAAAAATAAGGTGACTGTATGTGCATGGGTTTATCTCTGGGCTTTCTATCCTTTTCCATTGATCTATATTTCTGCTTTTGTGCCAGTACCATACTGTCTTGGTTACTGTAGCTTTGTAGTATAGTTTGAAGTCCTGTAGCCTGATTCCTCCAGCTCCGTTTTTCTTTCTCAAGATTGTTTTGGCTATTTGGGGTCTTTTGTGTTTCCATACAAATTGTGCAATTTTTTGTTCTAGTTCTGTGAAAAATGCCAGTGGTAGTTTGATAGGGATTGCATTGAATCTGTAGATTGCTTTGGGTAGTATAGTCATTTTCACAATGTTGATTCTTCCAATCCAAGAACATGATATATCTCTCCATCTGTTTGTATCATCTTTAATTTCTTTTATCAGTGTCATAGTTTTCTGCATACAGGTCTTTTGTCTCCTTCGGTAGGTTTATTCCTAGGTATTTTATTCTTTTTGTTGCCATGGTGAATGGGAGTGTTTCCTTAATTTTTCTTTCAGATTTTTCATCTTTAGTGTATAGGAATGCAGGAGATTTCTGTGCATTAGTTTTGTATCCTGCTACTTTACCAAATTCATTGATTAGTTCTCATAGTTTTCTGGTAGCACCGTTAGGATTCTCTATGTATAGTATCATGGATGACTCACTGTTGAGCACCCTGAAGAAGCTTTTAGATGTCTATTGCAATTCACATTTTGGAAAACATATTCACATTTTTTTTTTTTTTTTTTTGTGGTACGTGGGCCTCTCACTGCTGTGGCCTCTCCCACTGCAGAGCACAGGCTCCGGACGTGCAGGCTCAGTGGCCATGGCTCATGGGCCCAGCCACTCTGCGGCATGTGGGATCCTCCCGGACCAGGGCACGAACCCGTGTCCCCTGCATCGGCAGGCAGACTCTCAACCACTGAGCCATCAGGGAAGCCCCATATTCACATTTTAAAAAACACTTTGAGGATGTAGCAAAGCGAGAAGTGAACAGAATAAGCAATTTAGATTTTGCCCATTATCTTCTATTTCTATCTCATGTTTGAAACGTGGGTGTGTTACATGGTTGTGTTGTAAAATAAATATGGTCAACTAAATGCATTCCTGAAGTCAGTATTACTATTACCAACTCCTTTAACAGAATTGGTTTTCCCCTAATGGGCTTTCCCTTACTCAAAATTTGAATTTAATCCAACCACCAAAACAACTACTTTCTCTTCTGAAAAAAAAAGTTTCTTTGGTGTTTTCCCAGCAGGAGAGATTTTGAAGATCACCTCCAGAAAGGCCACCCAGATCCATTGTTTGCACTTCTCACCCTGCAGTCACCACCAACCCAACTGTTCTCAAACTCTCACCTTCCTCCTGATTCATGATGAATGGTTGTGCCACCTACCCATTTTAGAGAGCTAAAACCTTAAAGTCACCATAAAAACAGCAACAATTAAATTACTGGGGTTCTCAACTAGACATATTGTGTAGGTCAGGATTTTTTAACCTGATCTACTGACGTTTGGGGCAGGATGATTCTCTGTGTGGGGGGCTGTTCTGTGCACTGTAAGGTGTTTAGCATTATCCCTGGCCTCTACTAGATGCCAATAGCCCCACTTCCACCCCCTTCCAGGCTTCACAATAAAAATGATCTCCAGGTGTTGCCAAATATCTGCTGGAGGCAAAGTCAACTCCATTTGAGAACAACTGATGTAGATTAACTCTTTACTCCTCACAATACCCCACAGGGTCCCACCCCAGACCTACTGAATCAGAAACACCAGGGTTAGGGTCCAGAAGTCTGTTTCAATACACCCTCCAGGTGGTTCTGATGGGCTCTGACATTTGAGAACCCGTGGTTTACTTGACAGACCTCTAACGCTGCAGGTTGCATAGAAACCCTGACTTCCTTCCCTAACAAGTCCCTTGCCTTTACCTTCTCCTCTCCTGTCCTACTCCACACACACTGCCCACCATTCATTTAAATCTTTCATTAGCTATCAAACATGTATTTGTCTTTATTTTCTAAGCACCAGTAATATAAGCAAAACAATCGAACTCCTAAGTGGCTTGATGAATACAGGCTGGGGTGTTCCAGCCATCCCGCCCCACCTGGAGTAGGTACACACCTTGTCAGTGTAAGCCACAAGCCTCTGGCATTGTGCCTCTTTCTTCTTGGTGAACTCCTTGACTTTTGTGGCTCATTCTCAAATGTCCCTTTTCTTTGAATATTCGGAGGGCTAATCCTTACTTTCCCTGAACATCCAATAGCCTTACACATCTTCTTGTTATTTCGCTTATCCCATGGTGGCATTAACGTTTGTTTACGCGTCTCCTAGAGTAGTGGTTGGGTGAGGGAAGAGCCTTCTTTTCTCTTTGTGTAGCCAGCTACACAAAGGACAGTGGTGATCATCGCAGCACACATCAGAGTCATCCAGGAGCTATTAAAAAATTGGATGCGGGGACTCACCCCCGGACCTATAGAATGTTGCAAATCCATATTTTAAACTATTCCCACACCATAGTTGAGTTACTGCCCAACGTCTTGCACAGAGCGGGTGTTTAATCAAAAGTTCTTGAATGTCTGATCAATCACTTAGCAGGGCTGCGTAGAGAATCAGCTCTGCCTTCCCCTCAGCTTGCTGCTCCAGTTCTGCTTTTTCTTTCACTTTCCATTTCCTTTAACTTGAAAGTACTTGGCAGGGCCTTCCCTGGTGGCACTAGTGGTTAAGAATCCGCCTGCCAATGCAGGGGACACGGGTTCCAGCCCTGGCCTGGGAAGATCCCACATGCCACGGAGCAACTAAGCCCGTGCGCCACAACTACTGAGCCTGTGTGCTGCAACTAATGAAGCCCATGTGTCTAGAGCCCGTGCTCCACAACAAGAGAAGCCACCACAATGAGAAGCCTGAGCACTGCAACAAAGAGTAGCCCCTGCTTGCTGCAACTAGAGAAAGCCCGCACGCAGCAACAAAGACCCAACAGCAGCCAAAATAATAATAATAAAAAATAAATAAAGTTTTAAAAAAATTAAAAAAAGAAAATACTTGGCAAAAACCAAACAGCAGTCAAAACTGATAAAAGGCCAAATTTTGTTTAGATAATTTTAATTATTGACCTAATCTCTGGAATCTGAAGGTTAATATATTGTTCACAGTTCATATCCTGCAGGAACCTCAAATTAGGGTGACCTGTTAAATAGTCCTAAGTGGTTTTCAGGATTTCAGTTACCTGGTGGCTACTCCCTACTCCCTGCTTGCATGAGGTCTCCGTGATTGATCATAGATAACTTTATCACCCTTTAAGGTGGTTGTGAGACCTCAAACCCACTCACCTGTAGCTGGCCAGGCGCGCTCCATTCAACATCCCAGGCGGGGCGGCGCGGCCGGCTCTGTCACCTGCGATCAGGTCAGAGGGCGCCGGGGAGGAGCAAGGTCGGGGAAGTCCTGGGGGGCGGGGCAGCCCGCGGCTGGTAGCGAGAATCGAAACTCAGCTGCTAAACCCGCCGCTCCCGCTCTTCGGAATCGCATCTCGAGACCCGTGAAGCGTTCCAGCTCTGCACTCATCCTTCCCGCAGCGGCGGCGGCCCCGGCCCCACGGGCTCTGGACCATGTACACCCGCAGTGGGGTGCAGGGCTCCGGGTTCGGAGCCCCCGCCTCTTCCCGCCCGGCCCGGGACCCCCCTGCGTGGCGCAGGGAGCTGGGTCCGCCGCAGGGCCCCAGGCGGGGTTTGGAGGAGGCTCCCGAGAGTTCTTCGCGGGAGAGCCCGCAGCACGCGGGCCAGAGGTTGTAAGTATTTAATCACCTGTCCTGCGGGGCGGAAGCCCAGACCCCAAACAGGCCCCCAGGTTCTTCTCAGTTCACTGAAGTTTGAACCACAGGGGCCCCATTACAGGGTCTCTAAGAAAATGAAGGCTCATTTGTCTAAACAACAGCATCCATGAATTACCTTCTAAATTGAGTGTGCCGGTCCGGGATGCTTACTGAACATCCGAGCCCCCGTTCCTTTTGAGGACGCTACTTTCCTGATTCTTGTGACTGGCTACAGGACTAGGCTACTACTGGGTGTGTAGAGTAACTGCCTAGGCTTCTTACTAATTTTCCAGATATCTCCAGAACTCATGCTCTTAAATAGTATGAAAATATTTTTTTTCCCTTCCTATCTTAAAAAAACGGATGCCCTAAATAGTATCTTCACATCAGCTGGGAGGGTAAGGGTGAAGAGGGAATGTGTTATTGGGTAGAAATGCAAATGCTGCCTCTAGGAGCCTGCATTCCAACAAAACTCCCGGATAAAGTAGCCTCTTAGGACCAGAGGACTGAGCCGGAGAGGAAGTGAGTGGGTGCAGTGTTTCTTGCCGCGGGTGTTGATAAGTGTTCTACACAGGAACAGGTAGGTAGCCTTTATTCCTGGTCTTTGGTTTAGAGACTACAGTTACTATCCTGGAAACATTTATGTAAAGTGTCAGTGATCCTTTCCCACCAATGGAATGAGATGCTTTAATCCAACAGTAGGGTTTGTAAAGACGTTACTGCTTTTGAAGTGCTGCTTCTGTGAACTGGAACTTTCCAGATGGTTTCATTTTCAGTTCCCCCTTTTCATCAGCTTCTAGTTACATGAAAGATAAACGTTGGTTTCTAAGGAACAGTATATAACCTTATGCCCAATAAACAGATTTTCTTTCATCCCTTAACTTTTGAAAGAATTCATAAGTACCAGGCTTTTTAATATTATTCAGCTTTGGGTTGCCCTTAGGTGGGGTGGGTGATCCGGGTGATTTCAATTAGAGATTGCTGCATTTCTTTCCTACTCAGAATGGGGGTGGGGGGAGCGGGGCGGAGCGGAATTCCCCAGCGGTCCAGTGGTTAGGACTCAGCGCGCTCACTGCTAGAGCGGGTTCAAGTTTGATCCCTGGTGGGGAACTAAGATCCTGCAAGCCGAGCGGTGCGGCCCAAAGAAGAAGGGGGGGATATCTGGTCATAATGGAAGTCCTTTAATTCTGAGTAATCTACATCTCTGTAAGCTGTAGCATTTGATGTAACAGAGGTCACGGATGTACGGTTTCACGTTGATGATAAATACCCTCTATGTGCCTTTTTTTTCTATTTTAAAGATCTACTTAGACATAATCATTTAATTGCAAGCTCATAACATCTCATAAACATTAGCAGTTGCATCTGTCTGGTTTCTTATTTGTAAATTAATGGTAAATTACCCCAGAATCTTGCTGGACTAAATTACTCAGAAAGGGGCAGTTTTCTAATTAATTTTCCAGGCCTCAGTATCTGAAGACCTCACTACATTTTGTGATTTCTAATTTGCCAGTAGACCATTAGAGAATACATGGGTGAGTTCAGCAGTGTTTCACAGAACTCATTATTTTCATGTGAACCAGTTGCAATAAGCAGAACATTATAAGATACATTTCCTTTTAGGTATATAACAAGTAAGATCCTGTTTGGACCACTCTGAATTCTTCTTACATCTCCATTAGTCACTTATATCTACTGTTTATTCTTGCTTGTCTCCTTTAATGGAAGCAGGAAACCAAGGAAAATTGTTAAATGGCAAATAACATCTCAGTAAAATTGACCAAAAAATGCCGTTAAGATTTATTTGCTTGGAGAGAAATTAGAAGCATTTTCTGATAGAAAATTAAGAAAAAGGAAGGATAGAGTTAAGTGCTTAGTAGTGAAACTTCACTTGTTCACTTTCAATACGAGCTTATTTATATGATAAAGGGTTGAACTTTGACCTTGTTTTGTGTGCATCCTTCCACTTATTCATTAGGGAAGCCCCAACGTGGGAAAACGAGGAGCTTTGATGCCAGGCAGACTTGGGTTCAAGTTCTGATTCTTCCATTACTTACTCTCTGAACTTCAGCTACTTTATGTCTCAGTGTCCTCATTAGGTGAAGTGAAATACCAACCTCTCAGGGTCTGTGTATGCATAAAACAATCTCATGCCTGGCAGAAAGCAAGTATCCAGTAAATGTTGGGTGCTGATAGCCTTGAGTTCATTTAACAAATGTTTATTGACCAAGTACTGTGCTGTCATCCTGAAGTGTTTATGCCTTGTAAAAACACACTGATTTAAAGTGCTGACTTACATATAAATATAGAGAGACTTTAAGGCAAGTTGTTAGAATGATTCCTGAGGACCTCTAATAGACTCTAAGGCAAGGCTGAGCCCTTAACTATATTTGGATTTAAGTAAAGTGTTTACTAATAAATATTGGATTTCCTAATGATTTTCAGTTCGTGATTTTATCTTGTCCTTAAATATTGTAAGCTATTTATACAGATTTAAAGAGAAAAAAAGTTCACACAAACTTCTAATCCAAAGTAATCCTTTACCCTTCCCCCAAACTCTAGATAAATATAAGACTAAGGCATGGGTTTTTCTGGAAGGGAATTTTACCTCATTTTACCCAAGTCTGGGCAAAAGGCTCTTGCCTATGATAGCAGTACAGGCAAGGTTCACTTTGTTCAGATACTTGTCTATAACTGTACCTAGAGGTGGTCCTTTAGCTTGACGCTGTTTGAAGGAAATATAAAGATATTCTGAAAATGAACCCATAATGTGGAATTTCACTATACAGTTAACTTTAACATAATTTGTATACAAACTCAGTTTACCTTAACATATTTGTGGCCAACTTTATAGCAAAAACTGTAGAGACTTAAAGATTAGCAATAATAACAGCAAGCACTTACGTATTTAACTTATGTTTGTTAAAGTGCATTGCATATGTTAACTCTTTTTTTTAAAAAAATTATTTGTTTATTTATGATTTATTTTTGGCTGCATTGGGTCTTCGTTGCTGCGCGCGGGCTTTCTCTAGTTGCGGTGAGCGGGGGCTACTCTTCGTTGTGGTGCGTGGGCTTCTCATTGCGGTGGCTTCTCTTGTTGTGGAGCACGGGCTCCAGGCGTGGGGGCTTCAGTAGTTGTGACATGCGGGCTCAGTAGTTGTGGCTCATGGGCTTAGTTGCTCCGTGGCATGTGGGATCTTCCCGGAACCAGGGATCAAACCCGTGTCCCCTGCATTGGCAGGTGGATTCTTAACCACTGCGCTACCGGGGAAGTCCTGACATTCTTATAACTTAGAATTCCGAGGATTTTAAGGAGCTCTGAGCCAGGAACTAGGGACAATGATTGGATACTTTAACTTTATTATACCATGGTAGTTTAAATAGCCTCTATGGCAGCCAGGGAAGCTTGCTATTCAGATCTTCAAAAGACTTTACTGTGGGGAGCACAGTCAACTGACAGCTCTAGTTGCCATCCTTTTGAATCCATTGTACCCTTTGCTCTGAGAGAACACTTATTCTGCACTCTTCCCACCGGTGTCTGAGCATTCCAGGTGGGACTCCTTTATGGGGCAACTTTTTTTTTTTTTTTTAAGGGCTTCAAATGCTTGGCTTGCTTGCTTAATTAATTAATTAATTAATTAATTAATTAATTTATTTTTGGCTGTGTTGGGTCTGCAATTCTGTGCAAGGGCTTTCTCTAGTTGTGGCACACGGGGGCCACTCTTCATCACGGTGCACGGGCCTCTCACTATCGCGGCCTCTCTTGTTGCGGAGCGCAGGCTCAGTAGTTGTGGCCCACAGGCCCAGCTGCTCTGCGGCATGTGGGATCTTCCCAGACCAGGGCTTGAACCCGTGTCCCCTGCATTAGCAGGCAGATTCTCAACCACTGTGCCACCAGGGAAGCCCTATGGGGCAACTTTTGCCAGAAGACTCCCCACTGACCTATCCAGGATTTTCTCAGAACTGTCTACCAGTCTGAGGCTCTTCCTACACAATCCTCCCTCTCTCCCTTCAGAGGTGTCAGACCTGCTCACGCTCTTAAGGCTTTCCCTGCCCACTGCTGCTTGCTTACCTTGTATCCTTCACGAGACTTCCTCCCAGTAAATCTCTTGCTTGTCTAGTCTCATCTTGATTTCTACTCCTCGGAGGACCCAAACTGACACAGTCTCTAGGATACACCATACATACCCCTGACAACAGCAGCTTAGACACCATGGCTGTTGGGAGTGCTGTATGTCCTGGGGAAACCCACTCCTTTTCCTTATTTCGTCCCTTGGGGCTCAGGGGACATTCCCTAGTTTCTTTCCTCTAACTTCAGTACTTTGCCCGGTTTGTTGTGCTCCAGAGAAGAAATTAACCCTGGTAACTGATACATTATTTTCCCCTTCATCCTCAAACTCTCAGGGGAGAGTGAAGAGAGAATAAAGAATGGCTTGGGGGCTTCCCTGGTGGTGCAGTGGTTGAGAATCTGCCTGCCAATGCAGGGGACACGGGTTCGAGCCCTGGTCTGGGAAGATCCCACATGCCGTGGAGCAACTAGGCCCGTGAGCCACAACTACTGAGCCTGCGTGTCTGGAGCCTGTGCTCCGCAACAAGAGAGGCCGCGACAGTGAGAGGCCCACGCACCGCGATGAAGAGTGGCCCCTGCTTGCCGCAACTAGAGAAAGCCCTCGCACAGAAACGAAGACCCAACACAGCCATAAATAAATAAATAAAATTTAAAAATATGTATTTAAAAAGAATGGCTTGGTATGCCCACTTATTAATGGCCAATTCCTGATTTTTCTCTCTTAAAGAACACTGTGTTATTTTAGTATTAAACATTTCGTAAATGTAAGATGAGATATAAGATGGGATAGATGATAACATAGTCATTAAGTTATAGCATTAGTTCCATTTTTATAAACATCACTATTTAATCATTGTTGAGTATGCTCTTAATCCTGATGTATAATTTATAACCAAGACAGACCATCAAAAACTTCTTAAGTCATTCTTGACTCAGCTCATTTGAATCTGAACTAGCCACATAGAATAGTCTTAAATGAAGTGCAAGTTTTTACAAACTTATGAGAGCCTACAGGAACTGCTTTCACTATTTTTTCTTCACTGCAAATGCCCCAGATTTCTCTTCTGTCTCCTCTTACGACAGTGAGAAAATAAGCTTTTGCCTGTAGTTGTTAAATGGCATAAAAGCATCAGGCTATTACCCCTCCTTGGAGATGGAGAACTGAATAATGCCTGAGTTCCTTTTAGTGCTCTGAAATAATGGTACATAGGAAGAGAAAAATCTATGATTGATTCTAATGAGAAATCTTCTTGATGGCTGCATATAGATAGCTATTCATTAGGGAACTATTTAACTCAATCTCCAGGCAAGGCTCGTAAGCATTCAGCAAGTTTGTAAAACAACAGACGGTATTTAACTCAATGATAATTTTATGACTCAATGAGCTGGGTAGGTGTCTCTATGACCAGATTCTACTACCAAACTAATCAGTAGAGCTCTGCCTATTTGACTGCTTTTAGGTCTCGTGCTCTTTGTTTTTTGTTTTTTTTTTGTGGTACGCGGGCCTCTCACTGTTGTGGCCTCTCCCGTTGCGGAGCACAGGCTCCGGACGCGCAGGCTCAGCGGCCATGGTTCACGGGCCCAGCCGCTCCGCGGCATGTGGGATCTTCCCGGACCGAGGCACGAACCCGTGTCCCCTGCATCGGCAGGCGGACTCTCAACCACTGCGCCACCAGGGAAGCCCAGGTCTCGTGCTCTTTGGAAGCCTCTGTTTGACTGCTTTTAGAATTGAGAAATGTGACAAAGCACTGCAATGCTGTGGTAGCAGAAAGGAAATTAGTTAATGACCTAGAATAGTTAAACTGGGTACTCCGAGGGACTGAAACCAAAATAACAATCAGTACCTCGAACTTTTATGTCTTGAGCTTATAACCACATGCTAGACCCTGTGCTACACGCATCATATAATTCATTTTTCTCTTCACAATAAACACTTTGCCCCATGATAGTTGAAGAAACTGAGTCTTGAGAGAGTGTATGATTTCCTAAGGTCTCATGACTTTTTTTAGTCACAGAACCAGCCCTCAAACCTGAGTCTATCTACCAGAGTCTGGATCCTGAACATGATGGAGCTGGAGGGGGAGTGACAGTGCAGCTCGTGAATTTCCTATCGGTGGTCCTATTTTCACATCAAGAAAATAGAATTTCTATAAACTAAAGAGAGTGGTACTATAGAATCAGCAATGTGACATTTATTTACAGCTTTAAAATGATTTGGATAGAGAAGTAATTTGTAGGAGCAAAGTTTCTGTGGCGATCCTGTTTGCTGCTTTTCTTCATGACAGCTTGGTTGGCTTACATTTAGAACAGTTTTCTCACTGTCACTGTTTCTGAGCAACCTAAACCACATACTGCCTTCCAGAGATCTTTCAGACTTCTGACCACAGCCTGAAGTTAGCAATGCATTTGACATTCATGACCTAGTACATGTATGGGTCTAGGTCATATGTGAGTTTATATATAACTGAAAAAAATGTCAGAAAACTGTTCTCACCTTTACTATATGTGATGGACTTTGACATTTTCTATTCTTATTCATTAAAAATAAACCCATTAAGTTGATTTCATGGCCCATTAGTGGGTTACCACCTACAGTGTGAAAAGCAAAGCATTGTTCTTTGCATGGCAGAAGAGATTGTTGGAGTGGATGGAAAGAAAAGACATTTTGGTTGGATTAGGTCAAATTTACCTTCCTGTTTATACAGGAGGGGAGAAATTATGGTCCTGTTTAGGATGAATTTCCAGCTTTTCTGCACTAGATTCCACTCCTTAACGTGGTATGCATTTGAATTCTGCTAAGTCTTGGGGAGCAATCATTTTTGTTCAAATACAATAACAAAAATGAGTGGGCATTTCTCAAAAAGTCTGACAGCTGAAACAGTGAAACAATAAATCAACAGGATGATCAAAGCTTGAAAACACATAACACCTATAATAATCGTTAGAAGCGTAGCAGAAATGAGAAAAAAGAAACTTAGTTCAATTACACAGTAAGGTTGCTTACTTCAAAGTCAGTAGAGTGCTATAAGGTTATACTGTTGTTAAGATTAATTGCATCTATTCAGAATGTATTTGAATCTGAAACAAAACCTTAACAGGAAAAAAATCATCAAAGGGAGAAGACTGCATTTGAAGGGTCTTCTATATCAGAGAATCAGCCAATGATGGTTCCTTTGTTCTGTAATGTTTGTAATTCACCCTCCCCACCACCATGAACACTTAAAAGGCAATTTATTAAAGTCCTGTAGAAAAACTGAAGACATTTCCCGTCATTAAAACTCAAGGGCTGGTATTGCCCAGTGTTTGTTCTGCTAGGGAACCAGTGAGAGCGGAAATCCTGTGCTACCTAGTCCTGTAAGAAAATCTGAACCCCTGATTTAAGAAATCTTTATTTTAAATATTTTCTCATTTAATACTCCTTGGAATATTTTTTCGTGGTTATAAAAGTAAAGTCATATCTGCTTGTTATAAAAATCTAAACATTACATTGGGAATTCCCTGGTGGTCCAGTGGTTAGGACTGAGCACTTACACTGCCGTAGCCCAGGTTCAATTCCTGGTCGGGGAACTAAGATCCTACAAACCATGCAGCGCGGCCAAAAACCCCCAAAAACCCAAAAAACTAAACATTACAAAACTAATACAGAAAGGAAAAGGCCCCTGCAATTCAGATCCTTAGAAATAAACACTTCAAGCTGTTTGATATAAGGACCTCTTTACCTTTAAAGTGTAAGTTGTTCTTTTTGACTTTTAATCCAAGTAGAAAGACTTAGAGCCATTATGCCCTTCAACTTCTACTGCCAATAGAAGGTGACAATAATAATAAGTGTCTTATACATAATATGTTATATATAATTATTATAATAAAATAGATATCTCCAAATAGGTGTCTTAAGCATAGATGGCTTTGTTTCTCTCCTATAAAATAAGTCTGAAGGTAAGTAGTCTGGGGCTGATATAGTACAAATAATAGGCAATCATAATAGAACATTTGTTATTTCCTAGCCTTGTTCTAAGCAGTTCATACTCTAAGAGATAGATATTTGTTATCCCCATTTTACAGGTGAAAGAATAGAAAAACTAATTTGCTCAAAGTTATAGTTAGGAAGTAACAGAATTAGGGTTCAAAGCAGGGCAGTTTGGCAACAGATTACCACTAGTGTGGTAGTTTTACAGATTGCTTCTTTCTGCACTGCTGTTTCTGATGCATGTCTTACATATTCAAGTTGCCTCACTGACCAAGATGGTTGCTTGAGCACCAGCTTACACTTCAACCTTCCAGGAAGCAGGGAGGGCAGCAAAAAAGCTTTTCCTGTCCATCTGTCTGTCTTCATTTAATGGAGCTTTCCTAGAAATCCTTCTCAATGGCTTCCCCTTATATCTCAATTTGCCAAACTTAATCACACAGTCATATTTGGCTATAAAGAAGGTTGGGGACTATAGTCTTAATTGAGCACATTGTTAACCTGAATAATATAGGAGTGCTTTTAGTAAGGAGGTGGTGAGAATGAATGGTTAGGTAGGCCAGCATCTATTCTGGTTTAGGAATTGAGGAGAGTCAAGCATAAGAGCAGAAATTAATCATATGACCAAATTGTCACTGGAACTTTGGAAATGCAAATGGGATAGCTAAGGAAGAAAATTTTAAATGTAGTCCACAGTCCTGTTCAGAGTATTGATTTTAGAGGACTATTAAGGGTCTTCTTCTGGATAATGTTCTGTGCAATCTTTGTTTTATGCTTTGCACATCCTGCAGGATTGTTTATAATAGTGAACAATTGAAACAACTGAAATGGTTAAGTGAGTGTTTATATTAATGGTGCATTGATGTTGTGAAATATTATGTAGCCATTTAATATTAAGCTTGTTACATGCATAATTGGGAAAACCACTTATAAGTGAAAGCAGCATATAAAATTGGACTTAATATATGATTGCAACTGTGTAATATGTACAGAATATAGATTGAACTGAAATTCACCCAAATAACACTGTAATTGAGATCTCTGAGGAGTGGGGTTATGAGTGACTTTTAAATGTTTTAAAGATAATTTTCTGCATTTTCCTACGTGAGCATATGTTTATTTCAAAATCAGGATGAATTTCATTTTTATATATTCTAGGCAGGTATTTAGATATAAATACCTTATGTCTTGCATTTCTAGTTTTCTCCTTTAAGTTACAGATGGCCTTGAGGAGCAGTGCTTAAGACGTGGACATATTCAGAGCTTAGGCTAATGATAACAATAATAATAAGAGGAATAATAATAATAGAAAATGTATAACAATTTGGTAAGTGTTTTTATGCAAATGCCAATTTTCTTATCACTAAGCCATTCTTAAATAGTCTCTTGTTGGAAAAGATAGTCCTCCTTGGGCCTCCTGCACTCTAGAAGTCTTGCTGGGTATGCCAAGATTGCATACCCGACTACTCTAACCTGGACTATTTCTTAGGGTTGTTGTGTAGCTGGGAAGCTTGAGAGATGAGGTACATTCTCCCCAGAACAAAGACCAGGCTTGCTTACTATCTGCTATAAAAATGGTAGATCCCACAATTCAGTGTTCTCAGCTGCAATGCAGACACGCTATGTGTGCAGCATCCATCATGTTGACTTGGAGCCAGAGAGGACAGACATAAACATGCTGATGCCATGCCATGAGTAATAAAGTCCATGTCTTCTACCAGCATCCATGGAACGGTAACAGCCTAACTATTAGGCTAACTTTAGCTTGCAAGTAGGTTCAAATCACATCCCAGACCTGACATCTCTATGTTCTGAAAATATGAATTCCTTGTAGTTACTTTTACTGAGGAAGCAATTTAATACATTTTGCAAGTATACTTACCAATTGGTCCCCATCTCTACTTCGATCACTGGTTTTTGCCCTCATAAAGATGGTGAGTCTCTCCAATACTATATTTCATATATATTCTTTGTATCTTTAGAGTGAATCTTGCTTTCTTTTAAATAGATGAACTTATTTTATTTATTTATTTAGGGAGATTGCGATTGACACATATACACTATTTTCAATTAATTTAATTAATTTATTTTTGGCTGCGTGGGGTCTTCGTTTCTGCGCACGGGCTTTCTCTAGTTGTGGTGAGCAGGGGCTACTCTTCATTGCAGTGCACAGGCTTCTTTTTGCAGTGGCTTGTCTTGTTGCAGAGCATGGGCTTTAGGTGCTGGGGCTTCACTAGTTTTGGCACGTGGGCTCAGTAGTTTTGGCTCTCGGGCTCTAGAGAGCAGGCTCAGTAGTTGTGGCACACGGGCTTAGTTGCTCTGCGGCATGTGGGATCTTCCTGGACCAGGGCTCGAACCCATGTCCCCTGCACTGGGAGCCAGATTCTTAACCACTGCACCACCAGGGAAGCGCTCTTGCCTCTTTTTTCATAGCTTTTATCATTTACATGTATGTGTCTTAAGTGAAGAAGCACAACATCTTTCAGGTCTATCCTGTATGATTGTGCCCGTTGGTAACTATACAGACTTGCCTGGCTAAGATAGTCATTTGAAGCTGAAATACATACCAAATCATTTGCCTTAGTGTGGGGTTACCTCCACCTGGCAGAAGGGGCACTTTTTTCTAATTTGCATAAATTTACCACCTCTCACTAAGGCATGGGCCTATGTGAGGATCCTGGGATGGATATGTGTGTGTGTGTGTGTGTGTGTGTGTACGTACCTCTTTCTACTTTCCATAAAGGTATTCTATGAACAAAGGCCCTGATGACCTGGTGATCTCTTGTTTATCTTTTCCTTCTGGGTGTCTGTTTAGCCCTCTGGGCATCTATTCCGCTCTCTAACAGAAGCTGTGAGTTACAGAACTAACCAGCTTCACATCAGTCTCTTGGGTGTGCAGACTATGTCGGGTTCTGCAGGCTCTGAGACCAAAGAGAATTCATTAGTCCTTCCACACCAGAGATGTGGAATGCAGGATCAGGGCTGGTGTGATGGGCTTAGGGGACAAGGATGATTTACTCAGTCTGATCTTGGTATTTTTCTTCTTAGGAATATGATCTGTTTATAAAAGAAGTTTTGCAAACCTGAATGCCTCATAAGGTTTGATTCACGTTGGTTAAAAACAGTAAGCTTCAGAGTCCTATGTTGAAGACCGTATTAAAAAAAACAATATAGAAAAACATATCTAGAATCTAAATCTCTATCCAGTGCCTTTGATTAACCAGAAATTTTCCTTTGTTTCAATTTCACCCAAGGATAAGATTTTCTTGAACTATGAAAACCTCAAACCAATTTTTTGTAGGACAGTAGACTTTATGTGTCTACTATTCTGCTTGAAATTATGTTTGTCACTTAATCTCTTTCTGAATTTTTTCTCTTGAGTACATTTCTTTTTTACTCAAACCGGTGTTGTTCCTAATTAGAAATTTAAATTACATCTGCTGCAGTTTGTACACACCAGGATATATTTATGTAATACTCTTAGCCAGCCAAGATATTTTTCATGACTCCAACATACCATTTTTTTCATAGAGTGCTTATTGATGAGACCTTATAAAAATGCACAAGAATGTGCACAGAGAGGCAGTTGTGTAGCTCAGGAGAGACCTCACAAGGAAGAGATTTCTTACATATATATATTTAAGATCTGTCTTATGCTGTTCTTTATACGTTCTCCCTTAGTATATCTCATGGATATGTGCTGTTGGAAAGTGAAAATAATCTTACAAATGGAGATATTTCATTAAATTTCAATGAGGTAATTAAGGAAACTCATTTTCAAACGTATACATTTATTTCAGTGGCTTGAATGTTGCTTAATCAGGAAATGACCAGAATACTAAATACAGGTAGGTTGGGCTTGTCTCCATCAGTAGCTTTGAGAGTCAGGCTGTTGATAGGGATGACCTGGAGGTTAAAACAGCAGAGGCCCTTGCTGTGGGTGGAAACTACTTGGCTGAAAACATGAATAAGTTGTATTTGTTATTCATGTGAAGGAAAAGCTAAGAGAGAAGGGATGAATATTTGTATCTACCCAGGCATTATGCTCTGCCACAGGATATTAAAAAATAAAAAGCCGATCCTGAGACTTAAGCTCCTCTTCCTATAGGAAGGAAGAGGAATAGAGGCTCCATTATTTGGCAATGCTTTCTTCTGAATATTATATTTCAGATTTGACATTTTCAGCCAATAAAATATTGCTAAGAAGGTTGCTAAGGAATTCTCTAACATAAAACATTTATTACTGGGACCACTGTCCTTGAGCCTGGGGTTATGTTTAAATGTTTTCGATTAAAAGCCTCTGATTTCAAGGCTAGATAATTCTCCCCCTTTTTTCATGGCCCTATATTGTCTGGGTACTTGTTGGCTACACATGTTGGCCATAGATTGACCACAGTCCTATTCCTAAGACGAAAGATTCTAGTGTGATATTGTCACACTTAAACTTAATCAGATTAGATATTGCAGAATAAAATCTTTTACAAACTGCTTTTTCTTTTCAAACCTTTCCTGATATTTTCATAAGAGAGATTCATGGAACTTGGAAAATTCTCTATGAAGCTTCTCTTAGCAAAGTGCTAGTACAGAAACCCTTTTTGCCACTTGAGGTCCTATCCTTTAAGCCTCAACTTGCTATTCTTCTCTGAAATTTTCTACTCCTCTGGGGTCTCACTGACTCCCCTCCACCTTGCATCTCTGACTACTTCCATCATTCCACTTTGAGGCTTGTTTGAATATCCTCGTGGTCTGCTCTGGTGGTTTCATGAATTGTTCCTAATTAAAGTGTAAGCTCTGTTAAAGGGGTTGGTGTCTGTTTTTTTGTATCTCCCCTCATGCCTCATAAGCCCCTAACATAACAAGTCCATAATGGGTGCTTGGCTAAGTAGATTTACTTTGTTTGGAAGTCTTTCAAGAGGCCGAAGTTAAGGACAGTCATATTTTATGTTTTCTACATTGAGCTGAATACTTAGCTCCAGACACCCACCTGGTCTAAGTCAAAAGTGCTTGGTTTGAGTCTCAGCACTATTGCTTAATTAACCTCATGATCTTTGGCATATGATTTAACATCTGTGTCTTTATCAATGATTTATTAATCCCTTAATTCCCTTTTAGTCCAAATGTTTGAAGACAGCTTGATTGATCTACAGCACTGGTTCTCAAAGTGTGGTCCCCAGGTCAAGAGTATTATCATCATCTGGGAACTGTTAAAAATGCAAGTTATAGATGCCCCCCGTCCCATACCTACTGAATCAGAAACTCAGCATTTTACAAGCCCTCCAAGTGATTCTGATGCATGCTAAAGTTTAAGAACTACTGATTTGCAGTGTAGTCAAATCCCTGGTATGGTGAGAAGCTCCATACCACAATGTTAATGGACATTGATGATTCTGCAGTCATTTCACGGTTGGCATTTAAATCCAGTATCTCGTTTCATCTTTAAGGCTCTGAAGAATGGCTCAGTATTGCGTCATACTCAAGTTTTCAGGTACTACCCACAGAACTGCAGCTCCTTAGCTTCTATAAAGTGTGGACAATTGAGGAGTGAAAAATCTTTCTGAGGGTGAACAAAGAATATGCAATGGACAGGGGATTAATTTCCAGCGGCAGCCTCCTATTTTTGTATTCATCCCATTGTACGCATGCTAGGCTACACATGCAACGTCTGCTGATATACGTTAGGTAATTGGGCATCCAGCAGCCCTGTTTGCATGCAGAGGTGGTTGCACACCTCCCATGTACAACTTGAAAACTGAAGCCCAGTTTGAAGCTGGCTGAAGGCTTACTGCTAGGAAAATGAGATAAGGAAGAAATGGCTTCCGTTAATCAGCGCTTTTGGCCTCTACTGTTCAATCTTTGCTAATTTATCCTTTGAAATTGTACGTTCCGTGTTGGACAAAGACTTCTAAGAGTATCTGGGATTTTTTTAAAAAGACCTACATTTATAAGCTGATTGTATTTATCCGTAACATTTCCCTTCACACTGTACCTACATGTACGCTGCAGTCTTGCTGTGCTGTATTTTTGCTCTATGAAGTATTCATACTTCTGTGGGACGGCATGTATCATCACAAAGAGCCACCCCCCAGCACAGACTCACGGACTGGGTCTCTGGCATCATTTCATTTCAATTCAGCCCACATTCATCAAGCAGCTACTTTGTGCCAGGGGCTGGGCCTATATGGATCCCTCAAGCACAGTTTCTGCCCTCAAAAGCTCACAATATTGTAACAACTTCTTGCACCTTAGTGGTGAATATTTTTGCTTAAATGAAGTCTTCCCTGGTCCCCGCTCCCCACCCCCGCACCCCAGAGAATTGAAGTGACTTCTTACTTCTCTGAACTCCTGTTTGTCCCCGACCTGTGTCCCCAGGAGAATGAGGGGCCCAACGGACCCCTGCCTAGAAGTCAAAGCCCCAAAACACAAGACTGTGGCCATCTGGCCACTCAGATGGGTCATCAGGAGGAGGTGGCTGCATTGCAAATGGCCCCTACGCCCAGTTTGTGGGAGCCAAAAATGTGTGTTTCCTGTACTCCTGTAGTGAGTGACATGGAAGAGAATGCCAGTCATCTCAAAGGGATGTGCCCATGAGCGCCACCTGGAGGCACAGTGGATCCCTACAAAGACAGTTTACCAAGAGCTGACCCTGAAGAAGTCACTTGTCATTCTTCATCAACTGCTTTATATTTCCATATGTGGCCGTGTGCACTTGTTTTACTTTACCAGATAGATTGTAAGAAGAACACACCTGGGTCTTAAGAGGAATATTATCTTTCCTAGTACCTATTTGATGGTGATGATCATAAATACAGTATATTATCAGAAAGAATTTATGGTGCTTTATATGCATTAATAATTTCTCATGATAATCGATTTTTTTCTCTTCATTCTAGCACAGGTGCATATACCTTGATGGTACCAAATGAAAAACGAAGAAATGAGATGCAACGGAGTATGTATTTTATTTACCATTCAAAATACTTCTCATTTTTTTGGTTTTTAAACTACAGTTTTTGTTACTTTTTACATATTTTTTTAAATATTTATTTTTGGCTGCGTTGGGTCTTCGTTGCTGCACGCGGGCTCTCTCTCTAGTTGCGGCGAGCGAGGGTTACGCTTCGTTGCGGTGCGCGGGCTTCTCACTGCAGTGGCTTCTCTTGTCATGGAGCACGGGCTTTAAGCACGTGGGCTTCAGTAGTTGTGGCTCACGGGCTTTAGAGTGCAGGCTCAGTAGTTGTGGCACACGGGCTTAGTTGCTCCCCAGCATGTGGGATCTTCCCAGGCCAGGGCTCAAACCCGTGTCCCCTGCATTGGCAGGCAGATTCTTAACCACTGTGCCACCAGGGAAACCCAACTTTGGCAGTTTTAATTATACCTTTTAAAATTATTCTATTTTAGTGCTTCTAAATTTGTTTCTCTGTGTTAATAGCAGAGCTCATTGCATGGTTATAAATCTGAGGTTTCTCATTGGGTGGCTTCTCTTGTTGCAGAGCACAGGCTCTAGGTGTGGGCTTCAGTAGTTGTGGCACATGGGCTCAGTAGTTGTGGCTCACAGTCTCTAGAGTGCAGGCTCAGTAGTTGTGGCGCACGGGCTTAGTTGCTCCACGGCATATGGGATCTTCCCGGACCAGGGCTCGAACCCATGTCCCCTGCACTGGCAGGTGGATTCTTAACCACTGTGCCACCAGGGAAGTCCCTGTCCCATTCCTTCTTAATGGAATTTTTTTTTCATTCTGTGTGTTCCCATAATTTTGTAACTATCAGAGTCTACCCTCTGCTGTTTTTATTCGTGACTTCACTTTCCTTCTTTAGATTATAAGCTCTTTGAGGGCAGGGGCTACATCTTACTTGTTTTTGTGCTCCTTGTACCTAGTGGGCATATAACATGCTTAACTGAAGTTGTACAGTAAAATAAATGCTGCCCTTTAAAGTTACAGTATTATACCTTAGAGTTGGAAGGAGAACTAAAGTTCATTTAATTCACAAAGAAGTTCTGAGGCTTGTTCAAGTCAACTGTGGGGCTAGCACTGAGATTCTGTGCTCTCCTATCTTGATCTCAATAGGAAATTTAATTTTGTAATGACCAATGGACATAAGGGCACAGCAGGAAAGCAGCTCTATAAAGGTCTCCACTGGACAGGTAGGCCCCTGGGTGGTACACCTGAGTCTGTGCAGAATATGACAATCACAGCTATGCTAACACAGTGACTGTGGGCACTGCCTGCAGGTGACCAATGGAATCCCAAAGATTCTGGCGTTTTACAAGTTTTTGATTTAAATAGTTAACAGGACTTTAAGCCTCAGTGCAGTCTGTATTTTTGAGATGTTTCAGAAAGTTTTTTTCCCTCTAATAGTTAAAAAATATTATAAATGGACGTTTGAAATAATCACTTCTAATGAGATTCGGGCATACATTGGAAGAACAGAACTAGTATCTCTGGCGCCCCCTGCTGCCAGTCAGTGTATATTTGGGGAATGAGCACTGCTCTACAGGGAGTAGGCTCAGCCTAGTGGTTCCAAGTGCCAGGAATCTGAGAGGCCTCGTTCCTCATGGTTACATTAAGCTTGGGGAATATTTAAAATCAAGTGAATACGGGCATTAGAATTTTATGGGGATTTGTGTTTACTGTGTGTGAAAAGTTCTTATTGACACATGAATGTTTTGCACACACTCTCTATAGGAAACTTTTAACATTAAATGATATAGGGTTTGAAAAATGCCAGAGTGGGAGGAAAAACTGAACTTCTTTATTTAGTAGGAGTTCAGATTGTTTTCAATTTTTAAAAATAAATTATTTATTTTTGGCTACATTGGGTCTTTGTTGCTGCGCGTGGACATACTTTAGTTGCAGTGAGCGGGGGCTACTCTTCATTGTGGTGCGCGGGCTTCTCATTGCAGTGGCTTCTCTTGTTGCGGAGCATGGGCTCTAGGTGCGTGGGCTTCAGTAGTTGTGGTGCACGGGCTTAGTTGCTCCGTGGCACGTGGGATCTTCCCGGACCAGGGCTCGAACCCGTGTCTCCTTCATTGGTAGGTGGATTCTTAACCCCTGAGCCACCAGGGAAGCCCCAGTTTTCAAATTTGAAGCTTCTGTGAAGACTCTTGGAGAGAAAGTGCCTTAGGGTGAGCCCAAGGGGTTAGGAGTGGGTGGGTGGTGTCTTCCTTTCCTGGATATCTCGTCCACTCATGCTTGCATGTAGTTAATTGTCCATCTGATGGTGGTCTGTTATGCTTTCAAGGGAGCAGTTCCCTTTTCACGCTCTAATAATTGATGATTTGATATTTCTCACCTGGCTTAGTGGCTGCAAAAGAGCTGGAGGACCTGGAGAGGTGGAAGGAACAACAGAGGATGAAGCCCATTAACCTGGCACCCACGCAGCTAGGTAAGCCAGCAAGCCAGGTGCTTGAATGCGGAAGGACAGGGCCACCCAAGGATCCTGTTAGCACCTTGCCCACATCTGTCTTTCAATGTACGTTATAGGTCATTGGACCATTGTGTTGCTTGAAATGGAATGCATTTAATGTCAAAACATGCACTTAAAGTCAAAAGTATGCAGGTATACCGTTGTTTCTGATTTTCTGCAAGTAGCAAATGGATGATGCCACAGTTATGTGGGAATAAAAGGATGGCTTAATTGCCAAGTAATTTAGAGCCTCTTAGTTGATCAGCTCTGAAGAAATCTTACCTGGGCACTGCATATGCCCTGTCATAGCTTTTGCTCCCATCCAGATTAGTGCTATCACAAGCATATTAATCATGGCAGTTAACTGGTTATGGGAAAAAGAATGAATGGAGAGTCAATTCCAACACTAAGATGCGAGTGGGCTGGGGACACAGGGTGGGTATATAGAGAACATCGCCTGTGTTTTCATTCACAAATAGAGACTTTTGGGCCTCTGGAACACGTGGCAGTGTGATGAATTGTCTGTGCTGCCTTTGCCTGGTGTTTGAATCATTCAACAGGGAAGCTCTCTAATGGGAATCATTCACATCTTCTCTTTTCTCTTCCAGAAGCAGCTGAGAGCTTAAAGGGCTGGACACACAGTTCCCACAGATGTAGTTCACACAAATGTGTTACGAGTCAGAGGCCACTTACTCTCACAGTGTTTTTTATCTATTTATTTATTATTTTGGCTGCACTGTGTGGCATGCGGGATCTTAGTTTCCCTACCAGGAATCGAACCCACGCCCCCTGCAGTGGAAGTGCAGAGTCTTAACCACTGGACCGCCAGGGAAGTCCCTCATAGTAGGTGTCAGGAAGTATTTTTTCCAAGATGTAGGTAAAAATAACCTAATTTGTTAATCATTTAGTGAGTGCAAGTAGTAGTATCATCCTCCTCCCACTGTATTTCATGAGAGGGGTTAATCTTGTGTCACCTTTTTGCTGAATAAGCTGCATTTGAGGGGTGGAACCTGGAGACAGCTTTGTCCTTCCTAACTGGCCCCCTCGCACCAGCTATGTGGGTCTTCTTTTTCTTATGTTCTTTGGATGAAGTTAGATTTTTTTGGTATGTCTCAAATAATAAAGTTGTCCAGCTAATTCTAGGCGTAAAATCAGTGTCATTTCAGTAATTAAGTTTAATCCTAAATACTGGTCAAAACTCTGTTACTGATAGAGATGAAAGCTTCTTCCCTGCTCCAGCCCAGGTCTATTTTGGATAGAAAGTTGGCAAAGGAAATGGGGTGTGGCTGAATTTTTCACTATTGACTCCACTGTTCCCAGATTCTGACCCCTCATGGGTCAAAGGGAGAAGGAGAGGTTAGGGTCTATAGTGCACCGATCCCAGTTTCTTCAAGTTTTGGTGTGTGTTTACTGTGCATCTCACCCCTGGGGTTCTTGGAGTTCTTCAGGGTCCCTCCTTGCCTGCCGGCCATGTCTCACCTGGACTTCCTTGATAGATATCATACTTTTTCCTGCTGGCAGTGCTTGGCTTCACCACTGGCTCTTGGTAGCTGGACTATCTTTGTAGAGCTCCATTGTACCTCTGGGTGGCCCACATGGGCAAGGCCCTTTTTAATTTATTTGGCCATGCCATGTGGCATGCAGGATCTTAGTTCCCCAACCAGGGATCGAACCCGTGGCCCTTGCAGTGGAAGTGCAGAGTCTTAACCACTGGACTGCCAGGGAAATCCAGGGCAAGTCCCTTTAAGATGACTTTAGATTGGCATTCTCTTTTCGTGACAACCAGATTGGGAGTGCAGGAAACACTTGTGCATTCTTCCCACAAACTCTGGGGATACAGGCCGTTTACCCTGCAGCCATCTCTTCTTTATGACCAGTCTGAGTAGCCACATGAGAACAGCCATGTGCCTTTTGGTTCTGACCTTCCTAAGCATGGGTCCACGAGGTCCCTCGGTCTCTTGGGGACACAGATTGAGCCCTTCAAGTGATTTTCATTAAACCTCTCTTACTTACATTGATGTGAAGATTCCTCCTTCCCCAAACACATACACAGAGAAGATGAAATTCACAAAGACATCTTTTCTCTGATTTCTACCTTCCTTTGACCTAGCTAACCTCTTTTATAGACTGAAGGTAGTTGCCAATTAAGGTTCCCCAAACTGGTTTTCAGTTACACCCTTGCAGGTCCTGCCTAGGGAGCCAAGCACTTGCCTTGGGGATTTGGAGTTGTTGGTGCCTACTGTCTTGGGGCCTTAACCAAAAAAGAGCAGGAGTTCTGCTATATGGTGTACCTAGGAATGGTCAAGGGGGAAGAGGGTAGCGAGTAGAAAAGAATTCTAGAATGTTTTAAACTTTGAGATGAGTTTTAAAGAAAACCTGCAAATGCTTATACATCTTTCTCCATTTTTATTTTTTAATTTAATTTTTTAATTTTTGGCCACGCCACGCGGCAGGTGGGATCTTAGTTCCCTGACGAGGGATTGAACCCACGCCCCCTGCAGTGGAAGGATGGAGTCTTAACCACTGGACTGCCAGGAACGTCCAACTTTCTCCATTTTTAAATTCTCAACTCCTCCTCTATTACTCCACCCCGTAAAAATATTGGAATGGTTCTAGGAGATACTGAAAGTGGCTGTAACATTAGATAAAAGCCTCAATAGCCCTCACTGTTTCTTTCCTTAGGGCCAAGACCAAACAGGTATTATAGAGCTTCTGGGACTCAGAAGTCTCTGTGGTGTCTTTATCTGTTCAATTATAACAACTATGATGAATGCAAATTGTTTTACTGCATCTTCTGTGCAAGTGAATCGTTCAGAGAACTGACACTTTTAGTGACCAAATCACCAGAGAATTATTTCAAAGGAATCTTTAAAATATGCACGCCAAGCTTGCATAAACACTGAGAAATCCCTAAACAGTAATTCTTAGATGATTATCAAATTGCAAGGATTTCTAGACCCCAGTTATTATAGGTTTAAGAGAGAGCAGATGAATGACCTAACATCCATATTTTTCTCTTGAATACCTAAAGAAAAGAACAATAAATAGTATGGATTGACAATCAATTTTAATTAGAATATTCCCATTGTACTTTTAAAAACTGGGTTATAAAGACTGTCTACTCGTCTCATGGCAAGACCTCTGAGGCTTTCCTGAGCTTTCACTACTTGAATACAGGGCAATAGAGTCAGAAGAAGAAAAACATTGGAAGCATCACTGATCACCATCTTTATTAGGTTAAGGAATGGTCATACTCTAGCAGAAAGAATGTTCTGGAATGTCCAGAGCACTGTTTCTTATTATTTAGCGTGGACCTTCAGGCGTGATTACAGTCTAAAGAAAAACTTGAATACCTACATGATTGAAAAACCTTAGTAGCACTGTACTCTTCTTGGGGGAATATGGCCTTATGTTTCTGTCCAGCTCTTTCTCTTTTTTGCAATTACTATTGTTTAATGTCTTATTTAAAAAACTGGTTATGTTACCGAACCAAATTTGGGCCTGCTCACCCATGCGCAGTAAAGCCAAGCTACTGACGCTGGGTTGTGATGAAGGGAAGTGCAGTGCAGTAAGGCATCATCAGCCAAGGAGGTGGGGACAGCTAGTGCTCAAAAAACCTGAACTCCCCGATGGGTCTCAGGAAAGCATTTTGAAAGGCCAGGTGAGGGAGGGGAGTGATCAGCTTGTGCACAATTCTGATTGGTTGACAGTGAGGTAACAGGGCTGGCTGTGTCACAGGGGTTAACTTGGTCAATCCTTAGGCTCCAGAAGGCTTGGGGGCTATGTGCTCATGGTCATCACGTGCTTACATCTTCCATTTGGTTTTAGCATCTGTAAAACAACTCAGGAAATGTGCATCAGGTACTATTCTCTAGGTGCTTCACGGAGGAGCTAAAGCAGAGGATACAGGGGAGGGGTCTGTCCCGGGAAGAACCCATGGGGTCTTGCTCAGTTACAGTTCCCCCTTTTCTTTGATACTCCTTAATCTTGAGGAGAACAGGTGTTGGACAAGAAAGGGAGTAACGTTTTGGGTGGAGGTTAATCATAAACTCGGCAGAGGAACTCGGTTGTAGGGGGACTCGGTTTCAGTTATGTCCTTATTTCAAGGGGTAAGAAAATGTTAAAGAAACTCATGGTGTAGACTTACTATGTATTTAATTAGTCTTTGATGGCTGACAATTCTGCTTAACGTTCATATTTCACCTTTAGGACTTTTTTTTTTCCTTAGGTGGAAACCAGTCAGAGTTTGAAGTCAGGCAGAGACAACAACTTCAACTGATACAATCTAAATACCAGAAAAAGGTCAGAATCCATCTCTTTTAGCTTAAATTTGGCAAGAAATTGCAGTACCAGCACTTTCAAAGTAACCATGAAATAACACAGTAACTTTAGCAAAAGCATAAAACCTTCAAACAAACTGCAAGAGAAAGTCTCAAAAATCAAAGAAGTCAGGATGTGAGAAGTGAAGGGATAAATATTGCAAATTCTCACCCAAGCTGTCTATCAGTCACTGAGACCTTTGGTAAAGGGGTTTTTCCCCCCTAGTTTAAGTCTCTACTATATTTAGAATATTCAGGTTCCAAGAACACGGATCTGTTTACTCCAATCCAGTGCTGAAAGTACTACAAAATTTTTTAAGATTCCAGCAATTTTTTTTTTTAACAGTGAACTCTGAGTTTTATAATCAGGAAAAATTACCTGCCCTTTCTTCTCTCCAACCTGGTGGAGGTGGGTTGGGTACAGTGGAGACAGAAAGACAGATACCAAGGAAGAAACACAAAGAAATTTCATGGGCAGCAGATGTGGCCTGACCATCATCTGTGACCTAAGTAGCTCGAAGAACCAACCTATAATCATGGCGTGCTATAGCACCAAAAAAACTGTAATTTGCCTTTCATCATAATTTTTTAAACATCTTTATTGCAGTATAACTGCTTTACAATGGTGTGTTAGTTTCTGCTTTATAACAAAGTGAATCAGTTATACATGTACATATATCCCCATATCTCTTCCCTCTTGCCTCTCCCTCCCTCCCACCCTCCCTATCCCAACATCTAGGTGGTGACAAAGCACCGAGCTGATCTCCCTGTGCTATGTGGCTGCTTCCCACTAGCTATCTGTTTTACATTTGGTAGTGTATATATGTCCATGCCACTCTCTCACTTTGTCCCATCTTACCCTTCCCCCTCCCCATATCCTCAAGTCCATTCTCCAGTAGGTCTGTGTCTTTATTCCCATCTTGCCCCTAGGTTCTTCATGGCCATTTTTTTTTTTAAGATTCCATATATATGTGTTGGCATATGGTATTTGTTTTTCTCTTTCTGACTTACTTCACTCTGTATGACAGACTCTAGGTCCATCCACCTCACTACAAATAACTCAATTTCATTTCTTTTTATGGCTGAGTAATATTCCATTGTATATATGTGCCACATCTTCTTTATCCATTCATCTGCTGATGGACACTTAGGTTGCTTCCATGTCCTGGCTATTGTAAATAGAGCTGCAGTGAATATTGTGGTACATGACTCTTTTTGAATTACGGTTTTCTCAGGGTATATGCCTAGTAGTGGGATTGCTGGGTCACATGGTAGTTCTATTTTTAGTTTCTTAAGGAACCTCCGTACTGTTCTCCATCGTGGCTGTATCAATTTACATTCCCACCAACAGTGCAAGACGGTTGGACCTTTTCTCCACACCCTCTCCAGCAACTATTGTTTGTAGATTTTTTGATGATGGCCATTCTGACTGGTGTGAGATGATATCTCATTGTAGTTTTGATTTGCATTTCTCTAATGATTAATGATGTTGAGCATTCTTTCATGTGTTTGTTGGCAATCTGTATATCTTCTTTGGAGAAATGTCTATTTAGGTCTTCTGCCCATTTTTGGATTGGGTTGTTTGTTTTATTGATATTGAGCTGCACGAGCTGCTTGTAAATTTTGGAGATTAATCCTTTGTCAGTTGCTTCATTTGCAAATATTTTCTCCCCTTCTGAGGGTTGTCTTTTCATCTTGTTTATGATTTCCTTTGCTGTGCAAAAGCTTTTAAGTTTCATTAGGTCCCATTTGTTTATTTTTGCTTTTATTTCCACTTCTCTAGGAGGTAGGTCAAAAAGGATCTTGCTGTGATTTCTGTCATAGAGTATTCTGCCTATGTTTTCCTCTAAGAGTTTGATAGTGTCTGGCCTTACATTTAGGTCTTTAGTGCATTTTGAGTTTATTTTTGTGTATGGTGTTAGGGAGTGTTCTAATTTCATTCTTTTACTTGTAGCTATGCAGTTTTCCCAGCACCACTTACTGAAGAGGGTGTCTTTTCTCCATTGTGTATTCTTGCCTCATTTATCAAGGAAAAGGTGACCATATGTGCGTGGGTTTATCTCTGGGCTTTCTACCCTGTTCCATTGATCTATATTTCTGTTTTTGTGTTAGTACCATACTGCCTTGATTACTGTAGCTTTGTAGTATAGTCTGAAGTCCGGGAGCCTGATTCCTCCAGCTTCATTTTTCTTTCTCAAGATTGATTTGGCTATTCAGGGTTTTTTGTGTTTCCATACAAATTGTGCAATTTTTTGTTCTAGTTCTGTGAAAAATGCCAGTGGTAGTTTGGTAGGGATTGCATTGAATCTGTAGATTGCTTTGGGTAGTATAGTCATTTTTACAATGTTGATTCTTCCAATCCAAGAACATGGTATATCTCTCCATCTGCTGGTATCATCTTTAATTTCTTTCATCAGTGTCTTATAATTTTCTGCATACAGGTCTTTTGTCTCCTTAGGTAGGTTTATTCCTAGATATTTTATTCTTTTTGTTGCAGTGGTAAAGTGTTTTCTTAATTTCACTTTCAGATTTTTCATCATTAGTGTATAGGAATGCAAGAGATTTCTCTGCATTAATTTTGTATCCTGCTACTTTACCAAATTCATTGATTAGCTCTAGTAGTTTTCTGGTAGCATGTTTAGGATTCTCTGTATAGTATCATGTCATCTGCAAACAGTGACAGCTTTACTTCTTTTCCAATTTGGATTCCTTTTATTTCTTTTTCTTCTCTGATTGCTGTGGCTAAAACTTCCAAAAGTATGTTGAATAAGAGTGGTGAGAATGGGCAACCTTGTCTTGTTTCTGATTTTAGAGGAAATGGTTTCAGTTCTTCATGATGGAGAACGATGTTGGCTCTGGGTTTGTCATATATGGCCTTTATTATGTTGAGGTAAGTTGCCTCTATGCCTGCTTTCTGGAGGGTTTTTTTCATAAATGGGTGTTGAATTTTGTTGAAAGCTTTCTCTGCATCTATTGAGATGATCATATGGTTTTTCTCCTCAGTTTGTTAATATGGTGTATCACATTGATTGACTTGGCGTATATTGAAGAATCCTTGCATTCCTGGGATAAACCCCAGTTGATCATGGTGTATGGTCCTTTTAGTGTGCTGTTGGAGTCTGTTTGCTAGTATTTTGTTGAGGATTTTTGCATCTATGTTCATCAGTGATATTGGCCTGTAGTTTTCTTTCTTTGTGACATCTTTGGTTTTGGTATCAGGGTGATGGTGGCCTCGTAGAATGGGTTTGGAAGAGTTTGAGAAGGACAGGTGTTAGCTCTTCTCTAAATGTTTGATAGAATTTGCCTGTGAAGCCATCTGGTCCTGGGCTTTTATTTCTTGGAAGATTTTTAATCATAGTTTTAATTTCAGTGCTTGTGATTGGTCTGTTCATATTTTCTATTTCTTCCTGGTTCAGTCTCAGAAGGTTGTGCATTCCTAAGAATTTGTACATTTCTTCCAGGTTGTCCATTTTATTGGCATAGAGTTGCTTGTAATAATCTCTCATGATCCTTTGTATTTCTGCAGTATCAGTTATTACTTCTCCTTTTTCATTTCTAATTCTGTTGATTTGAGTCTTCTCCCGTTTTTTCTTGATGAGTCTGGCTAATGGTTTATCAATTTTATCTTCTCGAAGAACCAGCTTTTAGTTTTATTGATCTTTGCTATCATTTCCTTCATTTCTTTTACATTTATTTCTGATCAGATCTTTATGATTTCTTTCCTTCTGCTAACTTTGGGATGTTTTTGTTTTTCTTTCTCTAATTGCTTTAGGTGTACGGTTAGATTGTTTACTTGAGATGTTTCTTCTTTCTTAAGCTAGGCTTGTAATGCTATAAACTTCCCTCTTAGAACTGCTTTTGCTGCATCTCATAGGTTTTGGGATGTCGTGTTTTCATTGTCATTTGTTTCTAGATATTTTTTGATTTCCTCTTTGATTTCTTCAGTGATCTCTTGGTTATTACATAGTGTGTTGTTTAGCTTCCATGTGTTTGTATTTTTTACAGATTTTTTCTGTAATTGATATCTAGTCACATAGCATTGTGGTTGGAAAAGATAATGGATATGATTTTAATTTTCTTAAATTTACCAAGGCTTGATTTGTGACCCAAGATATGATCTATCCTGGAGAATGTTCCATGAGCACTTGAGAAGAAAATGTATTCTGTTGTTTTTGGATGGAATGTCCTATAAATATCAACTAAGTCCATCTTGTTTAATGTATCATTTAAAGCTTGTGTTTCCTTATTTATTTTCATTTTGGATGATCTGTCCATTGGTGAAAGTGGTGTGTTAAAGTCCCCTACTATGATTATGTTACTGTCGATTTCCCCTTTTATGGCTGTTAGCATTTGCCTTAAGTATTGAGGTGCTCCTATGTTGGGTACATAAATATTTACAATTGTTATATCTTATTCTTGGATTGATCCCTTCATCATCATGTAGTGTCCTTCTTTGTCTCTTGTAGTAGTCATTGTTTTAAAGTCTATTTTGTCTGATATGAGAATTGCTTCTCCAGCTTTCTTTTGATTTCCATTAGCATGGAATATCTCTTTCCATCCCCTCACTTTCATTCTTATGTGTCCCTAGGTCTGAAGTGGGTCTCTTGTAGACAGCATATATACGGGTCTTGTTTTTGTATCCATTCAGCCAGTCTATGTCTTTTGGTTGGAGCAGTTAATGCATTTACATTTAAGGTCGTTATCAATATGTATGTTCCTGTTACCATTTTCTTAATTGTTTTGGGTTTGTTATTATAGGTCTTTTCCTTCTCTTGTGTTTCCTGCCTAGAGAAGTTCCTTTAGCATTTGTTGTAAACCTGGTTTGGTGGTGCTGAATTGTCTTAGCTTTTGCTTGTCTGTAAAGGTTTTAATTTCTCTGTCAAATCTGAATGAGATTCTTGCTGGGTATAGTAATCTTGGTTGTAGGTTTTTCCCCTTCATCACTTTAAATACGTCCTGCCAGTCCCTTCTGGCTTGCAGAGTTTCTGCTGAAAGATCAGCTGTTAACCTTATGGGGATTCCCTTGTATGTTATTTGTTGTTTTTCCCTTGCTGCTTTTAATATTTTTTCTTTGTATTTAATTTTTGATAGTTTGATTAATATGTGTCTTGGTGTCTTTCTCCTTGGATTTATCCTATATGGGACTCTGTGCTTCCTGGACTTGATTAACTATTTCCTTTCCCATATTAGGGAAGTTTTCAACTATAATCTCTTCAAATATTTTCTCAGTCCCTTTCTTTTTCTCTTCTTCTTCTGGGACCCCTATAATTCGAATGTTGGTGCATTTAATGTTGTCCAAGAGGTCTCTGAGACTGTCCTCAATTCTTTTCATTTGTTTTCTTTATTCTGCTCTGCAGTAGTTATTTCTACTATTTTATCTTCCCGGTCACTTATCCGTTTTTCTGCCTCAGGTATTCTGCTATTGATCCCTTCTAGAGAATTTTAATTTCATTTACTGTGTTGTTCATCACTGTTTGTTTGCTCTTTAGTTCTTCTAGGTCCTTGTTAAACGTTTCTTGTATTTTCTCCATTCTATTTCCAAGATTTTGGATCATCTTTACTATCATTCTCCTGAATTCTTTTTCAGGTAGACTGCCTATTTCCTCTTCATTTGTTATGTCTGATGGGTTTTTACCGTGCTCCTTCGTCTGTTGTGTGTTTCTCTTTCTTTTCATTTTGCTTAACTTACTGTGTGTGGGGTCTCCTTTTCACAGGCTGCAGGTTCGTAGTTCCCGTTGTTTTTGGTGTCTGTCCCCAGTGGCTAAGGTTGGTTCAGTGGGATGTGTAGGCTTCCTGGTGGAGGGGACTAGTGCCTGTGTTCTGGTGCATGAGGCTGGATCTTGTCTTTCTGGTGGGCAGGACCACGTCTGGTGGTGTGTTTTGGGGTGTCTGTAACCTTATTATGATTTTAGGCAGCCTCTCTGCTAATGGGTGGGTTTGTGTTCTTGTCTTGCTAGTTGTTTGGCATAGGGTGTCCAGCACTGTAGCTTGCTGGTCATTGAGTGAAGCTGCGTCTTGGTGTTGAGATGGAGATCTCTGGGAGATTTTCGCTGTTTCATATTATGTGGAGCTGGGAGGTCTCTTGTGGACCAGTGTCCTGAAGTTGGCTCTCCCACCTCAGAGGCACAGCACTGACTCCTGGCTGGAGCACCAAGAGTCTGTCATCCACACGGCTCAGAAAAAAAGGGAGAGAAGGAAAGAAAGAAAGAAAGAGAGAGGGAGGGAGGAAGGAAGGAAGGAAGGAAGGAAGGAAGGAAGGGAGAAAGAAAAAAATAGAATTAAATTAAAATAAAAAATAAAAATAATAATTAAAAAATATTTTTTAAAGTAATAAAAAGAAAGAAGGAAGAGAGCAACCTAACCAAAACACAAATCCACCAATGATAGTAAGTGCTAAAAACACTGCTATAAAAAAAAAAAGAGAGAGACCGAACCCTAGGACAAATGGTATAAAAGCAAAGCTGTACAGACAAAATCACACACAGAAGCATACACATACACACTCTCCAAAAGAGAAAAAGGGGAAAAAAATATATATCATTGCTCCCAAAGTCCACCTCTATTTGGGATGATTCATTGTCTATTCAGGTATTCCACAGATGCAGGGTACATCAAGTTGATTGTGGGGATTTAATCCACTGCTCCTGAGGCTGCTGGTAGAGATTTCCGTTTCTCTTCTGTGTTCGAACAGCTCCTCCTTTAGCTTTGCATTTGGCCCCGCCTCTGCGTGTAGGTCGCCTGAGGGCGTCTGTTCTTTGCTCAGACAGGACGGGGTTAAAGGAGCAGCTCATTTGGGGGCTCTGGCTCACTCAGGCCGCGGGGAGGGAGGGGTACGGATGCGGGGTGAGCCTGCGGCGGCAGAGGCTGGTGTGACGTTGCACCAGCCTGAGGCGCGCCGTGTGTTCTCCCGGAGAAGCTGTCCCTGGATCATGGGACCCTGGCAGTGGCGGGCTGCACAGGCTCCCGGGAGGTGAGGTGTGGACAGTGACCTGTGCTCGCACACAGGCCTCGTGGTGGCGGCAGCAGCCCCAGCGTCCCACGCCCATCTCTGGGGTCCGCGGTGTTAGCCGTGGCTCGCGCCCGTCTCTGGAGCTCCTTTAAGCAGCGCTCTTAATCCCCTCTCCTCGTGCACCAGGAAACAAAGAGGCAAGAAAATGTCTCTTGCCTCTTCGGCAGCTCCAGACTTTTTCCCGGACTCCCTCCCGGCTAGCCGTGGCGCACTAGCCCCTTCAGGCTGTGTTCACACTGCCAACCCCTTTCCTGTCCCTGGGATTCGACCTCCGAAGCCCGAGCCTCAGCTCCCAGCCCCGCCCGCCCCGGCGGGTGAGCAGACAAGCCTCTCGGGCTGGTGAGTGCTGGTCGGCACCCATCCTCTGTGTGGGAATCTCTGTGCTTTGCCCTCCGCACCCCTGTGGCTGCGCTCTCCTCCGTGGCTCCGAAGCTTCCCCCCTCTGCCCCCACAGTCTCCTCCCGCGAAGGGGCTTCCTAGTGTGTGGAAACCTTTCCTCCTTCACAGCTCCCTCCCACTGGTGCTGGTCCCGTCCCAATCCTTTTGTCTCTGTTTATTCTTTTTTCTTTTGCCCAACCCAGGTATGTGGGGAGTTTCTTGCCTTTTGGGAGGTCTGAGGTCTTCTGCCAGCGTTCAGTAGGAGTTGTTCCACATGTAGATATATTTCTGAGGTATTTGTGGGGAGGAAGGTGATCTCCATGTCTTACTCTTCCGCCATCTTGAAGCTCTTCCTTTCATCATAATTTTGTGTTCCATTGGTTCAGACTGAAAAATAGTAACTGCTTTTTGTCTTCTGTAATCTCAATACAATTTAGCTAAAAAGAGAAGAATATATAAGAATCAAGAGGGAAGCTGAAGAAGCCGAAATCCAAAAAATGAAGGCAGTTCAGAGAGAAAAGGTAAGACATTGGAGAGAATGGTGAGTCAGCATTTACTGAGGGCTTCTGATGGGCCAGGTTCTCTCTAGACACTGTTCATATACAAAGTGTTTAATCCTCACAAGAGCCTGTGAAGTGTATAATATTCTTATTACCCAAGTTTTCAAATGAAACTGACAGAGGATTAGATAACTTGACCAAGGACTCGTAGCCAGTAAACAGAAGTAGGGTTTGAATCCAGTCTGACTGATGTCAGAGCTAGAGTTCTTTGTCATCACACTCTCGCCTCCCAGGTAAGTGATCAAAGGAGTAGCTGTGTATTTGGCCAGAAGGCACAGCAGTTGGTAACAATGGCCACCAGTGGTACACCATCATATTTATATCCAAATATTGAATTTTCCAGGGTGAGTGTTAAATAGGTGAACATACCTCTCTCACTGATAAAGAAAAAGCATGCATTTACATTTCAGTATTAGTGATATGATCTATTTCAAACCTCAAACTGATGTTTTTAGTTTTGATACTCTTTCAGGGGATTGGGGGGAAGAATCTTTTAAAAATGATCATCTGCTAGAGAAGGAAGAATGTACTGTTCTTCTATCCCCATTCCCCCCCCCCACTCCTGCTCCCATTCCCCACAAAGTCCTAAGCTGTAGTAGGTTTTAAGTGTTGGAGGTCTGGGGGCAAGAGGTTGAATCACCGATGACCAAGTTATGACATCTGCTGCAGGTTTATGTCATGAAAACACAATTCTTTTTCTTGCTGTCTGTATCTCTCTTCATCCTTCTCTTTTTTTCCTCTTAAAGATTGAGTGTTGGTCAAAATTTAAACCTGGTTACCAAGCAATAGATATTTTTACTAGAATTAATGAAGCCCAAAGCTGGTGGCTTGTGGAATGTGCAAGAGTGTTAGTCTTTTCTTTCCCCGAGGAGCTCTCTACCTGGCTGGGGAGCAAACTAAGTCTTTCTTGCCAGGTGTCCTGTTGTGCTGTGTGACCTTGGACAGGCCCCTACCCCTCTCTGAACTGTTCCTATAAAATGAGTCTGTAAGCCCCACCTCCTTGTCTCTCAAGGCTGGGAACATGTGTAGATGTAGAGATGCTACATCTGTAGAGATGCTACATCTGTAAAGATGTAGGCTCTGGGGTAGAGATAAGATTGGACTTACACATGAGGAATTGAAATGCTGGAGGTATAAAAAAAAAGAGTATAGGCACTTTGTTTACTAAATTTGATTCAGCAGCTCACTTCCAAGTCATCATCTATTATACCTTCGTTGAAAAAATTCTCATAATAACTTTTTAAAACCTTTCTCTCTCTTTCTACCTCTCTGTTCCTCACTCTTTTCCATTCAACCCCACCCCTGCCCCATTTTTTCTTTCAAAGGAAGGTTCACACTTCAGTCTTGTGATTGTAGAGAAGGTATTCCCTTTATATAGCATAATCATTCTGTATTTCAGGTTCAACTAAGAAAATCATCAAATCTAATTAAGGGGCTTGCAGATCCTAAAGAATTGTGTTGTAAACTCATCCTAAAAGTGATTTATTAGTTGTCATTTAATACCCATAAATGGCTGGCTTGTGGGTCATTTATAGCTCATTTTTTCTTTGGTCAAATTATGTATACTATTCAGAAATGTTAGTGGCTGAAACAGTTTTCTTTAACATTGAGTAAAAGCAGCATTCCCTCCTTTTCCAAGTTATACTGTAACATCAGATGTACAGAAATCATTAACTACAGAAGCCTTAACTGGGTTGGCTTTTCTAACATGACAAGTGTAATGATTATTGGTATAAATTTGTCCAAAAGTGAGAGATGGGGAGAGGGAGTTGCTACGTATAGATCCATCCCATTCAAAATGTGGTCCTTGAACCAGCAGCCTTGATATCACTTATTAGACATACAGAATCTCAAATCCCACCCCAGACCTTCTGAAACAGAACCTGCATTTTAACAAGCTCCCCAGGTGATTCTTGTACACATACTGGTTTGAGGAGCATTAATCTAAATTGCCTTACAAGAGAAGGAGCAGCCCACTCTGGTCCTTCCACAGACTTGATTTCTCTGGCTAATTGGCCCGGACTGCCACCCTGACCTAGCTCTCCCTGTTGTATATAAATCTGTTGCTTTTCATACCAGATGTGAGCCCATTTAATAGCTTATGTCATATAAAAGAAAAGTGGACATTAGCCACCTAGAAATGGCATACTTCACATTGCCAGTGTGAAAATGGCCAAGGGAAGCGATAATGGCTGTGCTTATGGAGCATTTATTCCTTAAAATGCACAGCAAACACACACATGGACACCAGCTTACAAAATATCACCGTCCCCCTTAGGCACATGGCTGCTGTCCAGGAGCTGTGAGCCAAGTCAAATCCAAGAGCCTATTGCCACCCGAGAACCTCTAACTTGGCCTCTTGGTCTTAATCCCCCTTGACCTTCATTTTGTCCTCTCCCAGGAGGGGTCACCAGGGAACACTGGGTCTCTTTCTGATTGGTCACCACCTGTGTGTGAGTGAGGGGAGAGTAAACTGTACTCCCTGCCAGCACATATGGATCCTTAATACGCACAAAGGTATGAAAGGCAGCCAGCTCTTTAGCCTCTGATCATGTCAATGGGATCCAGGAAGAGTTAATCCTGTGGGTTAAGGGGAACTTTGGAGAGGCCACTGGGACGCTTCAGTTAAACTTGTATTCCCTACATTAGAGTATGTTGATGTTATGTATTCTTCCAGTGGTGTACTGGGGCCTCCTTGTCCTGGCTCATGAGAGTGGATTGTTCTATTTTGTGGGCTAGCGGACTTCATGTTGGTAGACTGAAACTGACCATGAGGAGTATTTTCACCACAGAAATCAGTAAATGCTACAAATCAACCTCCCCTCCTCCTCCCTGCTAAAGCTGGTTGTTAAGCTTATCAGCACACCACTGCTTTGCCCGAAAGGAAAGAGGTCCTCCTTTCACTGCCTCCGCCCCCCGCCCCGCCACATTCCCAAACCAAGCTTCAGAGGGCTTGGCAGCGAGGGCAAGGATTTTATGAATTATCTGGCACATTATGTGTCTGATACTTACTGATTTAAAAATAGATTACAACCCATGTGGTAGGCAGAAAAATGCCCCCTCCCCTCCTCTTCCACATTCTAATCCCTGGAACCTAGGGAGATGTTCTGTTACATGGCAAAGGGGAGCTAAGTTTGCAGGTGGAATTAAGGTTGCTCATCAACTTACTTTCAAGTAGAGAGAGTGTATCCTGCATTTTTCAGGTGGGTCCAGTGTTATCATAAGGGTCCTTAACTTGGAAGAGGGAGAGAGAAGATTGAGAGCATGAAGAGATGGAGCAGTAGAAAGACTGAGCCTGCCATTGTTGGCTTGAAGTAGAGAAAGGCCATTGGATAAAAGAGACTAAACCTATGGGTAGGAGCTACAAAACCATAACTGTGGTACCCCTAACTCCTACACTGAACAAATAGATGACTGACATCTTAGGATAGCAGAGCATGCAAACAGAAGATGTGATTCTGGAAATAGAGTGCATATTGTAGGGGTAGAAAGAAGTAAAGTCCCTGCTGTAGTCTTTGGAGGGGACTCATATTGCTAGCTACCTAAAAGCCTTGTGGACATAACAGCTGCTACTGGTACTGGAGTCTGCCAATTTCCCTCAACATCAGTATATTATTTTAGCCCTGTTAGACCCGTTTTGGACTTCTGACCTCCAGAACTGTAAGATTATTAACAAATTTATGTTGTTTTAAGCTATTAAGTTCATGCAATAGAAAACTAATACAACTCATGTGGTTTTAATGTGTATTAATTTTTCTTCCTGGAGATCTGTATGGCAGAGTCATAATTTGATTTTTTTCCAGACTTTCATAATGCCCACAAACTTAAAAAATAAAAATCTCCAATTCCATGTCAAAGACCCTCCCTACCTCCTGGATTCATCTTATTCTGCCTTTGATCCTCATATGTTTGAAATCATATTATATAGGGCTATATAGTTTACAAATTCTTTCATTTGATTCTCCCAACCTCTTAGGGTATTATTATTAATATTATTATTATTATTATTATTATTTCTAGGAAACAAGTACTAGCGAGGGCTAACAGTTTAAAAACAGTTTTAGGAATAAAACTCAACATCAAGGAAATTATTTCAGTATTGTTTTTATAAACTGGGAAAAGTTTCCATTTCTTAAAACTTTCAAGGAACAAAACAAAACTTTCAAGTATTTCCCAGAAATATGGTTCCTACATCATGCATTTCTTTGTGGATGAGCTGGTGTGGGCATTAAGCCTCTGGTTGTTGGAATGCAGTAGGGTCCCATTAATTGACCCCATTAATTAATCCTGTAATGTTGGGATGTTAATTATATCTCTGAAATGCAGATGTAGTACTAAAAGGGTAAGCTGTAAGCTTCTTTATGTTTCACTTTCCTTAGCTGTAAAATGGGTATAATAATATAATAATGGGACTGGTGGGACTAAAGGATACAATAGGTGCAAATCTCTTTGTACAATGGGTAGCACTAAGTAAGCAGTGAAAAAGGGTGCCCTGACCTAATTATACATGTAAAGAAGTGCCCTAATTCATTTGACTATACTATTATTTCAACCTCTTGTGTGGAAGGCAGAGAGGATTTTTATTTTACACATGAATTGGATTGGTTTAATTTATTTCTAAGTTAAATAAACCCACATGAACTGGGTTGCTGGAGAAAAAACACACTGGCTCTTCCTGTCACACGAGATTGCTGGGCTTCCCTCCCAGCTGGGTCTTTAACAATTCCTAGTGCACAGAACTTTCCTTTGCAGGCTAGGCTCATCTCTAATTACCGACATCTTCCTCCTTTCACATTCTTCTTATCCTCACCTCTCGTTTTCAGCACATGACCTCATTTCCCACCTTCTAGTGAATAAAGACCACAAGGCTGGAAGCACCTATATTTTTCTGTTTCCTTACTCTTCCTTTGCTGTTTCTGCCCCCGTCTCGTCTCAGCAGGAATAAGAAAGTGCTCTTCCTTGTTGCTATGATGGACTCTCCCACCCGTGCTTCCCATCCCATCTTTCCTCCATCTCCCCGGGAACATTGCTGCTCCATCCGTTAACCCTCCTTTTCTCCTGTATCTTGCTTTCTTTCTTTTTTTTTTTTTTTTTTTGCGGTACGCGGGCCTCTCACTGTTGTGGCCTTTCCTGTTGCAGAGCACAGGCTCCGGACGCGCAGGCTCAGCGGCCATGGCTCATGGGCCCAGCAGCTCCGCGGCATGTGGGATCCTCCCGGACCGGGGTATGAACCTGTGTCCCCTGCACTGGCAGGCGGACTCTCAACCACTGCGCCACCAGGGAAGCCCTCTCCTGTAGCTTTCTTGTTGTTTCTGTTTTTCTCTCTTGGGGTATAATCATACTGAAATCTCTCATCTTAAAAACAAAGTGTCTCTGTTCTGGTTTGCTTTCAACTCCTCCCCCCCAAGCATCACAGCTCAGCTTCTTGAAAGCCTTTTCTACCACAGTGGGGTTCCTACATGCCAGTATGTAGACTGACTCCTTATAAATCACCTGAACAAAAAAAAAAAAAAAAAAAAAAAATCTCTGTTTTAAACAAAGTTCCCCAGGTGATGCTGAGCTCAGCTAGCTTAGAAACTTACCTTCTTTGAGTCCTCACCTTCACCTGTTGCTTGGTGGGCTGAGTTTGACTTCTGTCTCTAGTAATTCACTGGTATTTATCTAGCCAAGAATGACTAATGAGCTCTTAGTTGAAAAACCCAGTGGAGACTCTTCAGTTCCTAACTTATCTAAACTGTTTGTAATATTGTAACTATTAAATAGTACTTTGTCCTACACCTCTGGATTTCATCCGGATCCTTTTCCTCTGCTTGTTTTTCTGTTATTGGTGTTCTATCCAGGTCCCATCCATTCATCTTCTCTCATTTCCCTGTGCCTATGTCACCATATTCTTAGGTGAAAGCCCCCGCATTTCCATGCCTGTGGATTTTGCTTGTGCTGATGATTTCTGAAATCCACATCTCCAGACCATATTCCTGAATCCCAGAACCATATATTTTACTGTATGCTTGATATATCTTTCTAGATGTGCCACGGTTTATCTCAAATCCAGTAGGTTCAAAACTGACCTCATATTCATTCTGATGCTCTTAAGTGATAGTCACCAGTAATCTTCCCCCCTTTTTTGACTCATTCTCTATTAATATAGCCTACCTCCTACTGTTTCTTTCTACTCTCCTATTTCTGTCCCCGACATTTTTCTAGGATTTGTCCTTTCTTTTCTGTCCCTGTTGTCTTAATTTGGGACTCATAATTTGGCCTGGATTACTGTGAGAACCACACCCTTGGTTTTTATATTTGTGGTCCTTTCTGTGGCTTATCCTTCGTGTTGCTTTCAGGGTGAGCTGCTTACTATCCTGCTTAAAATAACATAATGGCTCATCATTGCCTTTAATGAAGTCCAAACTCCTTTACTTGGCATATAAATTTCTTTATAATTGCCTCTTCCTACTTTCTCAACCTTGTCCTCCATGCGTCTCACCACATATCCCTTTGAATTTATCCACAAGCTTCTTGGGGTTTCCTGAACTGGCATATTCTCTTGTGCCTTTCTATATTGAAAATATTGTATGTTATAGGAATGCCCTTTTCCTATTCAGGGCCACTACTATCCCATCATTGTCTTTGTGCAAATTAGAAACAGATTCTTCATCCAGGCAGTTATGTGGGTGCTCAGATTGGTGACAGATGGTACTTTTGTGAGAAATAGAAAAAGACACCTCTGTTGTGCTGAAACACCCCATGCTGGGATGCAAGCCTTGGTAAGCTGAATGCTGCCTCTATTTCAGCCTTTTTCACCTCTCTGCTAGGCCCCTGGGCAGTAAGAAACCATACAATGGAGTGCAGTAGCCTTGCTCCCATCACCTCCTTTTCCTCCTGGAAAGTTCTTGCTTAAGATTGGTCTCTATCTAGAATTTCTACCTCTCATTAGACCCATGGTTCTTATCCTTTTATTTGGTCATCAGCCCCTAGGGAAATCTGAAGAAAGCTATGGACTCACACTCCATAAAAATAAGCATACTCCTATCAGACAGCTTATTCATGAACCCGAGGTTAGAAACCATATTCCAAATTTTATTCAAATTTTGGCTAACCTTAACCCTAACCCTAACCCTAACCCAGGATGGGGTCTTCCCACATAGAAGGCACTGAATGAATGTCTGTGGAACTGTTGAAAGCATTTCCCAATTGCCCACTTCTGTGCTTTTTCTTTGTATTCATATTACATATTTGCAAACCTCTATTCCCTAATATATTTTACACACTGCCATCATGGCTTTCTTGTCTGTGTTCCCAACTAGCTTCTGAAATTTTCCAGAGTAGGCACTGTCTGTTTTTATTCCCAGCATCTAACAGAACATAGTACTGAGCATATAATAGGCATTTGATAAATGTTTGTTGAATACATGAGATTCAGTGATATTAAATGATTTGTTTAAGGTCACTCAGTGATGGTGGACCTAGAACTCATTCCATATTTTTTCTTCTGGACCTCATATTCTTAGATCTTTTATATTATGTATTTGTATATGTGTAAGTATGGTTGGGTGATTCCTTAACTCACTGTTAAATGGAAAGAAATAAGTAGTCTGACTAAATCTAAGTATTTGGATTAGTATACTAAAACAGCTACCACAGTGGTAGGTATTGAATACTTAAATACTCCAGTATTTTGCAAAATACTTCTCCATCAACTCTTGAGGGATAAACAGACCTTTGTTGGATAGAATTTAGCTACTGAGTAACTGTTTTTGTAAGTTGAGTCCAATGATAATCTGTTAGTGAAGAGATGAAATCCATGTTCCAATTTCTGACCTTGCTAAAGGAACCCAGCCCTGGTCTCTAAATGCTTGTGTGATTTTCTCACTGTTCTCTACGTAGCATTCCTAATCCTGGTTTAATCAATATTTACTGCTTGCTTCCTTGCTGTCTTTTACCTCGTGGCCCCCTTTTGTTCCCCCAGAGATGTGGGGAACTCATCACAATTGACTACTTTTGGTCTCGTGAGTCAGGATTTTTTTCTAGATTGAGATCATGTTTATTCAGTTGTACAATTTTCTGTTAGTTTGCTTCCTAGAACTGTGATTCATTAATAATCCAATTGCCTTGTATTATAACTGAATTACAACTGCATTGTATTACAATTCTCTTGGATTGTAGTAAATTTCCTTTATGTTTTTTCTGAAACTGAAATCATCCATTTTACCTTTCAAAATGGGATGAGTAAATAGTTCTGTGTGAATGAAGGCTTTCATGGAAATGAACAATATGAACAGTTTTTTCCTCTCTTTGGAAGATGGAGCTAAACTTATGTTAGAGTTTGGAAGTGATGATTTCCATTATTCCCTTTTCACAGGTCTTCCTGAGGGACAAGTCCATTTTTTTTTTTTTTTTTTAAAGCAAATCCAGCTGCTTGACTTCTCCCTTGGATTCAATTAAAACTTCAAGTCTCTCCTGTGTTGTAGTACTTGTTTCAACTGCCCATTAAATTTGTTGTCTAGGAAGTCTACTTGTTTTTCACAGGCAAATTAAAAAATAATGACAGCTGTATCATAGTAAAAAAAATAAGTGTTTCTGGGTTATTAAGTTGGATTAAAATATGCCAGAGCCATGGTGACAGTAATATCAAATGTGAAGTTCTTTATCTCTAGACTCTCCAAACAACTAATTTAAAAAATGAGAGGATTCTTCTATGCAAGTGGATGGGTTTTTTTGGACATTTGCTGTTCAGTCTCTCAACAGCTTTAAGTATCTGATTCTAAGTCAGAAGGGAATTGAATTGGCTTATTGAAAATCTTTTCCTGAATGCTTTATTGTAATGTGGAGATATATATGTAGTATCAACTATTTAACCATTTATATATATACACATATTTTGTATCATCTATTTAATCATTTATTATAATTTTAATTTAACATGATTGGTGTGGAAATTTCATGTTTTCCTTAGAACATTTTGAAAACATTGCTTAAGATGTAAATGTTGCTATCATCTGAACTAAGGTAAAAATGTGAAATACTGATTCTGTGATTATACCAACCAAGTTGGAAGAGGGGAGCCATGGAAAGAACTTGGAGCTCCTGGCTTTCAGTGTAGGGCACATGCGTTGTGAGAGGGTTATCACCTTGGAAGCCCTGGTAGGTACCATATTGGACTACTGAGGCCACTTGAGCCTAAAGATTTTGGACCTTGGGGAACTTTAACATCATGATTCTGCTTAAAGCTTTCCTAATAGATTATACTTTGATACTTGAAATTTCAGAGCAATAAACTAGAGGAGAAAAAGAGACTTCAAGAAAACCTCAGAAGAGAAGCTTTTAGAGAACATCAGCAATGGTAAATTTATATTTTCAGAACTTTGTACCTTTTATAGACATATTGTTCATTGTGCTTTTAAATTATAGGTGATAGTAACTATTCAAAACATCTGGTGTTGGATTGTTGACTATTAATTATGTAATTGAACTCTAGAAGTGAGGTTCTAAGTTTGGAGATATCTATACTCATTAAAGTATTCTTTAGTAGTCAACAGATTTGAAAGAATACTGCCAAATTTGAGAAATTCCCCATTCTAAATAACTTGGAGGGCTTGCTTTTTGGTGAACCAGGTTACTTTTGATTATGAAGACTTCCAAAACACCAATATAAGGAAGATGTTGTTTGAAAGAAGTACCCAAGCAGAATCTAAACTAACGAGGGATTTACCTAATGGACTGAGGACTTATATTTTTGTAAACAAGAAGTGAGAAGTAATTTCACAATTATCAGCAAAGCTCCCAATTGGTGGTCATACACCAAGGTACTTTTTCCAGTATGACTTGTGAATTACAGCAGCTAACATGTATGAGGCAACTACTATGTGCTTTATAATGTAGATAATCTACTCTCTTATACAAGCTTTAAAGATAAGTTTGTGTTCCAGCTCTAAGTAGGTAGGTTACTTGCACACTGCTTAAAAGAATAGACAAAACCAAAGAACCATATTTCTGTCCCTAGGTTAATTCCAAATATGGGAGAATTAAAACCAAGCAGATTTGGGTTCAAAATCCTAGCTCCATTCTTCAGCTGTGACCTTGGACAAACTACTAAACCTCTTTAAAGCTTAGTTTTTCTAAAAAAAATTAGGGTTGGTAATATCTCTCCCATCGGCCATTTGTCAGGATTAAATAAAATATCTTATATAGGGCTTCCCTGGTGGTGCAGTGGTTAAGAATCCACCTGCCAATGCAGGGGACATGGGTTTGAGCCCTGGTCTGGGAAGATACCACATGCCATGGAGCAACTAAGCCTGTGCGCCACAACTACTGAGCCTGTGCTCTAGAGCCGGCGAGCCATGATTACTGAGCCCGCATGCCACAACTACTGAAGCCTGCGGCCCTAGAGCCCATGCTCTGCAACAAGAGAAGCCACCACCATGAGAAGCCCATGCACCGCAACAAAGATCCAATGCAGCCAAAAATAAATATAAATAAAATAAATTTATTTTTAAAATCTTATTAAAAATTTATTAAAAAAATAAATGGTATATAAGTGACTGAATTTCATGGGGACTTGATATGTAACTTCTTAACAGAGGTTCTTGTTGAATGGGATCAGACAGCTTATTTTCTAGAGACTGTTTAGAGATTTCTGGTTCCACCAGAACTAGTCATCAGCCTCCCACTTTCTGATGGACTGTACTGACTGCCTCCTCTTATCTATTCCCGTCGTTATACCTCATTTGTAGAATTTAAGATCATTCTGATGTTGGGGTGAGCATATGTGACACCTTAAGGTGTGTTCCTCTTCCAAGTACAGCATCGTCTGGTTTTCTCATTCCGCTGAGATTCTCCTGCCTCTACTGTAAGCAACAGCTCTTTGCTTTAAGACTCAGAGGTTGGAATGTAAAAGAAGTTTCTCAGCACTTCACTTTGCCCATTAGCAAGTTGGGTACCTGGCCTCCGCTACCCAGACCAGGAAAAGAGTGGAGATAGAATGGGGTTGGGTGGAAGTGCTAATGAATGATGTTATCTTTCCCCACTTTTGTTCTAAGGCAGACATGGGGGCAAGGAAGCTGGTGTGAAGCTAAACACCAGGAGAAGTTGGCTGTCTTAGAGAGAGATAGAGGGCGGCAGGCAGTAGATTAAGGGTTAAGGTATTATTGCCTCTCCCTTCTTTGGTAGAGAATGGATGAGAGTTGATTTCTCGGCCAATCAGAGGAGTTGAATGCCCCCAAATGCCATGGGGGCATTTGTAGCCTGGAGACACAATAAGAACAAATGTATTTATCTTGTGGCATCCTTGTTTACACTGGAAAAGGGAAGACCTGCTTACCAATGAGGGGTCTTAGGTACAGGACTGGGAAGTTGAACAAGTCCATCCTCTGGGGAGTTTTAAACATGATAAAGTGAAGGATGAGAGATTCCTGGAGTTTTAAAGGATGTGGGAGATTGTGTCATCAAACCTTTTTTTTTTCTAGTCCTCCAGCTTCTTGAGTTTGTGTTTTACTGAATACTAGAGATCATCGTTTTTCTGTAAAGAAAGAAGAGTTCTACCCTCAAGCACCTCACACACTATCAGTGAAGCTGAATTCAATTACATGCACATTTCACTCTTGATCTTTCTTCTGCTTATCATAAAAGTCCCAGTTAACCAAGAAAAAGAGAAGTTGGCTAAAAATGAGAAGTATCTCAAATTGATTGTTAAAGCCTATTGAGAAACACAAGAAGAAGTATATGTGTGTGTTTTTTAAATGTATTTTGTTTTGAAGTACTTTTGAAATTAAAAGACCAATAGCTAATGAAATGAATGACCATTATATAGCTAGAAATATGAAAGAAACTTCTTGTATAAGATGGATCCTCTGTATAACAAGCCTTTATCATATTTTCTTAGAATCAGTTTATGGTGGAAGAATTGTATAGGAGAGCTATTAGAAATTTTTTAACATCTTTATTGGAATATAATTGCTTTACAATGGTGTGTTAGTTTCTGCTGTATAACATTTAATTTTTATTTATTTATTTTTGGCTGCGTTGGGTCTCTGTTGCTGCGCGCAGGCTTTCCCTAGTTGCAGCGAGCAGGAGCTACTCTTCATTGCGGTGCGTGGGCTTCTCATTGTGGTGGCTTCTCTTGTTGTGGAGCACGGGCTCTAGGCTCGCGGGCTCAGTAGTTGTGGCTCACGGGCTTTAGAGTGCAGGCTCAGTAGTTGTGGCTCATGGGCTTAGCTGCTCTGCGGCATGTGGGATCTTCCTGGACCAGGGCTCAAACCCATGTCCCCTGCATTGGCAGGCAGATTCTTAACCACTGCGCCACCAGAGAAGTCCGAGAGCTCTTAGAATTTTAACAGCACAAAGTTTTCACTAGACCAACCAGGCTGTTCCCTATTCCATCCCCTTCACCAAAAAATTAGATTCTCCTGAAGCTGTCAAACTAAGGATCACAGAATAGAAATGCAAATAAGGAATTCTTTCAATGCTGTGATATGTGTGTTTCAAATAGCAGACTAGGAGGGGTGTTCTTTGCTTTGTTTTGTTTTCTGTAGAGAAGGGCAACCATGGACTTGAGCAGACTGTAAATCCAAGTTGCTGGAGAAAAAGCTCATGATATCATCCTGGGGCACCACCATGAGAATCTTAATGTATTCTTTCTTACCACCTTGTTCCTGACTTCGTTCATTTGCTTCTGATTATTTTTAGTGTTGTCAGTTATTTAGCTAACAGGCAGAAAACTAGGCTTTTATTGACATCCAGAGGGACTCTCCTGAGTGTAATAGTGAAAGCAGTTTATTGAATGCCTGTGGGGTTGCTTTCTAATTGTACGCATTAATCTGCCCGAGCAAGCTGGTGGAAAATACACAAGCAGATTGCATGTGCAGATGGAGCACACGGGATGGTTTTTATGAAAAGACCTCTGGAATGTACTTCTGCAGTACTGTCTTTTCCTTAAAAATCAAATGACTGTGACTATTTCAATTGGCGGCTGAGAACAGACCAGATTAATGGTGCATCAAGTCTGCTACTCTGGCTGGGGACAGACTTGAATTTCACAGTGTAGAGTTAGTTCTAGGATTCTTGAGCATGAAGGTGAAGGGTAGAAATAGACTTCTAACCTTGGCATAGTTTTCACCATTATTTTACTCTGTCATTCTTTACTACTTATAAAAAGACAAATGTGATTTTTCAGGATGGCCTTTTTAATTAGTCAATATTACTGGTAGATTTGAGGATTTGAAGTAACAGTTAATAAACCTTTGTGTGTGTGTGTGTGTGTGTGTGTTTTGTTATAATCAAAGAAAGGATGTTGTGATTTAGATTATTTAAATTTCAGCATTTGAAATTTAAATGGTAATTTATTTTGAGTCATAGTCATCTTTCTCACAATGTGGTTTTTGGATGGATGTCGAGACGGATTTGAACTTTGAGCCCATGTAATGAGTTCTGGGTGTTAGGGTAAGATGTGAATGGGGCAATCAGATGCATTTTGGGTGCAGGTGTTAGGAAAAACAATGTTCTCTTAAGGATTTGCTGGAGAGGTGAGAATTGGGTATATTTTAAGCATTTACAATTTTAACTCATATCTAATAATCATTTAAGCTAATAGGTTGTACATTTGTATAGTTTTAAAAATATACAAAGTTCTTGGCTCTTTTAAATGTTATTTCAAAGTAATAAGCTGCTGTATTATTGAGAACCTATGGAGTGTCAGCAGTGTTAGGCATATTATATACATTTTTTCATTTAATGTTTAGATCAACCCTATTAGGGATATATCATCTTCATTTTACAGGTGGAGGGTTGAGTAATTCAAAGTCACAGACATAGTGAGCAATGCAGCCAAACCTTGGTCTTGAGATTTGGAGGACCAGGGATAATGAGTAATTCACAGGTGTGCTGTACTCACAAGGTCAGGATTATCAGGCTAGGGTGGGGGTGATAAGCCCTGTAGCTACACAGGGGGGCCTGTGGAAAAGACTATAGAATAGGCCTGTGGAGAAGACTATAGAATAGGTCAGTTCAGAGATAAAGACTTGGGCAAAACTGACTTCTGATTCTTCCAAGGAAGATCTAAATTTTGCCTGCAAGAAGCAAAAGAAAAACTGAGGAAGTATGTCTGCTTTCTCTGATTTTCCTCAGACCCGAAGGACATCCTTTTCCAGGTCCAACACTGGATTAATTCCACAGTTAAGCTTCCTGTAGGGTACATGGGCTTTTGTGAGCTCTCCTGGCTGGACTGTACTCCTAGCTACCAATATTTCCAGGGGAGAAGGAGCTCAGTTCTTAAAACCTTGGTTGAAAAAGCCCTTGGAACCAAGCTCATTCCAAAGTAGGACCTTCTTATTTCTAAATTGCCAAGCACCACCATGAGCTCAGCCTGCCGATGGTAATGTTGGGAAGTTTTCTTCATTTCCGCCATTGGAACCACACATCTCTTTAATTTCCATTTGAATGATAGTGTGATGAGTTCCTAGGAGGCACATCTTCATCTGTTTTAGTTTCCTAGAGCTGAGGATCCAGGCAGGTCTGCTGAATATGCACGCTTAGGTTCCAAGTTTGTCTTCTAATATGCTCCCTAAACTTCTAATGCCCTTCGTGGGAGCTTCCAAAAGACACTTAAGGGCTAAATTGATCCCTTATCCATATGGTAGGCTTAAATCCAACCTCACATTTTATAATCCCAGTAAGGTGAACTGAAAGTCATCCTATTCATAACCTTCTATCTTATGCTAATGAAGTGAACTTACAGGTACAAAAATCCTCTGTTTTGTTCAGAATGAGACTGAACAGTTTATGAGAAATCTGAGAGAATCCCTATCTACTGACTGTTAAATCATGTTGATGGTTAAAATTTCTAGCCACTATCAATTCTTCCTGCAGATGTCCTAGTGAATGTTAACTCATTTTCATTCCCACTGCCACTACCTTCATATAGGTATTTGTCACATGTCACTTGCATTATGGCTTCTGTCTCCTTGTCATCCTCTGAGTTATTGGAATGGCTTTCTTACTCTCTTTGCCAACAGTCTCTTTTCTCGATTGTCTTATATGTTTGTCAGATTTCATTTTCTACAGCACAACTTTTGTCATGTCACTATCTTATTCCAAAAGCCTTGATTACTTCCCATTGCTTATGAAATAAATTCCAAATTCTCTAGCCGCACGATGGGGGAATTGTGAGCTGCCTTAGTAAGAAGATGTCAGAAAGGACTGATTGGGTTTGGGCCTGTCAGGTTGATTTCGGGAGAGGGTTTGAGGAAGCAGGGTTTTGTTCTGGGTTGGCTGTTATCAGGAAGCAGGGATAATAGTGATTAGGTATCAGGTATCTTTTTTTTTTTAACTTTTTTTAATATTGGAGTACAGTTGATTAACAATGTTGTGTTAGTTTCAGATGTACAGCAAAGTAGGTATCAGGTATCTTAATCTTATTTAAAAGGAGGGAAGATACTTTTAATTAATTAATTAATACTGTAATTGATAAATAAGCAGTAGTCACTCCTATTAGCCAAAATGTTGGGTTGTTCGGTCACTTTTGTGGTTTAGACAAGGTTCATATATCTTTCTTTGTTCAGACATATCATGGAGTGGTCTTTTTTTTCATGATTCATCACCATCATAAAGTGACCTCCTCTGATATTGATATTGTGCGAAATTACTTTCAATAGGAGAACACCAAGGCTTAGCTATGAATGCCCGGGCAGCTCCTGGATGTCAGGAACAGCTTCTGTCTTTTTCAGGATGTAGTTAATAGTTGGTTAAAGATAAAAGTTGACTGGTGCCTTATTTACAAAATAGTTTCACTTAAGTATCTCCTCTTTGGAACCTGGTACCATCAGTGCTCCTCTTGGGAGGCTAGATCTAGGATCAGACTGCCTGCCTGGTCTCAAACTTTAACCTCTCTCCTAACATTGAGCCTAGGTTTCCTCATATATAGCATGGGGTGGGGCTAATATTTGCTAACTCGAAGATTAATCAATATAACCCATGTAAGAAATCTAGCATAGTGCTTGGAGGGAGAAGATAGAGTATAAAGGAACTCCAAACAAGGATAGCAAAGGAAGAAGAGAGAGGGACCAGCTGACTCCGGCCTTTATCTCCAAGGGTAGAGCCTAAGAACTTTTGGACACACGAGAAGACCCTGGGGCCTGGAAAGTGCTCCTGGTAAATGTACTATACCTGGGGGAATATGTGCCTCCCCCTCCCCCCCCGCCATCCTGGAGACAAGCTACCTGCACAGCCAGCCAACTTTATCACTTTTGTGTGAGTTCTAAGATCTTTACTGAAAAAAACTGCCACAAAATAAACTCTGGTCAAACAAATAAGGAATCCAAGAAAGAGGAAGATGTAAGATATCAGAACAATTATGAATAAAGAAGACAATGACATTTATAGCCAAATATATGATTAGCTTTTTTCTTTTTCTTTTTTATTATTAAGAATCAACATGATGAAATTAAAATCATGGAGGATTTCAGTGCTATGGAAGAGGCACAAGGGAGAGAGAAGGATAGGAAGTAAAACAATTATTATTTTTTTTGCACGAGTGAATGCTAGTGAATTCCAGATATTGATAGAAAAAAAAGTAATTATGTGTTTATTATATGTTTAATTGTATTGCATGTACAAATAGGATATATAACAAAAACGTAAGAAGAAAAAAATCAAATGAAAAATTGATAATTACAACAAAAGGCAGAAAAGAGGGTGTAAGTTTTATAAACAACAAGACAGCAATCACAAAAAAGGTATATAGGCTAAATTTCCTTATTTAAAAAAAGTTCCTGGATTGCAAAAAAAAAAAAAAAAAAAAAAAAAGCAAAAATCTAGCTATATGCTACTCTAAGAGATATCTATAAAACAAAAGAGTTGGAAAACAAAGGCATGGAACATATATCCATAAATGCTAATAAAAGAAGGCAGAGGTAGCAATATTAATATGAGACAAAATTGAATGCAAGATGAAAAGCATTCAACAGGATAAAGAATACTTTATGCACATAAAATATGTAATCCCAAAGATAATGTGAACTGTAAATATCAATATAGATTTGAAATATATGAAACAAAAACTGCTGAAGTCTGTAATATAGATTATGGATTTGTCAAATTTTCCTTTTATTCTCTGTAGAAATTAATAGGTCATCGTGTGAACCAAAAAACTTCATAAGGAATAGAGGATATGAATAACAATGACTTGGCATGATAACACAGACATAGTTACAAAGTGTTGTACCTAGTTTATGAACATACCTATTCTTTACAAATATGACTTAACTACCATTGGCCATGACTAAGGCCTTAATGACTCTCAGTAAGTTCCAAAACTACCCCCAAATCCTATAAAGCCACTGTTCCTAAGAAAAATGTAATAAAATTAGAAATTAAGCAATAAGAAATTTTAAAGTCTATCCACTTAAAAATTTTTTTCTAGTTACCTTTTTAAAGGATTGTTAGGTTACCATCTGTCACCACACTAGACTTATTGCAGTTATCATTTCATAATGTATAAAAATATCAGGTCACTATGTTTTATACCTGAAACTAATATAATATTGTGTGTTAATTATTCAATTAAAAAATAAAAAAATTAAAGATTCAGGTTCCCTGGGAGGATGGGGGGAGACTATTAGGATAAAAAATTTTGAAACCAAAACTGAAATTACAAATTACTTTGGGATAAGAGAATATAAATTTTAAAGTATTCCACATTAAAATCCACGGGATGTGACTACAAAATTATTTAGAAGATGCAGAAGTTTAAAAGCTTTTAGAAAATATGGAAATAAAATAACTAAGCATTTTATTAAGATAAGATTATAGCCATAAAATAAATACAAATAGAAGGGAGGAATAAATGGGAAAAAGTGATGAAGTTGAATAGAAAAATTTATCATCACTAAATTAAACCAAAATCCAGTTTTTTTGGAAAATTCTGGTAAAATAGATAAACTTTTGACTTGAGTAAGGAATAAGGAAGAACTCCAAGGATAAGAAAGGAAGTATAACCAAAATTCGAGCAGAGAAATACTATGTCCTACTTATGTTAATTTTTTTAACCCAGATTTCCTAATTTATTTCCTAGGAAAATATGTGCTATTAGACTTGAAACCTGAATAGAATAAAAATTCTAAATGGAAGGGAAAATGTAGTTTGATCTCACCTAAAAAAGACAATAGGCCCAGTTGGTGTGAAAACAGAAGAAGAAGGTAACTTTCTCAGTAAAGTCTGGAACAGGATAAGAGGACATTTGCTATTTATCACTGATACTGATTTTTAGATAGAAAATTAGAGAGAGTTTCTATTTCTAACAAAGAAAGAATTTAAATATTGGAAAGGAAGAGATATAAGTGCCTCTGATTGCTCACCTAAAACCTCTCAAGGAAATCAACTAAAAAATTATTAGAACTAATACAAATGGTTTGACTATCATGAATGAATCTAAACTCAATATGCAAACACTTCTGTCTTTGCACCATCAGACACACCATCAAAAGCTCATTATAAAATATAATTGAAAGAAAAATTTCATTTACAATAATCATCCACACTGTAAAACAGGTGAGTGTAAGTCTAATAGACCTATACATAAAATAAAATACCTAAAATAAAATGAAAATATTAAATGTAGATCATCTATTTACTATAGAAGGGAAAAAAATCAACATTGTAAAGATAATTCCACTCATATTTATATATAAATTAAACAGGACCTTTTGTGAAATTTGATAAAACCTTTTTAAAGAGAAAATATTAAAAAAAAATAGACAAACCTGAAAAACTGAAGGGACAGGGAGAAGCTTGTACCAGGTATCGTATACAACATAGGTATGGCAGTAATAACAGTGTTATTGGCATTGTAATAAATAAATTTAGTGAATGGGAGAGAGTCTACAAATAGACCCATGGATATATGGGAATTTAGTATTTAGGACTTTAGTTACTGATAAAGGTATTTGTTCAATCAGTGTCAAAAGGACAGATAATTTGACAAATTGTACTAATTCAGCACAATTAGAATGTAATGAAGAATGCTTTTATAATTTTGTGGTAAAACTCCTTTATACACAACTTGGAAGCCATGAGAAAAAAAATACAGATTTGACTACAGAAAAAACCTATGATAGATGATGTAATGAACTACGTTACAAGTAAGTGATAGTCTAGGAGAAACTGCCTTAAAAATAATGGGCAAAGGCTTAATTTCACAAAGAAGCCTTACAAATTAATAAGAAAAAGGCAACTCTAGAAAAATTGGCAAAGGGCTTGAAACAAATAGTTAAAAGAGAAGAAATATAAATAAATGAAATATTCAGCTTCACTTATCAGAAAAACACAAATTTTTTTGTTACACTGGTAAAAATATAAATGTATTGATAATATCTCACATTAGGAAATGTGCTTTCATTTATTCAACAATATGTACCTGGTATGTGTCAAGCACTATACTAGGTTAGTATACACTAGGTTAGTAAGTTCTTGGTATGTACTGTGAATACCACTGAGTCGCGCTCCCGTTGCCCTCCCTCTATCTAGGCCCACTTCACTTCACTCATTTATATCACCGTCTGCACCCTGCAGTCATTGGCACTTGTGTGTCAGCTGACAGGAGGTGAGAGAAGGAAAAACTGCCCCATTCACTCCCAGCAAGATAAAAAGAACCAGGGAGAGATTTGTCACTGGTATTTTTTCAGTGAGGGTACCTTTTAAATTATGACTATTTAGCTTTAAAATCAGTAGTTTAACATTTTTATTAGTATGTTTTTTTTTTGATGTGGACTATTTAAAAAAAATCTTTATTGAATTTGTTACAATATTGCTTCTGTTTTATGTTTTGGTTTTTTTGGCCACAAGGCATGTGGGATCTTAGCTCCCTGACTAGGGATCGAACCCATACCCCCTGCATTGGAAGGCAAAGTCTTAACCACTGGACCGCCAGGGAAGTCCCTACTAGCATGTTCTTATGTGTCTTGTCATGGTGCAAAGTTGGCGGTTACCTGGTGGGTAACCAGGTAGAGGAAGGTGCATAGCACCTTGTAGCCCTGGGGTGTGATTAGTGGCAGGAGCCTGATTCACAAGCTCCTACAGATCTAAGTGAATGTTTTTAAGCGTATTCTTTTTAAAAAATCCTTGCTGTTTATCTAGTTTATATATGGTACTGTGCATCTGTTAATCCCATACTCTCAATTTACCCCTCTCCCCCCTTCCCCTTTGGTAACCAAAAGTTTGTTTTTCATGTCAACTGATTCTTCCATGAACGTTAGAAACCCTAGTTGTCTTTTCTAACTATTTTTTTAAAAAGCCTTATAGGAATTATCTTTGCATTTCTGTCCTGTATAAATGAGCCAACAGACACACATTTCACTCTCTGTGGCCTTTCCCGTATATTTTATCCTTTCAAAAAGGTCAAAAACTTTTTGATTGATGAATCTCTATTAACATTAATATTCCATCATATTGAAATATAACCAGCCATATCCCTTTCCTTCCCTGACATTCTCACCCTCAGTTTCTCCTTCCAAACCCCTACCTGTCCTCAAACTACTGGGATAAATGAGCACACGTTTTTATACTCTGGGCCTAGGCAGCTCCTAGACCTGATACCAAGACAGCTTAAGGATGGGTGGGTTCCTCCCCTTTCCCACATTCTCCTCCCCTGACTAAGGTTCTGAAATAACTAAGATGCCTAGCTTAATCCTTGAGGATTCTATTCCTCTACTCTTGCTCAGCTCTTCTTGGCCTCTTCTTATGTACTACTTGTGGAACTGATGACCTAAATTGAGAGATAATTCTCTTGTATATATAAACTTATGTTGTATTACTAGGGTTGGCTAATTGCTGTGATCAACAGACCGCAAAATAAATAGTTTCTTGAGCATTGTTTTTTTTTCTCATGTACGACATGGGCGAACAGGTTTGAGAGGCGACCCCCTCCACTCGGATATTCAGGCACCAAAAACCGTTAGCAGTGCTACCACCTTCAATACACAGATGGCTTCCAACCCTGTGCTGGGGTTTGCCTCTATTCCAGACAGCCAGAAGGAGGAGGAAAATGTATGGAGGGGCATGCGTAGGAAACTTATGATTAGTTCATCCTGGAAGTGGTGTGTGTCACTTCCTTCCTCATTCCATTGGTCAAAACTCAACCACATGGCCAGCCTTAGCAGTAAGGGAGGCTAGGAAATGTAGTCAGCTTGTATGACCAGAAGAGGAGAACTTCCATTTTGATGGATATTTAGCAGTCTCTGCTACAATGGAATTATGTCCAGGTGATGCTACCCTGAAGAGACATTGTAGGATAAGCCATAGGCATCACCCTAAGAACAAGTGTCATAAGTTGGAGATGAGTTAAGTAAATCTTCAAAGCCAGTCTGTTACTGGTGGTCCATCCTCAGTTGTTCTATGGAGAATAAAGGAAGGGATCCTGTATTTATGCCTGGGTCAAAGTGATAAAGTGGGAGAGGATCACCCTCCTCAGTAGGTGGCAGAGTCACAGTGGTGACAAAGAAAGAACCCCACTGAAAAGGTGACTCAGTGCTAGAGTCCAGGGTTCTTAGTTTTGTTGGATTTCCCCTCCAGTAGATCTTCCTCCTTTTGCCCCTCAAGGAGGTTCATATATTTTGTTTTTATTAAATACGACCATAATTACCTACAGGAATTCCAATCCAGTTCAGCCAATGTGTGGAATTTACAGTATTGATAGTAGAAAAATGCCATTTAGCCTGGTAACTTGGAACTTGTCTTGTCTGTATAGTTAATCACTTGGGAGTTATCCACCATTCTTCACAGGCCCCTACTTGTATGCCTCGGACAGTCCTGGGGCCCTGTCATTATGATTTGATCTTGTGGCATGAGTGGGGCAGTGATCGTTGGCACAGAGGCCATGCCTCGTGGTTAGCAACCCAGCCAGCTTAGTGCTTGGCGTTGGCAGGTAAGAAGCAACTGTTGGAACACAATGCAGGGCTGCCAGCCTGCTTGGTCTGAAGCTCCTTATTTGCTTATTATCATGGTGCTTCTTTTTCACTGCTTTCTCCTGTTGTCTGCTCTCAGCTAAGGATATTCAGAAATCTCAACCAAACTTCTGGCAATACTCTTCTTTTTGCACTTTTGACTGATGGCTTCATAAAGCCCCAGACAATGGGGCAGCTTCCAGCCTCTGCGACTTCATTAGTCTCCTTGTCTATTCTGGGCAAGATAAGCAATCCTAGACAAATGGAAAGCCTGCTTGTCTCAGCTGCTGAAGCCTTGTGTTTCTCAGGGTTATGTTTGTCGCTTAACTTTCAGCTCTTCCTTTCCTAGCTCAAGCTTCTGACCTTGTTCAAGTGCCATGTTCTACCTAAGTAATTATTTGAAGTGATGTTGGCATCTCTTTAACTTCTAATTCCTTTTTTGATTCCCCCCCCCCCACTGGATACCATTTATTTTTACCAGACCATTTGTGTCTCCTTTGATGTCCATGCCCTAAATGCTTGATAAATTGGACCTTAGCATCAGCCTAAAGTATCAGGGGGAAGCAGAGGGATGACAAGGAAGGAAGCAGAAGGGGAGCAGGCTGCAAGGGTCTGGTGCAGTGTAAGTCTGGCCTTGCTGAGCTATTTGATTGTGAATATGGATTAAGGGGATCAAAATCCCACAAATTACATGGGGAAAGGACAAAGGAACAGAAATTCACCACTGGTAAGCAGAATGGGGCAGTTGTTGCAGTAAGGACTGGGCAACAATTCCAATATTCATGCTTGACATACATGAGGGGAGGAACTGGGATGATGGTGTGGATTTTTAAGGAAAAATCAACTTATTAAAACAGAGGATTCGTCTAGGTCCATCTATCACAGTCTCTCAGAGCTAAAAAAGAGATGCCAGAAATACAGACCAGAACTGGCAGCACTTCTTACCTTCCGTGGAAGGCACAAATCAAGTATAAAGGGGTGTGTGTGTGTGTGTGTGTGTGTGTGTGTGTGTGTGTGTGTGTGTGTGTGTGTGTGTGTGTGTGTGTGTGTTAAGAGTTATGGATTAGCAGCTCTGTGTATGCTGAGAGTAGTCAAAGCATGAGTAGTCAAAGTGAGGTGACTAGGAGAGAGACCCCTGGAAGATGAAGGGCCTAATATGACACCAGTGTGGAGTGAGCTGTTGTAGGGGAGGGATATTCCACAGCCCTACAGTGAAGTCTGAGTGTCACGCTTTAAATGTTCAGATAGGAAATTAGGGCCCCATACTGTGGAACCTGAGAGGACATTTATCTCCATGTCAAAGTACACGAAGCAGAAAAAAATGAAATCATAGGTTCATATTCCACACACCTAGTTTTACATTTTTCAGACTATGAATGCAGTCTTGCAATAGCATTTTGTTTTGGTTTTCTACTCTACCGTGTCCGCAAACTCACCTTTTGTTCTACCTAGGACACTTTTAGTCATCCCCCAATAAAAGTCTAGGCTAGTACCCAAAGGCACAGTAAATAATGATAGTTCTACTTTTACGAAGGCACTAACACCTATTTGGGTTGTGCTAGCAAAACTGCTGAGTTCTTGAGAAGACTCGACACACAGTCGCCACACAGAGGTACCTGTCCAGTGGCTGTTTGTGACCCACAATCTTCAGCTTGGGTAAGTGGAACGTCATTCAGGGTGCCATCTGGCACTTTTTAAAGTGGATGAAGATTAAGGGCAGAGAGTGACCTGTACAGCATAGAATTTTGGAAGTAAAGGCAGGTGATCTGAGCTGAAACGTTGGCCTCAACTATTGTCTCAGCTGTAAAACAGTGCTTGTACTTGTTGCCAACATTATGGACTGAGCATCAGCCTCTGAAAAACCTTTGATCTCACCCAGTCATCCGTCCATCTATCCATCCCTCAAATTTTTATGTTTATATAAGGTCTACCAAGCACATACAATTTCTGCCTGGAAGGACCTTAGTCAAGTGAAGGAGAGAACCAGGTATAAAGCAGAGTGGTGAGTGTAGAGCATGTAGCAGTTGGAAAGCTGAAGCTTAAAAGATGAGTCAGAAGAGAGTCATTCCAGGTGTCAGAAATTAGAAGCAAGAATTAAGGTATAATGGCAAGAAAAAGCATGGCTGTGTCAGGGATGAGTTTTGTATAGCCACAGTCTAGAAGGGCAAGCTAGAAGGCTGGAGAAGAAATCAGTAGCCATGAGGAGAGTTTCCCATTTGTGGCAGTCTGGGATGGTTCACTGTGTGGGCTGTCTTGGGTAGTGCAGGATTTGTAGCATCCCTGACCCCGGGTACAAGATGCTATCAGCAACTCCCGGACATTGAGGTTCCAGAGATGCCCCACACAGGAAGCTCATGATGCTTCTGGTAGAACACCACTGCCGACATGTACATGCCACGTTGGAAAACTTGAACCTCATTCTGTCAGTACTGAAGGTCCTGAAAGGTTTTAAACAGGAAAGCCTCAGGGTCAGATTTGCATTTTAGCTGGATCACTGGTAACCAGGTGAAGGATGGGTCTGAAGTAACAGAGAGGTCTCTGAGGTTTCTCTATTAGCCTAGGCAAGCAATGATGAAGACTTGAAGTAAGGTGGTGGGTGAGAGGATGGAGATGAGAGTGCAGGTCAGAGAACCACTTAGGAGGTGAACAAGGCAGGGCTTGGTTACTGACTGACCAACTGGGGGCAAGGAAGTAGTGTCATTAAGGATGACCATCGGAAAGGGTTGTAGTTGGTTTAAGTTTTAAAAAGTCTTAGCTTTTCAGGGTTTGGGCAGGTAAATGAGAGGTTTTTAGAGACATCTGATCTTCCTCTCCACCCAGCGCCTTTTCTCTTTAGTGACCACATTTTAAAATGTCAGGAAGACATTAGGACACTCCTTGGGAGAAAGTCATTCTCCTCTTACCTACAAACCTCTAAATGCTTCTTCTTTTTTCCGTGCTTCTAAGGCGGTGTTCCAAAGTCCAAATTTACTAGTGTGGGCTCCACAAGTCACATCAAATCCATCATCCCCCTCCCCTCATTGCAGGGCGCTGGAGGAAGGAGCTGAGAAGCTGTAGGTAGTAGCATTAAACCCCGTGTACAGACGCTCCATGACATCTGTCTGGATAGCCTTTTCATGATGGGGAAGGGGAGGGAAAACAGGAGTTGGCTAGCTTTACCGCCTGGGTGTTTGGCTGGCAGGATGGTCTTGATTGCTGTTTGAGGGCTTCTTGAATTCTGTGGTTGAAACACCTGTGTGTTTGCTCTATTGATTTTGGCTCGTTTCTTCAATTTAACAAGATCATCCTGGAATTTTAATAGTGTCTTCCAAGGCATTAGTAATCTCTCCCAGAGCTGCATTTTCTGTGGATTGATTAGTGCCTTAGTCATAAGATCCTCAGAGCTATTAATAGGAAATATGGAGCAGTACTGGCTCCTTACCAACAGCATTCAATAGCTGCTCCCGTTTTGACACCAAACTATTAATAATTTGTGGGTGTTCAATATATTTAACTGACTTTTTACCCACATTGTATTCTTCTCATACTGTCTAATCCATATGCATAGAAGTCCTCAGAGAATGCACTGCAGAACCATTTTTTAATGCTTTAGGAAAATCAAATATGTACATGACACTTCTGTGAGGTTAAAAGGAGACACCTGCAGTTTGCCTTAACTGTGGTCAGTGCACAGAAGGTGAGCACTGCATGGTCTCCATCTAGGTGGGGCGTGAGGAGCCACGCTGTCTCAAGTGTTTTTAAACACAATTTAAATTTTACTATATAAGGCAACTTTCCTGAGAAAATTGTTCTTCTTACACTTACTTAAATGTGGGGCTGCCATGGCAGATGGAAATTTAATAAATGCCATATGACGATGTCAGTGAAAAAGACAAGAAGAAAATTCCTGTGGGTGTCACACAAGAGAACTTCAGACAAGAAGAACTTACAGTGTCCACTCACACATGGATGGATATATTTCTCTGTACTGGGGGTGGGTGTGGAAGCAGAAGCGCTAGCATCATCATACCCTCCCCAGTCCGGATCACTGAATGTTTCCAGTTGTACAATTAATGTACAACCCGTCTCTGGTTTGCTTCCCCCTGCCTCTTCTACAGGGACTAGTAATTTTTAAAAAACCTCATCCTGTTGTTCCACTGCCCAGTGGCTCCCTGTATCTTCAGGGATCACGTCAAAGTGCCTTAGCTTAAGCACAAAGCCCTCTCTGCCCTCTGTCCTCCTGTGCCTCCATTCTCCCCTGCCTCCCACAATTCACCTCTCTGCGGTCCTGTGGTCTAGGTCTCTGCTGCTCCAAGTGTGCTCCAGGGACCAGCAGTATAAGCATCACCTGGGAGCTCCAGACCTGAATCAGCCTGCATTTTAACACGGTCCACAGGTGATTTGTGTGCACCTTAATGTTCGAGGAGCACTGCTCTCTAATTCCCGCCTGTCTGGCCATATCCTCTCACTTCCACTACTCTGAACACTCAGTGCAGTTTGCTTTAATTTTTTACCCATGTGTCACGTGACCTTTAAAAAGTCAACACTGAAAGGCATACGTCCCTTGCATCCCTTCAATCCTACCTCCATTTAAATTCTTTAAACTCCTTGTATTACTTTTCCATTGCTGCTGTAATGATTTTTTGCCCATTTAGTGGCTTAAAACAACACAAATGTATTCTCTCGTGGTTCTGGAGGTCAGAAGTCAGACATGAGGATGAAGGGACTGAAGTCAGGGTGTCAGTAGGGCTGGTTCCTTCTGGAGGCTCGAGGGGAAATCAGTTCCTTGCCTCTTCCAGCGTCTCTTGGCTGCCACCATGCTTTGGCTCCTTGGCACGTGGATCACTTTAATCTTGACTTTTCATCCTCACCTCACCTTCTCTCCACACTTTGACCTTCTCGCCTTCCTCTTATAATGACCTTTGTGATTATATTGGTTCCACCTGGATCACACAGGCCCCTATCCTGGTCTCCAGATCCTCAATTTCTGCAAAGTCCCTTTTGCCATATAAAGTATAACATAGGCCCATATCCCGGTCTCCAGATCCGCAATTTCTGCAAAGTCCCTTTTGCCATATAAAGTATAACATGGACAACTTCCAGGGATTAGGACGTGGACATCTTTGGGGGGCCATTATTCATCCCGCCACATTCCCTTAGCTGTGTCTTTTGTTATTTGGCTCTGAATATCTGTTAATGTGTATATTGCTATCTCTTGACTAATCAGTGTTAGATCTTATTAATTTATTTCCCCCATTCTTCCAATATAATCATTCAGTATTTCAGGCTTTCTTTTATTATGACTCTGAAAATATTTTCTCACTGCCAAGCCAGTTATACTCTACATTTTTTTCCTTTCAAAACTTTGAAAAAATTTCATTTTATTTTTGCATTTTCTTAGTTTCCTTTGAACATTTGATGGCCTTCCTTTAGCTTTTGTGACTGTTCTACAAAGTGCCTCCTGATGAAAATTTCCACACAATTTTCCACTTTGTGCCTGCCAGATAACTTGTCAATTCTGGGTTTCTTTCCCTTCTGGAAATGTCCCCCCTCTCTTCCTCCTCCCTCCTGACTTAGCCTGTACTGGTTGTTCTTTAAGCCTCCTACACAGCTGTGGTTCTGGGACTGTCCTTTCACGGAATGACTCCCAACCTCATCTGCACATTGGAATCACCTGGGGGGCTTTGACGTTCCCTGATGCTTGGGTCAGAACCCCTGAGCTCCTGCTGTATTGTGGCCTGGGCTTTAGGCTTTTAAAGCTCCCCAGGTAATTCTACTCTGCAGCCAAGGATGAGAATCACTGCTGTAACAGCATCTGGGGAGTTGCTTTTGTTGCTTTTCTGTGTTGGGTTCCCTGATTTCTGGTTCTCTATTTTTTTAATTTATTTCTTTTTTTTGGTGGAGCATATTATTTAGTAGCTTGCCAAGAGAAGATGTATGTTCAAGCCCTTGCATGTCTGAAACTGTCTTTATTCAGCCCTCACACTTAGCTTGCAATTTTCTGTTAAGTATTCCAAACTGCAAATAATTTTCCTTTAGCGTTTTGAAGGCATTGCTGTTCTAACTTTGAGTTATTTGTTCCCGAGAAATCCAAGGCCATCTGAATTTCAGTTCTTATATGAGGTCTTTTCTGTGCTTCTCCTGGAAATAATTTAATACCTCCTTTTTTCTGATATTCTGTAATTTCATATTGTGCCTTACTGGGAGGGTCATTTTTATTCATTTTAAGTCTGGAAACTTATCTCTAGTTTTAGATGATTTTCTTGTGTTATTTCTTTGATTTCTTTCCCTTCATTTTCTCTTTATGGAATTCTCATTATTCAAATCTTAGGCTTCCTTGATTTATCTTCTTTTTTGTAAAAATTTTTTCTCTAATTTACCTTTGACTACTTTTTTCCCCTTACTTCCTGGCATATTGAGCTAGAAAAAAACCCAGTCCTTTCTCTCCTGAGTGTCTCCTTTACTCCTGCCCCACTGACACACACACACCACTTCTGAGGCCAGGTGTGTGTGGTGTTTTCCCCACCAAGCAGTCCTACAACACCAGCTGGGTGTCCTACCATTCAACTCAGTTCTGACACTCTCTGCCTGCTGATAGCGTCAGATTCCACAGGGTAAGGACTCAGTCCCACGAGACTGCTCCCCACTTCAGTTGCCAGTCACAAGTGGTAGGTCCCCAGGGTACCTACAACTTCTGTCCAACTTGGCCACAAATCACAAGTTCCCACAACCTGCACCTGGGGTTTACTTAATTTACTAGAGCCACTCACAGAACTCATACTACTATATACTTACTTATGTTTACCAGTTTATTAAAGGATGGATACAGATGAACAGCCAGATGAAGAGATACATAGGGTGAGGTCAGGGAGGGTCCCGAGTGCAGGAGCTTCTGTCCCTATGGAGTTGGGGTGTGGTCACCCTGCTGGTATATGGATATGTTCACCTACCTGACAGTACCCTGAACCCCCATGCCTCTGGGACTTTTATGGAGGCTTCCTCATGTAGGCATGATCAATTATTAATTCCATTTCCAGCTCCTTTTTCCTCTCTGGAGGATGGGGGTTTGAGACTGAAAATTACATACTTCTAATCATGGCTCGGTCTTTCTGGTGACCAGCCCCCGTGCAGGAGTCATCCAGGAGCCCACATGGAGTTGCCTCAGTAGAACAAAAGATGCTCATTATGGGCTTCCCTGGTGGCGCAGTGGTTGAGAGTCTGCCTGCCGATGCAGGGGACACGGGTTCGTGCCCCAGTCTGGGAGGATCCCACATGCCACGGAGCGGCTGGGCCCGTGAGCCATGGCCGCTGAGCCTGTGCGTCTGGAGCCTGTGCTCTGCAATGGGGGAGGCCACAGCAGTGAGAGGCCCGCGTACCGCAAAAAAAAAAGATGCTCATTATGCTTTAACCACTTAGGAAATTATGAGGATTTTAAGGAGCCCTGAGTCAGGGATGGGGTCAGAGACGAAATATTAGAACAAGAGATGCTCCTAAAGCTCTTACCATTTAGGAAATTACAAAGGTTTTAGGACTTCTATGCTAGGAATTTGGGGCAGATATATGTATACACACACACACACACACACACACACACACACACATATGATACTATATACAAAATGTGTATAAAAATATACATACTTTTTTGTTATCTCACACATTTTATTGACTTTATCTTCTAAATATTTTACTGGTTTGTCTTTTTTGTGGGGAAAGAGGAGATATTTTTAATTTCTAAGAGCTCCTCTCTTCTTTGCTGCTTTTAAAAAATAACAACCTGTTCTTGTTTCATGGATAAGATCACCCTCTATATCTTAGAGGAAACAGTACAGGGAGCAGTAGAAAACTTCAAAGAAGGGGGCCCAGAGGCTCACCACTTAGTATGTAGGAGCTTACACAATCCTTTCATTCTTGCCCTGGGATATGACCACAGCTGCCTTCTGTACTAGGCCTGTCTGGTTTAGTTGATCCAGAGGATACACTTTTGATTTCCTCTCAAGGCTGGGAGAATTAGCACCTGAATTTTCAGGGTGGAAGCAGACATAGGCACCATCCTTTCATCCAACTGTCTTCCCCAGTAGCTGGTGCATCAATTTCTGGGGCCCCCACATTGTTCTGTGGAAAACGCTGGCTTCTTGTGAGTCCTCTCTCCCCACCCAGCAAGTCTTTAGGTTTGCTCTTTCCTCTCCCAGCCACTTACCATTTCTTCATCTACTTTGTTTTCATAAATTTTTGTCTGGGAATACAGATTTCTCTTGGGTTTTGAAGCAGGGTTTGTGTTTGTTTCATTTCCTCCTCTGTTTAGGGTAATTTCTGAGAGGAGAATGGAGCAGAAACATATTCACTTCACCATCTTGAAATGGGGACTTAGTGCTTGTCATGGATTGAATTGTGTCCCCTCAAAATTTATATGTCGAAGACCTAACCTCCCGTGCTTCAGAATGTGATCTTATTTGTAGATTGGGTCTTTACAGAGGTCAAGTTAAAATGAGATCTAATCCAATAGGAAAGGTATCCTTATAAAAACGGGAAATTTGGACATAGGAACAGACATGTATAGAGGGACGTTGATGTGAAGAGACACAGGGAGAAGACGGTCATCTGTAAGCAAGGAGAGAGGCCTAGCTCCTTCCCTCACAGCCCTCAGAAGGAACCAACCTTGCAGACACCTTGATTTTGGACTTCTAACTTCCACGTGAGGCAATGAATATCTGTTGTTTAAGCCACCCAGTCTGTGGTAATTTGTTACGGCAGCTTGAGCCAACTAATACAATGCCATTTTTCATTTATTCACACAGTGCCCCACCCCACTTAGTCTGATTCCTACTCTTTAAGACACAACCTAGTGTCACCCAGTTTGAGAAGGTGTCCTTGATCCAGTTTAATTAAATGTCCTTCTTTTTAGCATCCTTTGTCACAATACCTCTCATGATATCACAATACCTGTAATCATTAGTCTCATTAATCTTTTTGTCTGGCTTCCACACTAGGCTATAAGCACTTGAGGTCTGGGGTCATGTCTGACCACAGTGCTTGTGCATAGGAGGCTGAAATATTGCTTATTGAATGAATATATTATAAGCATAGCTTGTGGGGGAGGATGACTAAAAGTTTATATTTTATTTGAATAACAAAAAAATTATTATTAATATGTTAAATCAATATTTTATGATAGAAAAATAATGTGAATATGACATAGAAATTTCTGGGACTTAGAACTAAGAAAAATCATGATCAAAAGTTTTTTTCCCCCTATTTTTGAACAGAAACTTCCTGTCCTGCCCAGGGATCACAGCAAGCATTAGGACTGAAAGTAACTTTGAACTCTTGTAGTTGAGATGCCATGTGACTTCCTAGTTTCTGTGGTCTTTTCATTGACACTTTATGTGTCTAACCATTTTCTTTTCTGACTCAGAAACTAGGACCCATATTTTGATAAAAGAACAGCAAAGTGGTTAAGTTTAAAAGAAAGGTATACAAATAGGTTCCTCAATAAAGTCATCATATCTGCTTTAACTATCTTACTCCTCCTTTTAGTCCCTTGAATATAAGATGTGCCCCCGGCCCCCTTCCCCCATTTCAGATCTTGTATGGAATATTTGTGATAAAAACTAGCCTTCTCTAATATAAAAAGAAGGAGTCATTGGAAAATGACTCCCCCTCCTTTATATCTTATCACAGTCCCCTTGTTTTCAGGATATGGAGACAACGAAGTCCTAGGATATGTGTGCCTGTCTTATGTAGCAGGGTTTGGATATATGTGGGCTTTCTGAACACATCTGGAGCTCCACCTTTCTAATTGGTAGTGCTATAGCTGATACAATTCTGAGAGCCTCTCTCGCTTTCTGGCAAGTGCTTCTTATTATTTGATGGCATATAGGTTTTATAGTGACAGAAATGGGGGAATGAATTAAGAAGTGCTTGAGAAAAATTACGGTAAGAGAAAAGGGGGGATCAGGCTACATAAACTTTATGGATTATTAATTAGTCCAAAGAACTAGGCCTGAAATATGTCACCTGCTGCCATGATGCTGCTGGTAGTTTTATGAGAACAATGGATTTCCTACGCATTAGCTTATCAGGCTGGCCTCTCTGCCTTACAGAGGGTGGGCTACAAATCAATGTGAGGGAGAGAAAGTGACATGAACAGATAGGATACTTGAAATCGCATAAATTCCAGCACACATGGTCTCTGCGCCCATGGGGGGAACCCTGACGTGGAGGGTCACTGGGACTGAAGGACATCTTACCGTGTGTGCTGGCTCTTCTGAGGTTCCCCCTTGAGGTCCTAATTCAGCCAGAAATGATGGCTCCTGTGCTCCTGGACAGGCTTTGCTTTCCCTCTCAGGAACAGAAGTGAACTTCAGGTACAGATTAGGGACGCAAAGACCTAGAGAGAAAGGCATCTCTGGGCTTACATGGTATCGATCAGCTGACACGCTGTTTAATAGGATAGCATTAATGAGCAGTAGACATGTCAGTGCTTCTGTAGTCAGTGTCACCATTGCTTGCCTCTGATATTTATCAGCGAGTTGGAATATTCTTGAAAAATATATTTTAACTTTCCTCTGATTCAAATCCTTCTCATTAGAAAGAATAAACTATGTTGATTATCTCTGAGGGGATATTTTTAAAGCTTAATGAAACATTTAGATCACCCTTTAAAATGTGCTGGATGATTGTGCTTATACTCACCTTCTTTTTGTGTATCCCAAGGGGCGTCTGCAGACATATGCATAAATCACTCAGTAAGCAAATGTATATGGAGAGCTTACTATATGCTTAGTATGAGGTTAACTTGTTAGAACCAGACCCATGATAGGCAGACCGGTACATTGTTGTGATGCTTTTTTCCCATGATATTTTTTTCCTATACCATTATAGGCCAGAAGACAGGCTTATACGGATTCTAAAAGGGAAGAAACTAAAAAATTGCAAAAGATGAAGGACGAACACTGCCAGAAGGTATTCAAAGACCCAATTAGCCACTGCTAATTATTTGCTTGGGGTACTAGATAATTTTGAAGGGTTTTGGAACAGAAATCCTTACATACATGAAAATCCCGAAAAAAAACCCCACAGGTGTTAAAAATGGTGAGATGTGAATGTGTTTTAAGAGTATGGTGGTGTGGTGGCTCCTTCTGGTCAAAACTCTCATGATACTTAGCCTCATGGGGCTACAGTGTGTCTGCTGTAGTTGGTGGCAGCATCTCATGGAGAAGATAATAGAACATTTGGGAACTTGTGATCTACAAAACATAACCAATGCCATGCCATTTTTTAAACCAAAGATACATGATATTGCAGATAGTGTCCAGAGACTACTATAATGCATAATAAACAAAGCAGGCATACAAAATCATGAAACTGGCTTAAATGTTCATCTAAAAATATACATAGAATGAAAAGTAAGGATAATCTACACATATACAAATATGTGAGGCATTCCAAACAAAACATAAAATTCCAAATAAAGCGAGCAACAGAAGTCAGTGGAATGAATACAGAACCTCCTAATAAAAGTACTTAAAGGGTAATCCTTATTAGAATATGAAATTTCTGGCATGTAACTAAAAACAGTGTTGTGACTTAATGGTCATACCTGCCTTTGATATGTAGGCTCAGTGGTGCCAGAGGCTCCTCAACAAGGGCTGGGAGTGATGGGGAAGATGGGAGTCAGCTCCAAGGGGCCACTTCATTCCAGGTCCTTTAAAAAAGCAAAATAAATTATTCAGCTAGTTGAAGACCATTATATTCCCCATCATTTTTATTTTCCAACTTTTTTCTTGCTGTGTTTGTGGTGATAGCCTGTCATTTCTTCCAGAATATCTTTTTTTAAAAAAAATAAATTAATTATTTTATTTTTGGCTGTGTTGGGTCTTTGTTGCTGTGCACGGGCTTTCTCTAGTTGTGGTGAGCGGGGGCTACTCTTCGTTGCAATGCGCGGGCTTCTCATTGTGGTGCATTCTCTTGTTGTGGAGCACAGGCTTTAGGCACGCGGGCTTCAGTAGTTTTTGCACATGGGCTCAGTAGTTATGGCTCGCGGGCTCCAGAGCACAGGCTCAGTAGTTGTGGCGCACGAGCTTAGCTGCTCCATGGCATGTGGGATCTTCCCGGGCCAGGGCTTGAACCCGCGTCCCCTGCATTGGCAGGTGGATTCTTAACCACTGTGGCACCAGGGAAGCCCTCTTCCAGAATTATCTCTTAAATCTGTTTCTTTAATTATACAATTAACTGAATTCTAACTCCCATTCTGAGTTCCTTGATTTCATTTAATTTGGTTTTTTTCCCTTATGTCTTTGTTGCACAAGGTAACTTATTATAGCAATTGTGTGTGGAAATCATATTATGAAATATGTACTAATTGTTGTTGCTGTAATTTGACCCTTTTGAGTGCTACCCTCCTCCCAAAAGTGATCAACTTCTTACTCTTTCATAATTTCATCCAGCATACGATATAAATGACTGTGTCGCTGAGCTGTTTTGTGCATAGTACATAGTAATTAAATTGTTGAAAGAAATAATGTAAGTTGCCAATTTAGTTATTAAGCTACTATATAAGCAATAAAGAAACCATGAAACATTTTTATCCCTTGGTGTTTAACAAATTTTTTTTCTTCTGACAAAGGCCTCATATTGAAATCCACAATTAAAGAAGCAATGTGACAGTAAGATTCTAGTAATTAGCATGTGGAAACTAAATTTGGTATACACTCATGTTGTATTTTCAGTAATGTCTGTTAAATCACATGAAGTGTTTCTGTGATCTTTTAACTTATTCCTAGGTCCTGAGGTACTTAGATACCAAAGAAGGTGTTGTGAAATCAGTGTAGATATGATTTACTTTAAAATAACTTTTAGTGAATTTTAAATAGTGTTTTATAAAGTTTGGTGTATATATTTAGAATGTGAAAACCATTAAAAGTAGAACATTTTACAAAGAGAATGCTCAACAGATTAGAAAATCAGATCTGGGATTTAATTTTCAGGTTGAGCAGTTACTTTAAGCAGTGAAAATTAAGTTTTTTATTTCTTAGTCTTGTTTTTCTTCTGGAGTTAGACAAATATTGATACATACATATTTTCTGGTTATTGATTAAACATATTTTTTTACATAAATTATTTCCCTTTACTTACTGAAGCTTTCAGTAAAATGAATCACAAGCGTATAGATAATTCCATCACTAGGGACTTCAATAAGGGTAGAATACATAAGGATATTTACCTTGTTTTTGCTTCTCTCCCTTTTTGCTCAGTCTGTTGTTGTTAGAAAATGTCCCCTGGAGGCATTTCCTGGCTGGTAGAGTCTGTTACTCCTTATCGCTTCAATGGTTTACCTTAAGAAAACAAGAAGAATCATGTTTATGGTAGGAAGATACAGAAAATAACACATTTGAATAAACCTACCTAGGGAGACAAAAGACCTGTATGCAGAAAACTATAAGACACTGATGAAAGAAATTAAAGATGATACCAGCAGATGGAGAGATATACCATGTTCTTGGATTGGAAGAATCAATATTGTGAAAATGACTATACTACCCAAAGCAATCTACAGATTCAATACAATCCCTATCAAACTACAAATGGTATTTTTCACAGAAGTAGAACAAAAAAGTGTTAAGATTTGTATGGAGACACAAAAGACCCCGAATAGCCAAAGCAGTCTTGAGGGGAAAAAAGTAGAGCTGCAGGAATCAGACTCCCTGACATCAGACTATACTACAAAGCTACAGTAATCAAGACAATATGGTACTGGCACAAAAACAGAAATATAGATCAATGGAACAAGATAGAAAGCCCAGAGATAAACCCACGCACCTGTGGTCAACTAATCTATGACAAAGGAGGCAAGGATATACAGTGGAGAAAAGACAGTCTCTTCAATAAGTGGTGCTGGGAAAACTGGACAGCTACATGTAAAAGAATGAAATTAGAACACTCCCTAACACCATACACAAAAATAAACTCAAAATGGATTCGAGACCTAAATGTAAGACTGGACACTATAAAACTCTCAGAGGAAAACATAAGAAGAAGACTCTTTGACATAAATCACAGCAAGATCTTTTCTGATCCACCTCCTAGAGTAATGGAAATAAAAGCAAAAATAAACAAATGGGACCTAATGAAACTTCAAAGCTTTTGCACAGCAAAGGAAACCATACACAAGACGAAAAGACAATCCTCAGAATGGGAGAAAATATTTGCAAACAAATCAATGGACCAAGGATTAATTTCCAAAATATATAAACAGCTCATGCAGCTCAATATTAAAAAAAAACAACCCAATCCAAAAATGGGCAGAAGACCTAAATAGACATTTCTTCAAAGAAGAAATACAGATGGCCGAGAAGCACATGAAAAACTTCTCAACATTGCTAATTATTAGAGAAATGCAGACCAAAACTACAATGAGGTATCACCTCACAGCAGTTAGAATGGGCATCATCAGAAAATCTACAAACAACAAATGCTGGAGAGGGTGTGGAGGAAAGGGAACCCTCTTGCACGGTTGGTGGGCATGTAAATTGATACAGCCACTATGGAGAACAGTATGGAGTTTCCTTAAAAAAGTAAAATAGAATTACCATATGATCCAGCAATCCTACTACTGGGCATATACCCAGAGAAAACCATAATTCAAAAAGACAGATGCACCCCAATGTTCATTGCAGCACTATTTACAACAGCCAGGTCATGGAAGCAACCTAAATGCCCATTGACAGACGAATGGATAAAGAAGAAATGGTACATATATACAATGGAATATTACGCAGCCATAAAAAGGAACGAAATTGGGTCATTTGTTGAGATGTGGATGGATCTAGAGACTGTCATACAGAGTGAAGTAAGTCAGATAGAGAAAAGCAAATATCGTATATTAACGCATATATGTGGAACCTAGAAAAATGTTACAGATGAACCAGTTTACAGGGCAGAAATTGAGACCCAGATGTAGAGAACAAACGTATGGACACCAAGTGAGGAAAGCTGCGGGAGGGTGGGCGTGGTGGTGTGATGAATTGGGCGATTGGGATTGACATGTATACACTGATGTGTATAAAATTGATGACTAATAAGAACCTGCTGTATAAAAAATAAATAAAATTCAAAAAAAAGAATCATGTTTATGGTAGGAAGATACAGAAAATAACACATTTGCATCATTGCATCTATTCATGTGTCTGTTCATTCCATTCATTCAACAAGTATTTATTGAACACCTACTGTGGAGTAATTGGAGAGTAGATTCTCTAGGTTAAGTTGAGGTGACAGCACATTGATCCTGTCCTGTATGTCCCTGCCTTTCACATTCTTACATTACTCTGCTCTCTGGGGACAGTAGGTTCTTCCTTAAGTTTAACTTCTCAGTATTTTACATTGGATTCAATTCCCTCTTCTAGAAATTTACTTACACTTCCTTTTCCAACCTATACCTTCAGTATATTCTTCTCCACTGACTACTACATTTTTTGTCAACAAACATGCTTACTCTTGCCATTCTAAATAAAGAAGCCAACCAACTCCTTCCTTGATTCTGCTATCCTCAGAGCTAACACCTTTTCTGCTTCTACCAAAAAAAGGGGGGGGGGGACAAAGGTAATATTACTGTAATCATACCTTTATTGCCCACTTTGTCCTTAATGCTTTATGTTCTGGTTTATATTCATAAATGTTCTTACTGAAACTGCTCTCTAAAGGTAAAATCCCTTCTGAACATTCAATTCAGTGCTCTTTTTGCAATCCCTCTATCCCTGTAACTCTGACATTATTTAACACCATATAAAGCTTTCCTTTTCTGGCATTTTTTTTACTTTATTATTTTGGTTGATCTATCTCAGAGTAATCCATCCCAGTATTCATCCATCCATCCATCCATCCTGTCAACAAACATGTATTGAGCTCCTATTATGCACTGAACCTTCTGCAAGATGCTGGAGCTCCAATTAGAAACAGGATAGACAAGGTCCCTGCTCTCCTGAATTTTACTTTTTCATGGAGAAGATGGACAAAAGGAGACAAATAAAAACATTGCACTTTTATTTTATAGTGATTAATCAGTTGGTAGTAATTAATGCTACACAAGAAAAAATTGTGTGTTGTGATAACTTCAGAGTGGTGTATCAAATATTGTCGATTGCCTAATTCTCTCCTAAAACCCTGTTTTTTTCCTTCATGTATTCATCCTACTTAGCATGGCCTGTGTTTCCGAGAAGTCAGAAGAAATGAGTCCAGGGATCCATTTGCAAATGGTCTAACTGATCATGGAAATTCTATTCTCCTTAACTATGATTGGTTCAGCCATTGATATGGGAAGTAGTTCCAACCAATAAGACTTATGAGAAGCCTGCCTTTCAGCACAGATTTTTATTAAAATGTAATATACTACTCTTCCCATTTAGTGATTTTTGGCTTTATGATTTTGATCTTTTAATTTTGTCTGATTCTAATATATTTTTCTGCCATCCTTGTTAGAACTTATGTGGCAATTTCTTTTTCCATCACTTAAAAATTTAACCCCTGTGTGTCACTTGGCTTAGATTTCTAGTGACAAAAATAGCTGATTTTCCTTTTACCCAATTTCGTAGTCTCTTTTACTATATTCTCATTTATTGTGATTGCTAGTGTATTTGCACATATTCTTGCTACATAATTTACTTTTTTTCCCTAATATCTTTATCGGAGTATAATTACTTTACAGTGTTGTGTGTTTCTGTTGTATAACAAAGTGAATCAGCAGTATGCATACGTATATCCCCATATCCCCTCCCTCTTGCGTTTCCCTCCCACCCTCCCTATCCCACCCCTCTAGGTGGTCGCAAAGCACTGAGCTGATCTCCCTGTGCTATGCAGCTGCTTCCCACTAGCTATTTTACATTTGGTAGTGTATATATGTCCATGCCACTCTCTCACTTTGTCTCAGCTTACCCTTCCCCCTCCCCATGTCCTCAAATCCATTCTCTACATCTGGGTCTTTATTCCTGTCCTGCCCCTAGGTTCATCAGAACCATTTTTTTTTTTTTAGATTCCATATATATGTGTTAGCATATGGTATTTGTTTTTCCCTTGCTGACTTCACTCTGTATGACAGACGCTAGGTCCATCCACCTCACTACAAATAACACAATTTCATTTCTTTTTATGGCTGAGTAATATTGCATTATATATATGTGTGCCACACTTCTTTATCCATTCATCTCTCGATGGACTCTTAGGTTGCTTCCATGTCCTGGCTATTGTAAATAGTGATGCAGTGAATATTGTGATACATGACTCTTTTTGAATTATGGTTTTCTCAGGTTATATGCCCAGTAGTGGGACTGCTGGGTCATATGGTAGTTCTATTTTTAGTTTTTTAAGAAACCTCCATACTGTTCTCCATAGTGGCTGTATCAATTTACGTTTCCACCAAAGGTGAAAGAGGGTTCCCTTTCCTCCACACCCTCTCCGGGATTTATAGTTTGTAGATTTTTTGATGATGGCCATTCTCACTGGTGTGAGGTGATATCTCATTGTAGTTTTGGTTTGCATTTCTCTAATGATTATTGATGTTGAGCATCTTTTCATGAGTGAGTTGGCAATCTGTATATCTTCTTTGGAGAAATGTCTGTTTAGGTCTTCTGCCCATTTTTGGATTGGGTTGTTTGGTTTTTTTAATATTGAGCTGCATGAGCTGCTTGTATATTTTGGAGATTAATCCTCTGTCAGTTGTTTCATTTGCAAATATTTTCTCCCATTCTGAGGATTGTCTTTTTGTCTTTTTTATGGTTTCCTTTGCTGTGCAAAAGCTTTGACGTTTCATTAGGTCCCATTTGTTTATTTTTGTTTTTATTTCTGTTTCTCTAGGAGGGGGGTCAAAAACGATCTTGCTGTCATTTATGTCATAGAGTGTTTTGCCTATGTTTTCCTCTAAGAATTTTATAGTGCCTGGCCTTACATTTAGGTCTTTAATCCATTTTGAGTTTATTTTTCTGTATGGTGTTAGGTGGTGTTCTAATTTCATTCTTTTACATGTGGCTGTCCAGTTTTCCCAGCCACTTATTGAAGAGGCTGTCTTTTCTTCATTGTATACTCTTGCCTCCTTTGTCAAATATAAGGTGACCATATGTTCGTGGGTTTATCTCTGGGCTTTCTATCCTGTTCCATTGATCTATATTTCTGTTTTTGTGCTAGAACTATACTATCTTGATTACTGTAGCTTTGTAGTATAGTCTGGGGTCTGGGAGCCTGATTCCTCCACCTCCACTTTTCTTTCTCAAGATTGCTTTGGCTATTCGGGGTCTTCAGTGTTTCCATGCAAATTGTGAAGTTTTTTGTTCTAATTCTGTGAAAAATGCTATTGGTAGTTCGATAGGGATTGCATTGAATTTGTAGATTGCTTTGGGTAGTATAGTCATTTTCACAGTGTTGATTCTTCCAATCCAAGAACATAGTATATCTCTCCATCTGTTTGTGTCATCTTTAATTTCTTTCATCAGTGTCTTATAGTTTTCTGCATACAAGTCTTTTGTCTCCTTAGGTAGATTTATTCCTAGGTATTTTATTCTTTTTGCTGCAGTGGTAAATGGGAGTGTTTCCTTAATGTCTCTTTCAGATTTTTCATCATTAGTGTACAGGAATGCAAGAGATTTCTGTGCATTGATTTTGTATCCTGCTACTTTACCAAATTCATTGATTAGCTCTAGTAGTCTTCTGGTAGCATCTTTAGGATTCTCTATGTATAGTATCATGTCATCTGCAAATAGTGACAGTTTTACTTCTTCTTTTCTGATTTGGATTCCTTTTATTTCTTTTTCTTCTCTGATTGCTGTGGCGAAAACTTCCCAAACTATGTTGTATAATAGTGGTGAGAGTGGGAAACCTTGTCTTCTTCCTGATCTTAGAGGAAATGGTTTCAGTTTTTCACCATTGAGAATGATGTTGGCTGTGGGTTTGTCATATATGGCTTTAATTATGTTGAGGTAAGTCCTCTCTATGCCTAGTTTCTGGAGGGTTTTTATCATAAATCGGTGTTGCATTTTGTCACAACCTTTTTCTGCATCTATTGAGATGATCATATGGTTTTTCTCTTTCAATTTGTTAATATGGTGTATCACATTGATTGATTTGCATATATTGAAGAATCCTTGCATTCCTGGGATAAACCCCACTTGATCATAGTATATGATCCTTTTAATGTGCTGTTGGATTCTGTTTGCTAGTATTTTGTTGAGGATTGTTGCATCTATGTTCATCAGTGATATTGGCTTGTAGTTTTCTTTCTTTGTGACATCTTTGTCTGTTTTTGTATCAGGGTGATGCTGGCCTCGTAGAATGAGTTTGGGAGTGTTCCTCCCTCTGCTATATTTTGCAAGAGTTTGAGGAGGATTGGTGTTAGCTCTTCTCTAAATGTTTGATAGAATTCGCCTGTGAAGCCATCTGGTCCTGGGTTTTTGTTTGTTGGAAGATTTTTAATCACAGTTTTAATTTCAGTGCTTGTGATTGGTCTGTTCATATTTTCTTTTTCTTCCTGGTTCAGTGTTGGAAGGCTGTGCTTTTCTAAAAATTTGTTCATTCCTTCCAGGTTGTCCACTTTATTGGCATATAGTTGCTTGTAGTAATCTCTCATGATCCTTTGTATTTCTGCAGTGTCAGTTGTTACTTCTCCTTTTTCATTTCTAATTCTACTGATTTGAGCCTTCTCCCTTTTTTCTTGATGAGTCTGGCTAATGGTTTATCAATTTTGTTTATCTTCTCAAAGAATCTGCTTTTAGTTTTATTGATCTTTGCTATCGTTTCCTTCATTTCTTTTTCATTTATTTCTGATCCGATCTTTATGATTTCTTTCCTTCTGCTAACTTTGGGGTTTTTTTGTTGTTGTTGTTCTTTCTCTAATTGCTTTAGGTTTAAGGTTAGGTTGTTTGAGATGTTTCTTGTTTCTTGAGGTAGGATTGTATTGCTATAAGCTACCCTCTTAGAACGCCTTTTACTGCATCCCATAGGGTTTGGGTCATCGTGTTTTCATTGTCATTTGTTTCTAGGTATTTTTTATTTCTTCTTTGATTTCTTCAGTGATCTCTTGGTTATTCAGTAGTGTATTGCTTAGCCTCCATGTGTTTGTACTTTTTGCAGTTTTTTTCCTGTAATTGATATCTAGTCTCATAGAGTTGTGGTTGGAAAAGATATTTGATATGATTTCAATTTTCTTAAATTTAACAAGGCTTGATTTGTGACCCAAGATATGGTCTATCCTGGAGAATGTTCCATGAGCGCTTGAGAAGAAAGTGTATTCTGTTGTTTTTGGATGGAATGTCCTGTAAATATCAATTAAGTGCATCTTGTTTAATGTGTCATTTAAAGCTTGTGTTTCCTTATTTATTTTCATTTTGGATGATCTGTCCGTTGGTGAAAGTTGGGTGTTAAAGTCCCCTACTACGATTGTGTTACTATCGATTTCCTCTTCTATGGCTGTTAGCATCTGCCGTATGTATTGAGGTGGTTCTGTGGTGGGTGCATAAATATTTACAGTTGTTCTATCTTCTTCTTGGATTGATCCCTTGATCATTATATAGTGTCCTTCCTTGTCTCTTGTAATAGTCTTTATTTTAAAGTCTATTTTGTCCAATATGAGAATTGCTACTCCAGCTTTCTTTTGATTTCTATTTGCATGGAATATCTTTTTCCATCCCCTCACTTTCAGTCTGTATGGGTCCCTAGGTCTGAAGTGGGTAGACAGCATATGTATGGGTCTTGTTTATGTATCCATTCAGCCAGTCTATGTCTTTTGGTTGGAGCTTTTAAGCCATTTACATTTAAGGTAATTATCCATATGTATGTTCCTATTGCCATTTTCTTAATTGCTTTGGGTTTGTTTTTGTAGGTCTTTTCCTCCTCTTGTATTTCCTGCCTAGAGAAGTTCCTTTAGCATTTGTTGTAAAGCTGGTTTGGTGGTGATGAATTCTCTTAGCTTTTGCTTGTGTGTAAAGGTTTTAATATCTCCTTCGAATCTGAATGAGATCCTTGCTGGGTAGGGTAATCTTGGTTGTTGGTTCTTCCCTTTCATCACTTTAAATATGTCCTGCCAGTCCCTTTTGGCTTGCAGAGTTTCTGCTGAAAGATCAGCTGTTAACCTTATGGGGATTCCCGTGTATGTTATTTGTTGGTTTTCCCTTGCTGTTTTTAACATTTTTTCTTTGTATTTAATTTTTGATGGTTTGATTAATGTGTGTCTGGTTGTGTGTCTTTGGGTTTATCCTTATGGGACTTTCTGTGCTTCCTGGACTTGACTATTTCCTTTTCCATGTTAGGGAAGTTTTCGACTATAACTCTTCAACTATATTCTCAGACACTTTCTTTTTGCCTTCTTCTTCTGGGACCCCTATTCATTTGAATGTTGGTGTGTTTAATGTTGTCCCAGAGGTCTCTGAGACTGTCCTAAATTCTTTTCATTCTTTTTTTTTTTTTTTTTTTTTTGCTCCCTGGAATTTATTTCCACCCTTTTATCTTCCAGGTCACTTATCCATTCTTCTGCCTCAGTTATTCTGTTATTGATTCCTTCTAGAGTATTTTTTATTTCAGTTATTGTGTTGTTCATCACTGTTTGTTTGCTCTTTATTCCTTCTAGATTTTCGTTAGATGTTTCTTGTATTTTCTCCATTATGTTTCCGAGATTTGGATCATCTTTACTATCATTACTCTGAATTATTTTTCAGGTAGGTTGCCTATTCATCTTCATTTATTTGGTCTTGTAGGTTTCTACCTTGCTTCTTTTTCTGTAACGTATGTTTTTGTCATTTCATTTTTTTTTCTTTTGATGGGTGATGCTATATTCCTGTCTTTCTGGTTGTTTGGCCTGAGACGTCCAGCATTGGAGTTTGCAGGCAGTTGGATAGAGCTGGATCTTGGTGCTGAGATGAGGACCTCCTGGTTGATATTCCCTGGTTTCTGAGGTTCTCTGTTAGTCCAGCAATTTGGACTTTGAGCTCCCACCACAGGATCTTGGGCATGACCTCCAGCCTGGGAACCAAGATCCTGCAAGCTTCATGGCATGGTAAAAAAAAAAAAAAAAAAAGAAGAAGAAAGAAAGAAAAAAGGAGCAGTAAAATATCAAAGAATTAAAATAGAAAGTAAAATTAGAAAGATAAAAAATATATTATGAAAAAAAACTATAATTGAAACAACTGCAACAAGGTAAAATAAAACCACAACAGTGCTTCCCTGGTGGTGCAGTGGTTGAGTGTCTGCCTGCTGATGCAGGGGACACGGGTTCGTGCCCTGGTTAGGGAAGATCCCACATGCCGCAGAGCGGCTGGGCCCATGAGCCATGGCTGCTGAGCCTGTGCGTCTGGAACCTGTGCTCTGCAATGGGAGAGGCCACAACAGTGAGAGGCTCACATACCGCAAAAAACAAAACAAACAAAAAAAAACACAATGGAAAAAAGAAAAAAAAAAAAACACGGGAGGAAAAACATGCCAAAAGGAGAGTACAATCACAAAGTATAAAGAATTAAATAAAATTGGAAAAGTAAAAGATTTATTAGGAAAAATAAAAATATAAAAGAATCAACAATGAATCAACAAGATAAAACAGAACCCTAATCTAAAAGAGGAAAAAAAAAAAAGACTTGGCTATGGAGGTGGAGTTTGGGGGGGGTTGAAGTTAGGCAAGGGTGGGGTTTAGGGTGGGGTGGGACCTAGATGGGTAGAGGGGTGACCTTGAAGCATGGGGCAGGGCCTCTGCTTAGGACCTGCCCATAAGGGGAAAGGCCAGATGTCGAAAGCAGGGCCTCTGGAGTTTGGAGTTCTCGAGTTTGGAGGTAGGGCCCTGAGTGAGGTTGTGTGGGTGGGGTTTAGCCCCAGTGCATTGGAGGGGGTCTCAGAGGAGGTCTCCAATTGTAGAGGTGGGGCCCTGAGTGGGGGTGTAGGGGTGGGGCTTGGGCTCTGCATGGCAGGAGGGAGGCTCTGAGGGCAGAGGATTAGGCCTGGGAGCCCAACAGGCTTCCCGGTGACTAATGGACAGGGAAAGCACTGCCCCCGTTCCCTTCCTTTCTTTCACGCCCCTCCCCTACCATGTCCCCCAGGGTCTCCCCCGTCACCACTGGACCCCTAACCGTGGGTGGGTCCCGCTGGATGCAGGAACTCCTCCCCTCCCCCAACCACCCCTCAGGGGTGTCGGTCCTGGAGGTCCGGCCTTTACTTTTGCTCCTCCTTCCTTCCCTCCCACTCCCTCAGGATCCATGGAGGAGGCATAGGTGGGGAGAGGATCAGGCCCAGGATCTCAGCAGGTTCCTGGGGGCCCAAAGGGCAGTGGAAACCTGGCCAAGCTCCCTTTTGATCCTCTGCCCTCCCAATGGTTCCCCAATTTACCCCTTTGGGCGTGGGATGCCTTTCCCTCCCACAGCCGCCCCTCACGGGCACCAGTCTCGTCCCACCTCCACTTCTCCTCCCCCTTCACTCCCCCCATGCCCCACGTCCTACCCGGTTGCTGAGGGTTCCTCCTGTCCCCTTAGATGTCCGTGGTCCCCCACCGGTGCCTGGTAGGTGCCCTAGTTGTGAGGAGATGCGAATACTGTGTCCTCCTAGTACGCCGTCTTGACTCTGCCCCTCATACATAATGTACTTTTTTTTTTTTTTTTTTTTTTTTTTTTTTTTTTTGCGGTATGCGGGCCTCTCACTGTTGTGGCCTCTCCCGTTGCGGAGCACAGGCTCCGGACGCGCAGGCCCAGCGGCCATGGCTCACGGGCCCAGCCGCTCCGCGGCATATGGGATCCTCCCAGACCGGGGCACGAACCCGTATCCCCTGCACCGGCAGGCGGACTCTCAACCACTGCGCCACCAGGGAGGCCCCATAATGTACTTTTAACTACATTTTCTTTCATGCTTTCTGTTTTTTATTTTCTTGACTCTGAATTTTCTGTTCCATTTATTTATTTTTCCTCTTTCCTCTCCTTTCCTCCCCATCATAAGAAATTTCACAGTGTTTTTGTTTTAAATTTTGTATGACCTTTGGTTGGCCTATTTAAGCTCAAAATATAAGTCTCACTCCAGTTCAGGGAAATTTCTATTTTCCTTTCACACTTCTTCCCCTGTATTGTCTCTTCTCTCCATTTCTGGGTTATGTATCAAGTGGCTTTCGGAAATTCTAGATGTGTTCTCTATCTCTCTTAATCGTTTTTCTTATACTTCCTGTCTCTTTGGCCTTTTCTGTTGTATTCTGGAAGAAACCTTGAGCTAGATCATCCTGCTCACTACGTTATTTCATGAGTGTCCATTCTGCTTATTTGGCACATCCATCAAATTTGTTTATTTACCAAGGTTGCTGACTTACTTTTTCATAACCACGTTCTGTTTTGTAAGTGCAGTAGTCTCTCTGATCTCTTCATTGATGGTAATTATACAACCATTAAAATTTTCTATTTACTATTTTAGCAGTACTTTTTTTCCTTTCCATTTTAAGTTTTATCTCGTGTAGTTTTCTTTTTCGAATGTTTAGTGATTCTTGGTTATCTCCTCAAGTTTCTTTGGGCACACGGCCAAGTGAGACATACAGGAGCCTGTCTTCTGCATGTGGCAGCCTCTTGTTCTCCTAAAGTCAGCAGGTACTGGGACATTGTCCCATTTCTCTGAGCTCAGACACCCTTCCTCCATTCACTGTTACCCAAGGTGCCGTGTCAGTGCTTGCTGCTATGTACGCAAGCATGGGAGGGGAAGAGCCCACTGCCAGGCTCATCTCAGTGTAGTTCTCCAACTGGTCATCTTCATGACTGCCTCCCAGAGCTCCTTCAGAAACACAGCTAACTCAGCCCTAGTTTATCCTGCAGCTTGTTTCTCCACATAACTTATTTTGTCTCCTTTCTACCTTCTAGGAATTCAAAAATTTTTTTCTGATAGGCTGAGTGCACTTACTGATTTTGCATGGTTGCTGATTTTATATAGTCATTTGGAAAATAAAAACAAACCCAAAAATGAGAACATACTTAAATTATTCAATGACAGAGAAAATTATCATAGAATACACTAGAAATCATGGTGAGAGCACTTTATGGGGAATGCATTCAAAGCTGTACCCTGAGATGCTCTACTCAGAGAAAGAAAAATCATAACTTTAAATCCAATCAGTACTCAGAACAGAAATGAATTAAGTATCCAGCCTAAGAATTTAGAACAAGAACAATAAACTGTACTGAAGGAAGTAATTAAGAACAGAAATTAATAACAAAATTTCAAGAAACAGCTGTTATAAAAATCCAACAGCTTGTTCTTTGATAAGGTCAACAAAATGAACAGATCTCTGGTAAGTCTAATGAAGAAAAGATTAGTAAAAATGCACAACTGCATTTCTACTGTTTCTACACAACAGTAGAAATGAGGGGCTAGAACCATAGTTTTAGAAAAGATTAAGTTTATATTACTATAGATAATACTATGCTAATGAATTGAATATGTGGATTAAGTGAATGGTTTTATGAGAAAATGTAAAACTCTAAAATGATTCAAAGAATTAAAATAAAGACAAATGAAAATGTGAGTGATTTCTAAAATTTTCTGAGAACTACTTCTCCCTAACAAGCTAAACCTGGATAATTTTCCAGGCAAGTTCATTAGAATTTTCAAGAACAGATTTTCTTTCTATGTTCTATGAATTGTTTCAGAGAAAGGAAAAAGATGAAGTAATTTAGAATTAATATTATTTAACTATCATCCCCATGATGTCACAATCAGGTAAAGGGAGAAGACACACATACACACACACACACATACACATACAGAGATTTATAGAGATTAACATCTGAAAGAAAATTCTAACTAATGGGATTTTTTTTTCTCTTAAATAATTTACCAAGACATAGTAAGGTTTTTTCTTGGAATGCAAAGATGACTAGCTACATATTATAACTTTTTTTATCATATCACTGCAAATATGGTAGGTCGTGAGAGAAAAAAATTTGACTACCTCTGTAGTTGTAAAAAATGGGCATTGGTAAGTTAAAATCTATCAATTAAAAAAACATACTGAGCTAGAAATAAAATTTTTTCTCTTAATATACATATAGTCTTCTAAAGCAATAACCAACATTAATGTCAGTGGTAAAATATTAGAACAGTGAACAACATAAGGGTATTTGCAACCCCTACCACTAACCAGTGTTGTTCTGCAAATTCTAACCTAGTGCTTCTCAATGTTATTTGACGAAAAACTCTTTTTAGTGAAGGGGAAAAAACCTTCAGTTTTGCATGGAACAAGGTTTGGGACTTGTTTTAGTCAACTTGATAAGACAAAAATAAAAAAAGGAGTTTGTCTAATTATTGGAAATAAGTAATTTATAGATGACAGCAATCTGCCCGTACAACCCAAGAGAACCAACTGAAAAATGCTTAGAACAAATGGAGTTAGAGTTGGTTATAAAACATTTATATAAGAATCAACAACTTCCTCAAATATAAGCAGAAAATTAATTAGAAAATAGGGGATAAAAAGATCTCATCAAAAAGCAACTATGGGGACTACCCTGGTGGCACAGAGGTTAAGAATCCACCTGCCAATGCAGGGGACACGGGTTTGAGCCCTGGTTCGGGAAGATCCCACATGCCATGGAGCAACTAAGCCCGTGCGCCACAACTACTGAGCCTGCGCTCTACAGCCCGCACGCCACAACTACCGAGCCCGTGCACTACATCTGCTGAAGCCTGCGTGCTTAGAGCCCATGCTCCGCAACAAGGGAAGCCACTGCAATGAGAAGCCCATGCACCGCAACGAAGAGTAGCCCCCGCTTGCTGCAACTAGAGAAAGCCCGTGCACAGCAACGAAGACCCAATGCAGCCAACAGTAAAATAAATAAATAAATAAAATTAAATAAAATAACAAAAGATTTAAAAAGCAACCATGTAAAAAATTGCTCAATCCCTAAAAAAAAAAAAACCCCCCAAACCCCCCAAACCTAACCCCCCCAGAAAACCTGAGAACGCTCCTGTGATCCATTAAAGTCAATTTGAACAAAGTAGAGATGGCTGATGCCCCTGAGTGGTAAAATCAATACTGTAATAACTACAGTTCTATCCAAATTAATTAGTGAGTTAAATGGAGTTCCAATAAATATCTCAATGGAATTTGATGTAGTTTGAAAAACTACATCTACACTTCAACTGGGAGAATAAGCACAAGATTAAACAAGAAGTTTTATAAAAATACAGATAATAATTTGTGTGTTTGCTGGAGCAAGGAGGGCTTACACTATTAGCTATTAAAAAACATTAGAGACTCCCTTGTACTGCTGCTGGTAAAAGGGGAACTGGAGGGCTATCTGACGATACCAAATTCTAAAGAGTTTCCTAAATATAAAAGTATTAGATCTAAAAGGTATACATCTATTCTGAGGAAATAATCAGAGATGCACACAAGTTGTTTATATAAGAGTGTTTATTTTTAAAATCATCTTAATGGAAAATTTGAAACAATTTGTTCAGCATAGAGGATTTGAAGATTTTGAAGTTTGGAATACAGTGCATCAATTACTACTGTGTTTTAATGACGAAGGAATATGCTCACCTACGTGAAACTGAAAAAAGGCAAGATTATAAAATAGAGTCTGGGTGAGTTTAGAAGCCTGCCTCTTCTTCTTATGGTACTTTGTGTGTGGATTACTTCGTCTCTCTAAACCTCATCTGTTATGGATGATAGTAATGTTATTTACCTCATGACATTGTTTCTAAGATTACGTGAGAGAGAGCACATGGAGAGTTTATCCTAATGCCTGGCATGTGGAAGCCTGTAGATGTGACTCGAGGTGGTGATAAGCAGTTATAATTTCTGTATGTATGTAAATCAAGAAATGAAGGAAATATACTGACATGTTAAAGGAGCTTATCTCTGGGTGGAGGGTTTTTATGAGTGATTATTATGTTTTCCTTCATAGTTTTTGTACTTTCTACATTTTCGACAATGTATAAGTAAATTTTATGAGAAAAAAATTTTTTAAGTTAGAAATTTAATTTCTTTAAAAATTTTTTAAGTTAGAAGAAATTTAATAGGAACTATTTATGGGTGGGAGATAGAGAGCTGTGTGATTCAATGACTATTGTAGCTGAAAGTCTACAATAGTAGACTTTTCAGAAAACTGAAAGTTTATATTAAAATGATAGAATTAACAATAACTAGTAAGAAAGGAGTACACATTATTAACGCTATTTTTTCACTCTCCTACTTTACCCATGAGTATTTACTTCCTTGGATTTGGTTGGTCTCCTCTCAATATTTTGAGGTCATTTCCACTTTTTCTCATAGCCAAGGACATCTTTGTCCTTCTGGGCAAAGTTACTACTGTGGGGAGCCACAGAACCAAGACTCCTCTAAGCTGTCCCTGGCCCCAAACTCTTCTCCTGTTTTAAAAATCATTCAAAGTAGGGGTTCTTGAACTTCATGGCATTAACTCTCCTGCTTCTACTATCCTTTTCTTCGTGTTGAGTTGAGAGAACACTCTCTCTTGGGAGAAGTATGTCCTGCCCGTGTGATGGCACTTTAATGTTTACATAAAGCAGTCAAGCTGAACCATGTCAGAACACGCCCCATTGGAATTCAAACATGATTTTAAAATGACCCTATCCTAGTCTCCAGTTACTACAGCCTTGCTTTGGAACATGCCTTTAAACTCATCAGCTTTCTCAAGCATCCAGCCTTGAACACACCTGTTTGTTGTATAGTTGAGCCTTTGGTAAATTGCAACACGGAGAAGTGATTTCTATAACCTCTAGGAGGAGATGGTGACCCTTTTCTTTCTTGCTCTTAGCTTGGGCCCCCAGCACTGATCCCTGGCAGCCCTTCCTCCAGTGAGAGCAATCCTGGCAGGGTGGGCACAGAAAGTGGCACCGTTTGCAGTGTGGTCCTCATTTACCCAACACCACTTGGCCAGTGTTTACAGGAGGTTCTGCTCTTGGCATCTCCAAGATGATATTTTGTTTTTCCTAGTACTTCAGTACCTTCTCTGTATGGAGCTCTGTCTGAATGCAGGGAGATGAGCAGAGCAGTGAGAAGACAACACTCTTTCCCCTGGGAGCCTTCGTGGATGCACTTAAAACGTCGAACATTCAGGAACATTTATTCCTTGTCTCTCATTTGCATCTCTTCCTTTGTATTCCTGTGTCATGCTGCTTGAACTTGTATTCAGTAATGCATCTTTTTGTTTTGTATCACAGTTGTTTCTGGGTCTGTCTCTCTCATTATACTGTGATTTCGTTCAGGTTGGAGCTGGGTCTTCTTTGCATCTCTGTACCTTCAGCCTGAATCCAGGTGTCTGGAAAACGGTTGGTGCTTCACAAATTTGTGTTGAGTGAGATAAGATTTGACAGTGCCTCAGATGCTGTGTGTCATGTCCCTCTGACTTAGAGTGCTTTGATTTTCTTAATGTCCAAAGCTCAGTCCTTGGAACAGGAATGACTTATTTTGTATCTATCCAACGAGGTACTGCACTTATGTGTGAGAATCGCATCAATGAACCAGGAATACGCTTATAAAGCATGTAGATGCATCTGCAGTGGCTGTCAGTTCAGCAGAACAAATTAATTAGTTGAAATAATCCTTTGTGGCACCAAAAGAAAACCAGCCTCTCCCTAGTAAATATGGTTTGCTGCTTATATAGAATAATAATCCTGAGTGCAGTGGAGCTAGAGCCCCCCCTTCTGCCACCTGGAACAGTGGTGTTGCATGATGATGCCTCATCAGTTCCCTTACCTTTCCCTCCTGCTCTGTTTTCTCCTCTCCCCTGTCCTTGCCTCTGTAACAGGATGCTGCGTGCTATTCTCTTCCTGTCCTCTTTTTTTTCTTCCCTGACAGTCCTTGGCTTCATGATGTACTATTTTGCTCTTTTATATTTTTACATATTAAAAACTGTATATCCATTGGGATTTTTAAATAAAGGAAAGCATAAAGAAACAGAAATGGTCTCCCACACAGATAAACCTTCTTGATGGTTTGAGGAAGTAATATATTCACGTGGTTCAAAAATTAAAAACAAAACACTACTTATGATGTTAAAGTTTCCTTCCTTTGCCTATCTACTTGCTATGCTTTTATCTCCAGTGATAGTTATAGTTAGCATTTTAGTATGTGGTTTACCATAAAAATGTCTAAAATATGATGTACACCAGCATATGAGTTAAAATGGATGTATGTGTATCTTTTCTATTTACATGGAATAGTCCCCCACAAAATTGCTCTAAACCTAACTTTTATTATTTAATGTGTCTTAAAGATCTTACCATAGGCAGCCCCTTCAGTCTATCTAATTCTTTGTAACTGCTGCATAGTATTCTGTTGTGTGGATGGTCTACCTTACTGTGCCAGGTCCTTGTTAATGTGCATTAAGACTTTCTCCTGAACTTTTACTGTTTCAATAATATAAGTATGCCTCTCTTTTTTTTTTTTTTTTTTTTTTTTTTTTTTGCGGTACGTGGGCCCTTCACTGTTGTGGCCTCTCCCGTTGCGGAGCACAGGCTCCGTACGCGCAGGCTCAGCGGCCATGGCTCACGGGCCCAGCCGCTCCACGGCATGTGGGATCTTCCCGGACCGGGGCACGAACCTGCGTCCCCTGCATCGGCAGGTGGACTCTCAACCACTGTGCCACCAGGGAAGCCCTGCCTCTCCTTTTATACATATCTTTGAACACTTCTACAAAGGATGTGTACATTTTACACAGCAATGTTTATTGCTCTCCAAAAACTAAATTAGTTTTTATTAACTTAGACACTCCACCAAAGTGCTGGGATGTACCTGATTCTCTATCAAACTTTTCTAGTTTCTCTCCCTGTGATAGAAGAAACATTTTATCTCATTGTTTTGATTTATATTTCTTTGACTTTGTGTGAAGATGATGACTATTTTTAATTTACAGGCAGTCTGTAGTTTACCTGCCAACTTCCTCCTCCTATCCTTGGCCTTTTTCTGTTTGGTGGTTGTGTTTTCCTTGTTGGTTTTTATAAGGTCTTTAGCTACCTCCTCAGGCCTTCCCTGAGACTCCATCTAAAATAGGAACTGAGCCACTGAGCCTCACAACAGTGTGTTTAATCCTCTGCATAGGATTATGGGTGGATATTTTTCTCACTTATTCATGGGCTTCCTTTTTTCTAGAATATAAACTCTTAAGGAGCAAGGATCTCATCTATCTTGTTCATTATCATTTCTCCATCATGTAGATCCAAGTCTGCCTCATCATAAGCACTCAGATATTGTTGAGTGACTGAATAAAAGAATAATTGAATTAGCCTATGTATGTCATAAACATTTTTTTAAGTTTTTTTTTCCCCAATTGAAGCTTTGAATTTTCATACAGCCAAATTTATTAATCTTTTTCCTTTATAATTTCTGGACCTTCCTCATTCCAAGTTTATAAATAAACTTACCCATGCCTCCTTTGGAAACTTCTATGGTTCCATCTTTTAGACTTAAATCCTAGGGCTCTATAAAATTTATTTTGATATAAAAATAAAGGATCTTGTCCTAACTTTCTCACAGTAGTTGGCTAGTCCATCATCATTCATTGAACTATCTCTCCTGCAAGGGTTTAGCACAACAACTTATGGTAAACTGTGTTTCCATGTAGTAAGTCTTTACCTAGACTCAATCAAATTGTTTTAATTACTGTAGTTTCATGATATGTTTTAATATTTGGGGAAGCTGGTTCTCCCTCATTTCTTTTCTTTTTTTATAGGATTTTTTTATTGCTATGATTGCAAATTTACTTTTTTCCATATAAATTTCAGGGTCATTTTTGCCAAGGCTGAAAAAACTATCTTAAAACTTATTTTAGGGCTTCCCTGGTGGCACAGTGGTTGAGAGTCTGCCTGCTGATGCAGGGGACACAGGTTTGTGCCCCAGTCCGGGAAGATCCCACACGCTGCGGAGTGGCTGGGCCCGTGAGCCATGGCCACTGAGCCTGCGCGTCTGGAGCCTGTGCTCCACAACGGGAGAAGCCACAACAGTGAGAGGTCCGCATTCCGCAAAAAAAAAAAAAAAAAAAAGTTAAAAAACCCCTATAAAACACATATTTTATATATGCATATTACTACATATTTCTTTAAAATAATTTTTTAAAAAAATGTAGTGGGATTGCTGGGTCATATGGTAATTCTATTTTTAGTTTTTTAAGGAACCTCCATACTGTTCTCTATAGTGGCTGTATCAATTTACGTTTCCACCAAAGGTGCAAGAGGGTTCCCTTTCCTCCACACCCTCTCCAGCATTTATAGTTTGTAGATTTTTTGATGATGGCCATTCTCACCAGTGTGAGGTGATACCTCATTGTAGTTTTGGTTTGCATTTATCTAATGATTATTGATGTTGAGCATCTTTTCATGAGTGAGTTGGCAATCTGTATATCTCCTTTGGAGAAATGTCTGTTTAGGTCTTCTGCCCATTTTTGGATTGGGTTTTTGTTTTTTTTGATATAAAGCTACATGAGCTGCTTGTATATTTTGGAGATTAATCCTCTGTCAGTTGCTTCGTTTGCAAATATTTTCTCCCATTCTGAGGATTGTCTTTTTGTCTTTTTTATGGTTTCCTTTGCTGTGCAAAAGCTCTGAAGTTTCATTAGGTCACATTTGTTTATTTTTGTTTTTATTTCCATTTTCTAGGAGGTGGGTCAAAAAGGATCTTGCTGTGATTTATGTCATAGAGTGTTCTGCCTATGTTTTCCTCTAACAGTTTGATAGTGTCTGGCCTTACATTTAGGTCTTTAATCCATTTTGAGTTTATTTTTGTGTATGGTGTTAGGGAGTGTTCTAATTTCATTGTTTTACATGTGGTTGTCCAGTTTTCCCAGCACCACTTACTGAAGAGGCTGTCTTTTCTCCTTTGTATTCTTGCCTCCTTTATCAAAGATAAGGTGACCAAATGTGTTTGGGTTTACTTCTGGGCTTTCTATCCTGTTCCATTGATCTATATATCTGTTTTTGTGCCAGTACCACACTGCCTTGATTACTGTAGCTTTGTAGTATAGTCTGAAGTCTGGGAGCCTGATTCCTCCAGCTCCGTTTTTCTTTCTCAAGATTGCTTTGGCTATTCGGGGTCTTTTGTGTTTCCATACAAATTGTGAAAATTTTTTTCTAGTTCTGTGAAAAATTCCAGTGGTAGTTTGATAGGGATTGCATTGAATCTGTAGATTGCTTTGGGTAGTATAGTCATTTTCACAATGTTGATTCTTCCAATCCAAGAACATGGTATATCTCTCCATCTATTTGTATCATCTTTAATTTCTTTCATCAGTGTCTAATAATTTTCTGCATACAGTTCTTTTGTCTCCTTAGGTAGGTTTATTCCTAGGTATTTTATTCTTTTTGCTGCAGTGGTAACAAAATCTTTTGTCTCGTATCTAGAACTGATGAGTTTAGTTTGTTCAGCGTTTATATTATCAAACTTAGAATGGTTTGGATATTAGAAGATGCTCCTTGGAGAAATGGGTTAATACATGTGGGAAGAATTAGCATCATCTGACAAGACGGATTTAGGGTTTTTTTTTTCTTTTCTTTTTAAAAACAGCTCTATTGAAGTATAATTGATTACAAAGAACTACACATATTAAATGTGTATAATTTGAAGAGTTTGTACATATGCATACTCTCATGATACCATCACCACAATTAAGGTAAAAGACATATTCAACACCTCCCAGAGTTTCCTTGTGTCCCTTTGTTTTTGTGATAACAACATTTAACATGAGATCTATCCTCTTAAATTTTGAAGTGCACAATACTATATTGTTAACTATAGCCACACAGCAGATCTCTATAACTTATTAATGTTGTACAGCAAATCTCTATATCTTATTAATATAGCATAACTAACTTTATACCCACTGAATAACAAGTCCCCATATCCCGCACCCCCTAGCTCATGACAACCATTATTTCTCTTAGCAGATGTCCTCAAGGTTCATCCACATTGTTGCATATTGCAGGGTTTCCTTCTTTTAAAGCCTGAATAATATTCCATCCTATGTGCGTAACTAAATTTTAAAAATTAATTCATCTACTGATGAACACTCAGGTTTTTTCTATATCTTGGCTACTATGAATAGTGCTACAAAGAACATGCAACTGGAGATACCTCTTTGATATCCTGAATCCAGTTCTTTTGGATACATACCCAGAAGTGGGATTGCTGGGTAATATGGTAGTTCTATTTTTGATTTTTAAAGGAACCTCCATACCGTTTGTCATTCCCCAACCAACGATGAACGAGGGTTCCTGTTTCTCCACAACATTGTCAACACTTACCCTTTATTTGCTATCCTAACAGATGTGAGGTGATATCTCATTGTAGTTTTGATTTGTATTTCCCTGATAATTAATGATATTGAGCATCTTTTCATATACCTGTTGGCCATTTGCATGTCATCATTGGATAAATGTCCATTTAAGTCCTTTGCCCATTTAAAAAACTGGGTTATTTATTTTTGGCTATTGATTTGTATGAGTTCCTTATACATTTTGAAAATTAACCCCTTATCAAACATGGTTTACAAATATTTTCTCCCACTCTATAGCTTGGCTTTCCATTCTGTTGATTGTTTCCTTTGCTGTATGGAAACATTTTAGTTTGATGTAATCCTACTTGTTTATTTTAGCTTTTGTTGCCTGTGCTTTGGTGTCACATCCAGGAAATCATTTCCAAGACCAATGTCAAATAGCTTTTCTGTTATGCTTTCTTCTAGGAGTTTTACAGTTACACGTTTTATGTTTAGGTCTTTAATCCATTTTGCATTGATTTTTGTGTATGGTTTAAGGTAGGGGTCTAGTCTGATTCTTTTCTGTGTGGATATCCAGTTTTCCTAACACCAGTTGTTGAAGAGACAACATTTCCCCATTGTGTGTTCTTGGCACCCCTGTCAAAGATTAATAACAGTATATGCATGAGTTTATTTCTGGGCTCTGTATTCTGTTCCATTAGTCTATATGTCTGTCTTTATGCCAGTACATTGCTAATTTAATTACTGTAGTTTTGCAAAATATTTTGAAATCAAGAAGTGTGCTTCCAGCTTTGTTTTTCTTCCTCAAGATCACTTTGACTATCCTGGGTCTTCTGTGATTCCAGATGAATTTAGAATTGTTTTTTCTATTTTTGTAAAAAATGCCATTGGAATTTTGGTGGGTATAGCATTGAATCTAGGTTGTTTTGGGTAGTATGGACATTTTAATATTAATTCTTCCAATCTACAAACACAGGATATCCTTCCTTTTATTTGTTCCTTCTTCAGTTCTTTCATCCATGTTTTGTAGTTTTCAGTGTACAAGTATTTTACCTGCTGGTACTCAGCATGCAGTCTGCAGTCGCTGTTTGGGAGGCTCCCTGCTCTGTGAGGTAACGGTCCACGCTCAAACTCCATGAGGTCCTGATGGCCCCTTAAATGCGTTATTCATATACTATCTGAGAAAGCTCCTATTCACATCTCCCAATATCTTTAAAAGGCTTGAGTGCATACATAGGGGATGTCCCAGACAAGGCTTCTGATGGCAGGCCACCTATGGGCATCTCGCTTGGAGCACAGGTGGTGTCCACACTCTCAAAGGCCGAGGCCTGCGGGCTGCCATCTTGGGAACACCCGCTCTCCTGGGATTTAGGTTTGAACTTAGGTTAGATAGGATGTACTAGAACTTTTGAGTGTAAATGGGCCCTATAGTTCTAGATATGGCTGTTTATTAACTACTGACAAGTTATCCTTAATCTTAACTGCCTATTTGGGATGCATTTATACAGAAGATTAGATAACAAAAAAAGTCTAAGCTCTAGTCTTTATTTTGCTACTTAGGAGCCACTTAGCATTTGATAAAATACTTAAACTGAGTCTCTGATCCTTTGTTTCCTGATCTATGAAACAAGCATAATAATGCTCATCCATTCATTCATCAAATAACACTTTATTTACCTGCCTACCTTTGAGAATTGTTGTGAGGATCAAGTAACAGAATTCTGGTGTAATTTTTGTTTGAAAATGTTAAGGTCTTCTGGTTAAGCACTGCACTTTCAAAATATTTCATTGCTTATCTCCAGTCCCTCTTTCACCGAATCCCACTAAAAACACAATACACGAAATGTTTTTTAAAAAGGCACAATAAGCCAGTATGTAGAACAAAAGAACAGGCCAGGGGCTGGAGAAAACAAACAAACAAACAAACAAACAAAGAAAAAAACCAGGATATCAGCACAATTTCAAGCTGTAAAGTGGAGCAGGAAAAGGCAGAACTCATTTTCAAGAAGTGGTAAACTGAATTTGAAGCAGTCCTGATACAAGTGTGGAATTGGAGGCACCTGGTACCTCTGAGGGCTAGGGTTGAAAAAAGGATGACTTGGAAATCTAACTCAGGAATGGTAAGACCCCTAGGATGCTTCCCTCATCTCACTGAAAGTTAAAAAAAAAAAACAGTTGTAAGGATGAGGGATGAGGATGGTGGTGTACCAGGAAGGGAAGTTGGAATTGGGATGGAGGTAGTAATAGAGATATAAATCTTCTCCATGGTAGGAAGCAAAAAAAAAAAAAAAAAAACTATTTAAAAAAAAGTAAGAAATAGAAGAATATTCATGCTTTGAAGGAGATAAATGACAGATGAAACCACACACAAAAATTGAACATGATTGTGTGGGTGAGGGAGAGGACTGGAGCTTCTTTTATTTTAATATAAGCCTAGTATAAGTAGTACTGTTGCTTGGTAGACTTTTAAACTATGTTCATATAGCGACAAAAATTAAAATGAAAGACTTTATGCCATTGTAGAGAATGAGTCTCTAGCACCAGGCTTGGCATCTAGGTATTTAATAAGTACTTGTGAAGTGGCTGAATGAATATTATTCAGTTATCTAGAAAAGTCTCCAATTTTACCCTTGTCATTGGTGCTAGGTAGAAATTAGAATTAAATAATGTGCTTTAGGGATTAATGAGTAGCGTATTTGGATTGTCACAGTATAAGAAACCAGTCTTTTTATTCTGGAGACTATAGAATGTTGGAAGGCCTTTGAATATAGTTAAAAGAATAAAATGTCAATCTGAACTTTGAATTTATTTTATACTTTTCATCATGGAAGTTTGGGGGTTAAAAAAATACATGTGTTGGTATGTGTTTATCAAGAGGTGACAATATTTTCTCTCTCAGAAAACCTCTTTGACTTAGGCACTAACTTATGACATGGGCCTGATAACTTCCCTCTGCCTTTTTCTGTCGTTGACATGAGGTTATAACTTGGTCTGCCTCAAGATGTAGGCAGTTGAGTATTGAGATTCTCTGGCACCTAGTTCTTTGGTTTAATACTGTAAACACAGTAACTGAGTGTGGAAGTTGTTGCCTCTTCCAAGAATATAATCAGAATGTCAGAAGCTAGAGATTTAGTTTTAGTAATATGATCTCCTATTTGAAGCAAAGTATCCTCTCCAGGGAGTCCAAAGTTCTGCTAGTATATGAAGTAACCAGTCAATGATAGGTATTATTCTCCAGAATGGACAGTGTTTTTGGAATTGCTCTACAGAATCAAGTCCAATATATATTTGTAAGTAGCCATGAATTTGTTGGGAAAAAGAAGCTAGAGAAATTACCAAGAAATAGTATTGTGTAACATTTATTAAGGAACTAATTTGTTTTGTTTTTCTTTGTAAGACACAGGTGAGTTTGGCTCACATTGTGTTTTCCTTTGTGTTATGTTGTACCAAATGGCCTAATATCTTGAACATGCACATTGGCTTTTTAATCTCACAATTTTATACTCACAGAGTTATTATTTGACTAAGGCACAATTATTTTTGCTACCTGGTTATGTAAGAAAATAATTTCACATGGAAATGGTACTTAAGTAAAAGTTTCAAAAATGAAATATCGTACCATCTAAGGTCAAATACTTAATTGATTTGGGTGTCTTCTGTACAACCATGTTAATTGAAAACCATATTTTAAAATTTCATTTTTCCTAGAGTGAATTACTGGAATTTAAACGAGAGCAACAGGAGGAAGAAAGAGCCAAAATCCACCAGGCTGAACACAGGAGGTATAAATGGCAATAAAATAAGCATCCTTGGTTAAAACACTACCTATAAAGTTTTTTCAATGTTTTGGGGAAACACTAAAGTAATATTGAATACAGTTTTGGAATCTATATTACCTTTTAATCTTTATATTATTGGGGTGTGGTATGTGTGAGGATGCCAGCTGCTATGCGTGCACACACACACATACGCATACAATATCCAATTTTTCTGAACTGGTGGCATAAATTGACACTAGAAAGTGAAATCAGCTCTCAAGCTGTATGTTTATTTAGGTCATACTTAATTTTCCCCCCATGAAACAAAGCATATTAATCCTTTGATATGATGCTTTACCATTTGTAGACTACTTTAGAATGATTGAACTAGTATAGATGGTAAGATACTCATACTTGAATATAAAAGCTCAGACAAGAACTACCATTAAAGTTGTTTTATGTTGACTAACATATTAGGGGAAAAATCTTAAAATAGAACCAGTAAGTAATTTTTAATAGTGGAAATAGTCTATCTTATTTCTAATGTCAGGCAGTAAGAGTACCCAGAATATCATGTTGATGTTGGACCAGTGCTAATAACTACCACAGATATCATTATTCTAGATTTTCCTAGGGAGCAGCTGGGTTATTTGAGTTTACTGCAGTGTGATTGTCTCAGGAGAAGAATTTAATGTAAAGGCTTTCATGATTTAAAGGAGCAAATTCTTTTGAAACTGACTGGCTTTGTTTATGTGTTTAACCTTCCCACTATCACTAAAGTGTATTTTTGAATTGTGGTGGTTTCATTTTGTAAATGAGACTTTAAAAAGTGTTAATGGAAGCTCCCAATTCTGCTGCAGCGGCCAACTTTGGATGTGTACTCATATTACTTTGACTGGATTTTTCTGCTTCCATAGCCCAGTCAGAACAGTTTTAAAATATCAAATGTGAATTTATGTGTTCTTATCTGGTTATAAGGAAACATAAAAACTCTGATACACTGGTTAGACTATTTTGTTGGGTAAAGGGGAACTGTTACTGCTACCTATTTTATAATAAAGTAGGTCATGAATTAGTTTAGTCTTTTACTTTTTTTTCTCTTTAAAAGTCTTCCTATTAAAAAACCTGATATTGTATTTCTATAACACTGGTTAGTAGTAGCCAGTTATTTCTCTGAATTTCTGAGAATTGGATTATAAAGCTTTAAGCATTTTAAAGATAGTGGTATGTCACATTAATAGGTCCCATTGCTAAGAAATTAATCTTCAATGGGCACCCAATAAAAATGCGTTATTTGATTAGAGGTGGAAAAGATTACTTTTTTGTTACAGGAACCTTGACCCTTATTCTTTATTTCCTTATTGCTGAATACCTAAATATTGGTGGCACTATTTATTTCCTACATCTCCTATTCTTTCTACTGATTCTAGTTAAATGTAGATCCAAATTTAATCCAATAGGAAATCTCTCTGGATAATAAACTCAGTAATCAGTTTTGAAACAACTGATCAAGTCTTTAAACATATTTTATGCTCTCTATCAGCTTTTGATAAAAGCTTATGTTTGTATTGTCCTTTGGAGTTTATAGTGAGCTTTTCTATGTTATCATATGAAAATACTCGTTCAGTTGTCTCTTAATGAATAAAATAGTGGTGTCCATTCCTGCTGAGGGCAACAATACAAACTATGTAGTTTGAGCATACGGAACATAAGTTAGGTTTTCTCCAGGGGTATAATTTTATTGGAGACAAAAAGACAATGTGTTTCCTACTGTTGGAAGTTCACATAGCAGAAAGTGCAGCCCTGAGTTTTATAATAGAAAGCTTGTAGATTCCTAATAAGCTTTACAATGAATCCCATAATGATTGAACCTGATTGCACCTGAACCTGACCCAGTGTAACTTTTTGAGTAAGAGAGGAAAGTTGAAGCTCCAGTGGGAAAAGACAGAGCATTGGGGTCAAGGACTTTAAAGGATCTGGGCCACAAGCTGGAAATTGGAAGGAACTGAACTGATTTATTGAAACTTGAACCATCCTTGAACAATAGTTTTTATCCTTAGAAGAACATTCAGAGCACTAGCTTGACAGCAATGAAATGTATGAATTTTCTAACACCAGTAAACAAAAATATAAACTGGTACTTTTTTCCCCTATTTGAATTTGTTACTGAGTCCAAACTTGTACTTCTCGTCCCATGACAGGCCAATAAATCAGAGACGAGGTGCTGGGGCAAGGAATAGCGACTTTATTCGGAAACCGGCAAACTGAGATGGTGGACTCGTGTCCCAAAGAACCATCTTGCCTGAGTTAGAATTCAGGCTTCTTTTATACTAAAAGGGGAGGGAGTAAAGTCAAACATTTCCTGGTTCCCGTCAGCCTCCAGTGGGGATGTGTTAATTTCTTCCTCCCTGCAGTCATTCACAGGTGGGCCTGGTCAGGATGCTCCCTGTGAGCTAAACAAAGGTATTTTACCTCATTATCTGAGAGGAAAGGTTCTCAAAAATGGGCCATTCTGTATAATTTAAGCTTATAGGCAACAACCCTTTAGTGATTAACTTGTAGTAGAATACAAAAGATTCTTCCCTATTACAAATTCTTGATAGAAATTGAAAAAGGTAATCTGTTTACCACCCATGATCTCTAGTTGACCCACTCTGCTGTCCTCTTAGTAACATGCTTAAAAGTGAATCACATCACCTTGTGTGCATCACAAGTCATCCATCTTCAAAGTGTTTGAGTGAATTGAGTGCAGTGGACAATGAACTACATTCACTACCATGGGTAATTTCACAATGCAGCTGCGGTCACAGAAGCAGGCCGAGGTGGGGACCATGCACCTGGACAATTCATTCATTCACCTCTTACATATCAGGGCACACTCTGTGAAGGCTTTGTTCTAGGCACTGGGAATAGGCGTAAACAAGGCAGAGAAAGTCCCTGACTGCATGGAATTTACAATCTGGAGGAAAGAAACAGAAGTCAACAATTTAACGGCGAGATTATTTCAGTGATACACACCAGGAGGACCACATCATAGAGTGATGTTAAGAGAGAGATTGGAGACGATAGTTCCTCAATGAAGAGGTGACATCCAAAAACAAGAGCTGGTCACATAGAGATGGGGGGGCGCAAATCATACAATGGAATGCCCCCTCTTTTTTTTTTTTTTTTTGCGGTACACGGGCCCCTCACTGTTGTGGCCTCTCCCATTGCGGAGCACAGGCTCTGGATGCGCAGGCTCAGCGGCCATGGCTCACGGGCCCAGCCGCTCCGCGGCATGTGGGATCTTCCCAGACCGGGGCACGAACCCACGTCCCCTGCATCGGCAGGCAGACTCTCAACCACTGAGCCACCAGGGAAGCCCTGGAATGCCCCCTCTTATCAAGCATAGGAACAAAAGCAAAGGCCCTAAGTCAGGAATGAGCTTGGTCTTTCTGAGTCCCAAATGATTTGATTATAGATGGTGAGGAAGAGAATAATACAACATGAGGTAAGAAAGGTAGGCAGGAAATAGAAGATTCTGTAAGCCAATGATTTTATTCTAAGACTAATAGGAGTCATGGGAGGGTTTTAAACAAAATTCCAGAAGGCATGATCCCTTTTATAATTTAGTGAGGTGGTTGTATGGAGAACAGACTGCAGAGGGCAGGAGTGGAAGCAGAAGCAAGATGGGAGATGATAGGGATTTGTACTAGAATGGTGGTCATCAAAAGAAATGGGTGATTTAGGATGTGTCTAGTGGGTGGAGCCAACAAGAATTCTAGTGGATTGGATGTGGGGTGGGATGGGGGATATTGAGGGAAAGCCCAACTTTGTTACTGACAAAAAGACTGGATAAAAACAGCCCCAGGCATATAGACCATCCAGAATACCATTGGTTGTGTAGTTTTAGGGGGATCAAGGTCAGTTCTGTCTTCCTTAATATTCAAGTCTCCAGCTCAAGTATCTTACTTCGATCTGCATGCTGAGAGGTCTAGAAAAGGTGACTTAAACATTCAGCTCTGCAGTGAACCAGGCTGACCAGAATATGGCACCTGGGTAGATTTTATGGTGAGAGATAAAAAAAGCCTTCTAATAACTAAGATGTGACCACTGCCAGATGCAGCTTTGAGTTGAGGAGAAAACAGCAACCCCATAAGCCAGAGACTAACCTGGGTCAACATGCAGTTGGCATTTTAGCTGGCACACTGAGCAAGACCACTAGGCAAACCCCCAGCCTCTGACTTTGCCACTCAGCAGTCATTATCCTCAAAGTTCCCAAATCTCCCACAGTCGCTGACCTACAGCCACCCACCATGACCACATTCGCTAAACTTCATGACTAAAAAGGAGGCTAACTTGACTGGGTCCTGCCTATCCTCCCTTCCACAAGCATGGATTGAGTGGTTGCTGTGCTCCAGGCACTCTGTTTCTGCTGAGAAGCTTATGGTCTTCATGACACTGTTCCTCAATAATCCGTTCACATCATAGGGTACCTGTTACAATGCTATTTCTCCAGCCACCATGTCCCTGACTCTACTCAGCCATACATGGGCAACTCAGAGCATGGTGTGGCCTTTTTCTTTTTTAAATTCAAAAATTGTAAGATATAACACACAGAAAGTCCATGAAATGAATATTTAGGATGATTAATTATAAAATGGACATCCAGGTAACCAGCCCCAGGAATAGAATATAACCATCATCCTATAGGTAACCTTATCCTGACCCTTATGATAATCACTTCTTGCCTTTATTGTTTTACCTCCTATATGTTAAACTTAATTTCTGAAATTGGTTGCTGCAAGTATGACCGAACATCAGGGAAGAATGTACCCCACCCTTCTTTTGAAAGCTTGGGCTTCCTTCTTCTGATATTTCCCTTTTCCCACACTCTCTTCCTATTTTCCTTCCAGTTTTCACTAATGGGATTTACCTTAGCAAGACTGGCAATGGGGTACAGGATATATGGGAGGGACATCTGTCTTGTAAAAACAGCACCACAGAGCTATGTTTGGTTTCTCTTTATATTTTAGTTCTTGCTGAAGCTTCCACCTTTCCTCAGCTTCTGGGGTTCACTCCTGGCATGGCCCTGAGGGGTATGGTTGCTTGGGTGACCAAGGCTCTTGTAGAACTGGTAGAGGTGGGTAAGTGAAACTCTGAAGTTAAGAATTTATGCCCCTTTTGGTGTGAGCCAAGACTGGCACCGGCTCCACCAAAGGACTGTTCACAGCATGTCATATGGTTAATGTGAAAAGAAGTGTCTGTAGAAATCTTCTGAGCTGAATAGGGGAAGGCAGCAGTCCCCACAGTCCGTTCAGACAGCACATTAGGTTCTCAGAAATCTCTCAGCCCTGCAGCAAGCTTTCCACTTACACACATTTTTCATTGTTTTAAAGGGTAAATAATGCTTTTCTGGACCGACTCCAAGGTGAAAGTCAACCAGGTGGCCTCCAGCACTTTGGAGGCTATTGGAATATGAATAATGGTAACAGCTGGGTGAGTTTTATTATATTTTTCTAAAAAAAAAAACCTTTCAAAGTTGAAGAATAAAAACAATGAGAGTTTTAAAAATACGTTGTGGCCTTCTCCCCAGATACTATTTTTTTTTTGGTGTGCTATTCAACTGTGTGATGGGCAGTCAGCCAGGGTGATTACTGTAAATTCCACAATAGCTTCTGAGAGATGGAGAAGGTCCTGATTTCAGCTCCAGTCAATGCCAATCACAATAAAAAATGACACCTGCCCTTTGTTTGCTGTGTGATTGCCTGGACTGCAAGGCTTTTTAAAAAATCACCCTTTGCCCAGACCTAAAACAAAAACAAATGAACATTTTTTTTTTTCAGGAAGATTTTCAGTGAAATATGGTTATAAAAATAGTAAGCATTCTCTTGTAATATATTCTTTCAGTGAAACTAGCACGTCAAAGAAACCAGCATGTAATTTTTCACTAAAAAATGATTTTTAAAAACCCCTACAGCAAAATGCACTTTTTGAAAATGAAATGTTCTTACAGATTTCCGTGAAGAAAACCTTGCAACTGTGTTGTAATATGTGTGTAATGTGTTTTGTGTGCACAATATATTATTGAAACAGCACCAAAGCTTTGGAATGTATGGGATTGTGGGGTTTGCAATGTGTACAGAATCAAAACTAACTACAGTGGGTTTTATAATTTAATTGAAGCCCAAGTGTATATGTGCCTACTCAAAAAAAAAAAAAAACAGAACAGATAGAAACCTTTAAACTGGTAAAATACAACAAAGTAATCAAATGCTTGCTGACCTGGAAACTCTAGAGGAGATCACCCCTTAACAAATACTTGATGGACAAAAGATTTTTGAGAAGACAATCTGTTAGAAATCTTATATGCATGTTTCCTTGGAATGCATCTAGTGGCTAAAATTTATGGATAGATTTCAAAAATGTATATATATATATATTGAAGATAATTAAGTGTAGGCAAATTTGTAGAGAATGCACAGTGGATGTGTCTATTTATAATGTATGCTCATGTGTATCACTGTGGCATTCAGAATAGGGACAATATACAAGAGAGAAAAAAGAATCAAAACACAGTATCTTTGCATCTTGTGTGAAATTGACAAATTACTGACTTATAAGAATACATGAGTAAGAGTCATGTGGAAAATAGGGCATTGTGAATTTAAGACTATCCAAGTTTATAGAATTTATAAGTTGTGAAATGTGATTGAAACTCAGATTTTGGACAGGACTTGGAAACTTGCTGTACATTTTCTCCTCTACTTAATAATTCCCCCCCCCCGACCACCACCAATTTAGAAGGTACATATACATAGAAAAATACCTGGGATTGAAGGGAAGATGATGGGAGAGAGTAAATGAAGACTGCATGGGCTGCTGTTAGGAGAATGAGGATATGGGAGTCTGGCTCACCACTGACTACTGGTAGGTCTTAAGTAAGTGAGCTGTGAATCTCCACTTAGGTTCCTCACAGATAAAAAGAGAGGAACATTGCTTTCTCATGATGTGATGTGAGTGAGGATGATTGAAGATTCCTTAGTAAGATAGGCATATCCAAGTCCAAAGTGTATATTGGCTTCTCCCTTGCGTGAAAGAAGCAGTGACACAAAGGTGAGAACTTGCTCAGTCTCCCATCTCCACCTCACTTACCTATACACATGTCTGCTTTTCCTTATGGACCAGATTCTATCTCCTCCACCTACTGGGGGACTTTGTTCTAACAACGTTCTTCTCTCTCTCCTGAACTGTCAGCTGTCATCTTGACTAGAAAATTCCCATCAGCAGAAAACTTAAATAAATATACATTATATATTGAAGCCCCTTTCCCTCTTGCTACTGTCCTGTTTCTTTGTTCCCCTTTAGAGAAAAACTTTGAGGTATCTATCCTGTCTCCAATTTCTTTCCTCCCTTTTCTCTTAAACCCAGTCTAATCAGAATTTAGACCATATCTGTCTAACCACAATGTTCTTCTCATGGTTACTGACATTGTCTACATTACAAAATCAAATGGTTATTTCTCTATTTTCATCTTTTGACCGATCAGCATCATTTGTCATGGTGAATCACTGCCTCCTCTTTGAACCTCTTTCTTTACTTGGCTTCTGGGACACTGTACTCTCCTGGGTTTCCACCTGTTTCAGTGGCCACTCCTTTCTGTTCTCCTTTGCTGAATCCCCTGTATCCTTCTGTCCTCTTAACACTGGAGTGCCTCAGGGATCCACCTTGGACCATCTTCTTTACATTCATTTAATACCTTCATGGCCTCATTCATTCTCATGAAATTAAATACCAATATGCTCTGTACTCCCAAATTTCAATTTCCAGCCTAGACCTCTTCCTCTAGACTTGCAGATCCATTTGTCTACCCAACATCCCTATTTGCATGTCTAATAGACATTTCAACCTTAACATGTCTAAAACTTCACCTTTGATCCTCTTTACCCCAATGCTCTATCTGCACTTTTTCCTGTTTGCATAACAGTACAACCCATCTCTCACATCCTCACAGCTGACCCATCAGCGAATCTTCTTGACTCTTCCTTCAAAATAGATCCCAACCTCTATCACTGCTCATCTCAATTCTTGAAATAGTCTCCTCGATGGTTTCCTTGCTTCCACACTTACCCACCTAGAGTCTGTTCTCAATATGAGACTGAAAAATAAGTCAGACCCTGTCACTCCTCTGCTCAAAGCCCTCCAATGGCTCTGATAACTCTCCAAATGTTTGGAGTAAGAGCCAAAGTCCTTAGAGTAAAAGCCAAAGGATTTCTCCTTACTAATCCTTACAGGGGCTCCATGATCTAGACCCCACTCTTCTCCTCCTACTGCCCTTCATCCTCATTCCTCCCAGCCATGCCAGCTTTCTGGCTGTTCTTTGAAAACTTAAGAACTGGCTGCTCCCTCTGTACTCTTCTCCAAAGTGTCCAAATGATTTGTTCTCTTTCAAGTATTTTCTTGAGTTCCAAGAATTCCTTGGCCGTTCATTTAATGCTGCCACCTGTGCCCTTACCCCAGGCTCTTGTCATAATCTTTGCAGTCTCCATTTCTTTATTCAATAGCACTCTGCAACTTCTAACCTAATTTTCTAACATCATTTTCTTAGATGTTTTGTTGACTAATTACTCTTATTCTCTCCCTGTGGTAATTTATGTTCCATCTTCCATCAGAGCAGGGCCCTTTGACTGTTTTGTTCACTGATATATCCCAAGCATAACACAGTGACTGGAACTTACCACAAGCACAGGGAAACATGTGGTTGTGGCTGAGGTCACCAAAATGACAGAGATTTAGAACCAAATGATTTGATTTACTAAAATGATTAGATACTGAATTTAAAATAACTATGTATAAAACATTTGATGGAATAAATATTGGATTTGAAATGATGAGCAAAAACAAGAGATAAAGACAACCAGGAAGATTTCAAAGAGAGCAAAACAGAACTTCTAGGAATAAAAAAATATAATCTTTGAAATTAAAGCACCCAATGAATTTATAACAAAAAGAATACAAATTAAGAACTAAACCAAAATATCATTTTTCATCTATTATTTGGCAAAGCACAAGAGACTGACAACATACTGTGTTGGCAAGATGGGGGAAACAGTTTCTTTCACACTTTGTTGGTGGGAATTCAAAATGATTTAAACCATATCTAGATTAGTTACTGTCTCCCCATAAAATAAAAACCAGGCCTACACATATTACAAAAAAGTTTTACTAAATGTTCAAGAAACAGATTATTCCAAATGTCTAGAATGTTTTCCAGATAAATGAAAAGGAGGGAGTATTCTTCCAAAGGATTAAGCAGGTGAATGTAACTGTGAATCAAAATCAAAGATTATATAGAAAATAAATTATAGGCCAGTCTCACTCATAAACATAGATTAAAAAAAATCATAACAAAATTTTGACAGATTCAATAATGAATTTCTTAAAAAAAGCATAGTATATCCTTATCAAATGATATTCATCCCAGAAATACAAGCTTGGCTTATCACAAAAAAAAAAAAAAAAAAAACCCAAAATCTCAGAGATAATTTACCTCATAAATTATAGGAGAAACACCATATGATCATCTCAATAGATAGAAAGAAAGCATTTGATAAGTTTCAATACTCATTTGCAGTAAAAACTTCTAGCAAACTAGAAAAGGAAATTTCTTTAGCTAATACAGGGATCAAAGTTCTATAATAAAAACACATCAAAAGCTTTTTTTTTGAATCAGATATAAGCATTGAAAAGGAGAAAATTTATAAATCACAGATACAGGGCTTCCCTGGTGGCGCAGTGGTTGAGAGTCCGCCTGCCGATGCAGGGGACACGGGTTCGTGCCCCGATCCCGGAAGATCCCACATGCCGCGGAGCGGCTGGGCCCGCGAGCCATGGCCGCGGAGCCTGTGTGTCCGGAGCCTGTGCTCCGCAACGGGAGAGGCCACAGCAGTGAGAGGCCCGCGTACAGCAAAAAAAAAAAAAAAAAAAAAAAAAAAAAAATCACAGATACAATTATCTACCTAGAAAATCCAAAAGAATTTATATTAAAATTATTAGAATAAATAAGGGCCTAGCCATGTTGGTAGATATAGGATCAAAATAAAGAACTAACTTTGTCTCTACACGTGGAGAATCAACAAAAGAACCTAATAAAAAGGTAAAACCAAAAATGTATATCGCCTTTAAAATACATATAAAATTTTATAGAAAGATATTAAGGAATAAATAAATAAATGGTGTTTTACCTTGTTAATGGATACAAATGAGCTCTCAAATAATTTGTTGATTTAGTTAAATTCTAATCAGAGCAAAGAACCAAGAATAGCCAATTCACTCCTAAAAATATAGAAGTACATATGGAACTTGATAAAATATTTAATATGGTATAGAATTGGCACAGGCCGACCCAACTATTTCTAGAGTTTTGTTGTATGACAAGAGGCAGAGCCCATCATAAGGGGAAAATGGACTCTTCAACAAATGCTGTTGGGACAATTGAGTACCCACATGAAATAATAAAAAAAATCAATTCCAGGTAGAGTAAAGTTTATAAATAGAAAGGAAGACTTTTTAAATTCTAGAAGAAAATACACTATTTATAAAATTGAGCTAGGGAGGACTTCATAAGACCCAAGGTATAAACTAAAAAGAAATGATAAACATACATTAAAATATAACATCTGTTCATCAAAGGACACCATACAAAAATAAGAAAAGGTATAAACTAAACTTTTATTGTGGATATGTTTTATAAAAAGTGGACAAGAGGTTAGTATACAGAATATATTTAGAATGTGGCATTTGTTTAGAAGTTGGTAGATAACAATTAAGCTCCTACAAGGAATGAGAGAGGAGAGCTCACAGATGGGGCTTGGAGGATATGTTGGAATCAGTAAAAAGCCAAAGACAGAGAAAGAAAGGGGGAAGGCAGAAAATATGATAAAACTATGATGAAAGCCAAAGAAAGAAAAACTTGTTTCTTGAAACATCATATAGACACTAAATAGTAGGCCTTTGATCAGCATATTTTGGGTAGAAAAATTAGACTGATCTTTATTTTTCAAGCTTTTTCTAATTTAAATCACATTCTTCTCAGGTTACTTAATACATATTTGTTCTTTGATTATTTATTTATAATTTTTATTTTTAAAAAATTTTATTGGAGTATAGTTGATTTACAACGTTGTGTTAGTTTCAGATGTACGGCAGAATGATTCAGTTATACCTATACATGTATTCATTCTTATTCAGATTCTTATATAGATTATCACAGAATATTGAGTAGAGTTCCCTGTGTTATATAGCAGGTCCTTGTTGGTTATCTATCTTATATATAGTAGTGTGTGTTAATCCCATGCTCCTGATTTATCCCTTCCCCTCCCTCTGGTAACCATAAATTTGTTTTAGATATCTGTAAGTCGGCTTCTGTCTTGTAAGTAAGTTCATTTGTATCATTTTAAAAAAATTAGATTCCATATCTGAGTGATATCATATGATATTTGTCTTTGTCTGACTTACTTCACTTAGCATGATAATCTCTAGGTCCATCCATGTTGCTGCAAATGGCATTATTTCTTTTTTTTATGGCTGAGTAATATTCCATTGTATATATGTACCACTTTCTTTATCCATTCTTCTGTCGATGGACATTTAGGTTGCTTCCATGTCTTGGCTATTGTCAATAGTGTTGCAGTGAACACTGGGATGTGTGTATCTTTTCAAATTATAGTTTTCTCCAGATATATGCCCAGGAGTGGGATTGCTGGATCATATGTAATTCTATTTTTAGTTTTTTAAGGACACTCCATACTGTTCTCCATAGTACCATATTCTTTGACAATTTAAAACTGCTTTTATATTAAAAATTTGCTTTTGGTCTTCTAGCATCCTTTATTACTTTTCATGATGCATCTAGGGTAGGATGTTTAAAGAATCACTTCAAACGATCCTTTCTCTGATACCAGTAGGTAAGACCCTTTGACATGCTGTAGCAATGCTGAATCCAGTGTCTTCAAAGGCAGTTAAGCATTTGCCATGACCCATGAGGCAACCTGAAATTTTAGTTTCCCAGAATGTTAGAACATCAATAGTCTGAATCCCAGGTGTACCTTGGCCCAGCAGTCTGGGAGGCTTGATGGAAATGTCATGACTATTTGCACATAGTGGGGGGAGGGGACTCAGTTAAGTCTGTCTCCTTTCCTCAACGTCCCCTTAGAAGTCACCTTCCTGCTGTATAATACAGTGCACCTCTACTGCATACAGTTCCCTTTAAATTGCTCTGTTCCATACTATATTTGCCCTGTCCTTGCTGTAACTATGGAGGTGGGTGACAATATTTGTGAACACTATTAATTGTGACCTGTGTTAGCCTCTCTCAGAACACAGCTGATGAGCTGTCATTCAATAAGCCATTACATTGTTGACAGAGACCATTTTGTGACTCAAAATGGAACTTGAAAATTAAATCATTTCACTGGGACTTGAAATCATTAAAAAAATAATCAGGTAGAGTGTTTTTTAGAGGAACTTCATTTTGGATTTACAAAAGCTTTGAATTTTGTTGCTGGTACTAATTTTTGTTTTCTTTTTCTTCCAGGATATATGAGAAATATTTGCTTACATCTGGCCTTTGTCAACTGACCTTGAAAAACCACGAGATGTTTTTCCTTCTTGCAGCTTTGTTCAGCCTCACTATTTTTACCTTGACTTCAACTGCCCACCCACTCAGCTGAGCAGCTGGGGATGACTGGTTTCTCCCTGTCATTATTTATGCATGTTTGTAGGAGCTGATTACTGAACTCATATTTAATCTCTACTGCCAGTGAAATGCTGCATTATTTTTCTAATTGGTTTCACCTCTTATTGGAAGTATAATTATAGACGTGTTAGTAAGATAGAAAAGGAGGGAATCATTTGATGCTTTCAGGTTAGTGAGAACTGTGGGTGCTGCATGCCTGTCTCTCTAAACAGCTAATTCTTATCTAATTCTCAGATCAGGTTTGGGGAAGCTTTGGCACCTTTAGATTTGAATCTCTACTTTCTTAATTCAGGGCACAGATGTGAGCAAAAGAAAAAATAAATCTTTTATATGCTTTTAAACAAATTTATAAATAAAATTTGAACTGCTTCTGTATAAATGGCTTGTTTGTTTTTTAATGAAAAGCTCTTGAGGGGTCTCATTTTTATATTCTCCTTTACAGTCCATAGAGATCAAATGTAGTACTATAATCACTACTGGATTTGGCTTTGGTCTTGACTTACTTACTAATACTGTTCCTCTGGTTTTTCAGAGTGGGACAGTTCATATCCTGAAAGGCCATGAAAAAAATCAGCTAGACACAGATACCACGTGTGGTTTGTAGGTATTTTGGAAACTTGTCTTTGCTCATGCAATCTACTTCCTATTACTAATGCAGTAGGCTTTCCTGTTCTACTTTTATGACCTTGAACCAGTTTACAGACACTAGTGTGAGAATATTGGTTTTCCACACTGTATGGTCTGGCCACCACCCCATCCCCCCACGTTATGTAGGTGAAGCACTGTAGCACTGCATTTAGTCTTAGAAAGAAGGTTGGAAGAATAGATAATTTTTGCAGCTGGACACGAGTAGACGGCACTTTGCAGCATTTAAGAGATCTTCTGTGTTACCAACTGCTCTGTTGAAAGTAACTTGCTAAACATATATTTAGGGAAACACTGGGATTTCAGGTTCTTGGGCCAAGATTGGGGGAGCTCACGGAAGTGGGGTGAGGGTGTGGTACAGAAAGAGCTGCACTGGGTGGTGGTGATGGTGGTGGTGGCTGACAGCAGATGGTGCTCAGCTCGTTTCTTTGGAGTAACTAATGCAGACACTCTTGGTTTCCCTCTCTTCTGCCAGCTGAACCTACGTTAGTGCTGTTGACAGTAATATAAAATGTTTGGCCCATCTAAAATCTTTGTCACTGCCTAATATGGGGAAAATGAAATCCCTCAGCCTGGGTTGGAAACACCGCCAAACTGACTGTAAGTGTGTGAATGTCACAGGCATTTTACTGCTGTGGCATGCAGCCATTTCAGTCCTACACCTGCCAGCCTGGCTACCTCACAGTCCACGGTCATGTTCTGGTTTTTGTGTCTACGCTTGGCATTCCTCACTTGCTGCTATTTTCCAGTGTGTAACCAGGAGTCAGTATAGGGGAGAGAGATGCTTTCTTACTTTGGGGACTCTTAGGAAAGTTGGTGTCAATTTCTCTTCTACTGCCTGCCATATCCTGCATTCCTAAAGATTTTGTTCAGGTGTCTGGTCTCATAAAAAAAATCATTGTGCAGGTATGGAAAATTGTGACTTTATGGCCAAAATTATCTCGACTACATATGGGATGGTAAACATCTTCCTTGAACAATTCTCTATGTAGGTAGAAGTAACCAGAAAAGAAGCAAGAATTGCTGTGTAAGGGAGTCTACCATTTTGCTTTTCATATTTAATCTGCTCTTGATTGGAATACAGTTTGACTTTTGGGTAACCCTGGATAGGAATCCCAAAGTTCCAATCACCTTTTCTATGCTTTTAAAGTACATTTTCTGAAAAAGAGAATAAAAATGAGACAAACTATTACAAAAGTAGTAAGTTTTTGTTACAGACACTTTAGACATACAGATGAGTAATAAAAAGGAAAAATATTGGTGATTTTTTTTCAGGTTTATTTGTTGATCTTCACACCTTAGTATTTTGGTATGCATCCCTCCAGATATTTTTATCTGTATGTGTATCAAAATCCCTGCAATAAAATCCTTACAGATACTTGTCTAATGATTGGATGAGGACAAATACCTTGAATTAGAACTGGTAGTTTTAAGGGAATCCACATTTATAGGGGTTTTACTATATGTAGTTAAATGACTTTCCCAAAAGTTGACATCAGTATTGACTGCCACGAGAAGTATGCTCTATACCCTCCCTCATCCTATTACTATTTTTTAAAAATCTTCGCTTACAGACGTAGAGAATGGACTTGAGGACATGGGGAGGGGGAAGGGTAAGCTGGGACGAAGTGAGAGAGTGGCATGGACTTATATACACTACCAAATGTAAAATAGCTAGTGGGAAGCAGCTGCATAGCACAGGGATATCAGCTAAGTGCTTTGTGACCACCTAGAGGGGTGGGATAGGGAAAGTGGGAGGGAGACGCAAGAGGGAGGAGATACATATACGTATGTTTATGTATAGCTGATTCACTTTGTTATAAAGCAGAAACTAACACACCATTGTTAAGCAATTATACTCCAATAAAGATGTAAAAAAAATTTCCCTTATATGTTGAGTGAAAAATGTCATTTGGAGAGCTTAATCCCTCTTTTATTTTTCCTTAGGTCTACTGGTCATTTTTTATCTTCTTTTGTGTGCGTGCATGCGTGCGTGTGTGTGTGTGTGTGTGTGTGTGTGTGTGTGTAGTTGATTTGTAAAAGATTTCTCTGTTGAGATATTACCTTGTAAATATTCTAATTTTTATAAATCTTTTAATTTAGTATTTAATTTAGTATTGGGTTTTAAATATTTGTGTATGGGGATGTATCAATCTTTTTCCTTTGTGGTTTCTTCTTGGTGTTATGTTGATAGATTTTAAAATGTGCAGCAAGGCAGCAACCCACCCAATGAGAAAATGAAGGACTTCTCCTGGGTGTAGTTATGGGTGATACAGGGCAGAAGATCTTACTCCATTCATAGCATAGACCTGAGCTCACAGGTTTGTTTTATGTATGTTTACACTGGAGAAATATTTCCTGTGGTCCCTAAACACTGTTTAGGTTGAAAAAAAATTAGATTCCTTCCATAGATTGATTTTGTTAAACATTATAAGAATTCTCTAAGCTGATTTTTAACTTGAAGATTTGTCTTTTAGAAAGTATCTTTAGGAAATTACATTGTAGTTATAGTAAATGTAGAAATATTTCCCTCCAAAATAAAGCACTTGGCATTTATAAAAATGAAAACTGCAAGTTAAAATTCAAAGTTTTGATAACTCTAGCTAAAAATTTGTAATTGATTTTAGGAAACATAAATCATAGAGACAGTGCCTGCAGGCTGAATTTTAACTTCCAGAATATGAAACAGATGGGCTGCGAATAGCTGGACCTTCTGCTATGAAAGGGCGTGTTTGGAGCTGTGGCTGCCAGAAGAGGAAACAGACATTGTGTTAGAACTATTAATAGGTAGAAGAAAATAGTAAGAAGGCTGTGGGCTTTTTGTTTTTAATTCTATGAGCCAATGTACATGGTAGGTAGCTCTGGGCCAATGTCCATGAAATAAGATTGGAGTGATGAATAATATATGAGGAAGAAAAAATATGCCTTTCAAGTTACTGTAAGGGTTACAGAGAATTAGTACACGTTAGGAATTTCAGGTAGAGGCTCTGTGTTGCACCCCTTTTCTTTTTGAATAGTCCATTGTTTAACAGTGGCATTTAAAAAGGATCATAGAGGATTCTTTTTTTCTCACAGAATCATATGCTCAAACCTGAGGGTTTTTAAAGCCTATAAAGGCAAATGGCAGAAAATTGTTACTACACTTATTACATGTTATTGTGCCATCTGCTGGGGCAGACGATACAGGGAGACCTGCGCTGTAACACTCACGTCCCCTGGTGAGCTGATTATTATAATCCCTCTGCCCTACCACTCAGAGCTTCATACCCATGCCCCAGCCTCCCTTACTTCCCCGAAGAGCACTGCTACAGTTGACCTGGAGGAATTGTTCACTCAGTCATCAGAGGGTAGACCTCTCATGCTCCACAAAATGTGACGTGGACGATGAACTGGTTAGAAATTTTACGTTTTATATTTTAGAAACCAGAATTGTGCCAAAATGGAGCAGAAAGTGTGCTTTAGTAATGAGAGCGGAAACAGATGAGAGAGAAGTATTTGAACTTGGACATTGTGAATTAGGAAAAATCAGAAATCAAAATTTAAAATCAATATAGTCTTTTTTTAAATATTTTTTTCGACGTGGACCAGTTTTAAAGTCTTCATTGAATTTGTTATAATACTGCTTCTGTTTTATGTTTTGGTTCTTTGGCCGCGAGGCATGTGGGATCTTAGCTCCCTGACCAGGGATTGAACCTGCAATCCTTGCACTGGAAGGCGAAGTCTTAAACACTGGACCCCCAGGGAAGTCCCTTTAGTCTGTTCTGAATATGGCACCATGGAGACACAAAGATAAATGGTACCGTTCCTGTCCTGAGGGAATGGAGTGGTCAGGATAGACAAGGTTATACGACTTCAGTAAATCCCCATATCTCAGTGGATTGGTAGTATTTGTTTTTGATTATGTTACACTTCAAGTATAGGTGAGCAAGAGGCTCTGCTCACCTTTGTCCCTCAAGGGCCCAAGCTGATAAAGCCTCCATTTCCGTGTGCTTCCCCTACAGCAAGGGGAAGAGATAGCAGCAGTATCTTGTATTGGGTAATTAAATGCTTTCCCAGGAAATGGTGCACGCTATTATTGTTCATATTTTATTGGCCAGAACAAATCACATGGCTATCCCCAACTTTAAAGGGAGTGGGAAATACAATTCTACAATGTTCCCAGAAGGAAGAAGAGAACAGGAACATTTGTAAATAGTTCTAGTGACTACCCCCAAAAATGCACTGTAAGGTTGAAGAAGAAACACCCATGAAAACTTAAGACATACATATAGATGCAAAACAACAGTAGAAACCCAGTCCAGTTAAAAATTTATTAAGGGGCTACTATATGCCAGGTACTGTGCTAGGCATGAAGACTACAAAAATGTCCAAACCAGCCATGAAAAAACTCTGAGTTAGGGACACAGACACACACAGAGAACTTAGGAAAAAAATGAGATAGGAACTATGTAAAGCAATGAGGCAGGAAGTGTAAGACATGACGGAAGTCGGAGGGCTTTGTGTACCATATCAAGTAGCTTGGGCTTTTGAAGGGCTATGAGCAGAGAATGGACCTGATGAGATTTTTGTTTTAAATAAATCATGAGAGATCTCATGGAAGGCAGATTTCAGGGAGGCAAGACCAGAGGCAGACCAACTAGTTAGAGGTGACTGCTTCAGTCCAAATGACCCATGATGAGACTCCTAAGCTAGAGCACTGAGTAGAGATGGGGAGAACAGAACAGGCATGTGGAATTCTTAGGATATAAAAAACCAGGACTTTGTTAGTGACTGAATATAGATGGAGAGTGACAAATGAGAGATGAGTTTCATATTTCTAGCCTGGGTCTCTAGTTAAGGGGAGAGAGACCAAGATGGCAGAGTAAGAGGACATGGAGCTCACCTCCCACCCATGAACATTTCTAGCCTGGGTGAATGTGTTGATGGTGATGTGACCACAAAGACAAAATCTGTGGTATTTCAGAGGACAGGGAGCCCTGATGTGATCAATGAAGAGTTTTAAAGACTATAGATTTAAACCTGGTGAGCTCAGGGACTTTGTCTTGTTCAGTGCTGTATTCCCAGTGCCTTGAATGGTGCCTAGCACATAATAGGGATTCAGTGAATATGTGGTAAGTGAATAGGTTTGATGGAGGAGTTAAGATTTTCAAAGGTTTAAGAGAAATAAGTATGATGGTTGGCGGAGGATTGGGTGTGGGGACATTTAGGGCAAGTAAACCACAGCAAGGCAGTGGGTGTGGTTAAGTGTGTGGGAGGGGAGGACAGGAGGGAGAGGGGGAGAAGGAGAAGTGGGGGAAGGGAGGCAAGAGAGAGAGAAAAAGAGAGAGAGGGGAAAGCTATGTTAGGGGACTAATACAGTTGTTGCTCAGTGTGAAAGGAAGTGGGAAGATCAGAATTAGGAGAGGAGAGACACTCTGAAAGAGCATCTCTTGATGCTTTGGGATTTCTCATAGCTAACTGACCAACCCCAGGTGTGGCAGCCAAGGTTGGAAAGATTCTTGGGACGAGGCTACCAGACTAAGCTAGTCAGTTCAGCCCCTGCCACTGGCAGCTGCTGGCACAAACCAGTGCTGGCTTTGCCTATTTGTAATTCAAAAAGGATGCTGGTGATGCCTGTCCCTTAATGCCTACAGATCATTAGCAACGCCATGAGCCATAGCATCTGGGAAAAAGAAAGGAGAACCACTCAGGAGACGTGAGAGTCTAGCATTGTCAGCCACTAATGTTGAAACCCTGGACTACTCTCTTACCTCCATGTCTACTCCACAGGATAGTTTTTAGACAACCTGGATGGGCTAAGTGCTCTTAAAAGGTAAAGAAGTGTACAAGGTAAGGGAATGGCAAATGCTAAATTAGCATTAAATAGAAAGAGGCCCTCTCAACCCTTGCTCTTCAATATTACAATTGTTTGCTCTTGGGCTTCCCTGGTGGCGCAGTGGTTGAGAGTCCGCCTGCCGATGCAGGGGATAGGGGTTCGTGCCCCGGTCCGGGAAGATCCCACATGCCGCGGAGCGGCTAAGGCCGCCGAGCCTGCGCGTCCGGAGCCTGTGCTCCGCAACGGGAGAGGCCACAGCAGTGAGAGGCCCGCGTACCGCAAAAATAAATAAATAAATAAAAGTGTTCTCTCTTCTTCCTCCCTACTTTATCACCATCCTACAGAACACCTCTGACTACAGGACTCAGCCGTCTTTTTCCCCCTCTCATCCATGCAAAACTTACTGCCAAGGCTTATCAGTTCGACTTCCACAATATCTCTAGCAGTTGTCCCCCTTCTTTCAATTTGCTGCCATCCACTAGACTTGGTCCCTCGGTATGTTTTAAAGAGACCACTGTCAGAAAGAACTACCTGGTCCTCCTGCCTCCCGCACCTCACTTCCACGGTATTATGGAAGCGGTGAGAACCTTGTAAGGAAGCGACCGTGGCATTTTAGGATCTCTGCTAGCCCAGCAGAGGCTTTAAGTGCGCGGACGCCTCCGGTTCTGAATGGATTACAGTGCAGGGCTCCGAGCAACGTGCGCATTTGTTGACTCACCTAACTCCCCTAAGCAGGGAGACCTTTTGACAGTCAGTCTCCCCCCCGCCCCGCCCCCTGGCACGCAGTGAGGACGACCGCGACGAGGCGGCACCCAGCCCCACGAGGGGGACGGCCGTGCCTCCCTTACCGTCTCAACCTCCCAGGAGAGCTGCTCACCGGAAGCACCGCCGGAGTGGGGATCCGAGGGACTCACAGGGAACAGGAGACGACGCCACCGCTCGGTCTCCGGCACCTGAACGCCGACCTGGAGCGCTCCACGAGCACCGCCAAGGGTCAGGCGGGACGCACGCCGGCACCGAGGGACGCACCCCGTCGCCGCGCCCCAGCCAAACCCCACCTTGGCGAGTGCTTCTCGCGAGACGCGCTGAGGCGGCGAAGCGAGAGTGGGAGAGGACGCCGGCCCGCCCAGGCTCTGAGGCTGGGGTCGGGAGACTGGGAGTCAAGCCGGGCACCGCACCCCTGCCTTCCGACACCACCGACCGGCGTGGAGGAGAGGCGAGAGGCCCCGGGCAGAACGAGAAGGGCGGCCCAGTTCGCCATGAACGTCCGTCCATCGTCTGGCGCGGCCTAGGCCCGGCCCCGGTGAGCGGGACGTCACCACATCCATCGATCGACCTCAAAGTAAACTTTTAAAACTACTTTTTTTTTTCATAGTGAAAAGTAAATATTAAAAAGGAATCAGAATAGTTATCCACCCCCTTTAATGAGTTTCTTAAAACACACGTATCTCAAATACCATGCTACTTTATTTTTCTGAAGAATGTGTTTTTCTTTCCCCCATGTGGTCTTGCTGTGTTAAATTTTTAGAGAAAATTACCTGAAATTTTCTTTGAAGTTGCATTTTGTGGCTAAGAAATTTGAAACGAACCCTCAATGGACCACTGTAGACCATATTATGTTGGAGAATATACTCTCTCTAGTCTACTTCATAGGATCAGAACAAATTCTAAGTGGATGATAGTCTCAATTCTAATGTATTTTCAAGGGTAGTTTTTGCCTCCATTCAGAATACCTTTCTTCAGAAAGTATTTTTTGCAAGGCAAAGCTTGTCAAATAAGTTCTATTTTGTCAAGTTTATATTTTACAAAATTTAGTTCTTAATTTTCCCCTAGTCTGGTACAGGAAAGATAGGAGCTGTCTTTAAAAAAAAAAAAAAAAAAAAAATTTTTTTCTACAATGTGAGATATTCCAAAGTGCAGTTATAGAATTTCAGAATTAAATCTTGCACATCATTTGAGCTGTCACCATTTTTTTTTATTTTTGGAAACTTAAAAATATTTATTAATTCATTTATAATAACAAGAATCAACCTATTACGTGTCAGCATAAATCACGTTCTTAACAGAAAATATCTATATTTTCCAAAACAAGAGAAAATATGTGAAAAGAGTGGCATTGTTTTACATTAAGTTCTTTTTACATAAATTTACATCACATTTTTTTTTTCATTCAAACAGAAAGTCACAAAAATTACAATCATCCTCATCAGTTCACTCAGTACCATGTAATTAATTTTTTTTTCATCTTGATCTTTTCTTAACACTTTTTTTTCTTTTTGCGGTGCACGGGCCTCTCATTGTTATGGCCTCTCCTGTTGCGGAGCACAGGCTCCAGACGCGCAGGCTCAGCAGCCATAGCTCACGGGCCCAGCTGCTCTGTGGCATGTGGGATCTTCCCGGACCGGGGCATGAACCCGTGTCCCCTGCATCAGCAGGCGGACTCTCAACCACTGCGCCACCAGGGAAGCCCTGTTAACACTTTTATGAATTCATCAGTTTTCCATTAGAGTTGTGAAAATGCTTATTCATTCAGTTCAGCCGTACCAGAAACCTGTACTTGTCACAGTCTTTTCCATTAATTCCTTGAAGATGAAACCCTTTTATAGGAACATTTTTGCAAAAGCATCAGAATACACCTAGAACTGTCTGTAAATGACAAAAGACTTAAAAATGACCACAGTTAAATATTTGATGGAAAGTTCATAATAATGCAATTGACAAGGAAATTTAGTTATTTCTGAGATACACATTTTAAAGTAATAACTAGAATTATGGCTTATAACATTATACCAGAACATATAAGATTCTTAGGAATGTCATATAATGCCTGAAACATTTATATTAACATATTTCCATACAAATAACCCAAAGAAAGTTTAGTATTAGGTTTTTTTAAAATTTTTGAATTATATTTTATTTATTTTTTTATACAGCAGGTTCTTATTAGTCATCCATTTTATACACATCAGTGTATACATGTCAATCCCAATCACCCAATTCATCACCGCCCCATTCCCACCCCCCCCGTGGCCTTCCCCCGCTTGGTGTCCATACGTTTGTTCTCTACATCTGGGTCTCAACTTCTGCCCTGCAAACTGGTTCATCTGTACCATTTTTCTAGGTTCCACATACATGCTTTAATATACGATATTTGTTTTTCTCTCTCTGACTTACTTCACTCCGTATGACAGTCTCTAGATCCATCCACGTCTCAACAAATGACTCAATTTCGTTCCTTTTTATGACTGAGTAATATTCCATTGTATATATATGTACCACAACTTCTTTATCCATTTGTCTGTCGATGGGCATTTAGGTTGCTTCCATGACCTGGCTATTGTAAATAGTTCTGCAATGAATATTGGCGTGCATGTGTCTTTTTGAATTATGGTTTTCTCTGGGTATATGCCCAGTAGTGGGATAGCTGGATCATATGGTAATTCTATTTTTAGTTTTTTAAGGAACCTCCATACTGTTCACCATAGTGGATGTATCAATTTATATTCCCACCAGCAGTGCAAGAGGATTCCCTTTTCTCCACACCCTCTCCAGCATTTGTTGTTTGTAGATTTTCTGATAATGCCCATTCTAACTGGTGTGAGGTGATACCTCAGTGTAGTTTTGATTTGCATTTCTCTAATAATTAGTGATGTTGGGCAGCTTTTCATGTGCTTCTTGGCCATCTGTATGTCTTCTTTGGAGAAATGTCTATTTAGGTCTTCTGCCCATTCTTGTATTGGGTTGTTTTTGTTTTGTTTTGTTTTTTTTAGATGCTGGGGGTAGGAGTTTTTTAATTAATTTATTTTTGCTGTGTTGGGTCTTCGTTTCTGTGCGAGGACTCTTGTGGTGCATGGGCCTCTCACTATCAGGGCCTCTCTTGTTGCGGAGCACAGGCTCCAGACGTGCAGGCTCAGCAGTTGTGGCTTACGGGCCTAGTAGCTCCGCGGCATGTGGGATCCTCCCAGACCAGGGCTCGAACCCGTGTCCCCTGCATTAGCAGGCAGACTGTCAACCACTGCACCACCAGGGAAGCCCTGTTTGTTTTTTTAATATTGAGCTGCATTAACTGTTTATATATATTGGAGATTAATCCTTTGTCTGTTGATTAATTTGCAAATATTTTCTCTCTATCTGAGGGTTGTCTTTTCGTGTTGTTTATGGTTTCCTTTGCTGTGAAAAAGCTTTTAAGTTTCATTAGGTCCCATTTGTTTATTTTTGTTTTTATTTCCGTTACTCTAGGAGGTGGATCAAAAAAGATCCTTCTGTGATTTATGTCAAAGAGTGTTCTTCCTATGTTTTCCTCTAAGGGTTTTATAGTGTCCGGTCTTACATTTAGGTCTCAAATCCATTTTGAGTTTATTTTTGTGTATGGTGTTAGGGAGTGTTCTAATTTCATTCTTTTACATGTAGCTGTCAAGTTTTCCCAGCACCACTTATTGAAGAGACTGTCTTTTCTCCATTGTATATCCTTGCCTTCTTTGTCATAGATTAGTTGACCATAGGTGCGTGGATTTATCTCTGGGCTTTCTGTCTTGTTCCATTGATCTATGTTTCTGTTTTTGTGCCAGTACCATACTGTCTTGATTACTGCAGCTTTGTAGTATAGTCTGAAGTCAGGGAGCCTGATTCCTCCAGCTCTGTTTTTTTCCCTCAAGACTACTTTGGCTATTCAGGGTCTTTTGTGTCTCCATACAGATTTTAAGATTTTTTGTTCTAGTTACGTAAAAAATGCCATTGGTAATTTGATAGGGATTGCATTGAATCTGTAGATTGCTTTGGGTAGTGTAGTCATTTTCACAATATTGATTCTTCCAATCCAAGCACATGGTACATCTCTCCATCTGCTGGTATCATATTTAATTTCTTTCATCAGTGCCTTATAGTTTTCTGCATACAGGTCTTTTGTCTCCCTAGGTAGGTTTATTCCTAGGTATTTTATTCTTTTTGTTGCAGTGGTAAATGGGAGTGTTTCCTTAATTTCTCTTTCAGATTTTTCATCATTAGTGTATAGGAATGCCAGAGATTTCTGTGCATTAATTTTGTATCCTGCAACTTTATCAGATTCATTGATTAGCTCTAGTAGTTTTCTGGTGGCATCTTTAGGATTCTCTATGTATAGTATCATGTCATCTGCAAACAGTGACAGTTTTACTTCTTCTCTTCCAATTTGTATTCCTTTTTATTTCTTTTTCTTCTCTGATTGCTGTGGCTAGGACTTCCAAAACTATGTTGAATAGAAGTGGTGAGAGTGGACATCCTTGTCTTTTTCCTGATCTTAGAGGAAATGCTTTCACTTTTTCACCATTGAGAATGATGTTTGCTGTGGGCTTGTTGTATATGGCCTTTATTATATTGAGGTTGGTTTCCTCTATGTCCACTTTCTGGAGAGTTTTTATCATAAATGGGTGTTGAATTTTGTCAGAAGCTTTTTCTGCATCTATTGGGATGATCATATGGTTTTTATTCTTCAGTTTGTTAATGTGGTGTATCACATTGATTGATTTGCATATATTGAAGAATCCTTGAATCCCTTGGTTAAATCCCACTTGATCATGGTGTATGATCCTTTTAATGTGTTTTTGGATTCTGTTTGGTAGTATTTTCTTGAGGATTTTTGCATCTACATTCATCAGTGATAGTGGTCTGTAATTTTCTTTTTTTGTACTATCTTGGTCTGGTTTTGGTATCAGGGTGATGGTAGCCTCATAGAGTGAGTTTGGGAGTGTTCCTTCCTCTGCAATTTTTTTGGAAGAGTTTGAGAAGGATGACTGTTAACTCTTCTCTAAATGTTTGATAGAATTCACCTGTGAAGCCATCTAGTCCAGGACTTTTGTTTGTTGTAAGATTTTTAATCAAAGTTTCAATTTCGTTACTTGTGATTGGTCTGTTCATATTTTCTATTTCTTTCTGGTTCAGTCTTGGAAGGTTATACCTTTCTTAGAATTTGTTCATTTTTTCCAGGTTGTCCATTTTATTGGCATAGAGTTTCTTGTAGTAGTCTCTTAGGATGCTTTGTATTTCTGTGGTGTCTGTTGTAACTTTTCCTTTTTCATTTCTAATTTTATTGTTTTGAATCCTCTCCCTCCTTTTCTTGATGAGTCTGGATATTGGTTTATCAATTTTGTTTATGTTCTCAAAGAACCAGCTTTTAGTTTTATTGATCTTTGCTATTGTTTTCTTTGTTTCTATTTCATTTATTTCTGCTCTGATCTTTATGATTTCTTTCCTTCTGCTAACTTTGGGTTTTGTTTGTTCTTCTTTCTCTAGTTCCTTTAGGTGTAAGGTTAGATTGTTTTATTTGAGATTTTTCTTTGTTTCTTGAGGTAGGCTTGTATAGGTATATACTTCCCTCTTAGAACTGCTTTTGCTGCATCCCATAGGTTTTCGATTGTCGTGTTTTCATTGTCATTTGTCTCTAATTATTTTTTGATTTCCTCTTTGATTTCTTCAGTGATCTCTTAGTTATTTAGTAACGTATTGTTTAGCCTCCATGTGTTTGTGTTTTTTACGTTTTTTTCCCTGTAATTCATTTCTTTTTTTTTTTTTTTTTTTTTTTTTGCGGTATGCGGGCCTCTCACTGCTGTGGCCTCTCCCGTTGCGGAGCACAGGCTCCGGACGCGCAGGCTCAGCGGCCATGGCTCACGGGCCCAGCCGCTCCGCGGCATATGGGATCCTCCCGGACCGGGGCACGAACCCGTATCCCCTGCATCGGCAGGCGGACTCTCAACCACTGCGCCACCAGGGAGGCCCCTTGTAATTCATTTCTAATCTCATAGTGTTGTGGTCATAAAAGGTGCTTCATATGATTTCAGTTTTCTTAAATTAACTGAGGCTTGATTTGTGGCCCAAGATGTGATCTATCCTAGAGAGTGTTACGTGTGCACTTGAGAAGAAAGTGTAATCTGCTCTTTTTGGATGGAATGTCCTATAAATATCAATTAAATCTGTCTGGTCTATTGTGTCATTTAAAGCTTCTGTTTCCTTATTTATTTTCATTTTATATGAGCTGTCCATTGGTGTAAGGTGTTAACGTCCCCCACTATTATTGTGTTACTGTCGATTTCCTGTTTTATAGCTTTTAGCAGGTACCTTATGTATTGAGGTGCTCCTATGTTGGGTGCATATATATTTATAATTGGTATATCTTCTTCTTGGATTGATACCTTGATCATTATGTAGTGTCCTTCCTTGTCTCATGTATTTTAAAGTGTATTTTATCTGATATGAGTATTGCTTTCTTTTGATTTCCATTTGCATGGAATATCTTTCTTCATCCCCTCACTTTCAGTCTGTATGTGTCCCTAGGTCTGACGTGGTCTCTTGTAGACAGAATATATGTGGGTTTTGTTTTTGTATCCATTCAGCAAGACTGTGTCTTTTGGTTGGAGCATTTAATCCAATCACGTTTAAGGTAATTATCAATATGTATGTTCCTGTGACCATTTTCTTAATCGTTTGGGGTTTGTTTTTGTAGGTCCTTTTCTTCTCTTGTGTTTCCCACTTAGAGAAGCTCGTTTAGCATTTGTTGTAGAGCTGGTTTGGTAGTGCTGAATTCTCTTATCTTTTGCTTGTCTGTAAAGCTTTTGATTTCTCCATCGAATCTGAATGAGATCTTGCCGGTTTGGTAGTGCTGAATTCTCTTATCTTTTGCTTGTCTGTAAAGCTTTTGATTTCTCCATCGAATCTGAATGAGATCTTGCTGATAGAGTAATCTTGGTTGTAGGTTCTTCCCTTTCATCACTTTAAGTATATCATGCCACTCCCTTCTGGCTTGTAGAGTTTCTGCTGAGAAATCAGCTGTTAACCTTATGGGAGTTCCCTTGTATGTTATTTGTCATTTTTCCCTTGCTGCTTTCAAAAATTTTTCTTTGTCTTTAATTTTTGCCAGTTCGATTACTATGTGTCTCGGCATGCTTCTCCTTGGGTTTATCCTGTATGGGACTCTGTGCTTCCTGGACTTGGGTGGCTATTTCCTTTCCCATGTTAGGGAAGTTTTTGACTATAATCTCTTCAAATATTTTCACTGGTCCTTTCTCTCTCTCTTCTCCTTCTGAGACCCCTATAATGCAAATGTTGTTGTGTTTAATGTTGTCCCAGAGGTCTCTTAGGCTGTCTTCATTTCTTTTCATTCTTTTTTCTTTATTCTGTTCCACAGCAGTGAATTCCACCATTCTGTCTTCCAGGTCACTTATCCGTTCTTCTGCCTCAGTTATTCTGCTATTGATTCCTTCTAGTGTAGTTTTCATTTCAGTTATTGTATTGTTCATCTCTGTTTGTTTGTTCTTTAATTCTTCTAGATCTTTGTTAAACATTTCTTGCATCTTCTCGATCTTGCCTCCATTCTTTATCTGAGATCCTGGATCATCTTCAGTATCATTATTCTTAATTCTTTTTCTGGAAGGTTGCCTATCTCCACTTCATGTAGTTGTTTTTCTGGGGTTTTATCTTGTTCCTTCATCTGGTACATAGCTCTCTGCCTTTTCATTTTGTCTGTCTTTCTGTGAATGTGGTTTTTGTTCCACAGGCTCCTGGATTGTCATTCTTCTTGCTTCTGCTGTCTGCCCTCTGGTGGATAAGGCTATCTAAAAGGCTTGTGTAAGTTTCCTGATGGGAGGGACTGGTGGTGGGTAGAGCTGACTGTTGCTCTGGTGGGCAGAGCTCAGTAAAACTTTAATCCAGTTGACTGTTGATCGGTGGGGCTGGGTTCCCTCCCTATTGTTTGTTTGGCCTGAGGCAACCCAACACTGGAGCCTACCTGGGCTCTTTGGTGGGGCTAATGGCGGACTCTGGGAGGGCTCACACCAAGGAGTACTTCCCAGAACTTCTGCTGCCAGTGTCCTTGTCCCCACGGTGAGCCACAGCCACCCCCTGCCTCTGCAGGAGACCCTCCAACACTAGCAGATAGGTCTGGTTCAGTCTCCCCTGGGGTCACTGCTCCTTCCCCTGGGTCCCGATGCGCACACTACTTTGTGTGTGCCCTCTAAGTGTGTAGTCTCTATTTTCCCCAGTCCTGTCGAAGTGCTGCAATGAAATCCCACTAGGCTTCAAAGTCTGATTCTCTAGGAATTCCTCCTCTCGTTGTCGGACCCCCAGCTTGGGAAGCCTGGCATGGGGCTCAGAACCTTCACTCCAGTGGGTGGACTTCTGTGTTATAAGTGTTCTCCAGTCTGTGAGTCACCCACCCAGCAGTTATGGGATTTGGTATTCCTGTGATTACACCCCTCCTACCGTCTCATTGTGGCTTCTCCTTTGTCTTTTGATGTGGGGTATTTTTTTGGTGAGTTCCAGTGTCTTCCTGTCATTGATTGTCCAGCAGCTAGTTGTGATTCTGGTGTTCTCACAAGAGGGAGTGAGAGCACGTCCTTCTACTCCACCATCTTGGTTCCTCTACTGAGCTGTCACCATTTAATTTGTTCAGTTCCTTTCTTTATGGGGACAAATTTTAGTGTCTTGCTGTTTTTAAATACCTCTTACCAATAATCCCCATTTTCTGAATGTCTGGAAAACTGGAGCTTTTTGGTCTTTCATTCATTGAAAATGTGGATAAGAAATTTTCCAAAACTATTTTGGAAAAATATAGCACAAATTTAGAAGGCTCATTTATAAAGAGTTCAATACCATTATAGGGCACTTAGATTCATTTACAAATTATTTCTTCAAAGGCTCAAATATCTCTAATCCTACTTATGGCAGCCAGCAAGGAGAAAGACATGTACTGCTTTGTATTCAAAATCAGGTTTTTAAACAAAAAATGTGTAGTTCATTTATTCTAACTATGTATATGTTATGATATTTATAAACTTTTATAGCTACTGCTACTATTTGACAACTTGAGTGCAAAGATAAATTATGTTGCAGCACACCCAATGCCAAGCACATTTCTACTCCATAAATTTCTTTAGAAAGAACATAGTTTTACCATGGCACTGTGCTCCATCAAAATTTGTATTTATATTGTTATGCAAGGATAACTTTAGTTTGAAATTTTTAAACACTGAATTTACAGTAGCACTTATTCATTTAACTGAGTTTATAATGGCGTGTCGCTCTAGGAATGTCAAATGTTTTACTTTCAACAGGATGAAATTCTAAATACTTTACTTTAGTACCATGACATTTAAAAAATTGAATCATTATTGAAAAGTAATCGTTTTCTAATATGCCGTGTCTGATTACACTGATGTAAAAGTGGCATCATTTAATTGTTTGAAATGTTTTTCTGCATTGGAGCCAGTGCATTAACAGCTACACTTTTTGTATGTGCACAAGAAAAATGGAATAAAGTTAATGTTATAAGTTAGTTAATATTTAGAATAAAATGAATTTAGAGGAACAGTTATTTGATCTAAATGCAAAGTCTTGCTTTGCCGCACGCTTTCCAAAATTGTATGTGTTAGGTCATTGTCTTCAGGCACAATCTTTGGAAGCTGATGTTGATGCTTCAGCATTTTTGTGTCTTCTGAATTTTGTGGAATCAGTGGTATTTTATGGTCCCCATGGTAGGTGGTCAGTGTTGATAAACATTTTGAAATTTATAGGTTTGTCATCAGCTTTCTCGTGAATGGAGTATTTGTTGATTAAACAGTCCCTTTCATTTTTTTGAGCCCATTAATGTGAAAATATTTGTTGCCAATTTTAAAAGTGTTACCAAATAAATACAGAATAGTTGTAGATTTATGCAGCATACCACTGTAGCAAGAGCAGTTATATTACTTTCTATTTTCTATGGGAAAATAGTCTTTATTTTCCATAAATATTTCACATACACCTGGACTTGTTTTCCACTGACTGCATGAATGGTGGCCTGCTGATAGCAAGCATCTCTCAAATTAAGACAGCGGTCTCCCCACAACTGGCTAGTATCCCAAGGGGCCAGCGGAGGCAGCAACACCAAATCTTCTTTCTCCCTTTCCCAGATGGGAAGGAGCTGTTCCTAGCTGCTAGTTTCCTAACATACTTTCTTTGTTAAGTGAACACCCCATAAGCTGTCCTGAAAAGAGAGGTGTTGTGTTGCAGATTGAATTATCCAGAAGCAGCTGCTGATAGGAAGTTTGGGGTTCAAGATGTTTATTTGGGAACAACACCCACGAAAGGAAGAGGGAAAAGCAAGACTGGGCAGAGGGAGCTGTCCAACTTCAATGCAGGCTTGACGAAGCCTTGGCTAACCTGACTGGGAGTTCTGGAATGAGTGTGGCCCATCAGAGGTGTCCCATATAGGGCCCAAGTGGCTGGATCTTTATACGCACACCTCACCTGGTCACCAAGTATGGGCTGTCCTGGAAGGGGCATGACATTTGGTGGGGCCACTCTCTGCAGCTGAGGCACACCCTGAAGAAGCTGACAGCTAGAGGCTCTCTTGCTCACTGCACTGCCCACAGCTAGGCAGCACATCCTTCTTTGAAGAGCCATCTGGGCATCACTTTGTCCATCACGTGTTGTGGCTGAATAAGACTGGGAAAAGTGAGATAGGTTATCTCAGCACCCTTGGATTTAACCAGAGTGAGAACACACTATCTGTGTCTCATATACTACTAGACAAGTCCGTGGTAGGAAGTAAAACCACCAAATGGTGATTGCCAGAGGCTGTGGCCTGCTGAGATGGACACTGGGGTGCAGGAGTTTGTTAGGGAGTGCTCTTGGGACCATAGGCTCAGAAAAGGCAGGAGGATTGGGCAGAAGGAGAAGCTGACTTATGAGGCACCCTCAACATGGGCCAACCCCATAGGGAGCTCTGAAGTTGGGTGAGGGGGCTGGACATTTATACTTTCACATAAACCAGTCATTGGCCGTGGGTACCCTGGGAAGGGGGTGTGGCCTCATGGCGCTTTCTGCCAGAAGCCCCTCCTGGCAGTTAGGGAATAGTCTTTCAGTTCTGATGGGAGCTCTGAGAGTCACATCACCGCACTGGAAGTCTACTGAGCCCATCCTGGCTAACTTTAATGCAAATAATAATAATAGTGCTAGTAATAATAATAATAATACTTGTTTAAAAAATCCGGAACCGATGCTGAAAAAGATAAACCTGACACACAGATATAAACTAAGACTGCCTCTAAGCAAATTAAAAAAAAAAAGTCACCCTATGTCTAATGAAGTTAAAGGAATGATTTCTAGGAAGAAAGAACAACTTACATTTAACCGCCTTGAAGGTAAGCTGCTGATCCAGAAATCTTTTGAGCTGACTTACTTGAGTTTTCACTCAAGTGCAAAAGGATTTAAGTTGGCTCTTTAATCCATTTTGCTTAGAGTGTAGTACGGCAGTGCTTTTTTATTTTGCAGTGTCTTCTTTCATTTTCAGCAGTCCCTACTTAATCGTTGTGTCTGCTGCCCCGTCCTGATCACTCAGCAGACCCCACTGCCATCCAGGGTCATCTGGCTACAGGTTCCAGCGTGCCCAGTGCCTGATGATTTGGCCCCCACTCTATGCATGGCCTTGCTCTCTCTTAGGCTATGAGCAGAGGATTTTTCACAATAATCGTAAAACATCAAAACTCATCCCCACCAATCCTTACAAAGAGCCCAGGGAGCCCAAGCTGTTTCAAATGAGATGCTTCTGCCAAAAGAGCATGGGGAGAGTGACCCTGGCTACCAGAGGGAGGCTGGTGCATTTCATTTCATTATAAACTCAAACCAGGGTCTAGAGGAGGTTAAAATACCTTTACTTAGCTCTCAATCATTGTCTTGCCTGGCACACGGTGCTCTAGAGTTGTGAGGGAGGAAGACAGAGCAGAGGCGCTCTGGATGTGACACCGGGAGGCTGCCTTCGGTCCCTTTCAGCCCCTGATGTTATGGTTCTCCGTGGACCAGGTCTTAACTCATCTTATTGCCGTTGCCTAGAAAAGTGTTGGGTTCACAGGGCATGCTCAGAAGTGTGTGCTTTTGTTTTTTGGGTTCCCCCCGGATGTAACTTGTGGAAAGAAAGAATAAAATAGGTATGGAACAAAGTTAAGGAATTATAAAAGTTTGCCATCTCATGCTGCACGTGTCTCTACCCCCCACCACCCGAAGCACAATACCCTGCTTCTGACATTGTACCTTGCAATCCATTGAAGAGTTCTTAAATCTCCCAACATCATATATCTACCCTAAGGAGATACTCTATTTGGACATGTTTCAACATATCCTCTCCCTCGGGCCAAACTTTGTGTCCAGGAGAATAGAGTCCTGTGAGTAGTCAGACCTAAATATTGCTTTTTCACCATTCTCTTTTCTTATTATACTACTAGACATATGTTAAACCTTTTATTCTAGTCTTTGTTTCTTACTCCCTCCTTCAGATTGTATATTCCTTTCTATTTGTGCTGTATTTTGTGAAATTTCCTCAAATGTATTTGGAGTTAACTAATTTTGTCTTGAGCTGGTTCTTCTATAACCTATTCAGTGAATTTAAAATTTTTAGTGAATAACTTCTTGGTTATAAAATCATTTATTAAGATGTAGATGTGTCCCTAAAATTTTTTAATATGCTAAAAAAACACATAACATGAAATCTACCCTCTTAGCAAATTTTTAAGTGTACAGCACAGTACTTGTAGTTTTACGTGCAATGTTATACAGTAGATCTCTAGAACTTTTTCATCTTTTATCAACTTTTTCATAGACTGAAACCGTATACCCATTGAACAATAACTCCTCATTTCTTCCCCTGCCCCCAACCACTGGCAACCACCATTCTACTTTCTGCTTCCATGAGTTTGACTACTTTAGATACCTCATATGATTGGAATCATGCAGTATTTGCCCTTCTTGTTTACTTGCTTATTGCACTTAGCATTATGTCCTCAAAGTTCATCCATGTTGTAGCACATGATGATAGGACTTCTTTCTTTTTAAAGGCCGAATAGCACTCCACTGCATGTATATACCATATTTTCTTTATTCTTTCATGTGTCCATGGACACTTAGGTTGTTTCCACCTCTTGGCTATTGTGAATAATGCTGCTGTGAACATGGGAGTACAGATGCTTCTTTGAGATCCTGATTTCATTTTTTTTTTTTTGGATGAATATCCTGAACTGTGATTGCTTGACCATATGATAGTTCTGTTTGTAATTTTTTGAGGAACTTCCACTCTGTTTTCCATAGTGGCTGCACCAATTTACATTCCCTCCAACAGTGCACAAGTTTCCAGTTTCTCCACATCCTCACCAATGCTTGTTACTTTTTGTTGTTTTGTTTTGTTTTGTTTTTTGAGAATGGCCATCCAAACAGGTGTGAGGTGATATTGCATTGTTCTTTTGATTTGCATTTCCATGATGATTAATGATGAGAATCTTTTCATGTACCTATTGGGTACATGTATGTCTTCTCTGGAGAAATGTCTATTCAAGTCCTTTGCCCATTAAACAAAAAAAAAATTTTTTTTTTGCTCTTGAGTTGTAGGAGTTCTTATATATTTTGGATATTAACTCCTTATCAGATATATAGTTTACAAATATTTTCTCTCATTCTGTGGATTGTTTTTTTACTCTGTTGATAGTTTCCTTTGCTGCACAAAAGCTTTTTAGTTATGTAGTCCCACTTGTCTGTTTTTCCTTTTATTATCATGTCCAAGAAACCATTGCTGACCCCAATGTTATGAAGCTTTCCCTGTGTTTTATTCTAGGAGTTTTATAGTTTCATCTCTTGCATTTAAATATTTCATGTATTTTGAATTTATTTTTGTGTATGGTGTAGAATACGGATCCAATATCATTCTTTTGTCTGTGGATATCCAGTTTTCCAGGCATATTTTTTGAAGAGGCTATCCTTTCCCCATTTGCATAGTCTTGGCACCCTTATCAAAGATCATTTGACCATATATGTGTGGGTCTACTTCTAAGCTGTTTTGTTCCATATGTCTGTGTTTATGCCTGAACCATACTGATTTAATTACTGCAGCTTTGTAATATGTTTTTTTAAAATTTCTTTATTTTTAATTTTTTTATACAGCAGGTTCTTATTAGTTATCCATTTTATACGTATTAGTGTATGTATGTCAATCCCAATCTCCCAATTCATCACACCACCACCCCCCTCCCCTGGCCACTTACCCCCCTTGGTGTCCATACGTTTGTTCTCTACATCTGGGTCTCTATTTCTGCCCTGCAAACTGGTTCATCTGTACCATTTTTCTAGGTTCCACATATATACGTTAATATACGATATTTGTTTTGCTCTTTCTGACTTACTTCACTCTGTATGACAGTCCCTAGATCCATCCACGTCTCAACAAATGACCCAATTTCGTTCTCTTTTATGGCTGAGTGATATACCATTGTATATATGTACCACATCTTCTTTATCCATTCAACTGTTGATGGGCCTTTAGGTTGCTTCCATGTCCTGGGTATTGTAAATAGTGCTGCAGTGAACATTGGGGTGCATGTGTCTTTTTGAATTATGGTTTTCTCTGGGTATATGCCCAGTAGTGAGATTGCTGGGTCATATGGTAATTCTATTTTTAGTTTTTTAAGGAACCTCCCTACTGTTCTCCAGAGTGGCTGTATCAAATTACATTCCAACCAACAGTGCAAGAGGGTTAACTTTTCTCCACACCCTTTCCAGCATTTGTTCTTTGTAGATTTTCTGATGATGCCCATTCTAACTGGTGTGAGGTGATACCTCACTGTAGTTTTGATTTGCATTTCTCTAATAATTAGTGATGTTGGGCAGCTTTTCATGTGCTTCTTGGCCATCTGTATGTCTTCTTTGGAGAAATGTCTATTTAGGTCTTCTGCCCATTTTTGTTTTTTAATAAATTTATTTATTTTATTTATTTATTTTTGGCTTCGTTGGGTCTTCGTTGTGGCATGCGGGCTTTTCGTTGTGGTGGCATCTCTTGTTATGGAGCACAGGCTCTAGGTGTGTGGGCTTCAGAAATTGTGGCTCGCGGGCTCTAGAGCGTAGGCTCAGTAGTTGTGGTGCACGGGCTTAGCTGCTCTGCGGCATGTGGGATCTTCCTGGACCAGGGCTCGAACCTCTGTCCCCTGCATTGGCAGGCAGATTCTTAAGCACTGCACCACCAGGGAAGTCCCTTCTGTCCATTTTTGGATTGGGTTGTTTGTTTTTTTGATATTGAAATGAATGAGCTGTTTATATATTTTGGAGATTAATACTTTGTCTGCTGATTTGTTTGCAAATATTTTCTCCCATTCTGAGGGTTGTCTTTTTGTCTTGATTGTAGTTTCCTTTGCTTTGCAAAAGCTTTTAAGTTTCATTAGGTCCCATTTGTTTATTTTTGTTTTTATTTCCATGACACTAGGAGGTGGATCAAAAAAGATCTTGCTGTGATTTATGTCAAAGAGTGTTCTTCCTATGTTTCCCTCTAAGAGTTTTATAGTATCCAGTGTTACATTTAGGTCTCTAATCTATTTTGAGTTTATTTTTGTGTATGGTGTTAAGGAGTGTTCTAATTTCATTCTTTTATGTGTAACTGTCCAGTTTTCCCAGCACCACTTATTGAAGAGACTGTCTTTTCTCCATTGTATATCCTTGCCTCCTTTGTCATACATTAGTTGACCGTAGGTGTGTGGGTTTATCTCTGGGCTTTCTATCCTGTTCCATTGATCTATATTTCTGTTTTTGTGCCAGTACCATACTGTCTTGATTACTGTAGCTTTGTAGTATAGTCTGAAGTCTGGGAGCCTGATTCCTCCAGCTCCATTTTTTTCCCTCAAGACTGCTTTAGTTATTTGGGGTCTTTGTGTGTTTCCATACAAATTGTGAAATTTTTTGTTCTAGTTCTGTGAAAAATGCCATTGGTTATTTGATAGGGATTGCATTGAATCTGTAGATTGTTTTGGGTTGTATAGTCATTTTCACAATATTGATTCTTCCAATCCAAGCACATGGTATATCTCTCCATCTGTTAGTATCATCTTTAATTTCTTTCATCAGTGTCTTATAGTTTTCTGCATACAGGTTTTTTGTCTCCCTAGGTAGGTTTATTCCTATGTATTTTATTCTTTTTGTTGCAGTGATAATGGGAGTGTTTCCTTAATTTCTCTTTCAGATTTTTCATCATTAGTGTATAGGATGAAAGAGGTTTCTGTGCATTAATTTTGTATCCTGCAACTTTACCGAATTCATTGGTTAGCTCTAGTAGTTTTCTGGTGGCATCTTTAGGATTCTCTATGTATAGTATCATGTCATCTGCAAACAGTGACAGTTTTACTTCTTCTCTTCCAATTTGTATTCCTTTTTATTTCTTTTTCTTCTCTGATTGCCATGGCTAGGACTTCCAAAACTATGTTGAATAATAGTGGCGAGAGTGAACATCCTTGTCTTTTTCCTGATCTTAGAGGAAATGATTTCAGTTTTTCACCATTGAAAATGATGTTTGCTGTGGGCTTGTTGTATATGACCTTTATTATGTTGAGGTACCATCCCTCTATGCCCACTTTCTGGAGAATTTTTATCATAAATAGGCTTTGAATTTTGTCAAAAGCTTTTTCTGCATCTATTAAGATGATCATTTGGTTTTTACTCTTCAACTTCTTAATATGGTGTATCACATTGATTGATTTGCGTATATTGAAGAATCCTTGTATCCCTTGATAAATCCCACTGGAACATGGTGTATGATCCTTTTAATGTGTTGTTGGATTCTGTTTGCTAATATTTTGTTGAAGATTTTTGCATGTATATTCAACAGTTATATTGGTCTGTAATTTTCTTTTTTGGTAGTATCTTGGTCTGGTTTGGGTATCAGGATGATGGTGCCCTCATAGAATGAGTTTGGAAGTGTTCCTTCCTCTGCATTTTTTTGGAAGAGTTTGACAAGGATGAGTGTTAACTTTTCTCTAAATGTTTGATAGAATTCACCTGTGAAGCCATCTGGTCCAGGACTTTTGTTTGTTGGAAGATTTTTAGTCACAATTTCAATTTCATTACTTGTGATTGGTCTGTTCATGTTTTCTATTTCTTCCTGGTTCAGTCTTGAAAGGTTATACCTTTCTAAGAACTTGTGCATTTCTTCCAGGTTGTCCATTTTATTGGCATAGAGTTTCTTGTAGTAGTCTCTTAGGATGCTTTGTATTTCTGTGGTGTCTGTTGTAACTTTTCCTTTTTCATTTCTAATTCTAATGATTTGAGTCCTCTCCCTCTTTTTCTTGATGAGTCTGGCTAATGGTTTATCAATTTTGTTTATCTTCTCAAAGAACCAGCTTTTAGATTTATTGATCTTTGCTATTGTTTTCTTTGTTTGTATTTCATTTTTTTGTGCTCTGATCTTTATGATTTCTTTCCTTCTACTAACTTTGGGTTTTCTTTGTTCTTCTTTCTCTAGTTCCTTTAGGTGTAAGGTTAGATTGTTTATTTGAAATTTTTCTTGTTTCTTGAGGTAGGCTTGTATTGCTATAAACTTCCCTCTTAGAACTGCTTTTGCTGCATCCCATAGGTTTTGGATCATCGTTTTTTTATTGTCATTTATCTCTAGGTATTTTTTGATTTCCTCTTTGATTTTGTCAGTGTTCTCTTGGTTATTTAGTAATGTATTGTTTAGCCTCCATGTGTTTGTATTTTTTTACAGATTTTTTTCCTGTAATTGATATCTAGTCTCATAGCATTGTGGTCAGAAAAGATATTTGATACAATTTCAGTTTTCTTAAATTTCCCAAGGCTTGATTTGTGACCTAAGATATGATCTATCCTGGAAAATTTTCCATGAGCACTTGAGAAGAAAGTGTAGTCTGCTGTTTTTGGATGGAATGTCCTATAAATATCAATTAAATCTGTCTGGTCTATTGTGTCATTTAAAGCTTGTGTTTCCTTGTAAATTGTCTGTTTGGATGATTTGTCCATTAGTGTGAGGTGTTAAAATCCCCCACTATTGTGTTACTGTGAATTTCTTCTTTTATAGCTGTTAGCAGTTGCCTTGAGTACTGAGGTGCTCCTATGTTGGGTGCATATATATTCATAATTGTATCTTTTTCTTGGATTGATCCCTTGATCATTATGTAGTGTCCTTCCTTGTCTCTTTAACATTCTTTATTTTAAAGTCTTTTTTTATCTCATATGAGTGTTGCTACTCCAGCTTTCTTTTGATTTCCATTTGCATGGAATATCTTTTTCCGTCTCCCCACTTCACTTTCAGTCTGTATGTGTCGCTAGGTCTCAAGTGGGTCTGTTGTAGATAGCATATATATGAGTCTTGTTTTTGTATCCATTCAGGGAGCCTGTGTGTTTTGGTTGGAGCATTTAATCCACTCACATTTAAGGTAATTATCGATATGTATGTTCCTATTACCATTTTCTTAATTGTCTTGGGTTTGCTTTTGTAGGTCCTTTTCTTTTGTGTTTCCCACTTAGAGAAGTTCCTTTAGCATTTGTTGTAGAGCTCGTTTGGTAGTGCTCAATTCTCTTAGCTTTTGCTTGTCTGTAAAGCTTTTGATTTCTCCATCGAATCTGAAGGAGTTCCTTGCTGGGTAATCTTTGTTGTAGGTTCTTCCCTTTCATCACTTTAAATATATAATGCCACTCCCTTCTGGCTTGTAGAGTTTCTGCTGAGAAATCAGCTGTTAACCTTATGGGAGTTCCCTTGTATGTTATTTGTCATTTTTCCCTTGTTGCTTTCAATAATTTTTCTTTGTCGTTAATTTTTGTCAATTTGATTTACTATGTGTCTCGGCATGTTTCTCCTTGGGTTTATCCTACCTGTGACTCCCTGCACTTCCTGGAGTTGGGTGCCTATTTCCTTTCCCATGTTAGGGAAGTTTTCAACTATAATCTCTTCAAATATTTTTGCAGGTCCTTTCTCTCTCTGTTCTCCTTCTGGCACCCCTATAATGTGAATGTTGTCACGTTTAATGTTGTCCCAGAGGTCTCTTAGGCTGTCTTCATTTCTTTTCATTCTTTTTTCTTTACTCTGTTCTGTGGTGGTGAATTCCACCATTCCATCTTCCAGGTCAATTATCCATTCTTCTGCCTCACTTATTCTGCTGTTGATTCCTTCAAGTGTATTTTTCATTTCAGTTATTGTATTGTTCATTTCTGTTTGTTTGTTCTTTAATTCTTCTAGGTGTTTGTTCTTTAATTCTTCTGTGTCTTTGTTAAACATTTCTTGCATCTTCTCGATCTTTGCCTCCATTCTTTTCCTGAGGTCCTGGATCATCTTCACTATCATTATTCTGAATTCTTTTTCTGAAAGCTTGCTCATCTCCACTTCATGTAGTTGTTTTTCTGGGGTTTTATCTTGTTCCTTCACCTGGTACATAGCCCTCTACCTTTTCATCTTGTCTATCTTTCTGTGAATGTTGAGATTAGTCTCTGATTTAATGAAGATCAGTCTGGCTGGTTGCGGTGAGGAAGATGAGAGAAGAGTAAGAGTTGAAGCAGGATGTCACAGAGGAAATGCAGAAGGTGGTGGGCTGTGGGTGACTGGACCTGTTAGTGTTGCAGGGTCACCTGCAAAGGCAGGGGGTGCTGCTGTGGCTCACTGTGGGGTCAGGGACACTGGCAGTGGAGGCTCTGGCAACTGCTCATTGTCGTGGGCCCTCTAGGGTGCCGCCATCTTCTCGCCAAGGCCTGGAATAACATGGAACGCTTCACAAATTTGTGTGTCATCATTGCACAGGGGTCATGCTAATCTTCTCTGTATCATTCCAGTTTTAGTGTATGTGCTGCCATAGCGAGCACTGTAATATATTTTGAAGTCAGGAAATGTGAGACCTGCAGCTTTGTGCTTCTTTCTTAAGATTGTTACAGAATAAGTATTTTTTTTAATGTTTAAAGCAGTATGTGTTTGGTTTTTGTTTTCAACTTGTCTCTTCTTTTTCCTAGTGCCAGGTCTTTGATTTTAGTTTCCATTCTTATTTTATAATCTATTTCAGATTTTATCAACTAGTCTACAATGTGTGGTATTAAATCTATTAATGGTTGTGTCCGCTCTTCTCCTTCAAATGGTTTTATTTCTTGTGTGGTTTGTAATTTTTTATTGTGAACACTTGTTAATCTGGGGTTGTTTTCCCCATGTAAGTCAAGCACTCCCTTGTGGCTCAATTTTGCATTCACTTTTGCTTGGGCTTCAGGGGTTCAGCAGTAGTAGAGAAATTTTTATAATATCCTCTTGGCTTGAGTTTATTACACTCCCTAGGCATTGATGCTATTTCTCTTATGGGGTTTCAATTTCATGAAAGATTTTATTTGTTTTCCATTTAAATTCCCAGCAATTTGTAAGCTTCCTTTTCTCTTCCCTGAGCTGATGGGTAGAGCTCTTCTATTCCTCTTTATCCAGACAGGGAAATTCTTTCAGGAACTTTGCTCTGTGCAGGATTTTTTTCCTACCTCACACTGCCCCTGGGCCATGTCTCCTTTTCCTACCTTCAAGGTAGAACACACCCCTCCTACGCCCCCACTCCCATCCCCACCTGACTCTGTTCCCAGCCCTAGCATCCAGGGCTGATATCCATACCCATGCCACCTTGGGCTTCTCTCTCAACAGTTATTAGAATTACCACTCAGTGTTTGAGTTCTTTTTTCATCTTGGTTTCTTAAGGCTTTTCTCTTCCTTGCTCTCCTCTTCTTTCCTTCCTTCTTCTGAGTTGATTATGTATTCTCTATTATTGCTCTGTGCTTTTACACAGCATTTCTGTGTATTTTCAGTTGGATCAATAGTATCTGTGTGTGGAAGTGATGGTAATGGAAGGAAGCAACTGAATTCAGCTCATGTTGTCTGAGGATCTTGAGTGATCTTATAAAAATAAAATATATCTTGTCATCCCCAGGTTAAAGCCTGCTGATGACTTGCTATTGCACTTGGATAGATAAAGTCCAAGTCCTTATTTTGGCTTAAAGTGACCCATATGAGTTGACTCCTATCTCCCTTTGCAACCAGAGGTTATGGTACCTCCCCCCTCATTCAAAGCAGCCTTCTTTATTTCCTTAGAGTTGTTGCTTCTGCCTGGAATGGACGTCTCCATCCAGATGTCCAGACGACAGAATTTTCACCTTCCTAAAGAGGCTTTCCCTGGGACTTCCCTGGTGGTCCAGTGGTTAAGAATCTGCCCTCCAGTGAAAAGGACGTGGGTTCAATCCCTGGTTGGGGAACTAAGATCCCACATACCACGGGGCAACTAAGCCTGTGTGCCGCAACTACTGAGCCTGTGAGCCACAACTAGAGAGCCCGCGCACCACAACTACAGAGCCCACACACTCTGCAGCCCATGCAGCACAACTACAGAGCCCATGCACTCTGGAGCCCGCACGCTACAACTAGAGAGAAGCCTGTGCACCACAACAAAGAGCCAACGCACTGCGATGAAGATCCCATGTGCCACAACTAAGACCCAATGCAGCCAAAAATAAATAAATATTTTTTAAAAAGGCTTTCCCTGACTACCCTACCAAAAGTACGACTCCACTCCTTCCTCTAATATCACGCCGATTCATAGTCTTCATGACACTTATCACTATGTTAATTAATATTAATTTAAGTTTTTACTTGTTCATTATTCATTTTGGAGGCCAGTTGGACAGTGGTTGCTAATGGAGAAGCAAAGAAATAATCAAGGATGAATCCTAGATCTGTGGCTTGAGCAAGTGAGCAGATGCCTGTGAGAGAAATAGGTATGGAATGGAAATTAAGAGTTGTTTTTAAAAGGCTCATGTTTGAGATTTCTGTTCTTCATCCTAATGGATACATCAAGTGGGAAGTTGACTTTCGCTGGAAGTCAAGCGAAAATCAGGATGGAGATAAAAGCTTGGGCATCATCAGCATACAGATAATATTTAAAATCACATGACAGTAGTACCCAGGGAAAGAGTGAAGAGTCATTAGAAAAGAGAAGGTAATACATGTTTTAAAGCAGTCACCAATGTGGCATAGTTAGAGCTGCAAGGTAAGTCCATTGAACAAATATGTACACAACAAGGGAGGGCCTTTTGATGAAGAAATGAAGCAGCATGTTCCAAACTTTATTTAATTAGCTTACCTCGTGTCAGTGGGAAGTTTGGTGCATGGAAACTCCAGTGATGGTCACTGTAGATTTCCAAAGGAGGAGAAATAAACTTTCTTTCATGACCTTTTTTTTTTTTTTTTTGCGGTACACGGGCCTCTCACTGCCATGGCCCCTCCCGTTGCGGAGCACAGGCTCCGGATGCACAGGCTCAGCGGCCATGACTCACGGGCCCAGCTGCTCCGCGGCTTGTGGGATCCTCCCGGACTGGGGCACGAACCCTGCATCGGCAGGCGGACTCTCAACCACTGCGCCACCAGGGACGCCCGAGAAATAAACTTTCTTGACTCTGTCTCCAACAGAACTTGACCAAATGTAACAAGGATTTCATGAATATTGATTCGTTCCTTCTTTTCCATAGGAATCGATGTGGGGTATTCTGACAGAGATGACACATGGTTTTTATCCAACACAAACAGTTATGTTAGAAATCTCTGGGAAGCTTTATCTTGGCAGTATCCCTGAAGGCTAGAGAATGGACCAGAAGAGTATTTTCTTCTCTCCTTATTTTGGGGAGACTAAATTATACAGTTAAGCAAGTTATTTGGACTTCAGAGGAACAGAGTAGTACTAAATTTCTTCAGACAATTTAGTTCAGGGTGGGAATTATGCTCTGTTGTTTTGAGATATGTGATAAGGTTGAAAAATTGTCGACTGTGGTCCTGGTAATAGAATGAACAGGCTCTCTTCCTGCTCTGAATTCCTTGAGCTACAGATCAAATCTTGCTTTTAAATCTAACTTACTTACTGCTCTCATTGTCTTCTAGACTTATTTAGCCTATAAAAGGTTTGCCTGGAGATATGGATTGTTTATGCATATGGTGTGGCTGCAACTTGCAGTATATCCATGCCTTTGCTTTTCAGTCAAAACAAAATTAAAGAATCATAATCACCCGTGTTCAGGAAGTAATGAGGAATATTTTAAAGTTCATGTTTTCATAGATCTTTTGTCAAGAATAGGACTGAAGTTCCAAATGAGATGCATTTTCTATAATGCATGTGGTGGCCCATCCTGAAATAGCTATTGTTTTTGTCATTCTGATCTGTTGGGCAGACAGTTGAATATTAAACAATAAAAAATAACTTTTTGTACATGACATTTAATTTTTGGATAACCAGCAACCAAAATTCCTAGGCATTGGGGTTAGTATATTCATCTCCACAGGTGTCCAGAAATGAAATGAAATGTCACTTAAAGCAGTAGACACACTTCATTGCTATTACACTCCAAATTTCCTCCAGTAAAATATTTTATTAAAATTAAATGAAAAACCAAAAGCTGCACAATGGTTGTTCCAGCAGCTTTAATGGGTTTTAGGATGGAGCACACCCCCTATGATTCTACAGCGGATATTTTATTATGCACAAGACAGTTATTCTGAGAATATTATACTATTCTTTCCTCATCTTTTTTGGCTGTGTGTTGAATCAACTAAATTGCCACTTATAAATTTCTGCTTAAAATCTCCGAGAAAATAGCTTTTGTTTCTATTTATAGGTGCGGTATATACTTCCTGAAAATGTTTCCCTCTCTCCGAATCATTCTCTCCTTTATCATCATCTGGTTGTTCATTTAGCAAATATTTATGTCCTGTGTTACTGTGTTCATTCTTAGGGATAATCAAAGTTCCTAGGCCCTTATGGAGCTTATAATTTAGCCAAGTAGTCACATGACAACAAAACAACAGTGACAGAAACAGCTTGTTATACTTATTAAATATTTACTATTTGCCAGATAGTATTCTAGGTGAGGTCATGTATTACATCACATAATCATTACTCTAAGATGTGGGAAAGTCCTATGAGATAGGTTCCATTTTTATCCTCATTTTATGGAAAAGGAAACACAGCGGCAGGGAAGTTTTAAGTAACTTACCCAAGGTCACATGGCTAGAAGTGGCACTAATGATACAAGGTAATGAGATATAGGATGTTAAGGGTATTGTGAAGATCTGATATAGAGGCTCCTGACCTGGTGTCTTAGTCTGCTCAGGCTGCCATAACAAAATACCATAGGTTCGGTGTGGGTGTGAAACAACAGAGATTTATTTTCTCACAGTTCTGGAAGCTGGAAAGTCCAAGATCAAGCTTTGGCAGGGTTCAGTTTCTGATAAGGGCTTTCTTCTCTGGCTTGTAGATGGCTACCTTCTTCTTGTGTCCTCACGTAGGAGAAAGAGAGCAAGCTTTCCAATACTCTTCTTTTAAGGGCACTAATCCCATCCTGAGGACCCCCTCCTCATAACCTCAACTAAACCTAATTACCTCCCAAAGGCTCCAGCTCCAGATACTATCACATTGGAGGTTAGGGCTTCAACACATGAATTTTGGGGGGACATAATTCAGCCATAGCGAACGGTTTTAGAAGTTTTCCAGGTCAAGGATTACAGACCCCTCTCCAGATGAGAAATAATGTTTAACAGCTATGAATAAGACTATTTAAAAAATATCTATCTTTGCTAGATCCCAAAAGAATTATAATGGGTTACTATGTGGATTAGCTTTTTAAGGCCTTTAAGCCTTGGATTTTTTCATCTATAATTTGGGAGGAGAGTTGTATATTTACATACGTACAGCATTTTTATATGTTAATGGTATATATTTCCATATATGAATATATATGTGAATGGTAAAGTGTGCATGTATGTGTGTGGGGCAGTCAGTGATCTTTTTGGTATTTTCATATGTGAAGCACTTTTTAAAAAATAAATTTATTTATTCATTTATTTACTTTTGGCTGTGTTGGGTCTTTGTTGCTACACGCAGGCTTTCTCTAGTTGTGGTGAGTGGGGGCTATGCTTTGTTGCAGTGCGCGGGCTTCTCATTGCGGTGCTTTCTCTTGTTGCAGAGCATGGGCTCTAGGCATGTGGGCTTCAGTAGTTGTGGCACGTGGGCTCAGTAGTTGTGGCTTGCGGGCTCTAGAGTGCAGGCTCAGTAGTTGTGGTGCAAGGGCTTAGTTGCTCCACTGCATGTGGGATCTTCCTGGACCAGGGCTCGAACCCATGTCCCCTGCATTGGCAAGTGGATTCCTAACCGCTGCGCAACCAGGGAAGTCCTCATGTGTGCAGCACTTTTTTTTTTTTTTTTTTTTTTGCGGTACGTGGGCCTCTCACTGTTGTGGCCTCTCCCACTGCGGAGCACAGGCTCTGGATGCGCAGGCCCAGCAGCCATGGCTCACGGGCCCAGCCGCTCCGCGGCATGTGGGATCCTCCCAGACCGGGGCACGAACCCGTGTCCCCTGCATCGGCAGGCAGACTCTCAACCACTGCGCCACCAGCGAAGCCCCTGCAGCACTTTTTAAAGTGCTTTTTAAAGCACTTGGTAAAGTAAATGTGTTTTATCTCACCTGATCATCACAAGTGAGGTGTTATTTTTATTGTCATTTTTACATGTGTAGAAATCGAAGCTAAGATATCAAGTGTCTTTCCTTTTCAAGGTCTTGCATGCAGTTGGTACGTGGCCAAGCCAAGGTAAGGTACAAGCCACAGACTTCTGATTCTGGGTCAGCACTTTTCGTCTGCCCCATGGCTGCCTGGTGCTGGAGTACATTTTGCCTGACACCTGGACTCTGAAAAAGATATTTATTCTCTCGTATGCTCAGCTGACATTTCATTTTGCTTCCTTGCCATCCATGACTACACCACAGTGTTCAGTGTTTCAGTACATTTTTGAAGTACTGATTTTCAGCTGGCCCCCATCTCAAAGACCCTACCACACACCCATTTCTATTTGCCTCACTTGAACTCACCATATATTGTTACTAAGAGTTCCTGGTTTACTCTCGCTCAGTTTACATGCAGACTTGCAGAGTTTTACCGCAGCTCCAGTACTAGGAAAACAGCCGAGTTTCAGAAATGGAGCAGGTTTTGCTGATTTTTAAGGTTAAAATAATCCTCTTTATATATGTAGAAATATATGCATTTGAATTGTTTCATAAAATCTATACATTGGGTCATATCATAATACCTTTTTTTAAGTGAAATATTTTTTCTTTATTTGCCCTTACCTACTTTCCTGACCCATGTCAGCCTCCACCCCCAGTTAGTCCATGTGTTTAATCTAGCATGTGCCCTTCCAAATAATTCTCAGTGCTCAGCTTGTAAAGTCACATGTAAAGTCACATGTTTATATATGTGTGTGTTTTACAAAAACAGGTCATTATTCTACAAAAATGGGTTCATATTATTATTCTTACATGCACTTTACATCATCTTGCTTTTTTCTTTCAACATGAGATCGTGGAAAATGCTCCAGGTCAACTGTCAGAACTCTAGTTATTCTTTCATTATTTTTAAATTCAAACTGGAAAATTTAAGACATATACAAAGATAGAGAAAATAATATGTTGAATCCCCATTGCCCATCAGCTGGCTTCAACAACTATTGGCATTTTGTTAATCTTATTTCATCTATTCTGCCTGACTTAATTTTTTTTTTCATTTTCTTTTTGCTGGAATATTTTTTTAAGCAAACCTAGACTTTGTTATTTTTATGCAGTAAACACTTCTGTATTTTTCACTAACAGAGATCTTTAAAAAAACATAACCATATACCATTATCAGTTAAAATTTATAATGGTTCTTTAAAATCATCTATTATCCAGTTCATGTTCAAATCCCCCCAATTGCCTCAAAAATGTCTTTTTTCTATAGTCGGTTTGTTTGAGGATTCAAATGCCAAACATTGCATTTTCCTGATAAGTCTTATGAATCGCTTTTAAATTTATGACAATTTTCCCTTCCCCTCCCCCTTTAATGCCCCAGTTATTGAAGAAACCAGGTTATTTTCTTTGTAGAACTTCCCACCTTCTAGATTTGGCTTATTGTATTCCTTATGGTGTCAATAACACATTCTTCTACCACGTTTTTCCTTTACATACTTACTTGAATATAGAGGATTGACTAGATTCAGGTTCAGTTCTTTTTTTTATTAATTAATTTATTTTTATTTTTGGCTCTTTTGGGTCTTTGTTGCTGCGCGCGGGCTTTCTCTAGTTGCGGTGAGCAGGGGCTACTCTTTGTTGCGGTGCGGGGGCTTCTCATTGTGGTTGCTTCTCTTGTTACAGAGCACGGGCTCTAGGCGTTCAGGCTCCAGCAGTTGTGGCACATGGGCTCAGTAGTTGTGGCTTGCAGGCTCTAGAGCGCAGACTCAGTAGTTGTGGCGCACGGGCTTAGTTGCTCTGCAGCATGTGGGGTCTTCCTGGACCAGGGCTCGAACCCATGTTTCCTGCATTGGCAGGCATATTCTTAACCACTGCACCACCAGGGAAGTCCAAGTTCAGTTCTTTTAGCAAGAACACTTAATGCTGGTGCTGTTTGTGCACTTCCTCTTGAATCAGCATTGGGAAGAATAGAACATTGGCTGGCCCACTTTAAGTGACATTGAAATTCATCAGTGGGTTCAAGTGTGGTCAGCTTCCTCTCCCATATAAACTTCCTCATTAACCTTTCCTAATGATTTTACCATTCAGAATTGAACATTAGTTACATCCATTATTTCACTCAGAGTTGAAAAATGATTTTCTAAATCTATTAATATTTTTCTGCATTTATTCTCTGGAATTCTTCTATGAAGACCTCTCCCTTGTCAATCATTGGTAATCCCAAAAAGCAGTTGTATAGGAAAGGCAGAATAAAGGCTTGATCCTTTCCTTTTATTTGTCAATTTTATGAAAAATGAGTTGGTGCTTTAACAACCCCCCGTGATAGTCAGTTACATTTTTGCACTTGCAGATTTTCATATCTCTATGTTTTATTTGAAGCTATTATTTTATTTGATGTCCAAATGGTTCCATCCTTGGCCAATGGAAAGCCCACAGATTTTCTCCTTTTGTCTTCTTTTAATAAAACCCCAGTAATTCATGATGTTTTCCATGCTTTCTGGCACAATAAAGTATACTAGACTTAGTACATTTTCTACACCGGATCTAGATTGAGTCATTTCTCCAGGGAGGAATGTTCCCTTTTAGTGGAAAATGATATTTAGAGACCACAATCTTGGTTCTAGAAGTAAATTTATTATCTTTTTAATGGGTCTGTGATACTCCATGACATACCGTGATATATTAACCATTCTCCATTGCTGGTATTCACCTTTCCCCCAGTTTTGTTAGATTCTGCCATTCAATTGCAAAGCCGCATAGAAGATACAAGAAAACTGTTTAAGAAACTTGCTATGGTCCTTGTATCATTAACAGAAATTGAAAAATTGAAAACCAATGCTAGGAGAGTTGAAATTCTTAATAGAAATCTGGTAACCAAAGAGTTCTTGGGCATTATGTGAGGACTAAAGGAAAATAACACTTCTTCAAGTAGATAAAGAATTTCTCTACTTCCTGGAGCTGATCTTTAACAAGATGAGAAGCTGATACTCTTTTCTCCTTTCCTCTTTTGGAGAAGAATTTTCCTTCCTTCCCTCAGGGATCTTAGTGGAAACATATTTTCTTTTTGCTTTTTCTAACTGTGCTTCTGGAAAAGGGATGCACACTAGCTCTCCAAGTCACGAAGCAGTTTGGACCCCTCATCAGCCCCATACAACTTTGGATGGAGGTGCAGCTGTGTGCCATATTGGCAGTACATTTTATTCTTGCAGAGGACATTATGGCTTTTTTGATTCTATGTTTTATTTCTTTGCCAATTATCAGACAGTGTGCAGTGGAGGAAACAAAATTTATTGAGAGCTTTAGGCTCTGTGACTAGCAATAACCATTCCTGGCTGGTTACAGAGTTCCCCAGATGTACCATGGTATATAACCCTGACTTTCTAGTTCATTGTAAAATCACAACACTATACTAACTCTGCCAACTGGCCTTCTTTTCAGTATCTACATAAAAAAGAAAGGTATTGGTAACACTCTTCTGATAATAAAGCTTTTGATAATACTGATTGACTACACAAAAAACTTTATGGTAGTATAATACACATTACAGAAAATTACACATAAAGTACAGCTTGATAAATTTCTTCAAACTGAACACCCTTATATAATCAGCATTTGGATCAATAAATAGTTCATTATAAGCACCCCCAAAGCCTTGTTACGTTCCTTTCCGTTATCTCCCCTTCTACTTCCAAGGACAGCTATCATCCTGATCCCTAAAAGCATAGATTACTTTTTCCTGGCTTTGTACTTATATAAATGGAATAGTATAGTATATACCCCTTTGCATCTGGCTTATTTCTCTAAACATTTGTAAGATTCAACCATATGAATATGTGTAATTGTAGATCGTTCATTTTAACTGTCATATGGGATTCTGTTGTGTGTCTCTACTACAATTCATGTATCCATCTTCTGTTTATGAGCTTTTGGGTAGTTTCCAACTTGGGGCTATTAAAATAATGTTGCTGTCAGCATTCTAGTACATGCCTTTGCTGAACATACATGTGCATTTCTGTTGGATCTACACCTAGAAGGGAAAGTTATGGTCACAGTGTATGCAGTATGTTCTGCTTTATTAGATAATGCCAAATAGTTTTCCAAAGTGGTTGAACCAAATCAAACACCCATCAGCAGTGTGTGAGACCTCACTGAGACTTGGTATTTTCCATCTTTTTCATTTTATATGTTTTTTTCCTTTTTAAAATTTTATTTTTTATTGAATGGAAGACTTTAAATTCTACAGTGCTTTACAATTTTCAAAGTTTTCTCACACATGATTTCATATGATCCCATAATAACCCCTTTTTTACCCCTACTCCTATATTGCCCCTCCCCACTGTAACCACTGGTTTATTCTCTGTATCTGTGAGTCTGCTTCTTTTTTGTTTTGTTCACTAGTTTTTTGTATTTTTTAGATTCCACCCATAAGTGGTATCACACAGTATTTGTCTCTCCCTCTCTGACTTATTTCACTTAGCATAGTGCCCTCCATGTCTATTCATGTTGCTGCAAATGGCAAAATTTCATTCTTTTTTATGGCTGAATAATATTCCATTATATATATATATATATATATATATATATATATATATATTTGCCACGCTTTCTTTATCCATTGATCTGTTGATGGACACTCAGGTTGCTTCCATACCATGGCAATTGCAAATAATGCTGCTATGAACACTGGGGCGCATGTATGTTTTCAAATTAGTGTTTTTATTTTTTTCAGGTATATACCCAGGAGTGGAATTGTTGGGTCATATGGTAGCTCTACTTTTAGTTTTCCGAGAAACCTTTATATATATATATACTTCTGAGTGGAAAGAAGATTCCTAGAATAGAGAAGACTTTCTAATACCAACCTCCAGCTTCTGTCTGAAGTGTAGCAATAGTTACGGGGTAGTTTAGGCTGGGTCTCTGACAACACCATAATTTATCTCATTGATGATGAAGGATGGGCCAGATGGATACAAACAGCTTTTGAATACCATCAAGGAGAAGAAGCCTATGAATTTACTGACTTTAGAGAGCAGTCAACTGTTGCCTTCTGATGTTTATTATTATATAAATTTTATGACAAGAATAAAGACAGTAAAACAAAATTCACAATTCCATAACTGTAACACAATAATAATACTTGAGTTCACTCATCCACAGACATACCTGAATTATATATGATTGTAATCATAATCTAGACATAATTTCATATGATGCTTTTTTGAACTGAACATTGTATCTAAAGACTCTCTCATGTTGTTTCAATATTTCTTTATTATAAATTTAGATTGCTTCCAAAGTTTTACTATTCTAGAGAGTTCTGTAGAAAATATCTTCATCAGCTTACCTTTCCTTTTTAAAAAAAATTCTTTAGGCTAAATTCTTAAGAGTGGGATTACTGAATAGAAAATTATCTTTTTTTTGGCTCTGGATTTATCATACATCTTCTTTCCAAATGGCTTTCCATAATTTATGCAAGTGGAATCCAGTCTTCTTGGAAACCAAAAAAGCTTAGTTTTACTTATAGCAACACACACTTTGTTAGGTTCATGAACAAATAAAATGTACAACATATTGTAAAAGTAAATTCTTTGCATATGGAAGATATAAAAGTTCTTCCTTTATTTGTAATATCCAAATCTGGGAACAATCCAAATTTCCACTAATAGATCAATAGGCATCTAAATTGTTCTACATCCATACAATGGAATACTGTTTAGCAATTAAAAGGAAGGAATCATTGATACATGTGGCAACATGGATGAATTAAAAAATAATTATGCTCAATGAAAGAAGCCAGACAAAAAAGAGTACATACTGTATGATTCCATTGTACTATCTTTAAAAAATGGAAACTAATCATAGTGATAGAAAGCAGATAAGTGATTGCCTGGGGACACTGAGGCGGGGGTGGAGAGGGGCAAGAAGGACAGATTACAAAGGAGCACATGGAAAATTTGGAGGTTGATGGATATGTTTACATTAAGTCCCCTACATATGAACGAGTTTGTTCCAAGAGCGTGTTCATAAGTCCAATTTGTTCATAAGTCCAACAAAGTTAGCCTAGGTACCCAACTAACACAATGGGCTATATACTGCTGCTTTTATGCTTGCTTCTGGACATCCTGGGCTTGAAATAAAGATACTTCACTACTGTACTCTATACAGTACTGTACAGTAAAATACACAAAAGCACAACCACTTGTAGAGGATGCACACATGTGACAGTGTACTCCAGATATGTCAACTAACTTTTATGTGATTGGACATGCTAACCCACGTTCGCATCTTTGAAAGTTCGCAACTTGAAGGTTTGTATGTAGGGGACTTACTGTACGTGATTGTGATGATAGTTTCATGAGCATACAGTTGGTCCTTCATATCTGCAGGTTCTGTATCAGCAGATTCAACCAACAGAGGATCAAAAATGTTGGGAAAAAGAAGAAAATTCCAGAAACTACCAAACACCCAAACTTGAATTTGCGATGCTTTAACACCTATTTACATAGCATTTACATTGTATTTACAATTATTTATATAGCATTTACATTGTATTAGGTATTATAAGTAATCTAGAGATGATTTAAAGTATACGAGAGGGGAGACCTCAAGATGGTGGATGAGTAAGACATGGAGATCACCTTCCTCCCCACACATACATCAGAAATACCTCTACACGTGGAACAACTACAGAACACCTACTGAATGCTGGCAGAAGACCTCAGACTTCCCAAAAGGCAAGACATTCCCCATGTACCTGGGTAAGGAAAAAGAGAAAAGGAAAAACAGAGACAAAAGAATAGGGACGGGACCTGCACCTCTGGGAGGGAGCTGTGAAGCAGGAAAAGTTTCCACACACTCAGAAGCCCCTTCGCTGGTGGAGACGGGTGGTGGGTGGGGGGAAACTTCGGAGCCATGGAGGAGAGCGCAGCAACAGGGGTGCAGAGGGCAAAGCGGAGAGATTCCCGCACAGAGGATCAGTGCTGACCAGTACTAACCAGCCTGAGAGACTTGTCTGCTCACCCACCGGAGTGGGTGGGGGCTGGGAGCTGAGGCTCAGGCTTCAGAGGTCAGATCCCTTGGAGAGAACTGGGGTTGGATGCGTGAACACAGACTGAAGGGGGCTAGTGCACCACAGCTACCCGGGAGGGAGTCAGGGGAAGAGTCTGGAACTGCCAAAGAGGCAAGAGACCATTGTTTTGGGGTCCGTGAGGAGAGGGATTCAGAGCACTGCCTAAGGCAGCTCCAGAGAAAGGCATGAGCTGCGGCTATCAGCGTGGACCCCAGAGACGGGCATGAAACACTAAAGCTGCTGCTGTAGCCACCAAGAAGCCTGTGTGCAAGCACAGGTCACTATCCACACCTCCCCTCCTGGGACCCTGTGCAGCCCGCCACTGCCAGGGTCCCATATTCCAGGGACAACTTCCCCGGGATAACACACGGTGAGCCTCAGGCTGTTGCAACGTCATGGTGGCCTCTGCCTCCGCAGGCTCGCCCTGCATTCCATACCCCTACCTTCTCCCCGGCCTTAGTGAGCCAGAGCCCCCTAATCAGCTGCTACTTTAACCCTGTCCTGTCTGAATGGGGAACAGATGCCCTCAGGCGACCTACACACAGAGGCAGGGCCAAATCCAAAGCTGAACCCCAGGAGCTGTCTGAACAAAGAGAAAGGGAAATTTCTCCCATCAGCCTCAGGACCAGCGGATTAAATGTCCACAATCAACTTGATGTACCCTGCACCTCTGGAATACCTGAATAGAAAATGAATCACCCCAAAATTGAGGTGGTGGACTATGGAGCAACTGTAGACTTGGGGTTCGGTTTCTGCATCTCATTTGTTTCTGGTTTTACGTTTATCTTAGTTTAGTATTTAGAGATTATTATTATTGGTAGATTTATTTATTGATTTGGTTGCTGTCTTTTTCTTTAAAATATATATATATATGTTTTTCCTTTTTCTCTTTTTGTGAGTGTGTGTGTGTATGCTTCTTTGTGTGATTTTGCCTGTACAGCTTTGCTTTTACATTTGTCCTAGGGTTCTGTCTGTCCATTTTTGTTTGTTTGTTTGTTTTTAGTGTAGTTTTTAGAGCTTGTTATAATTGGTAGATTTGTTTTCTGGCTTCATTGCTCTCTTTCTTTTTTTAATTACTTTAATTTTTTTTTATTTTTAATAATTAAAAAAATTTTAATAACTTTCCTTCCTTCCTTCCTTCCTCCCTCCCTCCCTTCCTTCCTTTCTTTTCTTTCTTTCTCCCAATTCTTCTGAGCTGTGTGGCTGACAGGGTCTTTGTGCTCTGGTCGGGTGTCAGGCCTGTGCCTCTGAGGTGGGAGAGCTGAATTCAGGACATTGGTCCACCAGAGACCTCCTGGCCCTATGTAATACCAAATGGTGAAAGCTCTCCCAGAGATCTCCAACTCAACGCTAAGGCCCAGGTCCACTCAACAACCAGCAAGCTACAGTGCTGGACACACTATGCCAAACAACTAGCAAGACAGGAACACAACCCCACCCATTAGCAGAGAGGCCGCCTAAAATCATAAGGTCACAGACACCCCAAACCACACCACTGGACGTGGTCCTGCCCACCAGAAAGACAAGATCGAGCCTCATCCACTAGAATACAGGCACCAGTCCCCTCCACCAGGAAGCCTACACAATCCACTGAACCAACCATAACCACTGGGGGCAGACACCAAAAACAAAGGAAACTATGAACCTGCAGCCTGTGAAAAGGAGACCCCAAACACAGTAAGTTAAGCAAAATGAGAAGACAGAGAAACAGCAGATGAAGGAGCAAGGTAAAAACCCACCAGACCAAACAAATGAAGAGGAAATAGGAAGTCTACCTGAAAAATAATTCAGAGTAATGATAGTAAAGATATCCAAAATCTTAGAAATAGAATGGAGAAAATATAAGAAACTTTTAACAATGACCTAGAAGAACTAAAGAGCAAACAAGCAATGAGGAACAACACAATAAATGAAATTAAAAATTCTCTAGAAAGAATCAATAGAATAACTGAGACAGAAGAACGGATAAGTGACCGGGAAGATAAAATAGTGGAAATAACTAACACAGAGCAGAATAAAGAATGAAAAGAATTGAGGACAGTCGCAGAGATCTATGGGACAACATTAAACGCACCAACTTTCGAATTATAGGGGTCCCAGAAGAAGAAGAGAAAAAGAAAGGGACTGAGAAAATACTTGAAGAGAGTATAGTTGAAAACATCCCTAATATGGGAAAGGAAGTAGTCAATCAAGTCCAGGAAGCACAGAGAGTCCCATACAGAATAAATCCAAGGAGAAACACACCAAGACACATACTAAAAAAACTATCAAAAATTAAATACAAAGAATATTAAAAGCAGCAAGGGAAAACCAACAAATAATATACAAGGGAATCCCTAGAAGGTTAACAGCTGATCTTTCAACAGAAACTCTGCAATCCAGAAGGGACTGGCAAGACATATTTAAAGTGATGAAGGGGTAAAATCTACAACCAAGATTACTCTACCCAGCAAGGATCTCATTCAGATTTGACAGAAATTAAAACCTTTACAGACAAGCAAAAGCTAAGAGAATTCAGCACCACCAAACCAGCTTTACAACAAATGCTAAAGGAACTTCTCTAGGCAGGAAACACAAGAGAAGGAAAAGACCTACAATAACCCAAAACAATTAAGAAAATGGTAATAGGAACATACATATCGATAATGACCTTAAATGTAAATGCATTAAATGCTTCAACCAAAGGACATAGACTGGCTGAATGGATACAAAAACAAGACCCATATATATGCTGTCTACAAGAGACCCACTTCAGACCTAGGGACACATAAGATTGAAAGTGAGGGGATAGGAAAAGATATTCCATGCAAATGGAAATCAAAAGAAAGCTGGAGGGCCTCCCTGGTGGCGCAGTGGTTGAGAGTCCGCCTGCCGATGCAGGGGATACGGGTTCGTGCCCCGGTCTGGGAGGATCCCATATGCCGCGGAGCGGCTGGGCCCGTGAGCCATAGCTGCTGAGCCTGTGCGTCCGGAGCCTGTGCTCCGCAACGGGAGAGGCCACAACAGTGAGAGGCCCGCGTACAGCAAAAAAAAAAAAAAAAAAAAAAAAAAAAGCTGGAGTAGCATTTCTCATATCAGACAAAATAGACTGGAAAATAAAGACTATTACAAGAGCCAAAGAAGGACACTACATAATGATCAAGGGATCAATCCAAGAAGAAGATATAACAATTGTAAATATTTAGGCAGCCAACATAGGAGCACCTCAATACGTAAGGCAAATGCTAACAGCCATAGAAAGGGAAATCAACAGTAACACAATCACAGTAGGGGACTTTAACACCCCACTTTCACCAATGGACAGATCATCCAAAACGAAAACAAGGAAATACAAGCTTTAAATGATACATTAAACAAGATGGACTTAATTGATATTTATAGGACATTCCATCCAAAAACAACAGAATACACTTTCTACTCAAGTGCTCATGGAACATTCTCCAGGATAGATCATATCTTGGGTCACAAATAAAGCCTTGTTAAATTTAAGAAAATTGAAATCATATCAAGTATCTTTTCCGACCACAATGCCATGAAACTAGATATCAATTACCAGAAAAAATCTGTAAAAAATACAAACACATGGAGGCTAAACAATACACTACTAAGTAACCAAGAGATCACTGAATAAATCAAAGAGGAAATCAAGAAATAACTAGAAAAAATTGACAATGAAAACATGATGACCCAAAACCTATGGAAACACTCCCATTTACCACTGCAACAAAAAGAATAAAATACCTAGGGATAAACCGACCCAAGGAGACAAAAGACCTGTATGCAGAAAACTATAAAACACTGATGAAAGAAATTAAAGATGATACAAACAGATGGAGAGATATACCATTGTTCTTGGATTGGAAGGATCAACATTGTGAAAATGACTATACCACCCAAAGCAATCTACAGATTCAATGCAATCCCTATCAAACTACAAATGGTATTTTTCACAGAAGTAGAACAAAAAATTTCCCAATTTGTATGGAAACACAAAAGACCCTGAATAGCCAAAGCAATGTTGAGAAAAATGGAGCTGGAGGAATCAGGCTCCCTGACTTCAGACTATGCTACAAAGCTACGGTAATCAAGTCAGTATGGTACCGGCACAAAAACAGATATATAGATCAATGGAACAGGATAGGAAGCCCAGAGATAAACCCATGCACATATGGTCACCTTATTTTTGATAAAGGAAGCAAGAATATACAATGGAGAAAAGACAGCCTCTTCAATAAGTGGTTCTGGGAAAACTGGACAGCTACATGTAAAAGAATGAAATTAGAACACTTCCTAACACAATACACAAAAATAAACTCCAAACGGATTAAAGACCTAAATGTGAGGCCAGACACTATAAAACTCTTAGAGGAAAATGTAGGCAAAACACTGTGTGACCTAAATCACAGCAAGATCCTTCTTGACCCACCTCCTAGAGAAATGGAAATAAAAATAAACAAATGGGACCTAATGAAACTTAAAATCTTTCTTTTTGCACAGCAAAGGAAACCATAAACAAGACAAAAAGACAACCCTCAGAATGGGAGAAAATATTTGCAAATGAAGCAACTGACCAATGATTAATCTCCAAAATTTACAAGAATCTCATGCAGCTCAATATCAAAAAAACAAACAACCAAATCCAAAAATGGGCAGAAGACCTAAATGGACATTTCTCCAAAGAAGATATACAGATTGCTAACAAACATATGAAAGGATGCTCAACATCACTAATGATTAAAGAAATGCAAATCAAAATTACAATGAGGTATCACCTCACACCAGCCATAATGGCCATCATCAAAAAAAACTTACAGGGCTTTCCTGGTGGCGCAGTGGTTGAGAGTCCTCCTGCCGATGCAGGGGACACGGGTTCGTGCCCCGGTCTGGGAGGATCCCACATGCTGTGGGGCGGCTGGGCCCGTGAGCCATGGCCGCTGAGCCTGCGCATCCAGAGTCTGTGCTCCACAACGGGAGAGGCCACAGCAGTGAGAGGCCCACGTACCGGGAAAAAAAAATTTACAAACAATAAATTCTGGAGAGGCTGTGGAGAAAAGTGAGCCCTCTTGCACTGTTGGTGGGAATGTAAATTGATACAGCCACTATGGAGAACAGTATGGAAGTTCCATAAAAACTAAAAATAGAACTACCATAAGACCCAGCAATCCCTCTACTGGGCATGTACCCTGAGAAAACCACAAATCAAAAAGAGTCATGTAGCACAATGTTCATTTCAGTTCTATTTACAATAGCCAGCATGTGGAAGCAACCTAAGTGTCCATCAACAGACGAATGGATAAATAAGATGTGGCACATATATACAACGGAACATTACTCAGCCTTAAAAAGAAACAAAATTGAGTTATTTCTAGTGATGTGGATGGGCGCAGAGTCTGTCATACAGAGTGAAGTAAGTCACAAAGAGAAAAAGTAATACTGTATGCTAACACATATATATGGAATCTAAAAAAAAAAAGTGTTCTGAAGAACCTAGGGGCAGGACAGGAATGAAGATGCAGACATAGAGAATGGACTTGAGGGCATTGGTAGTGGGAAGCATAAGCTGGGACAAAGTGAGAGAGTGGCATGGACATATATACACTACCAGATGCACAATAGATAGCTAGTGGGAAGCAGCACATAGCAGAGGGAGATCAGCTCAGTGTTTTGTGTCCACCTAGAGGGGTGGGATAGGGAGGATGGGAGAGAGATTCAAGAGGGAGGAGATATGGGGATATATGTATATGTTTAGCTGATTTACTTTGTTATAAAGCAGAAATTAGCACACCATTGTAAAGTGATTATACTCCAATAAAGATGTTTAAAAAAAAGAAATTAAAACTGAGAAAAATTTAAAACATTAATTCATTTAAAAATAAGTTAATTACGTTTTAACAAATTTTTGTTAATGAAAACTAAGTAAACTTTCCAAAACAAACAAAAATAAATGAAGTATTCTAGAGAATGTGCATAGGTTATACACAAATACTACATCATTTTATATAAGGGAATTGAGCATCTTCGGAGTTTGGTATCCACAGAGGTCCTGGAACCAATCTCCTGCAGATACAGAGGGACAACTGAATGCATATGTCCAAACGTATCAAGTTGTACACTGTAAGTACATGCAGTTTGCTCCATATTAATTTTACCTCAATCAAGCTGTCTCAAAAAATAAAATTTGTTGCTCAATATTTCCAACTCTTTGAAGATGACAAGCAAATGAGGAACATGAGTTGTTGTTAATTCATTATCATTAGGTAGTAATAATGGGTTTAAGGGACACAATATTGTATTTCCCCCTAAAATATACTCAAGTTCTAGCCCCCACTACCTAGGAATGTGATCTTATTTGGAAACAGGGTCTTTGCAAGCACAATCAAGATGAGGTCATACTGGATCAGGGTGGGCCTTGAATCTAATGCTTGGTATACCCTAAGAGGAGAGTATGCGTGGAGAGACACACAGAGAGAATAACGCCATGTGTAGATAGAGGCAGAAACTGGAGTGATATAGCTATTCTAATCCCAGTAACACAAAGGATTGTTGAGAGCTACTAGAAGCTGCTGGACTAGAAGCTGCTGGAAGCTGGGAAGAGGCAAGGAAGGATTCTTCTCTAGAGCTTTCAGAGGGTACATGGCCCTGCTGACACCTTGATTTCAGACTTCTAGCCTATAGAACTGTGAGAGAATACATTTTTGTTGTTTTGAAATTACCAGAAGTGATAATTTGCTACATCAGCCCTTGGACACTAATACATATAGCAACATGCTTTTATTAGCTAGTCTACTCTAATTTTAAACAAAGTTGATTATAATACCAAAGGAAATATACATGATATCTGTATTATAGAACCAGATGTCTGATTATCTCATGTCTGATGAAACTTTGTATTTTATAAAGTGAATCCCCCTTTGTTCTGTCCTTGTTTCTCTCCTCTCTCCAGCAGCCACATGTGTTATCACCATGTCTTTATATTAATATGAACACAGTGATTATCAAAGAATTGTCTGTGGATGCTTGATGATCCCTGAGACACTTCCAGGGAGTCTGTGAGGTCAAAACTCTTCTCAGTTTTGATTTTTTCACTGTTGACATTTGCAGTGACAGTACAAAAGCAATGGTAGATAAAACTGCTGACATCTTAGCACAAATCAAGATAGTACCACCAAGTGCTCTAGTAGACATTTTGTTCTTCATCTGCACGTACAGGCAGAAAACAAAGAGTTCCACTTAGGAATCACCCTGATGAAGCAGCAGTAGTATTAATTTTATTAAATCTTTATCCTTGGGTGTACGTGTCTTTGTAACCGCCTGTGTGATGATATGGGGAGTACAAAGCATGTCTTTCTGTTACATAGAAAAGTCCAAAAAAAAAAAAAAAGCACTTGTGTGGTTGAGTTGTGAACTGAACTAGCAGCTTTTTTCATGAACACCATTTTTATTTGACAGACTCTGGTTATTCAAATTATTCAGACTTGGGTACTTAGCAGACATGCCCCTCTATGCTCAGAGATTTTCCTTTGGAGACAGCAATCTTAAGAGATTGTGTTTCCTTGACGGAGGATGATATTTCCTGTAAAATCTTAAACACAGGTAAAGCTCAGGGAGTTACAGGGATTTGCTGAAGGACACATACCATAAAGTAGCAGACATGGGCTTAGAAATCAGGCCCCCTTCCTTCCAGCCTGCTACTCTTCCCATTTCACTAAATGAGACAAGTGGCTTTTCATATTTCATTCATCCTCTCCTTGAGACAGAATTAATGCTGCAAGAGAAAGAAATGCCAGGTGGAAAAACTGACAAGTCAGATATTACACAGGCACTTAATTTTTATTTTGTAATTTTCACAGTCTGAGCAACCAAGTAGAATACATAAAGAAGACACTAAAATGTGGCCTAATAAAATTCATTTGACCAGAAATACGGGCTTCCATGTTTTTGTCTCCAGCTCAGGTTTTTTTTGTTTTTCATTTTTTTTTTTTTTTTTTGCGGTACGTGGGCCTCTCACTGCTGTGGCCTCTCCCGTTGCGGAGCACAGGCTCCGGACATGCAGGCTCGGCAGCCATGGCTCACGGGCCCAGCTGCTCTGTGGCATGTGGGATCTTCCCGGACCGGGGCACGAACCCGTGTCCCCTGCATCGGCAGGCAGACTCTCAACCACTGCGCCACCAGGGAAGCCCTGTTTTTCATTTTTAATGTCAACCATTCTCTGAGTCCAGCGCTCACTTTGGCAAAAACTACATTTAGTTGCAAATTGAGACACGGTGCATAGCTGCTATGATTAAGGAATTCAGAATCTTTTCCAATATAATGCCTTGAGGGCAGAAAGAAATGCTGAGGGAAAAACATTTCAATGTTGCCCTGTCTAGATGAATGCCTGAAATAAATATTAACTGTTATTTCTGCAAACTTTCCCTCTGTTTTATATACTTCATTTCCCCCACTTTTGAGTCTACAGTGTATTTCAGCAACATTATGGGTTTCTACTCATGATGAGTCTTCTCAGCGTGGGCTGGGTCAGTGTTTGTAGCTCAGCTGGCTGGTGCCAGAGTGGAGGGCACGTCTGATTTGATTCCACCCCAGGCACTGAAGAATTTTGAAGATTTTCCTCCTAATATTTGGCTTTACTTGATAATCCCAGAGCATGCTGGGAAATCTCAGCAAGAGGAAAAATTTAGTAACCACAAGGAGGCCTGCTTGCAAGGTTGTGGGTAAGTGTGAAAGCTTATGAGTATGACTGTTAATGACTTGTATGTTCTGCTTTTCACGAGATTTTCTCTCAACAAAAAGTGTGTAGGCTTGTGAGGACAGACAGCTTTTAGAAAACTCAGGCGTCCCCAGAAAGACAAATGCATGATTGAGTCATTTCCCAAGAGAGAAGCCACTAAGTCAGCTAGACATGGAACCATGTGGTTCAGGATTTAGAATTTCAAAAGCAGGAGCTGGCAAAGGGTTGCATGGGATTTTAGCCTCACGTTTTCATCATCATTCTTCTTTCTTATGTTTGAGTACTGAAATTGCCCTTGGCATATGCAGAATAAGGGACATGCTATCTACCTCTAGTCAATGTTGGAGAAAGTGTTCAGTTCAGAAATAGACTTTGTAGCCAAGAAGGTGATCAAATCTCCGAGGCTTGAAGAGTTTTTCTGTATGTGTGCAAACCAGTTTCTCATGTATCTTCTTTTCGATTCTGTTTTTCCCCTTTTTGTTGTTGTTGTTTGTTTATATATAGTCACTAAGACTCTGTGTTGGAAATGTCTAACAATAGGCTAGATTTTTATTTGGTCTGGGTGCTCCAGATGTGAGCTGGCCCAACGGAGGTGGTGGTGGAGATGGAGCCTTTGCACTGTGCTCTGGGAGTGGGTAGATTTCACTGACTGGGTTACAAGGCTCTGGAACATTCTGTATTTAGAACTAGCTTTTCCGAGCATGCAGAGGCGTGTGATAGTGGCTGATCTTGACATAGAGGGAATCTAGCCAGAGGTGTCTGTGTACAGCATGTCCCAAAGTACAAGGTACATCATGACCCTGTACCTATAGGGCTAACCTAACATGACAGCTAGGATGACTCTGGTGTTCTATATGCTGGAGACAACTTCACCTTCATCTAACTGAATACAGCTCACTTTATTAGGCTCCTACTAAGAAAAATGCATGAGATTTGAACGTAACTAATTCTTGTGACTTACTACCCTCACTTTATGTTTTTATTTATTTATTTAAAAAATTTTACCTATTTATTTATTTATTTATGGCTGCGTTGGGTTTTCGTTGCTGCACGCGGGCTTTCTCTAGTTGCGGCTAGTGGGGGCTACTCTTCGTTGCAGTGCGCGGGCTGCTCATTGCGGTGGCTTCTCTTGTTGCAGAGCACAGGCTCTAGGTGCACGGGCTTCAGTAGTTGTAGCACACAGGCTCTAGAGGGCAGGCTCAGTAGTTTTCGTGCACGGGCTTAGTTGCTCCATGGCATGTGGGATCTTCCCAGACCGGGGCTCAAGCCCGTGTCCCCTGCATTGGCAGGCGGATTCTCAACCACTGCACCACCAGAGAAGCCCTACCCTCACTTTAAATTGTAGGAAACAGAGGATTAGAGAGAATAAGTGGCTTATCCAAGTTCATACAACTGGTTCTTCTCACCACATGTCTTCATTGTGATAAGAGAGACAACTTTCCTTTCTGTGACAAAAATAGTCTCCTGCTCTCATTAGTGAGTCTATGATTTTTTTTTTAAAGACTTTATTTTTCTAGATTGGTTTTAAATTCACAGAAAAATTGAGAAAAGGGTACAGAGGTTGCCCATATATTACCTGCCTCCCTGACCCCCACCCGTTGTCAACATCCCTGTCCAGATTAGTATATTTGTTAAAGTCAGTAAACCTACATTGACACATCATTATCACTCAAAGTCCATAGTTTACAGTAGGGTTCACTCTTGGTGTTGTACATTCTATGGGTTTGGACAAATGTATAATAATATGTGTCCATTATTATGGTATCATATATAGCATTTTCACTGCCCTAAAAATCTTCTGTAATCTGCCTATTCAACTCTCCACACTGCCCTTCCTGCAACCCCTGGCAATGACTGATCTTTTTACTGTCTCCATAGTTTTGCCTTTGTCAGAATGCCATATAGTTGGAATCACATGGTATATAGCCTTTTCAGATTGGCTACATCCACTTAGTAATATACATTTAAGACCCCTCCATGCCTTTTAATGATTTGATAGCTCATTTCTGTTTAGCACCAAAAAATATTCTACTGTCTGGATGTACCACAGTTTATTTACCAGTTTACCTACTGAAGAATATCTTGGTTGCTTCCAAGTTTTAGCAACTATGAATAAAGCTGCTATAAAAACCTAACTGCATTCCTCAAATTTTGCTATGTAGTATTTTTATTATTGTTCTAAATTTTTAGAATGATTTTTCCATTCATCCATGAATTATTTAGAAGCATATTTTTAACTTTCTAAATACATGGGCTTTAAAAAAAATCTATCATTGATTTCTAATTTAACATTATAGATTAAATTAGAATTTAATGCAGAGAATGCAGATTATGATAGGATTCTTTGAAATTTATTGAGATTTTCCTTATATGGTCAGTTTTTATAGATAGTCCATGCATACTTCAATAGAATGTTTATTGTCTATGTTCCATAAATATGTATTAATATAGGGATTATTTGTTCTTCAAATATTCTATTACTCTTTCTTTGCTTTCTTGATCTCTAAATTGCTGAGAGGTGTGTTAAAATCTTTTACTATGATGGTTGATATGTCAGTTTCTCCTTTTCACTCTGTAACTTTTCATTGTACATATTTGAAGGTATTTTATTGTGTGCATACAGGTTTAGAATTTTTATATCTTTCTGGAAAATTAACTTTTATTAATACATAAAAGCCCTTTTTATTGACAATGATTTTTACCCTTAAAGCTTATTTTTTGTCTGATATTATTTTAATTATACCATATTTCTTTTGGTTAGTACATGCTTAATATGTAATTTTTCTATACTTTTAATCCTCTGTGTGTTTTTGCTTTAGATGTTCCTTTTGTAAATTTTGTTTTTTGATGTGACTATTTAAAAAATATATGGTTTGACATTCTTTGTCTTAGTTGGACAGTTGAGTCTATTTACATATATTTGGATCTTCTTCCACCTTCCTTTTAAATTTTGTTTGACCAGACTCCTTTTGTGCAGTAAGTAGGTTGAGCTTTCCCTCCTAAGGTAACGAAATTATCAAGGTGTTTACTGAGCACAGTTTAATACACATACACAGATACATACCCCTCTAAGAAGTAGGTTATTTTTACCTTCATTTTACATCCAAGGAAACTGAGCCAGAATGGTTAATTACCTGGCTCTAGGTCACAAAGCATTTGTGTGGCAAAGATTAGATTTGAACCAAGATCTTCTGGAATTGGAGTCCAAGTCCCTAATCTTTTCATGCTTCCATCTTGTCTTCAGGATAGAGTCATCTCCGGTGGAACCGAAGATAAGAAAGAAGATCAAAGGAAGAAGAGGACTTCAGGAAAAGCCAGTAAAGAGTGCTGAGGTCAGAAATTTTATTGTCTTTAAAAAAAGATTGATTAGAGTTTTGAAAGTAAACAACTTTTTGCTTTGTCCTTGTTTCTTTGATGGAATTTACTTATCAGAAAGTGATGATGTTTGCTACAGTATAAGCAGCATTTAAACACATAGTCATTTTTTTTATTAGTCATGGTATTTCACCCATGATGAAATGAAAGTTTCATAAAACCATAATTTGGAACAGAAATGGATGGTGATTTTGTCAGTTTTCTTGATAAGTAGAGAGATATGAAGAATATTATTGAACAAGCCTGACAATGAGAAGACCTAAGCCTATGTTCATTTCAGTGATTCACAAAGGAGATCAAAGTAAAATTTCTCTCTGTTTAAAGTATTCTGTTTTATTGTTTAAAAATTCACTTGGCAAGAATTTCTTGAGAATTTTTCTCAGGGTCACTGAAGCTAGTTTTGGTAATAAGTTTAGGATTTGAAGGCAAACAGTGATTTGGTTGAATGAAAAATTTGCTCATTAATTGTCTAAAAGTATAGAGATTGTGTGATTAAGGGGTAGGGAGGCAACTGCAACTATTTTGGGGGGACTGAAGACTAAATGTAAACAGTCTGATTTTGTTTATGGATTCTATGAAATTTCAAGGTAATCATTTCTTCTGCCTTAGGTCACAGCAGCAGCTTTGTAGATCTAGTGCTATGTCTCCTTGTCTAAACTGTAACCCCTTTATGGTGATGTGGAGCTTCTGATAAGAGCTCTAAGTAGCTTGAACATACAGTGAGAACCACATTGAAGCTGGCTTCAGAACCCTAGTTTTGTAGGTCTAGGTGACTAACATCTTTGATAAAGTAAGCTGAAAAATCCATTTTCAAATGAAATGTACTTATTTTAAACATAAAATACCTCTTAAGTGAGCAGAATCTGCAGTTGTAGATCTTTTTTAAAATTTTTATTATTTATTTAATTGAAGTCTAGTTGATTTACAATGTTGTGTTAGTTTCAGGTATACAACAAAGTGATTCAGTTATACGTACATATATATCTATTTTTTCAGATTCTTTTCCCTTATAGGTTATTATAAAATATTGAGTATAGTTCCCTGTGCTATACAATAGGTCCTCATTGGTTATTTATTTTATATATAGTAGTGTGTATATTGCAGTTCTAGATCTTAAATGAAATTTGGGCATAAACAAAGGCTGAGTGTCACTCTGATTCACTGATAATCTATATTACCAAAACAGGATGCTGATTGTTGATGTTCCTTTTCTTCTATTGTAGGATCACCTCTACTTTGTATTAGTATGGGAAGAGTCTGTGAGATGTATCAATAGTTAAAAGATATTGCAGTAGGCTTTTAACTGTCTCCTCTCTTTTATTCTTGTTCTGTACAACTTTACACACATATTGCCATTGGAATAATTTTTTTAAGCCGGTTGAATCTTATGGATAAAGTGCTCACTCTATAGCTTGGACTAAAAGCTATTCCCAGTCCAGTCCAATCCCAACCTGCATTCTGTTCTCAACTTCAATCCGCCATCACCACCTCCACACACACACACACACACACATGGAGTTCTAACCACTTGGTATTTGTTCTTACTTTCTTTGCACATGCTATTCATACTGCCTAAAATGCAGTATGAATACCTCTATAATCTCAAGACCCTAATTAAATATCACTTCCTCTTTGAAGCCATACAGAACCTACTTCCTATAGTTGTTTCTTTCTCTGTGCTTTCAAAGCACATTATAAATTCATCATTTTATGGAATTTACCAATCATATTCTAGTACGCCATAAACTATAAGATGTTGCAGTACAGTAAAAGCCGCAAAGAGTAGCTGCATAAAGATTAACTTTCCTTTTCTAGTTTACTACCATGCTTTTGTCATTTCCCACCTTGCTCCTAATTAGTTCTGGGGTGGAAAAAGAATAAAATTGCTGCTGGTGGGACTTAGACTTAAGTAAGTAATGGAGAAGATAAAGAGGACTAGTAGTAAGAAATGACAGCAAGGAGACAGGGAGATTCTGTGACCCTAAGGTGGTCTATATGGGCCTGCTGTTCTCAAGTAGCCATCTGTATCTAGGGGATGCACAGAAAACAGGCGTATGTGAATGTAAGATTACCTGTATAAAAAGCATATTCTGCTTAAGTCTAAGAAAAACCAGGATTAGATTAAACATTTGAAAAAAAGAATAACCTTCTACAAGTGTTAACGTTTCTGTAAAACTCACGTTAATCATATATCCTATTTTAATGTAACAGAAACATGAGTAAATGTTTATGCTGAAGTAATGTAAAAAATAGTTCAGTTTTTACTTAAAATTTGGAAAAGTGTAATAATCTGCTAACCACAGTTTTAGAAAGATGAGCTATTCAAGGCTATAGACTAGTCTGGTAATAATAGTAATGGTTGCCATTTATTCAGTGCCTATTAAATCCCAAGCACTGTGAGGAATGCCTCATAACTTATTTTATTTTATATATTTTATTTTATTTAATCCATGCAAAGCTAGGTACAAGCACCCCCATTTTTTAGAACAGACAACTGATGCCCCAAGAGGTCAGATAACTTGCTCAGTGTCACCCAGTATGTGGAGAGAGTCTGAATTAGAATTCCAGTCTTTCTGCCTCCAAAGCACATCCTCTTGCAGGTTGCCTGACAAAGTAACTTCTGAGGATGAACATCTATGAAGAAATAAAGAGCTTCTCAAAAATCAGATCTGCAAACTAATACCTACAACTCAACAGCAAATGAGTCTACTAGTTAAGAGAAATGTATTTAAGAAATCAACTTGGTGTCCCTAAAAACATGCCTACCACATGCCACACAATGACTACAAAAACGCTCAAAATAACTGATCAGATATAGTTATCTCTTGAAGGTTTTCCACCACTGTCTAGCCCAACATGAGGCCCTCTGACATTGGGCCAGGGGCACCATGTAAAAGTTGTGACCTACAATCCTGTCTGTCCATGGCCCTGTTCCACACTTCAGTCTTCTCTCTGCTTCTCTTGGCTTCCTGTTTTCTGACCCTGTGTCTGGTCACAGCATTCCATGCTGTCTTCTTCACTTTACTCTCTGCCTTACACAGGGTTCTATTCCTTCTGGGTGGGTACAGTCTTGGTGATTCCATTGACATTGGCCTACCTCTAGGTTCACAATGCAGACTATGGCCTTAACAGATACTCCTGTCATGATGTTTATCCAGGAGTAGTTTGAAGACCACTTCTGTCAAGATTATATTGGGGGCTTCCCTGGTGGCGCAGTGATTGAGAGTCTGCCTGCCGATGCAGGGGACACGGGTTTGTGTCCCAGTATGGGAAGATCCCACATGCCTCAGAGCGTCTGGGCCCGTGAGCCATGGCTGCTGAGCCTGCGCATCCGGAGCCTGTGCTCTGCAACGGGAGAGGCCACAACAGTGAGAGGCCCGCGTACCGCAAAAAAAAAAAAAAAAAAGAAGATTATATTGGGAGGGAAGCTTGTGAAATATCTGAGTTGACTGAATCAGGACCTCTGGGGAGTGGGGCCCTGTAATCTGAACTTTAACAAGCTTTCTCTGTGATTTCTTTTGTGACCAGTGTTTTATAGGTACTGTTCTAGGTTTGATGTGATCCCTAGGCATCCCTATCCTTTCTGTCATCCTCTGCAATGACTCCCCTATATGTGAGGGCTCCCTGGCCTGACCTGACTCTGTGCCCTGAGTGTGGTTAACTGTGGGTTGTTTATATTGCTTGGACCTTTTAGAAAATCCTATCCTTAGAGTGACTGCCTGCCCTTTGCAATCACAAATGTAATTTTCCCTTTACTTCATACATAACCTAAATTTCCCCAAAGACTCATCTGTTTATGGGTACAAATAAAGCCGCTTCATGTTTATAACCCAAATTTCACTAACTCATGCCCATACAGACATAATACAAGACCTTAATTTCCTGCAGAATTTTCCCTCAGTGTTTCTGGGAGGTTTTGAGATGGGCCTCCCAGGTGTCCTCAATGCTCCTTCTTTGCGCCGTGCTACTGGTTGATGTGTGTCACTTTTGGAGTCATTAGGCTATGCCTCTCCATGAATCCAAGGCTGGTGGCCTCCCTGCAGGTGTTGATCTCCATGACCAGGACTAGATGCTCTCTCTCTGTACTTTCAGAGCTGCAAACCCTTGAGGAGCCGGGGGTGATGCTGTGTTGCCAGGCATCCTGACTGGGTTGGAGCCAGTCTGTGCTGGGTATAGAAGTGAGAGGATACTGTTTGCTCTGACTCAGTGTTGTATTTTTTCCACCCAAGCAACACTATTACTCTCCTGGGTCTCCAAAGTCCTTCTCATTCAATTTCCGTGTGCAGCTCCTCTCTCCAACACCCCAAACACTAGTCTATATTTCCAGTCTGATCACTTCCTTGGATGCCCACAAATAAACTGTGTTCCCCAAAGAAAACCACTGTGAAAAATCTACTCCTTATAGACCTGTCACCAGTTCTTCGCAAATGCTCAGCCATATCTAATTCTCTGAAGCTCATTTTAAACTTAGGTGGGGACTCCTCCCCTACCCAACACACATCTTAACATCTGTTAAGTTCCTGACTCCAATGATCCCAGTTTTAGAGCTACTACAGAGAGACCCTTGAGAAGAGGTTGAAACAAACTTTAGAACATAGAATAAGCTGTCAGAGTGAGAGAATGCAACGGTACAGATACTGGAGAATTATTTATTTTTTGTTTCAAAGAGGACGTCTGATAAATTTAAGTTGCAGAATATGAAAGAAAAGAGAGAAGCAGAGAATGGAGCTGCATGCGGGATTCAGCATCTAAATGAAACACAGTCTCCCCTACTTTCCTCCTCCTTTACCACACAGGGCCAGCTGTCACCGAAAGCTGTTTCCAAACCAATTACAATTCCTTTACCAGAAAGGAGGATAAAATCTTAACAAAGGAACAGATGATTGGATGCTATTGGTTCTTCTGACTCTGGAACTGCTTTAGAAAGGAAGTTGAATCTTTGCAGAATTATTATTATCAGTCGTTCTTTATTGCTTCAGCTTTCTTTATTGCATTCTAATACACAAAGTAATGAACACATAAAATAAAGAGAATAAAACACATAATACATCACTGTGCAGATATTGCAATCATAACAAATCCAAATGTAAATGCCCTGTAGGGAATACTTGAGCCTTCCAATACATTGCTAATAGTTTGCATGATACTACATCACGTTATTTATCTACTAAACTTGTCATGCTTTGCTCTGCTAAATATCATGCCAGCATCAACCCCAAACAGCACTAGTACTCTTTTCCATTTTCCACATGGAAGCATATTTCTTTGCTGTCACTGGTTTTAATGTTTGCAAAGAGTAGCTCCAGCTCCTGAATAATTAATGCATAATGATTACTAAGCTACGGGTAGTTTACTATTCTAGCCCCTCTGGTCTTTGCAAAGTTGCTTGCTTTAATATGCACTTCGAATTGGAACCAAGAGGTAGTAAAAGTCATTAAGATGGCATGGAGCTCAGTCAATAATGATTTACAGAGTTTGGATGCATCCTGGGTTTTTCATTCATGGCTCTCAAGCCCCATCTGCCGCTTGTGTTCTTACTTGATATCCTGTTTGCAAATGCTTCTCTGTTGGAGGGTTTCTGTTCCGTTTACACTTAAAAGAATTGACACTCAAGAGTTCAGGTCAAGTACACATTTCCTCTGTGGTGTTTCCAACACTGGAAGATCATTGGCAATGACTAAATACACTAGGACTATTTCTGCCAAATATATACGTGTCAAGCAACTTCATGATCTCATATGATATGGACACTTAGTAAATATTAAATAATGGTAATAAGAATTACAAGAGTGACTCATCCAAAGCACTGTAGAAGAGACTTTTAAAAAGCTAGCTGGGAGGGTTTTAAAGAGGAGCAAGAATGTTCTCATGGTGAGAGTGGGAGAGACCGACACTGCTATTTGCTGCTTGTGGTTTCTTCTCAAGGACATTCCTACAGATTAACTCAGACTTTAGTGATTCCCATGCGCTGTAAGCTGTGTTGTCCCAAAGGACAGAGATGGTCATTTTAGGGGCCTTGCCTGTGAGCTGGAATGATCAAATGTGCAAAGGATATCTAAGGAGAAGATGTGAGTGACTATGGCAGGGCAGATTCCCCTTGGGTGGGCATTAGAATGAGAACTAGTTGCCTCTAGAAAGTCAGTGACTCAAATTTTATTCTCCCTGGTACCTGGTCTGGGGCTGCACGTATAATATACAATAGAAAATTGGTCAAGATATTTGTGGGATAGTGGTAAATAGAAGAATATATTGTAAACACCATTCCACACTAACCAAATTGAGGTTTCAGTTTTATATATATATATATATATATATATATATATATATATATATATGTATATGTAAAAATATAAATATAAATAAATCTCTATCAATCGATCATAGATATCTTGGTTGCTCAGTGTTTTCCTCCCATGGAATATTATGCCATTTACCTTTTTTTTGGAGTCCCTCAAATATCTCCATTAAATACAATTTTTAAAAAACATTTTAGAAGTAAATATATAAATGCTTTGAGTCTGGTTTTGTAGATTGAAAAAAGGATCCGAGTTTGCTTATGGCAGGAGATGTTAATTCTTTGAGATGGTTCAGAAAAGGGCTTTGACTAAGTGAATGCTGCTGACCTCCATGTTAACATAAGTCTAAAAGTCAAACTTGCTATTTCGTCCTCCCCCAGCAGACCCAGCCTTACGTACTGTAATTGGTGCTTTGCCCTTTCCAGCTCTTAGATTGTTGCTAGGCCTGGCACTGGGTTAAATGGAAGGGACCCTTGTCGTTGGTGGAGTAAACGGAAGGGAGGCTAAAGGTGTGCATTGCTCCATGCCTGCGATTGGTTTGCTAATGAATCATTTGTCAGAGAGGAGTGAGGGGGAAGAGAAATAGCTGCAAAATGACCCGAGAAGCCCCACAATATGCTGTATGATTAAACAACGGAACGAGTATCACAATCTCTGAGTACTTTAGAGAAATAGAAGGCATTGACCACAAGTCAGTATCACATTCTGTGACAGATTCCCCACAGAGGACTCCCACTGAGTCAGGTTCTTCCACAGTTTATGGTGTGCAGTGAGTCCATTGGACGTATTCTTAGTTTAATGGGTTGGTTGCTGATTGCCATAATGGAGGGAGTGGAGGTGAGAGGAGTCAGGGAGTATCAGGGGAGACCACAAAAATACTTCGGTTCAGTCCTCGGGGCTCTCCCTACCCCACTGCCCTCTCCCTCCAGGTGTCAGGGCCCTATCTTCCTTTCCAGGTGTTTATGGTTACTTGTGTGGGTGACCCAAGCCATCGAAGGGGAGGGGAGGTGACTGTCCACATGAAATGGGTTTAAGGGAATGGAGAAGCGAGTTTAACTCCTGCTTGTCAGCCAGTGGGGAGCACCCAGACTGCTGTGGCCTGAGTGCTGTCGCTGCCGTCTTGAAGCTCCGGGGGGCAAAGCTGGGCAGCCTCTCAATGGCCCTCCATTCCCACCCATGAGATCTCACCTCACTCCTTCCCAGCCATGAAATTGTTTTCTGGACTGAATGACATAGCGGACCAAAGACCCTCTATTTTTCCTAATTTGTACCATCTGGTACCTGCATTTCAACTTGTCAAACAGGAGAAAAATATTTGACTCCATTCTTCGCTTTAATACTCCTAAGGTGATTCATAATGCCTTGCTTGAGTCAGGAGAGACACCCTGTGGAATGTTTGAAGAAATTCTGGGGAGGGGGAGAGTTGATGTGGGAAGGGGATTGAACACAGTTAAAACTTTAAAAATATCCTGCCATATTTATTATTAGATATGCAGATAACCTCCTAAAGTGTGTGTGACCTTGGGTAAATAATTTACCCTCCTCTCTGTACCTTCATGTTTTCATTTATAATGGGTATAACAATTGCACCTAATTCCTAAGGTTGTCAGTATTAAAAGTATATACATATATACTTCAGTATAGTACTGGGCATGTCACATAAAGATATGTTCCATGTGAAGGAGTCAGCCACCCTTTCCACTTTGGAAGGCTGGAAAGCTACTATCACGTCCCAAAACTCCTAGTCATAGTCTGGGATTGGGTCACATTCCGAGCATCCCTGGCATGAGATACAGGGAAACAGGTTTGGGCTTTAAAGTCAGAGAACCTCGATTTGAATCCTGGCTGAACCTCTTATTTGACTCTAAGCCAATTATGCAATGTGTTAGTTTCCTGTGCTATAATAAATTACCATAAGCTCTGTGGCTCAAAACAACAGAGGTTTATTCTTCTACAGTTCTGTGAGCTAGAAGTCCAAAATCAGTTCCACTGGCTCCAAATCAAGGTGTCACCAGGGCTGCACTCCCCTGGGAGCTCTAGGGAATTCTGTTCCTTGCCTCTTCTGCCTCCGGCGGCTGCTGGTATTTCTTGGTTTGTGGCTACATCACTCCAATTTCTGCCTCTGTAGTCACATTGCTTCCTCGTGTGTGTGTATATGTGTGTGTGTGTGTGTGTGTGTGTGTGTGTGTGAAATCTCCCTCTGCTTCCCATGAGGACCCTTGTGATTACATTTAGGGGCCACTGGATAATCTCTTCATCTCAAAATCCTTAATTTAGTGGTATCTGCAAAGATCCTTTTTCCTTATAAGGTAATGTTTATAGATTCCAGGGATTAGTAATTAATATCTTTGGAAGGTTATTATTCTGCCTACTACTCCGGACTTCTCTTAGTCCATTATTTCACTTGTAAAATGGGAATAATAGTACCAAATTCACAGGTTACTGTGAGGATTAATTCAATGTGTTATACAATAGGTAGTAAGAAAGATCTTCAAAATTCCATTTAGACCAGTATAGCTGCAGTGTGCACCCTGCTGTCCTGTGGCAAGATGCAGCATGCAGCCTCTGTTTTCTGAAATGGGATTAGGATAGTCGGAAGTGGAAAATCATGTCATTAGTTTTTGTTCAGGTCAAACATTACAGGCCTACTCTTTGCTGGACACTCTTCTGAGGACTGAAATTACAAGGATAAAGCCCGGATCTTGAGGAATTCCATTCCTGATCTATTCTCTTTGGGGTGCACAGGCATAGGCAGTGTGAATCCACCACATTAGGTGTCCTGCTAGGATGAACCGAGAGCGCTGTGATACAGAGTGGCCGTGGAGTTGGCCAGGGAGGGCTTCGCATCTGCATGGGTGGTGACGTTGGGAAAACTCAATTTGCCTGTGGATCGGGCCCTTCTCAGTTTCTTCGTAGTTACAAGTTAAACAGGTCATTTCTATGCCCTGTGGCTCCTGAATTTTGGAGTGGAGTAGACGATGATGCTGTGGAATGAGAATAAAAATGTGAATAAAAACATGGATTTCACCGCTTGACTCTTCTCCAGAGCTTGCAGGTCACAGAGAGTTGTATCAGGGAGATGCTTTTCAATGTAGCACAGAGCCCAGGAGGGCTCTTAGTCCTTTTCTCCCACTTCCCAATTTAAGCATGACTGAATCTTTAATAATCAAACCAAATAAATGATGAAATACCCAGTGACAGCTGGTGGGATTGATGGAGCTGTCCCTGGAAATAGGTTTGTAATTCTGTCGTGTTGATGGGAAAGAAGATGTTGATCAATATGTCCCCAGTTCATCACCATGTTCACGAAGGCTGCTGACTCATCATTTCCTGTCAGATCCCTTGTTCAGTCTGCAGTGGAGGTAGACCTGGGAACGTGTCATTCTCATCTATTGGGAAGAAATGTTGTTTTCTCCCAAATTGTTTCAGCCCTCTAAGTAATTATTATATGAGAGCTAACAATTATAGTTCCAGTTTTAGAGAAGCTGATAAATTATGGGGATCCTATTTGGAGAGACAGGGCATATTTATCAAAAGATACCAATTCCCAGTAGCATATTCCAAAGCAGCAAATGAGTGGCTCAAACAAGGAGTTTTGGAAGAGGCTGGTGTTTGGGGAAGACTCCACCGAAGAGGTGGGTCCAGAGCTGAGCTTGCGCATGTTGGCAGTTAGGAGGAACTTGGAAGGGGCTTCCCAGGGACACAGAAAGAGTGGAACTAGTGTGGGACAGAGGCAGGAACGTGCTAATGTGCCTTTAGGACAAGATTTGTATCCATGTGGATAAAGTAGTATGATTAGAGCCATATGATTGTAAAATAAAAGTCTTAATAGGGAGATTCAGTCCAGATTCACTCATCCAACATACATTTATTCATTCATCAGCTACTTATTGAGAGTATACTGTGTACTAGCCTTGACCCCGAAGTAATGTATTTTGTATGTTGTAGTATTGGTAATGAGAAACTAAGAAGATTTTTGAGCATTGGAGAAAAGTAAAATCATGGAGTAAACTAAAAATGATGATCTGAGAAGGTTCATTGAGCTGCCTTGTATAGAATGGATTAGAATGGGAGATACTGAAAATAGAGAGATGAGTTAGGGAACCATTGCAGGTGAAAGACTTTGACAAGCGAGGCAGCAGAAGGAATGAATACAAGAGATGTTATCGGGGGAAAGTGGCTGTTCTTTTGTGTTTCCATAACACTTTGTAGAATGTGTTGTTTGCTTACATGTCTATTTCCCCACTAGACTGTGAGCACCTCAAAGACAAAGGCCATTTACTCTTGTGTCTCTACAACCCCAAGGAATGTGCCTGGCACACAGTAAGTTCTCAAAAAACATTTGTTGACTTTCTGATGATTAAAAATGGATCAAATGTGAGAAATGAGAGAAAAGAAGAGTCAGAAAAGACTCGAGTTCTTTGAACAAGGGAGGGTTATTCATTATCAACAGGAAAGAAGGTAGTCACAGCAGACCTGCTACTTCGAGAAGATGTTCTGCTCTCATTGATCAGGCATTTGTGACGTTGAGGTGAAAATGAGACATTTAAGACTGATTTACGTTTCTAGGTTACATTTTAGGAAGAGAAACAAAGGGGCATGGCATCTAAGAGAGTGATTCAGAATCTTCTTGGAGAGGAGGGAGACAGTGAGTATAGTTTGAAAAAACCTATTCTTTACTCTCACACAAATCTGATTTTATTCTTGGGAAAAATACACATCGTAGAAAGGGACTTAAATATTTGCTTATCAACAGGGGAATGAATTTTAAAAGATTAATATACTTTGATAAAAAGTCTAACCAGAGATCTTTTCTAACACCCTTAAAACCATACCTTACAGATCTGGACAATTGTCTCAGAAGGCAGGCTCAGCAGGCAGGCAAAGAAGGAATCCTTCATCCCATTTTTAAAGTCTTATATACCAGGAACTCGGAATAAATTTGTGACCATTGTAAATAATTCAATCACACAATTCAAACAGTGCAGAGATGCTTGCCCCGGAGAGCAGAAAGTTAAAGTCCCCTTCACAGACATCCGTATCATTTTCATTATAGGCAACCACTGATAGAAGTCTGGTTTGATTTCTTTCATATATTTTAATCTATGCACATATAACACATACAGGGGTTTTTTAAGAACACATAGGTGAGATCATACTATACATATTTGTTTTGGGGTACCTTTTTTTCTTTAACATCTATGATCTTGCCATGTCCATATATGTAAATCAGCCTCATGCTTTTAATGGTTGCATGGTATTCCATTGTAATAATAAGAGTTAACATTATTTCTCTATTTGCTGTATGGCAAGAACTGTGCTAAGCATTTAATACGATTATCTCATTAATACTTATGCCAATCCTAAGGAATGGGTACTTTTAGAATCCCCATTTTGGTGATGAGAAAACTGAGGCACTAAGAGATTAGGTAAGTTTCCCAATAACACAAAGATAGCAAGTGTCAGAGACAAAATTTTATTCCAGGTAATCTGACTTTAGAGTCCTTATTCTATACTGCCCTTCTATGGATCTACTATAATTTTTTTTTTACGTCACCATTAATGGACTCTTACTATGTTTTCAGTTCTTCAATTCATTCATTTATTTATTGAGCAAGTATGCCTACCATCTACCACACACTGTTCTAGGTACTGAGGATTCAACAGTGAGCAAACTAGGCAAAAATTCCTGCCCTTATGGAGTCTACTGGTGAAGACAAGATAAATAAGTAAAGTATGTAATATTACAGATAAATAAAAAAGATAGCAGTGAAAAGAGATAGGACCTGTTGAGGGTTGAGAATTTTAGATACAGTGTTCAGATGAGGCCTTTTTGAGAAAGTAACATTGGAGCAAACCCCTGAAGGAGGCAGAAGCACCAGCTTTGTCAATATCTGGGAGAAGGCTATTGCACAGCTAACTCTCCTAGATACCTGTAGATATTGAATTATCAAATGTCTCCTCCTTAGTAATTGCAGAGAGCAGAGAATTATTGCTTTGTGGTTCTGGTTACTCCTCAGGAGATGTAGCTGAATTATAAATATCAGAGAGCAATAGAAGAAGGAGCCAAGTTGTTTTGCTTTTACATCAAGCCACTCTGGGAGGGATGTCTTCACTCCTAGGTCATATGGTGACACCACTTTGACAAATATGTTCTCTCCACCAACCATTTCTTTCTGACTCTTGGGAGCCTGGATGGTTATCTGTTTTGGCAGAGATGATGTTGGCCAAAAATCTTTCTGAAATAGAAGAGTCTCTTCTAGGTAGGATTTAAAATTTTTAAATGAAGGTGGAGGAAAGAGCTCTGTGTTGGATAGCCACTGGGAGGAAGTTAAGATTTTTTTTTTCATTTTTGTACTCTTTAAACAGCCTGGGATGCTTTTATTCATCCTTCTTTATAGTGTCCTAGGCAGGTGTAACTGCCACATAGCAAAAGATGGACTTAATAGGGTGCAGTCATAAAATAACTTTGTTTCCTCCTGTGGCCCTTCAGACCAACTCACTGTGCTTTCTTAAGTCTCATAGATTTTTCTAGTAGCGCTTAGATTATCAAAAGTCCTCAGTCACTTCAAGTCATAAGAATAATCTCATTTCAGCAATTTAAAGGTACAGCCCAGTTTAATAATAAAAACTCCAAACTTCATTTGAAGTTTGAGATTTTCCTCTCCCCCAACTTAATACTGGAATAGGAAGCTAAGGAGAGGAGAGGAGAGCATATCAACTTCTATATTTTCCACTTCGTGCTTAATCTTCACACATCCCCTTCATTCTATCCCATTTAGTCTCCTCCAGAGTTGAAGTTGGGGGCAGAAAAAAGAAGCAAGGGATAGGAAAGTTCTTCCTTCATAGAAAAAGATGTTATCTGGTGTTGAAGATAATTCCTATGCAATTTCAACTTTGTAGAACATAGAAAAATAAAGAAATTCTCCAAAGGATTTTTTTTATGAAGCAAATATAACATTGTCACCAAATACTGAAAAAGATTGCACAAAAACAGTCACAAATTTTCATTTTAATAGTGAGACAATTAACCTAAATAAAATGAAAATTAAACAGAATCCAGTAGCACCTTAGAAGATAATACGCCATGACCATGTGACTGTATTTGGGTGATATATAGTTGATTTGTTATAGAAATACATCATAATGTATTTCATCATATTAATAGTTGTACATTGGAAAAATGCTATGATAATTTTTATGGGTACTAAAAAGGCATTTGATAAAGTTTGACATCTATTAAAATTAATTAAATAGGAATATATGGATTCTTCTTTAACACGGTAAAAAATTCCTTTCTCAGTCCACAAAACAGCATCACACTTAGTGGACAAACACCAGAAATAACATTTCCATTAAAGTTAGAAACAAGAGAATGACCACAAACACTGCTATTATTTAACACTGTTTAGACTGATGTACTTAGGTAATGCAAATAGGCAAGGGAAATCACATGGAAAAAGAGGAAGTAAAATCTTTGCATACGAGGGCTTCCCTGGTGGTGCAGTAGTTGAAAATCTGCCTGCCAATGCAGGGGACACGAGTTCGGGCCCTGGTCTGGGAAGATCCCACATGCCACGGAGCAACTAGGCCCATGAGCCACAACTACTGAGCCCGCGCGTCTGTAGCCTGTGCTCCGCAACAAGAGAGGCCATGACAGTGAGAGGCATGTGCACCGTGATGAAGAATGGCCCCCGCTCGCCGCAACTAGAGAAAGCCCTCGCACAGAAACGAAGACCCAACACAGCCAAAAAATAAATAAATAAATAAATTAATTAATTAATTAATTAATTTAAAAATCTTTGCATACAATGTGATTTTTAAACTTGTGAAACCAATGATCAGTGGAAAAGTTACTATAAGCAATAAGCTAATTCAGGAAGATGACTACTACAAAATTATACATAAATAATTAACTTTGATATATACAGACAAAAACCAATTAGATAATCATGGAAGATCTCATTTATAAAGCAATAACAAGATAAATTTCCAAGAATGAACTCAAGAAGAAATGTACAATTTCTATACAAAGAAAACTTTATAAGACACTTGAGGGACATAAAAATGGTGACTTGAACAACTGAAAAGGTATGCAATATTCCTAGAGAGGAAAATGATGTATCATAAAGAAGTTAGTAGTTGCCAAGTTGTACTATATGTATAGTGCAAGCCCAGTGAAATAAAATAGGGAATCATCAGAGATAGTCAAGCTGGTGTTTCTCTACTTAAAAGTTGTTGCTGTCCAATATTTAATTTAAATTTTTAATCCTTTGTTAGCCATTTCCTTATCATTTTACACAATTAATGATTGTTTAGATTCATTCATACGCTTACTGATATTTTGTCAACATTTCTTTTGCATAGTAGACCTTTCATCTAGGAACATGTTCCTTCTTCCTAAGTATAATCTTCAGTATAACCCTCCTTTATTGAGGGCTTGGTAACAGTAAGTTCTCTCTCTCTCTCAGTTTTTTGGGGGGCCTGGAAATTACTTATTTTGATTTAAAAAAAAGTTTGCTTAGCTAGGTACCATATTTGTCTGACAGATTTTTTTTCTTGGTACTTTGATGGTATTATTGTTTTGTCTTCTGGTTTCCAGTCTTGCTGTTGAGAAGTCAGCTGTCAGATTAATTGTTGCTCTTATGAAGATGATTTGTCTTCTCTTTGGCTACTTAAAAAATTTTTCCCTTTGTCTTTGGTAATCTGCAGTTAACTCTGATAAGTCAAGGTGTAGATTTCTTTTTTTCTGTCCTGTATAGGATTAGTAATATTTCCTGAATTTAAGAATCTATATCTTTCATTAATTCTAGAAAGTTCTCATCCATTATTTCTTCACCTATTGCCTATTTCAAATTATTTCTGGTTCTTTTGAACGTAGACGTTTTTTCAGTCTGCCCTCCATGCCTCTGATCCACTCTCTCCTCCCTATTTCTGTCTCCTTTTCTTGCTATGCTACATTCTTAAAAAAAAAAATCTTCTGTTCTGTCTTCAAGCACCCTAGTTAGAGGAGCAGCCCATTTAACTCAATACTTTTTTACCTATTTTCCAGGCACTGTATGAAGAAAGGGAACACACAGTAAAAATACCTTAACTACAAATATGTTGGTGAGCCCTCAGTTCCAGGCTGACTTAGAGATACCTGCCATGTCCATGGACTTGCCCACGGAATTCTTGGTCCCTGGTCTCCTGACCAAGGGGCAGAGTCCCAGGTTCGGTGTACTTCAGTCTCCCATCTGGGCACTACCTGGTCTCCCCTCTCCAGTGGAAACCTGCACTTGGTCTCAGAACTCTTACCCTTCTTTGGGGTCCAGAAACTTCTACGTTGTCCAATTCAAATTGTTCCTGCAACTCCTCCCTTTAAAGAAGGGACCCAACTTAATTCTTAGGATAATAAGGAACTCTTTTATGCTATAGCAGTCATACAGATGAGGAAACACAGGCATAGAGGCCAGGGCTCAAGTCACTCAGCTGGTAAGTAGCAGAGGCAGAATTTGCGTGTGGATGGCCTGACTCCAGTCCCTGTCCCTAACCACTGTATTGTGTTGCTCTTTGCCTGCAACACAGAGGCTTCTCACTTCTGCTCAACACTGGGTATGAGTGAACATGTCCCAGCTTTTAAAAATACAGTGCTGCTCTCCTTTTCCTGGGTACAATGAAGGAAGAGGTATTAATTCTCAAAAAGTTTTTTAATAACTCACTCTGTTATATACCTAGTAAAAAAGAATATATTGCTTTGAAAACTGTACTGACTTAAGGTCCCCATATCTTAGTTTTCTCATATTAAATTGGGGATAGTCATTCAACTATGATTTTGCCTCTATATGTTACTTCATCAATATTTGGTGATAGGAGAAAGAAGATATTATCTAAGAAGGTGTTTGAAATCTTCAGGGAAAAAAAAACATGTGATATTATAAGAAGAAAATTGATACACAGCAGATACCATAAGTGGTAAAATGAATTTTAACTTTGGTGTCCCTAGTTGGTCCCTATTCAGTTCTAAGTAAAATATATTTCAATCTAGAAGAAAATAGGGACCCTGCCAACTGTTATTAATGCTTGCTTGTCTTTTAATTGAAGTGCACTCTTGGAAAATGTCGTATGTATCTGGGGAAATATAATGCATTCAGCATAAGAATAAATCTTTTTTAAGTGAGTTAGACCCAGGGATTTTTTTCACTTTTCAGCCAATCCACAGTCTTTCTTGTTTATCAGTTCCTTTTTCTTTGCTAAGCAGTGACGGTAATGCATACATTTGCCTTTTCCAGTAAATCATCCTTTTATAATTTGGCTTTCTTTCAATCTCAGATTCCCATCAGAAGGGTTTTACTTCAAGGCATATTGCAACCAGTTTCCCCCATAATTAATGCCATATCTGCCTCAGAGTCCATTTCAATTCCCAAATGAAAATTGATGAGGCAGCCAACCACAAATAAGGATCACATACCACTGATTAAACTATCAGTCTAGTTTCCCAGCTATCACGTTACAGTGCTGAATCATAACCAGAGGGTGAGTTTTCTAGTCTTTTGCAATGTATATTGCTCATAGTAAGTGTCCATAAATTGCTATTAGCAGATGAGGAGAGGGATTTTATATGACTGCTATCAAATTCCACCAGAAAGATTAAAGAGGTTTATGTTACAGGGACTGAGACTCCACAGCACATGGAGAAAAAAAATGTGTCTAGACTTGATAAAATGTGCCACAAACTGTGCTGAAAACCTCCAGGAAAAGAAAAACTACCCAGCAAGGTGTTTTTTCTCATCCAGGTGGACTGTGGATGGATGGTTAAGTCAAACAGCTTCATGTTGTCTAGGGAACATGGAGACCAAATTCTCCACCCACCAGCCTTCAATTCAATTCCAGACTTCAGGGTGGAAGTGGAATTGGAGGTAGCGTATAAAGTAACTATTCACCAAATGGTCAGAGTAAGAATTCATTCACTCATTCATTCCATTCATTCACTCGTTCATTCAGTATTTATTTACCTATTTTCCAGGCACTGTGTGAAGAATGGGAACACACAGTGAAAAAGACACCAGCTCTGTCCTGGTCGAGCTGATACTCTAAGGTGGGAGTGATGTTACTGAACCAAACTTGGGTCTGCTTGACCGTGTGCAGTAAAGCCAATGTAGTGACACTGGGTTGTGGTGAAGGAAAGTGCAGCATTTATTGCTGGTGCCAAGCAAGGAGTCTAGGCAGCTAGTGCTCAAAAGATCTGAACTCCCTGATGGCTTTTAAAGACAGGGTGAAGGAGAGGGTTGTGGGGTGCTTGATCATCTCATGGACATTCTTCTGATTGGTTGGTGATGAGGTAACCGGGAGTCAACATCATCAACCTTCTGGTCCCAACCAGTCTGGGTCTATGTGCCTGGGTCAGCATATAGTTAACTTCTTCCACCTGGTTGGGGTTTCAGTATCTGCAAAACGGTTCAAAGGACATGGCTTAGAATATTATTGTCTGTAGCACTTGAGGAGGAACTAAAAGTCCTTGACTTTGTTTAATGGCTAAACTATTATTATTTTGTCTTACTTGACTGTTTTCCTTTGTTTCTGCATTTTCTCACTTCTCTGATTAAATTTATTCTTTGGAACTCTGGGAAGGCCAAGGAGGCTAAAGTTTTTCTACAGACAAGAGGCAGGCGGAGGACAGGGTGGTGAGGGGGAGGGGGGGTGAGGTCCGTCCTGAGAAGGCCTATAGGGTCCTGGTCATTTACTCTGGTGGGGGACAGATAAGTAACCAGATCGTTCAGTAATGGGTATTAAATGCTGTGGGAGAAGTAAGCATGAGGTACTAGTCAAGTATGTAGATTTTGTGTGTGTGTTTGTGTGTGTGTGTGTGTGTGTGTGTGAGAGAGAGAGAGAGAGAGAGAGAGAGAGGTTGGGGGAGGGAGAAGCCTTCCTGGAAGAGGTCACTAGAGCCCTCAACACATGGGGAGAGTTAGCTAGGTTAAGAAGGAGTCAGGGCAGGACAGACATTCCAGGTAGTGGAAGCAATTTGAGCCAAGTTTGGGATGGAAAGAGAGCATGACCTCTTTGGTAAATGAAAAATTAGTCATAGCTGGAACAAAGGTGTGGGAAGAGTTTTGTGGTGAAAAAGATGACTAGCGGGAGGCTGCCAGATGTTCTCCCCTGAAATGTTTTACCATCAGTGAGAGCAGGGCTGATGTGAGTGCGATTATGAAAACATATATGTGTGTGAGTGTATATATATAAATTTACCTCTAAATGCATTGTGTATTTCAATCAGTAATGCATCCTTGTTGTTTTGGTATCCTTTTGACATATTTTTAAGAAAGTCATTTTAAAAATTAAATTCAGGACTACTGTAGATATGAACCCTGCCCCCAAGGGAATGTCTGTGACATTCTCCAGCACATTCTTTATGTCCCAATTTGTAAGATCTGATTTTGGTTTATCTCACTAATATTTGTAGCTACCCCCAAATTAGTGGCAGAGCTGAGGCAAGAAATTCCAGAGCTTTTTCCCCATTATAGAACTAGCTGTACTCAGAGGGGACCTAAATTGCATTGACTTACTAAATTAAAAAGGTTGGCCCATGCACCTTTCAAAGACTCAGCCACCCTGTCCAATTTTTCAGCTGCCCACAACCACTGAGTAGCACAGCATGTAGAGGCCAGTTGTAGCAGTCCAGGTGAGGGACCACATGGTCTGCTTGTCAAGTATGCCCTGTAGAATCAGTGGATGCTCAAAAAGGACTGTGGCTCAAAAAAAAAAACTGAAAAAAAAAAACCTGTTGAGCAGTTGGTTTAGTATTATTAGCTTTGATTATACTTTTTGATAATCTGATTTCTTTTAACAATTTATTTTAGATAACAAAACTTCTTGTCTCAAAAAATGATAAGTTAACTTTACAGCTATTATAATCCTTAAAACTGAGGAGATGATGATGATGATGATGATAGTAGTTATTTGTATAGTAACATGCCCAAGACAAATCCTAAGAGAGGAACACAATCAGAATCAAATGGAGAGATTTGGCTTTGCCCACATTCCTCCGAACTAGAAAATTTAAAAGGTATTTTGTGTGGCATGCTGTACTGTGTGCAGTTTTTAGCTTTTTAACTTCAAGGACATCAAAGTATTGGAAGAGGTTCAAAGAATGATAATAAAACGCTTATGGGGCTGCCTTACAGAAGTGGGCCAGTCGCGTAAGACAACAGCACTGTCGAATGGGCCCTTCCTTGCTGAGGAAGCCACCACACGGGGCGCTGAGACCTCCTCCATCCCAGCCATGGGAAATGGCTTAGACCAGTATTCATCGCCAGGCTGGCCTGCCTTTGAAGAAGAGCAGTGCAGGGCGTGTTCAGAGCACAGGGCCTCTCTATGTGGTTTCTTCAAAGAGGGTTTAACTGCGTGTTTGCCGTGGACTCCTGCTCCTTCCTTCCAGTTTTTCCCTCAAACAATTATAAGAGGAGGGAAGTCTCTGGATCTAGATCCCAACCCAATGAATGCCACGACTGCCCCTGGGCAACGTGCACCCTCCCAGACACACTGGATCTCAGACTTCGCGCCAAGAAGGAGAGAGCTGAGCTCTTCACAATGCTGAGTCCATTGCTTGGTTGAAAAGGGTGACCAGGAGCACTAGAAGGTTTCAAAGCCCCAGGTGTTTTTTGTTTTTATGTGTAAACTGCCCTTGATGTATTTGTTCCTCTGCATCCAGGCAGCCACCAACTCCTATTGGTTTGTTCCTGCTCCTAGCTTTCAGAAACATTTAGGCCAGGGTTCGCAAAAGCTCCCCATTATATACACATCACAGTGAAAGAAACTGCCCTGCAGTACAGCTCCAAACTCACCCTCTCTCTCTCTTACACATGTGGGTGCCTTATCCTCATCTACCGAATTATAACAAATTTCTCTGCTTAGTGTTTCAAATCCTCCTCAGAATGACCTCCATCTGCATCTCAATCTGACGTCTCTTTATGTCCCCATGGGTACCCTGCAGTCTATCCTAACTAAGTGCCTCACTGCTCCCCCAAATCAGCACAGTGCTACTTTCTTCTGAAACTAACAGCAAGGGAAAGAACCTGTTAACAATGAAGTTTTCAAAAGAAGCCACCCCAAGAATCTGGGCCTAATAGTCATCCCAAAATTGAGCTGTTAGAATTTGCTTCTTTCACTGGGCCATTATTTTCACGTTGTGAAGAAGTGTTTCCCTAGTTCCATTCTTGAGAACAAATGTTGGTACAGGATGGAGGTAAAGACCTTGACACCAGGTTCTGGCCCCTGGCATAGATGATGTGAAAGTGAAGAGGAGGAATATGTGAGGGGAACCTATGTTTTCTGAGTTCCCACCATGTACTAGGCATTGAACTTAAGGTCCTGTGCATGTTCTCTTCTTCAATCCTCAAAGGCTTCCTTTGATGTACACTTTAGGAGCCCTTTGTTGGGCTTGCTGTGTTAAGGTGACATGCCTAAGGCCACCCAGAAAATAAATGGCAGGGCTAAGGTCACACTGGATCTTTCTGGCTCCTAAGCCCTTGTTATTTCCATTATGTCACATTTGTTTTCAAGGACATAGAGAGTAGGGGTGGGGAATACTGTGGAAACAAACAAAGACTTATTTGTGTTCAGTATCCAAGAAGTACTATACCTTCTTCTCTGGCCCTGGCTTTATTTATGTATTTTTTAAAGAGGATAATGACCAGAAAAATGAGCAATCAAAACCTTTCAGGTTTGGGGCTTCCCTGGTGGTGCAGTGGTTAAGAATCCACCTGCCAGTTCAGGGGACACGGGTTCGAGCCCTGGTCTGGGAAGATCCCACATGCCATGGAACAGCTAAGCCCATGTGTCACAAATACTGAGCCTGTGCTCTACAGCCTGCGAGCCACAACTACTGAGCCCGCGTGCTACAACTACTGAAGCCTGAGGCCCTAGAGCCCATGCTCCGCAACAAGAGAAGCCACCGTGATGAGAAGCCCGCATACTGCAACGAAGAGTAGCCCCAGCTCACCACAACTAGAGAAAGCCCGTGCACAGCAACGAAGACCCAATGCAGCCAAAAATAAATAAATAAAATAAATAAATTTATATAAAAGAAAACCTTTCAGGTTCTACTCCATGCCTATTTTTCTTCAAAATCTCAATCATTAGGAAAGGATCTATTTAAAAATCTTGTTCTGACTAGTTTCTATCTCAGTTACAGATTGTTCAGGAGCTTTCCAGATTCTCAGTGTTTCTACACTTTGTTCATTAGTATGGCTATTTTCTGTATTTTATAATTTCATTATTACAAGTAAACTCTTAGTAATAAAAATTACCTTATCATCTACTGGAGCCCTTTAATGCACCCCAAAATAGGGGGCAATTGGCATTCTGAGTAATCCCCTGCCTTCTCCTATTTTAACAAGGAAACAAAAGAACTTAGAGTGAATTTATTCAAATGTGGGTAAGATCCATTGACTCAATATTCCCTTCAGTAATCACATACTTTGGTTGCACATGTTAGTTTTCCATGTCTCTTTATCCTGCCCCACCTAAAAACTGTAGGATTGGAGTTCTCTGAAGAGCACAGAATAGAGGGACAGAGGTTGTCAAGTCCTTCAGAAGCTTGAGGTTAGAATTCTTTCTTAACCTCTGCCCACGATCCCTTCTGTGGGGAAATGCCACAGTAGAAATAGCTTGAGAGTTAACCCATGGATTACATAGCCACAATTATATAAATATTCAGCACCTCTCAACCAACCAGAACAATGGCAAACTCAGGAGTAAAAAGACATAAGAAGAGATAAAGATAAAAAGATTGAATAATAAAATGGATGAGTCAGTTAGCAGAGCAGAAGAGAAGAGTACAGTCATAGGCTGGCAAAGGTTATAATTATCAAGCTCCGTGAGTGCCAATTCCAAGAAGTACTGGGAAAGCAGAATTAGTGGAAGACAATGGCAGAGAGCAAGGTTCAGGTGAGAGTGATGTGGACAAGGGAAATGGAATGAGGCCAAGTAATTAGGAATGAATCATAAGAAGCAGAACCAGTACTAGCAGAGAGCAGAGTACAGGAGGAGCAAGAAGGCACTCCAAGCTGAAAGTCGCAACAAAATAAGGAAAAGAATGGATTATATATGAGCATTGAGTTTAGGGGCAAGATGACATAAATTTCAATGACTCCTGAGGCTGGCATCGCTGGATTATAGCACAGTACCATAACTGGTGCTTAGAATGATGAGGCTGGGCCATTGAGAATATTTTAAATTATGAATATATTATATGGAAGACAGCAGAGACATATAAATTTTAGAAGGATTTTAATAAAATATAGTTGAAATTTAAGTTTTATCAGTGAACGCATAAACATCCAGCTATTTGCAAGTATAACAAGTTCCTAACTATCCTAGGTTAACTAAAGCATTGCCCAAAAGGTCACTTGCCACACTTCCAAAGGCACAGAAATGTGAAAGTAGGGAAAGGAAATGGATTCCTGTTGCTAAATCATAAGGTTCATGGGGGAAGGATGGAGGTAGTGTGGAACTGGAAGGCTTGGGGAGCCACTGAAGGCATTTAAGCAAGCGTGTGCCATGAGTAGACCTATGTTTTAGCAATATCATTCTGGCAAGACCATTTAGGAAGTTGCGTTGGGAGAAGACTTGGTAGCAGAGTAAGGCAAGTTAGGCACTTACCTTGGATCCAAAATTTAAGGGGCACCAAAACTTTCAATAAGCAAGATAAATAATATTTTAATGGAGTATTTTAAAAAATCAAACTTAGTGCCAAAAATCCATGATGAACAAGATATCAAACTTTTGAATAAAGACAGAATTAGCCATAACATTAAAAACATCCAGGAGAGGCTGGATGAAACAGAGAGATGATAGGAGGAAGGATTAGGTGACTGGTGTAATGAGCCGACAGAGGCAGTAGGGAAGTCAAGGACAAAGCCCAAGTTTATGACCCATGTAGCATTGTCAGTCTCCAACCTAGGGGATTCAGAGAAGAAGTAGGCATGGGGGAGGATGATGATGAGTTGTGCTGTGAGTTTGTCACATGTGAGGAGTTCATGGGTTATCAAATGGAGGAAATCCAACCAATGACTGGAAGTATGGTCTAGCATTTGGCAGAGAAGTCTAGACTGGCTGTAGAGAGAGGGACTTTTTCACATGTAGATGCTACTGGAAGCAGAATGTATAGATGAGCCTGCCCAGGGAGCAGGTATATAGACAGACGAGACAGACAATGGTACTGAACATAATAATAAAAAGCAATAGTAACATTTATTGAGGCTTACTAAGTGCTAGCCACTCTGCTGAGTTGTTTACAAGCATTATATAATCACATCCTCACAACAGCTCTGAAAGTTCTATGCTGTTATCCTCATTTCACTGATGAGGAAATGGATGTTAGAGAGCTTAAAATAGGGGTGATTTGAGATCAGCAAGTAAATGGCAAAGCCAAGATTTAAAATCAGAAAGTCTGAAGAGAAGAGGGAGGCAACTTGGCTTTGGAGAGCAAGGGCCAGAGTTTGAATTCCAGCTTCGAGGGCTATGTGAGCTTGGCCACACTTATCCTTCTGGAGTCTCTGTTTCCTCATCTGTAAAATGGGGATAGCAAAGGCTGCCTCTTAGGACTGATGGGAAGATGAGATGGGAACTGTCAGGTGTGTGATGCATAGTAGGTGCTCAGTATGAACTGGTAAGTGTTGCAATCATTAGGAATACCCCAGGGTCATGCAGACATTGAAAAGACCTTAGTGTAGAGGAGGCTGGGAGGCGAGTATGATGGAGAGGTAAAAACAGAGTCAGGAGAAATGGAATCAAAGGGAGGAAGGGGTTGGGCCCACCAGTGTTTGGTTGATTTGTCCGCCATTGATGTCCTTATCAGAAGCAGTAGGTTTAGTGGAGTAGGTGGGGAAGGGGGAGCATTAAATGATGGTGTAGAAGGAGAGGTAATGAATGTGGACAATGCTTCCCCAAAGCTTTGCTCTGTAGGGAAGGAAAGGGAGGGATGTTGCTTAAGGGAGACACAGAAGTCAGGAAGAGTATTCTTCTCACCCCACAAACATCCTGCAATGTGGGAACATTTTTCCCTTGACAAAGGAAGTCCATGGAAAGTGAAAGAAAACACTAGGCCTAAAAGTAATGATGACTTTCCACTTGTACAGTAGTGGAACACATTCAAAAACAGTGTTTTGCATCCAGTGTGACATGGAGGCTTCAGAACAATCCTGTGGAGTAGATCAGACAGGTAGAATCCCCAATTTAGATTTTGAAATGAGGACTCAGGAGAGGTTAGAAATAAATTCAACAATTGTCACTGTGGAAAGATTAAGAGACTCCCTCCTCACCCCAGCTGGTGTGCAGAGTGGTGGTCGTGGGCTGATTCTCTAGAATAGTGATGATGGGCTAGTCGTGGGAAGGGTGAGCTCCATGTAGGGGAGAATGCATGGGAGGGAGGAAGTGAATGAGACGGAACAGAGGCGTTTTGCTACTTCCCACACAGCCACAAGAGAGATGTCTGAAAAGGATGGTAATGTTTAAATTTACATTAAGAATACACTAAGACTTTTAACATTTTCTTAAGACATTAAGTGAAAACTGGAATTGTTCGCAGTGTTTTGGCTTTTCTGCAGCCCTGAGCACATGGGACATGGTAATATTTGGATTATATATGGCTGGCAGATGGCGGCACCAGACTTAAGCCCAGGTCTTCTGATGTGGAGCCAGCATCCTATCCACCAATCCCCGTTGCTTTTGTTTGTAAGTAAGACTCTCAGTTTGTAGAAGCAGAGTAAAAAAAAATTATTTTCTTTTTAAATTGTGAGGATTCTAATTTCAGCCACACTGAATCACGAACAAAGCTTCCGGAGAGACAAAAGGTTAGGGATGATTCACACAACATTAGTTAGATGAGGAAAGGCTTTTATTTCATTAGATTGGTTTAATAATCATTGAGGGCCTGATATCATGGAGAAGAACTTAGAGGGGATTGTGGAGAGAAACTAAAAGCAGGCTAAACTTAACCTCCATTTGATGTAAGATGTGACATTTCATCCAGGTTCACTTATTTGCATACTTGTGATTTCATTTGCATGTATTTTACTGTGCTGCACTCTGGAAATATATTTACTTATTTCTGTTCCCTCCTTTAAATTCCATATACCCTCTACAGTACTTTGGTAATGTAGCAGACCAAATATTGAGGAAAACATTCTTGTTAGGGAGATGACTATGGAGCTTCTATATCCAACCTGTCATCAAAACTTTTCTTCCTTTAAACATCTAGTAGAGGCTTAAGGATGTATTGTACAACATGGGGAGTCTAGCCAATATTTTGTAATAACGGTAAGTTATTAAAGTAACCTTTAAAATTTTTTTAAATTTAAAAATTAAAAAATATGTATTAAAAAAAAAACAACTGGTGGATATGCTCCCCTACTTTCTGTTTTCACTGCATCACCCTAGACTGGGGATTTCTCACCTCCTAAGTAGTCTCTTGCCCTCGAGTCAAAACCGTGCAATTCAATCAATTCCCTGCATCCTAACTCACCACTTACTCGATGCTCAGTGGCCCTCAGAGTGAACTCATAGCACGTTTATATTATTAGATTCATCATATTCCAGATTCTTCACGTCTGCCATTGTGAAACTGCTAGAAATTAATAGCTGTGTTTATGACCTTATCCAGTTTACCACGAAAGAGAAATAAGTCTTTTTAAACTCTGCTTCCCCCTTCTTCTGTCCCCTAAGAAACACTGTGTCCTCAACAGCTTAGTTTCCTTGTTGGGGCAACAAGGAAAGAAAAGTAGAAAATGGAGAACAAGGAATGTATCCGAAAGGCTGGAAAAGTGTTTTTCTTTTGTGGGAAAAGAAGAAAAAACAGAGATGGAAAGAAGGGGGAAGGGAGTGGAAAGATGAGGGTCTTAAGAAAGGGTGAGGTTTCAGAGTAAGACAGAGTTTAGGGAAGGTAGTTGAAAGAGAATAGAGATGGGCTGAGGGCAGATTCTGGGAGAGGAAATCTAAGCTGAGTATTCAGGAAAAACAAGACATGGAGAGAAGCTGAGTGAAATTGTTCTGATGTTGGATTGACTGCTTTAACAGTGACCCAAATAATAGTAGTGTAAAAAAGATGCAAGGTTTTATTTCTCTCACAAAAAGTCTGAGTTGAAAGCAGTCCAGGAGGAGAAGTGTACTCTATGAGGTTGAAAGGTGGCCCAGGTTCCTTCTGTATATTTGCTCCCACATACATTGTCCTTGTCTGTGGGATCAAAGTTGGCCCCTCCCTTCTACATCCATATTCCAGCCCAATGGAGGGAGGATAGATGAAGTGAGAGCACTGAGTTTTATTCCAAGAGCAGAAACTCTGAATTGCACATATCACTCTGCTTACATTACATTTGTCAGAACATCATCAGTTGGCCATACTAGCTGCAAGAGAGGTTGGGCAATATTGTCTCTAAGTAGGCAGTCCTGTGCCCAGCCCAAGCTCAGGGGAGTATGTTACTAAAAGGAAGAAGAGAAGCCTGTAAACTGAGGAATAGTCGGTCTCTGCACTCTTAGTTAGATACCATAGTTAGATAGGCAGAAGATCTTAAATAAGTGAGCTTGAATAGGTTATGCAGAATTTGAGGGCTAATCTGAATTCAGATTATAGAAGTGGGGTATGTTGGAATAGAAAAGGAAAGCTTGGAGGGTTAATCTGTATATTGAGTATGATTGACATTGTAGGACAGCAGGACACATTCTAAGGTCCCTGAATCTGGCCCATAAGTATGTCTGTAGCTCAGGGATCTGCAAACATTTTCTGGAAAGGGACAGATAGTAAATACTTTAGCCTTTGTGGGCCACATGATCTCTGCCAGATCTACTCAACTCTGATGTTGGAGCATGAAAGCAGCCTAAACAATATGTAAGCAAACAGGTGTTTCCCAATGAAACATTATTTGTAAAAACAGGCTGTGGGCCAGATTTGACCTTGGCTATAGTTTGCTGATGCCTGCTCTAGTCTGTTGTTTTAAAAGTACAGTCTTCTGAAGTTAGCATCTGACCCCATTAATCATAACAATTCTATCTACCCTTCACTAATAAATTTATTTAACTGAGTGTGTTCTATGCTAGGTTCTGGGATACAAAGGAAAGTGAGCCATAGTGACTGAACATATAGGGAAGTTATCGTCCAAGGAGATATATAAGGAAGTAATTTCAAAATACCATGATAATTTCTATAATAGGTATATTGGTCAGATTCTATAGGAGCACAAGGGAAAGAGTACGAAAGAGAAGGTTTCTCAAAGGCAAGGCTTATGCTGGGGCCTGAGGATTAACAGAAGAATCCCTGGCTCACCAAAGAGGGAAGGGTATTAAAGAGAAGGCAATCCAAGGGAATTTAAGGACACTGTGTGCATAAAAATGGGAAATAAGAGAATTTGTCATGTTTGGAGCACACAAGTGTTTAAGGAGCAGAGAGGTAAAGGCTTAGAAGGTCAAATTATAAAACGCCATTTACAAGTCATTCTAAAGAATTTTGTTTTATCTCAATGGGGGAGCCATTGAGAAAAAATGGAGCCAGGGGGACTTCCCTGGTGGTCCAGTGGTTAAGACTTCACCTTCCAATGCAGGGGGTGCGGGTTCGATCCCTGCCTCACAGCCAAAAAACCAAAACATAAAATAGAAGCAATATTGTAACAAATTCAATAAAGACTTTAAAAATGGTCCACATAAAAAAAAAAATCTTAAAAAAAAAAGGAACCAGGCGGTGACATTTCCAGATTTGAGTGTTAGAGAGATCCCTCCTGCAGGAGCGTGTGCCATTGACTGGAGGGGAGTGAGACAAGAGCAGGGAAGCTGGTAAGGATTATTATATGTTTAGGCAAGGGAGAAGGAGGACCTGAAATTAGTTACCAGCATTGGGAAGGGAAAGAAAGGAATAGGCTCAGGAGATTTGGGGGAGTCAGTATGACAAGAATTAGAGGTTAATTGGAAAGCAAATTGTGTGGGGAGAAAGAAGAATCCAGTATGGTACCCAGGATTCTGACTTGGGTTTCCAAGCACGTAGGGGCACTTATCAAGGCAGAGTATGGAATACAGAAGGACTAGGTTTGGGGAGTTTAATACGCCTACAGAAAATCTAGATGGAGTCCACAATGCAGATGGATGTTTATGTCTGTTCCTTGGGAGAGAATCTGGACTAGAACTACAGACCTATTCGATAAGATGCTTCAGTTTTGGGGAGATACTTACACTCTGTTACATCCTGAAAAACCAGTTTACAAGACCAAAACAGGCAAATACAGAAATCAGGGGAAATTCAAAATATGGATCTGAGATATAAAATCAAACCCAAAACTGCCTATACTAACAGTAGACTTCAAATGTTGCACTGAAATTCCTTACGACCAGTACAAAGAATGAGGCAGTAGCTTGAGTCTATAGAATACACAATCAGTTATTTACGGGAAGCCAGTTGGTCTTGGTACTGAAATTTGAGTTTCCCATGTTATGTGGTGAGCAATTTCTCCAACGATATCCCCATAACAAATAAAATGACTTTCATTGAGCTGTTTCTTCTTTGGCGCTCGAAAGGGTCGTACTAAAGCAAAGCTGTACCAGAGCAGTTTTTTTTTTTTTTTTTTGCGGTACATGGGCCTCTTACTGTTGTGGCTTCTCCCGTTGCAGAGCACAGGCTCCGGACACGCAGGCTCAGTAGTTGTGGCTCACGGGCCCAGCCGCTCCGCGGCATGTGGGATCTTCCCAGACCGGGGCACGAACCCGTGTCCCCTGCATTGGCAGGTGGACTCTCAACCACTGTGCCACCAGGGAAACCCTACCAGAGCAGTTTTATATGGGTCAGTCATTCTCAACTCATCTGTCATCTTCATAAAGTCCCTAGGTCAGTAACCCTTCTCTGGCTGCGACAGAGAAATTCTGAACTAGGTAGAACCTATATGTCCTTCTGGTTCCTAGAGTGGGCAACATCAAGTAAACAATGGCCTTACTGACGTCTTAAAAAGACAATTTTCCTCTCTTATTTTATGGACTTTGTTAACTTCATTCTTTTAGATGTATACGTTTAAGAGATTTCTGAGTTAGGTCAATATTATAGTGCAGGTATTTTCAATGTCACTAGGTTTAGGCCAGAAAAAGCTTTTCTTGTTCAAAATGTTACAAATAGATCAGCAGAATACTGTTGCTCTTAGCCATTATCTGGAATATGGGAATGAACCTGTCCTGAACCTTTATTATCTAGGACTCTTTCCTGTCTCTGTAAAAAGGTGAGCTAAGTACACTTAAAGTCTGAAATAGAAGCGGAGCAGATTATCCAAATTAGAACATACATTTGTCAGTTTTCTTCTCAAAAAGAGCATCTCTCAAGAGTATGTTTCATCATCTTGATGATCCAGGTTTTATTCTTTATATCTGTCAATGAAAAAATTAATTAGTTGATCTAAGAAGGAAATTAAAAAATTAATTAGTTGATCTAAATTCTATTAGAGCCAAATTGAGGATTATAACCTGGGAATAGCTTATCAGACAGCTCCAAAAATTGTTCTGCCCATTAGAGGTCAAAGCACAGTTATATGTTGTTTGTTCTTATTGAAGTATAGTTGATTTACAATATTGCATTAATTTCAGGTGTACAGCAAAGTGATTCAGTTATAAATCTATCTATCTACCTAACTGTTCTTTTTTTTTTTTTTTTTTTGCGGTATGTGGGCCTCTCACTGTTGTGGCCTCTCCCGTTGCAGAGCACAGGCTCCGGACGCACAGGCTCAGCGGCCATGGCTCACGGGCCCAGCCGCTCCGCGGCATGTGGGATCTTCCCAGACCGGGGCACGAACCCGTTTCCCCTGCATCGGCAGGCGGACTCTCAACCACTGCGCCACCAGGGAAGCCCACCTAACTGTTCTTTTTCAGACTCTTTTCCCTTATAGGTTTATAAGTTTTTGCGACAGAGGGCTGTGCATTAAATGATGTATTATTGGCAATTTACACAATCCAGATCTACATGAACAAAGGGAGTAGTGGGTCATGGGTTATCACCGCCCCTTACGAGATTAAGAAGGAAGGTTATCTCTTAAGGAGTTGTGACCCTTGATGAGATTAAGAAGGAGATGTACAATACATACAAAGGGGGAGGGAGGAGGCCCAAACGGACAGACAACAATTTTATGTTTAAATTTTTCTCATCTTGCCATAAAATATGTATTTTCTTTCATTACATCTAAGAATCAGATCCCTTATGCATGCTGTGAGAATATCCTTAAGCATTGCAGTAAGCTGGATTTATTTATAATTATCCTTCAATCTTTTATGGTTGTAGGTGCTGGGAATTGAATTGGTGACGGGAACAAAAGATTTGGAGAAGTAAGTGCAGAAAATGATGCTCAGGGTGGAGTATATGCATATAACAAAGAGACTTACTTTGCTCACATCCAGCTTAGGTTCTTAATGTCTTTCCTCATAACATTTTTATTTACATTTATTAAAAAATTCCAAACTTACATCTGGGATTTTAAAGTATTTTTTTGTAAACTATGGTGCATAGAAAGAAAAATGATCAAAACATAAATACATAGTATTACAAATTGTTATGAGCAAATAGTTAAGTAGTAACCAGCCCACAGACCAAGAAATAAGGTATTGACAGAATTCCAGAAACAACCTCTACACACGCACATGCCCTTTCCCATCACCAGCTCCTTCATCCTGCGGTAGTCATGGAGTATAAGTGCCTGGCATTAAGCTTTTGATTGCCAAGGCATCCTTTTCAAAGACATCCATCTCAAATAAACATACTGCCAGCTACACAACTAGATGTAGAGCCAGGCTGCCATACTCATGGAGTCCCCTTTTAGAAAGCGCAGGGTAACGTAGATAACTGACCACTTGAGTGACTTCACCTTTCCTATCCTGTGCCCTAACTGCCCCTCCTATGCTTTAAATTTGCCAATAAAGAGTGAACCAGTGAAACCATAAGTATCCCACACTTGGATCCTAATACGGCAGAGCTCCGGGTCCTCACTCCCTCCTTCTCTCTCAATCCACAATCTCACTGTGGCCCTTGGGCATGCTGTATACCCTTTAGGAGCTATGAGTAATAAATCTTGTTCTTCAAAGTTCCCTGATCGTTTTTTGGCTGAGGTGTGTTTTACAATTATAATAAGAACCACAAGGGCTGGTCCCTTGTGGGACATTATGGAAAAACCCAAACGAACTCTTTGGCCAACCTAATATGTGATATCATATCATATATATGTGATATCATATCATATATATATCATATATATGTCATATCATATCTATATGCCATATATATGTTATATCATTTTTTGTGTCTGATTTCTTTGACCCAATGTTATGTTTTTACAATTCATCATGGTTTTGTGTGCTGTAATTCATTCATTTTCATTGCTGTGTAATATTCTACTGTCTGAATAAACCCCCATTACTTATCTATTCTGTAATTGATGGACAGCTGGGTTGTTTCCAGTTTGGATCTTCCCCTCACACAATTTCTCAAGTCACTTCTACTGCTTTTCCTTTGTAATGTATTTTCCAAAATATAATAGTATTTGAAAGAGGAGATGATGAGAATTTACCTACAGAGAGACATTACAAACTTTTTCTGGAAAATTACAATATATTCAATAAACTCATTTACCCAAACTTACCTTTTAATTAAGTGTGATACATATAAATGTGCCAAGTAAATGGTGAAACATTAAAAATATTGAGTATTAGTTGTTCTGCTGCCACAATTATACTTTTTAAACCAAGGTAATTAGTTAGCTAACATGAATGAACACATATAATGTCGAGGATTTTGTGTTAATCGGCCCAAAACTCTACAAAGTAGGGACTGTTACTTTCACCATTTTACAGAGGAGAAGACTGAGGCACAGAGGTGGAATCCTTCACCTGCAGTCACACAACTGGTAACTGATGTAACTAGAATTCAACCCAGATGATCAGACTCCATAGTTGTGCTCTTCACTATTGTATTAAGTACCTTAACTAAAAACAAACATGGGGAGAAAAGTAAAACATACTTCTGACCAGTTTATGTTTGCAAGATCATATGATACTTAGTTGTGATCAAAAACAGCCCTGTCTATACAGCCACAATAACCTGTGTCAGGGCAGAAGGATTTGTAGGTAGGCGCCTCTGCAGCTTGTTTGGATTCTTCCCTTTGTTCTCCCGCTGGACTTAGTCCTTCACAGGTAGAGTGGCTACAGAAGATGACCTCACTGAGCCCTCACATGAGTGGAATTTGCAGTCTACAGCTGCCACTCCCCAGCACCTGTGGAGAAGGTCACCTTGGGCTTGGTCACAGCCCATGGTCTGAGAGTGGGGGCCACAAAGCTGCAAGGTAAACAGCAAAGACAAGCTAAGCAGAAGTATTTCATTCCATACACAATTTTCAGTGCCTTCCCTAGGACCTGCTTCCTCACCGACACTCAAGAAATGTTTGGTGGTGGATAAGCTAGAATAAAAAATATGAAGCTGCTTTCACTGGTTTTTATGAAACTGGATTCTTTTGCTGTTAATGAGAATAATCAGAATGTCATTCTGAGCAAAGGTCTGATTTCCATGCTTCCCTCCTCTTCGGAAACATTTTATTCTTTGGAACCTGCTGTGGGCATGCTCATAAACAGGGCTGCACATGGGGTTCTCTGCCAACGCATTTGTTTGTGGTGGTACAGACACAGCCATGAAAGTGTGGCATTGTTTTTTTGCATCCAAAAGTGAAGGCAGTCAGTTAAAACCCTGATTTATTTATATAAATAAATATAATTTCCTTCCATTGAATATCTTTTCAGAAGAATTCTATTAATATGATTTATCACAATGAACAGCACGGTTCCTGCTTTAATTGATTTATTTTTTTCTCCATACAAAATTTCCCCTGTATCTCTGTTCTGCACCAACTTTTATTGTCCTTTTCACCCCCTCCCCTGCCCATATCTGTGTTGGCTCTAGGGACTAGATATTTTATACAGTCTGCATCCTAAATCATTCATTTTCTCATTTTCAAAGTGCTGACTATAATCATCCCTTACATTTACTGAAATTAGCATGGGTTTTAAACCATTAGTCAAAAAAAGAAGGGGCTTTTTTTTTAAAGCTTCCTGCTGTTCTTTGTGGATGAAACAGTTGACATTTTGTTAAGAGATTTTTGTCTGACTTCAATTCTCTAGCTTTAGTGTATTCTTAACAGTTATAAATGGAATGGTTTGTCCTAAATGGAAGTATATCTATGGTAGCATAGTTATATCCAGTCTTTAAAACGGATCATTGCATTTCACACATGCTATAGAATCTTGAATTTCACCTTTACTCATGTCAATTTCTTTACTAAAAATGACACTGTTGCTCCAAATTCCTACCTCAATGGATTGGGTATATCACATTGTGGTGGTAATTGTTCATAAGTACATATTTTATAACATGTACTAATAGAGTAATAAAATATATTGCAATAACAATGTGCTCTGCCTGATAGAATTTCATCATGAGACTCCATTAACACATTCAGCTGGTATCAGCTTTTGAAAATGCCTTCCATTTCGGTGGAAGAGAGATACTCTATGTAAATGAATGGAGAAAATGGGATTCAAATAGGAATTTCTAGGAAGGCTGAGTAGAATGAAAAACTACAGAGACTTGAATGGATGCTGACCAAGCATTTTTTGACATTGCTTAAAAATCTGAATTCATTCCATAGCTCCCTGTACTCTCCTAACACCAGTCCAGCTGCCCGCCTCATGCCTGAATGACACTGCCTTGCTAAGGTCACCAGCAGGCTCTTAACTGGACACCCCAATGGTCATATCTCAATCTTTATCTTCCTCATGCAGGCATTAGCTCTTCTTTTTCCTGTTTCCCTCTTCTCTTGGCTACTTTCTGAAGGATCCCTTTCAAGCATGCTTTTGTCCTCTAGGGTAACACACTGCACACTCCTGCTCCATTGCCAGGGTCTGTCCCTGGCTCTGTTCTTGCACATCTGCCCTCCATCCCTGGGCATCTCCCCTCTTTTCACCTCTTCTCCGCCCCCAGGATTGACTTCTCACTCCATGGCAATGCCCTTGAAATGCAGAGACCTCAAACTCAACTTGCCCAAAGCCAGACAATATTTCACTGTCCCTCAAATCAGCTCTTCTTCTGAGGGCCATTTGCCCTCAGAAGAAATTTGGGTTTCCCCTGTGATACCCTCATTCTCTTCTGTTACGCCAGACCAAGTCATTGATTCTTCAGTCACCACATCTTTTGCTTTTGTTCCCTGTATTTCATTCCTGAGTTTAGTCCTCCTCATTTCTGCTCCTGGAATATTGGGACAGATTCCTGAATTGTTTCTCTGATTCCTTCCTCTTCTTCTCTGATCCAACCTGCTCAGTATTGGAAATCAGTCCTCCTAACATGTACTCAGGCCAAGCTCCTACTAAAAACAACTCCAGTGATTCCCTGTTGTATGCTAATTAAAGTTTATTAAAATTTATCTACAACTGGGCTATAATTTCTTCCTAGACTTATTTCCCACTACTTGTGTTTATATATGCTCTGCACTTCAGCCAGAGCGTTCTGCTTGTAAACATAATCATTAATTGCTGGTAAACATAATCATTAATAAATACTATTCCCACTAGCTCTCAGGTACTGCAAATATGTCAACATATAAATGACTAAATAGCATAAGAACTGCCTAATATAGCCCATCTCACCATGAGATATTAATCATAAAGTTATAATTTTGAAATAATATGTAAAGTTTTTTTTAAAAAAATCTTTACTTGTTCTAGTTATGTAGGTTATCTTAAGAATTATGGTCAATTCTAAAATGACTTTCTCTTTTTGTGTATGCCTGTGATATTGTGATTTATAATAAGAAATGTACATTTGGTCTTCATCCTGTTTCTGGCACAGAGCTCCTAAAGCCCTTGGAATTTCCTGGGGTGAGAGCAATAAATATATCTTTGGTTATGTTAATGAGGTGATTTTTGGAAAGTACCCAAGGAGGCTTTGGAGTCAATCTTGTGATTAGAGGGTTGGAGCTTTCAATTCCACCTGCCCGTCCTCCAGGAAGGGAGAGAGTGGCTGGGGATTGAGTTCAATCACCAATGGCCAATGATTTAATCAATCATGCCTACTTAATGAAACCTCTATAAAAACCCCAAAGGACAGGGTTCAGAGAGCTTCCACGTTGGTGAACATGTGGAGATGCAGGGACAGAAGTACCTGGAGAGGACATGGGAGCTCTGAGCCCCTTCCTGTATACCTGGCTCTATGCATCTCTTCCATCTGGCTGTTCCTGGATTATATCCTTTTATAATAAACCAGTGATCTAGTAAGTAAATATTTTCCTGAGTTCTGTGAGCTGCTGTAGCAAATTAATTGAACCTAGGGAGGGGTTCATGGGAACCTCTGATTTATAACCAGTCAGTCAAAAGGGCAGGTAACAGGGCTAACCTGGTGGCGCAGTGGTTGAGAGTCCGCCTGCCGATGCAGGGGACACGGGTTTGTGCCCCGGTCTGGGAAGATCCCACATGCCGCGGAGCGGCTGGGCCCGTGAGTCATGGCCACTGAGCCTGCGCATCCCGAGCCTGTGCTCCGCAACGGGAGAGGCCACAACAGTGAGTGGCCCGCGTAACGCAAAAAAAAAAAAAAGTCAGGTAACAATCTGGATGCCTTGGGATTGGCATCTGAAGTGGGGACAGTCTTGTAGGACTGAGTCCTCTACCTGTGGAATCTGATGCTAACTCCAGATAGATAGTGTCAGAATTGAGTTGAATTTGTGGGACAAATTCCAGCTGGTGTCTGAGAATTGCTTGGTTTGGGGGAAAATCCCACACATTGGAACTGGGAGCTGAATGAAAATACCCTTCTTCTTCTTTTGGAAAAGTGCCTGAGAGCTTGAACATTAACACCTGACTTTCTCTCCCCAAATGAAAGGTCATTTAACTTACATAGATCATACACTTCTCAGCTTTTTCAGCTCTCACACCCTTCAGTTAGGAAATGGAGCCACATTTTACACCTAGTCCCTGACTTTTACACACAATCTGGCCCATCAGCAGCCTCCCCCTCCTCCCTACCTCCCCCTAACCCAATCTTAGATGTGCTTCAAACAGACCCCCTGACTTATGGGACTTTACCCTCTGATCTTTCCTTATTTACATAAATACACAATGCAACACATACTGTAATAGCTTATTGAGTTTAAATAAGGAATATATTTACAATGGTGTGATATTTTTCCTTATACAGAGCTGGGCCTCTGAAACATCACTGACTTTCTATGATACCTTATCAAGTCATTTTGATCATTCTTCTGGAGTCATTAGATATTTTTTTAAGTAGGAAATTTCTTTCTCTAGAATCTTCTGTTTATAAACAGGTCCTCATTTCCCCTCAGGTCTGTGCTGTTCCGTGAGCCAGGGGGGTGCTTGGGAATTCACACCATGTAGCATCTCATTGTTTGGCTTGGTTACAGTTGGGTAATTGCCTCTGACACTGCACCTAAGCTTTGATTTTCAAAGCAACAGGGATTTCCTCTCCTTCTGACCTGATGGAATCCATTGTGTAACTGGCACAGTATGAAAGACCTAATATGGAGAAAAATGAAGGACAATTCTCTGGAGGCAGACAAGGGATTGATTTCTAACATAGGGATTGATTACATTTCAGACAATGGACTGTAAGGGTCTGAATGCTGATATAATGGTTTCTTCTACAAGCACTGATGCAATTAACAACTCATTTTAATTGAGAAGGTGCAAAAACTCTCGGACAGGTTCCTATAGCCTTCGTCACAAAATAGGAAATGGGAGAGAAAATCAAGTCAGGATTCATTTTGGTGGAATTGTAAGGCATATATAGTAATACCAAGTATAGGAAAACTAAATCATTTTTGTTGATTCAAGTACTGTTATACCGTTGGTTTGACCTAGCTTTGAGTAAAAATAATAAGCAGTTTATTTACATGAGTTACTGAAGGTTACTAAGGGAATACTTCCCTAACTCCAAAAGTCTCTCTCATCATGGAGTCTTGCCCCTAAATTTTTGCTGAATTTGCCAAACAAAAATTCGGTTTATTAAGGTTAAAGCATTATGTCTACTGAGGTCACTCCATAAGTGCAGAGGGTTATTACACTTTAGTAATTATAAATATCACCTGGGATGCTATTGTTCAGATTCTGATTCACTGGGTCTAGGATGGGACCCAAGAATTTGCATGTTCCTTAAGCATCCTCAGTGAGTCTGGTACATGGATTGTATTTTGATTAATACTGCTCCAAATGTATAGATTATATATGAATTACATATTAATTATTAAATCTCTTAGGCTTATCTGAAATTATTTTTTCCTCAACAGCATGTTGGAGGATTTGGACACAAAACAGCCAAGTTTTGTTACCAAACCAAACTTAGGTCCACTCACCCATGTGCACTAAAGTCCATCTACTGCCACCGGGTTGTGGTGAAGGAAAGTGCAGCATTTATTGCAGGGTGCCAAGCAAGGAGTGCTCAGAAGACCTGAACTCCCTGATGGCTTTCAGGGAAAGACAGGGTGAGGGAGGGGGGTTGTGGGGTAGACATTCTTCTGGTTGGTTGGTGATACGGTAACTGGGAGTCAGCATCATCAATCTTCTGGTTCTGACTAGTCTGGAGTCTACATGCTTATGGGTAGCATACAGGAGGCTAAAGATTTTCTACAGCACGGGACAGTTGTCTGAGAAGACAGGCTCAGACAAGATGTCTAGGCAAGGAGCCCTGACTGGGTGTTCAGAAGTCAACATAAAGGTATTGGATGCGTGTGGCAGACAGCAGAGCCAAGACTAAAGTACAGCAATGAGGTGTCTAGGTAGGGACTACATGGGATTCACACTCAGGATCATGCAAGAACAAGTGTTTCTTTCAGTTTTGCACCCCAGGCACCTCACTCAACTTACCCTAGTCTTTGCTTTGGTGTATAGCTTCTTAAATGGTTCCCAGTGATTCCCCCCCCCCACCCCAATTGTAGTATGCCTGCCATTGTGTAATCCCCTATCCTTGTGTGTGGGCTGGACCTAGTGACCCATTTCTAAGTAGTAGAACATAGCAAAGGTGTTGGCATGACACTTCCAAGATCAGGTTATAGATGACTGTGACTTCCACCCTACACACCACTCACTCTTGCTCTCTTCTGTTTTTTAACTCAGATGGAACAAGTTGCTGTTTGTGACTTATTGAGATGTATTGATATTTCTACCCTATTGAGGGACCTTTATGGCAGGAAACTGAGGGTGGCCTCCAGACAACCCCCAGTAAGTAATTGAAGCACTGAGTCCAACAGCACCCAAGAAACTAAGTTCTGCCAACACACACAAGCGTGAGCTTGGAAGTAGATCCTTCCCTGGTTGAACCTTCAGATGAAACCAGAGCCTCAACTGACACCTTGATTGCAATCTATTAGAGACCCTGAGTCAGAAGCCCCAGCTAAGCCATTCCCAGATTCCTGACTACAGAAACTGTGAGATAGTAAATATTATTGTTTTAATTCACTAAGTTTTGGAGTAATGTTTTCTGTAGGAATAGGTAACTAATACAGTGCTTAAAGATTTTGGTGGTGGGGGGGGTGCTGGTTGCTGAACCTGAAGAACAGTGCAAACAAGGAAAATGAAAAGGTACTAAGGACACACTGAACCATATCATGGTTTTGACCAGGGGTGGTCCTTTCTGCAGGGGTTGCTTCTTTTTCTTCTTCCTCATCTCCTCCAAACCCTTCCTCCCTTAAAATAAGCTGGAGAGATTGATTCTTTTTTTTTTTTTTTTTTTTTTGCGCGGTACGTGGGCCTCTCACGGTTGTGGCCTCTCCCGTTGTGGAGCACAGGCTCTAGACGTGCAGGCTCAGCGGCCATGGCTTATGGGCCCAGCCGCTCCACATGTGGCATCTTCCCAGACTGGGGCACGAACCTGTGTCCCCTGCATCGGCAGGCGGACTCTCAACCACTGCGCCACTAGGGAAGCCTGAGAGATTGATTCTTAAACTTTGAAATTTCTGCTATTAAATCTTCATGATTATTGCCATCACCACCCTCATGTCTATCATGACTTCTTTCCCTGAAATTTGCCATGATTCCCAGTAAGATTGTGACTATAACTGATAGTGATGATATGTCCCACTTATCCAAGTTCTCTTCTGCCCAGCAGCTACAGTCACTAAAATACAAAAATTAAAATGTCTGACATTGCAAGGGTATAGAGCAATTAGAACTCATACGTTGCTAGTGGGAATGCAAAATTGTGCCACCACTTTGGAAAACACTATGGCACCATCTTATAGAGTGAAACCTAAATCTACCATAAGACCCAGAAATCATATTTTTTAAGTATCTACTCAAGAGAAATAAAAACTTATGTTCACATAAAAGCTTACATTAAACTGTTTATAGCAGCTTTATTTGTAATAGTCCAAAGCTAGAAACAATCCAAATGTTCATAAACTAGTGAATGGATAAGCAAAGTGTGATGTGTCTATACAACAGAATGCTACATATGCAACACAATGAACCTCAAGAGCATAATGCTAAGTGAGAGAAGTTGTATACAAAAGACTGTCTACTCTGATTCCAATTATGAAAATTCTAGAAAAGGCAACTACAGTGATAGAAAGCAGATCAGTGATTACCATGGGCCAGAGTTTGAGGGAGGAGATTGTCTACAAAAGGACACAAGGAAACTTTTAGGGTAATGGAAATGTACTATATCATGATTGTGGTGGTGGTTTCATGACTGTATGCATTTGTCAAGACTCACTGAACTTTAATTGACTGCATTTACTGCATATAATTTGTTCCTCAATAAAATTGTTTAAAAGAAGAAAAATGCTAAGTGGCCACACAGAGTAAAGAATGAAGTAACTCAAGTTCTTTTTCTTGTCTTTACGGTGATGGTGTAATCATTGTTCATTCAAGAATACGTAGTACCACAGTGGTTGGAGATATGTGAGCTGATATGGTTTTGAAGTTCTCTGAATTACTTTCCATGCAGAATAAAATGATTATTAAAGGAAAAGCAATAAGAATGTGTTACTTTGAAGCTTACATATATATTATTAAAATTCAACGGTAACCTCAGCAATTATTTAGACCCTAGGCCAACAAAAGATTTTTGGTAGAGGAATATTTCATCACTCATATTGTTTAGAATTGCTGGCTTATGGTGATAATAGAAAGCAGACCAATTTTTAATGAGCTTTATTATTGTTTTAAAATCCTTTCAAGACAATTCACCCCTATTGCTGGCACCTGGATGAGCTGCTCCTGTGCACTTAATAAACTCCTTTACTCCTCACTAGTAGTTGTGGCAGCTTGGGACCCTAGAATAATAGCACAAATTCACAGGCCAGTCTGATTTGCAAAATCTTTCAACATTTTATAATTATTCAACAAGTATTATTGATTACCTACCACAGACCAGGTGCTGTTCTAGGTACTAGTAATTACACTGAAAATAGTGATCTCAAGGACTTTAAATACTAATGGTGTCCACTGACATTGTGAAGGCAAGCAGTAGAGTCTCCAACAGGTCAAAGTAGTAGAGTTTCCTAAGAGTCACAGTTTGTCCTTTGTTTCCCTTTGATCATCTTTCTTAGCATCCTCCCAGGTGAGCACCTTTCTTCCAGCACCACAACCAACCATATTCCTCATAAGCTTTGGGTGTGGGGCTCAAAAGGTAGGACATTATCTTCTCAGAAGGGAGATCCAACAAGTGGGACCTTCTGAACCAACTTAGATTTATTTGTTCTTTTGTGCCTTGTAACATTCACCTGACAGTTAGCTTTCAAAATCCTCTATTGGAAACAAGGTACTTCTGAAATTTTTGATGTAGGGATGCAGCTCAGAATTATAAGTGGCCTCCTTGATATTCTGCATCAGTAGCTAAGGTTTACACAGCAAATATCTGTGCCCATCAAGAAAAAGGTCTAACATAAAAGCGATGCAAGAAGTTCAAAAGGATAAAAGCTCCATTGGAAACAATGGGAAGGTTAATACAGGCCAAGTTAGGTCGACCACAAACCTCTGTGCCTTAAGAGGGCTATGCTATCGCCCACCCTAGTTTCATTTGATTTTTTTCTTCTTTTAAGCCTACCTAACAATTCTTAACTTAGAACCATAGGGCTGCTTAGAGTACATGAATTGGGGCCCGGATTTACAGAGGTCAAGAAGCTTCTTTATGATTAAGTGAATGAACCCAGCAACATCAGCATTGGCTTACCCAAGTCTTCCTGCCAACCATGCACCCTCGTCCCTCCCAAAGAAAAGTAGATCAGATATCACAGCCAGTACTGAGAGTTTTCAGAATCTCATAAGAACTTTTACATCTTCTATGTTAATAGTTGCAGAGAGAAGATGATAATAATCATCAATGAGGTTTTTTTTCTTCTCGTAATATTGCAGCATCTTCCTTTCAAATCAGTGTTAGCATATTCCTTGTCAAGCAAGTTAATACTCCATCTCAACCAACTCCTTTTTAAAGTGTTGACAAAGTCATTGTATGATTTGAATGAGAGAAGAGGTTAACATTTAGAAATTAGATAAAGGTATTTTTAAATTTTGACTTTCTGTGAGCTCTGGTGACTTATTTTTAACACAAAAAAATCACTAGTGATGTAACTATTAAATGTAACTAACGTAATTTGTATGATGATCTGACTCACTATTAATCTCATTTTCTGCATATTTGTGTAGTCTTAAAACCATTAAGGCCATAGAAAGGTTGGACTTGAGATCCATTCTTTGGGGCTATTTCTTCTTCTGCTGAGAATGTATCTTCACCTGCCAGGGGGAAGATGTGTGCATGAATCCTCTTACCCATGTCAAGGTCAATTATAGCTGTGTAGAATGAACCCAGCTGTAGCAGGTTGGTAAGTCCAAGTTTGAAGAGGACACAAAGTGACTGAGTTAGGCAAGAACCAGAAGATTTGGGGCCAAGTTTAATGCTATTGTTTGATGGGGAAGTTGAGAGCAAGGAGGCCATGGAAAGGTCCAGTCCAGTAGCTGCTGAGATGTTATGGTCCAGAAGCCCTGTGTGCCCAGTGTCCCGTCTGTGTTGGTTTGTGTATTTTCAATATGCACAGTAGGGGGCTTGCAAAATATGTTCACCCAGTGACAGAGGACCTGAATCCTCTGGTCACTTGTCCCCTTCCACTGTTCTTGGGATTTCTCTGGGATGTTCTAATTCAAAGGAAGCTTTTACTTTGAAAGCTTCAAAAGTCATTTTACTCTACAGATTATATATAGAATGAGAGGCTTGCTGACTCTTAGCTCCCATTGCTCTTAAGCCACTGAACTTGTTCTTGCTAGTAAAATGTATGTGAATTGGAGAGATTATTTCTAGGTATGGTGTTTGTATTAGATGTTATTCTTTTATTCATTCCTATTCAACAAATATGCACTAAATACTCACTAGATGCCAGGGGTATATGGGTGAACCACCTGTTCAGAGCTTGTGCAAAGCCTTGGTCCTGAGGGATCAGAGCCCTGTGCTTTGGGCCCTGAGTGGAACCAGAAACACAGGTAGTGCTGAGGGCCGTGTTCTTGTCCTGCCTGAGGCTCTCTGGGAGATGGTTCTATGACAACCTGCCTTGGCTGAGGCTCTTTTGGTTGAATCTCTAAGTAAGGCAGCACAAGGCAAGGCCTCCTGTTGAGTAGTATAGCCTGGAGGGAAGAAATGAGATAAACCTCAAAGTCAACAGTTTTACAAAACAAACAATTCTGCAAATATCCACATCTGCCCCAAATTCCTTCTACTTTGTAGGGTAGAAACAATTATGTTCAGCACACTCAGATTGTATACTTTTTCAGGATATGAAGTATATTTTTCTTCTACTGCATTTCCCATTTAATAAGTTAATAAATAGTCATTGATTAACACAACAGATTATTTGGAGAGAGACTTGAGCCATGTGGAATCTTCACATGAATTGCTTATCTTCAATATCAAAACTTTCTTCAAATAGAAACAGATATATTCAATCTCTCTCTGTTTCTAAAGTGTAGTCTGCAGACCACACACTACAGAATCATTTGGCTGAGGCCACATTAATAATGCTTTTTAAAAATGCAGATTTCTGACTCTGTTCCAAAGAACTTCTGAGTCAGAAACAGAGAGTGAGGCCTGGAGGTCTTTATTTTAATAACATAGACAGGTGGGTTTTACGTGCTCTAAATGTTGCATATCTCTGTTTCTGGTTTCATTGGCCTCTATGCAATTTTACTCTACAAACAAAGCTAGCAGATGATGCCTCTGTAACCCTTCAGGACAAGCATGGGGACCAGCCTAAACCCTGGCTCTGCCATTTACTAGTTGCATGACCCTGGTCAAGTTATTTAACTTACTTATGTCTCAATCTCCATTTCTGTAAAATGTGGGTTATAAAGGCACCATGTAGAGGTATTTGAGTTTTAAATAAGACAATACATGTAGAGAACTTTGAGCTATTCCTGGCACGTAGGAAGCCCTAATAAAAGGTAGCTATTGTTGTTATTGTTCTTGATATTAAATCGTTTGCAAAAACCATGTTTTCCTTTTGTGCAAATACAGCAACAATACTAATAATACTAATACTAATACTAATAAGGTAGATGTGCTAATGCCAAGTGTGTGTTTACAGGAGAAAGGACCTGTTGGAGTTAGAAGAGTGTAATAAGGGGGAACCGCGGAGACTGAACACATCTCCTGGAAGAAAAGAGATTTAATAATAACTACACCTTTCTGTAGGTTGTTGCTTATGGTCTGTGAAAGTTTTTCACAGCCATTCTTTCATTTGTGGTTCATAAAATCCCATGAGGTTGGTGGAAGAAGAGAGATGGCAGAGAATGGGGTGAAGGTGCATGGTCTTTGGGGGTGATGGTCCTAACTGACATTTACTATCTGTATGAACTTCTTCAAGTCACATAACCTGTCTGAGCTGCAGTTTCCCACAACAGTAAAGTGGGGGAGAAAATGAAATATTCTATTTAGAGCTCATAGCACAATGTTGGAAACATGGTAAATACTCAATAAATATAAATATTATTGCTGTGAGTCAAGCAAGCCTTTGAATCTGCACAACCAGCAATGGGCTGAGCTGTGGTTTGAGCCCGGACCATCTGCCTAAGCCCATTGCCAGTTCTACTAGATCAAGTTCTTGCAAATCTCAGAGAGTTGTTGACATTTTATAACAAACCATACTCCAATTTCTTTAAGTCCTCTTAATTTCCCCATAAAACCTTGCTTTTTATTGTCAGAGATAATCATTTTTAAATTGATTTGCCAACCATGCTGATAAAATATCAGGCTGACAGAGGCCATTCTACTTGAATTATTTATCTGGAAACTTGACTTCCAGCTGCAGCATACAAGTCCCTTCCTTAGACGCCTGGTTCAGGTCAGGTAGTTAAACTCACCAAGCAGCTGCTGTTGCTGAAGCCCATGAACATAGCAGGTCTGCAGGGCCACCCACTGGGCCCTGGCATCGTAAATCCTCATGATGCTGTAAAAGTAGCGCTGCTGCCCTTGGGTTAGGTCCTGTCAGAGCAGAGCAGGCGATTTTGATGAGTCGGTGGAATTCGATAGGATTAGAGTGTGATGTATTCAAAGCTGACTTCCACAGAAATAAGATGCTTCTCTCTCTCTGTCTCTCTCACCTCCCTTAGTTTACTTAAACAGTCTTCCACTGACATGTGTAGTGGTGAAAATGAATTAAAAAAAGGTTCTAGGTAAGTAAGTCAAAGTATTGGGCTGAGGGAGATCCAAGGATTTTCAATATCTGATAACTGTACTGATCTATTATAATCCTTATTGAGGAAGGTAGGCTATGAGAATATATACAGGGCCTGAAGTGTGCCAGGCTCTGGAGGGTAAAGGAGAACTTTGCACTGAGAGTTCTCAGTGAGCAGTGGTGGGGGAGAGATCTAGGTAGATAAGTAGATGGGTAATGTGATAAGGGTGCAAGGTCATTAGTGAAAAGGTGCTATGAAAACAGAAGGAAAACAAGCTCTGTGTTAGCAGTCAAGGAAGCTTCCTGAAAGAGATGACCAACACATCTGAGTCTTCCAGGTGAAGAGTGATTCCCTAAAGGGACTAGAATACTGGTTCTCAAAGGGCATCAGCATCACCTAGGAATCTGTTAGAAATGCAGATTCTCAGGTCTCACCCCAGACCTACAGAATCAGAAACTCTTGGGGATGGGGCCCAGCCCTCTGGTGCCCTCCAGGTGCTTTTGATACACGCACAGTAAAATTTGGGAACCACTGGACCAGAAGGAAAAGAAATGCTGATTAGAGGGAGAAAGTGGTACAGATTTTCTTATGGGACACAAAATATCTGAATATATTGGGAACTAGACATTCGGCATTTTTTTACTTTAATCATCATATAAAGTCTGAGCTGGAAAAGCCTCTAGAGTAAGTAAGGCAGGGGAAGATCATGGAAGCCTTTTCTGCTATACTAAGGGTTTAAAGATTACCTTTTATATGAGGAACATTGGTCCTTATTTAAAGCAGTGGTTATCAACACGAGTGATTTTGACCCTGAAGGGATGTTTGGCAATGTCTGGAGAAATTTTTGGTTGTCACAAATGGTGGGAGGGAGGATGGATGCTACTGGCATTCAGTTGGAGAGGGGCCAGGGAGGCTGCTGAATAGACTACGGAGCATGAGACAGCCTCCCAGTCCCCTGCAACCAAGAATTACTTAGCCCCAAATGCCATTCTTTTTTTTTTTTTTAATTGGAGTATAATTCCTTTACAGTGGTGTGTTAGTTTCTACTTTATAACAAAGTGAATCAGTTATACCTATACATATGTTCCCATATCTCTTCCCTCTTGTGTCTCCCTCCCTCCCACCCTCCCTATCCCACCCCTCTAGGTGGTCACAAAGCACCGAGATGATCTCCCTGTGCTGTGCGGCTGCTTCCCACTAGCTATCTATTTTACGTTTGGTAGTGGATGGACCTAGAGTCTGTCATACAGAGTGAAGTAAGTCAGAAAGAGAAAGACAAATACCGTATGCTAACACATATATATGGAATCTAAGAAAAAAAAAAGTCACGAAGAACCTAGGGGTAAGACAGGAATAAAGACATAGACCTACTAGAGAATGGACTTGAGGATATGGGAAGGGGGAAGGGTAAGCTGTGACAAAGTGAGAGAGTGGCATGGACATATATACAAATGCCATTCTTTAAGCTGACCATATCTGCATTTTACAAAGATTGCTCTGGCCCTGCTGTGGACAATGGCCTCAAGGGAAGACAAACCACTGGTAGGGAGACCATTTAGGAAGCTACCATCTAGTGCTAGGGAGGAACAAGAAGGGCTGGACTACAATTACTTTTATATACCCGATATACCATAAGTGCTCACTATATTGAGATGGGGAAACAGAGATAGTGGCATCAACATTTTAGAAAAATCAAGATAAAATAAGTTCCCCTTAGGCTAAAAAATTCAAAACAATGACAGAATTTCAAAACTAGTTGATAACCATGTAATACAAACTAAACTGAAGATAAATATATATAAGCTAAGTGAATTTTATCTGCTAGAAATTTTATGTGAAGTTGACATCTGTGAGTCAGATTTTTTTGGCGTCTAGAGACCTTAAACTTGATATTAAAAATATGTTCAGAGGGAAAGTAGCTGAGCCAAGTACTTCACACTTTGAGACATCATTTCAGCTTTACACTTTCTGAATTAGATGTTTTAAAAGATAATATATTTGAAGAAGAGAATAGATCCCTAAGTAAGACTTTTCAAATAATTGAGAACAATATAACAGGAAAATTGCAAGCCATTTCAAGGGCAAAGCTCCAAAGTGCAATGGGAGTTTCCATTATATAAAATAAAGCTTTAAAATTTATGGTTTCTTTTTTACAAGGGAAAAAAAATGCCTAGTTCTCTTCTTTAGCAGAACTCAACTTCCTAAATGAGTAGTAACACATAACATTTTTAATATTCTTACTCTGTTGCTTAGCCTTCCTTGAGGAGAAGGAAGAGCTCCTGAAGTGGGATAGGTGCAGAATTAGATCATCCAAGCGCTCATTCATTCTCTCACACACATGGTCGACATGCACCGAGGGCCTCTGTTGGGCCCAATGTTTTCCCTAATGTGGGATAAACAGAGAGCCAAGAAGTCCTCAGCCCTTGAAGAAGAGACAGAGAAGGTCCCTCCATCTGTGAATAATATGCTTGTACCTTCAACAGTGAAATATCAGAGACAGAGTGAGGGACTCGAATGCAAGGAATCTGTGGAACATTCCATAGATTTGTTGTCTTTTCTGTTTTCCTCCCATCTTCATCCTGTACCTCCAAGGAACAACAAAGCATAACATAAAATTTCATTTTGTTCAACCAATTTGGGGGATGTACCTAAGTAAGTAAGCAGGCAAATAAGTAAATAAACAAATGGATAAATATTATTTATTTCAAGGGATAAGACATTTTCTCAAATGTTTGCATGGAATTAGACCTCACCAGACTTCTTAGTCCTCCACTTTTCCCAATTCTCACCCTTTACTTATCAAAGGAATAATTCAGAGCCCTTTGTCTTTCTGCTTCACTCTGCCTTTGGAACAGGTGGGTTGTAGAACCACACCAGATCATAACAGTTATTTCTTGATAATTTTAAAGAATAATTGCTTCATCCGATTCTAAAAGTAATATATGTCATTTTTGAAAATTTGGAAAAATTTAAAAATTGAAGAGGAAATAAGATCATCCATAAGTTAACAGTGCATAGCTATTGTTGGCATTTGATTGATTCCATTTTATAATTTTTCCCCGTGTACATTGTGTGTGATTTTAGAACAGGGAGATCATTCTCTATGTGTTACGCACCTTCCCAGAACATTAAATATCCTTTGAAAATATGATTTATCTTGATAGTATCTTTACATGACTCTCCATTTCTTGCACATTCAGATTTGCAATTTTCCAGCCTTGTACTATAAAAGAAGCTATTAAATCTAGCCATGCTTCTAACCTGACAAAGATACAGAATGAAGGAGCCACATCTGCTATGAGTAAGTCTCGTTTCCTTTCCATGTAATTTAGGGTTTAGAATCTGAGGTGTAGAGCATAATTAAAAAATTAACAATCAAGGAAGAATGGACATATTGGAATAGGGTTGCTAAGGCAGAGTGGAAACCCCTAGCATTTTCTCCTCTGCTCACTCCTTTGCCCTTCTCAACAACGCCTACTTCATCGGGTTGATTACCTGAGAGGTTTTTAAAAATTTATTTTATTGAAGTATAGTTGATTTACAATGTTCTGTTAATTTTTGCAGTGCAACAAAGTGCAACAAAGTGATTCAGTTATACATATATATACATTCTTTTTCCTATTCTTTTCCATTATGGTTTATCCCAAGGTATTAAATATAGTTCCCTGTGCTATACAGTAGGACCTTGTTGTTTATCCATTCTATATATAATATTATTAACTGAGATTTGAATACAGAATGCTCTCATTAGGCCAGTTCCTCTTCTCTCTGCTACCCTATTGAATGCACTTAAGAAGGATTTTAATGCATGAGAAAACTCTGGTTCTGAGTTCACAGAGCTAATTGCTCAGATCTTCCAGAAGAGAAATTTATTAGGAAAACAACAGTCAACATCTTTGTGTGTCTTGTCTCCACGATATAAACTTATAAATTAAACTATAAATACTGCTTTCCTTCAACGTGCACTCCAGAAACCATACCAACCAAGATATACTCTTTTAATATTGTCCATGATAGAAGCCTACACTCTATCCTGTAATCAAATCATCTCAGTATGCCTCTTACCATTTTCCAGATCTGTAGAGCAGAACATAAATATTTTTCAAAGCTGGGAAGATTTCTTCTCTCCTCAAATAGCATAAGGAAATGATCTTTCTTGGGGCAACAATTCATGTGTGATTTTCTTGGACTGTTGCTGAGGAAATCCATCTTACCTATTCAAGTGGTCTGTACTTGATAAAGTTTGATTAAAATGCTTGCAGAACTCAGGGAGGAAAAATCTACAAAAACAAACTTATACCTGAAGCAAAGAGACAGATTTTCTTAAAAGAAACTTAGCCTATATTGTAATCTCCCCTTTTTTAAAAGCTGGTATTCATATTCAATATAGTTTTCTTGCAAGGTCCCTTTCTTCATGCAGTGGTGGTGGTAAAATTCAGTTTGTTGATAAGCTGATATCCAAACAATGTCATGTGATGAAGCAAAGAGCTGGGGAAGTTTGGCTGCATGCCTTTCCCTGCTTCTGGACAGCGTGCAACTGCACAGTTTAATCGTTTTTCTTCCAAACTTCGTATCTAATCGTCAACTTTTAAATCTACCATATCTGCATTATATGCAGACATGGGGGAGAAAAGTGCATGGAGACAGAGAGGATGAATATTAAAGGTCAAGAAATCCATCAGGGCAACAGGCCATTACATGTGTTCTTCTCAGATTTGGAGTCAGTAACCGCCATCCCCATTGCTCAGAATGATGAAGGAATAATTCCTAAATATAGAGGTACAGGCATACATTTGACTGTGGTAATCTATGGAGTTGTCTCATATATTAAGATATTGTTCCTTTCTTAATTTTTGGAGGAGTATGATATTCTCCATGTTTGATCTTGAATAGAGGCCGCATGATAATGAACTTATGGCACAAGATTCTTGCTCACACTGATGTCATCAGCATAAGCCTCATTTTAACCTGACTCATGAGAGCAATCTTATCCCTTCCTCTGGGCTAGAGTTATTATTACAGACTTCTTTCTTTCTTGAGAATCCTCTCTCTGAATGCTACATTATCTGCAAAAATGAAGAGTTCCTAGGGAAAATGGAGAAGAAATACCAAAAGAAAACCACAAATTCAAAATTCTTAGTAGACTAAGGAAAGAAAAATATAGGGAGATAAAAGCGATGAACTGTATAGCTTAAAAAAGAAAGGACTCAACACAAAAAAAAGTTTGCATTTTTTTCCAATAATTTAAATGCAGACCTTCTGGGGAATAAAAGTGGCACAAGTAAGTGTCTGTAAATGCCAGTGAATACCACAAAACATCTCAGATCTGGATCTCAGAGGTTGGTGATTCTCTACTGAGAGATAAAGAACAGTTGTCTGCAGAGTTGGCATTGTCAGTTGAGTCTCCCTTGAATGTTTTTCCAGGATATGATGAAATGCCTTCTAGAGCAAACCACATCTGCTGATTGTTACACACACATGCTGATTCATAATAGCATGCATTACTTCCTGCTCAGTCAGGAAAATAGAAACAGATCTAGCTGTTTGACAGAGAGGGAATTGAACATAAGGAATATAAAAGTTTTGGAATGGGCTGTACAGGAGCAAAACAAGAAAGGTTAGCTTATCCAAAGATTGGCAATTGCACTAAACTACTACCACACCAAGAGCTGGGGCACAAAAGCGAAAATGATTTCACCCAGAGTCCATGAACACTGTGCCATCAAGGCTGCTTCTTTTGGGACACTGCTGTCTGAGTAGCACCCCAGGACCTGGTACACACCTGCTATTCTTGCTTCTGTGTTCTTTCCAAAACTTTAAATATTACTGTTTCTATCACCACTGTTACTGCCTGGCTGCTACTATTGCTGATGCCGCCACTGTTACAGATGCAAGCAAAAACCATTCTCCTTCTCCTTTCCCCCAGCCTTCCATATCCTGCATCCCATTGGATGCCACCTCCTGAGGAATTCTGCAAAATGCATTTTGCAGTCTTCCCACTACTGTGGTAAAGAGAAGGATATAGAAGGGTAAGCATGAAGCTGAGTGATAATGGACACCACATACAGTCAGTGTTTGCCTAATACCACTAAAGTTTGGAATTTTATAAGAAAAGACAAAATAAAAGATAATTAACTAGTTCTATAGATGGTATCAAAGAATGAGGTATAAATGTTGGGACAATAACTTAAGACTTAGGAATGATGAAAAAATGTATATCATAAATTTTGGACAAAGAAATTGTCTTCCCAATGACTAGCTAGACTTTTCAAAGAGAATTAAAACTGACTACAAAAAAAAAGTAGTAACACCCATCATATAATTACTATAGAAAATATAATTTTGACTAATGATGAAGGTGCATACTATTTCATAGATGAAACATTGGTACAGCAATGGGACACAATGCTTAAGACATTGGTATGTTGTCTACATTCCAGTGCTTAGAACATGGGCCATAAAGTGTTTTTATAGAATAGTAGGGTAGATATGACCTCATGGGCATTACCAAGTGAGAAAAAGGGACCCATGATTGGAATCCAAGATGAGATTAAACCCTAATTCAAAGAATCCAGTCTGCTAGAACAAGAGGCAGAGTATCACTGTATATTACAGAGATAAGTACTTCCCAGGAAAGCAATGAACCCATGCTCATATCCTGCTCCTGCTTCTTCTTCAGGATCCTTTTAGCTGCAGGGCTAATTCTGCCAGGGGATAACTCTGCCAGGCACAGATGTCCTCCCTTGGCTACCCCAAGCCCTCAGAGGGCATCAGTGAACCATAATTAAGTGAAAGAAGTATCCTTCCCCCCACTCGGTGCTGCTGTTTATCACTTGGACTCCGGAGTGTTTCCATTCAGAGCTTTCACAGTCTTTGTTGGACTTTCTTTCACAAAGAGCTGTGTAGTCCATTGGGCGCAATCCTGTTTGGAGGGGTTTTTCATGGAGGCTGATTATTCCTCTGTTATCTTTTATTTTTTTCTTGCCATCTCTTCACAGAAAACTCCTGTTTCTCCAAGATCCCCAAACCAAAGCTCTTACACATACCGACCACTTTAGGGTCACTGGTCTCAAAAGCAAGAAAACTAAGAATCCCGGTTTAAGCTGTAAGAGCCACTTTCAGTGAGTGAAAACTACTTTGGACACTTAAAAGCAGTGATTAGCAGCAAAGGAAAAGCTGGGTATGGTCATATATGTGCCAAGGACTTTGGGAAAACAGATTCATAAAGTTCAGAAAATAATCTAAAATGGGATAGAACTCAAGGAAATACCCAGAGATTTAACTTTGACTCTATAATCCCAAATAACTCTATGGAATAAAAAGATAAGAGGTCAAAAGGAACTAGAGTAGGTGCCCTGGGTACCTGTAGACAATTCTAGACTCAAGGGCATGTTATTTTTAAAAATTCTAAGCATTTACAAAAATGTCTTTTTCACTGGGGATTAGGGCTGGTCCTCTGAAAACAGATCCTATGGCATAGCTATTAAATAGTAGAGCCAGGACTCAAACCCATGGTTACCTGAAGTTTATGATTTCTCCCCTTGGACTCCGGAACTAAAAGGGAATTCAAGCAACATATATGTTGCTGTAATAGAAAATTATTCCTCTTATCCAGCCATTACCCACGGACAAAATTCATGCATCTTGATTCTTTCTGTCCTTGGGGTATATTTCATTTCCATCTTGAATACTACTTGGTTGAACAAGGGAAGGCTTTAGTTTCACAAAGACTTATGGCCATAATTCTGGAGCAGGATATTAGTCTTATTATACCGCATCATTGACCTTCTAATAAGGCTCCTGGAAAGGCTTCATGGAAATAGGTGTCTAGCTGGCCAGTCCCATCAGCCCTCAAACCTGCCCAGTCATTTCCCAGTTCATAGAAGATGTGGGTGTAAAGCTTATGTCCTTACCCAGGAAAACACTCTCTGCATGTATTCTGATTTTTTAAAAAGTGGACTGAATAAAAATACCATCTATCACTTGACAGTGAATTAGTAGAGCAACTTTCATTGAGATATAATTAACATATAATATTAGTTTCAGTGTACAACATAATGATTCTATATTTGTATGTATTGCAAAATAATCACTACAATAAGTCTCATTAATATCCATCTTTATAAACATTTAGAAGATGAATACTGGCAGCTATGTTTTGAACAGTCAGTTCCTTTTTTGTTGTTGTTAATAAGGATAGGATTCTGAGACTTTTAGATGTTGTAGACTTGGTATTTCTGCAATTAACAAGGTGCCTTGTGAAATCGTCATGGACAGATAAGTACAATTTGAAACTTGTTAAAAAGTAATACTAGAGGGACCAATTAAAGGGTCAGTGACAACCTAGATAGGGTTTTGGTGACATGCCCTGATCTATTCCACAGTTTTACCAAGGTCTTGAATGAAGACATAGTAGGCAATCTTATTAAGTTTTCAGATAACAAAGATCTAGTTTCCAAATGACAGAAATCTATTCAACAGGTGGGATAGAAAACATAGTGGATGGCAGAATCAGGACACAGAAAGATCTTGACAAGTTAAAGTGATGGATTGAATCTAACAGGATAAAATGTAATAACAATAACAACAAAAATTATATTCTGCATCAGAGTTTGATTTCTAGTTGGAAAAACACAGAAATAGAATTTGGAGTTTAGTAGCAGTTTAGGCATGGGGAAGTAAATGCAGAATGAGGCTGCTAGAGGGATTCATGAGTGTGTAGGCTACATCAACAGAAGTATAGTTTCTAAAATAAGGGAGAAATTGGGATTGCCCTGGTGCGCTTTGTGCTGCAGTGTGGTGTCCAACAAGGGATATAGGCAAGGTGGAGTGTGTGGCTAAAACAGAGGTGCTGTGTCATAGGATGAGCTGGCACATGCATAAGAGCTATCGAATCTGGAAAAGATCTATGGCAGAAGGGGGTGGGGTGGGCAATAAAGCCTCACAAAATATTTGAAGGGCTCATGTGTTAAAAACAATTTCTGGACAGCCATCCCCCGCCTTTGCAGGAGACCCTCCAACACTAGCAGATTAAAAGTTAAAGAGAAGGGAGGGACCTTCAAGATGGCGGAAGAGTAAGACATGGAGATCACTGTCCTCCCCACAAACACATCAAAAATACATCTACATGAGGAACAATTCCTGCAGAACACCTACTGAACTCTGGCAGAAGACCTCAGACTTCCCAAAAGTCAAGAAACTCCCCACGTACTTGGGTAGGGCAAAAGAAAAAAGAAAAAACAGAGACAAAAGAATAGGGACAGGACCTCCACCTCTGGGAGGGAGCTGTGAAGGAGGAAAGGTTTCCACACACTAGGAAGCCCCTTCACTGGCTGTGACGGGGTGGGCAGGAGGGAAGCTTCAGAGCCACGGAGGAGAACACAGCAAGAGGGGTGCAGAGGGCAAAGCAGAGAGATTCCCACACAGAGGATCGGTGCCGACCAACACTCACCAGCCCGAGAGGCTTGTCTGCTCACCCGCCAGGACGGGTGGGGGCTGGGAGCTGAGGCTCGGGCTTCGGAGGTTGGATCCCAGGGAGAGGACTGGGGTTGGCGGCATCAACACAGCCCGGGGTGGGGGAGCTAGTGCACCACAGCTAGCCGGGAGGGAGTCCGGGAAAAAGTCTGGACCTGCCTAGGAGGCAAGAGACCATTGTTTCGGGGTGCGCGAGGAGAGGGGATTCAGAGCACTGCCTAAACGAGCTCCAGAGAAGGGTGCCAGCTGTGGCTATCAGCGCAGACACCAGAGACGGGCATGAGACGCTAAGGCTACTGCTGCAGCCACCAAGAAGCCTGTGTGCAAGCACAGGTCACTGTCCACACCTCCCCTCCTGGGAGCCTGTGCAGCCTGCCACTGCCAGGGTCCTGTGATCCAGGGACAACTTCCCCGGGAGAACACACAGCGTGCCTCAGGCTGTTGCAATGTCACTTTGGCCTCTGCCGCTGCAGGCTTGCCCTGCATTCTGTACCCCTCCCTCCCCTCAGCGTGAGTGAGCCAGAACCCCCTAATCAGCTGCTACTTTAACCCTGTTCTGTCCGGGTGGGGAATAGGTGACCTCAAGCGACCTACATGCAGAGGCGGGGCCAAACCCAAAGCTGAACCCCAGGAGCTGTGCGAACAAAGAAGAGAAAGGGAAATCTCTCCCAGCAGCCTCAGGAGCAGCGGGTTAAATCTCTACAATCGACTTGATGTACCCTGCATCTCTGGAATACCTGAACAGAAAATGAATCATCCCAAAATTGAGGTGGTGGACTTTGAGAGCAACTTGGGGTTTGCTTTCTGCATCTAATTTGTTTTTGGTTTTATGTTTATCTTAGTTTAGTATTTAGAGCTTATCATCATTAGTAGATTTGTTTATTGATTTTGTTGCTCTTTTCCTTTTTTAAAAAATATATATGTATATATTTTTCCTTCTTCTCTTTCTGTGAGTGTGTAAGCATATGCTTCTTTGTGTGATTTTGTCTGTATAGCTTTGCTTTTACTATTTGTCCTAGGGTTCTGTCTGTCCGTTTTTAGTATACTTTTTAGCGCTTGTTCTCATTGGTGGATTTGTTTTTTGGTTTGGTCGCTCTCTTCTTTCTTTCTTTTTTTAATTACTTTTTAATATTTAATAATTTTTAAATTTTTTATTTTAATAACTGTATTTTTTTTCTTTCTTTTTTTCCTCCCTTTTCTTCTGAGCTGTGTGGCTGACAGGGTCTTGGTATTCCGTCCGAGTGTCAGGCCTGAGCCTCTGAGGTGGGAGAGCCGAGTTCAGGACATTGGTCCACCAGAGACTTCCCAGCCCCACGTAATATAAAATGGTGAAAGCTTTCACAGAGATCTCCATCTCAATGCTAAAACCCAGCTCCACTCAATGACCAGCAAGCTACAGTGCTGGACAACCTAAGCCAAACAACTAGCAAGACAGGAACACAACCCCACCCATTAGCAGAGAGGTTTCCTAAAATAATAAGGTCACAGAAACCCCAAAACACACCACCGGACATGGTCCTGCCCACCAGAAAGACAAGATCCAGCCTTATCCACCAAAACACAGGCACCAGTCCTTTCCACCAGGAAGCCTACACAACCCACTGAACCAACCATAGCCACTGGGGGCAGACACCAAAAACAAAGGAAACTATGACCCTGCAGCCTGCGAAAAGGAGACCCCAAACACAGTAAGTTAAGCAAAATGAGAAGACAGAGAAACACACAGCAGATGAAGGAGCAAGGTAAAAACCCACCAGACCAAACAAATGAAGAGGAAATAGGCAGTCTACCTGAAAAAGAATTCAGAGTTATGATAGTAAAGATGATCCAAAATCTTGGAAATAGAATGGAGAAAATACAAGAAACGTTTAACAAGGACCTAGAAGAACTAAAGAGCAAACAAACAATGATGAACAACACAATAAATGAAATTAAAACTTGTCTAGAAGGAATTAAGAGCAGAATAACTGAGGCAGAAGAACGTATAAGTGACCTGGAAGATAAAATAGTGGAAATAACTACCGCAGAGCAGAATAAAGAAAGAAGAATGAAAAGAATTGAGGACAGTCTCAGAGACCTCTGGGACAACATTAAACGCACCAACATTCGAATTATAGGGGTCCCAGAAAAAGAAGAGAAAAAGAAAGGGACTGAGAAAATATTTGAAGAGATTATAGTTGAAAATTTCCCTAATATGGGAAAGGAAATAATCAACTCCAGGAAGCACAGAGAGTCCCATACAGGATAAATCTAAGGAGAATCATGCCAAGACACATATTAATCAAACTATCAAAAATTAAATACAAAGAAAGAATATTAAAGCAGCAAGGGAAAAACAGCAAATAACATATGAGGGAATCTCCATAGGGTTAACAGCTGATCTTTCAGCAGAAACTCTGCAAGCCAGAAAGGAGTGGCAGGACGTATTTAAAGTGATGAGAGGGAAAAACCTGCAACCAAGATTACTCTACCCAGCAAGGATCTCATTCAGATTCGACAGAGAAATCAAAAACTTTACAGACAAGCAAAAGCTAAGGGAATTCAGTACCACCAAACCAGTTTTACAACAAATGCTAAAGGAACTTCTCTAGGCAGGAAGCACAAGAGAAGGAAAAGACCTACAATAACAAACCCAAAACAATTAAGAAAATGGTAATAGGAATATACATATCGATAACTGCCTTAAATGTAAATGGATTAAATGCTCCAACCAAAAGACATAGACTGGCTGAATGGATACAAAAACAAGACCTGTATATATGCTGTCTACAAGAGACCCATTTCAGACCTAAGGACACATACAGACTGAAAGTGAGGGGATGGAAAAAGATATTACATGCAAATGGAAATCAAAAGAAAGCTGGAGTAGCAATTCTCATATAAGAGAAAATAGACTTTAAAATAAAGACTATTACAAGAGCCAAAGAAGGACACTACATAATGATCAAGGGATCAATCCAAGAAGAAGGTATAACAATTGTAAATATTTATACACCCAACATAGGAGCACGTCAATACATAAGGCAAATGCTAACAGCCTTAGAAGGGGAAATTGACAGTAACACAATCATAGTAGGGGATTTTAACACCCCACTTTCACCAATGGACATATCATCCAAAATGAAAATAAGAAAACACAAGCTTTAAATGATACATTAAACAAGATGGACTTAATTGATATTTATAGGACATTCCATCCCAAAACAACAGAATACACTTTCTTCTCAGGTGCTCATGGAACATTCTCCAAGATAGATCATATCTTGGGTCACAGATCAAGCCTTGGTAAATTTAAGAAGATTGAAATCATATCAAGTATCTTTTTGGACCACAACACTATGAAACTAGATATCAATTACAGGAAAAAGTCTGTAAAAAATACAAACACATGGAGGCTAAACAATACATTACTAAATAACCAAGAGATCACTGAATAAATCAAAGAGGAAATCAAAAAATAAGTAGAAACAAATGACAATGAAAACATGATGACCCGAAACCTATGGGATGCAGCAAAAGCAGTTCTAAGAGGGAAATTTGTAGCAATACAGTCCTACCTCAAGAAATAAGAAACATCTCAGATAAACAATCTAACCTTACACCTAAAGCAATTAGAGAAAGAAAAACAAAAGAAAACCCCAAAGTTAGTAGAAGGAAAGAAACCATAAAGATCAGATCAGAAATGAAGGAAACAATAGCAAAGATCAATAAAACTAAAAGCTGGTTCTTTGAGAAGATAAACAAAATTGAGAAACCATTAGCCAGACTCATCAAGAAAAAAAGGGAGAAGACTCAAATCAATTAGAATTAGAAATGAAAAGGAAAAGTAACAACTGACACTGCAGAAATACAAAGGATCATGAGAGATTACTACAAACAGCTCTATGCCAATAAAATGGACAACCTGGAAGAAATGTACAAATTCTTAGAAAAGCACAACCTTCTGAGACTGAACCAGGAAGAAATAGAAAATATAAACAGAGCAGTCACAAGCACTGAAATTGAAACTGTGGTTAAAAATCTTCCAAGAAACAAAAGCCCAGGACCAGGTGTCTTCACAGGTGAATTCTATGAAACATTTAGAGAAGAGCTAACATCTATCTTTCTCAAACTCTTGCAAAATATAGCAGAGGGAGGAACACTCCCGAGCTCATTCTACGAGACACCATCACTCTGATACCAAAAGCAGAAAAAGATGTCACAAAGAAAGAAAACTAAGGAGGCAGGAATGTACAGTGGAGAAAGGACAGCCTCTTCAATAAGTGGTGCTGGGAAAACTGGACAGGGACATGTAAAAGTTTGAGATTAGATCATTCCCTAACACCATACACAAAAATAAGCTCAAAATGGATTAAAGACCTAAATGTAAGGCCAGAAACTATCAAACTCTTAGAGGAAAACATAGGTAGAACACTCTATGACATAAATCACAGCAAGATCCTTTTGGACCCACCTCCTAGAGAAATGGAAATAAAAACAAAGATAGACAAATGGGACCTAATGAAACTTCAAAGCTTTTGCACAACAAAGGAAACCATAAACAAGACCAAAAGACAACCCTCAGAATGGGAGAAAATATTTGCAAATGAAGCAACTGCCAAAGGATTAATCTCCAAAATTTATAAACAGCTCATGCAGCTCAATAGCAAAAAAACAAACAACCCAATCCAAAAATGGGCAGGAGACTTAAATAGGCATTTCTCCAAAGAAGATATACAGACTGCCAACAAACACATGAAAGAATGCTCAACATCATTAATCATTAGAGAAATGCAAATCAAAACTACAATGAGATATCATCTCACACCAGTCAGAATGGCCATCATCAAGAAATCTAGAAACAATAAATGCTGGAGAGGGTGTGGAGAAAAGGGAACACTCTTGCACTGCTGGTGGGAATGTGAATTGGTACAGCCACTATGGAGAACAGTATGGAGGTTCCTTAAAAAACTAAAAATAGAACTACCATATGACCCAGCAATCCCACTACTAGGCATATACCCTGAGAAAACCATAATTCAAAAAGAGACATGTACCAAAATGTTCATTGCAGCTCTATTCACAATAGCCCGGAGCTGGAAACAACCTAAATGTCCATCATCGGATGAATGGATAAAGAAGATGTGGCACATATATACAATGGAATATTACTCAGCCATAAAAAGAAACGAAACTGAGCTATTTGTAATGAGGTGGATAGACCTAGAGTCTGTCATACAGAGTGAAGTAAGTCAGAAAGAGAAAGACAAATACCGTATGCTAACACATATATATATGGAATTAAAAAAAAATGTCATGAAGAACCTAGGGGTAAAACGGGAATAAAGACACAGACCTACTTGAGAATGGACTTGAGGATATGGGGAGGGGGAAGGGTAAGCTGTGACAAAGCGAAAGAGAGGCATGGACATATATACACTACCAAACGTAAGGTAGATAGATAGTGGGAAGCAGCCGCAGAGCACAGGGAGATCAGCTCGGTGCTTTGTGACCGCCTGGAGGAGTGGGATGGGGAGGGTGGGAGGGAGGGAGATGCATGAGGGAAGGGATGTGGGTACAGATGTATATGTATGACTGATTCACTTTGTTATAAAGTAGAAACTAATAAAAAAAAAAAAGAAAACTACAGGCCAGTATCACTGATGAACATAGATGTAAAAATACTCAACAAAATACTAGCAAACAGAATGTGAGGTTCCTTAAAAAACTCAAAATATCACTACCATACGACCCTGCAATTTCACTAGTGGGTATATACCCTGCGAAAACCATAATTCAAAAAGAGTCATGTACCACAATGTTCATTGCGGCACTATTTACAATAGCCAGGATGTGGAAGCAACCTAAGTGTCCATTAACAGATGAATGGATAAAGAAGATGTGGCCCATATATACAATGGAATATTACTCAGCCATAAAATGAAATGAAACTGAGTTATTTGTAGTGAGGTGGATGGACCTGGAGTCTGTCATACAGAGTGAAGTAAGTCAGAAAGAGAAAAACAAATACCGTATGCTAACATATATATATGGAATCTAAAAAAAAAAATGGTCCTAAAGAACATAGGGGCAGGGCAGGAATAAAGATGCAGACATACAGAATGGACTTGAGGACACAGAGAGGGTGAAGGGTAAGCTGGGACGAAGTGAGATAGTGGCGTGGACATACGTACACTACCAAATGGAAAATAAATAGCTAGTAGGAAGCAGCCGTATAGCACAGGGAGATCAGCTCGGTGCTTTGTGTCCACCTAAAGGGGTAGGATAGGGAGGGTGGGAGGGAGACGTAAGAGGGAGGAGATACGGGGATATATGTATATATATATAGCTGATTCACTTTGTTATACAGCAGCAACTAACACACCATTGTAAAGCAATTATACTCCAATAAAGATGTTAAAATATTTTCTGGTTTTATTGAGATACAGTTGACATACATCACTGTAAAAATGTAAGGGCTTCCCTGGTGGCGCAGTGGTTGAGAGTCGGCCTGCCAATGCAGGGGACATGGGTTCGTGCCCCGGTCCGGGAGGATCCAACATGCCGCGGAGCGGCTAGGCCCGTGAGCCGTGGCCGCTGAACCTGCGCCTCCGGAGCCTGTGCTCCGCAACGGGAGAGGCCACAGCGGTGAGAGGCCCGCATACCACAAAAAAAAAAAAAAAGTAAGGTTTACAGCATAATGGTTTGACTTACATGTATTGTGAAATGGTTCTGCAGTAAGTTTAGTTAGCATCCATCATCTCACATAAATACAATAAAAAAAGAAAGCAAGAAAATGTTTTTTCTTGTGATGCGATCTTTTAGGATTTACTCTCTTAGCAACTTTCATATATGGCAAATAGCAGTGTTAACAGTAGTCATCATGCTGTACATTACATCCCTAATACTTCTTTATCTTGTAACGGGAAGTTTGTACATTTGAACCACCTTTCTCTAATCCCCCTATCCCTGCCCCCAGCCTCTGTAACCACAAATCTGATCTCTTTTTCTATGCGTTTGGTTGGGATTTTTTGGTAACTGTGTTTTTGTTTTGGTTTGTTTTCAGAGTCCACAGATAAGTGAGGTCGTACAGTATTTGTCTTTCTCTGTCTGACTTATTTCATTAAACATAATATCCTCGAGGTCCATTCATGTTGTCTCGAATGGCAAGATTTCCTTGTTTGTTTTTTTATGGCTGAATAATATTCCTTTGCATACATATACGTACCACAACTTCTTTATCCATTCATCTGTCAGTGGACACTTAGGTTGTTTTCGTGTCTTGACTGTTGTACATAATGCTGCAGTGAACGTGGGGTGCAGATAGCTTTTCAAGTTAGTGTTTTCTTTTTCTTTGGATAAATACCTAGGAGTGGAATTGCTGTATTATATGGTAGCTCTATTTTTAATTTTTGAGGATCCCCCATACTGTTTTCCATAGTGGCTGTTAAGGAGACAGAGAGGAACATGAGAGACTCTGGAAGATGGCCAAATCAAAAATTAACTTCTACTACACATGGAATATTTCACTGTGGACAGTAGGTGCACACTGAAAGTGAAGGAAGATTCTCTGAGAGAAATGAAGCTTTGTATCCATCTGTGTGGTTACAGGGAATATAGTTTCCTAGGGGACATCCTAAATGCTCGGGTATCCAATGAATTAGCTGGTAATGCTGACTGTATGAGCCACTGAACTCGCAAACAGCAATGTAATACATGGCATCTATTCACAAACCAGAAATAATTCTGTGAATTGTCAAATATGTTAGCTTATGTTATGAAAACTAGAAATCTTAGCGTTAAGTATCACTTAGGATACATTTCAGCTGTAGATAACAGAGATGCCCAGCAAATCTTGGTATAAACAAGCAGGGATTTATTCTTGTCACTGTGCAAGAAGTGAAGCAAGATGGTTGGTGGTATTGGTTCAGGAATTCTGGGCTGGTGTCTCCAATTCTCCAGGTCTTCTCTTCGTGGTCATAACCTGGCTATGTCAATATGTGGCAATCAATCGAAGTCCAGATGTGGCACTGTGGAGAAAGTTTATCTTCCCACAACTTTCTCTTATCAGAGACAAAAGCCATTTCTCAGAAGCTTCTCTGCTAATCTTGCCTAATACCACTAAGGCAGGTGTTATCAGTCAGTTGTTTTGATTACTGCTGAACAAACAACCATAGCATCATCTCAGGGACACACAATAACACACTTTTACTTCTCTCTCATCAGCCAGGGCAGCTGTTCTATGGGTCTCTCCTTCTTACGAGACCTGGGCTACCCAGGGCATATCTCCTTATGGTAGAAGCTCCTGAGGGGCAAGCCTTGGCTTGGAATTAGCACATTCTTCCTTCTGCCGTATTCTAAGTCCAAAATCAATGCGGCAGGAAAGGATACTTTTCTCAAGGAGGTCATGGGGAAGGAGTGAATATTTGCTGAAAGGTAATGTAATCTGCCACAAAAAATCTGGATTTAGGCCAGCTCCTAGACCAGGGGCTGGGTTGACCTCCCTGGAAGCCAAAGGATATTTATCCAATCTTAAATAAACACGGAGGGCTGCTATCCAGAAAGAAAAAAATGTAAATGGCTTTTAGATAGGTTAGGAACAGTGTCAACTGTGTCTGCCACAAAGCAAGGGTTTGATCCCGAGGGAATTTTTATAGTTCTATCCACACCTTAAACTATCAAAATATTCGGAGGTAGTGTGTTTAAACAGATAATTGACTTTTTCTGCTTCACACCTTCAGGGACAGGAAAGAAGATAAGGAAGGAAACTCATTTAGTTTGTGTCTTATATATGCCAAAAACAGTGCTAGGAATTTAAGATAGACTATTTTATTTATTCTTCATAATGCTTTGAGATAAATATTATTAAACTAGTTTATGGAAGAAAAAAATGAGGCTCTGAGAACTTGACAGTTTATATATATCATCCAAGGTAGAGTCAGGATTTATGCTCAGGTTTGTCTGGCACTAGGGCTATAAAACCTTTCTATTATACCATGTTGTCTTTTCTACATTTTCTTCAATTTGTTTAGAGCTATTTCTAGAATATTCTATGTGGATTCTCATAGAGGAAACTGAATTATCCTCAAACAAGATAATTCTTTATATGTGTGAAATCAATAATTCTGTCTCTCTAAGTCATTGCCTCTCCAGGTTAAAAAATAGTTCCTTCAATAATTCCTCTTATTATATGTGTAAGCCCTGTAATGGTCCCATTTTTCACAAGGTCCCTAGGCAGTCAGATGTAGAAGAAAAACTCTTAACCAAAACAATCATGACTCATGGCTGGCTGACTAATCACATAAAGGCAATCGAAATGAAAAAATCATCTAAAAATGATACTTACATGTCTTAAACATATATATATTTTTTTTTTTTTTCCTTTTTGCGGTATGCGGGCCTCTCACTGTTGTGGCCTCTCCCGTTGCGGAGCACAGGCTCCGGATGCGCAGGCCCAGCGGCCATGGCTCACGGGCCCAGCCGCTCCGCGGCATATGGGATCCTCCCAGACCGGGGCACGAACCCGTATCCCCTGCATCGGCAGGCGGACTCTCAACCACTGCGCCACCAGGGAGGCCCCATATATATTCTTAAAGTTAAAATATATAAGTCCATTTTCTAACTTTTTGAGGTAGGGCAAAGCCTTTTATTTTAATACAAGCAGAAATTCTTGGCGGGGGCACTAAAACTCTTATGTTTATTTTAAGGAGTACTTGGAACTGTGCAAAGAGGACTCTTCAATTGTCACAATGACTGGGGGCCACCATAGCATTTAGTGGGTGTGGACCAGAGATACTGAATGTCTCAATGCTGCGCAGTCCTGCAGAAGAAAACAGCTCACCTAAGATGTCAGTAAGACTCTTATTGAGAAGATTTGGGTCATTTAGCAGATGGAATTTCATGTTAACTCAAATAAAACAAGCTCCTAGTAAATTATCTATGATTTCTAATCTTGTTTATTTAAAATTGAGGGACCTCTTGGAAGACACTTGTGAAGCAAATGGGATACAGAATCCTCCTAGCTTTTTCTTTTTAATTTATTTATTATTTTATATTATTTTTTGTTGCATTGGGTCTTCGTTGCTGTGCGCAGGCTTTTTCTAGTTGCAGTGAGTGGGGGCGACTCTTCGTTGCGGTATGTAGGCTTCTCATTGCAGTGGCTTCTCTTGCTGCGGAGCGCGGGCTCTAGGCACGTGGGCTTCAATAGTTGTGGCACACAGGCTCAGTAGTTGTGGCTTGTGGGCTCTAGAGCACAGGCTCAGTAGTTGTGGCACACGGGCTCTGCAGCATGTGGAATCTTCCCGGACCAGGGCTCGAACCCGTGTCTCCTGCATTGGCAGGCGGATTCTTAACCACTGCGCCACCAGGGAAGTCCCCCTCCTAGCTTTTAATTATTTTTTTCCTCTTACCTTTTGCAACTGTCTTACTCATATCTAACTGGGCAGCACATTCTTTTCATTACTCTTTTTTTATTGCTTTCTAAGCATTCAACTTAGTTTTTGTAGAAACTACTCTCGTAATCAGTCTATGTAATATTTAATAAAAGCATACAATTGCAATTAACACATGCAGTACCATCAACGGGTTTCGGAAGTATGCAGTAGACCTGAGAGCATCATTAGTTAACCAGGAGATTCCACAAAAATAAAATTGGTTCAGAGAACTTCCATTAAAATATGTTTCCTGGAATTGCTAACAAAGGCCTAAGGAAAGTCCCTTGCAGCCCAAATTGCAGATGTAATAGACTGAAATCTATTTTATGGTTAAATGTCCACTCAGGTCTGTTGCTTATTTTCCTTCTTTCTCACTCTAACAGGGTCTTCTGCTTTTCTATCCTTTGTTTTGATCTTTTAACCCTTTATCAGTTATGCAATATGTAACCCAAAGAAGAGTAACTTAATGAAATACAGCATTATTAGTATTATTTTTTGAAGGTAATGATAAAGAGATTTCCCTCCTTGTTTACCTCCCTCATATTGCTGCATGTGGATCTAGTGATCCAGTTCCCTCTGAACAGCTCAGCTTGGTGAAGCTGACTTAGCAACTGTTTATGATGTTGCCTTCTATAGTTGTCCCTCTGTCTTTTTCCCAGCACTCTGATCCTTAACTATCAGCACAATCATCAAAACTGTGGCCTCTCACTCCATCTAATGCTGGAGGTTACACCTACTGGGCGTAATCCTCAGGCCTTCCAAAACCCACAGGTGATATTACCTTCTCTGTTTTGCTGGTTTGTCCACAGTTGTGATTTGGGCTCTCTAGTTACTTTGAGATCAGGTTAAAAACAGTCAAGTCCAGAGATTAAAATCTCTGAATCTTGAATCAGAAAAACGTGTGTTTGAAGAATGGTTCCACAATATTCTACCTGTGTAACTTTGGGCAGGTTCCCTAACCTTTCAAAGTTTTAGCTCCCTTATTTGTTAAAAGGTTATTTCAATAGATTCTATATACTAGGGTTGTTCTGAGCATTAAATGAGATAAAGAAGCTTGAGATACAGCAAGTGTCCAATCCATGATCAACTTGCATAGTGCTTACCTGTCACACATGAGTCTAAGAACTTTACATATATCATCCTGTTTAATCCTTACATCAACTTCATGAGCTAAGTGCTGTTAGTCCCATTGAACAGATTAGAAATCTGAGGCACAAAGATTTAATGGCTCAGAGTTATGTAGTTATTAAGTAGTAGTCCCAGGATTTAAACCCAGCCTGGCTGACTCCAGAGTTTGCCCCGTTGGCTGCTATGCTATGCTGACTCTTCATGGGTAGCTCTGACTATGGGTGTTACTGCCCATACCTGCATAACACTGGGAGACCGGAACCTGAAAAAAGACTGAGGTTCCTGTTTGTACATGAAGTCATTCTTCCTGCTCTCTTTTACCACCACCGTGTGCTCCCCTTTCTCCTTTCCTGTGCAGAAGATAAATTTCAAACCTCTTCCCTCTGCCCTGCTCCTCACTAGGAGCTTCCTTTGTCACTCCATGCCTCTAATTTAGCTTTAGCACCTGACAAAGCATAGACTGACACCTTTCTAGGTTATGGCTAATTAAAGGAAGGCTCCATTTGGTTTCTAAATTCCTCCAAACTCTCATTGTGCTCTTCTGGACTACCTTGGTTTATCAGGAGCCTTCAAAACATTTCCTCCTGTACAAGATTCCATGTGAATGACCAGAGCAGATTCTGACAAGCCCAGTTACTTCCAGTGACTCAGATGTTATACTCCTTTTTATACCTTCCTAGAGAGTGTTGGCTCCATTGGAAGCCACATATGGATTAACCATGTTGAATCATACTAAATTCACAGTCAACTAAACCATCAAAGATAATTCCCAAGGATGATCACCTTCTTTCTGTAACGGTAAAATAGATATTTTGCTACTTTTAACCCTGCTGAATTTTCTTATTAATTTTACACTTGCTTTCAACCCTGTCAAAATCATTTTGATTATGGATTATATTATCTTTTATATTTGGTACTTCCAAATGTTTGCACCATCTGACATTCTTATGCACGTGATATTCTTAGCAAAAATCTAGACTTTCATGGCAAACAATCAGCTCATGAGCATCTTAGAAAAGAAGATGGGCGAAGGGGGTCAAAAGGTACAAACTTCTAGTTATAAAATAAATAAGCCATGCGATGTAATGTACAGCATGGTTAACTATAGTTAGTAATACCGTATTGCATATTCAAAAGTTGCTGAGGAAGAAAGACAATAAATAGCATAACCAGGTGAGTTATATCATATAAGATAAGTGTAGTGGAAAAAATAAAGGAGAGCAGAGATTTAGAGTTCTGGGTTAGGGTGTGAGTTGCAGTTTTAAATAGAGTGGCCAGGAAAACTCAGTGAACCAATAGCCTTTGAGCAAAGACTTGAAACAGGTGAGTAGTGTGCTAACCTTTTGTGGTTCATATTAATTCCATGTCTCTTCTCTCCTTTTTTAGACATAGGTTCTTATGTTCTGAATCAATTATAGAAAAAAGAGTGTCACATTTTACCCCTCCAATTTCCATTAACACCTCCCCTTTTTCTTTTAGAGAATCAGGGACTAAGATCTACAGACTAAAACTGTGTCCAGTTCTTAATTTCAGCTGTCAAGTAATCCTGTCTTGCCACATAGTAGGCACTTAACAAATATTTATTAAAGGAATCAGTAACAAAGCCCACTAACTCATAATAGAAGGTGGTAATTAATAACTGATTTTGAAGCCTCCAGGAATATAGTCTCTTGAGTGGGATTGCAAGCAGCCTGGAGGAACAGCAGGTGGAGGATCTATAGTTTGCGGCTGGCGCCCTTCCTATGCTCTGCCTTCAGAAACGCCTTTGGTTAGGTAGGCACAGAAGTTCACTCCAGTAGCTGCCCCTGAACTTGGGAACTCTACATTCAGACACTGATTCTGTGTGAGTAGGAAGTGGGAAAATCACCCATGAGGTATTTTTCCATTTAGCTTTTAATCATCCAAGTGAGCTTTGCTGCCAGTCACCACAAAACAAACAGTGAGCAGTTTTTCCCAGGGTCCCACATTTTAGGAGGGCTAATGCAAAAGGCCCTTGCCAAGTGCCTTCAGTGAGTGTGCTTTTCATAAGGAAAGAAAACAGGAATTCACAAACCATGAAATTCTGACGTACAGTGCAGGAAACCTTCTGGGACACAACTTTTTTTCTGTGGTTCGAAATATACAAACTGTGGAAATCAAATGCATTCTATATTCTATGAACATAGATAATGAGCAAAAGAAACTTTAGAAAATGGGTGACTGTATAATTTGTTGTCCCAACTGGGAAACTCTTAAGAGTGAAAAGGTTTCTCTGAATTATCACACTGGGAAAACAGGCACAAACCAATACATTCTCAGGTAAATCAGAATACATGGTGACCCTCTATGGAAGAAAAGTATTGTGAAAAAAAGTGTACAGAGAAGTACAGGTAAAATTTAATATTTTCCCCAGACTGCCTATTTTACATACCTTAGATGCTGCTGTCCTTAACCATGGAATCACCAAATCATAGAATTTTAAGGCTCAGATTGGGCTTACAGATCATCTATGCCCTTCTACTTAAAAGACCAGCAGCATCAGCAGCATCTGGAAGCTGGTTAGCAATGCAGACTCTCAGGCTGTACTCCAGACCTACTGAATCAGAGTCTGTGTTTTAAAAAGACCCCTGGGAGATTCGTATGTGTATTAAAGTTTGAGAAGCACCAATTTAAGCCACTTAACAAATAAAGAAATTGAGGCTCAGGTAGATTAAAAAAAGTTTGAAAAAAATCTGCTTGTTATATCAAGAGCATCCTCTCCTATCTCCTCCCAGGCTAATTTCCCTTCCAGTATGCATTGGTTCTTTCTTGTCTATCAAGCGTAAAGAACACCGAGGCTGGCAGAACAGACCTGAATTCTATTCCTGCTTCCACCTCAAATTCAGAGATGTCACCGCATCCAGTTTCCTCATCAGTAAAATGAGAAAATTTGACTAAGTTGCCCCTCAAGTTCTAAAGTTCCATAATTCTATGAGTTGTGGAGCATCTGAGAAGGCTGAAACTTAAATGGGAAGAGTTGCAAAAACATGGTGTAGGACAAGTGTTCTCAATGACTGCTTTACATCAGGAAGACATGTTGTTTGTGACAATGAATAGGAAGGGTGTCCTGGGAAGTTCAGTGGCAGAAACAACTGTCTGATGGGAGGAAGGAGTACTTGGGGACAATGGAGAGAGGTGGTGTGGGATGTCTAAGACAAGGAAAAAGAATATAAGGCAGCTTTAAGCATGTTCTTCATAAATTTAGACCATGGCATACAAAATAGCCCCTAAGGTAATGAAAGTTTTCCTCAATTGGAGGTAGTTTATATATTCACTGCCTCTGAGACTTTCCCTTCTCAACCATGGTTAGCTATGGCTATGGACAGTGTGATGGTTAATTTTTAACTTGGCTGAGCTCCGGTGACCCATTGTTTGATCAAACACTAGTCTAGATGTTGGTATGAGAGTATTTTTCAGAAGTGATTAACATTTACAATCAGTAGACTTTAAGGAAAGCAATGAGAAGTCTGCGCATCTCAACAAAGAGTAGCCCCTGCTTGCCACAACTAGACAAAGCCTGCATGCAGCTATGAAGACCCAACGCAGCTAGAAAAAAAAAAAAAGAACATAGACTTTGTTGCAAGAATGTCTGGGGTCTAATCCCAGCTCTGCCGTTTGGTATCTGTGTGACCTTGGGAAAATTCCTTAAACTTTCTTAATCTCAGTTTATCCATATGAGAAATTGGCATAAAAATGTGCCTGCTTCAAAGGGTGAATGGTGAGGTTAAGTGAATTAATATGAGTAAAATTACTCAAAATGGTGCCTGGTATCCAGTAAGCACGATAGAAGTGTTAGCTGTAATCACTGTTGTTATCTCCCATGCAACTGTGCTAACTGCTGGATACAAAAAAAGTAAGACAAAATGGCAGCCTTTGAGGCCATCAGTCAGACAAAATAATTAAACACAATGTGGCGAATGTGCAAAAGACATATGTAAAGTGCTTGGCAACACAGAAGGCAGCTAATTATCGAAACCAAGTAGCCCATGAAGGCTTTAGGGAGGAAGTAAAATTTAAGCTAAATCTTGAAAAATGAGTAGGAGTTCTCAGGGCAGAGAAGTGGGAAGGGCATTCTGGTGGAGGAGGCAACATATACAAAAGCATAAAGACATGGTTTAGGAAATGATGAATTCTGTTTTGAACCCGAGGGACGTCTAAGAAGAAATACTCAAGAATGGCAAGAGGGTCTAGAGTTCATGAGGAGGAAAAGGCTGGAGGGATAAATCTGGAAGTCATAGAGTCAGCACACTTGTCACAGCAGTTCTGAGCTGTGTGCAAGAAAGAGCATATGGGTGAGAGAATACGAGGGTCACCAAGGACCACAGTGTGTAAGGAGGGGTGATGGGTGACCTACTTGAAACCAAATCAGTCAGAGAGGTAGCAAGGGACTCCGGAAGAGAACGGTATTGTGAAAGCCAAGAAAGGAGAGCATTCCAAGAATGAAGGCATGCTAATCTTTTTTCTGTCACTATGGATTTGCCTTTTGTGTAAATGGAATCATTAAAATATGTGGTCTTTTGTGTCTGGCTTCTTTCACTTAGCATAACGTTTTCAAGGTTCATCTGTGTTGTAGGGTGTTATTGGTGCTTTGTTCTTTTTTAATTTCATGGCAGAATAATTTTCTCTTCTATGGATATTACACATTTTGTTTATCCATTTGTCAGTTGACGGTCATTAGTGTTGTTTCCACTTTTTGGCTATTATGAACAATGCTGCTATGAGTATTCATGTATGAGTTTTTGTGTGAACATGTTTTTAATTCTCTTGGGTCTAACAATTGGGGATTAGCTAGATAATATAACAAAATACTACATAACCATCAAAAAGAATGATACAGTTATATATGCTCACATGGACAGAATCATTAAATGAAAATACAAGGTACAGTACAATGTGTATTGAATAAACACTTTTTTGTAATTAAAACAAATACATTGATAAATATGAAAACAAAGAATTAAGGAATACTGGGAAGAAAATAATTGTTTCAAGTCTTTCCTTCTCCCCCTATACAAGCTCCAGTAGGTAGATGCCTTTAGAACATTCAAAAGGGGATATACCGGTGTGCTTGTATTTAAAAAAAAAACAGTCAAAAAAAGCCTCACCAATAGCACAACTTAAAGGTAATCTTATTCCACCTCTTTGTGAGTTTTCCATGAATGTGTAATTAAGATAATTGTCAGTAACTATGTGAATTTAGTCAAAGTGGAAGTAGGCTGTTCTAGAATTTGTGTGGGCACAATTAAAAAATAAAAAAGGAAAACATCTGTGAATGCTCTTGAAGAACTTCCAGTGCTTTCAGTCCTAGGATTCCACCCCCCAAAATTACCATAAATCTTAGTTTTGTCCCTGTAGAGCCGTCTATTAGCAGGGGAGCTTTCCTATTTACCTATTTTCCTTTGGTTTTATGGAAATCTTTCCCAAATGCTGCCCTAACCCGCGACATTGGTGTCGCCCCCTGGAACCTGGACTGGCCTGTCCTCCATCACCAGTACAATGTGGCTGCCATGGAAGTGATGCTGTGCCCATTCTGTGCCTAGTCCTTAAGATGGCCTGGCAGCGTCTGCTTTTGTGATCTCGGGAGCCCTAAACCACTGTGTGAGAAATCTGGCTACCCCGCTGAACCCAGCCCAGTTACCGAATCCTGGGCAAAACCGGGTTACTGTGTTTTAAACCACAACATTTGGGGATGGCTTGCTATGCAGCAATAGAGAACCAAAAGTGGTAACTGGTTCTTTCTCCTGAGAGAGAGGTGTAAGAAATCCCAAAGGAATTTAAATAACCTTACCTCAAAAGGTTAAGACCTGGGGCTTCCCTGGTGGCGCAGTGGTTGAGAATCTGCCTGCTAATGCAGGGGACACAGGTTCGAGCCCTGGTCTGGGAGGATCCCATATGCCGCGGAGCAACTAGGCCCGTGAGCCACGACTACTGAGCCTGCGCGTCTGGAGCCTGTGCTCCGCAACAAGAGGCCGCGATGCTGAGAGGCCCGCGCACTGCGATGAAGAGTGGCCCCCACTTGCCACAACTAGAGAAAGCCCTCGCACAGAAACGAAGACGCAACACAGCAAAAATAAATAAATTAATTAATAAAAACTCCTACCCCCAACATCTTCTTAAAAAAAAAAAAAAAAAAAAGGTTAAGACCTAACGTCTTCATATGTCCAATTAGCCCTTTTATAATCAACCCTTTCTTATCACAGGTAGAGACACTGAGACTGTTAAAAGCCAAGTGAAGCAATGAGCTTGAAGGAAATTTGTTGCCTTCAGTCCACACATTTTAATCAAAGCAGTGTCCCTTTCCATCAGAGTTGTAGATCTTTAAATTTTCTCTCCGTCTGCACTTTTCCTGTGTGTGCTTGCTGAGAAGTATACTCAAACCCACATTCATTCCCTAGAAAATTCCTTTCCCTTTAATACTCCCATGGAACCTACTCTCCTCAGCGTCTCCTCTCATTTTCTTTGTACCGTCTGTGTCCCTGGGAGTACGCTGGTTCTCAGAGTGTGGACCCTGGGCCAGCAGCAACAGCATCGCCTGTGAATTTATTAGAAATGCAGACTTCTGCCTCCACTTCAGCCCTACTTGAGCAGAAACTGGAGATGGGGCTTGCGATCTGTCTTAACAAGCCCTCCAGGTGATTTCTAATGTACACTAAAGTTTGAAAACCACCACCATGGAATACAGGTTGGCAAACTATTTCCATCGAGGGCCAGGTAAGAAATATTTTAGGCTTTGGGAGCCAGATGGCCTCTGTTGTAACTACTCAACTCCACTATTGTAGTATGAAAGCAGCCACAGTCAATATGTGAGTGAATGAGTGCAGCTGAGTTTTAATAAAACGTTACTGATGGGTACTAATATTTGAATTTCATATAATTTCGTGCATTACAAAATACTGTTATCCTTTGATTTTTTTTCACCCATTTAAGAACATAAAAATTATTCTTAGCTTGAGGGCTGCACAAAAGCAGGCAGTGGGCTGAGTATGGTCCACAAGCTTTAGTTTGTAAACTCCTGCCTTAGGCCACCTCTGGTTTGCTCTTACTTAGGACACATTTGTTAAAGCATCCATCTTCAATTCAGCAGTCTTTTCTTTCTGCAGCCCCTGCATGGTCTCCCACGCTCTCCAGGGCATTGACCTTCCCTGAGGCCATGTCTTGAGGAAATGATTTGGGGCATGGGGTTTCACTAAGAAGAGGTCTGTATGTGGTCTTTCAGCCAGGGCCTTCCTTCACCATCAGGAGAACGGACCCAGCCTCAGGTCAGCCTTGATGGGAGTGGATTCAAGCCCTCCACTCCACGACTGACCGTCTAGTCTGCAGTGAGCACGCCCATCCCACCCCGCCCCCGCCCCACCACAAGCCCCAAATAAGCCAGAAGTGTGGAGTAGAGATGGCCTCTCCAGAGTCCTCCTAAGCAGGGATGCTCTTGGGCCAGGCCACATCCTTTCAGCCACTCCCCTCTGGAGCCTTTTCTGGGACTGGGTACTTCCCAGGGGGCCGGAATCAGGGTTGTTTGTTGAGTGCCATTCCCAAATCACACCTTCAGGTTGGTCCAGAGAAGGAGAAATATATGTTTTTGGCAGAGTTGGGAGAGAGAGAGCCCAGGGAACTGTGGGCTGGGAAGATAGCAAGTATTAGAGTCTTCTAATTTTGAAAGAAAAAAAAAATGACACAGAGCCCTGCTTCTCTCTGGAACGCCCACACCGTTCCTCTCTTCCCTTCCCTTCCCCTCCCCGGGGAGCGGAAGGCACAGACACCTTAGTGGTGGCTGGTGTTTATTTTCCCATGCTATACACAGGCACAAACCCTTGCAGCCATTAAACAGCTTCCTCCATCTCTGCCCCTGCTCTGAGAATTGCAGTGCTTCCAGGCTTCGGAGGTAAATGGCAAGCAGATGGGGCTTTTCTTTAGTACTATCAAAAGAAGCAAAACATTTCCAGGCTTCTTGTTTCTGGCAAAGCTGAGGATTTTATTGTTGTTGTTGTCGTTATTGAAGTAAAGCAGAAAGGAGTTAAATAGCTGAGCTTCCTCTCCTGCTTCAGAATCGGGACGGAATCTGTCTCCTGGAAAAGATCAGAAACAGAGTACAGGTTTCATTGTTTTCAAGCTTCTTCACATGGAGCTTGGAAATTGCCCTTCGGCAGAGTTCAGGGTGCAACTCAGCCTGAGCAAAGGGGTGGGTTCCTAACCAGTGACTGTGTCAGTGTCAGGGAGAAACACAGGGAGGGCTTGTAGCATGGTTGGGACAATTGTCATCATTAGCAGGTACCACGTTCAGGGCACTTGACACAAGAGATAATGAAATAGAGGAACAGAGAGATAAGTGACTCGCTCAAGGTCACCCAGTTAAGTGGCCAAAATTGATTGCATTTGGAGATGTATTTGGCTCCATGATATACCTGCCAGCACCAACCAGTAGGGCCCTTTTCCTAAGGCTGGCACTTAGGGTGCTACCTGTCATGTATTGTTCCAAGCACCTTCATAATTCACTCATTTAATCCTCATCATTACGTAGTAGATACCATTATTATACAAATTTACATAAGAGGCAATTGAGATACAGGGCAAATCACTCCTCGTACACAGCTAGCAAGTAGTGTTACCGAATCAGGTCCGGCTGCTTGCCACTTGAAAATCAATGATCAGAGAGAGAGACAAACGCTGGCAGAAAGGGAAGGTGCTTAATGCCGGCAGTCTGGGGAGATGGTGGACTCAAGTGTCCCCAAAAGCCACCTCTGAAGGTTTTGCTCAGTCATGAAAGCTTTTAAAGGGAAACGGGAGTAACCTCAGTTGATCATTAAGATAGGGGGTCAGAGTCATCGCCGTCCCCCTCTGTGTGCAGGCTTGTCGACTAGTGATTTTTCTTTAGAGGCTATCTTGTTCAAGTTTGTTCAGGAGATTACTGAAGGGGAAGCTAGGGAAGAGATCTGGTCATCAGTTAATTACTTATTCTTCATTTCTATTTCTTTGATCTATGGAAAGAACCAACAAGTCAGGCAAAGTATTGTGTGATCAGAAGATTTGAAAGGTGTGCTTGGGCTGGAGACGAGTAGAGCATTGGGGTGCCTGGTTTAAGGTTAGTGTCAAGGCACAGGGGTGCCTTCTGCAGAGACCTCTTTCCTGCCAGAAGCTACTTACAGTAGCTCAGGAATCTGAATCCAAACCCACGGGTTTCAGATCCTCGTTCTCACCGCCAACCAGGGCACCACACACTCTGCAATGACGTGAAAGTTTAGAGTCCCAGCTCTACCTCTTGGCTGTGTGATCTTTGGCAAGTTAACTCTCTGTACCTCAGTTTTCTTATGCGTAACATGGGTGTATTAGGGTTAATAGTGACAAGTGAACTGTCCCTTAAAAAGCCTACTTGCCAGACAGGTAGCAGATGCTTTAATAAATGGAGGCTGTTACTTATTATTATAGATCTAGAGTTCATCCAGGCTAAAGGAAGGGAAACATGGGCTTTTTAATCCTTTTTAGTAATTTTATTTTCTTGCTAAAAAAAATGCATGATGAAAAAATGCATGACATTACAAAAAAAGGCAGTAAGAAAGAAGATAGCCTTGAAATTCTAGCAATAAAGGATTAACACTATTAACATTTTGATATCTATTCTTTGGATCTTTTTTCTATGCATGTGTATACAGTTATTTTTAAAAAGTTGAGATTATATTGTGCATTACTTTGTAGACTAAATTGTGTATTATGAACATTTCTACATCATTAAATATTCTTCTACAATGTTTTAAAGAATATATGTGTTTTTCACTGTATGGTTACACTATAATTTTAAAAATCGATTCTCTATTGTTGCATATCCAGGTTGCTGTCAGTTTTTCCTATTATATAAGTAAAGCTTAGATGAAAATTCTTGTGTTAACTGTAAGATCACAGCCTTTCACATCATTTGAGATTTAAGGATCACATTTGAGATCTGTGTTTTGTCCCTTTTCGGCCACATATTTACTGTGTAACCTTGAACAAGTAACTCACCCTTTTTTGAGTTTCAGTTTTCTCCTTGGTAAATGAGGATAACAGTAGTAATAACTACCTCACAAAATGATTCTGAGATTAAATTGAGAGACTTAGCATAGACCCTCAATGTGTAACTGCCGGGTCAGATGATATGCATACTTTCAAGGCATAGGATAAAATTAGTCTATTACCTTCTAGAAAGGTTGAGCTATTTATATCCTTGCCAACAGTACCCATTTCCTTGGAAACTTGGCATCATTAGGTATTAACATAAAAAGAACTTTGCAGACTTGATTGGCAAGAAAATATATGTGTTGTTTTAATTTGCATTTCTGATCATGTAGATTTTTAAATAAATGTTTACCTATGCGAGTCACGTGATACCACTGTCTGAGGAAAGAGAAAATGGAGGAGTGAACAGAAATCCTCCTAATAAAGGATGGCAAAAGTTATAAGGTATGTAGGTAATGGGGACAGACAGGACTTGGAGGAATAACACGTCATAAGCATATTAACTGTGCCTCCAGAGACCTGATCTCAGATATGTAGGCAGCACTTTACATTGGGTTGTCTGGGGATTGAGGCAACCCAAATCCAATGCTTGGAAACGAAGTCTCATGTGGAGGACGGAGAAGAAAGATGAAACTGCTCTTCACGGGCTGGTGTGCAACACACCTCCAAACACCACTGAACCCTGTTCCTTGCGTGATGGGAGGATCATGCCTTGCGTCTGGTGCCCTCTGCTTCCCGATGTCATAGTCATGGGTTGGAGGAGGAGCAGGACAAGACTGTCATCAGTTGATGATGCAGTTCCTCTGAAAGCTGCCAGTGAGAAAGGGCAAACCAACCTCTGTGCATTAAGGAGAATTAGCTTCATCTGGGAGTTAGTCCTTGGTTCTTCTTCATGGCTTTGTTCCAGCTTGGAGGAAAAAAAGTAAGCAACAAATAGAAACGGGGATGAATTCAGCCTTCATGGTCCTATTTCACCAGGCTTCTAGGTTGTCATACACACCCACACACAAACAGTACTGGAAGTTATTTCCAATTTTGCCAAGTTCATCTACTGATTTATTTCTCGCCTGAGGTCTTCTGCAGTGTACTTGTTACCCCAACCTAAAACCAGGACTCATTTATTGACTCAGTCGTGCTTGACACTATGGATGCAGAGATACACAAGGTATGGTCTTGTCCAGAAGATGCTCTTAGTGACCTGGGGAATTCCCCTCCCACTTGCGAATGTTTCCAGCTCAGTGCTTTGGAAATCTTGTAAGTGCAACATTAAATTTTTTTTTACTGTAATTGTTAGCAAGTACCAAGGATCTTCTAGTAGCTCACCCCATCTTGAAGGACAACAAGTATAAAGCTAGGGCAGGTACAGTCCCTGGTGGAAAACAGACTTTCCTGCTCTGAGAGCCACAAACCAGCCTGTGACCTTCCTCTGACATGTGTTGGCCACACTGAGCGCTTCTAGTGGCCACTTGTCAGACCCTCAAAGAACTGCCCCACCGTGTGCCCCACCACCTCTAAGACCTCTTCCAAGCCTGTTTTCTCTGCCCCACTGGCGGGCAGGCCCCGATATTCTCACTGCCAGCCTTCTTTCTCAGTCTCCCAGGACACTCCAGCCCTTTCTTAGCAGAGGAGGCCAGAGGATTCCCTTTAGATTGTAGATTCCCCCTACCTTGCTTTTCTCCATTGTCCCCCAGGAAAATCTTGGGTCCCTTGTTTACCCAAGGTTTCCCCTGACTATCCAGCCTCTCAGGTCATTGGCCTTGCTTGTCACATTTGTCTTGCTTCCTTGTTCACCTCCAATAGGTAATCTATCCCCACATCTTTCTGAGTCTACCTCCCAAATCTCTCTCAAGTCTGCTCGCCTCTGATCATCACCAGCACTGTCACCTTCTGTCAAGCTAGCATCCTTGCTCTCCAGGACTCTTGAGACTTTTGGTCTCCACATTTTCAGTCTTGTTCCACTTCAATATGTTCTCCCCACCAAGCCTGGGAGACCTTGAAATACTTCAATGGCTTCCCATGTTGCTTTTAGGAAAGTCACAATCTTTAACATGGCCATCTTTAGCTGCATCTCTCACCCTTATTCTCTGGGTGTCTGCCACCTGGCCATCTGCCACCTGGCCATGTCATCTTTCAGTTTCTCAGACCATCTCTGTTCCCTTCTGCATTGGGGCCGCTGCATTTGTGTTTCCTTCAATCTGGACCACCTTTCCCATTCCCCACTGAATTCCCCTGAATCCTTCAGATCTCCCCCCAAGAGCTACTTCCTCATAGATGTCCTTCCCCACTTCCCTGACCAAATCAGATCCCATACATGTTCTTGCTTCTCCATGTAATTTGTCCTTCATAGGCTTTTTCACAATTCATAAATTTGTATTTGCATACTTATTTAATTTACATCTGTAGTCCGTTAGACTCTAAAATATGTGAAGGAAGAGACTATGGTTTTCTTACTATTATATTTCTAGCACACATTCTATATAGTAGATAATCAGTAACTTACTTATTAAAATGATTTAATAAGACCATCTAGCTTTCTCAAGAAACCCTAAGATTTTTCCTCAGAAACAGACACATCCCCTCTGTGTGTGAATGTTCCTGGTTCTGTAACATTGGGGAACTTTGGGCAACGGGATCAATGAAGCCATGGGGTTCCATGAATAGGGAGAAGGTACTCAGAGTCTTTATCCTTTTATGTCAACTTCGTAGGTTATCATGCTGATATAGGGTGGGCATAGTGTAGGGTAATACAAGAAATGTGTCTAATTAGCTTATTCTTCCCTAACACCTCCTACCCTTGGCCTACTCATCAGCCCTCGCCACAAATTTATGCAGGGATCCTTCCAGCATTACAGGAACAAACTCTGCTTTCTGCCTTTAGTCATTTGATCATTAAAAACAAGTTTCATTATCATTACTTTGTTTTCAGAAGCACTGGTCAGGCAGTCTATAGAATGCCCCTCAAGTTCTATTTACCTGATGTTTTCTTCCTTCCTTCCTCCCTCCCTCCCTCCCTTTCTTCCTTCCTTCGTTTCTTTCTTTCCTTCTTTCTCTTTCTTCCTTCCTTTCTCTTTCTTTCTCTTTTCTTTCTTTCTTTCTCTTTCTTTCTTTCTTTCTCCCTTCCTTCCTTCCTTCCTTCCATCTTGAAATATATTTGACATATAACACTGTGTAAGTTTACAGTGTACAGTATATTGATTTGATACTTTTATATATTGCAACATGATTGCCATCATACCTTTAGCTAAAGAGCATGTAATATCTTTGCAACTTTCTAATAAATATAAAATTATTACAAATTTTAAAAAGGTCTTTCTTGAGCATATACAGGGGTAAACACTGAACATACATATGTGTGAGAACTGTGTACTATATTTCCTGTATGCTCTGTGCTTGGAACATGATCCTTTTCCCTATCCATCTATCTTAATCTTACTTAAATTTCTAGGTCCAGCTAAAGTTCCATAATAATTGTCTTCTTTATTGTGTAATTACCAAGAACCAAACATTATGCTGAGCATATTACATAACTTATTTAATTTCATCCTTAGTGCATGGTGGGGTGGGTATCACTTCCCTTATTTATTTATTTTTTTTTAAAGGTAAGGGCAGTAAAGCTTGGAGACTCTGACTGGCTCCTTCAGTGCCATCTGGCTGGCTCCAAAGCCACACACTTCATCTCTCTGTGTCCTGCTGCCGCTATGTATCCAGGAAGCATGCTTGGTCATTTTCACTCTCACTGACACCCTCTTCCTCCACATTGCTATATAGTTCCTTCTGGCTTGTGACACTCAACTCCAGATTTTATTATGTTCTGTGCTAACTTGTTTGGGCTCCATGAAGATTCTCCTTGTCTCCCCAGTTGTCCTTGTGCAGCAGGAGAGTGATGGCTGCCATCTCTGTGCCTCCCCACACTGGGCTGAGGTTGGTCCGCATCAGGCACTCTTTATAGTTGCTTATAACCCCACCATGGCATGGAAGAGTGGGAAAAAAGGAGCAGGAGTTCACTGAGGGAAAAATCTACATGAGAAGGATGGTTGAAGGAACATCCTGGACCAAGTGGGGTGCCCAGTGAGGCAGCCAAGCCCTTGGCAGTGCTGTGGTAGTTCTGTTCACATTTGCACGTGTCCCAAGCAGCTAAATAATCGTGAAAGGAAGTACTGCATCCATGGAAAAGGCAAACATAGACCCCTTTGAAAATAAAGTGTATATCTTACTGACAGGATGGCATTCTACAAAATAGAGAAATATATGCTATTATGGTGGTGAGTGTTAAGATAACAAACCATAGCCCAGTGCTGCCTCCCAAGCAGCTTGGTTTTTCGTAACTACAAGTTGCTCTAGCTCTTTTGCTTTCTTGAGTGAGCCTCTATCCTGACTGTCTCACAGGCTTGTAGTAAGGAGGCTGTTCAGCCTGTATTTACATCATTACCCAGACACCGCCATAGTGTCTCGCTAACTGGCTCTCCTTCCACTTGCTTGTTGAGTTTTGTTTTGTTTTGTGTTCTTAATTGTATATTCCACTGCTTAACTACTTTTTCTTCACATTAATCCAAACTCCTACTTCTGCGTTTGGTCATGAAGCCTCCCTCTCCCAAGTCCTTGGGGTTGTAATAATCAGGTTAAGTTGCTCTCTTTTCCAGGCATTTTGAATGACACTCTCTTCTCTGAGTCCATTTTCAGAAAAGTAGGTCAAAGTCATAAAGAATAGACTTCCTGCACAGAGACTTTCTGACTCATCATTAATCACGTCCTTGGGAACAAATGGGAGAATAAATTTCATGTGACTCCAGGCAGGTATCAAGCAAGATCCTCTGTGGTGTCCTGTGAGGATATAGGTAATTTAATGGAACTGGAAAAAAAAAAGTTTTCCATTTTTCAAACCTGAGATTTCTCCTTTTATTGTAAAATCTCCGTAGCTTCCACTTTTATCATTTCAGTAAATCCTGGGAAATGATTCCAAGGAGCTTATTTGTGCAGTTGGAAGAGAGTAAGTGCTTCAGTGTGTAAGGGACATAAAGAGGTGTTCCCAGCCCAACACTGGCACAGACTTTTCTCAGAAATAATTCCTACCCTGTGGGTTGGATTTATTAAACCAGAGGTCTATGGCTCAGAGGAAGGTAATGAGCCATGTGGACCCTTTAGTTCTAAATTGCCTTTCCCTAATTGTGACCCTTTGGCTACAACCCATAATAAAGAGATACTCACACTACAAAAGAAAGTCTCTAGAAGGTAACCCCAGACTTGACATGTACGTATAACACATGGTGTTTCAAAGCTCTGTTAGAGATTTTGACTTGTAATCAAGTCTAGAATCTTTTCTTGGTAGGCTGTGCAATTGTCCTGCATCTTTTAGGAATAGTGAACTCAGAAGCAAGGCAGAATGCACTGTCTGAGCTGGACGTGCAGAAGTCCAGCTTCCACAGGGCAGCATAGCTAGTAGCTGATGGACATCAACAGCCTAACTTTTCATATCTCCTTCAGAAACCAGGCCCCTAGAAACTGAGCCACCAGCGGGAACACCCCCAAAGCAGCCAGCACAGCTACTGAGCAAAGGATCCTAAGTGTGTTCTCCCTGTGGAGAGACTCTGGTCTTCCCAGTCACCTCCTTACTGACAGAAAAAAGCATTATCCAGCCCTTCAAGAATAAGCATGGGGTGGCGGGGGGGCTTCCCTGGTGGTGCAGTGGTTGAGAGTCCGCCTGCCGATGCAGGGGACACGGGTTCGTGCCCCAGTCCGGGAAGATCCCACATGCCGCGGAGCGGCTGGGTGCGTGAGACATGGCCGCTGAGCCTGCGTGTCCGGAGCCTGTGCTCCACAACGGGAGAGGCCACAACAGTGAGAGGCCCGCGTATCGCAAAAAAAAAAAAAAAAAAAAAAAATAAGCATGGGGCTGCTGAATGCAGGGATGGGCCACCATAGACAAAATATGCCTATTTTATTGGTGAGAGCGATTTAACGTACTGATAAGAAGAGACAAGTAGAAATGTGATAAAGCCAAGAAGTGAACTCTAGCAGCAAGTCCTCCTCAAAATGCCACACTCTGTATTTCCACAAAGTCCTCACCCAAACACCCGGCAGAAGACAAGACTGCTGTCAACCATTTCTGCTCTAAGTGAGAATGTGGGTTGGAAAAATGTTCGATGATGTAGTTCTCTCAATTGTATTCTTCGGTTAAAATATTGACTTGAACTTTATCAGGCACCACCGTTTGTTTTCGTGTGGTTGAGAAAGATGGAAAATGACAGCCATTTACTCTTACAAAAGGCTTCTGGAAGGTTACTGGTAGTCACTTACCTTTGTCTGGGGGGAAGCTTCGAAGGGAGTCTGGGGATGTGAAATTGAAGGAGCTGTGTGAGCTTTCGCCTCCGTGAGGAAAGCCTCCACATTCCTTTCCTACAACTCCTCACCATGCGACCACTCCAGGAACTGTGTAATCCTTCCCTCGCTTCCCTTCAAGAGTCACAGCCAGAGATATTGGCACCTTTTATGAGACAAGCTTTATTTTGTGTGGTTTACAGATGTTGTAGGCAGTTCTGGGATGTGAAATGCTGTAAACCTCATTTCTTGGTCATCTTACAAAAATACTGAGGTGAGATTCATGCACGGTGACCTCCTTGGGCTCCCATCTCAGGGCTCACAGCTTGACAGGGTCACCCCAGACCTCACCACGTGCAACTCACGATCTCAGCTTTGACCACCCTCCCCCAGCAGGTGCACACAGCACTCGCCACCACCCAGCTCCAACCCTGGGAGCAACAGTCACCTTAGGCCTTGTTTCTGGAGGTGGGCATCCTGGGATGGCTTTGACAGAGCTCTGGGCATCTTTCACTTGGGAAACCCTCGACCTCTCCTTCCCAGCTGTGTGAGAATAGAGACTTAACAGGCTGAGAAAATTAACTTCATTTGGATTTTTTTTCTGGCCCCTGGATCCTTTTTTTCTCTGTGGTCTGAGTCTCTAGGACCAGCAAAAGCCACAAAGAGCCATGCATGAGCAGCCCCTGGGGAGCAATTTGGATGGAGCAGCTGGGAACATCCGTCAAAAGAGCCAGGATGCTCTTCAGTTCAGAGACCACATCAAGCTGCATTAGCATCTTCCCCCAAGCCGGGCAAAATGAGGTGTGACAATAGGGTAGGCTGTCTTATCTCCACTCCATGCTAGAGAGAGTGTGGTCCTTGTTGCATACAAAGGGAGATTAGAACCATGGAATTAGAAACTTTCAAGATTTAAGGGCCTTTAGCGGTTTTCAAATGCTCTTTAGCTATGAACGCTTTATTCAGGGAAGCCGTCATGGAAGCATATTACTGGAAACAGAGGAAGGCCGATGTGTTCTGGTTGGCAGGAGTGGGGCAAATCCTGGACCCTGTCCATTTAGACCCCAACTCAAACCCTCCAGAGTTACATGGTCCAGTATGGAAGCTGTGCGCCACATGGGGCTATTTAAATTTAAATTAATTTAAATGAAATAAAATGTAAAATTCAGTTTCTCAGTCTCACTAGCCACATGTCAAGCACCCAACAGCCTCTAGTGGCAAACTTACTGGACAGCGTGGATATAGAACACTTCAATTATAGCAGAAACCTCTATTGAATAACACTGCTTGAGAATCTAGGAGATCCCTAAGGGAACTCTGGAACTTCTAGGACTCTGGGAAACAAGATAGAAATCCACCGATCTAAGCTAACACCTGAGCAAGAAGAGAAGTCCAAAGAAGTGAGGCATAGTTTGCCAGCCATGTGACTGGTTCTTAAAGAACTAGAACTCTACCTCAGGTCTCTTAGGCTACTTCTGCCTGCCCCCAAGGACTCACCACCACCTTAAGCCTTCTTCTGAATCTCTACCGTTTAAAGAAAGGGAACCCAGGTCCTAGGCATCTCTGATACTTGGGAAGGGGCTTTAAATTTTGTACGTGTTCAGTCAGCCTCAGGCACATAAATAGAGACATTTAAACTCACATCAAGCCCAAGCAGATGTGAAGGGAAATACTGTCAATTAGTGAGAGGCTAATTAATCTTTCTTTGCCACATACACTCTGGCAGGATCTAGAAAGTGTTGTTTTGCTCGGAGCTACAGGATTGCTTGCTATGGAAACAATGCGTGATTATGATGTTGATTTCTTGGCTTTGTTCGGAAGCTGGCAGTGGAGGGCAGAGCCTGCCAGCAGTCACCCCTGCAGTTAAAAGGAAAGGAATTAGAAAATAGATACTTTAATTCATGAAGCAGGGCATTTTGGATTCTTTTTTTCATAGAATAGGTATATTTTATCCTGCATGACATCTTCCAGTTCAGGTATTTCAAAGTGATTTTCTAATCACATCTTGTTATTTCTCAATCTAATATTATTATTATTTTTATTATTATTATGTTGCAATACACAGAGGCTTGGATAAGGGTCTACTGTAGATGAAGCACTTCAAGAGCAGAACATCCTCCAGGACCTGGTAAATGGCTGTGCTCTTTCCAAGGGCTCAGAACTTGCTCAGTTCTACCACATGTCTGGTAATGTCTTCCTTCCTGTCCAGATCACCCTGTGACTGCCACTGAGAGATGTCTGTTTACAGGGAAATTCCATAAAAGGGGCCAAGCTGGAAATGGCATCTCCATGTAACTATCCAGCCAGCAGTCTCATTAGCCACGTAAGCAGCTCGAAATTAAGGAATGTGAACTCAGTGTCAGGCACAGGGCTGGGCACAAAGGGAGTTATACAAGGGAAAAGAACAGTATCTAGTAATGGAAACCGACTGCTGAACTCACAGTTAGAATACTGTATGATGTTTGTGATAGAAGCATTTGCAAAGAGTAGTGGCAGTGGTGAGAAGGATTAGCTCCCATCACTACACTGAAATTTTTCTCTCTATTACCATGCCACTGAACTTCTGCATGTGTTATTTCCTTGGCTTCTTCACCTGTCTAGGTAATTTCCATTTATTAATCAGACTGCAGTTGAGATCACCTTTATCTGTGAATCCTCTCTGACCATACCACCCTCCTGTATGATAGGCAGAGTTGAGTGCATTATCCTCACTGTCCTTAGGGCAGCCCATAAATTTCTCTATACATCACATTGTTTTGTAATTATCTGTTTATATTTCTATTACCCCTTTAGAATATGAACTACCCCTCTGAGACCCAGTTTCTTCATCTATGAAATGGAACATTGTGAGGAGAGTACAGAACTTCTCAAATAACATTACTATATAAATGAGTGGATTGAGGATGTGACGCATGACTTGGGTCATGAAAAATGAAAGAAATTATCAGGTAGAGAAAATACCTTAATTTTAGTAGTTTCCCCTTTAAAGTTTGAAATATATCTAAAACTGGGAACTAGTTTGTTGAAAGTTTATCACTCACATTACTAGGGTACCTTTTAATTTTATTTTTTCATTCATTGATTCAAAAGTATTTATCATAAACGTATATGTGGGATGTTTGGGAAATTTTGGGGAGAGGAAGGACTCAGAACTCTCTCTGGAAGCGTGTAAAGTCAAAGACACATGAAATAGTTAACCCTGAAGGTAACTAGAATAATACACAGTTAACTAATGTGTAGTTAACCCTACACATAACTAGTAAATGAAAAAGTTAAGAATATATATAAAGGACATATATAATGAATAAAACAGGCTTTCAGAAGGTGTGGATTTTGTTGTCTTTCACTGAGAAAAGTTTCATGAAAGAGGTGAGGCTTGAATGAGCCTTTAAAGATAGGTAATATTTGGAAGGATAGGTAATATTTGGAAGTGGTTGGGAAGGGTTTTCCAACAGTGGTAGACCAGAAGGACAAGAACAGAGGCAGTATGGACAAAGTAGACGCAGGAGACAGCAAGTAACCCATCTACCTATTAGCAGAAGACTTGCACTGAGGAACTGCAAGAGGGAAGATTCATCCATTTATTCAACAAATACTTACTGAATTCTTATTACGTGCCAGGCACTGTTCTGGGCATGGAGAGTATAATAATAGACAAGATGAGTCATGATTAAAAGGAACTTATTTTCTAGTGAGCAAGATAGTTAATAAAAAACAGCAACAATGAATAGTAATAGTAATACCAGGAAGTGGTGAGTGCCATGAAGAAAAATAAAGTAAGAAAAGGGGAAAGAGAGAAATTTCTGGGCTGCCCTAATAAGAACTACTATTTTGGGGAATGAGATCAAGGAAGTCTTCATTAATGATGTGCCATTTAAGCACAGACCTGGATGAAGTGATAGAAAGAGCCACACAGATATTTGGGGAAAGTCATTGAAGTGGAGGAAACATTATGTGCTGAAGCTCTGAAGTATCAGCATGATTGCTGAATTTGAAATGAACAATGCATAATGTGCAAAGGGAGAGTACTAGAATATGGTATCAGAGAGGTAGGCAGGGCATAGCTCTACTGGATAAAGACTTTAGATTTTATTCCAACTGTGCTTGGAGGCCATTTGGGGGCTTGGGGTGTTCATGACATGATTATGCTTTAAAAGGATCCCTTTGACTGATATATGAAGTACAGAGAGTAAGGAAGTCTTTTTTTTTTCTTTTTTTTGCAATCTTGGGCACTTATCCAAGAGACTTGAAAACATATTTATACAGAAACTGAACATGAGTATTCATAACAACTTTGTTCATAATGACAAAAAAAACTAGAAACAACTCAACTGTCATTCAGTGGATAACTGGTTAAACAAACTGTGGAACATCGATGGTACAGAATGTTACTCAGCGATAAAAAGGAAAGAGTTATTGATGTGACAATTTGGATGAATCTCCAAAGAATTCTGAGTGAAAAAAAGCCATCCCCCACTTGGTCGTGGTGTATAGTCCTTATTACAGATGCTGTGAATTCAGTTTGCTAGTATTTTGTTGAGAATTTTTATATCTGTATTTATATACTGGTCTATAGTTTTCTTTCCTGTGATGTCTTTGTCTGGATTTGGCATCAAGGTAATACTGGCTCTATGGAATGAGTGAGGAAGTGTTTCCTCCTCTTCTGTTTGTTGGAAGAGTTTGAGAAGAATTGGTATTAATTCTTCTTTAAAGTTTCATAGAATTCAGAATTGAAACCATCTTGTTCTGGACTTTATTGGGAATTTTTTAAAATTACTGATGCAATCTTTTTACTTGTTGATGGTCTGCTGAGATTTTCTATTTCTTATTAAGCCACTTTTGGTAATTTGTATGTTTCTAGGAGTTTGTCCATTTCGTCTAGGTTATCCTATTTTTGGCATGCAGGTGTTCACAGTATTCTCTTACAATCTTTCTTATTCACCTAAGGTCAGTCTTAATGTTCCTACTTCCATTTCTGATTTTAGTTAAGTCTTCTATCTTTTTTTTTTTCTTAATAATTCTAGTTAAAAGTTTGTAAACTTTGTTGATCTTTTCTAAGAGCCAACTTTTGATTTTATTGATAATCTCTACGAAAACGATAGGTAATTCTATTAGAGAGTAAGGAAGTCTTAAACAGAAGCAGGGATAATAATTATTAGGCCATTGTGATGATGATGATAACAGGCGGAGTACTACTTACTGTTTTAAGTGCTTCACATGTATTAACTTATTTAACCCCAACAAAACTCTATGAGGAATTTACTATTATAATCCCCACCTTATGGATGAGGAAACTGAAGCGTGTAGAGGTGGAACATACATGGCAAAGCTGGGATTTGAGTTCGTGCTCCACCCACTGCCCTAAATTGCCTCTCCAGTTTTCATCTAGGCTTGTACTAGGTGTGTCAGTGGAGGTGTGAGGAAAGGTTGAATTTTGGATATATTTTGAAGGTAAAGCCGATAGGATTTGCTGATGGGTTAGATATAGGGGGTAAGAGAAAGATCAAGGGTAATTCCAAACATTTTGACTGTGCCAACTGGATAATTGGTAATTTTGAGATGGGAACACTGAGAGAGAATCAACCGATTAGTGATAATCAGGAGAAGACTGGTTATCTAAGTATAGATTTCAGAGACAGGTTGGTGCTGTAGATAAAAATTTTGGAGTCGTATGGAAATGGTATTTCAAGCTATAAGGTTGAATGAAATCATCTGGAGAATGAGTATACAGTGAAGGGAGAGAAAGGCTGAAACTTGGGGGGCACTCTAATGATCAGAAAAGAGCACTAGAACTGAATTCTGGGTCTGGCAATCAATGTGAAGATGGACAGTGATAAGTCAAGAGTCATTTGAATGGAGTGAAGACAAATGTTTGATTGAAGTGGGTTCAAAAGAGATTGGTACCTTTTTTTTTTTTTGGAGAACAGTTTACAATATCTAGTAAAGATAAAAATGAAGGTACTCTAGATCCAGCAACGCCCTTCTTTTCAAAGGCAAGGTTGAGGGTTGAGGCTATGGAATACTTTGCTGATTGCAGACAGTGCCTTTCATGGGCATACTGAAGGCTTGAGTTGTTGAAAAGCAGTGGGAGCTTGAGCCAGATCAGGTGACAAGCAGGGTCCCGCACGGATGGGAGTCTGGGTGATCATGGTGTGCGGGTTTCAGGTTTCAGGGGAGTGACTGCGATGAACACGGATAGGACATGCAGCATGATGAGACTGGTGCTGATGCTCTCTCAGGGGAGGCAGATGAGCAGCTCTAAGTGTCACATTCCCCTGTCCGGCGTCTTAGGCCATTTATAGTGTGGGTGGAGACCAACAGGGACAGAAAGGCTGAGGTCTCACCCCATGCATGTGACGTGCTGAGATCCTCCTTCAACCTTCCACAGTGGTGTAAGGCTAGAGAAGAGCCAGCTTACCAGGAGGACAGGACAAACTATCCAAGGCCCTGATTGTTGATCTGAAAATTCACACTCTGTCCTGCAGGTAATGGTGAGAGATCGAAGATTTTTTAAGAAGGGAATAGGCTGACTGCTGCTACATTTAAATGATGAAACATGCAATCAGACTTATGCAAGGATTTACATAAAATGAGCAATTTTAAAAGGAGTTGTTTTTTTTAAACTGTTTTTATGATTATTTATCTGATTCACTACCAGGCTCAGTCAAGGTGGTGTTCTTCTTTAATTCATTAAGTAATAAACTCATGGTGATGGTACCAAATGCAAAATGCAGCTGAGAAAGACCCAAACTACCTAGAGAGCAACAAAGCAAGATTTGGTTTTCCACCCTCAGTGGACGTGGAGGTTCAAAACTTATACTTTCTGTAGAGATAGACAGTTGCCATTTCATACCACTGAATTTATATTCTTGGAGTGGTCAGAATAAAAGAATGGTATGGGGGAGTGAATGATGGCCTCCAAAGATATCCATGTCCCTATCCCCCAAAACTGTGAATGTTACCTTATATGGAAAAAGGGACTTTGCAGATGTGATTAAAGATATTGAGGCAGGGAGATTATCTTGGATTATTAGGATGGGCCCTAAATGCCGTCACAAATGTCCTTATGAGAACAAGGCAGTGATGATTTGACCACAGAAGAGGAGAAAGCAATGTGACCACAGAAGTAGAGATTGGAGTGATGTGGTACATGCCAAGGAATGCCAGCAGACACTAGAAGCTGGAAGAGCCCAGGAACGGATTCTCCCCTGGAGCCTTCAGAAGGAACCAACCTTGACATCACCTTGATTTTATTTAGCTCCATCAGACTTACCTTGGACTTCTGGTCTCCAGAACTTCAAGAGAATACATTTGTGTTGTATTAAGTCACTAAGATTTTGTGGCAATTTGTTACAGCAGCAATAGGAAGCTAATACAGGAAGGTTGCAGAGAGGGTGATTTGTCTATTATTTTTTCCCTTGGAGAAATGAGAAAGTGGAATGATTCTTTAACAGTCAACACATTTACTCAAAGGGAACAGAATACCAATCCTTCTGAAGAGAAGAAAGTTGGCAAGTCCACGTGCTACAAGAGCATGGACTTGGAATTCAGGGACCTGGGGTTCAGATTCTTGCACATACACTTACACAGACTGTGGGAGCAAGGGCAAGTTCACACCCTCTCTGAGCTTTATTTCATTATATGCAAATTGAGGAAGGTGCTTGGCACAACACAGATATTCATTAAATGTGAGCTGGAATTGTACTTTCTTCCTGCCTCTCCCTTCAGCCAAGTACCTAAATAAGCAGCAGATTTTTTTTTTCATTTAGATGAAATCCAGAAAGGACTGACTTTTCCTTTTGTCATGCATCCCTACCACCACACACACACAAGCACAGGAAAGACCTGGAGTTCAAATGCATTCATTGTTTGAGGAAGAATGAAGGAAGGAGAACCAACAAAGACAAAAAATTGATTCAAGAGGCTCCTGGGAACAGAAGTGTCTGCATCTCCATGGGCTCTTCTTTGGGTGTTACAGACCAAACAAAAAGTCATTTTTTGTTTGTTGTATCTTCAGAAACCAGAAATTGATTACACTAAGATGTCATAGCTATGTTATGTCTCCTTTTAATATTAAGTAAATTAAAGTCAATTACACTGGATTATGTATCATTTACATGTCAGCCTTCTAGTAGTAACTGAGGAAAAACAGTCCTTAATCACCATGGTTTCTTTGGTTTGCCCTTTATGTCTTGACTGCATGAAGCACATAGGAAAGAACTGACCAGATTTCTTAATGCTAACCATAAAGCCCTTCCCACTCTTTTTACCTTTGAACTGCTTTGTTCCTCCAGATAGAACTGACTTTTGTATTCTGGGTTCCTGCCTCTTTAATGACCATGTCATATCTGTGAATTTCAGTGAACTGAAGCTTGGACTTAAATCCTAAGGAACTTGGTAACTACTTTAGTATCTTCTAAATCTCTGCTTGGTTGTAGGTTACACAGAAACACAAACAAGGACTGTTTATTGGCCAAATATAATTTATTGAAAATTAAAACTATAAATTAAATTATATATATATTTATGTATTCAAAATATAGTTATTATTTGTAAAGTATTGTGTAGATTGCATGTACATTTCTACATGAGAAAATTCACATGTATAAAAATATAAATATTTCATGTTTCATATTGACATTACATTGCTCTGTTTTGGTTGTTGATTTCCATCTTTAGATCTCTGGACTCTGAAGGACTGTTGAAAGTAATCCCAGGTAATGTCTAGTGAACATTAAGGGGCAACAGGTTAAGCCAGTCATGACTTTTCCTATTGAGTGGTCCAATGATTACTGGAGAATTGATGGCAGCTAAGCCTTCTTGGCTTCCATGATGCAGTTACACATCTCTAGCTGAGAGAAGAAGTGGATTTAGAGGAAAAGTCTTTCTGTATCTCACATGGCTATTTTAAGGATTAAAGCACTTAGGCCAATGTTTGACATCTAGTAAGGGCTCAATAAAACAACCATTTTACGAATCTTTATTTAGTGTGTACTATGTGCCAACAGTGACTAAGGCAGGCAAGATTCCTGCTCTCTGGAGCTACAATCTGGTAAGGAAAGCCAGGTGAAATATGCTAGGTGATCTAGTCACCTAGTAGTATATTTTGTGTACCCACCATGTACTAAGTACTATGTTAGAGCCAGTGGGTGGCGGTGCAGAGGGGATGGGCCATAAAGTTGAGTAAGACATAGTCCCTGCCCTTAATGAACCTATAATCTGTTTAGGAAGATGAGTCCAGCACACAAGAAGCACTATTTTTCTATCTGTAAATCAATTTATGTATGTGATCTATGGCCACCTCTATCTTTTAATTCTAATTAACAAGTAATAAAAGACCATATAGTTTTAAGACTGCTGGAGTATGAGGTCTTGGTGCAGTAGAATTTTGGCAAAAGGGAAACTGTGAAGACTGGAATCATAGGAGAAATCCTTTTCCAGTAGGGAAGGCTGGTTATGGATGCTGGGTGGGAACTGGCTTACCTAGAGGACTTTCTATTGCAGATTTTTTTCCTCTTTGCATGGTTAGATGCCTCTTTTCCTCTGGGTTAAGCGTGGCTGAGGTTCTAGTCTTCCATCGGTGAGCACAAACAATACTGTTTGAGAGTAGGAATTCAAGTTGGAGATTACAAATAGATATGAATAAGTAGGGAGGCCTGTTGTCATTTTGTATTTTACTTTGGGGTCCTGCATATAGACATTTTGGATGGCCTCTTTTCATTCAAGTTGAAAAGAAAAAATCTAGGGCCCAGAGTGAACAAGTCTAGATTTCTCTGACCAACTTCACTGCCTATTAGCTATGGAATGTGGACAAGTTGTTGGTCTTCAGCCTACTTACTAAAACATGGGAAATATTGCAGGAGGCTATGCACGTGTCGGGGCAGAGGGTATATGGGAAATCTGTGTACCTACCTCTCAGTTTTGTTGTAAGTCTAAAACTGGTCTAAAAATAATTGTCTGAAGAATGGGGGAAATAACTACTTTGCAGTATTATTAAAAACATTAAATGGGATGAAGATAAAGGACATATATTAGATACCTAAGAAGTTGAAGCCATTAGTTTTGATTATTATTCCAACTCTAAGCTGCTCTTTTCTCCTCTAGGGTAGGTCCAGATCTGGAGGTGAGTAAGACCTTCCCCCTATGAGGGTCTCCTCATCCTTAGATTGGTACATGGCATCAGACCTAGTTATAAGCTCTCAAGGCTAATCTTTGCATTTCTAATTTATATTAATAATAATATTAATAATTACAATGACCCTTTCTTGGTCATCTGCTCTCTACCAGGCCTTTTGCTAGCAGCTGCATAAATTAACACAACCAATAACCTATAATTATGGGTACAGTTCTTAAAACATTTTATTCACAATTTTCTTTTTAATTTTTATTTATTTTTGGATGCATTGGGTCTTTTGTTGCTGTGCACGAGCTTTCTTTAGTTGCGGCGAGCAGGGGCTACTCTTCGTTGCAGTGTGCGGCCTTCTCATTGCGGTGGCCTCTCTTGTTGCAGAGCACAGGTTCCAGGCACACTTCATTAGTTGTAGCATGCAGGCTCATTAGTTGTGGCTTGCGGGCTCCAGAGCACAGGCTCAGTAGTTGTGGCGCACGGACTTAGTTGCTCCACGGCATGTGGGATCTTCCCAGACCAGGGCTCAAACCCATGTTCCCTGCATTGGCAGGCGGATTCTTAGCCACTGCACCACCAGGGAAGCCCCACAATTATTTTTAATTTCTTTATCGTATATAGCAAAACTGAAAAGTTAAATGACTTGTTCTAAATCACCTCACATAATCAAAACATACACAAAATTCTTTTTTGTGTCTCAGCCATATGCTGGGCATCATACAAAAGAAATCGATGAGATATAATTTCTGTCATTAAGAATTTACTGCTTAAAGGAGGCAAATCAATATCTTATGTCACCGGGGACAGGCCCATAATTATGAGCTGTGACAGCCAGAGTCAATCTTGCAGAAGAAGAAAGAAAGAAAGAAAAAAGAATATGTAAAACCTCCATTAAGAGGAATCTAACTAATTGTAGCAGTCAAATAACAAGGCTCCTTTCCTCTGCTTTCCCCGCCCTCATTTTCTACTCTGTATTTTAAAACAAAGGAACAAATGACAACAAAACTTCCTATCAGGGATGTAGGTGATGTTGTTGATGTTGATTTGTATTCCAAGGACGTGCTGGTGGGTGGTTGTCTCAGGGGGATAGTGACTGACATTATGTTGTCCACAGACACAGGCAAGCAATATGAATTCCTTTCCTTAAATGATACAAGCAAGAATTTAGCTGTAAGAAACTTGCTGCACAGAGCAGGAGATCCTGCAGTGAACTCGTGGTACATGCAGCTTCCTTACCCACTTCCCCACCACACCCCCCATCCCCTGTATTTCCTATACCAGGCCACACAACCAAGGACATCACCACATGGGGCTGATGATTTGCTCAGGCCCTTCCAGACTGTATGGTGGGCCTTCCCAAGTTGATGGGGTTGGAGGTGGGAGTGTCTTTATTCCTCTGTGGCATTTCTTGACAGCTGTGAGAGAGGAAAGTAGCAATGCTGTCCAGAGCCAATTATTATTCAGTTGTATCAACAGCAAATTATTATTCAACTGTATCAGGGTAGGAATACATTTTGCCCTCGGGATATTTCCATCCCTTTCTCTTCAGGCTAGGAGCTAGTATGAGCCAGTTTTGCACATTGCTGAGTGAGGGATGGAGATTGTATTAAAGACTGTATTGAAGATTGTATTGCAGACCAATCCAGGAATTTCTGACATCTGATCATCCCAAGCAGGCTCACACTTTCATTTTGCCTGAAGTCCAGTCCTCACTGTTAGGACCAGCAGTATCCAGGACTGGAAGATACAGTTGCATAGGTTATGTACTACACAGCTCTAAAGGACCCATGGTTTTATGATGGCCCTGGATTCTGCTCAGTCTCCTATCCTTTTGCCTTCCTAGTGATCACTGTTCAATGATCAAGCATATTCAGGATAACGTTGCAAGATCTCAGTAATCAAAAAGAGTAAGCTCTATTTTCTATTTTATTCAGGTAGAAAATGAACAAACACAAATAAATATCATATTCTAAGATTTTTAAAATAAGATGTAAAAGAAAAAGTATCTCTACTTAATAAAAAAATTTGATTCCACAAATTCCATTTATTAAGGATTTTGCAAAGAACAATTTATATATCCTACTGTAATTATAGCAAAGAAAAATAGGCTTATCTCTTGCCTACCTTCTTACTTTATCACACTTTCCACATGGGAAAATAGTTTTATGAGGTTTTGATTTCAGTGAGAATTGACTTTTAATATCTAATATGTGAATGAAAAACCTATTAGCAGAAAGAGAATAGTGGTGGGAGGTTAATTTGTAATCTGTGCCTATCCCCAGATAATTCAGGAATGTATGAATAAAGATTATACAGGGTACATGCAATATTAATACATTTTAAGGAGAAATGTAGATTGGATTGAATTAAAAAGGGTTCAGGTATGCCTGTCTTCAGTCGAGATTGAGTAGAAACTCTCTCACTAGATTCCTGTTAGATTAGCTGAAGCAGCAATGTCTTTGATTCCAAAATATGAGTGGTAATTATCTCATACCTATTTATTTGAAAGCCTGCAGCAAAAACAGAGGTTAATGCCTTTTTACAAAAGACTAGGATTGAATTGGAATTACATTGTTTACTACAGCGCTTTCTTATGAGCACAAGATTTCCACATGGGATGACAATTTTTTCAGCGTTCTCAAATTCACATTACATGAACTATTTAATATCAGTATCTCTCACCATTTCTTCTTCCACTGAGAGGACTCCTGTGAAATCAGCTCCTCATCTAAGCAAGGGAAAGATTCAAGGACCGAACACCTTGAGTGGGAGGAAATGACAATTGAACCAACAAGCCATTTCACAACCTCCCTCTAGTCTGAAGAGTGTTTTGTTCTAGCTGCTTTATGCTTGGAATTTTTTTTTACAAATGGTAATAATTATTCTATAATTACATTAAATGCCAGCTTCCGTGATCTTTCTTGAACTCTGTAAAACTGCAAAGCAATTCACCTAGGTGATGATGAACTTTCTAAATTAGACTCAATATACTGATTTAATGTGGATACAGCTAAAGCCCAGTGGGGGCAGCTGATTACTTATGGTTATAAATGTTAACAGAATGAGCAAGGAGGGTTTTAGTAATTCTCTCTCTTTCACACACACACACACACACACACACACACATTTCACTAGCTAAATTGCTGCTCAAGTATAATCTTCAAAATGATAAAATCATAACTCTTACATAAATTGAACAGAAATCAAATATTTTCTTTGTCTCTATACTTAAAGGGGGAATCAATAAGATGTTACTGGAGAATTCGAAGATCAGGCAATCAGGGATGTGGAAATGAATTTGCTAATAGATGCAAAGAGGGTTGAGGCAATAAAATGTAATCTTTGGGGTAACCTTTTCTGTAGGTCCAAAATCATTTGTATACCTAGCAAATAAAATTTATTTACATTGCTATGGATAAGAATCGTGTGCATTACTCTCAATTTTCTACATCTTCATTCTACTACTACAGAGTTCCAAAATAGCCCAGTCAATAGAAACAATCCAAAGGTGAAACTTCTGTAGAATCCAGTAATCCCTGGAGGTCAGCCAGACGATGTCCCACACACCCAGGGTGAACACCCAGCCATCTCTTTTGCCCACTTTTAAGAATTTGACCATTTTTTTTCTGACAGTCAGCTAAAGTCAACTGGTTATACTTCTGTTTCAAAGGAAGAGAAAAGGTAGGGTAGCTGGAGAGAAATCAAGTGGATCATTCAAATTCACACAAGCAAGGGCTAAATAAAGCCAAGGCCAAAATTCAGGAACATTAGAATCCTGGAAATTAAGAGCTAGAAGGGACTTTGCGTATGACCCAAGACTTTCATTTTAAAGAAAATAAGTCTGAGACTGCCTTCTTGGCAGTGTAAGAAATGTTAAACCACTTTGCTCCTGTGGAGTCTGTCTCTGGAAATACCTCTCTTCCTTGGTGTAAAGAATCTCCTTTCTACATTCCCTTCTCCCTCCATCACACCCTGTGCTACCCCTGAGATATTTCCCTTTGTATTTGGGAATAATCAGAATTAAAATACACAGAAAAAATTGTATATCAGGGTAATATTTCTTTTTTATCATTAATACATGTTCTAAAATTGTTTTCTACTGGAGGGATGGGGCATTTAAAATGTGATTTAAAGTAAATGTTATTTCTGGGCTTCCTTGGTGGTGCAGTGATTAAGAATCCGCCTGCCAATGCAGGGGACACGGGTTCAAGCCTTGGTCCGGGAAGATCCCGCATGCCATGGAGCAACTAAGCCCGTGCGCCACAACTACTGAGCCTGCGCTCTAGAGCCCGTGAGCCACAACTACTGAGCCCACGTACCTAGAGCCCTTGCTCCACAACAAGAGAAGCCGCCGCAATGAGAAGCCCGCGCACCGCAACGAAGAGTAGCCCCCGCTCGCCTCAACTAGAGAAAGCCCGCGCACAGCAACAAAGAAAGACCCAACGCAGCCAAATAATAATAATAATAATAATGATAATAAATTCATTAATTTAAAAAAATAAAGTAAATGTTATTTCAAATAAATGATATAGGATAATACAGGACAATAGCTTCATAGGTGGGAAATAGGATCCAAATGTCAAGCTACTTCTTTGACCAGAAGAGTTGAAAACCTCTGTACCTCATAGAACTAGAGGATGATGGGGTCCCCACTCTCCACTCTGGTCCTCACTCATTGGAATATCTTTGCTGGGTCGGCAGACTAGCTAACATCCTCTGTACCCTAAACAGAGCCACTAATCCCCCCAAACTGTTACATGCTTGGAAAGAACAAAGCATCCCCCACCAAACAAAATATCCCATTTTCATTTCTGTTTTGTTTTGTTAATTTCAAAGTGTATACTTTAAAAAGTCATCCTTTTCTAGGGCTTTTAATATATAACTAACTCATTCAGACCAGGGGTAGAGTCTATATTATCAATTCCTACACATTTAACATTGATAACATTGACAACATTAACAACACAGGGTAGTGTTGCTCTGTGTCATTAGCTACATGCTATCGAATTGGTAGATTAAAGATACTTATTAGTTATTACATTGATGCCAGTAGGAATAAACAGCTTCTTCAAATTTATAGCTCATAAAAGTCAGATTCTGATTACTGTAATTATTCCTTTCAAAATGTAAAGTATATGAATTATTCACATTAATGAGAGAAAAACCAGAAAGGAAGCAGGGAAAGAAATGAATCTTATTTGCCATCTTGTCTTTGTCTTCAGTTCTTAGGCTAAATAGCTATTATTTCATTTCATTAAGTTCAGCTCATTTCTGTCAATACTGTAGAGATGTGTATGGAATGAAAAAAAGCTTTATTGTCACTTTCCAATTCAACCTGGAAATTTCATAAAGAAAAATATTTATGTAAATGTAGAGTTCCGAAGGAGCTGATACCTGTCATTGTGCTTCTTGGGCATTTGGAATGTTTTATTCTGAACACTTCTCATTTTGTCTGCACACCCCCAGCCCACCCCCTACATAATAATCATTAAAAGCCACAAAGACTTGAAGCCTGCCTTTGTGTCACAGCATTCACCATCCTATTACCTTGCTTTTGAAGAGAGATTTTTGTTGGCCTAGCGCTTTCCACAAGAGACTCTCCTTTGAGCTTCACCACTGCCCTGCCTGGGAGATAAGGCAGGTACTGCTAATTCCCTGTCAAGGCAGAAACCGAGCTGTTCAGGCACTGTAGAGGCCACACTTCTGAGAAATAGTGGAGCCAGAAGTTCTGGCCCATTCTTAGTCCACACCCTATGCTCCTTTTTTTTTTTTTTTAAAAACTACAGTCTCTATTACTAGAAAGTGTCATTGAAATAGTTAAATTACAAATAAGTATTTGTGATTGTTAACAGCATTCTCTAGCTTTGGTTTTTATGATAATTTCCAGGGATCAATACTTTCTAACCCTGTGCTCTCCTTTGAAAACAATATAGTTGTTGGAACCCCAAACTTAATGAGGCTCACAAAAATGGAATGAATCCTGATAAAGAACACCTTCTGCACAGAAGAATGAAATTTGTTCCAAATTTAATTAACAAATGCAAATAGACGTCCTTCAGCTCTTAAAGGGGACTCATATAAGAAACACAGTGAAGCAAGGCTTATTTTTGGTCTGTGAAGAAATAAGCCTGATTCAAAGACAACAAAGATATAAAGTGGAACAAAAAATGTGCACTTACATTGTTCAGATAATAGAAATGTCATATGTTGGATTCAGAATAGAGGAAACCTTAGCATATTAGGAAACCAACACAACTATTTTCTCCATCACATTTGAGTTTATAAGAAATGCTTACCATCAGACATCAGACTGACAATCATGCACAAATTGCTCTTGACTGCTCAGCAGGGGTGAAGTGATGAAATTTTACGATGCAGGATGGAAAGACCTCTATTAGGATACAGAGTAAGGTTGCTGGGGCAACCCTCTCCCATTGTTTTCACTTCTAAAGATGAAAATTCTATTTATCTGAAAGGTCCCTGGACAAACAACCTAATTACCTTCTGGGGAGTCCAGTCTCAGGAGTAGTTACTTCTGTCTCAAACCCAGAATCAACAGCTTTCTGACTTTCAGAATTGCCTTTTTCAGAGTATGTCCTTTGCCCATATATGAAGCATCAAAGTACATTTCCCGGCATACAGTGCTTAAATGAAAATATTGTTAAATGATTATAATTTACTGTCAAAATTATGAATTCACATTTTAATTTTGCCGATCTAACTCTGTCCTTTGCCTCATCTTGAGGAACTTGTGTTTGTTTAGGTTCTTGCAAATGCAAAGAACAGAAATAGACTCAGGTTATCTTCTTTAATGAGATACATGGAGAAGTATGGAAAACTGGGTGTTGTCTCAAAAACACAGCCAGAGGTCACAGAGACACGGGAAGCCATTCAACGCCTGCAGCGTACAACACCAGCTCTAATTGTCTGACAGTAGCTTGAGGGCAAGAATGGAAATCTTATTTCTGGGCCAAGTTTCTGTTTCAGTCCCTGCATCTGCTTTTCCCTTCAACTGCTTCTTTTTGCTATTTGCTATCAACTTATTTCTTCCCTCTCCTGCTCTTCATGTGCTCTACTTATTCACGTCTTCCGCTTGCTGTTGGCTTTGATGCTTCACAACTCCTGCTCACTGCCTTCATGGTCTGTCTCTGCATGCCTGGAGCACTCTGTACTCTACTGACTTGGTAGATCTCTCATTCAAACTCCCCAAAAGAGAATCTATCCAAGGCTGCTAGTCCTTGTCCTTATAGCAGGTCCTTTTTGTGGAACACTCTTGTGCTAGGTACCTTGAGGACTCCCGGCCAGCTCACAGATGACCGAGACCTATCCTTGGTCCAGTCTACTGTGGCCAGAGTAACAACGACATACAATACCAAAATGGTGACCTATATGAAGGGAAACATTCAGAAGAGAGAATGGAGTGGGTTCAGCACTTGGATATCTCAGAAGAGGTCAGTGAGATCTGTAGGCATAGAATGTCTTCTTAAAAATTCTTCAATCCCAGGGGCTTCCCTGGTGGCACAGTGGTTGAGAGTCCACCTGCCGATGCAGGGGACATGGGTTCATGCCCCGGTCCGGGAGGATCCCACATGCCGCAGAGCGGCTGGGCCCGTGAGCCATGGCTGCTGAGCCTGCGTGTCCGGAGCCTGTGCTCCACAATGGGAGAGGCCACAACAGTGAGAGGCCGCGTACTGCAAAAAAAAAAAAAAAAAAAAAAAAATTCTTCAATCCCAAAACCTATGACTTCAAAATTTTGATGAAGACAGAGATGAGGCTAAGCCAATTTGACATGATACTTCAGATACTTGGATTGGACATTTTACCAAAACATGAACTAGACACTGAAGAAGGAAAGAGCTCATGAACATTGGCTCCCTGCAGTAAAGAAGTGGGCACTCCAGGAAAAAACGCAAATGGAGTTTTTGTTACTTGTTTCCATGTGCAGTGGGATGACCTCAGTATTCATGTACTCAGTTCAACTGGCAATTAATCAGATTGTCAGCAAGCTGCAGTACCCATTAAGATGGCATGATACAGGCACAGAGTAGGTCCATAAACTCTCAAAAATGCACCACCAACGCCAAGGCGTGAATTCATCTCAGACACATGCTTCTGAGCATTTGTTTGTACCTACGCTCACACATACTAAGGATACCGGACAGTTTCAATAAAAATGGGTTTATTAATAAAAATTGGTTTACCAAAAGTGCACACATATGATATGGGACATTTACTAATCGGTATAGTCTAATCTCATATGTTACATTGAGTTGTGCAGCTTTCCATCATTTCAAAAATTCTCCTGCAAACTCATCTTTTGCTTCTAAATGAGGAAAATGTATTTATTTTTTAAAATAAAGGTCACATCTTACAGAATCCACATTTAATCTATCATAGTCATTGATCCATAGATTACCCATGACACTAAAAGTTTTTCCTTCACAGGCCTTTAACATTGAAGTTGAAATAAAATATTAACCTGGTTTTTAAAAATTTGTAGTAGCAGTTTCTTTGCTGAAAAAAAACAAAACAAAACACATTTCTGCCTAACAAGAGGTATTGTTCCCTCCTGGGAAGTAAAACATCATGTCCAAGGCACTGATTTCCTTATAAAAAAGATGAAGAAAATTCTTCATTTCTGGTGACAGCATTCAGAATTGAATTATTTCATCAAAATAGGGTGATTTCTCAAAGTGCTCAGAACATAATATACTGACTTTTCAAAAGGAAATCACCTCACTCTGTATTTGTAGGTTCTTGTGTCAATGCTATTAGAAATATTATACTGGACGTCAGAACTCTAAAAAAGTTGTTTTAAGACATAAATATTACTTATATCCCCAAACATTTGTTATTACTTTCCCCAGGAATTTAAAACCAAATTATATTTTTAAGTTCATGACCAAAAATAAAATTTTAAAGAGCACTGGAAGATACTAGGAAGATGAAATTTAGACAAATGCTGTTTAAATCATGAACCTCAGCACTACTGAGCACTTCTTCATTGCCAGGCTGACAGAAATGGATGCTACTTGGAAATCAAACCTACAGTTGCCAACTGTAGTAGGTTGAATGGTGGCCTCTGCAAAGATTCTAATCCCCTGAACCTGTAAATGTGACCTTTTTTTTGGAAAAAAAATATCTTTGCAGATGTGATTAAGTTAAGGATCTAGAGAAGAGCAGATCATCCTAGATCATTGGAGTGGGCCCTATGTCCAATGACAAGTGTCCTTGTAAGAGTCGCACAGATTAGAGATACAGAGAGAACAGTGAAGACACAGGTGTAGATTGGAGTGATGCAGCCACAAGCCCAGAAATGCAGTCGCCAGAGGCTGGAAGAGGCAAAAAAGGATTCTCCTCTAGAGCATCCAGAGCACGGGCGGCTCTGTGGCTGCCTTGACTTCTGATTTCTAGCCTCCAGAACTGTGAAAGAACACACTTAAAATGGCTTTTAAATAAATAATTTTAAAAAAAGAACACATTTCTGTTGTTTTAAGTCACCTAGTTGAAGAAGCAGGACATTCAGAGCTTGGAAATGGAAAGCTTAAAGGAGACAGGACGACTACTTCAAAACTAAACGTTCCACGGTCTCCGCACATCCTGCACCCTGTCCTCAGACTATCCCTCCCTAACTTCTTTGACTATCCCCTACCTTTCCTTCAAAACTCTACTCAAGTGCCACTTCTTCTGAAAAGACTTCTATACACAAACCTGGCTTCAGTGTCCTGCCATTTGCTTATATAACAATTTCTAATTGCTTACCATATCACATTGTAATTGCATTATGATTGACTTGTCTGCCTCTATCACTAGACTACACCTCCTGAGGATGGGGCTACATTCTATATCACTAGCTTTATATTTCCAACACTCAGCACTATCCCTGGGACAAAGTGACCACTCAGTAAAGGTTCTTTGATTAATGGAATGAATGAATTTGGAGGTCTACTATGCTGAAAAGTTTTGCATTTTATTCTTCATGGTGGTGTGCTTTCTGAAAGCAGGATTATGACCGAAGGATAGATAATGATATTCCCACACCGGTAGTGAAACAAAGCAGCACCCTATGGTCCTTGCCCCCCACATCCTCAGCCTGACTTTTGTCTGTGGAACAACTTTAGCCAAAGAATAAGGTTAATCAGAAAAGAGAGAAAATGCAGAAACAAAGGAAAACAGTCCATCAAGACTAAATAATAATAGTTTAGTCATTAAGCATATTTAAGGACCTTTAGTTCCTTCTCACAGGCTCTAGATAATGTTCTGAGCCATATCCTGTGAGCTAGCTTGTAGATATTGAAACTCCTACCAGGTGGAAGAAGTTAACTACATGATGACCAGACTGTAGTCATGACATAAGCTGCCACAATTCCAAGAACTGGCCTCAAGGAAATGGGAACAAACCAACCCTGGAACTGAAGATTAACTAACTGTACTTAAAACAATCAAGATGTTGCTGATCAGACCACTGCATGACCAATTTCAAGATGACTGTCAGAGCTGACTGTGCTTTTTATACCTGTAGCTCCCTCCCTCCACCTATAAAAGCTCTTGCCTACTGATTTTCACGGGGTCAGGGGGGATTGGCCTTTGGAAAGGAGTCCGCCCTCCCCACCCCACCCCACCCCAGCTGCCAGCATCCAAAATAAAGCAAACTTTCCTTTCCACCAAACTTGCCTCTTTATTGGCTTTTGAGCGGCAAGCAGACTCTACTTCCAGTTACAGTAGGAACATCCTACAGATGGGATATGCTGATCAACTTTTAAGTAAACTCTATGAGGTGGTATGTACCCATCATTGGAAGTGTCCTAAGAGGGTCCTGACACCAGAGATAGTATTGATGTAATTCTCTGCATTGTTTAGATGGTGGAGCAAAGTATGGTCTAGGGACTCTTCCTGCCTTAAGATATTGTCACTTCCCAGATCCTAGAATTCCTGGAAAAGAACTTGTGATGTTTAGTTTTAGTGATATAATTCCACTAAACTTAAAGTTTTGACCACTGTTGACTGTTGACAGTGTTTGCTACCACTAGAATTACCTAGGTGAATAAGATCCAGTCCATCCTCTCAAGAATCTTATGCTACCGTAAGCAGGAAAGTGAAAATGTTGCTTATGACTCATATAACAAACAAAATACTTGAGTGTTCACAGGAGAAAAGGTCATATCTAATAGAAGAGTATCATAGGAAGTGGGATGAAGTAGGTGGCCTTTGAAAAGGACTTTGAACCATAGCTAGGATTTTGAAAGACCATAGGAGCAAAATCTTTTTATGGCCTGGTGTTTCATATTTAGTTGTTTCATGTTTGCTAATTATTTATCAACATCCAGCTTACTTTATAAACTTTTTTTGGAGAGTTAACCCTACCTACTCCTCAGCTTTAGTCATTGTAATGTAATGACATTTAGTTTGTACGTACCCATTCATTGACTCTGAAGTGAGACAAGACCAGAAATTCCAGTGAGAAAGAAATCTTACCCATAGGGTCCAAGTGGTCTATCATTAATTCTTCAGATTCCATTGTTGTAGATTCATTCCTTTAACTTTCATCAGTATAGTATATATTACCTTTCCCATTCCTAATAGTCATACCTTTTATTTGTGATGTTCCTGATTTTTTTCTTTATCAGTCTTACTGTAAATTGTCTATTATTTTAATCTTTCCAGAGAAATATTTTGCTTTGTTGATTTTCTACATTTTTAAATCAATCCCTACTCCTATTTTAAAAATACGTTTCATCCTATTTTCTTTGGTTTTATTCTTTTTTAATGTAACTTCTGGATATGAACACTTAGCTCATTTATTTTCTGTTTTTTTTTCTTTTCTGATATAAGTATGCTCTGTGGGGTGAAGGGATGTGTCCAGAAACAAGATGATAGAGGATGCTCAAAATGTTCTCTGTTCTATTCCACAGTGTCTTTTGAGGGCTAGCCCTGCTGCTTGCAGAAAGGTTTGCTAACAGAATGCACTAGTATGACTTTTCTGATCCTTTATATATTTGCATTTGCAGGGTTTATACTCACAGACTCTTTTTTGTTCTTAGTAAATATCTACATTTCATAAGCTGCCTAGAGGAGATTGTGTAGTGCTAATTACTACCTCATATTCTGAACAGCAATTGTGGGAACCTAAAAGACATGACATTAAAATGTTCTCCAGAGGATATACCTTTTTCATCAAAAGTAAAACTCTTCCCACATAATGTATACAGATTACTAAGTACCAGTATTGTTTTAACTAAAAATTAAAGACTGGTGGAAAGAAATATAAACAATGACCTGTACCCATTCTAAGAACCATTGTAGTTTTCTGTTACGCAGTATTGCCTAATCTAGATTTTACGTTTTTTTAAATAATTGAGGAAATGGAGACGAGTTGTAATAAATAGAGTGATTCATGTCATTCATATATCAGGAAATTAATGTTTTTCTTTAGTGTCTAACAAGTTACTGAGCTAGGTTCTAAGGAGATAGCAAAGATTTATAAGCTACAGTCCCTGTTTTGAGATATTTATTGCCCCATATAGTAACTAAAATGTTATTTGAAGTAAATATGACATAGATAGAAAGTGACAAATGTCAAATGGGAATATGGATAAGTGCTCTGTGAGTTCACTGCTGAGAGTTACCCTGTCCCCCTTGGTTCTTATGATATTTTTTATCCAGTGCCTAAGGTCTTTGGGGTCCTGGTTACCTAGTGCTTGGTTCAGCTCTCTTGAATCACTTCTCTTTTAATAATACTGAAAAAAAAACACCTTATTTTTATTTCAGATGCAACAACATGTAGTTAGAACAGCTTAAGCTATCACTTATGGTGGCTTTTGAAATGAATAAGCCATAAATATTTCTCTAGAGCTATCATAACCATTAGGAACCATAAGCAAACAAAAACCCAGATCAATAGTTAACATCACTGTGAAATAATGTCTTGTTTCTTCTTTCAAGAGGAGACTACACAAAACACTTCATTCTCTCTAATCTGCTCTAACCCTGTCATATACCATCGTTTGTGATACTAACAATTACAACAAGGCAACACAGCATGCTTATCAGCTCCTGCCTTCCAGAGGCACTCAGCTTGTACATACAGCATGAGTTATGGCTCATACAGACATTGCCTATTATCTGTAATCAGTTTTAGTCTGATGATATTCTCAAAATACATTCTTCTTTTCCAATAAATGAATAAATTATAAGGCTATTGCCTGGCACAGAGAGAGTCATTTTTCCCCAGCCAAAGATTTATTTCCCTGCCAAGTTGCTTTTGAATCTTGAATGTCACTTTCAGCTGTTTCCAATTCTCTAAACAAGTATCTGCCAATCACCCAGACATGTGAGGAGCAATGCTTGAGTGTGTAGTTATTTAATGGGAAATGTTGCCATCAGAATTGAAGAGATGGTCTGTCAAAATCTGAGAAGGTGGCAAGAAGGAATTAGGAGATGGAAGGGGGGTCAAAAAAGGAAGGAGGAGGAAAAAATAAACAGACACAATGAAGTAGAAAATTTCACAGGTAATAAAATCTCATCAATTTGGGATAAATAATAAACAATAAAAAATATAGTTTTTCAAATGAGGCTAAAGTCTTTGAACTATCCTTGGAAAAGGATTTCCTAAGTATAGAAAAACTGTAAACAAGATTGCAAAGAGGCTAGTTAATCTACATCTAAAGATTCCTTACGTCTTTTAGTAGTGTCTATTTACAAAAGCAAAGAGATTTCCTGTTCTCTTTTCCACCAAAGCAGCTTCAGTGAGTCTCACTTAAACCTTCATTCAGCACAGATTTTGTCACTGCACTATAGACTAGAATTGAATTTAAAATATTGCATAATTCAGGCTTCTTACTACCAAATTGCTTTAAATTAGTGATCTGTTAACTAGATTAGGACTAATATGTTAATAATTACTAATTTGTAGTTCTACATTATTACTTTGCCCAGCAACTTGCTGATGACGAGTAACAATATAGGTAGAATAAGGACTTCCAGATATTTACAGGGACTAAGCAGGGATTCTTTGATTGCAGATGCATGCCTGGACATCAGTGTCATAAATATCTGCTCACTTAGGTTCCATGAACCCAGCATTGCCATAATTAGTGATGTTGAGCATCTTTTCATGTGCCTCTTGGCCACGTGTATGTCTTCTTTGAGAAATGTCTGTGTAGGTTTTCTGCTCATTTTTCGATTGGGTTGGGGTTTTTTTGATATTCAGCTGCATGAGCTGTTTGTACAATATATTTTGAAGATTAATCCTTTGTCAGTTGCTTCATTTGCAAATATTTTCTCCCATTCTGAGGGTTGTCTTTTCGTTTTGTTTATGATATTCTTTACTGTGCAAAAGCTTTTAAGTTTAATTAGGTCCCATTCGTTTATTTTTGGTTTTGTTTTCATTACTCTAGGAGGTGGATCAAAAAATATCTTGCTGCGATTTATGTCAAAGAGTACTCTGCCTGTTTTCCTCTAAGACTTTTATAGTGTCTGGCCTCACATTTAGGTCTCTAATCCATTTTGAGTTTATTTTTGTGTATGGTGTTAGGAAGTGTTCTAATTTCATTCTTTTACATGTAGCTGTCCAGTTTTCCCAGCACCACTTATTGAAGAGGCTGTCTTTTCTCCATTGTATATTCTTGCCTCCTTTGTCATAGATTAGTTGACCATAGGTGCATGGGTTTATCTCTGGGCTTTCTATCCTGTTCCAGTGATAATGATTTCTTCTATGTCTTATGTTTTCTTCTAGGAATTTTATGGTTTCAAGTCTCATGTATTCAAATATTTATTCCATTTTGAATTAATATTTGTGTATGATGTCAGATAGTGGTCTAGTTTCATTCCTTTGCATGTGGCTGTCCAGTTTTCCCAACACCATTTATTGAAGAGACTGTACCTCCCCAGTGTATGTTCTTTGCTCCTTTGTCATAAATTAATTATCCACTTATGTGTGGGCTTATTTCTGGGCTCTCAACTCTGTTCTATTCATCTGTGTGTCTGTTTTTGTGCCAATATCAATCTGCTTTGACAACTATACATTTGCAGCATAGTTTGGAATCAGGGAACACGATACCTCCAGCTTTGTTTTGCTTTCTCAAGTTTTTTTTGTCCATTTGGGATTTTTTTGGTCATTCCATACAATTTTTAGAATTATCTGTTCTAGTTCTGTGAAATGTGCCATTGGAATTTTGATAGGTATTGCATTGACTCTAAGATTGCTTTGGATAGTATAGGCATTTTAACAGTATTAATTCTTCCAAACCATAGACACAGAATAAATTTAACTAAGGTGGTGAAAGACCTGTACACTGAAAACTATTACAAGACACTGGTGAAATAAATGGAAGAAGACACAGTTTTAATGTATTATGCTTTCATTTTCATTTAGTTCAAAATATTACTTAATTTCTCTTCAGAATTCCCCTGTGTTAATTAGATGTGTGTTGTTTAATCTCCACGTGTTTTGGGATTTTCCAGTTATCTTTTATTATTGATTTCTAGTTTAATCCCATTGTTTTCTGAGGGTAGACATTATATGTTTTCTGTTCTTTAAAATTGTAAAGGTGTGTTTTATGGCTCAGAATGTTGTCTGTCTTGGTGAATGTTTCACGTGCACTTGAGAAGAATATATTCTGCCATTGTTGGATGAAGCAGTCTATAGATGTCAATTATATCCAGTTGATTCATGTTGCTATTGAATTCAACTATGTCCTTACTGATTTTCTGCCTCCTGGATCTGTCCATTTCTGATAGAGGGATGTTGAAGTCTGCAAGTATGGTAGTAGGTTCTTCTATTTCTCTTTTCAATTCTATTAGCTTTTACCTCACATACTTTGATGCTCTGTTGCTAGGTATATACATGTTAAGGATTGTTATGTATTTTTGAAGAATTGACCTCTTTTAGCATTATGTAATGTCCTCTTTATCCCTGATAACTTACCTTGATTTAAAGTCTGCTCTGTCTGAAATTAACGTTATATACATAACATTTTTTTCTTCCTTCTTGCTCCTCTTCCTCCTTCTTTTTCTTCTTCCAGATGTATAAATTATGTAATCTATCAACACAGTATCTTTGTTTTGGCACAAACTAAAATGAAAAATTATTATCTGCAAGAAACTTCAACCCTTAATCTTATTACCTCTGTGATCAAAGTCTCCAGTTTTGTCCTTAAAGCCAACAGCAGTAACTCCACTACAGAATTCACAATTATAAGTATTTTTAGAGGAGAAATGATAGAAAAACAGATCAACAGTTGTATTAGTAGAAAACTGTTCTCCCTATCCTCCCCACCACCACCCCAGGAGATTTCTGAATAACCCAGTAGAGCTACCACTTTGTCACATCAAACCCAAAAGTCCAGAAGGGTCAGGATACCAATGCAATGGGAGCATTAAAATGTCACTGGAAATGTAACAAAATAAAAAGCTTTTGTATTTAGCAAAACTCCTCTCAAGGAAGCATTCTCAGTATGTGTTCAGATAGAATGGTGGTGGTAGTAACATGGGTAGGGGTTAAGGGATGGGCCCCCAAAGCACATGCTTGAATAACACTTGAGGGTTGCTAGGTCATCTTCGGAGATTTGTAGGTAGCTTAATTGTAAGACTTTGGTTTTTCTGAATAAAAAATGGGAGTTTGTGATCAGAGCTGAATTGCCTAAGACTAGTGGTTCTCAAACTTTAGCATATATCAGAATTCTCCAAAGACGCATTAAAACATATTGCTGGGCCTCACTCAGAATTTTTGACTCAGTGGGTCTGGAGTGAGGTCCAAGAATCTGAATTTCTAACAAGTTCTCAGGTGAGACTGATGCCGCTGATCTTGGGGACCACACTTTGAAAACCATTGCCCTAAACCAGAGACAAGACACTAATCACTGGCACCGTAGTCCTACTTTCCTACTCCTTCTCCCATCTAAAAATAAATATTGGGAAAAAATTAAAGACAATCAGTTTGAAGTATGTCATGTTATTAGCATGTTTGGTGTCCCTAATGATTAACTTGCACAGAGCACTTGCATGCCTTGATCCAGCCATGACTACAAACTAATAAATAACAAAGCCACTGCTTCCTTGTCTTCACCCTCTCACCTGTATTTTCCCTGTGGTGTTGGTCATAAAATGGCTTCTTTCCTATCACGCAGGAAGAGAAAGGGATTCAGGCACAAATATAAGAACATATTTGACAAAATATTACTTTTCTAATGTAACAGTGTTGTGAGATATAAAAACACATTTTATCTGTTTCAAAGATTGAATTTCATTAGTCTGTAGAAAATGCTTCATTATACTGGTTAGTGATCACTATTGAAAATAAGATTCCCAAATGCCATGCCAGCTTTCGTATTTCTGAGAAGGTCCAAAAATATTCCATTACATTTCCCAATAAAAACTGTTCATTTTAGAGTAAAGTTGTAGAGATGATTGGCCAGTCTACTCTTTTATTTATATTCTTTTTAAAATCTACCTCAAGCCATTACAATGGTTTGGCTCAAGCATTTCATTTTCAATAAATATTGAATTGCTTGACAGCCACAACTTTATTTTACTTAACTTTTAATCTGCAGATCCTAGCAAGTGCCAGGCACACAATAGGTGTTCACTTTGTTTCTGACAAATGATGCAAATTTGCATAATACTTTTGTAATTGAATTATAATCATACGGCAGGGATTCTGCCCATGTGACCCACTGCTTTACAGTCAGTCATTCAGCCAATCAGACCTCAAATCTTCAGTAAGATACAGAACCTGGGATAGAGCCACCCATGCAGTGCACATTAACAGAAAACTGGGTGATCTTGTGATCTGAGTGAATGGTCAGTTGGATAGAATTCTGTTCTCTCTCACAATAAGGGGAAGAGATTTCATGATTCTCATAGTTATCCATGTTTTGTTGCCTGTATTCACAGCCCTTCTTTCATAGCACTTGAATCTGGTCCATTTAGAACAGACATTTCCCTCAGAAAAGGCCCAAGTAATATATTTCCAGATGCTAACCTTTTTGTAAGATTTTGAAATACATTTAAGAGCCAGGCATAATCGACACACTTGATACATTTTCTACATTAAATGTTATCGAGTTGTTTCTTTTGATATTAAAAATGTGATTTTCATATCTGTTAAAGATCGTGTGTAATAGAGTCTGACTCTATTTCTGGTGTCTGACTGCTGACAGCTTTCAAGCCCTACCACTCTCCCCTGCCTTCTGCACTCTGTGTAAGCTGATAAGGAAGCCCAGATACTCCCTCCTTTGGCACAGGTGGAATGTCAAACCACGCAGGCCCCAGTCTATGGGCATGGGAACCTGCATCACAGCCCATTCTCTAACACCGTAAGCCCCAAGCCAGTCTTATTTCCATGCTGTCTCAGGCAATTTTCGGACCTGCTTTTAAGCCTGTGCTGCTGTCCCTAGAAAGCCTGAGTATGTGAGTGATAAACCTTTTCCTACCTTCTTGGTGCATGAGTGGTATCATTAGTCTTGACATCTTGAAGCGAATTTGGGGTGGAAGGTCTGTCTCACTCTGCAAAAAAGTATCAGGAATATGTAACTGGTATCTGGAAGATACAAAGAACTCTTACCCATTGGCTTGTTAAAGCCAATAAAAAGTGGACAAAGGAGTTAAACAATCACTTCAGAAAATAAGATACAGAGATTGCACACACATGAGAAGATGCTCAGTATCATAAGTCAATAGGAAAATGTAAATAAACCATATAAGATATCACTACGCATCTATTAAATGCCTAAAAAGATTTTAAATGACAATTCCAAGTGCTAGTGGGGATGCAAAGCAATTGGAACTGTTGTACATTGCTGATGGGAATGTAAAATGGTACAGTCATTTTGGAAAACAGTTTGTTTCTTACAAAGTTAAACACTTACCATACAATCTAGCAATCCCACTTCTAGGTAAGAAAAATAAAACATATGCATACAAAAAACCTGTACACAGTCATTTATAGTGGCTTTACTCATAATCTCCAAAAAATGCAAACAAACTAAATGCCCATCATCTGGTAAATGCCATGAACAACCAAATGCCCATGATCAAACAAACTTTGGTATACACATAGAATGAAATAGATACATGCAATAACATGGATGAATTTTAAATGTGTTATAATAAGTGAAAGAAGTCAGACTTCATAAAGCTACCTAATATATGGTGATATTTATAGGACATTCTGCAAAAGGTGTAGTTATAGGGAGAAGAAAGAGATCAGTGGTTAGTTACCAGGACCTGGGAGCATTGGAAGGAGATTGACTCCAAAGACACAAGAGGGAATTTTGGAGAGTGATGGAAAATGTTCTATATCTTTACTGTGGTGGTGATTACATGGTGTTTAAATATGTCAAAATTTGTAAAAATGTACACAATAAAGAGTAATATTTACAGTATATAAATGACTCCTCATAAACCTGGCTTTAAATAAATTGTGATTCTAATTAGTCAATGTCTTCAGCACCGTTATAGCCAACTTGTATGAAAGGCATACTACCACTATTTCCAAATGTATTGAGATGTTTCTCTTCATCAAAACTGAGAAATGCAGGAACCAAATAAAATTCACAGGATTTTGTGTAGTGAAGACTTCAAAGATCAAAAATGTTTTCATTTCTTTGTTTGCCACCTTTTCTTCAGCCTTTTTCCTTTTGCTGTTTCAGGCCAGTTGTAGTGAAGATTTAAATCCTATATTTTTAGACTGCTCACTGGAGATTAAGTAAATTCAGGGGTCGACATGAAAACATTCTAAACTGTTTGAGTTCATTTAACATTTTGCCTGATAATGTTTTTGCTCATATATCTTATCAATTGAGGGGTAATTTTAGATAAGTGAATATCATTAAGAGAAGTATTAAGCATGGATATTTAAGCACTTGTATTGTCCAGAGAAGAATAATTTGATTAAATAATTTGGACAGATTCCCTCTCAATGTAATTCTGTGAGGGACAAAGGGGGAGAGCATCAGCTCCCCAGGGGATTGAATGGAATCGATAATCCTGTGGCCAAGCAAGCAAGGAGAGGCACTTTACTAAAGATGGGGCTTTCTGTCTTCATTAGAAAAATTGAAGATGCTCTAAAGAACTCCATTAAAGATAATGGTGTCTTTTAGAAGAACTTGTGTGCTTCATGGCTTAGGTACTTGATTAAATGGCTAATTCACGCTCTACTTATCCAATTGATCTTGTTTTCTCCTCCTTCACCCTGCCCTTAAGATATCAGAAGTAAATGACATGTAACCACTAGAAACTTCTTTCTCTTTACTTAACAGGTATTGTCAAACTGTATCTACTGCTATCACAGGTTCTCTTGATACCCGAAGATGCTGAACTGTATTATGGGGGTGACCATATTTATATTGGGAGGACAGCTCCAAGCTGCCTTGTGGATGAGAATCCCTTCTTAAAATGTATTTGGCTATCATGGAGGAAAAAAAGAATTCCTCTGTTACATTCACTTCTCTTTTTTTTTTTTTTTAATAAAAGGCCTTTTACTATTATGGGCAAAAAGTGACTTACCCCTTAATCCACTTTCATGTTCCCCACAGAGCCCCCATAGGGAAGCTTCATCTCAAGGGAGGAGTGAGGGGTAACCATGAGCAAGCACGGCAGAGGAGTGGCAGTTTCAAAGGGGTCTTGAAAATAAACCATTTTCCGTCCCTCTCCTCATGAAATGTGATGGAGGAGCGGTTTTCAGTCACTCTTCTATTGCCACACATATGCTTGATAACATTTATATACGTGACATAGTCACTAATTCATTCTGGATTAGAATGTATCCATTCAGCACCTACTATTTACCAGGCACTCTTCTAGACATTAGCGGTACAGCAGTGAACGAATAGACAATAATTCCTCGCCTAAAGGAGTTTACATTCCAGTGGTGTAGACAGGAAATAAAGAAGATAATAAGTACTATATATATTTAAATATATAAAGAAATAAATAAGTTATATCTGTGTAACATATAAGTTATACATTATATATGCAATTTGTATATAAAATAAGTTGTATATACTATATATAGCTTATTAGCTATCTAACTTATATATATATATATTGCTTATATCTGTATATAGTGTATGACTTAGTAAGTAGTATTCTGAAGAAAAATAAAGTAGAAAAGAATGATTAGAAGTATCTGGGCAGAGAATCATAATCCTGGATAGTGGCTGGAATAGTCTCATTGAGAAGATTCCACTTCAGTTAGAGACCTGGATAACTTGGAGATAGATATCTAGGGATGAGCATTTGAAGCAGAGCAAACAGAAAATGCAAAAGTCATGAAGCAGGAGCACACCTGGCATTTCAAATAGAAGCAAGAAAGTTAGTGTGACTGGAATGGACTGAATGAAGCGGCAAATAGTAAGGAATGAAGTCAGAGAGGTAACTGGATGCCAAATCGTGTTACAGCCTTGTGCAAGCAAGGCATATTAAAAATTGTGGTTTTTGCTATGAAAGAATTGGAAAAGCATGAGAGTTGTGAGCAAATATATAACATGATCTGAAGAATCCTTTAATTATCACGAAGCTCTTATAGGGTAGTGGCAGTTGGGATGGTGAAAAGTGTTTAAATCCTGAATACAGCATTGTTCTGGGTTGAACAGTGTCCCCTAAAATTTCTACCTGCAGCCTCAGAATAAGACATTATTTGGAAATAGGGTCTTTGCAGATGTAATTAGTTAAGTTAAATAAGGCCATACTGGATTAGGGTGGGTAATAAAACCAATGACTGTTGCCTTTATAAAAGCATGTGAAGACAGAGAGATGCACAGGGAGAAGCCATGTGAAGACAAAGGCAGAAATTGGAGTGATGCATCTACAAGCCAAGAAACACTAAATATTGCTGGCGACCATCAGAAGCTAGGATGAGGCAAGGAAGGTTTCTTTCCTAGAGCCTTCAAAGAGCATGGCCCTGCCAGCACCTTGATTTCAGACTTCTGGCCTCCAATATTGTGAGAGAATAAACTTCTGTTGTTTTACACCACCTGATTTGTGATTCTTTCTTATGGCAGCTCTAGGAAGATAAAATACCCATGAAGACAGAGCCACCAGGGATTGCTAAGGGATCAATGAGTGTAGTCATAGGAAGACAAGTAAAAAAAAATACACCAAAATTTTAGATTGGAGCAACTGAAAAAATGAACTTTAGAGACAATATTTGGAGTTCAGTTTTGGACAGATTTTGTTAAAACCTCCCTGTACTTAATCCAGTTATACAGTTTTTAGACTATTTGCTAAATCCTAAAGGAGAATAAGTGGAAGGTAAGTTATACTGTTGCATGCACCCCAGATAGAAACAAGGATTATAGGTTTAACAAAGAGCAGAATTTAATAGATTATTTAAATAAGTATTTAAATCATTATCAAGAAATAACGTGAGTACAAAGTTATACACCATTCTCAAACTCTTCCAAATTATAACAGAGGGAGGAACATTCCCAAACTCATTCTATAAGGCCACCATCACCCTGATACAAGAACTGGACAAAAATGTCACAAAAAAAACCTACAGACCAATATCACTAATGAACATAGATGCAAAAATCTTCAACAAAATACTAGTAAACAGAATCCAACAGCACATTAAAAGGATCATACGCCATGATCAATTGGGGTTTATCTCAGGAATGCAAGGATTCTTTAATATATACAAATCAATCAATGTGATACATTATATTAACAAACTGAAGGGTAAAAACCAATTGATAATCTCAGTAGATGTAGAAAAAGCTTTCAACAAAATTCAACACCCATTTATGATAAAAACCCTCCAGAAAGTAGGCATAGATGGGACTTACCTCAACATAATAAAGGCCATATATGACAAACCCACAACCAACATTGTTCTCAGTGGTGAAAAAGAGAGATAGGGCTTCCCTGGTGGTGCAGTGGTTGGGAGTCTGCCTGCCGATGCAGGGGACGCGGGTTCGTGCCCCAGTCCGGGAGGATCCCACATGCCGCACAGCGGCTGGGCCTGTGGGCCATGGCTGCTGAGCCTGCACGTCCAGAGCCTGTGCTCCGCAACGGGAGAGGCCACAACAGTGAGAGGCCCGCATGCCGCAAAAAAAAAAAAAATCTGAAAACAGCAATATGGTTGGAAAACAAAAGAAAATCACACAAAATAATGCAAAAACTAAGAAAAAGTGATTAGAAATAATTATAGATATTGATGACAAAGGAGTTCAAACATTGCCTAATTGATGTTTCTAAAAATGATAATAGCACAGATGACACAGATTCCATATATTATTCCAAAATATTCTTAAAATAAAGAATGTCTTAAGCCTTTGAAAAGTTAGTGAATTTCAAGGATAAAGAAAAAATCCCAGGGGAATCGCCATGGAAAACTAAAATTATTTTTAAAAATCATATTGCCTTTAAACTTCTCCATAATTATATTTAGTGCCCAAAGATGTGCATAAAACTTCATTACAAATCTTTGAAGTGAGACCCAAGAATCTTATACCGAGCCAAGTTATCCTCTGAGTCAAGTATAAAAGCAGCAGACACTCTCAAACATGAGAAAAACCATACACCATGAGCCTCACTTGAAAAAAATACTTAATAATGTCTGTCCAACTAAAAAGAAATCAATATTAAAAAGAAAAAATTAGAAATGAAGAAACTATCCTGAAGGACTTGCATTCAACAAAAAATTCATTTATCAAATTTTGTAGAACTGAGGGAATTATGAGGAGAGAACAGAATGTATATGTGAACATTGAGAATTTGAGATAAAGAGAGGTGGGATAAGATAAGAGGACTAATTTTCTCATATTTAGAGTTGAAAATCAACTGATAAGGCCTAAAATTAAACATATAACTAAAAGCATACTCTAGCCATTATTCTAATATCAGTTGTCTTTCATTATCTTTCCATAAACTCAGAGGAATATTTTATAAACTAATAGCTCTTATGATGAAGAAATATTTTCTTTTACTATGTATTATGATCTTATTGTAGAAAATTATGCCTAATCATCTTACTATATGTGTAAATATCATAGATAATGTTCACCAAATGTAGACAGTGATTTTGGAGGGGAATAATTTTTAACTTTCTTCCTTCTATTTTTCTATATTGCTTGACTGGTTACAATGAGCATACATAATTTTTTTGGTGAAAACAATTTATAAAAGATAGGCCCATAATTCTTTATTCAAAACCCTTGGGACCAGAGGCATTTCAAGATTAGAATTTTTCAAATTTTAGAAAGGTGATAAGGTACACATGGAACATCCTTAGGGGATCTAAGCCAGCTCTTCAAAACCAAACATGTTAATTTTGCTATAGCAAAAGTATGAATATTCACACCAATGGGAAAATTATTATTATAATTAGCCTTTTTAATCTCAGCTTTTTTTTTTTTTTTTTTTTTTTTTTTTGCGGTACGTGGGCCTCTCACTGTTGTGGCCTCTCCCGTTGCGGAGCACAGGCTCCGGACGCGCAGGTTCAGCGGCCATGGCCCACAGGCCCAGCCGCTGTGCGGCATGTGGGATCCTCCTGGACCGGGGCACGAACCCGTATCCCCTGCATCGGCAGGTGGACTCCCAACCACTGCACCACCAGGGAAGCCCTAATTAGCCTTTTTAATGTGAGTTCAGATCAGGTGCTATCAAATGATTTTTCTGCAAACCAATAAAATTTTTTTCATTTTTAGAGCTCTTTCAATTACAGTTTTATAGATAAGGAGATATGGACCATTCCGTTTAACTTGAATGTCCAATTAATGTAAGCAACTTAAAGTACTATAATCATACTAATAGGCTTGTGTATGCAGTCTGGAGAACATATAGTTCCTGCAATTCTTCATCCTCAACATGTTTTCCAAACTACACAGCAATTCTTCCGTTATACACATCTTCTTCATCCCAACCCTTATCCCTCAGTTTCCTGGGTTTTATCAACACAGGAAGGAAGGATGGTAGGGTTGAAAAAACACTAAGCTGAGAGTTAAGAGATTTTTGTTTTAGCTCTGCTCCCTAAGAGCTTTGACTTAGACAAGTCAATTTCCTCGATAAGACTGTCTTTCCACACCATACCAAACACTTGTAGCACATTTTAAGTCTAATTATAGGCACCCAAAGGTCAGTTTTGAGTGGAAAAGAAGGGAGGGATTTATTAAACAAGAACAACAGTGAGTGGAATGGAAGGTAGTGACCAGGCAACCGGGTGTAGATCCATTTCAGCATTAACATACAGGCTTTGGTAGCATCCTAATCAAAACACAATCTCTCTTCTTTGAAAAATATCTGTCAGATCTTCTCATTTGGCCAATTGCTTTGATGTAAGGATACCCTAGGCTACCTAATGATACACTCGATCTCTCCACATTAGATAACTGGACACAATGTCAAACTAAATCAGGATTTAACCTGATGTTTTATGAAGTTCAGTTGGATTCTCAACCAAATCCTCCAGATCTATAAATGTACACATCACCTAGTGAAAAAAAAAACAAGTACCACAAAAATCTTCAGCCTTTAATTTCTATGAACCATTCAAGTAAGTTTAGAAATAATGAAAACATGATTCTCCCTGTTAAAATTCCTGTACAATAGGTATGTAAGCATATTCTCCAGACTTGGGTTTGGGTGAAATAGCTCCATTATGAACAGCTTTTGGCTATGAAAACAATGAAGCTGTGTTAAAAGATCACTTAAAGTCATAAAAAAAAAAAACCAATTGAATTGCTCAAGTTCCATCAGCAGAAGCTCTAGAAAGACTACATGGAGGAAATTTCCAACTTAAGATCTTGGCCTATTAATAAACTACAATGGGAAGTCAGGCATTTTGGTTGCTGACTGACATGGAAAGACCTTTAAAACCATATGTGCCTTTGGTGGTTCCTTTTCAAAAAGAGAAATTCTGCCAGGGTTGTCTGGTAAGATTGCATCCTCCAACTAGGCTGCCTATGTAAGGGATGCAGGATTCAATGTGGCACCGTAGTTCTCCTGCATCAGAGGTAAATGAAATAGAAGCCAATGGCTTGTGTTCTCTGACTGGCATCCAAATTACTGAGAGGGGGTCTATCCTTAAAGTTTCTTAAGTACTGTGGGTACTGGATTAGTACCAAGAGGGTCTGTGTTTATAGGCTTGTGCTCAAACCAGCAGACCTCCTACTTTTCAGGCCACAAAACATGATGACTTCTGTGATGTTGGAGGTTCTGGGACCACGGGTCCAGAGGGTTGGATTTGTGAACTCAGTCAGGCCAACACTGAACCATGCTTTGAGTTCAACCATTGCCATCTTTCAGAATGTTACTTGAGACAGCTCAAGCCTTTGCACCCAGAAATAAGCACATGCACACACATATGCACACACATACACACACAAGATTAGGTTTTTCTTTTTGAGCAAATCAAATTCATGTTTCTTACACATTAGCACTTCTTTCAGCCTGTGGAGTAGTCGTCTGGATGCCAGACACATGAAAGCTGTCTCTGTTTTTTAATTAACTACTAGAAGAATTAGCTTCCTCCTCCATAAAATTTGACTCTTTTTCTCTGAAAACATTTCAGAAATGTTGTGACATTTAGATTAGAGGGTCTTTATGGGAGTGCTTTTTTACCTTAAAACCCTACACAAGCATTCTCCATGTGTCTCATGGGGGGATAAGTCCCCCAAAAAGTTAATAGATAATTTTGCAAAAAACAAAATAAATAAGTCAAGTTGTCAGCGCAAATTAACTTGGGAAAATTTTAGCTTAAGACAGAAGTCTTTACTGCAGGACTTCCCAGAGTCCATAAATCACTAAGATACAGTAAGAATTTACAAGGGAGAGGTATACTATACAGTGCTGCCCATCCTACCTCACCTTGGAGTTATTTTTCAGTAATCATCTCAAGGGACATTTTGCAAGTCATGTTACAGTGGGTATAAATGAGCTGAGCATCCTTAATAGAATTAACCAGAAGGCATAATGACATTCATGCTTCTGCTCAAAGGAGAATCGAATTTTAGTTTGTAAACTCAATCATAGAAATATTTTTCATGCTGGAAGGCAGGTAATAGCCTTCATAACTTCATCACAGCTTAGACAGTACACAAATGGGGCAGAAGACTGATCCCAGAAAAGCCACACAAGGTGGACAGCAGGGCTGCAACATTTCTGGGCTGATTGATAAGTGACTAGTGAGGGTCGTTTGTAGAACATATTGGAAGATGCAAACCCCCTTACACGTCATATTGGGAAAAAAATCTTATTCAAAAATTCTATTGAATTCTATTGAAAAAATTCTTATGTGACTACATCAGCTTTGAAAAAACTACAACACATTAAGTAGATAAGTGTTACTAGAACATGGTTGACTCAAGAAGAAGAGAAATCCAACAAAACCAAAGAAGAGAAAAATGTATGAAACACACATGGGTTCCAACTTGTAGGGATGGAAAATTGAAAATTAGTATGAGAACACTATCATGTTCTGTTTCATTATGTAAATTATTCCTAAGTTAATTATATGCTAAAGTAGTCAACACAATGTTGAGGAGAAGAATAAAGGTGGCAGACTGACACTATCCAACCTCAAGACTTACTATAAAGCTACAGTAATCAAGACTCCGGTACTGGTAAAGTAATAGATCAGTGGAACAGAGTAGAGAGCCCAGAAATACACCTACATAAATATAATCAACTGATCTTTGATAAAGGAGCAAACGTAACACAATGGAGTAAAGACAGTCTTTTCAACAAATGGTGCTGAAACAACTGGACATCCACATGTAAAAAAAAAATGAATCTACATGCAGACCTTATACTCTTCACAAAAATTAACTCAAAATGGATCACAGACCTAAACGTAAAACTCAAAGCTATAAAACTCTTTTCTAAGATAACATAGGAAAAAACCTAGATGATCTTGTGTACGGTGATGACTTTTTAGATACAGCATCAAAGGCATGATCCATGCAAGAAGGAATCGATAAGCTGAATTTCATTACAATTAAGACTTCTGCTCTATGAAAGCCATGTCAAGAGAATGAGGAGATAAATCACAGGCTGGGAGAAAATATTTTCAAAAGACACATCAGAGAAAGAACTGTAATCCAAAACAAACTACACAACGAACTCTTAAAACTCAACAATAAGGAAATAGAAGTAGTTAAAATAGTTGAAAAATGTGCCAAAGACCTTAATAGACACCTCATGAAAGAAGATATACAGATGGCAAATAGGCCTATGAAGATATGCTCCATATCAAAAGTGATCAGGAAAATGCAAAAACAATGATATACTACTACACAGGTATTCCAGTGGCCAAAATCTGGAACACTGCCAGCACCAAATGCTGCCAAGGATGTAGAGCCAACAGGAACTCTCATTCATTGCTGGTGGGAACGCAAAACAGACACTTTGGAAGACAGTCTGGTGGTTTCTTACAAAACTAAACATACTCTTACCATATGGTCCAGTAATTGCAGTCCTTGGTATTTATCCAAAGGAGTTGAAAACTATGTCCACACAAATACCTAAACACAGATGTTTATAGCAGCTTTATTCATAATTGCCAAAAGTTGGAAGCAACCAAGATGTCTTTCAGTAGGTGAATGGATTAATAAACTGTAACACATCTAGACAACAAAATATTATTCAGCACTAAAAAGAAATGGCCTAACAAGCCATGAAGAGATGGAGGAAACTTAAATGCATATTACTAAGTGGAAAAAGCAAACCTAAAATGATGACATACTGTATGACTCCAACTATATGATATTCTGGAAAAGACAAAACTATGGAGGTAGTAAAAAGATCAGTGGTTGCCAGGGCTGGGCGGGGGGTGGCGTGGTTAGGGATGAATCAGCAGAGTACAGAGGATTTTTAAGGCAGTGAAAATACTCTATATGATACTATAATGATGAACACATGTCATTATACCTTTGTCCAAACCCACTGAATATGCAACACCAACTGTGAACCCTAAGTTAAGCTCTGGACTTTGGGTGAATATGATATGTGAATGTAGGTTTATCATTTGTGATAAAGGTACATATTGATAATAGTGGGGGAGAATATGCCTGTGTGGGGTCCCAGGGTATATGGGTATTCTCCGAAACTTTCTCTCAAATTGGCTGTGAACTTAAAACCGTTCTAAATAATAGCCTTAAAAGTAAAAGAAGTTGGCAGGAAAACAAAAATATTTTAAACCAAATGTTTGAAGATGTTTGAAAAGAAAAATATATTACGTTTTCTTACAAACTATCTTCTTGTCACTGCTGGAAAAGAATCCTGAGCTGGATCATCTTATGATGCTGATTCCAAACAGTAATTCCTGTTTGCTTAAGAATTCTAATGGGAGGTAGGGAAGCATCAAATGTTAGGTTTTTGGTTATCTTTGTGTTTAGAAGAAAAGTGGATTGGCTCTTATCCAATTAATTTTAATTTAATATTCTCACATTATCCAGTGGGCAATACTATTTTGTAGTTACTATGGCTGTGCAACAAACCACAACAAAACTTAGCTTAAAACAATCATTCATTTTATTTGTGAATCTGCCCCCTAGCCAGAGGTCAATGAGAACAACTCATTTCTACCCACTTGGTATAGGGCTAGGGTAGCTCGAAGGCTAGTGGAATCAACCAGAGGCTTCTTCACTCATACGCCTGGCGATTGATGTTGGCTGTTGGCTGAGGGCCTCAGTTCCTCCACATGTGACCTCTTCACAAGGGCTAGCTTGGGCTTCCTCACAGCAAAGTGGCTGGCTTTCGAGGGCAAGTGTCTTAGAGAGAGCAAAGCAGAAGCTGTATTGCTGCCATGACCTAGACTCGGAAGCCAAATGGCATCACTTCTGTCATACCAGTTTATTGGTTGGAACAGTCACAAAGCTCTGCTCAAATTCAAGGAAGGGAGGCACAGTCCCAGGTCTCAGAGGGAGGAAAAGAGCATATGTATATAGGTGCAACAATCTTTGGAAAATACAATCCGCTACAGCTTTACTAGAAGCTGATTCTGTTCTTAAAATTTCTTATTTGTCTGTGTGGAGAACTATAACCAAATGAAATGATAATTAACAAAGGAAGAGCTGAAATGCATTGTCTGATATGGCATAAGATTTGCTATTGAGACAATCTTTTTTCAAATATTGTTATTATTTAGAAGTAGATAAGTAACTTATTAGTTAGAAATTCCAAATTGAGATAGTATAATAAGCCAGTTAAGTCAGTAAGGGCAGAATTTTTTGAAACTCGAAGTAGCTCATTAGCATCAGTTAATAAATTAAGTCAATGTAACCTTCCCAAATCTTTGTACTTATACTTCAAGAATTTTCAATGCAAGGCAATAGTCCAACATTTACTCTTAACAAGGAAAAAAATGAAAATCAGTTATTTTGCACTTAAAACACAAGATAAAAATTGAGAAAATTCTCTGAAGTCAAAGTTAGACTACCCCAACATTTCAAAAGAGGGGAAATAGAGTGAAATTTTAATTAATAATTAATGTAACATAATGGGGGATGATTTAGAACAGAATGGAAAAGATAAACTATAACACTCCAACATATTTCTCTCTTATGAATTCATATCAGTATGCTACTTATGCAAATTATTGCTTCTAGTCATTACCACAAACATACATATCTATACATATAATTTACATTTTTTCATCTTGCCTTCACACTAGATGTGTATTCACTCCTGGCTCCTTACCCATGAATACTGTGGATATTTGATGCATGCTATAAAAAATTAATGACAATGAAGCAAGGTAATTATTTTGTACATCATCATAGCGTGCAAGAGTTAAGAACTTTGAAGAGTTTGGTTGATTTGAAGGACTCTCTTTTTGAACAAAGTGAAGAAGCTCCATTATGACGTTTTGCTCCCCTTGCTACTACAAGAGGGTGTATTATGTGGGTGATACTTGAGAAGGGGAAAGAGCACTAACTTCATTTTATTGCTCACAGATTACTGCAAATTATTCTCACAGCCATCTGCCTCAATTAGCATCCAGTCTATTACTCATCTACTTTTGTTCTCAAGGATGAACATCTTTATAACATAATTGAGTTTTTTCCTTCCATAAACAAAGCATCTGGCTAAATTGCCTTTCACGAAAGCCACTTTTAGATAGATAGATAAGTATTATGCTCTAAGATAAGAGCCTGAAAGACTTAATGCTAAGTCTTCTGAGAAGGAAAAAGGTACATAGTGCCCTGAATGTTTTCCACAGAATACTCAGAGTACCCAAGAGTTAATGAAAGGAACTCAAACTCTCAGTCCACTGAGAACTGGGCTTAAACACCACTTGTGACATGAGCAATATTGATAAGCCACTTACTATCTCTGAAATTCAGTTTACTTACCAAAAAATGAGATTAACACTCCCTGTCTTGCAGGACTGTCACAGGGATTAAGTGGAATAACATGCAAAAGTGTCTGATACTAAGCAAACAACTGATAAATTCTATTTGATCATCTCTCCCCAACTCAGTTTTTATAGTTTTCTGCTTTTAACTTTTTAAGCATTTCTATTTTGCTTTTGTGATAGGTGAAGATTTGAACTTACACACACACACACACAGACACACACACACACACACACACACACACTCTGGAAGGATTTCCCCTGACTACTGTCCTTTGTGTTCCTGATTATTCCCTCTTAGGAAATCGTGTTGGCCCATCATACTCTAAGCTACAGTTCAGATGGTCATTAGAGAGTTCTAGGCACTACAGATTTAGTAGCCTACTTACCCTCAGGTAATTTCAAGGGTCCTGGTATTTCCTTAAAAGCTGAACAATCACAGGCTGATGTCACTATGCTTGAATTTTCTTTGGCAATACAGTTCTCTTAATAACTAAGAAGGCTTACAATGTATCTGTTTCTAGGCAACTCCATAAAAAAAATCAATGGCTTTTTTCTAGCTATGACCTTGGAGAATTCCTGTCTCCTATCTTCTGCCCTTTCTTCATGATCCTCCCTCAAGGCAGAGAGAAGCAAAATACTTAGAAGAGGAAAAACAACCCACCCTCAATCTGATCAGTGCTGCCAGATTTTTCCCTTTCTTGAAACAGAGAATTCTTAGGAGAGTTTCTTAGGAGAGACTTAGGGACCCAGTCTTACCACTTTACCATCTGCTAAGTTTATTGTTTTCTTACCTCTGCTTGTTTTATTTTATGTGGAAGTAGAATAAAAAGCATTGGCTTTTGTAATGGGAAATCTAACTCCATTTTCAAATGTTTTATTGCTGGCAGCTTTTATGCCTCGCCTTTCCATCTTCTTTTGCCACACATCTGGACAAGTGGATAAGAAAGTCCGGGTATTCCTTTGGGAACAGCAGGAAATTCAAACAATGCAAGGCCCTTTCCATTCACAAACTCTCACACGGCCTCACCTGCTAACCACAATAAAAATCCAACCCAGTCACCTTTCTTTGCTCTCTCAATCCATTTTGAACCTGCTTGAGAGGCCCACCCAGAGACTTCCATTATGCAAGTAACAAACCTTTTTATGCTCTATTGGTGTGTGTATAGCATCATCAATCTTGACATTCAAGCCAAACTTTGGATAGGGTCCCTCTGCCTCAGCAGATGATCATCCAGCTTTTCTAATGGTATTCTCCATTAACTTATATTGCAAGCCACAAACAGAAAAGTCCTGTCTCAGCAAAGCTATATTATCTTTCTGCTCTGTTTTTAGGGTAGACTATCTTTAGACTATGTTTGCCTTTTTTAAAATCATAAGACATATCTAAAAGCCTCAAAAAATACTCTAATTTTTCCCACCACTTTTTAAAAACATTATAACTCCATGCAAATGGTCTGAGTTCAAGGTACAAAAATTCACAGTTTGATAAAATATTTCCCCCCTCACATAACAAGAACCACCAACTGCCCAGCCTAGAAAACAGGGATTCTTTCTGTCCTATATCTTAATGACTCCTGTCCTCAACAAATGACATCTTTTTAGTAACTGTTACTTCCAGCATCCTAGTTATGGTAACAAATTCCATATTAGTTAGGAGACCATCCAGTGAAATTTTAAAAATAATCAAAAGAGGACTAACCAAAGGGATTCATTGTCTCACACAACAAAAAGTCAGAATCTTCCAGAGTTGGCTAAATCAATGGCTTAAAAATATTAGTCTCTGATTCAAGTTTTAAGAACAATCTGGGGTAGGAGTAGGTCTGACATGAAATAGGTTTTTTATAAGCAATCAATACTGTCTGCCACAGTCAGTCTCTATACAGTTATTGAATATCTATGATATCCCAAATGCCAGCCTACCCATTAGGGAGATTACACTGAAAAAGACATTCTAGAATTAAAGGAATTTTTACTTGCTGAAGAATAATTTGTTTCATATAAAGGAAATATAATCCTATGTTACTATGCCTAAACTTTTCCAAAGAAATCATTCAAACCATCAAATGTTAAATCTCTTTTCATAGATCCTCAAATAATGCCATATTTTAGTGTCTTTATATATAGAACTTGACCTTCTTGTGCAGCCTTTTTTTTCACCCTGGAAATTTTAATTGTGTCTTTTTCATTGTTAACAAGAGACATATGTCGTAACCTGATTATTTAAAACATCCATGTTTTATGTAATGGACTCCATTTTCTTCTCGACATTCAGCATAGAGCTTCTTATTTTCACTTTGACTCACTTCTTTCTGTAGCTGCTGTAGAGATTTCTTACTGGAATTTCTTTTCAATTCATTTCTGGTTAGCTCCACTGTTTCTATGAACCCATATTGCCTGTCATTTTTTGGTTCTCTTTTTTGTTTTGCTGGACTGTATCCTCAAGTAATTTAATCATAAAAGTTATGGGACGAATACTTGAAAAACCTTTAATTGTAGGAAAATATCTTATTTTGACCTCATACAGAAGTGATATTTTTGGCTATGCTCTTCAGCCACATATTGTACAGTTTCCGTGGAGTTCCTCTTTGCATTGTATCTTCCAAAAATTCAACAATATGTCTGATTTGCTGAACTATTTTCTTGTAATTACCATTATTATTCTTTTGGGTGGGGGAGAGAGATTTTAAAAAAAAAACACCTATGCTTAGTCTGCCTTCCTCAATCAGAGGTCAATTTCCTAAATTTTTTTTTAAAAGTATAGCTTTAAACTAAGCCTGTCTACCGTTCTACTTTTATATTCCATTCTTACAATTTGACATCAGTTTGATAAATATAAGTGAAGGATTAGTTGATCTTGTAGATAGTCCTGAACTTATTAATGAGCTCTTGGGTTTAAATGGACTTTGAAAAGTCATGTGTTATACTTGCTTTCCAGACACTCAATTCATAAAATTATCCTAAAAAAGCCTATTATGTCATTCTTTTTAATTGTAAGGTGATAAATAATCCAGAATCCCATGTACATCTAGGAATTTAAGAATTTTACTCCCCAGCTTTTCCTGAGAATATTTATTTAGTGTTCATTTCTCAATAATCTTTATTTAAATTATTTCTAATATTTCTACTACATTACCCTCAAACTTGCTAGACAAATTAAACCACACAAGTGTAATTTGTCTTACTTTTAGAAAAATTAGTAATTTTTTATTATAACTGAGGAGCTAGACCTTTTTCTAAACTCTGATAAAGGATGATTTTTCTATCTTATATCACATGTTTGGCAGTACAAATTTTCAAGTGCATTACTAAAACTTCGGCCTCTGGTATTAAATTTCCTCCAGATATCAGAGTCTGTTCCACAGAGGTAACATTAATCTCCTCTACCAAGACAAGATGTTCCCATTATTCACTAAGATAACAAATTCCAAGATTTGCTGACAAGATCCTTTTTTTTCAAATATTCAGACTGAAGAGGTGGCAAAACTCACTTAGAAGAAGTCAGTGAGGCTAAAGATCAGCCTCCCTAATGTTCAGAACATGAATTATTTTAATCCCTTTCCTGATAGGCATATATGATTCTAGGTGTACATACATCTAAGGAGCATGATCAGGGGTTAAGTAAGAGATTGGTATGTTTTTCCTACCTAGATAGAATTGTATTTTGTCCTTGTAACATATAAAATCTGGAAAAATTCTTCATGATATTATAGTTTTCTAGTTTGACTTTACGTTTGAAGTATGATTTTTGAAGCTCTATTGATTATACAGATGCTTTGGTAATTTGTATATGACTAAAACCTCAAAGCAGTGAAAATACTACAAAAAAATTGGATGAGAAATCTGCCTTAACCTACGGAAGTTAAAATACTGATATGACATTTAGAAGAGAAGGGTGAATAGCTTACATTGAAAACTGATTCATAGAAAGTTAAGTCTTCCAAACAAACAAATGTGGGTGAGCTTTTCCCTCAGTCCTTCATATTTTTAAAACATTCTTGAAGTTGTTTGTTGCATAAAAACCTCTCTATATCAGATTTAATTATAAAAAGGGCAAGTATTCCAGAATTGAGCTCTACTAACAAGTTGTGTAAGTTCACCTCTCCAGACCTGTGTCTTATTCTACAAAAAAGGAGGGTCATTTGTCCTCATAATCTCAGTAGTCTGTCTCAGCTCAAGAAACATATGATTTTAGAATTTTTGCTTTGCTGTAAAATTCCCAATCAGTTAGATAAATGGTGAGTTAAGATCAGCTAACACCTTTTGGAACATCAACTCCTTTTTAGCCCAAGCACTCTCTGTAGTTCTAAACTATAAATCCTGAGGTTATGGGATAGAAATATGATTATGAGCTAAATGAACTGGTTATATGAAGTTGACTGTCTCAGAGAAAGGGCACTTGTTGAAAACCTGGGGTCTTCAAAAATGGCAGTATACATGTGTGCACATGTGTGTAAGTTTATGCAGGTGTGTGTGCAGTTGTGGGTAAGCATGCTTGTGATTTGGGAGGAAGATGAGAATATTGGTGTAAGCATGATGAGAACAAGTAGAGCTTTCCTCAAAGGAACACTCTTTTCAGGTTCTTTGGCAATGTTGATAGAATGTGACAGTTTTATAAAAAGTCATGATTTGGTCCACACATACCAATTTTAGATTAAGCTCTTTCCTCTTTCAGGGCAGAGACATAAGCAAGGTGCCCATTGATGTGTCACACCACCTCTGCCAAAATGTCTGAATTAATGAACTGCTCAGGCTCAAAGACTCTAAAGTTGAATCGCTTGGCATTTTACCAATTTCTTTTCTTTTTTGAAAAAGACAACACACAGAGCAGATTATTCCATTTTCAAATGAAACTGCTACAAATGATATTTCCAAGCTAAGCGATAACAAGGAAAACAATTTCAATAGGTAAGCGTTTATCAGTAATCACGTTAGCACATTTTTCAGTGATATGGAATGTTAATGTAAGAAGGGACTTCATTGATTATCTCCTAGACCAAGGGCTGGAAAATTACAGCCTGTCAGGTAAATCTGGCCCACCACCTGTTTTTGTAAATAAAGTTTTATTGGAACACAGCCACACTCATTCATTCATGTATTGTCTATTTGCTTACCTGTTACTGTGGAAGAATTGAGTAGTTGTGAAAGACAATAGGCTCACAAAGTCAAAAAAATATACTCTGGCCTTTTACAGAAAAAGTTCAACTGATCTCTGATCTAGACCAGTTGTTCTCAATTATTATCATGATCATTATGATTATTATTACTATTATTATTATTTCTCATTTAAGTATGAGTGGCCCTGGCCCTTTTTTCAAAATGGAAATAACTAAATAATTGTTGTTTCCCCTGGTGATATATTTTTCCTGGTAATACACATTGCAGACACTCTGCTACCTACCATCAGCCTTCTTTCCTAACCCAAGCTTTCCTTCTAACCAAGCACTGATTTTGCAACAAGAATTCTCAGTACAAATTAGGTGCTTCTGGGAAGTGGAACTCATACAGGTTTTTGAAGTCTTGGAAACATGGGACATTTATGCAGCAATGGTCCAATGTTCATTCTTCAGGTAGAAATTAAGGTGGTGAAGAGGACAGCTTCCTGCTTCCTGGATCATAGCTTCAGTAGTGCATTTGTAAGCCCTGTAGTTCCAGTGGTAGCCTTCTAATCCTCTGCCTTCCTGATAGGGGCTGAGATAGTAGGGCTTCTGGCAGGCAGACTGAAGTTCTGGGTCATTCTAGACGCCCTGTCCTGAAAGTGCCCCTTTAGCAATTTCAACTTTGTAAGTACATATCTGATTTAAATATTTTTGTATTTAAAATACCTTAAGTGCCTTTTATTTTCTCTACAAAACATAACTGTTACATCTTGATCACATGCTGAATTCTCATATATGTGAGCCTGGTTTGAGATCCTTTCTCTTCCATTCATCCAAAGTCTCCTTCAGCTTCATTACAGTAATTTTGAGTTTTCTATTTGGTAGGACATGAATCCTCTTGTTATACTTTAGAGGGAGGAGATGGCATTCTTGAACATTAATCCTTGCAAATAAATTTTAGAAACAGTCAAATCTCCCTATATCTGCCTACCACAAAAATAGTGAAATTTTTATTAAAATTCCATTAAACTTATAAACTACTTGGAAGATTAATATCTTTATAATATTGAAGAATATGGTTTGCCTCTGTTTCTTTAAGGCTTCTTCAATAGGAGAACAAAAGAAAGAAAAAAACATAAATTCCACACATGATTATAATTGTTTTTTTTAAGATGGATGCTGAAACTATGTAATATCATAAGGGAGTATGAATTCTGAAGGTTTTCAAGATAAAATTATTTACTAATCAAATAGTATCTACATACATTTGGAAAACAGTAATGTATACAAGTGAAAAACATCATTTATTGGACCTAAACATACTTGGGGTATATATGGATTTGAGCATCTCTTGAAATAATTCCAAGGATTTCCAAAGTTACCTGGTTGGGAAGCACCGATTTAGACCAACCATCCCCTCACAGTGATAATTCTTTGGGCAGTGCTGATCAATTAATGTAGAGGCTAAAATGGTAAGGAGAATTCATTACTCGGTGGGTAACTATCTCATTCATGGAAAAATTTAATAGAAAAAGATTATCTCTTCAGGTGAAGCCACATCTACCTATGGTCCTGTCCCCTAGAGCTAAAGTGAATACATTTTATTCTCTGGAGCATTCCAGTTTTTCAAATACTGGATAATAATTTTCATCTCACCCATGCCCACTTCAGTTGTCTCTTGCTAGTTCCTTCAATTTCCTTTTACAGCTTATTCCCAAACCATTCTAGTCACTCTTCTGCAAATATACCTAAGTTTCTCAGAATCTCATTTAATGAGAAAAACTCAGCATGTGCTAACCCCAACGCTCCAGATGTGTTCTAACATAATCTACTGCACGTGTAGATTTACTGCAGAACAAGTATTAGGATCACAGTATAAGATATTTTAACTCCTATCACACTTTTGGCTCACATTGCACATTAATCACTTAGGTTTTTGGTTTTTCCTACCTGAACTCTAAAGTCAGGTAGCTCAAAGTCTGCACATTAAAAAAAAAAAAAAAAAAAGCAGAATCAAGATGGCAGAGTAGGAAGATCCTGAGCTCACCTCCTATCACAAACACACCAAAAGTACAACTACACATTAGAACAACTCTCTCTGAGAATGACTTGAAGACTAGCAGAGTGGCACTTCTACAACCAAGGATATAAAGAAAAAAACACACCAAGACTGGTAAGAGGGGAACAGAAGTGATCTAGTTGGGACCCACACCCCAGTAGGTGACCCAGAAGATGAGGGGTATATTACAAGCTCAAGGATCCTCCCTAAAGATTGAGAGATTTAAGCCCCACATTGGGCACCCCAGTGCTGGGGTCTGGCACTGGGAAGATGAGTTACCTTGGCTGGTTTTGAAAGCCAGTGGAGCTAACCACAGGGCTGTAGAAAACCATGTTCCACTCTTAAAAGGCACTCACACAACCTTGCTTGCTCCCAGTCCCAGCATAGAAGCAACAGAGTGAAAAGTGCCTGGTGCTCTAGATGGCCTGCCAAGACCACCCTAGCTTGCCCTCCAGGCTGCACCAGGTTCTGGGTCCACCCCCAACCCCAACCAATGTGGCAGCCCTCACATGCCCTGTGAAAAGCTTCAGCCTGTGCCAGGCTCCAGCTGCCTCCACCCCCATCCCTCTACCACCTAGGCAGGGGCCACTAACATAGTGTGGGAGAATTAATGGCTCACACCAAGCTCCAGCCTTCCCCTGCCAAAGTGGAAGCCCCCAATGTGCTCCAGGAGAAGCCCTAGCCTGCACCAAGTTCTGGCTCTAGCCACCCCCTCTGGCTCCAGTCCATCCCTGCAAAGGTGACAGCCCTGGTGTACCCCAGAAAAAGCCCCCGCCTGAGCTCACTTCAGATCCACCTCTCCCACCAAAGCCGTTGGGCACACACAACACAGGGACACTCCCACACAAAGACATGCCTTCAAGTCCAAAATAGGTAACTGTTTCACCTAATTTCATAGAGACAACCAGAGAAAGTCAAACTAAATGAGAAAACAGAGGAATACATTTCAAACAAAAGAACAAGAAAAATCCCCAGAAAAAATGAATGAAATGGAGAGAAGTAATTTACCTGATAAAGAATTCAAAGTAATGGTCATTAAAATGCTTATTAAACTTGGAAAAAGAATAGATGAACACAGTGAGAACTTCAACAGGGACCTAAAAAATATAAAAATATAAACAATAAGAGCCAAGAAAATATAATAACTGAAATAAAAATACACTAGAAGGAATTAACAACAGATTAGGTGACATTGTGATACCGAAGAATGCATAAGCAACCTGCAAGACAGAATAGTGGAAACCACCCAATCAGAACAGCAAAAAGAAACAAAATATTTAATAAGGATAGTTTAAGGGACCTCTAAGACAACATCAAACATATTAATATTTGCGTTAAGCGGTCACAGAATGAGAAGAGAAAGAGGCAGAAAACATATTTGATGAAATAATGGCTGAAAACATCCCTAATCTGGGAAGGAAATGGATATCCAGGTCTGGGAATCACAGAGTTCCAAATAAGATGGACCCAAAGAGACCCACACCAAGACATATCATAATTAAAATGGCAAAAGTTAACTTTATAGAGAGAAATTTAATGGCAGCAAGAGAAAAACAGTCACATACAAGGGAGTTACATATAAGGCTATAAGCTGATTTTTCAGCAGAAACTTTGTAGGTCAGAAAGGTGTAACATTATATATTTAAATTGCTGGAAGGAAAAACCCTGCAACCAAGGATACTCTACTTGACAATGTTATCATTCAGACTTGAAGGAGAAATAAACTTCTCCAGACAAGCAGAAACTAAGAGTTCATGACCACTAACCTGGCCTTATAAGAAATGTTAAAGAGTCTTCTGTAAGCAAAAAAAAAAAAAAAAAAAAAGAAGGAAAGAAAAAGAAAACAATAAGAAAGAAAGAAAAGAAAAATTTTAACAAGAAATAAAATATATGAAAAAAAAATCTTGCTGGCAAAGGTAAATATGTAGTATAGGCAGTGGATCAACCACTTAAAAAGCTAACACAAAAGTTAAAAGACAGTAAAATCAACTATAACTACAATAACCAGTTAAGTGATACACATAAAGATGTAAAATATGATATTAAATACAAAACATGGTGGGGGGGTAAAAATTTAGAGTTTTTAGAATGTGTTTGAACTTAAACAACTGCCAGTTTAAAATATATATACATATAGGTACATATGTATACCTATAGTACCTATCGATACATATGTACCTATTGATACATATAGGTCAATATATATGAACCTCATGGTAACCATAATAAAGAGAAAAAAACTGCAATAAGTACACCAAAAAACAAAGAGAAAAGAACCTAAACATGACACTAAAAAAAAAAGAAATCAAGCCACAAGGGAATAGGCTAAAAGAAGTAGAAAAATACAGAGAAGAACTACAAAAACAACCAGAAAACAAGTAACAAAATGGCAATAAATACATACCTATCATTAATCACTTTAAATGTAGGTCAACTGAATGCTCCAAGAAAAAGGCATAGGGTGGCTGAATAGATTTAAAAAAAAAAACCCCAAAACCAAGATTCCTCTATATGCTGTCTACTAGAGACTGACTCACTTCAGAGCTAAAGACACACACAGACACAGTGAAGGGATGTTAAGGGGTATTCCATGCAAATGGGAAAAAAAAGAAAGCTATGGTAGCAATATTCATATCAGAAAAAATAGACTTTAAAGCAAAGTCTGTAACAAAAGAAAAACAAGGGCACTATATATGAATAAAGGGGTCAATCCAAGAATATAACATTTGTAAACATACATGCACCTAACATAGGAGTACCTAAATATGTAAAACAAATATTAATGGATATAAAGGAAGAAATTGACACTAGTACAATAGTTGTGGGGGACTTTAATACCCCACTTACATTAATGGATAGAGCATCCAGACAGAAAAATCAGTAAGGAAACCATGGCTTTAAAAGACACATTAGACCAGAGGGACTTAATATATATAGAGAGAACATTCCACCCAAAAGCAGCAGAATATACATAGTTTTCAAGTGCACATGGAACTCTCTCCAGGATAGATCACATGCTAGGCCAAAAAAAAGTCTCAGTAAATTTAAGAAGATTGAAATCATATCAAGCATCTTTTCGAACCACAATGGCATGAAACTAGTAATCAATTTCATGAAGAAAACTGGAAAAAAACACAAACACATGGGGACTAAACAACATGCTACTAAAAAAAACTAATGGGTCAATGAAGAAATCAAAAAGGATATCAAGGGCCTCCCTGGTGGCGCAGTGGTTGAGAGTCCGCCTGCCGATGCAGGGGATACGGGTTCGTGCCCCGGTCTGGGAGGATCCCATATGCCGCGGAGCGGCTGGGTCCGTGAGCCATGGCCGCTGGGCCTGCGCATCCGGAGCCTGTGCTCCGCAACGGGAGAGGCCACAACAGTGAGAGGCCCGCATACCGCAAAAAGAAAAAAAAAAAAAAAGGATATCAAAAAGTACCTTGAGACAAATGAAAATAGAAACACAACTTTCCAAAATCTATGGGGCATAGCAAAAACAGTGCTAAGAGGGAAATTTATAGTGATACAGGCCTACCTCAAGAAACAAGAAAAACCTCACATAAACAACCTGACTTTCCACCCAAAGGAATTAGAAAAAAATGCCCTATTATTAACACTTTGCCCATCTGCTTTATTATTTGCTCTTTCTCTTAATCTCTCTTTCTGTCTCTCTCGCATAATTTATTACCATGTTTAAATATGTTGGTGCTCAAATTGTCCCAGATTTGGCCAGTGAGAGCACTTCAGGTGGCTCTTGCTTCCTTTTGTCATGTTTCCATCATTTTTTTGAGCACTTCCTTACTTTCTGGCAGAGCAAGATGTTTCAGGCTCACCCACACTATTCCAACCCTAGAATCAGCCACTTCTCCAAAGAGTCCTCATTCCCTTTAGTGAGGGAATTAAATCTGTACTTTATAATCACTTGATATTTTAAGAGCCTAAATGTATATTAGAGATCACATGACAGCTCATCCTTTAGAGGGATAAGGTGACTTTAACCCAGAGAGTTCCAGTGAATTGCTTAAATAGCTACTGGGAAACAGAATCAGGGCTAAAGTCAGGTCTTCTAACTCCCAAATATCTATTCCTTCTATTTTATAACTTTTCAACCTTCATATAGCCCTCAGCAGTAACATGTGTTTTCTCATTCTGTTGATTTTGTACCATCATTTCAACGTCCTGAGATGTCTATTTATTAACCAGTCTTGTCACTGGATTCTCAGTCCTCACTCAAATGCTTGAAAAGTAAGTTTCTAAATTGAGATCAGATCTATTTCCAGCTTCATGGGAGATTTCTTGGACTGAGTTATAAATCTTTGAATAATGAGGTTTTTAATGAAACCAGGGCTAGTGCATCGTTAACTGTGTAGAGAGAATGGTACTCCTATAATCACTGTTTTTGAGGAGCTTAATGGAAAAATACAGAATATTGAAAATGGTTTCTTCTTATTATTTAATTTGTCAAAGCCCCATCATTTATGCCACATTTTATTATTTTTAAAATTTATTTATTTATTTATTTATTTGGCTGAGTTGGGTCTTCGTTGCTGCGTGCAGGCTTTCTCCAGTTGCAGAGAGCAGGGGCTTCTCTTCGTTGCGGTGCACGGGCTTCTCATTGCTTTGACTTCTCTTGTTGTGGAGCATGGGCTCTAGGTGCATGGGCTTCAGTAGCTGTGACACACAGGCTCAGTAGTTGTGGCTTGCAGGCTCTAGAGCACAGGCTCAGTAGTTGTGGCACACGGACTTAGTTGCTCTGCGACATGTGGGATCTTCCCGGACCAGGGCTCGAACCTGTGTCCCCTGCATTGGCAGGCGGATTCTTAACCACTGTGCCACCAGGGAAGTCCCTATGCCACATTTTAAATGAGGGGGAATAGTTTTTAAAGGTGCTACAGAGATCATTACAAAAGCACTGGGAAGCCAAATATAGTGAGGGCAAGAGTGAGGGAGGAAGCACAGGAGGAAAAAAGAATTACTAAACTTGATGTTAATCCAGGCGCCAGCAACACACATCAGCTTAGCTCATTGTCAACAGTCCATAGAGGGACATAATGTGAAAGTTAAAATGGGATTGAGATAGGTGTGTTGCCAGTTCTGCATCCATAACATCCCTCCATCCCAAGGCACCATCTGTTACATCTTCAGTCTTTTTGTAATTAAGCAACTGAGCAGCTAAAACTGAAGTTCCCAGAAAGGAGGTAAAGTTAGCAAAGATATGACAATGGGGTGTCATAGGAGCAGAGGCTGAACACCGGGAGTCACCTCTCTGGCTAAGGCAGAGTGAATGGGTGGTGGGCTGGAACATGGGAACCAGGAGGGCTCATGGCTTCATGGTGGCTCATAGTTTCAGGACCTGCTGATGGCAAAGGGAAAATGCCTCTGATTTCCTTATAAAGGATAAAGAAGAATGCACACATTATCTTGGACACACTCTGAAAGGAAAAGAGCCCTATTTGGTGTACCAGTGGCACAACGACCATGATGCCTTCATTCACAAATCCCCTAAAATCAGTGCTCCTTTGAACAAAGTTGGCTGAGGCATCCAGTCTCTGCTGGCAGCTGGGGGTGGCAGCCATGGGCTGGTCTTGGACCTGGGACACAAGAGGGTCTAGTGCAGCCCAACCAAGAGGAGAGCCAAATTACCAAGACTTCTAGAGCTGAATTAGCCAAAAGGGTGCTAGCCCCGACATGAGCCTATGGGAACCACGCCTGCACAGGCTCAGAGAAGAAGGAAACCTATATCCTCCATGATGTTTTGGACAGTGAAGTGTTAGTGGGACCACAGAGGCAGTGGGATTCCTTTTACCTAGATCTCGATCTTTTGTGCTTTTTGCTGTACTGTTTTCTTTGTGTCCCAATCTCTGGAACATTCTTAACTTAACCCCTTTCTTCCCTGATCCTTTCCTGTTTCCCCAGCCCCAGCCCGTAGACCTGTAGGAAATTCGTCCTCCTCCCAGACCATAATCAGACACAGATCCTCTCCCTGGTCGTGAGAATCATAAGTAGTCTTTCCTTGGAGCACTGTTGGCCTTGACACTCCCCCACTCTGGCCATGCATTTCTAGCACCTGGGCTCCTACATCATTTTTCCCACCAGTCTCCTGCTAATAACTGGCTTCCTGGCTTTCCTGCCCCAGCCTGTGCCTCTGCTCTGCTTTCCTGCCCAGGATCCTTCCTTCTCAGGGAATGGAGCCACATCACCTCCTGACAAGCCTTCCTGGGTTTGACCACCACTGTGCTTGGACTTCTGCCTATTTCTAGCTACCACAGGCCCCGCATCCAAAGGTTCCATCTGCAGGCAGAGATCTTGGCCCAAGTAACCCAAGGGAGTGTCTCTGGTTACTGCACGTGTAGATTTGCTGCAGAACGAGTACTTGGATCGCAGTATAAGGAAGGCACCGGTACCACACTGGGCCTGTAATGGATAAAGCCCACTCCCCATAAGGAGCAGCTCATTCTGTCAATCACCATATTCCAGGCCAACAGTCTATGGACAGGTCTGGAGCCTCCAAGAAGCAGATGCCGGGATGAGATTAAATGTGCAAGAAACTTATTATGGAAAACATCTGTGAGAGAAAATGAGGTGGGGTCCAGGAAAAGCTGGGAGAAACATCAGTCCGTGTGCAGGTCTGACTCCAGTGAAAGGGACAGGGTGGAAGGAAGGGTGGTCCGGTGGAAGCATCTTGGGTGCAGTGCAGTTCTAAGGAAAGTTCAGGAAGGCCATTGGGGTAAAATTCTTTGTCAGAGGGATATGACATTTCCCAGGAATTGGCTGCCTTACTATTCCTGTGGCGCTCATCAGGGAGCAGTCCACGGGAGGGTGGCCTCAGCGCAGATGCCGCAAAGGACTTCCGAACATAGCAGCGCAGGCCATCGGAGGAGCATGCTTCCTGCAACCAGAGACCTGGGAGGCCAGATCTTGCACCCATCATATAAAGTGACTAGTCCAGACTCTCACAAGTTGTTTATATGTTTATATCCTGTCAGCTGCCAAGAGAGATTTAGGAACTTTACATTAATGCCCTCTCACCCCCCAAAGATCCCCTCAGGCAAAGAGATAAAAATAAACCATTAATGGGGGAAAAACACAGGGTAATAAGAATAGCTATCCTTTATTTAGCACCCACCAAACAGGAGGCACTTTATATCCTTATCTCTAATCCTTACAGCAGCTTTGAAAAGTCCTTTTACACATGAGGGCACATGTTTAAGTGCGTTAAGTGCTCATCTAAAGCCACACAGCCAGCATGTTGGATAGCCAGGATTTGAGTCCATACGTTTGGGTTCCCAAGTCCTGCTGTTTATACTCTGTCACACTAAAGAGGGGAAGAGAAGACAGCAATCATACCAGAAAACAGGCTGAGAAAAGTTGTTCCAGTGAGCACAAAACTTAACCCTGAACATGCAGGTAGGCAAGGAAAAGGGAAAGATGCTGGGTTATAATTACTCTTTGGCTTTTCAAAGAAACACATGAGAAGGTAGCATGAGAAGGTAATACATTTTCCTAGCCTTGAGTTCCGAAAGAAATTTGGTGAATCAAACCTGAAAATAAAGACGATGAGAGACTCTTGGAAGAAAGGAGTAGTAATGGATGAATTGTGTGTTTGCAATAACTTTAACGTGTTAGTACATAGCATGCAGGGTTCAGCTCGCTTAGCAGTGACCTACCCTTAAGATGGGCAGGTAGAAGGGGTTTGGACTCCACTTCCTTCTGTGCAATATAGGCTTAACTCGGCAGACTGGGGGTGCCCAAACACAGCACATCCAGAAAAAAGGACTGGTCTTTGGCTCCTGAGAGATGACCTCTGAGGCCTTGAAATATCTTGCCTGATAACTGTGTCATTGGGACCTTAAGCCACAAGAGATAGTTTATGCTAATAATGTGACTTACGGTGAATGCCTGTTTTTGTATTCCTGAAGCCTTGTATCTGTTTGACCTCTGAGGGGGACTGGAGACTGAGTATCCAAGGTCAGTCATATAGGTGCTCTGTGACTATGTGATTGACCTCCAATAAAACTCTGCACACTAAGGCTGGGATGAATTTCTCCCACTGGCAATACTTCATACATGTTGTCACACAGCATTCCTGGGAGAATTGAGTGTTGTCTATGAAACTCCACTGCGAGAAGACAGCTGGGAGCCCTGTGCCTGGTCTCCTTATGCACCTTTTTTCCTTTACTGACTTTGATCTGCATCCTTTTGCTGTAATAAACATAATCATGAGTACAGCAGCTTTTCTGGGTCCTGTGAGTCTTTCTAGTGAATCGTCATACCTGAGGATAGGCTTGGGGACCCCTGACCAATGTCTTTATCCTTTCTCCTTCCCTTCATCTTCCTCCAATCAACTGACACCTTTCCCCTTTCTAACTGCCCTCCCTCCCTCCCCACCACTGCATTCCCTTATGGAGCCAGACAGTAAACTCTCGTGATGGAGCATTTTTCTTTCCCCACCGCAACCCTTGCCAAAATGATAGTGTGAGGTGTGCCTATATTTATAATTCTTTCTCATCTTAAATCTCCAGTCACTTAACAAACAGCATCTCATCATCAAAAGAGCAAAGGGCCATACAGTGTGATTCTTTCTGCTGCACAAATAAGAAAATTGAGACCCAGGTGAGATGGATTAGCTGAGCCTTCCAGAGCTGATCCAGGGGCCATGCTTACGAGTGCCAAAACTGGCCTCGTTGGTTATTGCTCTGGGTCCCCAACTCCTCGGCTCTTGTTAAGATCCCTTGATTAAATCATAGCTATATTGAGAAAAATGACTTTGAAAACAAGCTGACTCTTGTGCTTTCTGCTTCTCCCTGCTCCCTGAGGGACATGTTTTCAGGCAGGTGTTATCCCCACCAATTTCATTAGCATTGAGTTATAAGGATAAAAATATCCCACCTCTGTCACTGACAAGTTACCTTCTGCAGTGAACTTACCAAGTCTTCTTTTCTCTGCTAATTTTCAGTGACATGTTTGTTGTCAGCAAGGCAAAGCCAACGCAACTGATTCAGGGTGACCTGGGCTCTGTTCCACTCTGAGCGTCAATAAAATTGCCAGGTCTGCTTTGATTTCAGAATTTGTATTGTGGGTAATGATGATATATGAGCTCATGGAACAGATTTGATTCCCAGTGATGAGAATGGTTCTGGCAGCTAAGGAAGAAAAAAAATCATTTTGATCTGCAGTACAGACCGACTTATTCTGATATGGATGCCATCAGTGGGAAATTCAGGTGGGCACAAGATACCATTTTTATCCTGACAGTTGGACCATATTGACAAAAGAGTGGAAGCTACAGTGAAGGCAAAGAAGTTGAGGAGAAAGGGTTGGGTAGTGGGGTGGGGAGAAAGCCAGCTGGGGGAAACATTTCAAGTCAGCTGAATTCCATTCACGCTCTGATATGCCCAGCAGCCAGTGTCGCGTTGAGGACACAATCAGGTTCAAGCAAATGATTACCATCCTCCCACCATGGTAATCTGAAAAGACAGTTACAGCCTGGGAAGGCAGCTCTGCAGGGCGATCAGGATCTGACAGGGGCCAGCTGACACAGTCCCCAGTTGAGACTGTGAGAAACAGCCAAGTGCCAGTGGTGATTAAAGATGCCTGGCAGCACTGAGAGTGCTGGCTGGTCCGGAGTTTCCATGGGGGTAGCTCCCTTCCTGCCCCTGTTCCCGTGGAGCAGAGCAGACTCTCCTACTGGTCTGAACTATCCTAAGTAAGATTTTTTTTACTGTGGAGAAATATACATAACATGAAATTTACCATTTTAACCATTTGTAAGTGCAATTCAGCGGCATTAAGTATATTCATACTGTTGTGTAACCCATTACCACCTTCCATCTCCATAAGTTTTTCATCATCCCAAACAAAAACTCTCTATTACAGAATAACTCTCCATTCTGCCTTTCCTTCCTGGGAACCACTGTTCTCCTTTCTGTCTCTATGAATTTGTTTATTCTAGATGCCTCCCATGAATGGAAGCATACAATATTTGTCTTTTTGTATGTGACATTTCACGTAGCATAATGTTTTCAAGGTTCATCCATATTGTAGCATGTACTGAAATTGTGTTCCTTTTGACGGTTGAATAATATTTCGTTGTGTGTATGTACCACATTTTACTTATCCAAACCTGACATTTGGGTTGTTTCCACCCTTTGACTATTGTGAATAAGGCTGCTATGAACATGGGTGTGCAAATATCTGTTCAATTCCCAGCTTTCAATTCTTTGGGGAATATACCAGAAGTGGAATTGTAGGATCATATGATATTTCTATATTTAAAGTTTTAGGAACTACCCTATAAATAAGAATACTTAAAATGTATAAAGCCTCATAGATGTTTTAGAGAAACCCTTTTGTGGCAGGTTAAGCAACTTCCCTATGTTGAATGGAGAAAATTACTATAGGAAGAAGTCACACTGCTTCTCACGCAGTAATCCTGCATCTATAATATAATCATTATAATATAATGATTGTCAAAATTTTCGGAAGCTCCGTTCATGCACCCCACACTGGTAGGTGCTGGGGAACACAGCAGTGAGCAAGACAGGAGCCATCGCTACCAAGGGGAGTAGAGGGAGGTAATAAGTCAACCCAGGGAGGAGGGCAGCCAGGCTAAAGGATGCCGAGACAGAGCTGAGAGCTGAGGCTGAGGAATGTTAACTGCTACCCACTGAGCGCCTAACAGAGGTCAGGTGTAGACACTTTTAACATAGCCTAATTTAATCCTTACGTGGGCAGTATCGTCATCCCATTTTACAGGTGAGAGAACTGTGAAGCTCAAAGGGGTAGCACACCCCAGTACTGAACAAATGGCATCTACTTCATCGTCTCATTCGTACTGAGAGTCAGACAGGCAGCCAGGGAGACCGTCACTCACAGCACTGAAAATAGGTCCTCCTGACTTCATTTCAGAACATGGCTCTACAACTTACTAGGCCTGTGTGTGTAGCTGACGAAACGTACAAACATACCATGTGCTTAGATTTCCAGTCACAGTTCATTTCTAGCAATGAGTAAATTTGGATCTGTATAAGAGGAAAAAATAGAAATATCTCTTTAAACATTCTTTGTTAAACTATAAATTCTTCAAAGATAGGTACATCTGTGGCCTGACACTTAATTTTTACATACCACATACACTAGGAGTTCAATAAATCAACTTGATACGTACTTATTGAGCAATTATTGTATGTTCACCCCGGAAGTTTGAACATCATTCTCCTGATTTTAGGGGGCATGCAGTTTGGTCCATGCAACAATAAGAAGAAACTATAAGGCTATATACAGTAAGGTGGTAATTTACATAAAACTAGTGCAAACATCTGGATCCAACAGGAATGAAAATCGAAGGTTTACCTTGTGCCATGCACCAAGCTACATGTGCTTCTTTACATACATAATCCACTACGTCCCTTACACCAACCCACAGAGGCAAGGGTGAGTTACATTTCCAGTGGGAATACAGAGCATAGGTAGGTTAAGCAACTTGTCCCATGTCACACACAGAGCAAAGGGTTAAGGTGGGATTCCATCAAGGTTGTGCCAATGCTCTTCACTCCAAATTTGGGGCTTTGGGGGTTCACCACTCATGAGCTTCCCAAGCATAAGACAGGACAGCAACTATGGCAGGGACGGTAGGAGTCTGTGATGGGGAGCGACTGTGCAGACCTGTGGAGAGTGGTATCCCCGTACCAGGTGTTCCACAGTAACACAATTACAAAGCACAGGAAGACCCACGTTTCAAGCAGCCCCACCCGCAAGCATGAGTTTCCTGCTCTATAGGAAAAGAGCAGCCATCCTCGACTTTCTTTCTTGTAGTTATTTTTTTTTTGACATCTTTATTGGAGTATAATTGCTTTACAATGGTGTGTTAGTTTCTGCTGTATAACAAAGTGAATCAGCTATACATATATCCCCATATCTCCTCCCTCTTGGGTCTCCCTCCCACCCTCCCTATCCCACCCCTCCAGGCGGTCACAAAGCACTGAGCTGATCTCTCTGTGCTATGTGGCTGCTTCCCACTAGCTATCTATTTTACATCTGGTAGTGTATATATGTCCATGCCACTCTCTCACTTTGTCCCAGCTTACCCTTCCCCCTCCCCGTGTCCTCAAGTTCATTCTCTACGTCTGCATCTTTGTTCCTGCCCTGCCCCTAGGTTCTTCAGAACCATTTCTTTTTTTTTTTTTTAGATTCCATATATATGTGTTAGCATATGGTATTTGTTTTTCTCTTTCTGACTTACTTCACTCTGTATGACAGACTCTAGGTCCATCCACCTCACTACAAATAACTCAATTTCATTTCTTTTTATGGCTGAGTAATATTCCATTATATATATGTGCCACATCTTCTTTATCCATTCATCTGTTGATGGACACTTAGGCTGCTTCCATGTCCTGGCTATTGTAAATAGAGCTGCAATGAACATTCATCCTGGACTTTCAAAGAGGAGGAAGTTATCACAGGAAAGGACACCTCCTTACAGCTGGCCCTTGGTAGCCCACATTGAGGGAGAACCCTGGGCTAACGACCTGATATGGAAGGGCTCCGGGACTCCTAAGGACGTGTCCTACCCCATTTTAACACTTTGGAAATCATACTTTTGGGAGGCTGAGCTTTACAACTAAAATAGACTGAAGGAACTGAGACTCAGTTCCTTCATAACATAACTTTTATGTTACGGTTACTGTTGGAGGAAATTTGAGCCTGTAGAGCAGGATGTGAAGGAGCTAATGGAGAAGACTTTGGATTCAGACAGACTTGAATTCTGGGCCTTTTTTAACTAGTGTAGCTGTGGGCACTCCTGTAGCTTCTCTAAGCTTCAGTTTCCTTATCTATACACTGAAAAGACTAACAATGGTTTCACAGACTTGCAATTCAGGGAAATCGTTTATACGTGGAGATTATTATTATCACTCTGCTTACCATTAGTAATAAAAGTCTATCAAGGGTCTTCCGTGGTGGCGCAGTGGTTGAGAGTCCACCTGCCGATGCAGGGGACACGGGTTCGTGCCGCGGTCTGGGAAGATCCCACATGCCGCGGAGCGGTAGTTGACAGAAAGAGGCTCCTGAAGAGGCAGGAAGGAGTGAAAGCCAAAATCCAGGTGGATGGGCTGTCCTGAGACAGCCGGAAGGAATTAATGCCATGCGGTACTGACAGATACAAACATAGGAAATTTACCCAAGGGAGAAAGGAGACGCAAGTCTGCGCCTCTTGGCTTGGAAAAAAACTATAGGATAATTTTCTGCCAGTTTTTCCTAATGTTTCTCTTAGGTGGTGTTAAGCATAGTTTTCATTTCCTGAGCCTTTATCGTTTAACTGCAGGGCCTGGGATCGGAAGAGTTCCATGTGTGTTGGAGTGGTGGAAAGGATTATCTCAACGTGGAATCTTTGTGTCCAAAGTCAAGAATCTGCTTCCACATACTGAGACATCAGTGGATGTACACATCTGTGGGGGTGTGTGGTCACTTAAGTATTATCATTTGCGGGTCTGTACTGTCATTTAATGTCATGTGCTGTGCTTCTGAAGTGGCAAAGCAGAATCCTAATTTAAGAGCAGTCTGAGGTGGTGCAGCTTATTGGAAGAGGCAGCTATTCTGCAGATTGGATCCAGCTCCTGTAGCGGCCACATACAGTTAGAGGTGGGGATAACACAGTGTGCCTGTAACCAGGGTTACTTCTGCCCCCAGGAAGGGCATCCTAGGGGATTTTACTTGTGCATTGAACCAGTAAGCGTTCTTCAGAGAAACGGAACTGTTAGGAGATTTTATACCTATACAGAGTTGACCCTTGAACAATGTGGGGGTTTGGGGCTCTGACCTCCATGCAGTCTAAAGTTTGTGTATGTCTGTACAGCCAGCCCTCTGTATCCACAATTCTGCATCTATGGATTCAACTAACCTCTGACTGTGCAGTATGTATTTATTGAAAAACATCCATGTATAAATGGACCCTTGCAGTTCAAATGTGTGTTGTTCAAGGGTCAACCGTATACACACACACATACATATATGTATATATACTGTATATACATAGGATATGTATGGATATATATATACACACACACAGGATATATACTGCATATATACCTCACAGGAAATGTATGTATATACATTTATATCCTGTTGGTTCCGTCTCTGGAGAACGCTGACTACACTAGCTAGACATGACTTGAGATAAAATTCACAGTTCAAAGGGAGAGATTTATTTTAAGGAATTAGCTCATGTGATTGTGGGAACTGGCAAGGTCAAGATTCTTAAGGCAGGCCAGCAGGCTGAGAACTCAGGCAGGTCTTAGTGCTACAACCTGGAGGTAGAATTTCTTCTTCAGGAAACCTCAATTTTTGTTCTTAAGATCTTCAACTGATTAGGCCCACCACACTAGCAAGGGCAGTTTCCTTTCCTCAAAGTCAATTAGTTGTAGATGCTAACCACATCTACAAAATACCTTTACAACAACACCTAGATTCGTGTTCGATTCAAATACTGGGTACTACTATATAAAGCCTAGCTATCTATACACATAAAACTAACCATCACACGCATGAAGATGGCTTATAAATAGGAGTCCTTCTTAGTCATCTACACAGTGATGGCCAGGGAAATTTCACCAAGCTGGGCATCAGTAGAACTGGGCTTTGCACTACCCCCCTAGGTAACCTGGAAGTATATCCTTCAAACTTTCTGAGCCTCCATTTTCTCAGGTGGAGCCTAATAGTGCTTTTCCTGTTTACTTATCATGAGGTTTAAGGAGATAAGGTATGTACAAATTTTTGGAAAAAAAATCGTATTTTAATAGATAATGTTGATTGCATACTTATTATGTTCAGACGTTATGCCGGGTTCTTTACATAAATTTTATTATTTAATTCTCAAGACAATCCTGAGGTTGATACCATTTTATAGATGAGGCAGTGAGAGCTCAGGGAGGTGAAGTAACTTGGGCAAGGTCCCATAGCAAGTAAATAGCAGCTAAGATTCAAACTGAGCTATGTCTGACTCTGAAACCTACAATTTAACATCCTTACTGTATTTAAATATAGTAAGATTTATTATGCACCCATATTCATTATGTAGCTGGAGGCAGGTGAACCATATGACCAAATTCACTTTTTGATGACCACCTAAAGTACGTTATAAAAGGTATCAAACAGTTCTTATTTGATATATAGTATCAAGGGAAACCAAATACTCAACAACATTACTGCATATATGCCCAGAAACTAATAGAGGACAAATCTATCCCAGTTAGTCTGCTTGATCTGCATCTAAGCAGTTTCCCTATGTCAATGAGTCCTATCTCTATCTCCTTACACTAAGTTCTTCAGGAAACATAAAACGTGAGTAGGTAACTTCAACACATGTTATTATACTGAAACCACTGAGAACATATTACAAAGTATTACAAATATGGAAGGATGCAATAGGAAGAAAAATAGACTTGTAGACACAATGAAAATTTCTAGCACTTTCTCCTATAAAATTTCAGCTGTTACTAAATATACATAAGAGAAATCTTTATTGCTTCTTGGAAATTCTTAATTGCTACAAAACTCTTAGCAGCTTACCCCCTACCTGTTCTCTTACAGTGCTGGGCATAATTGACAGTATTTCAAATACTACATACTATAAAAACATCTGTACACTGTTTGCTTTCTGCTAGTATCAGAAAGGAGGCTAGTTTCCTGATGTTTTTTTGTGTACATGGGGAAATGTTTTCTACCCTATAAAGCTCTGATCTAGCCCTGGTTTTAAGTGGCTTTGTAGGCATTGGAGTAAAAACCATCCCTGCCCACCCTGTTATGTGCATTAATGCACATTCAGTGTAATTTCCCAGGGGTGATTCTTTGTTCATTCAGAAAAGGTTTTTGTCAGGAATTTTATTCATTCCCATGCATAATAATTCCCCCCTCCCTCAACTTAGTGAAACCACTCACTGACTTCTGCTTCCAAGCCTTATGCAGATCACACTCCAAATTTAGGGAATACTACTCATTAACAAAATACTTGATTTTCCTCCCCTTCAGGGACATGGCAGCTCTGTACCTCCCTACCCCATTAAATATAAGGTTGCCATTGACTTGCCTTAACCAGTAAACTGTAAATAAATAGAAGTAACTCAAGAATGGGGAAGGTGATTTCCTAAAGATGTACTGGGCCAGCAAAAATATGTATGTATGTTTACTGTAATGTCAGAAGTACTCCTAAAAAGCCATCTGTCACCCTGTCCCACTCCTACACAGAAGTATCCCCTAGTACAATTTGAGATTTAACCAGTGTCACCAGTCCTAATTTCCTGTTTGTTCTAAAAAGTTATTTTGGAGCTTTCACCTTTTGCTTCACAAGTAATTTCAAAGAACAATGCTTTCTAACAGCCAGTGACCTACAACTACCAGTTGTGTGTTCCCTGTGTAGTCACACTTAAAGATCATCAAAAAGTACTTACATTTGAAAATCTAGCTTTTCAAGATTGAAAAGTTAAATATGTCTCAATTACCCATTTTCTGTAATGATTTCAAAAATGGATTCCAGAATCCCCTTTAGACAGAAAAAAGTACTTAATAAGTAAGAGGTTTGCTGACATTGCAGTTATTACATTTAACAGCTTGGACATATTCATTTGCTGAGGAACAAGATGAAGAGTTTGAAACGGCCTATAATAAAATGACAGTTTGATTTGTGTGGAGGATGATATCTCTGCTCTGTGTTCATTTAGATCACTAATGTGCCTGCATAATACAACTTCTGTAATTAAGCATGATAAATACAAATAAACAGTGCCATCTTTTGGACAATGCTTAAACTTTGTGCTTAAAGACAGACAAAAACCAGCCTCAGACAACCTACCCAGTACCCACCAGTATTCATCACAGATGCCAGGAAAATCTTATTTTTATTAGTAGTAAATTTCCAGGGCATGAAAACTTTTATTGGCACCATAGGAATGCAAGCCACCATAGTGTGACTTGCACCTGTCCAACTGACCTGGAATTGCACACTCAGACTGGCTTTTTAACATCTCTATGGAAATGGCGGCTGCAGCCATGTGTTTATTTGCTTCTTGGAGAACCTGAGGACATTTTTGTTTTTCCCAATTTCAGTTCCTTTCTAAATCTAGGGTGAAATGTATCTGGCTCAGGTGTCAGGTTTGGAAAAGCAGGTGGATGAATGTCATGTATAAAAATAGAAATGCTATTGTTATTCTGCTCAAAACTGTTATTCATAACGAAAGTGAGAGGAACAGATAAGAAAAGACTGTTTCACGAAAACTCACTTTCTGTTGAAAAGCACAGGTTGGTTCAGTAGTGGGCAATCTAAAGAGATGACCTGTGCATAAAGATGCAAGTTTTTTTTTTAATTTATATGATTTATTTTTGGCTGCATGGGGTCTTCGTTGCTGTGTGTGGGCTTTCTTCTAGTTGCAGCAAGCAGGGGCTGCTCTTCATTGTGGTGCAGGGGCTTCTCATTGCGGTGGCTTCTCTTGTTGTGGAGCATGGGCTGTAGGCGGGCGGGCTTCAGTAGTTGTGGTGCACGTGCTCAGTAGTTGCGGCTCACGGGCTTTAGAGCGCAGGCTCAGTAGTTGTGGCGCAGGGGCTTAGTTGCTCCGTGGCATGTGGGATCTTCCCAGACCAGGGCTCGAACCCGTGTCCCCTGCACTGGCAGGCAGATTCTTAACCACTGCACCACCAGGGAAGCCCGATGCAAGTATTTTAAAAGAGGAATTCCAAACCATCATTCTACTCAAGCGTTTAATAACCACCTAGCATTGTGCTGAGAACTATGCATGAGACAGTCCTGCAGCCCCTAAAATTATTGACATAATTGTTACTTGAAGGCTGTGTGGTAGAAGAAATGTTTCAGAGGTGTGATTTTAAAGGATTAGGGAATATAAAATGAAAATGGAGGTAATGTTGATGATGATGATGATGATGAAGAGGAGGAGGAAGAGGATAGCTAACATTTATCGAGTACTTACCATGTGCCAGGCACTCTTTGAATGTTGTACGTGTATAAATTCACTTAATCCTCATGAAAAGTTAATGAAGTAGGTTCTCTTATAATCCTGATGCCACAGATGGGGAAACTGAAACAGAGAGAGGATTAGTAACTTGTCCAAAGTCACATAGTCAGTTACAACTTACTAGAAAATCTCATGTCAAAGAAAACTGAAAAAAAACGTGTTTTGCCATGTTGAAAAAATCATGGGCCAAAGCCAGGATGTGGGCGTGAATATTAACTTCATTCATTCATTCATTCATTCATTCAACAAATACACAATGATTTGAACACCTATTCTGTGCCAGGTACCATTGTGAGAGCTGAGGATTGAATGAAACAGACAAACTCCCTGGCATCACAAAACCTGCCTCACAGTGGAGCAGATAATACACAGAAACATGTCTTGTGACAATTAGGAAAACAGGATACAATTAGAGAATGCTTGGGGACACCACGCTATGACGCTCGAGTTGATATGAGATAAAATGATTGATACCTGCCCCCAAAGCACTTTGAACCTGATGAGGAAGGCAGACAGGCTCAGTAAAAAAGGTGTGTCATGACTTGTGCTATGGGAGACACAAGCACAGAAGGACACAGGGCCCCCCATCCAGACTGGGAATGGAGGTTTCAAAGAGGGCTGTTCAGAGATGGCAATGTTTCCACTGAGAATTATGGAATAGAGTTAGCTAGACAGGAAATGTGGGGACATCTTGGGAAAGAATAAACACAAAACATGAAACTTGAGAGCTATGTATATAAAATATTCATTCTGCTTCTCTAGAAAACCTTGAGTAATTACCAGTTACCAGATCTTGCCAGACTCTCAAGTTTCATATTTTGTGCTTATTCTTTCCCAAGGTATCTAGGTAGGTAGGTAGGTAGATAGATACATGCATATTTACATGTATAAATTCACATATTTACATAGATAAATAAGGAATTGGCTCACGCAATTACAGAGGCTGAGAAGCCCCATGATCTGCCATCTGGAAGCTGGGGACCCAGGAAAGCCTGTGGTGTCATTCAGTCCTAATCTGAAGGCCTGAGAATAAGGAACGCTGAGGGCAGGAGAAGATTTATCTCCCAGTGAGGCAAGAAGAGCTGAATTCTTCCTTCCTTTGCCTTCTTGTTCTATTCAGGCCCTCAGTGGATTGAACAAGTTCCACCCACCTTGGGGAGGGCAAACCACTTTACTGAGTCTACTGATTTAAATGCTAAGTTCATTCCAACACCCTCACAGATATACTAGAAATAATGTTTAGCTAAATATCTGGGCACACCTGTGATCCAGTCACATTGACACATAAAATTATCCATCACACGAAGCAGCTCCATATAGTGGGATCTTAGGCTGTGTGCAGACGAGCAGCCAGAAACAGGTGGCTCTGGAAGGTTGAGCGAGAGCAAGTCGCACCAGACCTCATCCGGCCTGAGCCGGAGCAGGTGCTAATCCTGAGGGCTGTGAGGGATCGCTGGTGGCAAAGAGGTGATACAGTCCACGTTCTGGAGAGAGCCCCGTAACAATGATGTAAGTCACAGGCCAAAGGGAAACAAGATAACGGCAGGAGGATAAGCAGAGACTGTCAGAGCGATCGTGGGGGGAGATGATGAGCTTGGGGATGAGGAAACCCATTTTCAAGACTCTTAGAAGAAAGATGATGAGTTTTTGGACTTGAGAGAGGCATGGAAAGGAAGGCAAACAATAAGATGTGCAGGTCACTGCCCCGGGTGACTGGGAAGATGGTCGTATCATTCACACGAAAAGAGATTCAAAACGAAAGGCAGACCTGAAGCATGATTGATGTTCCTGCCAGGGCAAACTCCCCTGTTTCTTCAAATATGCCATAATCTCTATCCTTTCCAGGCATTTGCAAAGACCGTGGCCCCTACCTTTTTCCACCTCTTTGTGGCCTCCGCTCCCTGAGCTTTCCCTGGGTAATCCCTCCTAAAACCTCAGGTCTTGGCTTCAATGTCATTTCCTCCATAGCCTCCATGACCCCAGGCAGATGAGGCTCCTGCTAGATGCTCTCTAGCGCCCTGTTCTCTCTCTCCCCCAGCTTTATGAGAGTTTATTTTTACTTTGTCTCCCAAACTAAACAATGAACATGTGGATTCCTCACTACACAATTCCTGCCACATGGCACACCCTATGAAATGCTTGTTGGATGCCTATATGATGAGTGTCCTATAAACCCCTAGATATATGGGTGCCAAGCTCTAAAGAGGGGTCTGAAATTAGAGATATAGATTTGGGCGTCATTAGCCGGTGGAAGCAATTTCCCTTAAATTGATGATCACACAGCCCTAGGAGATGAAAGTGTTTTTTCAATAGCACTCTGAAGGACAGCACTAAAAAAAAAAAAAAAAAAAACATACATTTATTATGCCCCAAGCATCTCACATGTATTGTCTTTTGATGCTTTCTATTTTCCCAGGAAAGCAGGTGGTGGCATACACTCATTTTCCTTCTTTTTTTCTCTCTCCACTGGTTTCTTTTCAGCTCAAGTAAAAGGCTTTTCACACTAACAACAGAGACAGCGTAGACACACTGAAATGACTCACAAGCAAGGAGATTTCTCCCCTCAGTATCAGGGAATGACTTTTCTTCAAGGACAACGATGAAAACAATGCTTTCGCCTGATTCCCCTTCTAAATCTTCTCCCATCTCTGAGGGTCTTCATGTCCCCTGAGGTTCACCCTCCTGTGTCCCACACAGCCTAAGTTTCTCTTTGGGAATAGTTAGCTCTCTCCAGGTTGGCTTAGCCCAAACTTGAAACCCTTTCTGCTCATGGAACAGGATTCAGCATCGATCATCAAGGCATCGTTTTCCTACCAAGTTCGCCCACCAAGGTAAAGAGGTGCATCTTTTCTGGATGAGATTAATGGAAACGCTGTTTCTGTGCACACCTTGTGTTCAGTGCCTGATCAAGATATAACCTGGTATGCTAATGAATGCTAATGAGGGTGGATTATGGTATGGCCAGCTGTCACATCAGTTTATTTCATTGGACCCCTCTGCTGGAAGGAATTATGCTCTCCTACTCTTGTGAAGATTATTTAATTTGAATAAGAAAACTTGGTCCTCAGTTCACATCTCTATAGTAATCATCAGCATCATTCACATTTATTTTGTGCCTTTTTCTATACCCCTCTAAATGGCTGAATGTTACACTTTCAGAGAACATGAAGAATGACAGTGAGACCAGTTAAATACTAAGCAAATGCACAAAGTATACATCCTTGCAAAAATACAGGATTAAGTACATGAGACCTTTCTGAAATGCTTGTCTGTGGATATTCTGCATGGCTTCTGAATTGCTGGGTGTTATTTTAAATGGGAATGAAAGCATGGTTCTGAGTTGAATGGATTATGTTTTTTAGAAGTCTTTGAAAAAAAGATTATAATAGACATCTTGAGACTTGTAGTAGAAGGCTTTTTGCTAAGGAGATATTTTGAGTGTAGATGTGCATCTCTTCTAATAGTTGAAGAAGTGATTTCAATGTGAACTGAAATGATTTACCTATTTTTCAGAATGTGAAAATAGGTCTCTTCCTACTTCAGATACCACAGTATGAGGCGGAGCCCCTCCACATGTGGAATTTCAGTATTCTTGGAACCCCCTTCAACTCTGATATAGAAAGGATATAAGAGCAAGAGAACTTTTTGAAGCAATTTCAGTTGAAGAGAACTATTCCTATGCTAATTCTCCAACACTCCTCCCTTCCAAGTCCTCTAAGAGGAAGAGTGCTAGTCCCCTCACCTCAAGCCTAGTGAAGAGGATTTTCTGGAAACTGCTTAGAAAGTATGAACCATGAGGACCAGTGCCTAATCCACTTCTGGGAAAGTTCGAGTTGCCCATGACAGTGGTGGATAGTGATGGCTGCACTGCCATGGGTCTACGCTACCAGAAGTTTTAGGGGCAAAGGACTTGTGAGTGTTTCCTATGGACTATACTTGGGCCAGGCAGGAGACAGGGCCACTGTGAGGTTACTGTTTCCCAACAGTAATCCCAGTTGGCCAAAGAAATTTAAATCTGTATAGAGATTTGCTATAAACTCATTAGCATAATGTCTAAAGTCTAGAAATCCAAGCTCTTTCTTTTATACATGTGGGAACTAAGACCCAGTGAGTAATTTCCCCAAGGCCATAAGTAGTAAGACTTAGAAACTAAAGCATCCAGCAGAATTGCAGCTGGAAACTCTGGGTGAGCTAGCAACATGCAAATGTAGACCAAATCCAGATCAACATGTGGTATCTACAACTTTCCATCACAACCTTTTCATATGCACAGGTATGCTTGAATATCCTTTAGCAAAACCAGTTCCTGAGCACAATCCAACAGTTGAATGTACAAAGGTGGCACTAACTTACCAATTACTCAGGATGTGTTTTATATTATTTTATTAATAGATGAGACGGATTTGTTTTGATTTTATATTTATGACGAATGGAGAAGGAACACCAGCTGCTAGATCTAACTTTTGGACCTGGATGCCTAAAGCAATCTGATTGAAGTGACATGAAATGTAAGATGGGGAATTATGATTTCTTGTTATATGTAGGAGCCTTTTCAAGTCTTTACATTGATGCCATAACAAAACTGCATTACATCCCATAAGAGGATGCATTCATGATTGCCCAGTCACTGAGAAGGAGCCTGGAAAACAAAGCTACTAAAGCTACAGGGAGCACTTTAAACACCCAGGTCTTGGAATAATAGGTTACCAAAAGAAAGGCAAATCATGTTTAGCTTCTACACACAGGCACATACTGTATTTTGCAAGTTTACAACCATCTGGATTAATCTTGTAGAGATATCCAAAGACTCTAAATGCATACAATGATTCCTTTTGGCATTTAGTTTCCATATTCCTACACTTTTTTCCTTTTGCATCAAAATCTTTAGATTTGAAACACAGGTCACCTGATCCTTCAACTCATCCTTCTGGTCTCTGATAAATAACAGGAGAGCAGGCAGGGAAGGGGTAAAGGATTCTGATTTTCTAAAAAAGCATGCTCTTTTATTCCTGGGCAGCAGGCCTTCTAGGAATAGCTAGATATAGTTTTTTTCTAAATCCTAAATATTAAATCTAGAGGGATTTCAAAGGTAAATAAATAAGTAAATAAATGCTTTATTATGTCATGCAAACTTTTCCTTTAGTCTTATGAGCATTTCCATTGTGAAAACTGGGTATCTCACTATGAAAAATCCACCTCCTTCTCCTGGTTCCTTGATTTTTTTCTCTTTTCCCATTAGTCATTGTTTATTTTCTCCTCTATATAATGAGCACATTTATTCTCTTTTCCCATTGCTCCCTTCACTCCAAGATGCTGTTTTGGAGGAGGAGGGCAGGACTTCTCATCCCTTTCCACTTGGGGAAGCATTAAGTGCGTGTTTTCCTCACCCAGAGCCAGTAGGATTAACCCTGGGATGAGTGGGCATGGGGGTGAGGTGCACACTCTAGGACCTTCTTCTCATCAAGCTGTTCCCTTGGCAGTGACCACATTAACCCGTATTTAAATTTTTCCGAGACCAGGCCAGGTCCCATGTTTGCAAGACCAGGCCAGGTCAGAAACAGTAATAGACATCCTGAGTGGGCCCTTGATTATACTGGCCCTCATTTGTCTCTTTTTTTCTTTCACAGCAACAGAAATCCATGAGATGGGAAGGTGCTTGCCTGCTGCATGATTTATTACTCAGTCTTTGCAGGATCGGTACATTTCATTTGAATATTTGCAATCACATGCAAGTTGTGCCCGGTGCCCTGTATCTTGAATGTAGGAATCTTTACTGCACTAACCAAGACATATTATTCACCACTCTGGAGGTAGCAGAAGGTTGATTTATTCTAGTACGTTCTGCTCACCCAGCAGCTGTTGGATTCAAAATCATTTGCTTAGAAAATCCATCAGAATTAAAGAGCAAATTTCAAAATAAATTGCTGTCGTTTTCATCTGCAGCCTGGCTGCATGCATCGTGGGAAATACAAAGATTCTTTTGCCTAAACGCTTCTTTGAACCTCGTCTTCATAACAATGCTTATGAGAGCAAGTGCCTCGGGAATTTTTCCAGTGACAACAGCCAGTGTTTGACCTCATGATGTTGAGGTGGGCTTTCTGCTTCATCTGATTTATGTTAACGACGAGCAGACTCATCAAAATGAGTCAGAACTCTTGAATCATTGTAGGTCTGAAGCTCTGAAGGAGCGAAAAATCTAGAAAGGGAAAATGGCTGCTCATCCAACCTGCTATACTGAATACTGAGAGGAGCCTGGCTCAGGGCTCCGTCCCACACAGTGAGGCTGACCTCTTGGGAAGCATCCCCAGGTCTTGGACTTTCTTTGCTGGAAATGTTGAGTGGCTCCTGTCTCCTGGTCCGTGCAGCATATGTACCCCTTCCAAAGCATCCTTCATGATGACCATTGTTACCATATCCATTTAACAGAACAATATGAGATTTAGAGAGGAAGTCGCCTTCAGCAATTTGGTGGCAAATATGAAACTGAGTGGTCAGAATTCTGCTTAATCCAACCCTGTTGCTAACATACAGTGAATCGTGTTGCTTCCCTAGACTTTATACAAATATTTTTCCCTGAACTGTCCTGAAATGATTTGCCTTCAATGGCTTATCAATTTCATTATAATCTTGACCCCAGGCTCTCTCACCCTCATCTTTTAGCTAAATGCAGTCAGTATTGCCTAGTGGTTAAGGCCCTGAGGCTTTGGAGTGAGATACCTTGGATAATTCCCACCATTTTCTCACCATGTGACCTTGGACACCTTAATCAGGTTGAACCATATGAGACTGCCATATCTGAAGCTCAAAACCAGTCGAGGGGGCTTCCCTGGTGGTGCAGTGGTTGACAGTCTGCCTGCCGATGCAGGGGACACGGGGTCGTGCCCCGGTCTGGGAGGATCCCACATGCCGCGGAGCGGATGGGCCGTGAGCCATGGCCGCTGGGCCTGTGCGTCCGGAACCTGTGCTCTGCAGCAGGAGAGGCCACAGTGGTGAGAGGCCCGCATACTGCAAAAACAAACAAACAAACAAACAAAAAAAAAAACAGTAGAATATTAGCAATTTCATATGGTTCAACCTTAACTTCTCTAAATATTAGCTTCCTCCTCTGGGAGGAAGCTCCTCATAATTGCAGAATTATGATGAAAATCAAATGAGATAATAACCTGTCAAGACTTGGTATAGTGCTTGGCACGGATAAGTGTTGGCTGTTTTTATCACGGACAGGAGGAACATTAATTAGGTGTGCCTCACTTCAGCTGAATCTGCAGAAGCAGTCATTGCAAGCAGATTTTGGCATTCTGGTCTATTGTGCTATTTTTCAACACAGAAATATATATTGATAATGTTTGTAACATGTTAAAAATCTGAAATCAGGATTACAATGTACCTAGAGAGTTTGACACAGTTAAAATTTCAAATCAAACAAGGGTGCTATCATTTAGAAAGCATTCTCACCATATCCCTCTCATTAAAAACCTTTCAAAAATAACCCAATGTCTTTTTTTTTTTTTGCAGTACACGGGCCTCTCACTGCTGTGGCCTCTCCCGTTGCGGAGCACAGGCTCCGGACGCACAGGCTCAGCGGCCATGGCTCACGGGCCCAGCCGCTCCACGGCACATGCGATCCTCCCAGACCGGGGCACGAACCCGTGACCCCTGCATTGGCAGGCGAACCCTCAACCACTGTGCCACCAGGGAAGCCCCCCCAATGTCTTTTTAATTTCTATTTATTGTATCCTTGGTGTGGTTGACCATTGTTCCATATTTGTATTGGTTATTTGTATTTCAAACCAAAGAGTTTGGGGCCCAAATCTACCTGTAGAAGGTGGGGGGATGAGAAGAAGCTCTTGGGCTTTTCCACAGATCTTCTGGAGTGTTGCCATCTCCCTTCTGCCTGCGTTACATCCTCTCTGCTCTCCTCCATCCTACTCTTTCTCCCCAGGGTCTGATCCAGGCTCACAGAGTAAAAGCCCCTTCCCTAGGATAGTTTATTTTAACGAGGATCTTCTTCTGGTTAAATCAACAATCAACATCATAAGAGAGACTCAAGCTGACAGGACAAAGGAATCCTGGTTCTGGAACCTAACTCTTCTCAGGTAGCATCGCAATTGAGAACAAGAGCAGAAGACAATGGAAGCCATATCTCATTTTTAAAATGTCAGTGATAAGCAAAATAAATAACAAAATACCAGTCGTGTCACTTTGCTCCAGTATGCAAGTTAATGGATAGCCTCAGTCCTGTGAAGTTTACATTCTAATCCGAAGCAAATGGTGCTCACCCACAAGTGAGCCTAACCTCAGAAATCATTGCATAGGCCTTTATTTCCTATAGAAAACACTTCCTTGATGGTAGCAATTATTGAGTTGCATAACATTTGTGTCAGCCATGGCCTTAACATTGATTTCTAAACAAGTGAATGATCAAGTGATAGATTATGTGATATAACTTCTAAATACTGTAAATGTTCAGAGAAAGGGTGAGGCATGATATATACAGAATAGCTGGGACTCAGATGGGATCCACTGGGTGATCCAGAAGATGGTGTCTCTTCTGTGTTCTGCTTCCATTCTTGGCTTTGTTCTATGAATTCTGGCCCTTTCTCAGAAACCTTTAGAAATACCTAATTTCCTCAAAGCAGATGAGAACTCTCAGTCTTGAGCTTCAAGATGCTGGACTCCATAACTGACCCTCCCCGAGACATTGAACTGCCCTTACTCCCAGTGTTGGGCTCATGGCGCTGATCTAAGCAACCCTCATTGGCCTCCTCCATTCTCACCTCTTACTCTTACCTCCGAGTCCCCAAACTCACCTCTGCTCCTTCTGTCAATGCTGCTGCTGCTTCTCCACTTCCTCCTCCTTCTCTTTCTTCTCCCCTCCCCCTCCAAATCTCCACATTTCCATCTATCTCCCTTTCCATCTATGTCTCTATCAGAGTCACCAGATTGGGTGACTCTGGTCACCCAGTCATTTGAACCATCTGACCACAGCTAACTGTGTCAGGAAAATGTGGTTTGGAGTTTTGTTTTGGTGTGGTGGAATGGTTGTTTCTCTTTTATTTTCTTACTCATTTTCATGTGTGTGCTCCTGACTGCTCTGGTAAATTCAAAACTCTTGAAGAGCAGGAGCACTGTCTTCTCTTTGCTCTGATGCTTCCCACAGTGCTCAGTACTCTGCACACAGTGGGCACCCCAGAGTTGTCACTGGCTGATGGATGTAATGAAAAGCTTCAACAGCCTCATGAACCCATAGACCACAGAGTGGTTTAATCACACTTGCTGATTGTCTCATCCTCCAAACTCTGGGCAGAAAGCCAAAACCCACCCAAGATGTGGCAATGGTCTTATAATGACACAGTATTTGTTTATAAGCCTTAGTAGGAGAAAATCAACTTGTGGTATCTAAAGCCTTCTAGACTTATTGTCTGATTAGCCCTCTTCTTGTGGCTTGAGAGCCATCTAACTCTATAGAAAAGGAGCAACCACAGAGGGTACGCAGCCTACTTTATATGTGTCCTTGGTGACATCCATAAGACCTTTTCTAGAGAAACCTCTTATTCCCTTACTCCTTGAAGCCTTCTTCAGTCTCTTTGACCAATGGTAATCATTCCATTTTTAAAAAACTTCTATAGTGTCTAATGTCTGGAGCACATAAATTGATCTTTGGTATTTATAGCTGTGAAATAAAATTCACATTTTATGGCAAGACAAGAAAAATTTAAACATAAAAAAGTTTCTCTGCCCTCTGGTTCCTCTCTCCCCCCTACTGTGCATTGCGTATCTGCATTATGTATCATCCACACCTCCCCCATTGGCAGAAATACCTGTTCAGCCACAAAGAACAACATTCTCTTAGCACCAACAAGACAAATCCTCAAAAGGTAACATTCCTTCTTGATCTCATAAGGGGCCACGATGATGCTTAGATCTGGATTATGTAAACTGTCAATAATACATCATTTAATGTACAGCTGTCTGTCTAAAAAACTTATATAACTGTGCCTTCACTTCAAATGGGTGGAACAGTTCTCAGAGCTTTCTGAAATGCCCTTCCCAGGTCATAATCTTCAAATTTGTCTCAAGCAAAATTTTCCTTTTCTTTCTTAGATCGAGTGATTAATTTTTTGGTCGACATAGCAATAAGCAAATAATGTCAGCCAATAACAATGACTGATGATACAAAGAAGTAGGAGATTGCTGCTAATTATCCTCTGAAGCAGAGTTCAAAGACACCCTTTCTTTTTATTCTTTTTTTGCGGTACACGGGCCTCTCACTGTTGTGGCCTCTCCCGTTGCGGAGCACAGGCTCCGGACACGCAGGCCCAGCGGCCATGGTTCACGGGCCCAGCCGCTCCGCGGCATGTGGGATCTTCCCGGACCGGGGCACGAACCCGTGTCCCCTGCATCGGCAGGCGGACTCTCAACCACTGCGCCACCAGGGAAGCCCTCTTTTCATTCTTTACATAAATTAAATGGCAGTTAGACAGAAACAATTCCATTCTTGGCCAGCAAGAGACCACGGAGATGAAATACGTTCAATTCCTTTTAGGTCTGTTATTCCAGTTCTCCTCTCTTCTCTCCTTGGAAATAGATATTAGCTAGATTGAAACATGGGGAGTTCCAGCCATTAGGTGGTGATGATATTAAGGCACTTCACTTGTTTTTGCAGCTCTGATATGTTTCCATGGAAATAAGAGTTGGAAGCCAGCAACTGAGAAGTAAGAATTCTGGGTTTTCCTTAGCTTCTGGCTGCTGACAAAGAGCCAAATTTTCAAACAAGCTGAAGGATCTCAGAATCTTTGATCTAGTGCATTTACTGTACTCCATTAAAATAAAGATCCCATAGTTCCTTTTTTGCAAATTTCTATTCATCTTCTTGATTGTCAACTAATTTTTAGGTCACCCCCACGGATCCAAGAGTTGGCCCAATACAGTAAACAACCCTGAGCCTATAGTCAGAATATCTGGGCTCGAATTTCACAAATGCTAGTGGTAGAAACTTGGACAGATTATCTGGATTTTCAGAATCTCCATTTCTTAAGTAAAAGGTAAATTATTATTGAGAGGATAACTTTGATTACTAAACAAAAGAAAGCATGGGAAGCATTTGGTGTAGGGTACACAGTAAATGATCAAAAAATGTCAAACGGACCTTAGTGGAGAGACAGAAAAGCAGAAAGTATCTATTTGGTTTCACCTCCACCCATGCCCACATTCATGGACATCATCATCAAGCTGAGAGGCAACCCTCCCCTTTAACATGAGGTTGTAATCTCTAATCCAAAAGAAATTCATGATGTGTATTAGTTTCCTCTTGCTGATGTAACAAATTACCACAAACTTAGTGGTTTAAAACTACATGAATGTATTACCTCGGTGTCTGTAGGTCAGAAGTTCTGGCCAACATGGCTGGATTCTCTGCTCATGGTCTCACAAGGCTGAAATCAAGGTGTTGGCTGGGGCTGCAGTCCACATCTGGGGCTCAGGGTCTTTTCCAAGCTCACAGGTTGTTGGCAGAATTCATTTCCTTCTCACATTTTCCACACAGACTCCTCCATCTTCAAGCCAACAACAGCACATCAAATCCTTGTGCTTCAAATCTCTTGGACTTCTTTTGCCCTGAACTGGGAGAAAGTTCTGCTTTCAAGGGCTCATATCAGGCCTAACTAGATAATTCAGGCTAATTTTCTATCTTAAGGTCACTTGATTAGATCCACTTCTCCATTGTGCCTCCCCAGAAGCTTCCAGACCTGTGGCTTCTGTTGGAGAAGGCAGCTCCCCGAGCCTTGCTGGAGTCACTGTAGCTGTGGACAGAAGTGAGCCAGGACCGAAGGCACGTGGTGCTGGTCTGGGGTGACTCAGCCCCAGGTACCTCCAGCCAAAGCCAAAGCCAAAGCCACCTGTTCCCTTGCCTCTAGCTCCACCCTTGGTTATCAGGCTCTCGGCAGCCTCTTCCCTGCTCTCCACCCCCTCCCTGTACCCCACCCCCTGGTAGTACTAGGTTCCTGAAAACCTGAGCACAGCTCAGAACACAGAGGTGTGATTTTAAGCTGCTAAATTTTTGGGTAACTTATCATGCTGAAATAGATAGCTAATAGAATGAAATTAGCCCCAAATCGATTAACAATAAAATACTCATCCTTAAAAAAAAAGATAAAAATTTTCAGTTATTTTCTTAAATTTGATATTGCAACATTAGAAAAGCAGATATCAAAGCTACTACCATATACACTTTAAATATCTTACAATTTTATTTGTCAGTTATACCTCAGTAATGCTGAAAACAATCAAAAAGTACAGTACATATTTTCTCTTCTGAGAGACACAATGGAGGCAGATTTCAGTTGTGTGAGTGGGTCTAAGGCAGACAGACTCTCAAACCATTCTCATGAAAACATCTGCAAAGAACCACATGTTCTCTGGAATATTTTCCGAAAGTCATGGGGCCAAGGAAGCTCCGTTCCTGATTCTCCCATCCACAACAGCAGCGTGTTACCTCTGTTCAGACAGTAAGAAATCTGAGCATGAAGAAAGTTGAAAAACAGGTGAAAAGGGAAAGATCTGGGCTAAACATGTGAAATCAAAGAGCCTAAGTACTTTGCCTAAAACCATCAAGATGATGTAGATGTATGTATGCTAGGAGGTTTCCAGAAGCATTATGACATTTAATTATCCATGAGAAGATGAAGAATGTCTCCCTTTTAGCTCTATGCTTCTCCAGGATAATTGGGGGAAATTCTCCAAGGTTAAAATCAAATGGAAATTTCCCAGAAATGTTTACCTAATTTTGAACTACCACCTTCTCTAGGTAGGTCAGGAAACAAGACCTAAGTTGAAGATGTGACCTACTTCAGGGGAAAAAGCCCCTAAGGTCCCAGTACTGAGCCCTGAACACGGGCTTCCAATGCTGATGCTGTACAAGTGAGCTGTGTTGTTCTTTCAGGGAAAGGGTTTGGACTGTCAGTCTGCTTCAGTGCCACTTCCTGTGATGGTGTATTTTACATCTCACCACCCGGAGTGCATGTTCATGCTAATGGATGAAAGCCAGACCAACTCTCTCCTGCTTGTTTATTTATTTATTTATTTATTTATTATTATTATTTTGCGGTATGTGGGCCTCTCACTGTTGTGGCCTCTCCCGTTGCGGAGCACAGGCTCCGGACGTGCAGGCTCAATGGCCATGGCTCACAGGGCTAGCCGCTCCGCGGCATGTGGGATCCTCCCGGACCGGGGCACAAACCCGTGTGCCCTGCATCGGCAGGCGGACTCCCAACCACTGCGCCACCAGGGAAGCCCCTGCTTGTTTATTTTTTAACAATACTTTCTTCTCTTGGAAAACAAGCATCCCCAAAGCCCCCAAGAACATTTGCATTTTGGTTGATACTGTGGTCACTGAGGAATACCCTTGCTTACTTTACAAATATTGCATTGACTCAGAGAACACGTGTCTCTAGAGAGAGACCCCCTTCTTCAGAGTATTGTCTGTGCTTCCCAGGACATTATAGATAAACCAAGTCACCAAGGCTGGAGACAAAGTAGCCTAACGTTCATTCTCCATGGGAGAGAGCCATCCAATGTGAAGCAAAGCTTGGATTTACAAAAGTAGCCCTAGTGATGTTTCATGAATTTGGAGATCATATGGGTCAGCGTTTACCAACTGCTGTTACAAACAACCCTCAAATATCAGCAGCATGTTAAAAAAAACTATATCTCATTCTTGCTACAGGCTAAAACAGGAATTCCTTGTTAAGTGTTTCTCTGGGATGCCGCTCCTTCAATGAAGACCCAGGGATCCACCTTCCATCTCGTTGTTCCATCCTCTAAATCCTCGAATTTCTCTCCATCCAACTGGTAGATGGAGAAAAACAAGAGAGTTATGGTTTCCAAATTGTGCATCACCATGCCCTGGGCTGCTGAAGTGAATTCACAGGGGTTCCACAAACTATATAAAACATTTTAGGGAAACCCAGCTATACTTCGCATTTGTTGGACACTGCAAAAACCGTTAGCTCAAGGTAATTGCAGTTTCATCATTAAATCGTGCTTCACTCATTTCTAAAATGCTCTATTATTTTTATTGAAATATAACTGACACATGACATTGTGTAAGCTTAAGATATATAATATACTGATTTGGTACATATATATATTGCAGTATAAATTACCACTATAACATTAGCTAACACCTCTATCACGTCATTTTTTGTTGTTTTTTTAAGATCTAGTCTCTTAGGAACTTTGAAGTTTATAATACAGTATTGTTGACTATAATCACTATGCTGTGCATTAGCTCTCCAGGAATTATTGGTCTACCAGTTCCCAGTTTATATCCTTAAACAACATCTCCCCAGTTCCTCTCTGCCCCAAGCCCAGCCCCTGGTAACCATCGTTCTACTCTCTGTTTTTACAAGTCCGGCTATTTTAGAGTCCATGTATAAGTGCTATCATATAGTATTTCTCTTGTCTTTGTCTGACTTATCTCACTTAGCATAATGTCCTCAAGGTTTATTCATGTTGGCACAAGTGGCAGGATTTCCTTCTTTCTTGCAGCTGAATAATATTCCTGTGTGTGGTGTGTGTGTGTGTGTGTGTGTGTGTGTGTGTGTGTGTGTGAATACACATCACATCTTCATCCATTCATCCATTGATGGTCACTTAGGTTCTTTCCATAGCTTGGCTATTGTGAATAACGCTGCAATAAACATGGGAGTACTTATATCTCTTTGAACTCCTGTTTTCATTTCCTTTGGATATGTACCCAGGATTGGAATTGCTGAACCATATGGTAGTTCTATTTTTAATCTTTTAGAGAAACTTCATGCTGTTTTTCATAGTTGCTGCACCAATTTACATTCCTGTGTACAAGGATTCCCTTATCTCCACATACTTACCAACACTTGTTAACTCCTATATTCTTGATGATAGCCATTCTGACATGTGTGAGATGCCATCTCATTGTGGTTTTGATTTGCATTTCCCTGATGATTAGTGATGTTTAACATCTTTCCATGTACTTGTTGGTCATTTAAATGTCTTCTTTGGAAAAATGTCTATTTAGTTCCTCTGCCCATTTTTTAATTGGATCATTTTTTTTCCTCATTGAGTTGTATGAATTCTTACATATTTTTAATATTAACATTTTATCTGATATATGGCTTGCAAATACTTTTTTCCCATTCTGTAGTTTGCCTTTTCATTTTTTATTGTTTCTTTTACTCTGCAGAAGCTTTTTAGTTTGATGTAGTCCCACTTACTGATTTTTGCACTGGTTGCCTGTGCTTTTGGTATCCAAGAAATTATTGCCCAGTCTAATGTCAAGGAGTTTCATCCCTACATTTTCTTCTAGGAGTTTTAGAGTATTTGGTCTTATATTTAAGTCTTTAATCCATTTCCTGTTAATTTATATGAGTGGTGTAATACAGGGGTTCAATTTTATTTTTCTGCATGTGGCTATCTAGTTTTCCCAATACAACTTATTGAAGAGACTATCCTTTCCTCATTGAATGTTCTTGGTTTCCTTGTCAAATATTATTTGAACATATATGCAGGGGTTTATTTCTGGGCTCTCAATTCTGTGTCATTAGTGTATGTGTCTATTTTTACTTGTACCATACAGTTTTATTTACCATAGCTTTGTAGTATAGTTTGAAATCTGAAAGTGTGACACTTCCAGCTTTGTTCTTCTTTCTCATGATTGCTTTGGCTATTTGGGGTCTTCTGTGACATACAAATTTTAGGATACAAATTTTAGGATTTTTTTCTATATTGATGTGGTCTGAACTGAAGAGCATACTGGCTCCTTTTGTGGGCAAAGACTTCCACTTCCTTGGTTAAATTTATTCCTAAATATTTTATCTTTTTTGATGCTACTGTGAATGGGATAGTTTTATTTCTTTTTCAGAGGTTTTATTGTTAGGGTATAGAAACAAAACTAATTTTTTATGTGCTTTTATTTCCTGTATCTTTACTGAATTTATGATTAGTTTCAACAGGTATTGTTTGAGTCTTTAGAATTTTCTATATAGAAGATCACCTCATCTACAAATACCAACAATTTTACTTCTTCCTTTCTGATTTGGACGCCTTTTATTTCTTTGTCTTGCCTAATGGTCTGGCTAGGACTTCCAGTACTACTATGTTAAATAAGAGTGGTGAGAATGGGCACCCTTGTCTTGTTCCTGATTTTAATGGAAAAGCCTTCAATTTTTCACTGTTGAGAATGTTAGCTATGGGTTTGTCATGTATGGTCTCTATAATGCTGAGGTATCTTCTCTCTATACCCAATTTTTAGGGAGTTTTAATTATGAAATAATGTGTATTTTATCAGATGCTTTTACTGTATCTATTGAGATAATCATATAATTTTAATCTCTCACTCTATTAATATCATGTATCACATTTGTTGATTTGCATATGTTGAACCATCCTAGAGATAAATACCATTTGGTCATAGTGTATGATTTTTTTAATGTGTTGTTGAATTTGACTTGCTAATATTTTGTGGAGAATTTTTGCATCTATATTCATCAGGAATATTAGTCTATAGTTTTCTTTTCTTGTAGTGGCCTTATCTGGCTTTGGTATCAAAGTAGTGCTGGGCTCCTAAAATGAGTTTGGAAGTATTTTCTCATCTTCAGTTTTTTGGAAGAGTTTGAGAGGACTGGTATTAATTCTTCTTTAAATGTTTAGTAGAATTTACCAGTTAAACCATCCAGTCCTAGACTTTTTTTGTGTTGGAAGGCTTTTGATTACTGATTCAATCTCATTTCTCAGTATTGGTGTGTTCAGATTTTCTGTTTAATCCTGATTCAGTCTTGGTAGGTGGTATGTTTCTAGGAATTTATTGATTTCTTTTATGTTATCTAATGTGTTGGTGTTTAAGTATATATAGTAGTCTCTTATGGTCCTGTATGTTTCTGTAGTATCCATTGTAATGTCTCCTCTTTCATTTCTGATTTTATTTATTTGTATCTTCTTTTTTTTTCTTAGTCTAGCTAAAGGTTTGTCAATCTTGCTTCTTTTTGAAAAAGCAGCTCTTAGTTTTGTTGATTTTTCTTTTTTTAAGAAGATGTTGGGGGTAGGAGTTTATTAATTAATTAATTAATTTTTGCTGTGTTGGGTCTTCGTTTCTGCTCGAGGGCTTTCTCTAGTTGTGGCAAGCGGGGGCCACTCTTCATCGCGGTGCATTGGCCTCTCACTATCGCGACCTCTCTTGCTGCGGAGCACAGGCTCCAGATGCACAGTCTCAATAGTTGTGGCTCACGGGCCCAGTTGCTCCACGGCATGTGGGATCCTCTCAGACCAGGGCTTGAACCTGTGTCCCCTGCATTAGCAGGCAGGTTCTCAACCACTGCGCCACCAGAGAAGCCTTGTTGATTTTTTTATCTTGTTTTTCTGGTCTCTATTTCATTTATTTCTGCTCTGATCTGCTATTTCCTTTCTTCTGTTAACTTTGGGCTTGGTTTGTTCTTCTTTTTTTAGTTCCCTGAGGTATAGTTAGGTTGTTTATTTGAGATCTTTTTAATTTCTTAATATATGCATTTATCACTTTAAACTTCCCTCTCAGAACTGCTTTTGCAGCATCCCATAGGTTTTGGTATGTTGTGTTTCCATTTGTTTTGAGATATTTTAAAATTTTGCTTTGGATAACTTCTTTGACCAATTGGTTTTTCAGTATTGTGTTATTTAATTTCTACATATTTGTAGATTTTCTAGCTTTCCTCTTGTTGATTTCTAGCTTCATATCACTGTGATCAGAAAAGGTACTTGGAATTATTTCAATCTTCTTAAATTTTCTAAGACTTGTTTTGTGTCTAATCATACAGTCTATCCTGGAGAATGTTTCATGTACACTTAAGAAGAATGTGTATTTGCTTCTGTTGATGGAAGGTTCTATAAATGTTAGGTCCATTAGGTCTAATGTATGGTTCAAGTCTATTGCTTCCTCATCAATTTTCTGTCTGGATGATCTATCCATTGCTGAAATGGGATATTAAAGTCCCCCGCTTTATATATTCATTTATTGTTTATTGATTGATTGATTATTGTCTATTTCTCCCTTCAGATCTGTTAGTATTTGCTTAATATATTTAGGTGCTCCAATGCTGGTTATGTATGTTATGTATGTTATGTATGTTATTACAATTGTTATATCTTTTTCATTACTTGACCCCTTTATCATTATATAACAACTTACTTTGTCTCAAAATTTTTGACTTAAAAATCTGTTTTTCTAATGTAAGTATAGCTATTCCCTCCTTCATTTGGCTTCTGATTGCATTTTTTCTAATCCCTTCATTTGAGCCTATGTGTGTCTCTAAATCTGAAGTGAGTCTCTTATAGTCAGCATATAGTTGGGTCTTATTTTTTATTCATCCAGTCATCCTTTTGATTGGCGAATTCAATTCATTTACTTTTAGAGTGATTATTGATATAGGAGGACTTACTAATGCCATCTTATTACTTGTTTTCTAGTTGTTTGGTATTCCTGTTGTTTCTTTTCCCGTCTCTTTCTTCCTACTTTTGTAGGCGGTATGCTCTTTTCCCCCTTTCTGTATCTTCTGTGAAACTACTTTAGTTTTTACTTTGTGGCTACCATGAGGCTTACATAAGACCTCTCATAGATAAAACAGTCTCTTTTAAGCTGATGGAACATTTAGTTCAATCATCTACAAAATCTTTACCCTTTTACTCCCCTCCTTTAATATTTTCTATTTCATATTTACTTTTTTAATATTGTGTATTCATTAACCCAATATAATAGCTATAATTTTTAATAGTCTTTTTCTTTGACCTTTATACTATTAGTTCAGTGGTTCACACTATCCTATTACAGATTTAAAGTTTTCTAAATCTGACTTATATTTACCTTTGCAGTGTGTTGTATACTTTTGTATGTTTTTATGTCATTGATTAGCATCTTTTCATTTCAGCTTGAGGAACTCCTTTCAGCATTTATTGCAAAGCAGGTATAGGATGATGAAATTCCTCAGCTTTTGTATGTCTAGGAAAGTTTTTTTTTCTCTTTCATATCTGAAAGATAACTTTCCTGTACAGAATATTCTTAGCTGGCAATTTTTTTCTTTCAACACTTTGAATATGTCATTTTACTTTCTCCTGGTTTGTAGAGTTTCTGCTGAGAAATCTACAGACGGGCTAATGGAATTTCCTTTGTAAGTTGTAATCCCTTTTTCCCTAACTGCATTTGTAATTCTTTCTTTATCCTCAATATTTGACAGTTTTATTATAAGGTGTCTTGGAGAAGATCTTTTGATATAATACGGTGATCTATTAGCTTTGTTAACTTTGAGGTATGATCTCTCCCCAGGTTCGGGAAATTCTCAGCTATTATTTCTTTAAATAAATGATCTGCATTCTTCTCCCTCTCTTCTCCTTCTGTAATACTGATTATTCAACTATTTGTTCTTTTGATGGAATCCCATAGATCATGTAGGCTTTCATCACTCTTTTTTATTCTTTTTCCTTCGTTCTCCTCTAACTGGGCTACTTCAAATTTCCTGTCCTCTAATCCTCTAATTCTGTCTTCTGTTTGCTCTGCTGTACTGCAGATGTTCTCTATTGCATTTTTTTAAAAATTTCACTGATTGAGTTCTTCAGCTCCAGAACCTCTATTTGGTTCTTTTTTTTACGACTTCTATCCCTTTGGGAAAAAGTCTCATTTTGATTCATGTATTTTTTTCTTGAGATTTCATTGAATTATCTTCCTGAGGGTTTTTTTGTAGCTCACTGAGTTTCTTCAAAACATATATTTTGTTTTCATTGTCATTTGTTTCTAGGTATTTTTTGATTTCCTCTTAGATTTCTTCAGTGATCTCTTGGTTGTTTAGTAGCATATCATTTAGCCTTGATGTGTTTGTATTTTTTACAGTTTTTTTTCCTGTAATTAATATCTACTCTCATAGCATTGCAGTCAGAAAAGATGCTTAATATGATTTCAAGGCTTGAAATGTGACCCAAGATGTGATCTGTCCTGGAGAATGTGCTGTGTACACTTGAGAAGAAAGTGTATTCTGCTTTTTTTTTTAAATTATCTTTTGCTGTGTTGGGTCTTCATTGCTGCACACAGGCTTTCTCTAGTTGCAGCAAGTGGGGGCAACTCTTCATTGCAGTGCATGGGCTTCTCATTGTGGTGGCTTCTCTTGTTGTGGGGCACGAGCTCCAGGTGTGTGGGCTTCAGTAGTTGTGGCTTGCAGGCTCTAGAGTGTAGGCTCAGTAGTTGTGGCACACGGGATTAGTTGCTCCACGGCATGTGGGATCTTCCTGGACCAGGACTTGAACCCATGTCCCCTGCATTGGCAGGCAGATTCTTAGCCAGTGCACCACCAGGGAAGTCCCAATCCTGTTATTTTTGGATGGAATGTCCTATAAATATCAATTAGATCCATCTGGTGTAATGTGTCATTTAAAGCTTGTGATTCTTTATTTATTTTCTGTTTGGATGATCTGTCCATTGGTTTAAGTGAGGTACTGAAGTCACTTACTATTATTGTGTTACTGTTGATTTCCCCTTTTATGGCTGTTAGCATTTGCTTATGTATTGAGGTGCTCCTATGTTGGGTGCATAAATATTTACAATTGTTATATCTTCTTCTTGGATTGATCCCTTGATCATTATATAGAGTCCTTCTTTGTCTCTTGTAATAGTCTTTATTTTAAAGTCTACTTTGTCTGATATGAGAATTGCTACTCCAGCTTTCTTTTGATTTCCATTTGCATGGAATATCTTTTTCCATCCCCTCACTTTCAGTCTGTATGTGGCCCTAGGTCTGAAGTGGGTCTCTTGTAGACAGCATATATATGGGTCTTGTTTTTGTATCCATTCAGCCAGTCTGTGTCTTTTGGTTGGGGCATTTAATCCATTTACATTTAAGGTAATTATTGATATGTATGCTCCCATTACCATTTTCTTAATTGTTTTGGGGTTTGTTATTGTAGGCCTTTTTTTTTCTCCTGTGTTTCCTGCCCAGGGAAGTTCCTTTAGCATTTGTTGTAAAGCTGGTTTGGTGGTGCTGAATTCTCTTAACTTTTGCTTGTCTGTAAAGCTTTTGATTTCTCCATTGAATCCGAATGAGATCCTTGCTGGGTAGGGTAATCTTGGTTGCGGGTTTTTCCCTTTCACTACTTTAAATATATCTTGCCACTCCCTTCTGGCCTGTAGAGTTTCTGCTGAAAGATCAGCTGTTAACCTTATGGAGATTCCCTTGTATGTTATTTGTTGCTTTTCCCTTGCTGCTTTTAATATTTTTTCTTTGTGTTTAATTTTTCTTAGTTTGATTAATATGTGTCTCGGCGTGTTTCTCCTTGGGTTTATCCTGTATGGAACTCTCTGCACTTCCTGGACTTGATTGACTATTTCCTTTCCAATGTTGGGGAAGTTTTCAACTATAATATCTTTAAATATTTTCTCAGACCCTTTCTTTTTTTCCTCTTCTTCTGGGATGCCTATAATTCGAATGTTGGTGCGCTTAATGTTGTCCCAAAGGTCTCTGAGACTGTCCTCCATTCTTTTCATTCTTTTTTCTTTATTCTGCTCTGCAGCAGTTATTTCCACCGTTCTATCTTCCAGCTCATTTATCTGTTCTTCTTCCTCAGTTATTCTGCTATTGATTCCTTCTAGAGAATTTTTAATTTCATTTATTGTGTTGTTCATCACTGTTTGTTTGCTCTTTAGTTCTTCTAGGTCCTTGTTAAACGTTTCTTGTATTTTCTCCATTCTATTTCCAAGATTTTGGGTCATCTTTACTATCATTACTCTGAATTTTCAGGTAGTTTGCCTATTTCCTCTTTATTTATTTGGTATTGTGGGTTTTTATCTTGCTCCTTTGCCTGTAGATATTTCTCTGTCTTTTCGCGTTGTCTAATTTACAGTATTTGAGGTCTCTGTTCCCTAGGCTGCAAGGTTGTAGTTTGTCTTGTTTCTGTTCTCTGCCCCCAGTGGTGGGGTTGGTCCAGTGTCTTGTGAAGGCTTCTTGATGGGAGGAACTGGTGCCTGCATTCTGATGGGTGGAGCTGAGTCTTTTCCCTCTGATGAGCAGGGCTGTGTCAGGTGATGTGTTTTTGGGTGTCTGTGAGCTTAGTATGACTTTAGGTAGTCTGTGTGCTGATGGGTGGGTTTGTGTTCCTGTCTTGTTTGTTGTTTGTCCAGCGCTGGGAGCTGCTGGCAGTTGGGTGGAGCTGGGTCTTGGATTCAGATAGAGGCCACCATGTGTGCTCTTGGCGATTAATCTTCCCTGGAGCCAGGAATTCTCTAGTGGTCCAGCGTCCTGGACTTGGTGCTCCCACTCCAGAACCTCAGGCCCAACTTATGGTTGAGGGACAAAGATCCCGCAAGTCACTTGTCCCAGCAATAAAGGGGATTAAAAAAAAAAAAGACTAACAAAACCCCAGACAAATGGTAAAAAATAAAATCAAACAAACAGAAACAGAAACAAGGAAACACTCACACACACAAAAGAAACCAAAACAGAACCAAATAAATCAAACAGCAAGAGAACAACCAAACAAAGAGCCTAAGAATGAAATCAAACAATTATAAAGAAAGTTGACAAAAACCCAAAACCAAAGCAGAGTGCCAACCAAAGAATGAAGCAAAGAAACAAAACAAACTGACAAAAATTATATTAAAAAAAAAAAAGAAAAAGAGAAAGGGGAAAGAAGACAGAACAACAGAAAAGCAACGTAGAAACAGAAATATATATATATATATAAAAGGAAAAAAAGACAAACAAAACCCTAGGGAAATGGTAAAAAAAAAAATCAAACAAATAAAAGCAGAAACAAGGAAACACACACACACATAAAAGAAACAAAATAGAGCCAAATAAAACAAAAAGCAAGAGAACAAGACAAATAGAAGAGCTCAAAAATGAAATCAAAGAATTAGGATTAAAACTAACAAAAACACATAACCAAAAACAAAACCAAAGCAGTGTACCAACTGAAGAATAAAGCAAGGGAACAGAACAAACTGATAAAAATGATTTAAAAAGTAATAATAATAAAATAAAATAAAAAGGGAAAAACCACAGGACAACAGAAAAACAAAGTAGAAATGGAAATATTAAAAATATATATTAAAAGAAGTAATAATAATAAATAAATAACCTTTAATATATATTAAAGAAAAAAATAAGGGAAAAGAACACAGAACAACAGAAAGCAAAGTAAAAATAGAAATATATAAAAAAATAAAAGTAAAAAATAAAAATATGTTATAAAACATGGAGATCCCAAAAGACTAAAAAAAAAAAAAAAAAAAACTAAAACAAGAACAGCAAACAAACAAAGAAAAAGAAAGCCCCTGCCCCCAAAAGCCACAACCAACAACAGAATGAATCAACACATAATAAAATTAGTAGTAATAATTTTGTTTCCCTGGGGCCTCTGCTGTAATTGTCCTTGCACATGCTGTGAGCCACAGGCCATCTCCGCCTCCCCAAGAGCCCTTCCTCTGCCTCTGGGCTGGTCTCTGGACCTGCTGTGGGCCCTGTGGGGACCCCTCAGACTCTGATCTGGCCCAGTTCCTGCGTGTGCTGCCCCCAAAGCCCACAGCTGCCAGAACTAGACCGTTTTCAGTTGTGGGAAGCCTTGTTGTCTGCTCAGATATTCCATAGATGGGATTTAATGTGAAGCTTGTACAGATGATGGAAAGATTTTTGATCTTCTTCCTTAGTCACCCCGTCCCTGGGGTTCAGCTTTGGTTTTATCCCCACCTCTGTGTGTGGTCCACCCACAGGAGTCTGGTCCTGAGGCTGCCTTGGAGCTCTTGGGTCTGCCCCCGTGAGCACCGGGTGCAGAGGTGGTATGACTGCATGAATCGTGGGAGCCCCGGTGGCACCAAATGCACAGGGAAGCGGTGGCCACGGGCACAGGAGATATGGCCCTAGTGAGGGCCTTTTCTGGCGCCTGGCATAAGGCATGGGAGGGTCAGCTCTGAGGGGGCTTTTTTTTTTTTTTTTTTTTTTTGGTGTGCGGGCCTCTCACTGTTGTGGCCTCTCCCGTTGCAGAGCACAGGCTCTGGACACGCAGCCTCAGCGGCCATGGCTCACGGGCCCAGCCACTCCACGGCATGCGGGATCCTCCCAGACCAGGGTACGAACCCATGTCCCCTGCATCGGCAGGCGGACTCCCAACCACTGTGCCACCAGGGAAGCCCCTGAGGGGGCTTTTTTTATTGTTCAGCAGCCGGCACGCAAGAGCCAGCCCTGAGAGGGCTTCTTTTATTGTAGTTGGCAGGCGCCGGTGTGTGGAGAGAGAGAGGCTACAATAGTGGCTCCTCCCCCTGTGTGTGACTCAGCAGTAGTGCCTGCTTCCATGGCAGTCCAGTCTTCCTCTGTAGGCATTCCCTGCTGCAGATTTCCTCCCTCCTGTCCCCCAGTCCGTCTCCCCACAGCCAAAAGCAGTTCTCGCTTTGGGCCTGTTCTCCAATCCCCACGCACCAGCTCCTAGCCCCCTTGCACACCTGTGAACACACGTCTCAGTCTGGGCCATGTATGGCCGTGGTTCGGACCATCTGTGTATTTCTCGCTCCGTCTCATCTGCCACAGATTGGTTGCTTCATCCTCTTCCAACAGCCTCAAATGCTTCCCTTCTGTCCCAGTCGATTTCCCCAATGGAGAGGGGGTTTCCCCATTGGAGAGAGGGTTTCCCTGAATTCAGGAATCGCTCCTCTGCTTCAGCTCCCCCACCCCGGGGTCCAGGTCCCATCCCACTTCCTCTCCTCCTCCTTCTCCCTTCTTTTTTTCCATCCTACCCAGTTATGCAGGGATCTTTATAGTCCTTTCCGGTGTCCAAGGTCTTCTGCTAGTTTTCAGCTGGTGTTCTCAGTATGTGAGAATTGTTGCATCTGTAGATATATTCCTGATGCGTCCGTGGAGAGAGGTGAACTCCATGTGTACCTACTCCTCCGCCATCTTGAATCTCCACAAAAATAAAATGTGTATCTTGAATTCTTTATCTCCACATCACAAAATTCTCTGCCTTTGAGCTCAGTTATTGGAGAATTATTATTTTCTTTTTGTGATGGCATATTTCCTTGATCTTTCATGTTCCTTGTAGTTTTGCATTGCTGTTTTTGCATTTGAAGAAACAGACAACTCTTTAAATCTTTGCTAAATCTTTTGCACACGAAAGAAACAAAAACAGAACCAAATAAATCAAATAGCAAGAGAACAACCAGACAAACGAAGAGCCTTGTCTTCTGAACGGGTATTCTGTTTGGTGGTATTATCTGGTATTTTATCTGTCTTTGAATGGGTACAGCTGCTCCACTCTTCTTGTTCCCTCTTGTGGCAGGATTCTTAAGCTTTCCTGTTTTCTCTGCTTCTTATAAGTCACCCAAGCTGGCTACTGGAATCCTCTTTTTGTTTTCCAGAAGGTGGCACTATGGCTCAAGTATGTGGTTTCTCTCTTGCCCGCAGCCTGTGCCCTCTTTTCTAAACACGCTCCCTGTCTACCAGAGCACTCTCTCACCACCACACATGGCTGCATGTGCAAGGAAGCAGCCACAGAATTGGAGGAGGTGTGGGTTAGCACTTGGGGTATTGGGGGTGCCCACAGGCCTGGGGAGATTCCCAGGTATGGTACTCCCAGAGGGTCATGGGTAGACTTCCTGCTGACCACTGTCAGCAGGAACCTTGTCCCTTATCTGCCTCTCTCCCAATCTCCCCCTTCCCCCAGTCATGGAGTTTCTGCCTCAGTACTCTGGGTGCTGCTGGAGAGAAATGGGTTTCTCCAGCCATGATCAGCACAACTGGGATAGCTAGGCACTCACTCACTGCTCTCCTTTTCCCTTGAGGGAGAGGTCACCATCACCATATAAATCAAACCCTGCGCAGTGTTCTTTGGTGGTGGTCGGGGGCCTAGGAAAGTTTAATTTACCACCACCTTCACTGTGATGAAAATTTTTTTTTTTTGCTCCAATGTCTTCTGGAATTTCCCTTCAAGATGGCTGGGCCTCTGCCAGTTCTGTCTCCTGCTTGTGTATCTGCCCAAGTCAGCACTCTCCAGATTTTTTCCTGACTGCAGCGAGAGGGGTCTGGGCAGGTTTTCTGACTCCCCTGGTTCCACAGCCCATACTAAAGTCTGTCTGCCTATTAGTGGCTACACAGATGAGCGGGATTCATCTCAGGTCCCTGGGCATATGATGCTAGACCCCACAACACCCACAAAGGTGCTTTTGTTCATGAATGGATGTCTATTTTGCTGTTGAAAAAGGAGGATAGGGCTTCCCTGGTGGTGCAGTGGTTGAGAGTCCGCCTGCCGATGCAGGGGACGTGGGTTCGTGCCCCGGTCCGGGAAGACCCCACATGCCGCGGAGTGGCTGGACCCGTGAACCATGGCCGCTGAGCCTGCGCGTCCGGAGCCTGTGCTCCACAACGGGAGAGGCCACAACAGTGAGAGGCCCGCGTACCGCAAAAAAAAAAAAAAAAAAAAAAGAAAAAGGAGGATAAAAAGGAGGAATATCTTATACCTCTGATATCACTGATAATGCTGTATCTTTTGAAATCTAGGTTTTCAGCCATTGTTATTATAAAAAGCAGGTACCATATAGAAATTAATATGGAACAGGAAATGAGGGTGGCTGTGTCTAATCTGATTCCCAGGTTTAAGAAGTTATTCAGTGCCCGAACAGGTGTACACATCCCTTTAGTCACTGTGGTTATTTAAGAAGAAAATAAAAATATTATTTGGTTTTTAACTCATGTGTACTAATTTTTCCAGCATCACGAAGTTATTAGGATATAAATACTTATTAAGTTGTTTGGACCTAACCACTTTATAACTGGAACTGTTAGATATTTCTTTGGCCAAAAAGTAGCATGAGAAATTTACTAAGACTCTAAGAGTACCACGGACTGAGAATAGAGGATTGTGCTGAGAAATCTGTAAGAGTCAATCCCAGAAGTAGATTAGATCCTTTCCACCCACATTCCACTGGTAAGAATTTATTAGACAGCTACATCTAAGAGTAAGGGAGGATGGGAAATTCAGTCCAGTTGTGTGCCCAGGAGGAAAAGGAAAACAATTTGATGAAAAACCAGTCATTCTCTGCTGTCGAAATGAATAAGCAGGGGGACAAAAGTGTCCCACATCCACAGTCTGACTTGCACTGAAAACTGTTGTAGCAAACACTCTCTGCAACTCAGCATCCCCGTCATCCCTTCTATCCTACAGCTCTTATCATCCACAAAACACATAAGCTCTTATCATCCACAAAACATCCTACGGCTCTTATCATCCACAAAACACATAAAAGCCATTGCTTCACTTACTTCTCACAACCTCATGAGCTGGGCAGAGCAAAGACTGTCCCCACTGTGTCCCTATTTTGCAGTTTAAGAAATAAACAACTAGATTACTTTAGGTTACCCAGATAGCAAGTAACAGAAGCCAGACCCAAATCCAAGTTTTACACCACATTAAGAGTTCTTTATGCTACAGCCAAACTCTAGGTCAGAGAATTCAATGGACAGCTGTGGGGCTTGTGTTTAAAGACAGGGACCTGATCTTGTTGGCAGGGGGCTAGGATAAGCAGGAATGGGCAGCAGGATTGTCAGACTAGCAGCTTCAGTTCTACAGATAGGAGATGATCGTGTCCTGAAAGTGATGGTTCTTGGGACATGAGAGACTGTCATCCAAGGGATGTTCTTCAGCTCCTGCTGTCCTGGGTGAGCTCACAGATGTCTGGCCTCAGCTTTGTGACTTACACAGGCTTTTCACAGTCAACTCTCAATCACAGTGACAATTGATTGGGAAAAGGAGCATATCAGGAGAGATAACTGCCACCTGGATCTGGTCTACCATTTGAACTGCCTTATGATTTTAGCAAATTTGTCTTGAGGGCATATTTTTCTAATACAATTTAGTTGTATTAGAAGCAATCTCTCTTTTCTTTAAGCACATTACTATTAATGGAAAGAAAGGAGGTAGGTCAAGAGCAGGGGAAAGCCTTTCTGGGGTTTGGAATCTACCAGTGATAATCCACAACATGCATAATCCTGACGTAGTCTGTATAAACACTTGTCTAACAGAGGCAGCTGCTCAGCCTCTTAAGTTCTCTTCTGCCCCAGTAAACACAAGGTGAGAAGCCCGAAGCACTGAACCTGAAGAAGTTGCAGTCTATGGTTTTCCTGCTCTGAACAGCGGACATGCGGCCAGGGATAACTGAAGTATTGAAGATAGTTGAGAAGGACTTCTCCTGTATGGCCAATCTTTACATTATTGTATTTTCTGATCATGTTTATTTTCTTCTCCAAGCTTCAAACGGAAGTCATTAGAGACAGAGGTTTCATCACTAGGTGCAGGTCAGAGGCCAGTTGACTATCTGACATATTATTCTTTTTTGGCAGTCAGCTAAAATATGCCAGTTTCAGGACATGTGCTAAGGGATGATTTGAGGCTAGGTTCTGGGAATTAAACTGAACTCCCTTGTGCTTATCCGTGATTTATTGTTGCTTAAAACAGAACTAGCTGGCCTGCTTAAACCAGAACTAGCTTGCCAGCAAAACCAGTTGAGTCTGACAGAGCTGAAGCTAAAATTATTGATTAAAGGACTAAGGGCCACATATGAGAAGTTTATTCTTTTGGTGTGGTTTCTAGACGTGCGTGCAAGTGGTTCAAGGAGAACATTTACACGCTGTGTTTTTCTTTAGTCTAAAACACAATCACTCTGGGCAGCCATGGGGAGTGCAGTATGAAGAAGTCCCAGTTTTTCTTCCTTGACCCTAAAAGGAAATCTTGTAGACATTTCCATTCCTCTAAGGTACCTTCACGTGAACTCAGTATGTCGTGCTAGTAATCTGCTCCACTCATAAAGATTCCTGGAGAGCCACGGAAACAGCATGGTCCTTGTCTAAATGTAGAAAAGAAAAATCCTAAAGTTTTCAGTGATTTGTTTGAACTTATCTGTTAATAGCTGGGAAGAGATGGTAACAAACTAAACCACAGAGTTTTCAAGGCCTAAAGAGAACATTCCAATGCGTTTGAGTTTTAGCATAACCCCATCCATTTCATTCCCTCACCCATGTGCTCAGTAATCAATACTTTTGAGATCTACCATTTACTTTGTGGTGCAAAATGCTTTCTATACATTGTATCATTTAATCTTCACAACAACACAAAGGGATGAGGTAAGATAAAACCAATGCTTAGTGTAAAATGGGTGGCTTGACTCCAAAATACTCACTCCAAACCAGCATAACAATTGCCAAGTATCAGGCTGAAACAGTAATTTTCAACTTCTTTTGTACTTGTGACGTATTGTCTTGAATAACAAAATTTTGGGAGGTGACAAAGGAATTTTGAGATTCAAAATGGCACTAATTAAGTCAGCACTCATTTAGGTATAATTAATACTAGATTATCTCACTGTGTCACGGATTTCAATAAGAGTACCCACAGTGACCATACTATTCCCCGGGGAGCCCTTTGGCCTTGGATCCCTATTCAAACAGAACTGTTGTTGCCCTGACCAAGAGAACAAGTTCACGCATATTCCCAGAAGCCTTGGAACTTCTTTGATGTTGCTTTGTTGTTCTGCTGTACCTTGTATCTCTGACTTAGAGAAATTTTGCCCTGTACAACACATAGTTACACAACAGATACAGCACAATGTTCCCACTGATAGTTGTTGGTGTTACAGGATATATTTTTAATTATGACAAAACTGAGCTTTATATACCTTGATGGCATTTTTTAGCCTACTTAAGAATGTTTGAGTATGCAGCTGCAGACCAAATAAGAACCACTGGTCTAGGGTGGAACTGGAAGAATTGAGCCCTATTCCTTGGTTCATAGTGCAAACAAATCAGTGAAATGCCCAACTGCTTTCACATAAAAATGGCCCTCATCAAGGCAATGGTCTGACCCAAACAAATACAAACAGAAGGTCAATATCTGAGTTTGCCTAGTGGAGAGCAGAGACATATTTATGTATGATTTATGTCCTCTCTCCATGTATAGGTAGGTTTATACCATGGGTACATGTGGCTATGTTCATGATATTCATATGCCATGCTGACATGTGTTCTAGTGTGTTCTTCACATGTGACTTCTCTCTATAAAATCATCTTGTCAACTCATGGAGAGGTAAGAGGGGTCATAGTTTTATCATTCCCCTTCTACCTCTCATCCCAGCTATGCTTTAGAATTCAGTGATCCCTGCGGATTTCACAGTGTTGCAGAAGACTGAATTCTGTCTTTTAAGGCAGCACAGCACAGTGGGATGGTGAAGGTTTAAAGACAATACAGGCATGCTTTGTTGTATTGCACGTTGCTTTATTGTGCTTCACAGATACTGCATTTTTTACAAATTGAAGATTTGTGGCAACCCTGAGCAAGTCTATCGGTGTCACTTTTCCAAGAGTATTTGCTCACTTCATGTCTCTGTGTCACATTTTGGTAATTCCCACAGTATTTCAACCTTTTTCTTTATTATTATTCTTGTTATGGTGATCTGTGATCAGCAATCTTTAACTTTCCTATCGCAAAAAGATTACGACTAGCTGAAGGCTCCGATGATGGTTAGCATTTTTTACATTAAAGTGTGTGCATTGTCTGTATAAACATAATGCTATTGTACCCTTAATAGACTGCAACATAGTGTAGATATAACTTTTATATATGTACTGGGAACCAAAAAATTCATGTGACTCACTTTATTGCAATATTCGCGCTATTGCAGTGGTTTGGAACTCAACCTGCAACATCATCCAGGTATGCCTGTACAGCCCTTTAAATTATAGGACCTTGGAATTCTTGCAACTTGGTGGTTTTGTGGCTTTAAAGTTATTTAATGTCCCTACGTTGCAATTATTTTATCTTTAAAAAAAAGAAGGAAATAAAGTCTGGTGGGATCGTTATAGAACTTGGAGTCAAGTGTGATGAATGTAAAAGGGGTAGTTCTCCAAAGCTGTTGATTACTGAGCAGGTGAGGGAGGGTGTGAAGTGTCGTACGTTTTACCAGGCAAAGCTCTTGTGCATTGGGTAGTTCTCTGTTACCATCTCTTCCCAACTAAGTGAGTTCAAGCAAATCACTGAAAACTTTAGGATTTTTCTTTTCTTCATTTAGAAACAAGAACCATGCTGTTTCCCTGGCTCTCCAGGACTATATATGGGAAGAGTGGATTGCATCAGTCCCCCCTTTTCCATGGATGATACATTCTAAACCCCCCAGTGGATGCTTGAAACGACAGACAGTTCTAAACCCTGTACATACTATGTTTTTTTTTACTACATATACATACCTATGATGAGGTTTAATTTATAAATTAAGCACAGTAAGGATTAACAATAATAATAACAAAATAGAATAATTGTAACAATAGACTGTAATAAGGGTTATGTGAATGTAGTCTCTCTCTCAAAATATCTTGTATAAATTTAATGTCTTTCCCATCTTAACTAAGCACTTACCGTGCACTGTGGCTATATCTTTTGCAGTTTGAGATGCAGCAGCAAAACTAGCACAAATTTCCTTTTCCTTCTTCACAATTTCATGGATAGAAGATCCACTCTTACCATAGATCTTAGTAACCTCAGCATACAATTTTTTTTCTTTCCTTATTAAGTCGAGAACCTTCACCTTTTCACTTAAAGGAAGCCCTTTATGACTTCTCTTTGGCACATACAAATTGTCAGCATTGCTATTTTTTTTGCTTCGGGACCATTGTTAAGTAAAATAAGGGTTACTCAAACACAAGCACTACGATACCAACACAATCTGGGAACCAATGTGGCTACTAGGTGACTAAAGGGCAGGATGCGCTGGAAGAGGGATGAGTCACGTCCGGAGTGGGATGAAGTGAGATTTCATCATGCTACTCAAAATGGTGGCAATTCAGAACTTACGAATAGTTCATTTCTGGAATTTCCCATTTAGTATTTTTGGACCTCGGTTGACTGTGAGTAACCGACACTGTGGATCGCGGAGACTACTGTATAGTGATAAGACGTACTGAGTTCCTGGGATGGTACCTAGCACAATACCTGACCCTAGTGCTTCAATAAATGATAGCAGTTCTATTATCGTAGTCATAGAGTGGGGCTATTCCTAGGCGAGAACATCTCTGGGTTTCGGGTGGTAATCAGAGACAATAAAAACATTCACTGGATGAAATATTCTGATGAAGAACAAATATTCAGGGTTATTTTGTATAAAGAAATGAAAAGATACCAAACCCTTGGTTAGTCAGAAACATTGAATCCCTGTTGTGTTCCAAGGCTCTGGATTTAGGATGGAAGAAAAGTAAAAGAAATAAAGATCATGATGACTTCAGAACAGTTACGAAACAAAATCAAATACTCGGATTTTATATTTATACTTAATACTCCTATATATGTTATATAGTATTATATATGTTACTCCTCTATATAATATATATAATGCTCATATATGAACATTATAACATATTTTAATATACATACTATATTACTATAATACATAATTATATATGAAGTACTATAAATAATATATAATTATAAATCATAATCATTGAGTATTAGATAGGGTGTGTTTGCTGGGGCAGAGGGGGTGGGGAATCATATCTGGGGTGGAGACTGGAGATGTAGGCACAGCTTGGATCATGAAGGACTTGTGAATTATTAGACTTGACCTTAAAAGCAATAGAAACCATTAAGTTCAGCAGTGATGGAATCAGATATGTCTTTTAAAAGGACAGCTCTGATTGTGGTGTAGAGTCTGCACTAAAAAGAGGAAAGACATGAGGCAGGGAGGCTAGTTGCTGTTGCAGTCATCAGTGGGTGATACCTACACTAGAATCATGACAGTAAAGACACAAGGAAGGGGATGGGGTAAAGAGATTATTTAACCTGCAATAGTTATATCTATTGGATGGTTGGATGGACGAGGAGAGAAAGAGGATTTTGAGCAGATCATGAAAATGCTTTTCAAAAACAATCATAGCAACCATGTATAAAGCATGAGAAACATGTTTGCCAAATAGGCTTCTGGAGAGAGAGAAAACGTAGGCAAGTTTTCAGTAGGCTGTTTGTCTTCCCTGTCTTCCCACTCTGTTAGTCTTGGGGTGCCTTAGCAGCTGTCTGAGGGCCATTTTTTAGCTGTGGCAATCAGCTGGTGATTATTCTTCTAGTTTTTCCATGAAATCTGAAGTCTTCTGATAGATGTCAACCAAGCATTGAACAGGTCTTATGGCATTAAACAGGTCTTATGGCATTAAAAAATAAGAAAAAGCACTTAGAGCTTCCAATCGGGGCTTTTTTTTTTTTTTTTTTTTTTTTGGTCTAATGCTTCCAGCTTTGAAAAAGCTGTGGCCATTGGATAAAATATGAGTAGTTAAGAGTGAGGGAAAGAAACGTGTGACTGTGGTCTTTTATCTTGAAAAAAAATAGCCGCTATAGGTGCCTGTTTAATTATAAACATAATATTTATGCAAAGTGGAAAATCACAAAGAAGAAAATATAATTATTCATACTATCACTATCCAGAAATAAATGTTTTCATACTTAGCTTTTCAGGTTTTTTCTATGCCTACATAAATTTTTTTTTTAAATGTGAGATCATAATGCTTATCTTGGTTTGGGGTTCCTTTTGTACCCTGAGTTTTTAGGGTAGATTGAAACTATTATTACAAAGAGACCCCAAAATACAGTGGTTCCATCAAGATACAAGCTTTCTTGTCTTACATGGATAGCCGCAGAGGTGGACAGGGTTCCCAGGGGGCTTAGGCAGCTCTGCACCTGTGGTTGCCCAGGGACCCAGGTCTGTGCCCACATCCTCAGAGCATTGCTCTGGTCCACATAACTGAAGCAGGTCCAACAGCACCACATAATGTTGCAGCTAAAGGGAAAGAGATACAGTGGAGATGGAAGACAAGCAGCTTCCTCTTTTAAGGATTTACCTTGGTAGTGGCTGAATTCTTTTCTGCCCACTTGCCATTTGCCAAAATTCAACCACACGGCTACACTTACTTATATGAGGGAAGCTGGGAAAGGTTAGCGCCCCATTGCCCAGCCATGTGTCTTGCAAAACCCCAGCATGGAAGAGCTTGTTACTAAACGTAAGGAGAAAATGGATACTGGGAACAATTGCCAGACTCAAACTTAGGTCCCCCAATCACTCATCTGTGCCCTGCTAACCAAATATAGAACATACTCACTCCTTCATCAAGGGGACGGCCTCAAAAACCATCCAATTACTACATCCAACTCAGAGTTCAAGATTTCTGGGTGACATCAAGTCTTCTCCATCAGGGCTGAAGGTACCCAGATCTGGGAAATTTTTTAACTAATGGGCATGTTTTCTGGCACCTTCCCCATACTTAGTGTTCAACAGTGGAGTCAGGATAGCTGCAATAAAAAAATTTTTTTGGAAAAAGGGTAAATGGGAGAAAAAAGTCGTTATGGTTCTTAAGAATGATGAAATCTTACTGGGCAGGAACTGTGACACATCTCCACCACAGCCAAGGAAGAAAATGTCTTCATCTACAGACACTAGCTCTCTTCTCTGGGAGACAGTCCTTTTGTCCACTGACCTCTCAGAGACTCTGCTTGTCCATTAAATTCTGCGGCCACAACTAAAGTGAGTGTGGAGGAGCATGCCTTACTTGGGGATGCACAACTCTCCTGGGGGTTGCTCTAGGGACCAGAAAATTACAGCTTTTGCAGGCCAGGTTTGTGGTTTCTTTGATCACATAATTCTTTCAAAGTTCTTAGCAGTTTTCTAGACTATTTGCTACTGGTCATTTCCATGAACATGTAAGGTTAGCCAACAATCTCGTCTGCATCAATCTTAAGTTCATGAACACATTTGCTTACTCATCTCTAAACTTGGGTCAGTTTCGCTCCAATTCAGTAACAACTTTGAGGCCATTTAAAATAACAGGCGTGGGTGAGACAATACGCTTAATTCTATATTTGCCATTGGATTGGCTCCTCTGGTCGCATTCACAACAGGCCCTGGAGAAAGGCTCCGAGACACAGTTTATCTCTTTCTGTTTATGGTGCTGAAACTGTTCAAATCTCCAGCTCCATGAGGCCTAAATTACAAGACTGCTAGTCAATTCAGACGGCAGCCCCAGGCACAGGGGACATCCCTATCCGGGCTGTATTTCCTTCTGTCTCGACTGGCAAACTGACAAATCTTGCCAAACTTCATCGCTCTCTACCAAAAGCAGCAAGAAGCAGCCAATAGAAACCAACATTCTGGTTTTGTCTCACTGTTTACCCCAGAGCTGCAGACCGGGTAAGCATGTAACCTGTCTTCAGAGTTATCATAGGAACCAGTTTTACCAATGTTTTGCCACGGTTTGACAAAGGCCATCAGCCTTTCAGCCTGCAATATCTGTTTCCTTGCTGCCCATCCCACAATTGTTAAAGGATCCATTTTAACACAAGTGTTAAAAGATCACACAATTGTGAAAGTGACATAGTGTACATTTTTTTTTACCCCTGCAAGATACTATTTCTGGTCCCAATTTATGTTTTTTTAATGATTCCCACGAAGCTCCTGTCACAAAAGACCCCAAGATACAGTATTGCAAAATAGATTGAATTTTCTCTCACAAAATAAGGAGTTTGGGACATGAAAGTGTCTCTGTTTATAACATCATCCAGGGACCCAGGTCTCTTCCGTATTTTGTTCCATCACCTGCTAGACCCCTGCCCTAGACCCATGGTCATGCGCACCACACCTGCACCCCAGCTCAGGGTGAGTAGAGAGCAAGCGATTCCTTTCTTTTGATGGGTGTGACTCTCAAGTTGCTCACATCATTTCTATTCACATCTCAATTGTGAGGCTGGCGGTGACACAGGCCTGGGACCTGGGACCCTTTGCTGCAGTCCTACAAAGCTTGCACCTGGACACACCTCTTCTTGATCTACAAAACACAAAGAAACTATATGGGACTAAAGTTAACTGTGTGCAGGCAGTTGGGGAAGGTTCTGGACCAAAAGATACAAAAGACTAAAGACAAAACAAAAAACAAAACTCAACTGCCACTTCTGAAGAGCCAGGAGCAAAAACGGCATTGGGAGCAAAAGCAAGGTACTGAGCATAACCCCTGCACTCAACACCACCCAAAGGGTGGGCAAAACACCCTCCAGTTGGATCCCTGGACACACCCCTACCCTCACCCCATATAAGGAACAAGCTTGTCCCCCCTCAGTGAGCCAGCAAGGCTCGGAACCTGTTGTTTGTTCTCGTTCCTCCCTGCTGCAGCAGGGGCCCCAGTAAAGTCTTGCCTGAATTTCTTGTCTGGCCTTTAGTCAATTTCTATTGATTGGGGAAGGCTGAGAACCATGGTCGGTATCAGTTGGAGACCCACTAGCCTGGGTAAAACTTAGTGTGGTAGGGGTCTGTTGCTAAATGCAAGATGGATACAAGGTTGCAAATAGAGCTATTCCACACCCATGAATGATGAATCATTGAACATTGCTTCCCAATTTGGGCTGTAATACATAATGCTTTGCTGATCATCTTTTTTTTTTTTAGCATCTTTATTGAAGTATAATTGCTTTACGTTGTTGTGTTGATCATATTTATTTAACAGTTTTTATATACATCTCTGGATGATTTACTTAAGAGAGGTATACTTATACTGGAAATGTTACATATGAACACTATAAATAATTGACTAGTTTCCTACTAGAAAAAGTGTGGCCATTTGTAATTCCAGCCTAAGTATGAAAATCTGCCTCCATATATAATCTCCAATACTTAATATATTTTTTAATTACTGATATGTTTTGGCAGCACATATTTTGTAGAATATTTTCCATTTAAAAAATATGTATTTATTTTTTTGGCTGTGCCAGGTCTTTGTTGCGGCACGCAGGATCTTTAGTTGTGACATGTGGGGTCTAGTTTCCCAACCAGGGATCGAACCTGGGCCCCCTGCATTGGGAGCACAAAGTCCTAACCACTGGACCACAAGGGAAGTCCCCTTAACATTTTTATATTTAAAAAATTCCCCCAGAGGAGCATGATCAAGATAGCAGAGTAGGAAGATCCTTGCATACCCTCTGCCACAGACACACCAAAACTACAATTACATATAGAACAACTCTCTGAGAACATGAGGACTATCAGAACAGCTCTTCTACAACTAAGGATATAGAGGAAAAACCACATCAAGATGGGTAGGAGGGGCAGAGATCCAGTCTAGTCTGGATGCTCACTCCAAACAGTGGAGGATATTACAAACTCAGAGGTCCTCCCTAAAGAGCAAGGGGTTGGAGTCCCACATTAGCAACCCCACTCCAGGGGACCTGCACAGGGAAGATAAGCTCCCATAACAATTTACTTATAAAACCAGCAAGGCCAATGTCTGGAAGAGCCAAAGGGCTGTGGGAAACCAAGACTCCACTCTTGAAGGGGCTCATGCACAAAATCATTCACTCCAAGTTCCAGCACAGGGGCAGCAGTTTGAAAAATAGCTGGGCTATAATGATGGAGATCCACTGGCTAACTTTAGAATGAGTGTGGAGGAGCAGGAATCTGTTGGAACTTTCTCCAGGAACTGAAGCACTAGCAGGCACCATTTTTTAAAATTCTCCCTCGATCTAGTTGGTCTGCTGCTGGCAAGTGCAATTTCTGACGTTTGCCGTCTGTCTACCTTGCCAGCACCACTCACCCTGCACTGGCTTTCCCCTGAAGACCTGCCCCTGCTGATGCCCCTACATGGTGACTACCACTCACTACACCTGGCGGGAGGTCTCAACCAGTTATGGCACCTCCTTCAAAGCTGCTCCTATTCTGGGGGGCCAACCATACTGCTGGTGCACCTGCACTGGTTGTAGCTGGGCCCCACAGCCAGCCACACCCAGGCTAGCCAAGCCCAACAGGGCACCTGCAGCAACTGCAGGTTGCCTGCCAGCCTGGGGGCCAGCCCCACCTGTTGGTTCACCCACTGATGCCCAACTATGGCATCTCCACAATAGGAGGGTGTATACAGCCCATGCAGGGAATACCCCTGGAGTCCCTGGGTCTGAAGACCAGAGGGGATTGCTCTTCTGGACCCCACAGGAAACCTTCTATGTAAGGCCACTCCTTTAGGATTGGGAGACTGAGCTGATATATCTAATACATAGAAACAAACACACAGAGTTAGGCTAAATAAGAAGACAGAGAAATATGTTCCAAACAAAATAACCATGGGTAGGGGGGAACTAGATGAAGTGGAGATAAGCAATCTATCTGATAAAGAGTTAAAAGTAATGCTCATAAAGATGCTCATCAAACTCAGGAGAAGAATGAATGAACGCAGTGAGAATTTCAAAAAGGAAAGAAAATATAAAAAAAGAATAAATCAGAGGTGAAGAATGCAGTAACTGAAATGAAAAATATGCTAGATAAAGTCAATAGCAAATTAGATGGTGCAGAAAAGCAGGTCAGCAATCTTGAAGTCAGGGTAGTGGAAATCACCCAATCAGAAGAGCATAAAGAAAAAAAGAATTTTTAAAGAATGAGGATAGTTTAAGGGATCTCTGGGACAATATCAAGTATAGTAATATTTGCATTATAGGGTCCCAGAAGGTGAAGAGAGAGAGAGAAAAGAACAGAAAGTCTACTTGAAGAAATAATGGCTGAAAAGTTCCCTAACTTAGCAAAGGAAACAGATATCCAAGTCCAGGAAGCACAGAGACCTAAACAAGATAAATCCAAAGAGGTTCACACCAACACACATTATAATTAAAATGTCAAAAGTTAAAGAGAAAGAGAAAAATCTTAAAGGCAGCAAGAGAAAAATAACTAGTTATGTACAAAGGAGCCCCCAAAGGCTGTCAGCTGATTTTTCTGAAGAAACTTTCAAGCCAGGAGGGAGTGGCATTATATATTTTAAATGCTGAAAGGAAAAATCTTACAACCAAAACTATTCTGCCCAACAAGGTTATCATTCAGAATTGAAGGAGAGATAAAGAGTTTCCCAGACAAGCAAAAGCTAAAGGAGTTCATCACCACTGAACAGGTTGTACAAGAAATATTAAATGGACTTCTTAAAGTGGAAAAGAAAAGTCCATAACTAGAAATAAGAAAACATATGAAAGGAAAAAAATCTCCCTGATAAAATAAACCATATAGTAAAGGTAATGGATCAACCACTTACAAAGCTACTATAAAGGTTAAATAAGAAAAATAGTAAAATCAATTTCAACTACAATAACTAATCAAAGGATACTAGTTATAAATAGTATAAAATAAAAAGGTGTAAAATATGACATCAAAAATGTAAAATGTGGAGAGGTGAGTAAAAATATAGTGCTTTTGAAGTGCACTCAAACTTAAGTGACCATCAACTTAAAATAAATGATTATATACATATTTTGTTACACTTGGACTTCATGGTAACCACAAACAAAACCTATAATAGATACATGAAAAATAAAGAAAAAGGACTCCAAACATAACACTAAAGTCATCAAATCACAAAGGAAGAGAGCAAGAGAAGAAGAAAGGACAGAAAAGAACTACAAAAACAAGCAGAAAATAATGAACAAATTGGCAATAAGTACACACTGATCAATAATACTTTAAATGTAAATGGACTAAATGTTCCAACAAAGAGACATAGGGTGGCTGAATGTATTAAAAGAAAAAACAAAAACAAAAAAAAACCCCAAGACCCACCTATATGCTCACTTCAGAGCTAAAGACAAGAAGAACAAAACTGAAGGTATCATGCTTCCTGAGTTCAAACTATACTACAAAGCTATGGTATTCAAAACAGTATGGTACTGACACAAAAATAGATGCAGAGGTCAGTGGAAAAGAATAGAGAGCCCAGAAATGAATCCACACACATATGGTTAAATAATCTATACAAAGGAGGCAAGAATATACAATGGGGAAAAGAAAGTCTCTTCAATAAATGCTGTTGGGAAAACTGGACAGCTACATACAAAAGAATGGATCTGGACCATTATCTTATACCATATGCAAAAATAAACTCAAAATGGATTAAAGACTTGAATGTAAAACTGAAACCATAAAACTCCTACAAGAAAACATAGGCAGTAAGCTCTTGGACATCCGTCTTAGTGATACTTTTTCAGATCTGTCTCTTCAGGCAAGGGCAAGAAAAGCAAAAATAAACAAACAGGATTAAGTCAAACGTAAAAGTTTTGCACAGCAAAGGAAACCAGCAGCAAAATAAAAAGGCAACATACTGAATGAGAGAAGATATTTATGAATCATATAACCAATAAGGGGTTAATATCCAAAATATATAAAGAACTCATACAACTTAATATCAAAACCACAATGAGATATCACCTTACACATGTCAGAATGGCTATTATCAAAAAGACAACAGGGGCTTCCCTGGTGGTGCAGTGGTTGAGAGTCCGCCTGCCGATGCAGGGGACACGGGTTCGTGCCCCGGTCCGGGAAGATCCCACATGCCGCGGAGCGGCTGGGCCCGTGAGCCATGGCCGCTGGGCCTGTGCGTCCGGAGCCTGTGCTCCGCAGCGGGAGAGGCCACAGCAGTGAGAGGCCTGCATACTGCACAAAAAATAAATAAATAAATAAATAAAATTATAAAAAAAAAAAAAAAAGACAACAAATAATAAGTGTTGGTGAGGATATGAGAAAAGGGAACCCTCATGAACTGTTGGTGGGAATGTAAATTGGTGCAGCCACTAAGGAAAACAGGAGATTCCTCAAAAAATTAAAAATCGAACTACCATACAATCCAGCAATTCCACTTCTGACTATCTGCCCCCCCCAAAAAAACCCAAAAACACTAATTCAAAAAGATATATGCACTCATTTGTTCATTGCAGCATTATTTACAATAACCAATATATGAAAGTAACAGAAGTGTTCATTAATAGATGAATGGATAAAGAAGATGTGGTATGTGGACTTCCCTGGTAGTCCAGTGGATAATACTTCACCTTCTAATGCAGGGGGTGTGGGTTTGATCCCTGGTCAGGGATCTAGGACCCCATATGCCTCATGGCCAAAAAACCAAAACATAAAACAGAAGAAATATTGTAATAAATTCAATAAAGACTTTAAAAATGGTCCACATCAAAAAAAATCTTTAAAAAAGAAAAAAAGATGTGGTATATATATGTGCAATGGAATATTACTCAGCCATAAAAATGAATGAGATCTTGCCATTGGCAACAACATGGATGGACCTAAAGGGTATTATGCTAAGTGAAATAAGCCAGAGAAAGAAAGACAAATACCATATAATTTCATTTATATGTGTAATCTAAAAAACAAAACAAACAAAACAAAACAGAAACAGCTTCATAAATACATAGAACAAACTCGTGGTTGCCAGACAGGAGAGGAGTGGGGGATGGGCGAAATAGGTGAAGAGGATTAAGAGGCACAAACTTCCATTTATAAAATAAATAAGTCATGGTGATGTAATATAAAGAATAGGGAGCATAATAATATTATAATAACTTTAAATGGTGACAGAGGGTAACTAGACTTATCGTGGTGATCATCTCAAAATGTATATAAATGTTGAGTCATTTATGTTGTGTACTTGAAATTAATATAATATTATACTTCAATTGAAGTCAGTTATAATTCAATTTAAAAAAAATAACCAAGCTGAAAAAATCCTCCCCCAATTTGATATATTCTTGCCTTTAGAAGTGGTTTTTACTGCAAGAAATGAAATCATCAACCACAAATATTTACTGACCACCTATAACAATACATTTGCTGAAGAAACGAGGTAAATAGAGTGATTTTTTAATGGTCCCTTTGTGTTTTAGCAGAATATTTAGGGAGCAGAGAAGAGTCAGGTTGGAGCACCTTAAACAAGTTTTAAACTATGTGTGTTTGCTTATAAAACGCATTTTCTAATTTAAAAAATTAATACGATCTCATTGGGAGATACTGGGGGAAAAAACAGAAAAATGTAAAGAAAATGAGAGTCACGCCTAATTACACCAGAATAGAAAAGCACCTTTTAACAGTTTATTGTATATCTACCTATTCTTTTTCTAACTACTTATATTTCCATTTATCTTTATATTATTTACAAATATGTTCTCTTAATTTATATGTAATTTCACATCCTTTTTTGTTCATTTAAAAACATATTTACACATTTTCCCATGATATTAGAAGTCCTTCAAAAATCTAATTTTTAGTGGCTACATTTTATAATGACTATGTTATATGGCTATATTTAATTATATATTATATAGCTATTATATTATGCTATGGCTACATAATAGAAGCCAGCATTTATTCAACATACTAAAATAGCAGCAATTGAATTTTTTCTCATGAGGAATTCCTTCTACTAGGATGTTGGGCCTTGTGGATGGATCATTTGATTTTGTCTTTTATTTCTTTTTTTAAAAATTTATTTTATTGAAGTATAGTTGACTTACAACATTGTGTTAATTTCTGCCGTACAGCAAAGTGATTCAGTTACATACATATATACATTCTTTTTTGTATTCTTTTCCATTATGGTTTATCACAAGATACTGAATATAGTTCCCTGTGCTATACAGTAGGACCTTGTTGTTTACCCATTCTATATATAATAGCTTGCATCTGCTAGTCCCAAATTCCCAATCCAACCTTCCCCTGCCTCCCTCTTCCCCTTGGCAACCACATGTCTGTTCTATATGTCTGTGAATCTGTTTCCGTTTCATAGATAACTTCCTTTGTGTCATATTTTAGATTCCACATATAAGTGATATCACATGGTATTTGTCTTTCTTTTTCTGACTTACTTCACTTAGTATGATAATCTCTAGGTCCATCCATGTTGCTGCAAATGACATTATTTCATTCTTTTTTATGGCTGAGTAGTATTCCATCTACACATCTTCTTTATCCATTCATCTGTCAGTGGACATTTAGGTCGTTTCCATGTCTTGGCCATTGTGAATAGTGAGCAGCAGTTGAATTTAATCCTCTGAAATCAATTTAAGTTCAATAATATTATAATCCTCACAGGAGCAGATCTCATTACTGTACCTAACTCTTCACCTCTCCCTACAGACTAATGGTTCTCAACCAGGACCAATTTTGCCCTCTAGGGAACATTTGTTGATGTCTGGAGACATTTTGATTGTCACAGTTATGAAGGGGCTTCTAGTGTGTAGAGGCCAGGGACGCTGCTGAACATTAAATGATTCATAGGACAGCCCCCCACAAGGAAGGATCATCTGGTCCCAAAGGCCAAGAGTGCCAGTGTTGAGCATTCCTGCCATGGAGTCATAACCTTCACTGTGTGATTTGTTTTACTACTTGACTTGAGGTTTGGTCTATGTGACTTGCTTTCACCAGTAGAATGAGGTAGAAATTACAATGTGACATTGTCTTACACATCTTCGCATTTTCTTCTTGTGGCTCTTCTAGCACCACGTGAAGAGCATGCTTGTTGATCCCACTAGGATCAGAGAGAAGGATGAAGGACACATGGAGCAGGGCATCCACAAGACACACTGACCTGCGGGGAGCTGAGGCGCCCAGCCCAATCTCCATCAGGCCAACCCCAGCCAACCTGCACATGTGGAAGCTACGATAATTAATGATTGTTGTCTTAAGCCACTGAGCTTGGGGGCAGTTTTTAATTTAGCAATAGCTAATTAATACATTAGGTGAAAAAACTAATTTGCTCCGGCTCACAATGTTAGTAAGTCTAAGAGCTGTGTTTCAAACTCAGTCCTGGCCGACTGCAAAGTCCATTCGTAATGTTGAGACTATACTGTTTTTCTGATACCATCATTTATGAAATCATTCTTATGTTAGATAACTAAGTAATTTTCTGTATTTTGCAGTTGTAAAGAATATTTCTTTGGTTAACATCTTTTTACATGTATGTGTCCCTCCCATTCTGGTTTCTCTAGGATAAAATTTCTCTGTCAAAGGGTATGGACTTTTTAAGGAACTTGATGCATTTTGACTGCATATCTTTAAGAAATTTGAATCATCCAAAGAATAATACTAATTTAAAAAATTCTAGTAATAATTTTGCAATATATACATGTGTGAAATCATTATCTTGTACACTTTAAGCTTACATGTTATGTCAACATCTCAATAAACCTGGAAGTCATAAAATAAAATGACACCTCCTCAAATTCTAATAATTAATTAAGAATTTAACATGTCCCAGAGCCAACATTAATTTTAGATAAAATATACAATGCATAAGGAATGCACTCTTAGGCAATGTTTATAAAATGTAAACTGTATGAGGAATGCTTCTATTACAGACAGTCATGGGGTTTTATGCAAGATGCAATATGTCTGTGCTCTTATATTATTATATATCATTGGCTGCATCTCATAGTCAAATATAAGTTGATTCTTATATCTGGAAATATTGCAACCCATTTCTATAGCAATTTATTTTGAGGAGTCATTTTTAACAATGAGTCAGTTCCAAAAAAATTAAAAATGGCCCTGTCTAAACAAGGCACTCCCTGAAGGTGAAGTTAGCCGCAACTGTGTGGCAACAGAGGAGTTAAAGCTAGCTGAAGGGTGATGTTTTTCAGCGGTCGTACGTCTAATAAAATGCATGTCGAACTGTGACATGTGAATAATGTTACTTCTCCACTGTAAGCCTCGGTAAAAAACAAATAGATGGATGTAAATGGCTCCCTAAAGCCAGCATGTGACCCCAGTGCAGAAGGCAGGATTTATTAGTGTTTATTTTCACTTAGCGTAACCCCTTCAGCCCTAGAACATCAGTGTCCAAACCCTCCTCCCAATAGATGGTAGTCAGCAAAAACTAAGGCAAACAAAGACCATCCTTGGTCTCCTTGAAAGGAGGGCGGAGGAGGCTGAGCCTGTAGATCTGAGGCAGGGAACCTAATAAAACGACTCTTTGTGTTTTCAAACTTGTGATTTGACGTTGCCTTTAGAAGACCTCCAGGCAGAACCGACCCCACCTCCTCCGCCAAGCCCACCTGGCTTTGCTGCAGAGTATAGCACCCAACTGCGGCTGCGCACAGCCCGAGACCAGTGCGCTCTTCGCGGCCCTGCAACCTAGGGGTTTAAGACTCTGCCAGCACTGGCTTAAAGTTCTTAGTAATTTTATCTTTTAATTACTTGCTTTACAACTGAAGTCTGATAGAACAATGGAGCATGAGCTGGGATCTTGGAGTGTCAGCTCGCTGGCAGTCCCACCTGCCACTGTCTCTCCCATCCTTGTCCCCATCCCCTCCCCACTCTCAACTGCTCCCCATCCTCCCCAGAGGCAACTGTACCCCCCATCCTATGGCAACCGGGTCAGGGGGGTATTGGGAGGAGGAGAAGCTCACTCACAGCCCTTGGCCTCTGCCCCCAGCAAACACAGGGAAGGGAGAGAGGGGATTAACTTCCCCATTGTCATTGTGTCCTGTCCCCTCGTGCACCTTCTTCTCACACACTCCACCGCATTATTTACTGATTCAGTATTGTCATGGTCAGAGGGGTCTATGTCTGAATGCTGTCTTCCTCTGGCTGGTTGCTCCCACTCTCCGCGCCTCTCCCAGCAGTGGGGGTGTGCCTGTTCACTCTTTCTTTCTTTCCTCCAATTCCATAGTCATGAAGATAATAGTCATCATTTACAGTCTTAGTATCTTCATCTTAGTAATGAGGAAACTTTACACTGAGAGGTCACATGGCTTGTTCAGGGTCACAGAACTAGCAAATGGCAGAGCCTAGACTTGAGCTGGATCTTGTGACTAAATCCCAATTCCAGATCCAGCCTCCCCCCACTGTGGTCACTGGGGGCCTTGATTAGAGGACCTAATAAACGATGGTGAAGCCCAATTCCTGCCCGACCTCTCCGGTCTAAAGGTAATGGCTGCATTGAGCTCTCAGTAACTGCTGTTGCCTGGTGTTTAGACAGGATGCGGATAGAAAATGGAAGACAGTGTATACCTGGCCCATTGTATTGTGTATAATACCCTGTTGCCTAGTGGCCTATGGAATGTAACTGCCTGGATTTGAATTTGGGCTCTGCCACTTACTGTGTGCCCTTGGCCAAGTTTCTGACCTTTCTTGCCTCGTTTCCAAATCTATAAAGTGAGGATAATAGTAACAATTTTTTAAACATCTTTATTGGAGTATAATTGCTTTACAATGGTGTGTTACTTTCTGCTTTATAACAAAGTGAATCAGTTATACATATATATATATATATATATATATATATCCCCATATCTCTTCCCTCTTGTGTCTCCCTCCCTCCCACCCTCCCTATCCCACCCCTCTAGGTGGTCACAAAGCACCGAGCTGATCTCCCTGTGCTATGCGGCTGCTTCCCACTAGCTATCTATTTTACATTTGGTAGTGCATATATATCCATGCCACTCTTTCACTTTGTCCCAGCTTACCCTTCCCCCTCCCCGTGTCCTCAAGTCCATTCTCTAGTAGGTCTGCATCTTTATTCCCGTCTTGCCCCTAGGTTCTTCATGACCATTTTTGTTTGTTTGTTTTTTAGATTCCATATATATGTGTTAGCATACGGTATTTGTTTTTCTCTTTCTGACTTACTTCACTCTGTAAGACAGACTCTAGGTCCATACACCTCACTACAAATAGCTCAATTTTGTTTCTTTTTATGGCTGAGTAATATCCCATTGTATATATGTGCCACATCTTCTTTATCCATTCATCTGTTGGTGGCAATTATTTTGTGGGGATGTTAAGCTTGATGGTACCTGGTAATCTCTCAATAAATGTTAATTATCATAATGTGATAATATATAATTATTTTTACAATACAATCTTTCACTATTTTTGCAGCTTGGCATGGGGGTGGAATGAGGTGTGTGCCCATGTGTCCTTACCATCTTTGAGCATCAGTATTTTGGATGCTGAAATCTGACCCTGCAGCAATAACCTTCTGACTGTTCTCCCCACACTCTTACTTTCCCACCCCCTCGTCCCCATAATCTCTATTTAGCTTATAAAGTGACACCATGTAGGAAATTCAACCAGCCTGAGGCAGCCGTGGTAGAAAGCACCTCTAGCCAACAGCATCAACTGCCAGCCATGAGGGAAGATATCTCTAAATGATTCCAGCCAAATGGTTGCTTTATCCAACCATTAAGTTTTGGGTTAGTTTTTTATGTAGCAATAATAATCAGAACAATGACACAAATATTGAAGTTATCAAACATATCAAACTCAGATTAATCAGTTCAAAAGTAGATGACAAAAGGGAGAAGTTCAGCGAAAAACTACTTATGAAAAAAGTTAAATAGAAATTCTAGGACTGGGATTTCCCTGGTGGCGCAGTGGTTAAAAATCTGCCTGCCAATGCAGGGAACATGTGTTCAAGCCCTGGTCCAGGAAGATCCCACATGCTGCGGAGCAACTAAGCCTGTGCACCACAACTACTGAGCCTGTGCTCTAGAGCCCGTGCTCTAGAGCCCACATTCTGCAAATGCTGAGCCCACACGCTGCAATTACTGAGGCCCACTCGCCTTGAGCCCACACTCTGCAACAAGAGAAGCCACCGCAATGAGAAGCCCACGCACCACAATGAAGAGTAGCCCCCGCTCACAGCAACTAGAGAAAGCCCACACGCAGCAACGAAGACCCAACACAGCCAAAAATAAATAAAATAAATTTATATAAAAAAAGAAATTCTAGAACTAAAGAATACAGTAATTAAAATCTATACATTAAAAGGAATTAACAGCAATAAGACACAGTAAAGGCTAGGATTAGTGAGCTGGAAAACAGATCAGTAGAAAATACCCAGACTGAAGCATGGAGATCAAAAATGATGGAAAGTGAAGAAGAGAGTGTGGGATGCACATGGAAAGAGTGAAAGGTCTAATATACGTGAAATTGGAGTTCATAGAAAGAGAGGAGAGAGAGAATACTGTGAAAAGCAGATTTGCAAAGGAAAGCCCAGAGAAACAAAAAAGAGGCTGACCATCTGACTTCTGCATTCAGGTTCAGTGAGATGTGAAAATAGGGGCATTCTCGGGACCTTGTGCAGTGACATCCAAGGTTTAGAAACAACAGAGGACTAAAGAGCAGGGAAAGTTTATGAGGTGAGAAAAGAGGATGATGAAATCTGAAGTACCCAGAAGAGAAGATTGAGATAACCAAATTGTAGACCACTGAAGGCCATGTCTAGTTCTTTTCTTTTCTAATGGCATTTGGCACATGACTGGCACAGAAAAGACTCTCAGTATAACATTTGCTGAGTGAGGAGCATCTGTTCCACAGAGAGAAGGCTGTGGCTCGCGCTGTTTAGGCTGGCTATTGAAGAGCTGCCTGGGGCAGCTAGATACCCTCCAGATGTTACCTTCAGATCTTTTCATTACCTTCAGTCTTCATTTGTATTCTTGGCCAGAGATAAGACTTGAGAGGGGGAGGAGGAGTACTAGGATTTAGGACAGCAAGTTGACCAGCTTCCTTCATTCCTGCTCCCGCCCTCCCTCCCTCCCTCCCTTCCTTCCTCCCTTCCTTTCCTCATTAAATATTCCTTGGGCAGCCCCTAGTTTCTGGTCATCAGGCTGAGTACCATGCCCACAAAGATGAATTTTTTTAAAAAAGTCCCTGCTCTAGTGAGGGGAACAAATAGTAAATAAATAATTACAATTTAACCTTTGAGCACTAAACCAAAGGACCACAGGGGCCCAGAGAAAGGATCAACTGGCTGAGGGTCATGAGAATAAAGAAAGTTTCATGCAAAAGATGATGTTGGAGCTGTACATTCAAGGATAAGGGACAGATATGAGGCAGAGAGGGGGAAAGCCCACCCAGAGCAGCAGGCACAGTCTCAGAGGGGTGAAGGGCAGGGGTGGCCAATGAGGTAATAGGTGGTATTTTGTTTGTTTGTTTTTTGGCCGCACCACACAGCTTGTGGGATCTTAGTTCCCCGACCAGGAATCGAACCCAGGCCCTCAGCAGTGAGAGCACAGAGTCCTAACCACTGGACCACCAGGGAATTCCCAACAGGTGGTATTTTGGTGCGACGGGAGCATAGCCTGTAGAGGCCAGGGGACAGAGATTTCAGGACAAAAGCTTGCAAAAAGAGGTTGATGCCAGTAGATGTTTTGCACTTAGTCTGTGGGCATTGAGAAATGATGTACGGCTCCAGTAACTGACATGACTGTGACTGTGTTTTAGAAAATCGTCCTGTCAAGAGAGGACCGTGAAGGCAGATTGGGAGCCAGCAGAAGTGGGGGTCGGGTCGGAAGAGCAGACTGGGCTTTGGCCTCATCAACTGGTTGACACACATTAGACTGTTGTTCAGCTGAAACATGTTTCTCCATCATCTGAATGACCAAGTTTTGCAGTCATTTGGGCCAGTTGTGCAGTTGATCCAAAGCAATTGTTAAGTCATCTCAGAACTCAAAATGACTACTGATCTCATGTTCTGAGCAGCCAAACAAGTTTGGAACAACAAACCTCTAGCAAGCCAGGAAGGGCTCATGTTAAAAGAACAGAAAGCTTCCATATTACATCCTTAGTGTATTGGCTAGAGCAGGACATTTAAGGGGTATTTCAGATTTCAGAAAAAATGTGTGCATGCTGGAAATCCAGCCCCAAAGCATTACTTTTAAGCCAAGTAAGCATGGAGGGAAAGGTTCAGGTGAAGGTCACACAGCTGTGAGTGGATTAGCGCTCAATGGGGTTTTGCTGCAGAGAAATCCTCCAGTTTGCCTTCTGTACACAAAAGTGGTATAAAAATTCCTTATCAATATGGCTTTCCAGAAGCTGCGCATACAGCTTCCTTTGCTCTCATCTGGCTTCTAGCTAGAAGCCGGTTTGTGGGAATTGCAAAACTTACTCCCTTCACTGCTGGGAGCCCCTCAAGGGCACTGGCTGAGACTGGGCTAGCCGTGCTTATTATTTTTACCTCTGAACATTGTTGTATCCGGATTTGATGCCCGGAACTGCTGCGACCATTTTGCTAACATCAAGAGGGTGAAGCCAACACATGAAGGAGAACAGATCAAAGGGAACAGTAAGAAGCAGACCTGGAGCCTTGACATATACCTGTAGCCTGATCGTCTGCTGGATTTCTTGTTATGCAAAAAAAAAAAAAAATTACCTAATTCCCCCATTGTTTGTTTAAGTCACTTTGAGGGTGACTCTCTTACTTACAGATAAAAGCATCCTGAGTTATACTTTCCAAATAAACATGGACGCAACACACATATGCACACCCCCCCAAAATATCTCTTTTCTAACCAACGCTTGCTGTCTGAAATGCTTCTCCGTATGAGCCATTCTTTTTATTGGGGAATTTTCCTTCTACTGTAACACACATATCTCTCGGAGATCCTCTCTAAGACTTTTTATTTTTCTAAAAATTGGCTTAAATTTTGTTATGTATTTTATTGAATCCTTATTAAGTGCTAGACACTCTAGGCTGTGAGGATTTTAGATGGAGGTGGTCTTTAAATGCTCTTTTTTTTTTTTTTTTTTTAATTTGGCCATGCCACACACACCATGCGGGATCTTAGTTCCATGACCAGGGATTGAACCTGCGCCCCCTGCAGTGGAAGCACAGTCTTAACCACTGGACTACCAGGGAGGTCCCTAAAGAATCATTTTTTTTAAAAATGAAGAATTATCTCAGATGCCATCTCCATGGACTCCCCTCATTTTTACCACAAGGCTGATCAGCTCCCCCAGGCTGAGAGCAAGAAGTATAGAAGTGCTCGGTGGACGGGGAGAAGAAGATGGATTTGGTCCTGAGGCTGATTCATTGCTACTTCAAGGATATTTTTACTTTGCCTGCAGGAAAGAGAAAGTGATCCATTGTAACTACGATGAAAATGCACTCCCTTTCTGCCTTTCCTCCTTTCTCTTCTTTCCTTTAGAAAAAGGAAAGTTGGAAAGAGATGAGCTCAGCCTATGGGATGTGAAACCAGAGCTCAACAGGAGAAAAACCACTTGAAATGTCAAATCAAAATAGAATTCATTTGAAGATCTGGGTCAACATAGAGACCAGCACATGAATTGATCCCATAGACCCCTAAAATCTTCCCCAGAAATGATTTCTGGTTGGGAGATGGTACCAAAGGGGGTGAGAATGAGCTGGACTTCAGGACAGCTCCTAGATGCCAATCAGGCCCAGCTGAGTAACTGGTCAGACTGCCTTCAAGAATTATGACATGATTCAACCCATAGTATAATTTATTCCCTTTGACATGTTTGCACATTTGTTTTACTTGAACTCTCAAAAACTCAAGGTAGGTGAAGTGGCTATTATTCGTTGGCCAAAAGGTTCTTTCGGTTTGTTCTGTAAGATGGCTCTAGAAGCACTTAGTTGTCTTTAATTTAATTTGAAACAATTTTGTTAGATTGTATGTGACAGCTGTCATATCAGCATGCATTTTAAAAAAGACATCAAAATTGGTGAAATCTGTGCAGCCTTTTTAATATTGAAGATGAAAGAAAAAAAGCAACATTTTCAGCATATTATGCTTTATTACTTCAAGAAAGGTAAAAATTCAACTGAAACGCACAAAAAGATTTGTGCAGTGTATGGAGAAGGTGCTGTGACTGATTGAATGTGTCAAAGTGGTTTGCTAAATTTTGTGCTGGAGATTTCTCGCTGGACGATGCTCCACAGTCGGGTAGACCAGTTGAAGTTGATAGCGGTCAAATTGAGACATTAATTGAGAACAGTCAATGTTATACCATGCAGGAGATAGCTGACATACTCAAAATATCCAAATCAAGCATTAAAAATCATTTGCACCAGCTTGGTTATGTCATTCGCTTTGATGTTTGGGTTCCACATAAGTTAAGCGAAGAAAACCTTCTTGACCATATTTCCTCATGTGGTTCTCTACTTAAACGTAATGAAAACGTTCCGTTTTTAAAACGAATCGTGACACACAATGAAAACTGGATACTGTACAATAATGTGGAACGGAAGAGATCATGGGGCAAGCGAAATGAACCGTCACCAATCACATCAAAGGCCAGTCTTCATCCAAAGAAGGTGATGTTGTGTATATGGTGGGATTGGAAGGGAGTCCTCAATATGAGCTCCTTCCAGAAAACCAAATAATTACTTCCAACAAGTACTGCTCCCAGTTAGACCAACTGAAAGCAGCACTTGATGAAAAGCATCCAGAATTAGTCAACAGAAAACACCTAATTTTCCACCAGGATAATGCAAGACAGCACGTTTCTTTGATGACCAGGCAAAAACTGTCACAGCTTGGCTGGGAAGTCTTCATTCATCCGCTGTATTCACCAGACATTGCACCTTCGGATTTCCATTTGTTTCGCTCTTTACAAAATTCTCTTAATGGAAAAAATGTCAATTCCCTGGAAGACTGTAAAAGGCATCTGGAACAGTTTTTTGCTCAAAAAGATAAAAAGTTTTGGGAAGATGGGATTATGAAGTTACCTGAAAAATGACAGAAGGTAGTGGAACAAAAGAGTGAATATGTTGTTCAATAAGGTTCTTGGTGAAAATGGAAAATGTGTCTTTTATTTTTACTAAAAAACCTAAGGCACTTTTTAGCCAACCCAAATATTTTAATCTTGTGAATATAGAAGGTAAGCTACAGAAAGATTAAGTGTCTGATCCAAAATTTGAGACAGTTATTGCAGGGGCAAGACCAGCTCTCTGATCTCAAAACATGAAACTTGCTCTGCTTTCCACTCTGTTGTATCTCCCTGCCATGGGATTTGATGTAAGGCACTACACCTGAAAAAAATGCATAAACGTGGCCCCATTGGTTCCATTCCCCCTCCCACCACTCACCCCATTCTGTGTAGCCTCAGCAGGAAGTTGGGGCCAAAATTCAAGGGGCTCCTAAGAGTTACACACACAAATAGGGCTATGGATGCTTACGATTTACAGAGGACACAGGTGAATTCATCAATCATGTACTCCACAAGCCTGTATCAAGTTCTTTTCACCTGCCCCCCTCCCTTATCTGCTTGGCACATTTGGGAGTACAAAAGAAGCACAGAGAACAGCCTCCCTGGTACTGAAGCAGCTCACACCCCTCTTGGAAGACATGACCACAACTTAGGAGACAATCAAAAGTGGTAGGAGACAAGAGATAACTGAGTCTTAGATTTGGTTAAAACACAAAGAACAGTGCTAAATAACTCTTGGTTAAATGAATGAATGATTAGACTGGATACTCACGTTAGTTGACTTGGAGAGTATGTATATCAGTCAAGGTTAAAGGAGAGAAGCAGAATCACTAGAATAGACACACATACCACACACACACATACACACACACGGACACACAACCACAGAGAACAATAGGAATTCACAAGGAAAAGATGACTGATGGATTCATGGGGAATGTGGGGCTTACACAAGGTCTTGAAGGATGGTGAGAATCTGGTCAGGGGAGAAGTGGCAGGGCATTTCAGGTAGAAGGAATGACGCAGTCACATTGTCTGTGACTGCAGGAGTGCCAAAAAAAGCCTACTACATTTTCACATTCAAATCCCAAACACACAGACAAACACACACACATACACATGCACTCCAGATGTCACTTATTATTTATGAGTCTATAAAATGGGATCATAACAGTCATTACACTGAATTGTAGTGAGGATTATAATAGATTATGTATGAAAATAGCCTAGCATAATGTTCAGTATATAGGAGGCTCTCAAAACCTGAAAAGAAACATGTCTTACTATTGCCCGATTCACAATTTTTAACCATGGGACTAATGCTGGCATGGATTTGGTAAAAAAGAAACAAATGCAGGTATTTCTTAATCATTGATCAAGGCAAAGAAAATGCATGAAAATGCATTAATAGACTTGAGTTTTGACAATTGGATGTACTATAGTTCATAAGCCCTTTTCTGGGATAAGAAGGGAAATTTTTTTTTTTTGAAAGACAGGTGACTGCAGTGTACATTTTACAGAGCCAAATTGGGTGGGCTGGCGGGGCTCATGGCTGGGGCCCTTGAAATGTAAGAAGAGAGAGGTGAAAAGAGTATATTTACTTCTCTGTGTGCCAGGAAGGAATTCATGTTTGTCCCCTGGGGCATCCGTAGAGATTTGGCTCCTAAGGGGTGTGTTCCTCTAATGAAAAGGAGCTGCTGTACTATTTACGGGGGTTCTGATGAACTTCAGCAGTCCTTTACACTGAGTGATATGCAAGTTTGGGCCAGATCTGAACGGTTCAGGACAGCCAAAAGGAGGCTTAATATAGCCACCAGCAGCTCCCTTCTCTGCCTTTATATATTCATCACTCTTCTCTCTTAAAAATAACATTTTAAAATATCTGTTCAAGATGTATTTAAGTGGACTAAATTGGTCTACCACTTCTGGGTCAGGACCTGCATTCTGGTAGACCCAGGACATTAAATGACTCATTCCTTCCAGGGGTACCAATAACCACAGAAATCTCCCTAAGCCCCCTATAGAAACAAGATTATGTTACATTATGGCTTTTAAAAAATAATTGAAAAGCTATGATATTAACAGTGCACAACAAATTTCAAAGGATTTTATTGTGAAGCACAGATAAGAAAGGTTTTCTGGGACTTCCCTGGTGGCACAGTGGTTAAGAATCTACCTAACAATGCAGGGGACATGGGTTTGACCCCTGGTCCAGGAAGATCTCACATGTCACGGAGCAACTAAGCCCGTGTGCCACAACTACTGAGCCCATGTGCCACAACTATTGAAACCCGTGCGCCTAGAGCCCGTGCTCAGCCACAAGAGAAGCCACCGCAATGAGAAGCCCATGCACTGCAATGAAGAGTAGCCCCCATTCGCTGCAACTAGAGAAACCCTGTGCTCAGTAACGAAGGTCCAATGCAACCAAAAATAAATAAATAAATTTATTTTTTTAAAAAAAAGAAGAAAGGTTTTCTACCCATGTTTGCCTGTTTTCCACCCAAAAACAGAAGCCGAACCCCCTTTTCAGGCCAGTAGATGCTCTATAGACACCATAGCTTGCAGGTTTGGACTTCGATGGGCCAATATTTCAGACTTAAATAAAAATTCCTAGGCTTTGAAACACCGAAGTTTCTGTTTTTAACAAATGCCTTCATTGCCTTTATCACCAATCCTTACTATGTCACAAACAAAAGTGTTCAGCTGACTTGTTGAGTTCCTTTTAACAATCTACTTTTCTTGAAAAAAAACACAACCCACACACCTAATTAAACAGCCATGCCACAAGGATGCCATCTTTCTGTCTTTACCCAAGGAGCTTGCCAGCTAAGGGGACATTTCAATTAACTTGTCTCTGTCTATCAAGCTTAGTACCTTGCTGAGGGCAGAAAACAAGGTGAACAAGTTGTCAAGTCATCTTTAAAAATTTAACTCAGAGCCTCCTGGGTTTAACACATTCAGGAAAAGATTTCGTCTTTGAAACTGTGCTGCTTCCTCATCTTGTCTTCTAAAATCAGGAGAGTGGTGGAAAAACGTGTATCAGAAGAGAATGAGGGAATTTTGGATGATAAGCCTGTTCCTGTTCCTAATTTCAACACTGGGGAGAGGTCACTTCTTCTCATTCTAAAACACACTTTCCCCAAGCTTCTAGAGTATTCCATTTCAAAATCACAGGTCCATGGACCTAGAGATTATCATATTAAGTGAAGTAAGTCAGAAAGAGAAAGAGAAATATCATATAATATCACTTATATGTGGAATCTAAAAAAAAATGATACAAATGAACTTATTTACAAAACAGAAATACACTCACAGACATAGAAAACAAACTTATGGTTTCCAAAGGGGATAGCGGGGTGGAGGGTGGATAAATTAAGAGTTTGGGATTAACATATACACACTACTATATATGAAATAAACAACAAGGACCTACTGTATAGCACGGGGAAATATATTCAATATCTTGTAATAACCTATAATGGAAAAGAAGCTGAAAAAGAATATATATGTATATATATGTATGTATGTTTGTATGTATGCATAACTGAATCACTTTGCTGTACACTTGAAACTAACACAACATTGTAAATTAACTATTCTTCAATTAAAAAAAATAGCACACAGGCTTACATCATGGAGCTCTAGGATTATTTAGCGCCAAAAGCTTCAATGTTGTTTCTCTATTGAAAAGATCAGCTTTAATGCTCTTTATTATTGAATTCAATGGTAGTGTCATAACAGGAAAATTTTGAAATGAAGAAAATATCCCTAATTCCATCTCTGTAACACAGCAACAGTCTCATATTTGTTACCTCTGGGATCTGTCTCCATGCAAGCCACAGATCGAGGGATTTTTGGATCATTCATTCTTTTACTTACAGTTTCCCCAGTCCCAGCCTCTTCCCTGGAAGCCATCGCCGCCGAAAGGAGGATACCAGGGTGGCTGGTCCAATTAATGGTTGGGATTTGGAAAGTTTAGTAAGTTGAATGGTGGCCCCCCAAAGACACGTCTACATCCTAGCCCCTAGAATCTCTGGATGTCACCTTATTTAGGAAACAGGTCAGTGCAGATGTAATTAAGGATCTTGAGAGATCTTCCTGGATTATCCAGGCAGGCCCTAAATCCAATGACAGTTATCCTTATAAGAAACAGAAGGAAAGAAGACATGGGGAGATGGGGAGAAGGCCAAGAGAAGACAGAGTCAGAGACTGATGTGAAACAGCCATAGGGGACTCTTGGAGCCACCAGCAGCTGGGAGAAACAAGAAAGGAGTCTCCCCGAGATCTACCAGAGCAAGAGCAGCCCTGCCCAAGCTTTGATTTTAGATTTCTGGCTCCAGAACTTTGGGAATAAGTTTTTTTGTTTTAAGCCACCGAGTCTGTGGCCATTTGTCCAGCAGCTCCAGGACACTAATAGGGAGGGTAACAGCCTCTAGCGGTTTCCGGATCAGGATTGCATGGAAACTTCCATTTCCCACAAGGAAGCCCACCAGCCCACCAGCCAGTCAGTCCAGTTCTCCCAGGAACACGGACACTGGGGTTTCTACCCAGCCTAGGGCTCCCCCATGTCTTGGCAGCGGGCACCGCCCGTACCTCCAGACGGCTGGGGCTGGACCCACTTCTGGGGATCCTGCCAGTCTTCTTTCAAAATTGAACCCCTGCTTGAGCCTTTGGCCACACACTACTCATCCCTGAACCGACATGGATTCTCACCCACAAGTTGCTTTCCTATTTCATTCCCATAGGCCAGACACTCCTCGCAGCTCCCTAACTATTGACTTGGGCCTAGTAGGGGATGGGACTTGCCTTTTGGATTACGAGCCACCTATTTGGTGATTTTGTAGAAGAGAAGGCAACGGAAGGTGCCGCTTCTGTTTCTAGTATAGACCTGACACGCCGTGGGCGTCTCTTTCTTCCTCTGCTGCAGTGTCTCTCTGCACCTTGGGATTTCGGTAAACTCCTCTAGATGCCCCTTGCCTATTTCATGATGTGTTTCCTCACTTGGACATTCTTGGTAAGTCTCATTTATTATTTGTGCTTTCCCTAGAAGTTGTGTGTGAACTTTTCTCCTTTGACTTATTAGGGTCTAGGATGTCTTCCTTCTAAATTTGAATACTCCATCTTAAACCTGAACAAGTGTCCTCAGCACAGGTTTCCCCACCCAGAGAAGGTTCAAGGACCCCGCCTCAAAGTACAGCACCTCCACCCCAAGGTCATGGCTGTGGCCCCGCACTTCCCTCCTCTCCTGCTTCTGCAGGATGCTCTGTTCTGCATCTCACAGTGTTTGGGCAAATGCTGTCCTTCCACTGGCTCCCACCAGACATGCAATAAAAACAAACGCATGAGGATGCTGGTAACTTACCAAAGATTTCAGGGTCACAGGTGTGGTTCTGATCTCTCAACCCCCCCTCCCTTCCTGCCACCAGCCACATGACCATCCTGCAGCCCCAGGAAATTAATACCATCTCTCTCCTGGTGTCCCCCGCAACTCAGAGCATAGTGCTTTGCTCAACACAGGCTGTGCCAGGCAGCTAGAGAAAAAGAGGACAAACTGTGTGTGTGACCTGGGACTCGAGATGTAGCAAATGGGATGAGAGGTTAAAAAACGGTGGCTCCGGGCTTCCCTGGTGGCGCAGTGGTTGAGAGTCCACCTGCCGACGCAGGGGACACGGGTTCGTGCCCCGGTCCGGGAGGATCCCACATGCCGCAGAGTGGCTGGGCCCGTGAGACATGGCCACTGAGCCTGCGCGTCCGGAGCCTGTGCTCCGCAACGGGAGAGGCCACAACAGTGAGAGGCCCGTGTACCGCAAAAAAAACCAAAACAAACAAACAAACAAAAAAATGGTGGCTCCTATTTGAGCACCTCCCATTGCTAATCCTCACAACTCTTCAACCCAGACAGGGAGACTCCTGCTTTACAAGGAAGGAGACTGAAATCCGAGTGGTGGCCATCTGCCCAGGGTTGCCAGGCAGCAGAGCTCAGATTCCAAGCCTGAATCTGGCTGATGCCCAAATCTGCGATCCTTCCTCCAAAAGATGTTCATGTCTCATGAGGTACTTTCATTCCACCAACGTGGGATTGTTGAGATCAGTCTTTTGAGGCAACACAGCTTCTTCAGAATCCATAGGAAAAGGAAGAAAATGGATTTTTCCCAAGAGAATGACATGCCTTTTTTTAAGACCCTGATAAGGGAGATTGAAATATCTATTATCTTTTATCAGGAGAACTTCTTGTCTCTGAAACCAGCCCTGATCCCTGGTATCTTAGCTCTGGCTGCTGCAAACGGAGCAAGTGACTCCTAGCTCGTTCCTTTGCCAACGGAATAGGCTACCTCTTTGAATTTTCAAAGCAGATGATTCTACAGGATTTTTCTACAGATATGGAAAGCCAGTAGCATATGAATAATGTTGTAAGTGGTCCACATCTGATAATATCAAAGAGCTTATCACTGCAAATAGCCAGAGCACTGGTCAAGATGCAATAACAACAGAAAAAAAATCAGTCAGCAAAGGAGGAGGGATGTGAGGGTAGATGGTTAGGAAACAATTTTTGAACTACAAGACTAGAAGGGTAGCAGTATCATAAAAGTATTATTAATCAAAAGGATAGATTTCTGTTTTATAGCTAATACTCACTGTGTACAAATTTTTTATTGTACAAAGGGACACAAGGCTAAATCATAATAATGTGACTCAATAACTAATTAGCATTTGTAAATGCAACTACTGGGGAACATATATCAATTTCATTGCAAGGAAGCTAGAGAATCCATTAACAAAGCCAAGCCTGAAGCCAGCACGTGCTTGGAGTGCCCCTCAGTGACTCCACAGGCTAAACGTGGAACTGCAGGTTGAGTCAAAATTGGGTCCCTAAAATGTGTACGTATAACCCCAGGCTGCTATCTCTAGCCACATTGATAATTATACACACAGAGAGAGGATGAAGCGTGAGCTGCTTAGGTTCCCACCTAAGTCACTGGGGAAATGGATCTTCTCTGGTTAGTTCTCTAGGATGGCCTGATGGAGATGAATGAGACAAAAGGAAGGAGGAAAGGGAGGAAAACAAATTTGCTAGACAAGGATGGCTGCACATGTAGTGTTTTGGGAAGATGCAAGGATGCATGGACCTGGTATGGATGTCAAAACCGACTCAAGAAGAGAGATGACTTCAAATTTGGCATGCTTCCCTTGCTTCAGATTTGGCAGGTGTTGGGAAGAAGATTGAAATGGAGTAGGTAAAATAAGCAAACAGTTCCATTTGCCCTAGCATCCAGTATGTGTTGGTTTCTTGACATATTTTGTCACTCCTCAACCTTCACTTCACTGTGCTGAGTGCTGACATGGTCGGGTACTATTACAATCAGATGCAGCAGCCTTCTATTCCACGAGGGCCATCAGAGAAACTAAATGGTCCTCTGAGGCAAGAGCCAGGAATTAGGGGGAAAGAAAAAACAGGATTAAAACACTCAAGAGTGGAAGTGGAAAAGGGGGTGAGTGAGAAGAAAAAGCAGCAGTAAAAAGTAGCATGTGAGTGGGAAAAGTAGGGTTTGGATCCTGTGTTTTGGATTCTGCTATTCAGATCCTGGAAAGCCTTGAGTGTCACTAGAAAAGAGAACAAGCCTTTCCCAGACCTCCTGGCATATCCATTTGCTACAGTTGCCTCCTTCAAGGCACAGGCCAGTTCACACCAACATTTCATTGTCATAGATTCATTCCAGCGAAGCTCTAAATATCCCTGGCCTATCAGGTCGTCAACATACACAAAATTCACATTACGGTCAGGCTGAATATTCAAGGTCTTCTCTAGAGGATCTCTCTTAGCATGGCAGACCATCCACCATGTTAGTTCTTCAGTCTGGCTAGTGCCACCATGTATTTTCTTACTAGATTCCAGGTTTTTTCCATCCCTAGGACTTGGGTTTTAGCTCATTTTTGAGAGACTGCAAGTTAGTTGCCTCTAAGTTAAAAGTGGGAATGGATATTCAGCCCACCTCCTATCCAGTTTTGATTTCATTTCTAGACCTCCTGTGATCCCCATTATTGGGTTCAATGGCCTCCTTTCTGTTCCTACAGCATTCTGTAGATGCCCAAGACTTGGAGATTACCACACTGTTACTAGGCTGGCTCCCCAATGAAATGAAGTTTCCTGCAGGGCAAGAGGAGTGCCATAGTATCCCCAGTGCCTGGTACAGTGCCTAGCACATAGTTGATGCTCAATAAATAATGTGCAGCAAACAAGCAAATGAATGAATGAATGTTATTCACCTTTGGAAATGATAGAATCATATTCTAGAAGCCAGGGTAGCTAATAAGGCTCTCTATGTAACAAGATTTTGTGTCAGTGGAGAGTAGAGAAATTCTCCAGTGGCCCCTCAAAGTTAATTTTTCCTTAAACAAAGAATATCTGGGACCAACAATTGGGATATGTAACAGACATTTTGTACAAATCTACCTCAGATTTACTGATAGTTTGAAAACAATAGGTGTATTTTGGTCAATGATCAAGTCCCACCCCCAAAAAGAATTGACAATTTTTTTCTTTGTAACCTCTGCCATTTTTCTCCTTTTATCCTGTTCCAACCATCAAGAAACATTTATCCACAAATGGCAAGTGCCTTGAATTATAGCTTCCTGTGTCTTCCCAAGCTGTTCACTTCCTTCTGTCTCATGTGGAGTAATCAACATGGGCTAGATGGCTCCCTCACATAAATTTCCATGAGGACGAGCATCCATCCACTCTTAATGCTTCTTCACTAGTAAGAGATACAATGTTCAGGGTTTCCTCCAGGTCAAATGATTGTTCTGCAGGGCATTATGAACTTGTGCAAAGCACTATTTTTTCTCACGATATAAGCATAACAAACTTTTCTTTTTTGAGTGGTGAAGCCTCTGTGTTCTATCTGGCTACATTCTTGCATACAAATCCCTTGTAAATTATTTTTCAAATTCCGAGGTTCAGCAATTTAATTGAATCGGTTCCTAATTTTTAATTAAATCTGCATTTCTCCCGGTAACCTTTGGAAAGATAGAAGCCACATTACCATATTGGAGAGAAAGGATCACAGAGCAAGACAGACATAAAAGAGAAGCACAAAATCACAAGGCAGGTTTTCCTATAAATTTATTTTCATACCCAAAAAAATAACATTCTAAGGCAATGTTTTTATTATATAGTATAAAATAACTTCCACTAAATTAAAAATGGAATTTTTTTTGCTATAAGCCACTGATAACTTTTCCATGAAAAAAATTTACAATTTGCAGCACCTGTAGAAAAAAACACCTGTTCAATAATTATATAAATACTCTTGACAGATCCCAGTAGCCCATTATGTATCCTTTTTGGCAATGTCAGCTTTCTAAAGCTGTCATTAGCTTCTAAATTTGAAAGGCACCTGGTGGTCAACATTCTGCTTATTATTCAAGGCATCCATTTTAATTTTTTGGAAATAGACTTAAGAAGTCTGAAAAATCTATTAAGTTAAAAAGAATGAAGAAGTATCATACAGTTGATATGAGCAAACAACGTTTTTTCCCTTAGCTGCAAGTTTTCCCCAGGGGATTTACAAAGTGCACCAGTTAAATACGTCTGTACATTTAAAACATTAAATATGTCAACAGCAAGACATTTTTAAATATTTTGAATCAAATACTATAGCACAAATATAATTTACAATACTTTGCACAGAAAACATTACATCTGAAATATAACTTTAGATATTATATAAAAATACATATATTTTTTTTCTCCTCATTAGAAAAAGTATTTATTTGCAGGTTCCAGCATGATGTAACAATTCAAAAGAATTTAACCCTTCAGATGGTCATCAGTTTGCAATTAGACGACCCCCTTTCCACTTCAGCTGCATCTTGGCACCTAACCCCTAACCACGGATTAGAGACAGAGAATTAACCCCTCCCATAGCCCAAAGGCAGTTTTTCATAAAGGCAACCATAATTGCTCCAATCTGCTTTAATTCTAGGAATTCATTACAAAATTTAAAAACCACTGTGTAAGAAAACCCTTAAGATTGTAACACACCTTGAGTCCAACATCTCCCATCGGCTGTAAATACATTCGCTCCCTACAGAGTCAAAGGCATGGGTCTTCTTGTACCCTGTGGGTCATAGCCCTTAGTAGTCTCACACACCTACATATATCTTTCTTGGCTTGTTTTTAAAGTTTTCTATACATCCTAGGAAATACGTGAAAACACTTCATAAAATGGGGCTCAATCTATATCTCGAACTTTAAAAGCCCCAAAGTACGTTGCATCTTGATCTGGATCCAGTAGTGAAGGGTTGGATACCTCAATGCTTATTTCCTCACCAGACCGTAGCTTAAAAAATCCTCCAACATTTATGGAGTAAAAATGGAATTCAGAATTCCCCGACCAGTATTTGGTGCTTCCTCCTTTCATGAGGGTATGAGAACTCGGGATTTTGATGCTGGTCTTGGTGACATACACCATTAGCTGCAGATAATTCGCAGTGAGGTTTCCCGAAGTTTCATGATGTCGAAAGCAAATGTTGGCATACAGGTAATAAAAGCCATCTTGGTTAACTATTAGTTTTCCATTGCTGAAAGTCATGTTGGAGATCTTGGCCCAACCTCGGTCATGGTACCAGCAGGACAGACTCACTTTATGGGAACCTGAGGAAAAGAGAGGCACGTGATTTAAAGCCCACCCCTTCAAGGAGAAGGACATCCTCACAATTCTATGAGGTTGGAGAAGGACTTACTGTCCAGTCATTGTTCCAATGGGAAAATAATTTCTCAGAATTTATTTTCTAAAAGGGGAGTACCAGTACATTAAGAAGTACTTGTGCTCTCTGCTAGGCACCTGAGAGGGGACAAAGACAAAATCTCAATTTTCCTGCCCTCAAGGAGCCTATAGAACACAAGGGATAAGTATGATATATGTTCAGACAGGAAGCAAGGCGCGGCCCTGATAAGAAAGGTGTGGATATTGCAATGGGAATTCAAAGGAAAGAGATTACTTCCTCCCAGAGGGCTCAAGAACGATTTTGCTGGGCTACTGAGCCTGATAACTTAAAGGAGGAATTCAGCCAACAGAAGCATAAAGGTCATTCAAGGTTGAAGGAAGAGAATCAGACAAAGGCAGTTGAAACAAGAAAGCAAGAAACAAGTATAGGAAGAGAATATCCAGACTTCACATGACCCCACTTTCTCTTTTAATTCACGGAGACAGGTATATAGAAGGAGCTGAAAATCTGGGTCACAGCAACTTTGACCAAAAAGTCAAACTCTTAAACTCTATATTCTCAACACCATTGATTTTCCCCTCCTCCAATAGCCCAAATGCCTCTCAAGGCCACACGACTGAAAAGCTGCCCCCAGAGAAGTTCACAAAGAACACATCCTTGACATTGCACTCCCCAGCTTCACAACTTCATGCAATCCTTTGTGCCCTAAGGATGGTAAAATCTCTTCTAATTATTAGACCAGAACTCTCCTTTAGCTCCTTCTCACACCTGAAATGTGACAACCGATCTTCATGTCACTGTTTCTGGAGCAGCAGAAGTTTCTAGAAAATCTTCTAAGTCAGCAAAGTGTCCAACGCTTTGAATATTTCAGGTCTTTAGTGTACTTTACTAGGTCTTTAAAAATTGGGACTACCTCCATGATAAACCTCAAATCAAATCAAATCAAATATTTATATTTATATGGATACCTATTAGCCAACTGGAAAAGATGTCAGCTAGTGGGGAAAAAGCTGTTATACTGTGGAAAGTCCAGAGTTTTCCTTCAGAGGATTTTGTAAACACTTATGCTAAGTTAAGGTTGTCATCTGCTAGGATTTCAACAAGGCAAAACAGAGCTGAGGAGTCTCAGAATGGGGTGGGGAGTAGTTTCTGAAGCCAGGGAGAAGTTCTTTGCTGCCTGTCACCCAAGAGAAATCCCCCCACAGAATTTAGACTTAAAGTGGATTCCACGGATCCATCAGAGCTGACGACACTTTGGCTAGAGTGGGTCCTTGGGAGATCTTTATAGAACCAGAAACCCACACTGGCTAACTTGCAAGACTGGCCTGAATCCTGGGAAAACGTGAACACCTGCATCTTACTCTGGAGAGCCACAAAAAAATGTTCTATTGTCCCTGGATGGCTACTGGGCAGCTGGGATATGGTCTGGGGACCTCAATACCAGGCTGTTCCAGAACCAACTAGATGGTAGGGTAAGTGGAAGAAAAAAAAATGCGGCGGCGTCCAAGCTATGGTGGGGCAACCCCCCATCCTTAGACATGCCTGCAAAGGCAAAGAAGCCAATGGTTTCAATCCCCGTGCTCAGGGGCAGGACAGATTTCCTGAACTGCACATCGTATCCACAGGAGGGCGCCCGAGCGAGCCTGAGAAGCTGCCTCCAGAACCCAACACAGCGCCCTGCCCTTTTTCATCGGAGGTCCTACCCCAGATCATCCTAAATTAAAGCATCCCAAATGTAAATATCATTCCATGGTCGCAAGTGAGTCAAAATGAGACTGTAAGACTCTATGCATCACATCCTCATGAACACTAGCAAAGTAACTTCTCCAGGCTGGTAAACAGCCACCTAGTCCATTGACAGAGCTAAAAAAACTCAAGGTGTTTCCTATTTCAAACCATCCCATGGTTACCGCCTTCTTCCCCTACTCTTGTATTCAATCCTTTATGCAATCAATTATCGGTCTTATAGTTTATCTCCTATGACGGCCCTTAACAGATAGCAGCAGAATGACTAAGGTGACGTCTACCCTCTCGACAGGTTGGATCAGCTAGTGTTAGACCAAGGGCTCAGTGATACAGTCCAGGGAAGGCAGGGAAGGATATGAAAGAGAGAGGAGAACACAGAAACCCTGACCGCATAGCACTCCTGTTGTTAGCTCAAGTCAAGTTGAAGGAGTGTCCTTATTTCCTTCTATACGTGCCTATATTTATCCATTCGCTGATCAATTTAGTCATTTAGTACATATCTGAATGGTGCTTTCTATGGGCATTCACTCTATCCACAGTTAAGAAATGCATCAAGCAGTATACCCTCAAGGCACTTAGTAGTGGAGAAAAGAAGAAATGGGCACACCAAATGAAAAATATAACATTTTCATGTCTGCAGGTCACACAGCACATGGTTGAAGTTCAGTTAAAGCACCTGCCAAGTGGAAGGTGCAGAAATTAGTGGCGACCACGTGAACTCAGCCCAGTGACGGAGGGCAGGGAGGACTTGGGTCAAATGTGGACGGGCTGAGAAAAGGGAGAGGTTTGTGATCGAGGGAAACTGTTCGAGCAAAGAACGGAATGCACACAGCACGCAGAGGAAAAGGGAGAAGAACTGTCAGTGTGAACTGGAGGGCTCATGAATAGCGATAGTGGGAGAAAAGATGAGAATAGCGGCCCCATCAGGTTAGAGGCCCTCACACAGCAAGCCTGGGCTTCCATCACTAGAGACCTTCAGCCTCCCCAGCTGCCCCAGCCCCTAGGGTCACTGCTATTAGATATTAGAGAAGAAGTCTCTCCAGATATTTAGCCTGAGCTGCCCTTAAGAAAGCCATGAATGCTGACCTCACAAAATACTCCCCAATGCATTTTATTCAAGAAGCTTTGAAATACAGTCAGTATAACGCAGATTCTGATTTCTTTCTTATGTGTAAATAAGTACAAATAAGTATGGAACAGAGGCCCTGAATGAACATGCAAAATGAAAGCCATCTTCCTCTGAAGTATCCAATCCTGGCCCAAACTGGGAGATACATGGACTCAAGGAGTCATTGGCCAAGCCAGAAGAGCAAATTCTATTTTCTTAAACAGAAGCATACACTAACTCATTTCACTCTGTCTCAAGCTCAATAACCATCCGAAAATAACCAGGAGTTTTGCCTTCTTTTTGGCAATGATTTGATGCGAGGTGCCCGGAGGGAGAGCTATATATAACTAAAACATGCTTGTTATTGCCAAATAGACTTCGGCACACAGTCTAATGCAATATTTATCATATGCCATTTAAAATGAACTGAAAAGATAAATGCAGACTACATTCACAGCACACACAGCTGACAGATCAGTATTAATTTGATTGCCTTTGCTAACATGCAAAATAGTTTTCCACTCAGAAAATTAGTGCAGTTCCACCATAAGGCACACACATACACACACACACACAGAAAGAGAGAGAGGGAGAGGGAGAGAGAGAATTTGTTTATGAAGCAAATATCTGGGACAGTATAGATAGTTTAGGAAAATCTAAAAATCAAACAGTTGGTTTCTCCTTTCAATGTCCGTAGTCAGGAAAAATTCCTTTGTGGCCCATACTATATTAGTAGCTTCAAAACTGCTTATTAAAACTTGGATTTTTTTTAACTCTAAGAAGAACTTGCCTTGAATCATTTTTGTAAAACAAAAAATAGAATATATAAAATTATTTAATTAAACTTTAAATAATGACAAATTACATTCACTAAGTTCTTACTATATGCCCACTTCCATATAAGCATTTTAGTATATAACCTCATTAAATCTTTATAGCTGCCCCATGAGGTACAAACTGTTAACCATCCCCATGAAGAAGCTGACACACAAAGGATTCCAAGAATTTGCACAAGGTCACCCAGCCAGGTAGTACAGTGGGACCTCAAACCCAGGCCATCAGACTTCAGACACCCTGCTATTAAAACCACATTAATCTACTTCTTTCATGAAAAGAGGAACATAAGCACTCTGAATTTATTCCCCTCTGACAAAGCCAACAGGCCACAAGATACTTATGTGATAACCTATAGTATAAAAAGCATGGACTTGGGAATCAACTAGAGTGGAATTCAACTTCTAATCCTGCAACATTGTAACCTCGATCAGATAACTTACACTAGGTGGAACTTGGTTTCCCTGTTTGCAAAATCTGAATGATAATCACTGCCTTGCAGGGTTGTAGTAAGGTTTAGAGATAACGAATACAGAGCAAAATGCCTGATACAAAGTGTGTGTATAAATGGTATAAGAATAATAACAATAATATTCCATTGTCACTCCATCATAATGTCCTTTGTGATCTTTCTGATGCTCACCTAACCCGAGGTGAAGTAACCAGTGGGGATTATATGATGGAAATCACTGGTACATTAGGTAGATGTAGACACAGAGCTCTGGGTTTCCTCATTTCCAAAAGATAATGAGGTCTCCAGTCTATTGAGCTAAATTCTTAGCCAGAAAAAAATGATAAGTCCCTGGAGAATGAGGATGTCTCATTTTCTAGAGGGCTATTGCCTCTTCAATATCACTCTGTTGAGCTCCTGCCGGGAACTCTGCAGGAGATGGCTGAGTATATGACTACCTGGAGGAATTCAAGCACCTCACAGGCCAGCAATGGGGATGTGTCAACTTTTGCTTGGAAAGATAGAGATGAGTATAACACGGGATTATCCTTCCCAGTTATGCAACCTCAACTTGCAGTCTTTTAAAATAAACTCACTCTGATGATCTGAAAATGAATATAGTGATGATGTCCATTCCGGCACGATTGAGAATCACTGTTTCCATGATGTGGAGGACCAACTGAAGAATAAATGATCTTTCTTCTGGTCTAGAAGTTAAGGGCTCTCAAAATTTTGCTAACAGGCTAAGAATAGGTCTGAGTATTCAGATGGGCTGATAAATGACTTTTTTTTAACATCTTTATTGGAGTATAATTGCTTTACAATGGTGTGTTAGTTTCTGCTGTATAACAAAGTGAATCAGCTATATGTATACAGATATCCCCATATCTCCTCCCTCTTGCATCTCCCTCCCACCCTCACTATTCCACCCCTCCTATCCCACCCCTCTAGGTGGTCACAAAGCACGGAGCTGATCTCCCTATGCGATGCAGCTGCTTCCCGCTAGCTATCTTTTTTTTTGCTTTTGCGGTACGCGGGCCTCTCACTGTTGTGGCCTCTCCCGTCGCGGAGCACAGGCTCCAGACATGCAGGCTCAGCGGCCATGGCTCACGGGCCCAGCCGCTCCGCAGCATGTGGGATCTTCCCGGACCGGGGCACAAAACCGTGTCCCCTGCATCGGCAGGCGGACTCTCAACCACTGCGCCACCAGGGAAGCCCCTAGCTATCTATTTTACATTTGGTAGTGAATATATGTCAATGCTACTCTCTCACTTCGTCCCAGCTTAGCCTTCCCCCTCCCTGTGTTCAAGTCCATTCTCTATGTATGCATCTTTATTCCTGTCCTGCCCCTAGGTTCATCAGAACTTTTTTTTTTTAATTCCATATATATACTGTTAGCATACGGTATTTGTTTTTCTCTTTCTGACTTACTCTTGAAATATTTTTCAGGCTGGATATAAATGGAACTTACCTGATGGGATGTCAATAGCATTAATCGTGAGATGGGCAAAGGGCTGAGTCTCAGGCTTGTTCCTTCTGGCCAGATCTAACCATGAACCTTCCACCATGGCTGGAGATGAGAGAAGCCATGTTAGCTCAAAGAGGAGTCACCCTAGGGGTTTTCAAATATTTATGCAGATCCATGCTTACCTTTTTCTGCTCTGATGTGTTGTGATTTAACAATATGTTGCATTTCCTGCAATAAAAAGAAAAAAGAATCTTTTTTATACACTCTTTTGATAAAGCAGTTAAGAATTCAGGACTGTCGGACATACAATAAATTAATCCTCTTTCCTTCAAAATATGCCAGAAGTACATAGACAGTAAAATTACTTGATGTTCTAAGTAGCTATCAAGGGAAGTTCACCCCAAAGAATTATGTTGATGTGCTTAAAAAGTAGACTACACACATACCATCCAATAAAATACTTTGGACAATAAGAGGAAATAAAAGACAATGTAAATTATAAAACACGGAATCACTGAACATAATTAAACATTTGTAGCAGGTACACAAATGGAGATGAAATTAACTAGGAAAATAACAATTACCACAGAATATATGACCCTCTTAAATTTTCAGAGAGTCTCTTTTTATGTCTGTTTCATGAGTGAATTCCTGTTATAATGTTGAAGCTCAGCCCATAAGAAAGAGAAAGATGCTTGGCTTCCAGTGGTTAATTTTTTATTTTAAAAAGTCACAGTGTATTTAAAGTACTACATGGAAGTCTAAGAGCTTTTTAGATTACCAATCATTAACTTAAAATATTGCCACAAATAGAGGTTTAGAAGTGCAAGCCAGTAAAAGAAAGAACTCAAGTACATAAAGAACGTACATAATTGAGTATCTCAATTTGAGCCCTGACAGTGAAGGGTCCAATAAGTAACTGCAGGCCCACCTGAATCAAGACCTTAGCTACCATTAAATAGTAAAGTGATGCAGATGGAACTTCAGGCTTTGACTTCAGCTCAAATCCCTTCTCAGTCACCTACAAATACTGAGGACATTAACAGCACCTTTATCATCGGTGGTTGTGAAGACTCAATAAGATCATGCATGTAGGCATTCAGCAGAGGGTCTGGTAACTCCATACATCTAAACATGACTAGAAACACTCTGGAGAGATTCCTGATTTCTCGGTTATTGGGGTGACCATCCATGCTCACTACCCCACCCCCTCATGATGTTTGAAAGATAGGCCAGATAGCTTAAGTTCTTGGAATGTCTGGAGAGAAGGGCTTTGAGATAGAGGATAGTTAGATAGATAGAGGCTATAACTAAACTTCCACTGTTAGCAGTTGGAAGGGTTCTAGTGGTAAAATTACATTGATTCTTCTCTCTGCCTTCAAGACCCCCAAGAGAGAAGAGAATCAATTCTATTTTTAAAGACCCTGGGAGGATAGCACAGCTGTCTTCAGTTCCCTATTCTAACATCTTAAAGAAGTCACAGCATGACTGATTTTTAGAAGGAAACTTTACAGCCTCATCCAAGGCTACTTCCTGCCCTTGCCTTGACCCAGGGCACTGCCCTGCACAGCTCTGGGAGCATCTCTGCAGGAAATTCCAGGCAAATGATGGCTGGCTCTTTTGGGTTTGTGCAATGCAGTGGCCCTTACCAGGCTTTGTTCCTCTCCCCACTCCATCCAAGATTTATTTCTCTCCCCTGCTGACTGCCAATCTCCCAAGTCTTTTCTCATGATCTTTGGATTCCCAATGGTACCCTGATTTCTGGAATTTCCTGGTTTAGTCTTCCCTGCATTCACAACAGAGATTTATATATGCACAATGTACCTATTATACATTGTGTATACCTTTATACATTTATATATACACAGTGTATCTTTTACCTTTATAAATACATAATACATTCCATATATAATATATATATATAGTGTATCTTTATTCATTGTATATATCTTTTTACATTTATAATGGAGATATATACACACGCACAATGTTTACTATACATTGTATATAGCTTTATACATTTATGATACAATATATCTATACATTGTGTATCTCTTTATATACTTATATATGTGTATATAATGTAACTTTATCTGATTATTATCTCTTAAAAGATTGGAACAAATAGGAACCTGGATGACAGTAATTCAGAGATTTAAAGCTACCCCTCATTTTCCCTCTAGCCCCGATCTGCCTCATCCTCAGAAGGAAGAGGGGAGAGAGAAGAAGGAAGGAAAGCAAAGTATGACATGCCTACAAATGCCTGCTTGGTGCTTTTCTATTGAGAAAAGCACACTTATTATTGAGAAAAACAAGGTAAGATCCATTTTGCTAGCTCAGTGGTTCTCAACCTTGAACATGCAGCACGATCTCCCAGAGGGCTTGTTGAAACACAGTTTCTGATCTGCTTGGTCTGGGGCGGGATCTGAGAATTTGCATTTGTAACAGACGAGCTGGTGTTGCTGACCTGGGGCCTCCATTTGAGAAGAGCAATCCCTCTCACATCCCAAAAGATTTCAGAGATGAGCAAATCTGAGATTTTCTTGAAGCTTGAGACCAGGCCAAAGGAGCAGCAGACAAAAGTCACTGATTAAGTGGGCAGGGAAAGTTTGTTCTCTTCTACCTGGGAATAAACTTCTCCTGCCCATTTAATCAGCAGGTGCTAGGTCAGATCTGTCACGGAAACTTTTCATTTCAAGAAAATTCAGTAACCAGTGTCATTCAGAAACACTTTCAATGTCTGCTTAAAAAAAAAAAAAAAAAAAAGTGTGTCATGACCCAGGATGAATTAAAACTTGAGCTAAAGGCCCATGAGGTAATGCTGCTTTCATGTTATATATTGTTGGGTATCCAAGAATTGCAATTCCTCTTAGAAACCCTATAGGTAAGTTTCCACATGAAAAGCAAAGTACATGATGTGTCTATAGCCTCAGGCTACAAAAAATGTAGTCTCAGTATCTGTTCTTATATCCCTACCCCACCCCAATCTTTTGAACTCAAGATCATTGTTATTTATGTGCACAGATATCAACCACAAACATAACATTCTTCTAAGACTACAGTTTTAGGGTACTCTGGCCCAACTCCAGCCAGTCTAACTCAATTAGTCTGATACTGACTTGGTAGCTTTTTACAAGAATCTCCCCAGGTGATTCTAATATGCAGCAGGCGTTGAGAAACATTATGACTAATTGAGCATTTCCGTGAATGGTTGCTTGGCGACAGCTCTATTTCGTCCTAGATTTATTATATCCTTACGATTTATATATATTCCAAGTGTTGAAAATTAAATCATCCCGGGCTTCCCTGGTGGCGCAGTGGTTGGGAGTCCGCCTGCCGATGCAGGGGACACGGGTTCGTGCCCCGGTCCGGGAAGATCCCACATGCTGCAGAGCGGCTGGGCCCGTGAGCCATGGCCGCTGAGCCTGCGTGTCTGGAGCCTGTGCTCCGCAACGGGAGAGGCCACAACAGTGAGGGGCCCGCGTACCGCAAAAAAAAAAAAAAAAAAAAAAAAAAAAAAATTAAATCATCCCTTACATCTGCAGCCAGCAAAAAGCCAACTATCTCCCCTTGTATTACCCTGGTTGATTCATGTTAGAATCAGAGGCTGGGTAACTACTACTAAGCTCACTTTTCAGACCGGAAAATGGAGGCCAAGGGAGAATAAGGATGCCCCCAATAACTCTGGGACTTGAGCTTACACCTTCCCAGTCCTCTTCTAGAGCTATCAGCCCACCCCCCTTCACAAGATGTGGTCAACAACTCTACTGGAAGCTGGCAGGAAAGTATCAGTGGCCTGTGATGGGGTTCAGGACATGCTACCCCCAAATATGGTGCTTTGGCAAGTGGAATATTTTAAGCTAAAGGATTTGGGGAAATGGCAGAGGCAGGAAGGACTACCTGGCTTTGTCCTTCTCCCCTGAAGCAGGTCACAGACCCTCATGTGAGAAGTGCCTTACCACTGGGAAGAAAGGAGCGTCTTCGTCTCTTAAGACGGGAGGACGCCTCGAGGAATCTGAAGGAACAGGCCTTGCTCTGTTTCCCCCAGTTTACCATCCTTAGCTCAGACCCTGTCCTGTCCTGTCCTGTCTAATTTTTCTACACCTTTCCACCCTTCATCAAACTGGGTATAAAAACCACTCAGCTTAACTATTCCTGTGGGTCTTCATTTCCTAATGAAAGCTCCTGTGTCACATAAAACTTACATTAAATAAATTGGTATGCTTTTCTCTTATAATTTATCTCTTGTCAGTCTAATTTACAGGGCCCCGACTGGTGAACCTAAGTGGGGAGAGGGAAGAAATTTTTTTTCCCTCTCTATACCTGTCAGGAAATTCTTAGAGGGTGGTCCCCTCCCTGAAGTAGAAACTCTGAAAGGAGGCCCACCTTGACCAGGGATCTGACAAAAAGGAACCTCAACATCAGGAAATATGGTCTCAGAATTCTTGGGGAGGGGGCTTCAGAAAACAGCAGGCTCAGAACCTGCCAAGACTTGTTCAGAGCTTGGCTAGTGAAGCCTCCAAAGTAAGCCATGAGGGCCCTGGACATGGGGGCCTCACGTCTCTAAATGTGACTCCATCAAGGCCACTCCACAGAGCAGGGCCACTCTGTTTGGTCATTTTTCTCAAAGATCAGATACTTTGCTACGTACATACCAAGCATAGTTTTCTCTTGAATGGCCCCCTAATATTTTTAATTTTCAAAATTATAAGAAACTCTTTTAAAGGAGTACCCAAACTTCACCCCAACGGACAATTCCATTTATTTCCTAAGCTTTGCATTTATGTTTATTTTCATCCACAGTAGTCCTCTTCTTTTGTCACATTAATTAGAGTGTTTTAAAATTTGCAGAGTTCTTTAAGTCCCAAATTTAATCATTCAGACATTGCTTCTGGTTTCTTTGAATGCAGAAAGTTCTGATTCATCTATTAATAATTTGGGGAAGACACTACAAAGAACATCCTAACTCCTTTCCTCTGAACAAATTATTCACATGAAAGAGATCTTTTAAAAAATGTTATATGTGTTTTATCTTATTTTATATCCAGCTGTAAATTAGAAAAAAAAAGTTAACTCTCTGGATAGACATTCAATGCACTCATATGTTGTCTACACTCTCAGAATGCCCACAGCTTTGCATAAAGACGTATAGGCAGTTCTGATACACCTCCCAGCAAACAGCCTCCAACAGAAGCCAGAAACAGTTTCCAGGCTGAGGAAGCCAGGCAGACAGCCCTCCGTGCGCTCTTCTCTTGGCTGAAAGCTACTAAAGAGAGCCCAGTGCCCTGCTCCCCAAGAAGATCAGCGATCTACCTTCTCAGAATACAGCATGTTTAGCATCTGTCACATGCAAGGACAAAGAGAACTACCCCCTGGTTTCCAAAACCTACTTATGACCATTAGGATCACCTGTAAGTTACTAAGAAAAATCCCATGAATGAAGGAACCTATTTATGGTCACACTGTAACAAGTAGGCTTTTCAGCGAATTTATGCACTTCTTAAATAAGCATAATTTGCGCCTAAATTATGAGAGCTCCATTTAACCCTTCAAAACAGGACAAAAAGGAAAACCCACCGACTGGTAGACAGCCAAAGAAATCGCTGCCAATTCAAGGATAGAAGAAATCCTCTGACATACTGCCACCTAGTGGACACTGTCTAGCATTGCCAAGCCTGGGCTTCCACAGCCAGATCTCGCAGATTTGAAACTGCCTTCGCCCCCAACTCCAAAGTCTAAAAACAAGAGAGATGCAGAAGTTTCACAACATTTGAAAATCTGCTCCTTGTGGTATCTTCCTATTTAGACTGCACTGACTTTTCCGTCTTTGCTGTCCGAGTACATTTGAACAGACAAGAAAACAACCGGTATGATTTTTCTTTCCTTTTAAATTTCGACTTTTTATTTCACTCATAGAAAAAATGTTGGGATTTCACAATTTCTCCTCCAGGAAAGAAAGTACACAAAAGATTAATATGATTGTGTAACTGTGGTCTGTAGGACTGCTTCTCTTTAACTTCGCCTGAATTCAACATCCCAGAAGTACAATTCCCAGGAGTGTGACAGGGAGACTGCTGGGACAGGCTCCCTTGAATATCTTGGATCTTTTTCCAAAAGAGGGAGGAGGGAGACATCCCAGAACTGGCTCAGTCTTGATATATCAAAGTCACTTAGGAAAGATTATACTCCATAAGAATAAATATAAACACCTATCAGTACTTTCAACTTCTTTTGAGTAATTATGGGAATTTTCCTCCAGGTAATTTAAACATTTACAGCAAACGCTTAAGCCTGCAAACTCAGCTGGATAACTGCCCCAAACAAGACTTTGATAGCATACCAATTCAAGAGCGAATGTTATTAAATTGGCCTTAGTTTGTTTGACTGAAGTGGTTTTTTTTTTTTTTTTTTTTGGTCTTACAAAATCATATGTATAAATAGATTTAAATTTGCACTGGGGACACTCCCAGCTGTAAAGATTCCCTGAAAAAAGGTCAAGTTCCTGGAGTCTGGCCTTATCAGACTGAAAATCCCATCTGTTCATTGTGATGTGAATTGTGTGATCCATGTGGGACCTGTCAATCAGCACAGGAGAAACAATTTGTCTAGCTAGATGCTTCCAGAAACCACTGGCACCAGCTCCTACCTGGGGTCTCAGGTGGCTGGCTCCCCCTGCAATCCCAATGGCAGCTGCAGGGACATCTGGCTGGTTGAACAAGGATTTAACACCCCGTTTGCCAGATATAATACAGGGTTCATACACTTGTTAACATATGCAATGCATTCATTTTAACATCTGAATGATACCCTTCCTGTAATTCTTCTCCAACTTAGTTACAAGAACAGTGTTTTCATCAGCTGAGTTAGCACATAAATGCCACATATGGGTTGCTTCTGAAAATGAATAGCCAGTTTCCTAATTTTGCAGAGAAATCCTGCAGACTTCCACCTTGTAAATAGCTCAGAAATCCATCCTCTCCTCTCCAGCCAGAGGACCACTGCCTTCCTTCAAGCTTTATCATTTCTCATTAGGATTCCAATAATAACCTCCTACCTCCTCTCCTGATCTCCTGCTTTCCTCCAACTGGTCCATTGCTGCTAGAGTGAGCATCAGAAAGTCTGCATGGAAGCAAGCCCCTTCTCTTCTTTTTTGAAAGGTTTTTAAAAATTCTTATGGAGGGCTTCCCTGGTGGCGCAGTGGTTGAGAGTCCGCCTGCTGATGCAGGGGAAACGGGTTCGTGCCCTGGTCCGGGAAGATCCCACATTCCGCGGAGCGGCTGGGCCTGTGAGCCATGGCCGCTGAGCCTGCGCATCCGGAGCCTGTGCTCCGCAACGGGAGAGGCCACAACAGTGAGAGGCCCACATACCGCAAAAAAAAAAAAAAAATTCTTATGGAAATATAGTTGATTTACAATGTTGTGTTTGTTTCAGGCACACAGCAAAGTGATTCAATTATATAGATAGATAGATAGATGATAGATAGATTCTTTTTAAGATTCTTTTCCATTATAGGTTATTACAAGATATTGAATATAGTTCCCTGTGCTATACGGTAAGGCCTTGTTGGTTATCTATTTTATATATAGTAGTGTGTATATTTTAATCCCAAACTCCTAATTTATCCCTCCCCCTACTTCCCCTTTGGTAACCGTAAGTTTGTTTCCTATGTCTGTGAGTCTATTTCTGTTTCGTAAATAAGTTCAGTTGTAGTATGACAATACTACAAATACTACTTAGTATGACAATCTCTAGGTCCATCCACATGCTGCAAATGGCATTATTTCATTCATTTTTTATGGCTGAGTAATATTCCATTGTGTATATATACCACATCTCCTTTATCCATTCCTCTGTCAATGAAGTCCCTTCTCTTCTGAAAACCCTCCAGGGGCCGCCTGCAGACTTCAGGAACAAGTCTACATTCCTTACCTGGGTTTATAAGGCCCTGCACGACCAGGCTGGTTACCATTCTGGACCCTCCAGCTATTCCTCCCCTGCACCCCCAAACTCCATCACCCCTGAGGACACTCTGGACACTCAAGCCACACAGAACTACTTAGAGTTATTTCTCTCTGCAGGTCTCCTGCCCTCCCATACGTGCAGACTTGGCGTACAACTGCTCCCCTGGAGAAATGTCTTACTGCCTTATCGATAGCTCATCTTTAATTGTAAAGATTTTTTTCCCATGGCATTCTTGGCTCACAAGGCACCGAAAGAATAGCCACCAGGTGTTGTGGAGCAACTAAAGAGACAGGATTAGAACTGATGCCTTAGCTTCGCTTGCCTGCTCTCCGAAAGCTCACGTGGAGCTTCCAATCCACAGGACATGCGGGAACACTCTGTATGCACTTGGATGGAGCTGGAGGCCCCCCAGCTTGTCATGAAGAGTCAATGGTGACAGTTCGAAAACACTTCAAAGCAAAGAACTTTAAGAGCAGGAGCCATTAAAGGTTCTGTCACCTAAATACATGTCATTCAGCTAGAGTGGAGCCTGTGCTTCTCAGCCCAGATCCCCTGGAGCAAAGCCCTACAGGGTACCCGGCACCAGCAGGGAGAGGGCAGGAGCACGGGGAAGGGGGAAGGGCATCTCCCCCCAATACCCACAGGGGAGGGGGAGGGGAGGGGGAGATAGGAGGGGCTCAGGGTCCAGCAAGGGTCGGGGCAGGTGAAACAGTAGATAAGGCATAAGCCCCCCTAATCCTGAAGGTGAGAGACTTGAATTTGTAACTTTACCCTCTCGTCCCTAAAATTCTTGATTTCTTACTATGAACTACTGATTTTAAAAATTCTCTCAAAGCCAGAGTCTTCTCCACAGGATTCTATCTCCCCCGCCCTCATGCACCCCAGCTCTGAACCCCCTCATCTCTTTGTCTCCTCACTGAATTAGCCACCAACCCACGACCATCCCCGGAAATTCTCAAGAAAGAGTTTTACCAAGAAAAATGTGGACTGGCCTCCTCCTTCCACCCCAAGTACAGTCAGCGAGGGCTCATTTCTCCCAGAAGAAGTCTGCTGATTGGAAAAGACATGTCTTTGCACACACATAATGTACTCTACCCACCGAACGGCTAAAGAATACGGTGCCCTTGTTTTCCTGAAGCACAGTGATGCTTTCCCGGCAGGGCGATGGCTATGCTGGGAATAGAAAATTAGTTTTTATTGTTTAACCTTCATGGTTTAAATGAGGAAGCTTCTGCTCTAGGTAAAGGTCCCTTCGGGTTTTCATAAAGTAGCCCTATGACAGCAATATTAGTCTTCATAAAAAGTCCAATTTTAAAGTGTCTTGAGCTAGGGTACTCGTTTAAAAAGTTTCATCTAGGGCTTCCCTGGTGGCACAGTGGTTGAGAGTCCGCCTGATGATGCAGGGGACACGGGTTTGTGCCCCGGTCCGGGAAGATCCCACATGCCGCGGAGCAGCTGGGCCCGTGAGCCATGGCCGCTGAGCCTGCGCGTCCGGAGCCTGTGCTCCGCAACGGGAGAGGCCACAACAGGGAGAGGCCCGCGTACCGCAAAAAAGAAAAAAAAAAAAAAAAGTTTCATCTAAGGCTTGGCAGGGTAACTGCAGTGGGGAATCTTGGGCTAACTGTGCTATTTACCACGTCTCTGCTCTCTTTTGCCACTTGAAACATAATTATGCCACCTCATATTGGCAGAGCTTCTGACATTCACAAAGCCCTATCTCCTCTGTAGAAGGCTTACTCGCACATCGACTCTTCCCCAAAGTATTTCTGACTGCTACAAATGGAACTAAAGGGGAACAGAGGTACCAGGCCAGCCACTGTGGACCAGTGAGGCCAAGGAGGGAAGGGGCAGGATGGCCGTGAAGGTCCTCCAGACTCCAAGTCCCTATGGTGTTCATGCCCCAAAGAGGGAAGACGCTCCCTCTTGAAGAAGACCTCCACCCCTTGACGAGAACCTTCCAGGCCCTTGTAATGTGGCTAGCTTCCGACAAGATTAAACAACCAGCCACCTGATGACACCGAGAGCAGGGATGAGCACAGATCACTCGTGTATTCATTAAACGTGTTCTTTAAACATTAACTGAGCACCTACTCGTTGTACCTGTCATTGGCTAGAGAAACCAAACATCACATAGTCTCTGTCCTTGGAAAGCTCACATCTGGGTGAGTCAGACCCACACCCGGCTCCTGGGGTCAATGCTATGATGGGGTGAGTACGAGAAGCCCTAGGTGTACACAAAAGGGGCCCCTAACCCCAAAGGTGGGCAGGCGGGCATCACTGGGGGACTCTTTGGGAAGTAATGCCTGAGCTAAATTTTGAAAGACAATTAGAAAACTGTACACAAAGAGCCTGGAATGGCACATAAAGAACATGCGCAAAGACCCATAATTCATCCATCATTTCATCCATCCATCCATCCATCCCACAAAGCTCACTGATGGCTGCTAGGGCCAGATGCTCTGCAGGATGCTAAGATGCTGCATGTCCTGGCTGGATATCCTCTCTGGCTTCACTGTGTTTATGGCTGTAGCAGGGGGGCGGGGGTGGGGTGGGGAAGGGCACAGCCAGGTTAGGGAACTTCTAGCACCTTCCTGAGGTGGGTCCACCGAGCACAAGCTGAGGTGGGGTGAGGAGATGGAGCCACAAGGTAATGAGCCTGGAGAGGCCGGCGTTGGAAGGAGGGTTCCAGAACACAAAAGGCTTTGTGTTGTGTGTTCAGCAGCTCAGAATTTATCCCGATGACTATAGGGGGTCCCCCAAAGGATTTCCTTAAGTAGGAAAGTAAGATTGTAATTTGAGAAGTCACTCAGCTGTGGAGGATGGACTGGAGGTAATGTGAGTAGGATGGGGTGCCCACTTGCAGCGGTCCAGATGCAAAATGACAATGGTGATGGTGACACCTGTGTTCAGGTGACAACAGCAGTGACACAGAGTAAAGCATGTGAAGGTTTCGTAAGGAGGTAGAATTCCCAGGACGGGGGTGAGATGAAAAGTCAGTGAGTAAGTGTCTAAGACCATCTTCTGGCTTCTGATTTGGGGTGATGGAGATAATATCATAGTAATTCACCACACGAGGGTAGATCAGATGAGAAGCAGGTACAGGCACTGAGGAGGAGAGATCCTGAGTTCACCTAAACTTTCTGATGAAGATAAGCCTCACAGTTTATAATTATCAAGATTATTTTTACTGCTGCTACTGCTTCTATTACCACCTAGTGCTCTCAAAGGGCAATAACTAAGGACTGGGGTAGCACCCTCGTGATGAGGAAGCTACGAGAGAATGGACCTCTCAGACCCTGAATCTCAAAAAGTTCAAGCAAACGTTTATTGTCTGGTCATCTCAGATACAGACTGTTCTCTGCAACTTCCAAGACCCGTCTTCTCCACACAACACAGGCTGAATCCTACTTCTTAAATATAGTCATTCATTCATCAGTGGCTCCCCTGTCCTCCAGTGGCCCTCAACTCTTCTTAGGATGCTTAGAACACCTCTTTGGTCAGTATCCACCCTGAAGCCTTCTTGTAAAGATGGACCAGCCCCCAGCCCTTCTAAAAAAAGATTTCCCATGTCACAAAGTCTACTCCTAAACTACCAAATCAGAATCTTTGTCACAGTAATCTAGGAACCTTTTTCTTTCTTTTGTAAACAAGGTCCCCAAGTGATTCTTAAGATCAAGCAGGTTTGGAAAACGCTGCTCTAGGGCAGGCCATTCTCTCCAGTTCCACAGGCTGTACTTCTCCTAGGACGAGCCACTCCTGGTGGAGCAATCCAACCATCCTTTACCAAGTCCCCTCCAACTGAGGACCCTCAGTCTTCCTGACTTCTGGAGTCTTAGCTCAAGATCCCCATGCCACATAACGAGATGCTCCTCTTTCAGGAACGTCCTTCTTCTGCTCTGTTTCTTTAAAAATGTCAAGCCAGAATATCTTTCCTTCCACCCTGGAGTACTTTTAGCACGAAGATAAGCCCACCTCTGACAACATCATTCCCTGGTTATTTCCCACGTGCAGACCCTCCTACCTTTTGCCCTGGGTCTCCCCTGAGATTGAGCGCATCACGGCCAATGGCCCATTGTTGGGCAAAAGGCAGTAGATGGCCTTGGTTTTGTAGGAAAATTCTGTGGGTCATACTTTGGCTTTCCCATAAAGGCAGCTTTTATAAATGCTAGATATAATTGGGGTTGATTGAATTGCAGTTCCCAAAACTGTTATGGCAGAGATGAAATCCCATTGGAAAACCACTACATGACTAACATCTTGATTTGGGAACATCAGTGCCCCCAAACCCCAAGTTGCCTTGTGGGTTTACAAGAAACTTTCTTGGGACACATACTCTTATATACAAAGGCAAAGAGATAATGAACGGGGTTTAATTTTTCCCCTTGTTTCTGTTGTGTGTGTATTAACTACAAAGCAAATGAGAAATAATGGCTATGTAACAACTCCAGTGATTACAATTTCATAAACAGTTAAGATCTACTCAACTTTTAATTGATTTCTTATGTGCTTTAGTTTTAAAAATGGGAATAGGTTTCCCATAATAATTGACATTGGAATTCTAAGGAATCAGCTTTACAGATGAAAAAAACAACCACTCAATCTGATGAACTTTCTGGTTTTAAATTAATGTTCTTGAATCCACAAAACCTACTAAAAACTGGACAAGTGAGAATCAAGGTTTATTCACAGATCACAGATGCATATGACTAAATGAACCTTTGAGAGTTCCTCAGAAAGATGCATGCTGTTAAATCTACCTTCAAATTTCTCTCTCTTCTGGAATCTAAATAATCTTAAAGTACTTTAACTTTTAGAAAATAAAATCTTGACTGTTCCAATTTTTCATAGGCTTGTATATATAAAGAGTTACCTCTTGTTCATAAAGTGAACCCACTTTCCTGCCTAAATAGGGTTTAATGAGCACTGGAGATCACTCACTGTCCCCCTAGAATCCATCCTCTCCTCTCTCCAGTTAGTTACAGGCAACCCCTTTCCTCAAGCTTTGGTGCAAATGGTTGCCCCGCTAGAGACTACAATGTGTAGCCTACTTTGACATGACATCCATGTGTCATTTTATGAGTAAGTTCCAGCCAATAAGATGCTACTAGAAATGATTGACCTCTCAACTTCCAGGTACCACCTTGACTTTTTCTTTCTCCCTTTCCTCTGTATGGAGATGACAATATATGGAGAAACCAATTTGGATCCAGAGATGGAAGGTACCTGTTGAGGATGGAGGTGCCTTCCTGCCAGCCCTGAACTGCCACCTCCGGATTACTGCACACGAGAGAAAAAACTTCTATCTTATTTTGTCCAATGAGGGATGAGTCTCTTTGTTAGGGCAGCATAGACTATATGAAATAACAGTGAATATATGACTGAGGATCAAAGGGCTGTGAATCTTTGGGTACATCATTCTTAGCACCAGGAGATAGTTTCATTTATATTGTGAATCCTGCAAGAGATAAGGCCAACTATGCACTGATTCCCAGGGAATAAAATAAGAATTCCAGGTAAGAATTAATTGTTCAGTGATTATGGCTCTGGTTTTACTCCCCATTTTCCAGTAAATCTTTGGAGGCTCAGAGACTTACTGACTCCAGGAAATGGTTAGTCAAGAATATGCTAACAACATAGCTTACTGGTAGTCATCATCACCATTGGCTTTTCATATTTTGGGATGAAATAAGAGAGTTTTACAAAAACATATAAGAAGCCAGAGCTGTGTTTTTAGTTCACATTGTAAACCTGCCTCTACATAGTTTATAAGCTATGAAGAGGCAAATAGACCTGGGGGAAACATGATTAAAGCAAGAAGTCCAGATGAACATAACTTTCAACAAAAATTAACCTGTAGTATGATTATATGGAGGCATTATTGCTTCAGGCTATAATATTAATAATTATCAATTATAACATTGGTAAGACATCCAATAGATGAGAACCAGGCTTATAACATTCTGAATGGCTTTGTGAGTTGGTCAATGACTCATGTTTATTTAAAAATATTAGTTTACAGAGTTCAAGAAGTCATCAGTCATTTACTTGTTCTTTGCCTTCAATCTTTTTTTTTTTTTTTTTTTTTTTTTGGTGGTACACGGGCCTCTCAGTTGTGGCCTCTCCTGTTGCAGAGCACAGGCTCTGGATGCACAGGCTCAGCGGCCATGGCTCACGGGCCTAGCCACTCCGTGGCATGTGGGATCTTCCTGGACCGGGGCACGAACCCGTGTCCCCTGCATCGGCAGGAGGACTCTCAACAACTGCGCCACCAGGGAAGCCCTCCTTCAATCTTGAGTCTACGTTAGATGTGATATATTCAAATGTGAGCAAAGTGGCTGCAGTTCTTGTCCTGATGGAACTTCAGATTCGTTCCAAGATCTCTAAGCATTTCTGACTGTGCAGCTTCTTCAGGGAAAAATTTTTAATGCTCCCAAACATGCATATTTATTTATTTAAGTATTAAATAAAAACCTTCCTGTATATTAGCTACCTTATAAAATATTCACAAAAATAGTTTGAAGCCAATATTAAAATATACAGATACATGTAAATCACCTTGCTTCCTTCCAGCGTCCTAGGGAGGTCACCTTGAATGCACTGAACAACCCACGTTGGAGAGCAAGGTGATTGATTGGTGTGATTTGCATATTGATCTCTCTCCTCCATATCACCCTTTCAGATACATTTCAAAGTAAGTTTCAGGAAGTCTTTCACAAACAGGTACCCAATGTGAAATCAACAAGCAGGCATATTAACATCAAGTAGAGTCACATCCCAGGGCTCAGGATGTATAAATATGTATAAACAGATGGCTTTCCACTGAGACTGGTCGGGAGGTCTGAAGGCCAAGTGCTCCTGCTCAGGCCTGAGCCCCCCGCACTGCTCCTCAGGCTGGCAGAGGCCAGAGAGGCGGCCAAAGCTGGAGCAAGAATTGCTTTATACATCGGACACCGTATTTGTACTAGTGTTTTCTTTATTGTCATAGACTGTTATGAGAGACTTTGTAAATTGTGGTTGGTAGGGTTGGATCACTAAGAGGCTTTCAGAGTTCTGTGCTAAAGGGAAAAAAAGCCAAGAAAACCCAGCCACAAACAAAAAAGGCGGAAAAAACAGCATTACTTGTCTGACCAAAGGCGGGCTGGGTAAACACCACTTTTTGCACACATAGAATGTGATATTGTGCTTATGTCTAGCATTTGTTACCATTGGATGGGTAGATCTCTCAGTAATGACTGCAGCCACAAAAGTAATTGTGTTTTATGGGTTCACCCCATATCTATATTAGAACTGAAACTAAGATACAAACCTACTTATGAATGCCTGATACATCCATCCTATTTTTAGCATCAGCAAAGGACATGAGAAATTTGATTATTTTGGCAAGATGTGTAGACTGTCACCTTAACCAATAATCCTCATCAAAGGATAACACATTAGGCAAATCGTTATTTGGCCGAGGTAAGAGAAGGATAAATCCTTGGTTAAAGGACAAGTGATAGCAAAGTGCCTAGCACAGAGTGTGCACTGAATAAAACTGCTTGAGTCTAATGATAAGATGAATAACGTGTGTCTCCTTCCTAAAGAGTCTCTTGTCTGGGGGAAGAAATGGCATCTTCTACCTCCAAACACACAATGGTATATTATGACAACTTCTTATTCCGTAAAAAGAATGACCTGTGTGTAATATTGTCACCCATGAGTAACAATCCTATAGCACAACAAAAGCAAATATTAAATTAATGAAATAAAGTTCTACTCATCCTGTGAGTCACACTAGTCTGTTAGTATAATTAAAGCTGTGTGTCTTGGGAATTCCCTGGTGGTCCAGTGGTTAAGACTTTGACTTCCAGTGCAGACGGTGCGGGTTCATTCCCTGGTCGGGGAACTAAGATCCCACATGCCTCACGGCCAAAAAACCAAAACATAAAACTGAACAACGTTGTAACAAACTCAGTAAAGACTTGAAAAATGGTCCACATCAAACAATCTTAAAAAAAAAAAAAAAACCTGTGTGTCTTTAATAAGAGCAGTTGACTATTCTTGTCCGCCCACAAATCTTTCTCCTTCTGGCTTCCCAGGCACTGAATCTCTCAAAATTAGTGTTACTCATGTGGAATGAGGCACCCTGTCCCCAACAAGCTCCTAAAATAGTGAAAATTCTTTCATTATTGTTCATCAACATCTTTAAGTACAAATTGGCTTATCGTACTTTCTATACAGTCAGTTAGAAAGCTCAAAGGAAATGGGACAATGAACAAGTAAGTTCTGATGGGGGAGTTAGCGGTGGAAAGTTCACCGAGGGAGCAGAAGTGTCAGACTGCCAGGGAGCCGCTATTGGCCACGTCTCTCCATCTGGCATTTGTTTTCACTTAGGACGTGAGATAAGGCTATCACTTTAAAAAAAAACAGCAAACTGTCCTAGTCCCATTTTTGAATAACCCAAATTACACTCACTTATTCAAAATAATTTTCTATTATATTAAATTATACACACACATACATTCACACACATAAAATGAGGTCTACTCCAAGGTGTATGTTCTCGTTCATGGACTATGGCTTTGCATAGTTCCGTCTTTACATTATCCAATCCTATTTTAAATGCCTCTATAGAGTTTTCTAGCTTTGTACGTTCCTTGTTAAGCTAATTTTTCAGGCTTTTTAAAAATTATGAATGAAATCTTTCATTCATGTTTTCTAATTATTGTTTGAAATGGGGGCAGCTAGTGATTATTACCTATTAACGATTTTTTTTAATAAATAAATAAATAAATTTATTTATTTTTGGCTGCCTTGGGTCTTTTGCTGCGCGCAGGCTTCCTCTAGTTGCGGCGAGCGGAGCTACTCTTCGTTGCTGTGCATGGGGGTCTCATTGCAGTGGCTTCTCTTGTTGCGGAGCACAGGCTCTAGGCATGCGGGCTTCAGTAGTTGTGGCTTGCGGGCTCAGTAGCTGTGGCTGATGGGCTCTAGAGTGCAGGCTCAGTAGTTGTGGAGCACAGGCTTAGTTGCTCTGCGGCATGAGGGATCTTCCCGGACCCGTGTCCCCTACATTGGCAGGCGGATTCTTAACCACTGTGCCACTAGGGAAGTCCCTACTTATTAACTTTTACAAACTGATTTATTTTGCTTGTAGCTTTTCAGTTCTTTTGAATTTTCCCAAGTATACGATCATATCACATGCAGATTCTACCTTCTATATATTTTCTTTCATTCTCATATGTAATTACATTTGCTGGCACATTCTGAACAATGTTAAACAACAAGGGGACAGTGGGCATCTTTGGTGTATTCCTGATATTAAGAGAAATGCTCCTATTTTTCATCATTAGCTAACTTTTAGTTTGAGCTATTTAGGATAACATCAGGAATCCATCTCGTTCTGTTTTCTAATGGATTTTAAACATCAGAAATAAGTGCAAAATTTTGTCAATCACTTCTCAGTGTCTATGAGATGATAACATTTTTCTCCTTTGACCTGTTAAGATGAACCATCCTTGCATTCTCATAGGTAAATGTTAATGGTATCTGTTCTTCTTAATATTACTTATTTTCCAAATTATCTTGGCTGATCTTGCATACTTATTCTTCCAGAGGAAACCCAAAGTATAATTTTTAAGAACCAAAACACCATTGAAATTAAAAGTTTATCTCTTTTTCATTTTAAGGATATACAGTATGGGTTGATTTAAACAGAAAATTAGGAGACAATCATTTACCTAACCAGAATTACCTTAATTAGAGGTTCAGCTTTGAACTAACAGATTACCTCTGGTACATGTCAATGTTTATAGATAGACCACTCAGTATTTAGGAGGTGGGATAAAAAACTGACTACTGAAAATGAAACATAAAACAAAAACAATAAAAAATGAATTGGAATTTGTCTTTCTCTGTCTGACTTAACTTCACTAAGTATAATATTCTTTAGGTCCATCCATGTTGCTGCAAATGGCAATATTTCATTCTTTTTTTTAATATATCACTTACATGTGAAATCTAAAAAACAATCCAGAAGAATGTATATGCAAAAACAGAAACAGACTCACAGACAGAAAACAAACTTGTGGTTACCAGAGGGGGAGAGGGAGGGAAGGAGGGACAAATTAGGAGTATGGGATTAACAGATACAAACTCCTATACATAAAATAGAATAAGCAACAAGGATTTACTGTACAGCCCAGGGAATTATATCCAACATTTTGTAATAACCTATAATGGAATATAATCTGAAAAAAAACGGAATCACTTTGCTGTATACCTGAAACTAACACAATATTGTAAATCAACTATACTTCAATAAGAAAAGAATAGCAAATTGAGTATTAGATTAATAGATAGCTCAGTAGATCCTTTTTTTCCCAATGTAGATCAGGATTTTTAACGATAATTTTAAATTGAGGGTCTTGCAAATGTTATGTCTTTCTCTCCTCCACTAATACACTATCCTTCAACATATAGCTTAAAATGCCTTAAGAATAGGCTGTTTAATTACTTACTGTATTAATTAAATTAATTAATTATACATCTTAAATAGACCTAGAAGTTTCCTAAGGATAGTATATAATCAACATGTTTATTGCTGCTGGTGATAAAAGTGTCACAGTGGTTTTCTGCAACTTGCTTCAGTGTCCTATTGTTTTGTCCTATTGCATGTTTAGAAAAATGATCAAACCTGCTCTATCTAAACTTTTAAAATATGTCTTTGATTAAATCATCAACAGTGACAATGAATTAGTAATACTCATGATAAAAGTACTATATAAACATTTAATGAGTGCATACTATATTTCCAGTACTGTGCTTAGGTCCTTTACATCTTTTATTTCAAATCAGCCACAGTCCTGCCATGGAGGGATTGTGAGCTCCACTTTTTAAAGATGAGGAAGCCAAAGCGAAGAAATGTTAAGTATTTTCCAAGATCACATTTATTTAATCATAAGTCTGACTTCACATGCCACGATTTTTCCCACAAAATATATATGAATTAAGATGATGTGAGCAGAGGTAAATACAGTATAGTAGCCATTAAATTTCCAATTTCTTTCCATAGTAAAAAATCAGAAGTTAGTCATTTTTCTCTTATTTTTAGTAGTTTAATTTTTTGCAAAAGCAGAAAAAGAAAATGTTATAGATGAATTAGACTAGTGGAATTGCTGTTGCTGTAGCTCAAAAATTACAATGTAAGATAAAAAGGTCAAATTTAAACCCACAGTTTAAAATATGCATCTACTGCGTAAAGCTAAGCACCTACACACTATAATGAAAGTGTAATATTTTTAAGCAATAGCTCCTATAGATATTAGAATAATATGTACTTCCTTGATTCTATGATTTTTGTGTGTGTGTGGTACACGGGCCTCTCACTGTGTGGCCTCTCCCGTTGCGGAGCACAGGCTTTGGACGTGCCGGCTCAGCGGCCATGGCTCACGGGCCCAGCTGCTCCGCGGCATGTGGGATCTTCCCGGACCGGGGCACGAACCCGTGTCCCCTGCATCGGCAGGCGGACTCTCAACCACTGCGCCACCAGGGAAGCCCGATGTATTATTTTCATATTTCAGAATCTCTGAAATTGATGCAACGAGAATCTATAATGATCATGTTTAATTCTTCAGTTAAAATTTTTTTCTTTCTTTGTGATGCATGAAATAAAGTAAGCTGAAAATTCGTGGTATCTTAGATTTGTTGAAATATAGCAAATATCAGTTTTAAGGGTTATATAAAACAGCTTTATCGCCCTACTTCTATGTCCAATACATATCCTCTTTTTATTACTTTATTTTTTTATTTTTGCAGTACTCGGGCCTCTCACTGTTGTGGCCTCTTCCGTTGTGGAGCACAGGCTCCAGACGCGCAGGCCCAGCAGCCATGGCTCACGGGCCCAGCCGCTCCGCGGCATGTGGGATCTTCCCGGACTGGGGCACGAACCCATGTCCCCTGCATCGGCAGGCGGACTCTCAACCACTGCGCCACCAGGGAAGCCCCCCATATCCTCTTTTTAAAAAATGCTATTACTATTTGTGAATCTTTAAGAAAAAAACTAATTAAATTTTAGTTTAGATTTAAGGCATTTGAGAACTTTAGTATTTACTCTAAGATAATCAGAGATAGCCCAGGGAGTTGCAAACTAGAGGTTGGGATGTATGAGCGGATGCAAGAATCCATGCAGATGTGCACGCACGTATGCAATGTATACAGATGTGCATGCACTGGAGTCACAGGATTCTACCTGGTTTTTGGGTAGAAGTAAAATAATTGCAAGGCTGCAGAATTCTCAAGTGACTTTATCCAGGAAAGTAAAACAGGCAGTTATTACAGGGTTTCTCAGTTGAGGCTGTCGGTGTAGAGAAGTCATCCGTCTTCTCTGTCCCCAGCTCCTCCCTTCTCACCCAGCTCTCCCGGAGAATGAAAAATGGACAGAGAGTTTCCATCTCACCCACCACACCAATTCTTGCTCTACTCACTTTACCCCCTCACTTCGGATGACAACAGTGGACCAGCTATAGTTATTCTCAACAGAGACCTGGATCCACATACGTGGAATAGAGGTTCCTACCATTGTAAAACCAAATATAAAGGAAGTGGCCAGCAGAGAATTCTGTGAGCTAAAGGAATGTCTTCTAAGGCAGGGAATTCAAACTAGCAAACTAACCCACTGACTACCACAAACCATCTTTGTCCTCCTTCCAAGTGTGAATGTAAATCCCTCCTCCAAAATAAGAGAAGAAAAGAAAGAAAGAAAAGAAAAGAAAAGAAAGAAAGAAAGAAAGAAAGGAAGAAAGAAAAAGAAGGAAAGAAAGAAAGGAAGGAAGGAAGGAAGAAAGAAAGAGAGAGAAAGGAAGGAAAGAAAAGAACATCTGCATGAATGTTGCTGGTCACCAAAACTAACCACTACCAACTTCAAAAGAATTCTGCTAATCCCTCAAAAAATTCTCTTTAGCTCTTTTACAAATTATTAAAATAAAAAAGAACAAAGTCAACAGCACTTAGCCAGTTTTAATTTTCAATATTAGGAGAGCCAGTGAGGGCCCTTGACTTATCTCAATGTGGACTCACCTTTTGCACAGCTGCTTGAAAGGCCTGTTTAATTCTCTTACACGAATCAGGTACTAATTTTGAGTCTTGACTCTCCAGAGTTGCGTCTTGCAAATCCGTGTTTTCATGGAGTTTGAAAATTCTATTAATGCAGTGAGTGTCATCTTCTGATATTCTATTAGGATCCATCTGAGGGGGGAAAAATGTGAGGACGTCAGAGTGGTTATCACTGATCATTCTGTTATTCAATAAAGTGTGACTTAAGGACAAACGAATTCATTCTTGCAAGAGTCATTATGTCCCCAATAACTAATAGTTAATACAGTTACCATCGAGTTGGTGAAAAAATTGACTTCTAATTCTTTTTTTTTTTTTTTGCGGTATGCAGGCCTCTCACTGTTGTGGCCTCCCCCGTTGTGGAGCACAGGCTCCGGACGTGCAGGCTCAGCGGCCATGGCTCACGGGCCCTGCCGCTCCGCAGCATGTGGGATCTTCCCGGACCGGGGCACGAACCCGTGTCCCTTGCATCGGCAGGCGGACTCTCAACCACTGCGCCACCAGGGAAGCCCTCTAATTCATTTTTATGAGTAGCTGACTACCATCCACAACACACCTGTACACATGTGATTCATGGGGAAATTATCAAAATCTTCTGACATTGTAAAAGTGCTCACTGAGAGGAGGGGAATCAAAGAAATGACATGTGTTCAGTACAGGGAGAGAAAGCCTTTTATCTTTAAGTCCCCCCATGCAGCACACTATGTGGGATTATGAAGCCCACCTGGATGTTCAAAGCATGAAACCTATGTAAGTCAGGTGAAATTAACATCATGTTCAGCTCCCATGTTTGCCTGGCCTTTTCCCGTAATCAATGTGTGTTTTAATCAGCTGAAGAAGGGAGGGAGAAATCCATTTCCTAGCCCCAAAGAAAATCTAAAGCCATAAGCATAATTTCCCTTTTCGTTGATCCTCTCATCAGTTTTCTTAACCTGGAGTGGTACGTCTGTCAGAGGGTGCCTAAGAATGTGTGTGGTGATACTTGGTGTGAGCTGGGATGAGGAGGGCTCATGGTGTGAGCAAGCTCCATGGATACATGCTGAGGGGATGCTAAAATTCTTGTAGTGTACTGGATAGTCTCACCCAAAATATCCCCATCAAGTTATTAGCTGGTCCCCTGGTTAAAACAGGTGCCAGCATAAGCATTTCTTTAAGTATTACTCTTAAAATTGTCTGCCAGCTCCTCCTGCGGCTCCTACAAGCCTCTGTAGTGGTGTCAACTGCCAAGTAAACAGTAGAGGTAATTAGCTACCTGATTGTTTTAATTAGTTTAATTTTTAAGTGGTTTAATTTATTTTCCTCTTCTTTCAAAAAAGTCAAGGTACTTCATGTGCATTTGCTTATGACTAGGTACAGGCTAGATGAAAAAAAGGGAAAATTATGTAAGTTTCCAATAACCAAAGCCCAGTCAATTAATATCAAGTCTCTCGTTCCCTGGTTTAATCATCGTTTTGAAAGTCATCAGAAGATGTGCAGGTTTATTAACCAGCTGTCAGAAGTAACCTAAGAAAGTACCCTATCCATACCTGAGATTCTCAAAATGAAATAATAGCCTTTCAACAAATGTGCACCCACTAATACAAATTTTATCATTCCACTTTTGCACGGGGTGACTCAGGAAGCAAAACTATTTGCAATCCAAGTTTACTTTTTATTTCTTTAAAATAATTAGTACGAATCAGAATATCTGAGATTTTATATAAGGCAAGTGTTCAATTCCATACTTTTTTTAAAAAGCTCACTTATACCAATAAGTTTCACAAAAAAACAGAGAAGCCTGGACAGCTGATATGAAGAGTCGTTGGGTTCAGACCTCAAGAAAGAAGAATCCTGCAAAGGCCTCAGCTGGCTCACCACCAGAAAGCCGCTGAGCTAAAGGAACAGTGTGATATTAATGGGGAAATGCCTGGGTACCCTAACATTGGTTAAGCTCCAGTCCCGCTGAAAGCTAAGTGCCATCAACAGAAGCAGCAGTACCAGCGACTCTTGCTACGGAAACTATAGTCCAATCACTTGCAGTATTACAGGCTCACCCAGAGTTTGCTAGAAATGCAGACGCTCAGGCACCACCCCAGGCAGTGCCTGTGAATCTGCACTCTAACTAGATCCCAGGTGATTCTGATGCACATTAAAGTTTGAGAAATAATGCTTTCCAATACCAAAGATACAAATATCGATTGTCTGCTATTAAAATGTCTCCAGGGCTTCCCTGGTGGCGCAGTGGTTGGGAGTCCGCCTGCCGGTGCAGGGGACACAGGTTTGTGCCCCGGTCCGGGAAGATCCCACATGCCGCGGAGCGGCTGGGCCCGTGAGCCATGGCCGCTGGGCCTGTGCGTCCGGAGCCTGTGCTCCGCAACGGGAGAGGCCACAACAGTGAGAGGCCCGCGTACCGCAAAAAAAAAAAAAAAAGTCTCCAAATTTCTCTGGACACCAATTTTAAAATTTTTTCACAAGTAATACCAATTAGTATTAATACAAAATTACTGAAATGGTCAATAATGGCTAAGGGTTTAATGCAAAGAAATATAATGCAAAGATTTTTGTCCCTTCTCTCTTAAAAATATGTCCATGCCCAGGTCCCACCCTTGGCCAATTTAATCAATATCCCTAAGGGGAGGTGTTTTCCTAAATGAAAGTATGGCATAATTAATTTTGATATACTCACTTATTTTGTTTATTTAAGGGTCATATGATAGAATTTTATTTTTATTATTTTTAAAATTTTATTTTATTGAAGTATAGTTGATTTACAATGTTGTATTAGTTTCCCGTGTACAGAAAAGTGATTCAGTTGTACATATATATAACAGTTTGCATCTGCTAATCCCAAACTCCCACTCCATCCCTCCCCAACCCTGCCCGCCCTCTTGGCAACCACAAGTCTGTTCTCTATGTCTGAATCTATTTCTGTTTCGTAAATAAGTTCATCTGTGTCATATTTTAGATTCCACATATAAGTGATATCATATGGTATTTGTCTTTCTCTGACTCACTTCACTTAGTATGAAAATCTCTAGGTCCACCCATGTTGCTGCAAATAGCATTATTTCATTCTTTTTTTATGGCTGAGTAATATTCCACGGTGTAGATGTACCACATCTTCTTTATCTATTCACCTGTCAATGGACATTTAGGTTGTTTCCATGTCTCAGCTAATGTGAATAGTGCTGCTATGAACATAGGGTTGCATGTGTCTTAGAAATTTATTTTTAACCTGCAAGCAAATGTCTTTCTTATTCCAGTGCCTTTGCAGCTCTTCTTTCCTGAAGATGGAGACCAGGAGAAAGGGTGGCATAGAGGTGCAGGGGTGCAGGGCCAGCAACACACACAGGCAAATGATGGCCTCTGCTCCTGTGGTCTCAGCACTGCAGGAGCTGCAGGGCAGGGCGCCGGACTGATGCTGGACCCTCCACATTACTCACCGAGCGGCTGGACAAATGTAACCTCTCCCCTAACAACCCATCCCCTGACACAGCAGTCTGGATAGAAAATTTATATGATGGAAAAATTGCACTTTTTAGTCTATTTTAGCTACTAACGAGATCATTTATACATTAAAAATTAGAAAAAGGTATATTTCTAGTGCTGCAAATCATTTGAAAAGCTTTTTCAGTAAATTCAACACGCAAAGCCCTAGGCTGTATGCTGTAAAGAAGGTAGTGAGCAAAACAGGCAGTCCTGACCTTCAAGGAACTTACACTCGACAGAGGAAAGAAGAAACTCATCCAAAAATCACAGTAAACAGTAAATGAATTCATTGTACCTAGAAATGACTGAAAATATTAAGTGAATCTTGAATATCTGATTTAAACTGGACTTCAAAAATACCGTGATCAGATTATGTAGTTCATGTGAAAGGAACTCAATCTTTAAAAAAAAACAACTTCCTTGAAACTTAATCATCTGTAGGGTTAAATGAAGCAGGATGCTAGACATTTGTGCTACTTTGTTTTCTGTTTTTTTCAAGCAGGCAGCCTACACACCTCCACATCAGATTTTCCGTTCTCCTGTTTGGGTAACAAACAGCCCAGGGAGGTTGGTGTGCATATTGGGGGTTTGGCGGAAGGCATTAAAAGGGGACAGAGATTGAGTTTCCTGAAAAGCTTATCTTGTAGCTAAGCTCTAAACTTTGTATATGGTTATACGGATGCTTAAAAAAAAGGGGGGGGCACATAAATTTTAAAAGCAACTTTTTGTAAGGGTTTTTTTTTCTTTGTTAACCAAAGTATGAATACTATGTGGTAAATATATAGCACAAGCCACATGCTGTTTTTTCTTTGGCAAGGTTGGTAGGGGAAAAGCCAGTCTACACTGGATCTAGTACTTTTTAATTTTTTTCTTAATCTAGGCACAAGCAATCTACAAACATTCAGGAGGCTGGTTCACGTTTAGCTATTCAAACATGAGTGGAGCAGGGGAAAATTTTTGTCACTATAATTTTTACATTATTTGGGGACATTTTTCTAAATGCATTTAAAACTAAATTGAATAGTTGTTTCTTGAGGATTTGCATGGCTCCCCCCTCCCATCTTTAAACAAAAACAATAAAACTGGCTCCTTTTCTTTTTTTTGTAAACTGTTAACTGCAAACATATTACCTGATATTAGATGATTTCATTCTAGTTCAAACACATTTAGAAGCCCCAAGTAGTTGACCCACAAATTTAGTGGAAATCAAAAAACTATCTCTTATTTGGTACCAAGTTCTAATCCAAGGAAGCTGATAGAAGTGAAAATGTTAAATCAGTGTCAGGTCAAACTGAATCTACTCTCTCAACTAGAACTTTGAAAGAAGGCTTCCAGCATATGTAAAAGTGGAAAGAACTGTAGACTTGTAGAGCTTCCAGGTACCCATCACCGAGCTTCAGCAATTACCAGTGCATGGCCAATCTTGTTTCATCTATAAGCAACCACTTCCCTGTTCCCCAGGCTCCCCACCTATTATTTTGCAACGAATTCCAAACATCTTATTTCATTTGTAACTACTTCCGAATGTATCTCTAAATGATTAGGACCCCTTTCAGTATGAACTGTAGATACCGTACTCAGCAAGACGTAACCACATCTAGTGGAGTATCCTGCTATGAAAACATTGCTTCTAATATTACTTCTTAACTGAAGGAGATGACTTTTTTTTTTTTTTTGAGGTACGTGGGCCTCTCACTGTTGTGGCCTCTCCTGTTGCGGAGCACAGGCTTCGGATGCGCAGGCTCAGCGGCCATGGCTCACGGGCCCAGCCGCTCTGCGGCATGTGGGATCTTCCCTGACCGGGGCACGAACCCGCGTCCCCTGCATCGGCAGGCGGACTCTCAACCACTGCGCCACCAGGGAAGCCCAAGGAGAAGACCTTTTAAAAATGTAATACACGGTTGGGTTCAGAGTAATGGTTAATATATATTTGCATAAGTCTTGGAGAAGCCCAGTCTTCATGGCATTTAGGAAAACTGAACCCAGAAATTCGATGACATTAAATTCTCCATCTGAAAATTTTCTATCCATGTGACATCAAGATTGCTAGGTGATCATCAGAAGGCTAGAATCCTCAGCCCACCAGGCCATTAATATTGAGAATCTCTACAAAGAAGCTGAACACTTTCTTCAACAGCCCAACAGGTCATTCTTTCCTAAATGGTCACACCGATTTCCGCGGTTCCTGCCAATCTAAGCTGTTCCTGGTCCCTAGAACTCATTCATTCCCTACTGCTCTTTCAGTGCTGAATACTCACTTCACTACTACTGCTATGAAAATGCCATAACCCCGGGGCTTCCCTGGTGGCGCAGTGGTTGAGAGTCCGCCTGCTGATGCAGGAGACACGGGTTCGTGCCCCGGTCTGGGAGGATCCCACATGCCGCGGAGCGGCTGGGCCCGTGAGCCATGGCCGCTGGGCCTGTGCGTCCGGAGCCTGTGCTCCACAACGGGAGAGACCACAACAGTGAGAGGCCCGCATACCACAAAAAAAAAAAAAAAAAAAAAAAAAAAAAAAAATGCCATAACCCCAAGTTGTTAGAAAAGATAAAAGAGAACTACTGAATCTCCTGTCCCTTTTCTGAATGCTTCTCTCTTATTTGACTAAGAATTTAAAGTCTTTTGTTCTAGGCCCCTTCATTACCTGGCATCATGCAATGCACACAATGTGGCCATTGTATGTTGAATAAATGATTCTTTTGTTTGTTTGTTTGTTTTGGGGTTTTTTTGCGGTACACGGGCCTCCGGACGCGCAGGCCCAGTGGCCAAGGATCAAGGGCCCAGCTGCTCCGTGGCACGCGGGATCCTCCCGGACCGGGGCACAAACCCGCGTCCCCTGCATCGGCAGGTGGACTCCCAACCACTGCGCCACCAGGGAAGCCCTGAATAAATGATTCTTAATTCATATTCCATACCATTTAATAGTGTCATGGGCAATGCAGGCACTCAATATACAGACATTAAGTGGTGGGGCGGGGCAGGGGGAGGGGGACAGGACCACACGCTGGATGAGAAAATGGATAAATCACTCATTCTTGGCTGCAGCATACTCCAATGAAAGAAAAATGTTTCATCACTTTCATATAGATTTGTGTAATGTACATTGCAAGTACACCACTTGAAAGTTGTATTTTTAGAAAAACTTCCTCTCAATAGGAAAAGATTATTTTTATTAATATACAAATACAAATTTTCTAAAGCACTGCACATAGTATGTCTACCTTTTAGTAGATAAACTAGTTCTATAAAATGCAAATTAGTGGATACTGAATATTTAACAAAAAGCCTATGATTACAAGTAATGGAGTTCAAGACTCTGGCGCACGTCAAAAACCCATGCAGCCCAGGCAATGTCTTGTCCTGATGCATTCAATTTGGTTTGGTAATCACCTTTGAATCTGAAAACCAATGAAGTCCAAACCCAAGTCTCTTTTCCCATAAAAAAAAAAAAAATGCACAGTCAGCCCCCCACTTCCTTTGAGAAAGAGTTCACAGCACCAGACAAGAATACTTGAATGAATCCAACCAACTGCACTGCAATTTCCAAGAAAACACAAGAGCATAAACCACCAGAAAGCATAAGGTTACAAATTTACCCCTTCCTTTCTACGATCTCTCTGCCGTTCCTAACCGGCTTCCTCACCTTTGAAAAGCTGGTTACTTGCTAGATTGTCGCTAGGCTGTGCCGGGGGAGAGAACACCTCCACACACACTTTGCTTCCTTCCTCCGCCCACTTAGTGGGAAGGCACGAGGGCCCTTCTTTCTTCTCTCACTCCGCGCGAGCGGAGCCCGGATCCTAAGACCAGGCTTCTCTGGCCGCGCTATGTCTTTCGATCCATCTGGCGACTTGGGCATCGCCCCCCCGGGGCTCCAGCAGCTGCTGGCAGCGCACGCACTGCGCGGTGCAAAGCAACCAACCCCAGGACCCCAAATCCTCCCGGGGGTGGGTGGGAAGGGAAAGGGTCGATTCCCAACGGTAGACGCTCAATTGTTTTTCCTGAGTGGACCTAAGTTCATTCTTTGCTTCAAGTGGGAAGTGGAAGCAGAGAAAAGTGTGCAGTCGTTTCCCAAAGAGGTGAGCGGCCAATGCGGTCTCGCCGGGGGAAATTCAAACGCACCAGGCCGGGCGAGCTCAGCTTCGGCGCGCAGCGGGGCCGGGTGCGTGCGCGAGGACCAGAGGCCAGCGCGCCGGGCCCCGCGCCTGGCTGTCCCCCAGGCGGACGCTCCCTTTTTAGAGTCACTTTCCCCTCCCCAGATATGCAAGCTCTGGGGAGTCAAGCCGGGGGACTAGACTCCATCGCCTGCAAAGTGCTGGAGGATGAAGGCGGGTGCGCCCCGCCCGCGCGCCCCTGGGAGGCGAGCACTCACCTGCGCTCGGAAGTAAAGGAACAGGGCGACGCTGCACGCGACCTGGCCCAGCCCCAGCCCCAGCAGGGCCACGAACGTGGAGCGGGAGGCGGCGGCGGAATGGTGCGGGGTGGGCTGCGCGGGCGGCGGCGGCGGCGGGGCGTGCAGGGCACCCTCGTGCGGGGCGCCGGAGCCGCCGCTGCCCATCTCCTCGGAGGCGCGCAGGTACTTGGTGTAGTCTCGGCTGGCGCGGCGCATGGCGCTCGGCCCGCCTCGCTCCGGCGCTCGCCTCCCTCCGGGGCTGTTCTGCCGGCGGCCAAGTGCAAAGGCGGCGCAGAGCCGGCGCGCGGCCAGGCGGGCCTCGACGTAGGGGCGCTCAGAGCCGGGCGCTGCTCCTGGGGCGCGCGGGCGAGCGAGGAGAGTGCCGGCCGCCCCAACTCTTATAAACCACTTCGGGAGGGCTGGCCCCGGGAGCCAATCAGCCCCGGCCGAGCCTGCCTCTTCCACTCCCACCCCTGGCTCCCCTTCCTTCCTTTCGCCCTCCCTCCCTTACTCTCTCCCTGAAAGACCTCCTCCCTCCCCATCGGGGCCCTCGGAGGAGGAGGCTGTTGGTTGTTCTAGCGGTTCCAGAGGCCACTTGCCCATCCTCAGCGGCCTTTCTGGAGGTCCAAGAGATGGGCTGGGGGAGATGCAGATGAATGCCTTGGTCAAGGATAAAGGTGACATCGCAGACATTCCTGGGGCAGTTGGCATCCGCTAGCCTCAGTTTCCCCTATAGGATTTAGAAAGTTGGACTTGGTGATGTCTGAAGGCTCTTCTTATTTGCCTCTCCTCCTCCCACCACCCCTGTCACTTTTTTTTTTTTTTTTTTTTTTTTTTTTTTTTTAGCAAGGAACACCCTCAGAGATCCTGAGGGTGCAGCCTCTAGCATGTTTCCAAATATAGGTTCCGAAATATGTATTTTGGCAGGCTTAGGAAACCAGAACCCTCTTCCCAAACCCCTGTTTCTGCACCCTCAAAGTGGCTTTAAATGAGGCAGATTTTGAATGTGGCAGCAGAGAGCCGATAGGCACCAACTGTGACTTAAAAAAAGAAATTTGGTACAGAGAGAGGGGTAGGACCCAGTAACTTTACATATAGGTCCATATATATGAAGAGAGTTCAGTCACATGCCATTCCTACTGCTTGGCAGTTACTTTCCTTCAGTGTCCTAAAAATAAGAGAGGTATACACCCAGAGGCGGGCCACCCAGGAGCGCTCATCCAGCTGTCAATCAGGAAAGAAAGATGTTACACAAAGCTGAGGTATAATTGAATGTTGGTTTCCTTGCTAAGGAAGACTTTTTTAAAAGTCTGTCTTCAGAATTGTGCCCCTTGGTAAGAAAATGAGAATACGAACATTGCTCACAGATTCTGATACAGCTTCAGCAGGAAGGAACAGGGGTACTGGCCAATTTAAACACCTATAAAAACTTAGGATGTTTTCACTTTTTGTTACTACGTTTGAATTTTGTGTCCTCTTTCTGCATGGTTCTCGAAAGGGCATTTCATAGGGAAGATTTTTCACAAATGGCACATCTCTGAGTTACTAAAACTCGTGTTCGCAATTAAACACTTAGAACTCAGCACGTGTTGAGGAAGGGCAACTGGGATGGGTAAAAAATAAACACCCAGATGAAATGATTTGTTCAACTCAAAGATGCTTTTAGCATTCATTTGTGTATGTATCTCAAGTTGGATGAGGATAGAGGGAAAAAAACAATTTTCAAACTCCAACAGAGAAACAACAAATGTTGATCTTCTATTCCATGCAGTCTGGGCCTCTTCTTACTTTTTGTTGGTTAACTTTGGGAAGTAACGGTTGTTTTCCCCCTCTTTCTCTTCCTTCTCCTTTTTCTTCTTTTGGGAAACAATTCTATATTTCATCCTTTTTATAAATCTCTACTAGAATCAAAGATTTTAAAAAATGTGTCATAACAACTAAACCCACAGTGACTTTACTGTATAGCCCTTTCCATTCTTTTTCAATGTTTTATACATGTCTTTTATTCCTTGGCATCTTGATCCTCAGATTAGAAGAAGTTCCCTCAAATCTCTGAATCTGTTCACTTGTGTTTACCTAGTCGCTTCATGGATAGGACCGTATATTACATTCCTTCAGAGTTCTTCATGCGACATTCCTCCTGCAAGGCAGTTATTTTCCTTTCCTATCCTAAAGGTGTCATCCCTCTGTGTTCCCGCATCCACGGGCTGGATCGGAAACTCCACTGTCAGTCCACTTGTTGCTTCTTCAAAGGTAATGAAACTTTCTGGCCTATTAATTAATTTATTTATTTGTCAACATTTCACTCCCTAATTACTCGACATTCGCTTAATAAAAGGAGTGGTCCCATGGTCGGCTTCGCTTGGAAAATCCTGCGTTAAACAAAATTAGTTGTTTTTTGTTGAATGCGGATCATATCAGTGACATGTACAAATGTATTTTGTAAATCTCCAGAAAAGGGGTTTGGTATTCTCTGTTTTTCAAAGAGTTTTCATCCTTTTTTTTTTTTTTTGAGGGGATGGGAGGTTCACATATCAAGGGTTTAAGAAACAAAATTTGGTAAAAACCAGATGAGAAACATCTGTAGAACACGAATGGACAGTGCAACACAAATGGCCTGAATGTCAGTAAAATAGTCAGTAGCCCGGGGAACCTACAGGACTGAATGAACAGGAAGAGAAGAGACCAGAACAGGACCATGGAGGATACTGAAGACTCTGTCAGATTGGGAAAAAGCATTCAGATCCATTTTATTTAATTTTTATTTTTTTAATTTTTATCTTATATTGGAGTATCATTGATTAACCACGTTGTGTTAGTTTCAGGTGCACAGCAAAGTGATTCTGTTATACATATCCATGTATCTGTTCTTTTTCAAATTCTTTTCCCATTTAGGTTATCACAGAGTACTGGCAGAGTTCCCTGTGCTATACAGTACAGATCCATTTTAAAGCATCATGCTGGCCATCCAAAGCATTTCCACAGACCTGCAGTTTTCAGTCCTTGCCAGGGCTTCATGGAGCCCCTCTTAAACATCACTGGCCCAGCAGGTGACTCTCAAGCTCCTTACCATGTTTTAGATCAACTTCTGGTTCCTATTGCTTCATTGCCTCACTTTTTCCCCCTGCAGCCTTACACTTTATGCCCCAGCAACACAGGACCGCTTGCACCCTCCCATTTCTTGCCCTTATACCTTTGGTCATTCAGTGTCTTCTACCAGGATTGATCACCCTGACTTTTTCACCTGATTATTGCCTTATCTTCAAACATTCAGTTAAGGTCCCTTGTCCTTAGGAAGCTTTTCCTGATAGCCCACCACCCCCAGGCTGTCTGTCACGCCCCACTATTTCTATCTAATTCTTTATTACATGATGTGCATATGTTTATCGTAGTTCTGAAACTTCTTTTTTATAATCTTTACTTTGCTTCTCACCTACTAGACTGTAAGCTCCCTGAGGGAAGTCATGACCTTTGTATTCCTACTGCCTTAACACAGTGCTTCATGAAGGTCTGTGAAATGAATGAATAAGTTAAAAAAAAAAAGAAAAGAAACGTTTCTGACATTCCAATAACAGAGGGCTAAACTGGGGAGAACACTAAGTGTTAAATAGAAAACTACCCCAAATAACATCACTCTCTAATTACACTGATAACCTAATCTGACTAGGAAAACATACAGCAAACTTAAGGGCATAACATGCCCAGACAATAAGGAGAAATAGATATATGTATTTTTTAAGGCTAATATTGTAGAATTTTATTATCAAGCTTATAGAACTTAAGAAAATTTGAACCTTTCAAATCTGAGTGACTTTCAGACTTTATGTAATTATCTATACACTAGCAGCTCTGAAACGTTTTAGTCTCAGAATCTGTTTACTCTCTTACAATGGAAACTTCCAAAAGCTTTTTTTTTAATGTGCGTTGTAGCTGTCAATACTTACCATATTAAAAATTCAAACAGAGAAATGTTTGCTCATTTGCAGTAACAACATTAACATTATTTATGAAATATAGATCATTTTTATTTTATTTTATTTTATTTTATTTTTTCTTTTTGCGGTATGTGGGCCTCTCACTGTTGTGGCCTCTCCCATTGCGGAGCACAGGCTCCGGACGCGCAGGCCCAGCGGCCATGGCTCACGGGCCCAGCCGCTCCGCGGCATATGGGATCCTCCCAGACCGGGGCACGAACCCGTATCCCCTGCATCGGCAGGCGGACTCTCAACCACTGCGCCACCAGGGAGGCCCTATAGATCATTTTTAAAATAAAAATATAAGTGAATAGGACTACATTGTTTATGTTTGCAAATCTCTTTAATAGAAGACAGCTGTATTCTTCTGTCTGCTTCTGTACTCACTCTGATGTGATACATTATTTTTGTCAAAGTGTATGAAGAAAATACAGCCTCACACAAACATATAGTTAGAAAAAGGAAGAATATTTTAATTGCCTTTTCTGATAATTGTGGTGTTTTCCTTTTCTACTACACCAGAACTCAACAAGTGGTCACTTCTTAGCCATTATTTGCACTATGGAATCTAAAACCATCAGTGGAGTTTTCCTCCTCTGTTACAATAATATCCATTGATCTATATTTTTATTTGAATGGTTCTCTTACCCAGGGATGATTTATAACACTGGTCATTTGGAAAATATTCATTCACTGAGTTCCACAGATTTTCTAAGTGTTGACATATTTCATTATGCAATATCAAAAACCTACATTCACTAATATCACCACTGATTTTATCAGGAAAGTCTCTACTATTGGGAAGCTGTTAAGTTCACAGAGGCAAATAGGAGTTTTTCAAAGTTCTAATTTGTCCTTGAAAACTTGAATTGTATTGGCAACAAATACTGCCAATTGCTTTTCTTGAACTGACAAACTCACTTTGTTCATTTTTCAAATGAACAAATACCCAAGTCTGAAAGGTGTAAATGTTTGTCACTGATTCATCTTGCAACTTGAACAATGACTTGAATGCTTTTTCTCATGATAATCCTACTTAGCTATGTAGCAGAAGTGCCTCAATGCAGACATCCCATTTTGTCCCATGTAATATAAAAAAATGTATATTCAAGTATTAAGACTTAATAAAAATAATAGTTTTTACTCCATCAAAGATTTTTTTTAACTATTTAAAAAAAAAAAAAACCTCTGAAGTGTGTAGCAGTGAAGAATACCTGACTACTAACACAGTTTTCATGTCAACTGTACTGATTTATGCTATGGCTCCAGCATTTTACACATTGGTGCAAATGCCTACAAAGTAGAAAAGCAAGTTATGATCTTAGTATTACTATAAAGGTAGCTCAGATCTTGAGGGTCCCCTGAATGGGTCTCAGGGACCTCAGAGGTCTGAGGACCACACTTTGAGAACCACTAATCTGTACATGTCTTCTGCAATGGTGGACACACAGGAAATGGCCGATAAGGAAGGTGTTTCCTCACCTTACCAGGCGGCTGGCTTAAGGAGGGCCAGTGGGATTCTCCCAGGGCTGGGAATTTCAAGTAATTCCCAGTGTCTCTCAGGATGCATGCGGATCACCTGTCCAGAGCCTCTTGGGAAGTTATGGGATTGGTTTTTCAGGTTTTCCAGAGTCTGTTAATGTTTAGGTCTACTCATTGCTGTCAGTAATTTTGTCCAGAAATTAGCCTGTGCTTTTCTGTTTCTCTACTGAATCCTCAGGACGTGAAGCCTCAGGTAAACCTCCCATCCCCACATACTACATACTTTATTCTTTGAGATGGGAGTGAGAGGGTGACAAAGGTATTTGATGCCAGCTTCCCAACATGCTTCTTCCCTCCTCTTTGCCCCTAAATCAGCCTTTCGTCATTTCTTGCCTGTAGTACTAAAACAGCTTCCCTCTTGTTCTTTTTCCCACCAACCTCCTCCTACTTAAACCTGTTTCCAGAAGAATCTATCATGTGCAGCTGGCTGTATCATTTTCCCATTTGAAACTGGTCAGTGGCCTGTAATTACTTACGCTACAAACGCCTTCTTAATTTTTTCCCATCTGTATCTTTAGCCTCATCTTCCATCACTTTCTCCTTGTACTTAAAGTTCTAGTTTTAGAACATAAAGAAAAATTTATAATTTCCCTATACTCTGTGCTATTTATTTCAAACTCCTGTGTCTTTGTTCATGTTGACAATTATTCATGCAACAAACATTTACTGAACACCAGCCACGAGTCTAGCACTGTGGTGAACATAGGAGGTATGATGCTGAGTGAGATACATAGTTGTCACCACAGAGCTTACATTCTAAGACGAATGTTGCACTTACACTGAAAGAACAAAAACCTAATAAATGCAAAAAGAAAACGATGTGCATTATTTCCTGCCCCTGCAATGGGACTTTAAAACCATTCAGTAGGGCTTCCCTGGTGGCGCAGTGGTTGAGAGTCCGCCTGCCGATGCACGGGGCGCGGGTTCGTGCCCCGGTCCGGGAGGATCCCACATGCCGCGGAGCAGCTGGGCCCGTGAGCCATGGCCGCTGAGCCTGTGCATCTGGAGCCTGTGCTCCACAACAGGAGGGGCCACAACAGTGAGAGGCCCGCATACCGCAAAAAAAAAAAAAAAAAAAAAAAAAAATCAACAAGATGCAGAGATGAAAATGATGCAGGGAAATTTAAAGGGACTGAATTCTATATGAACAATCTTTCCTAGGGGAGAAAATATCACTAGCCACTTTCCTCCTAGAGAGCATTTGCCAAGCAAACACAGGCAAGTATAGGATCAAGTTTGCTACAGGCAGAGAGATTCTACCGGAAAAGACATGACACATTAAAATCTGGAGGAACTCCAAATGCCTAGGTAGTTTTCTCCAACTACTTGTTTTCTCCTTCCAGGACTTTTTCTGAGTACTGGGCAGCTTACAAGTCTGGGGGACTGGATTGAGACGGTAGAGAGGGATCTCTCGGAAGTCTCACGGTGTATGTGAGAGAATATTACTGGAGAGAAAGGTTTACAATAAGCACTAAGCAAATATAGCCTCCAAGATATTTGAGACAAGAGTTGTGCTGAAACTAATTAAAGCTACAGCCTTGCTCAATTTCTGATTGGATTGAAGTCCTCCTCACCTTAGCTGCAAAATAATATCTACGTCAGTTCTTTAGTACACAGTGTCTGGTGTGCAGATTTTAAAATTACATGACATGATAGGAAGTTAAATGTGTGTTCATAATCATGAGGAAAAAATACATCCAATAGAGGCAGATCAGCAGATGACCCAAATATTGGAAATAGTAGGCAAGGATTTAAAAATAACTATTATAAGTATAATAAGGAACATAGAGGAAAAGATAAGGAAAATAAAAGAAAAGATAGACTATTTCAGCAGAGAAATGGAATGGTTTGAAATAATCAAATGGATATTCTAGAAAATAAAATAAAAATAAGACACCTGAAATTAAGAATTCATTAGATTTTTGTAATAGCAGACTGAATACAAAATGGGATCAATGAATTCAAAGGCAGTTCAACAGAAAAGTTCCAAACTGAGGCACACAGAGGAAAATAATTAGGAAATAACAGAATATATCATTAGAAATATGTGGAACATTATCAAATGATCTAACATATGTGTAATTAGAGTTCCAGAAAGAAAGGAAAGAATGGGGAAGGAGCTACACATAATGAGATTATTGTGAGAATTTTCCAAACTGATTAAAAACATCAACCCATGGATGCAAAAAGCCAGGAAACCCCAAACAGGCATATACAAAGAAATTCACACCTAGACACACCATAATCACACTGCTAACATCTATATTCTTAGAAACAGTAACTCCTATTTTTCTTTTCCTTTTAGTTGTAAATCTCAGACAAGGCTCATAATTTTTTTGTTCACACTTAAATAATAAAATGTCTTCTAGACACTTTTAGTCATGAGAATACCCTTGGTTTAGTCATTCCAAGGAGGAATTCAGTTTAATAATAACAACGTTGATTCATTTAAAGTTAAATTCTCTTTCCTCCCACAGTTTAGAAAAATGAGTCTGGAAAATTTACAGCAGGGGTGCAGCTGTGGGTTGGGTGGAGTCAAGAGCAACCAAGGAAGGGGCACAGTTATAGCCTGGATTGGTGCTCTTTGGGCTTGGTGGCTGAATGGTCAGAGCTAATCTTTTCCTGGGGCATTTTCATGTTCCCATGAAGACTTTCCCACCAAAAACATCTGACTGAAGTGCCCTATCCTCTGGCTAATTATTTATAATTCCCACCTCGGTTTCTGTAACCTGTCTCTGGCTAGAAGCCCTTTTGGTTGGAGTCCCGTTAAATATTATCCTCAGATTGTCTCCCCCTTGGGTGCCCACATCATGTCCCTGGGTACACAGTTCTGCCCTGTTGTCCGTGAAAGCATATTTTGCTCCCAGTGCAGCTTCATCTTAGCCCTGCCACCAGACAGGCAGCTTTAGACCTACCACTTCCCTTTGGTCTTCTTAGACATAGGCCAAATCCTGGTCGCTTTGTCATCTCAAGCTTCAGAACAAATATCAAGCATCCTAACTGGTTCTTTCAAAGCCCTTCTTGTAGTTTCTCTAAACAAACTATCTCTTTAATTTATTTATCTTAATTTTTAATTGAAGTATAATTGACATATAACCTGATATTAGTTTCAGGTGTACAACACGATGATTCAGTATTTGTAGATATTGCAAAATGATCACAACGATAAGTCTAGTTAAAATCTATCACCAAACGTAGTTACAAAAAAGTTTTACTTGTGATGAGAACTTTTAAGATCTACTCTCTTAGCAACTTTTAAATATGCAATATAGTATTGTCAACTATAGTCACCATACTGTATATTTCATTTCCATGACTTATTTTCTTTTATAAATTTATTTATTTATTTATTTTTGGCTGCGTTGGGTCTTCGTTGCTGCCCACAGGCTTTCCCTAGCTGTGGCGAGCAGGGGCTACTCTTCATTGTGGTGCACGGGCTTCTCATTGTGGTGGCTTCTCTTGTTGCGTAGCACGGGCTCTAGGCGCACGGGCTTCAGTAGTTGTGGCTCATGGGCTCTAGAGCTCAGGCTCAGTAGTTGTGGCACATGGGCTTAGTTGCTCCATTGCATGTGGGATCTTCCTGGATCAGGGATCGAACCCATGTCCCCTGCTTTGGCAGGCAGATTCTTAACCACTGTGCCACCAGGGAAGTCCCCCCATGACTTATTAATTTTGTAATTGGAAGATTGTACCTCTTGATTACTTCAACTTCAATCATTTACATCCTTAACCTGGTTTCCAGATTCCTTTTCTGCAAGTAACTTTTTTTAAAATATGGGAATTTTTGCCACCTAGCATCTTATTCCCACCTTATCATTCTGTTACACAAGGAAATAACCACTTATCGTATAGTGTAATTAGTAAAATGTGTTCTGGGAGAACCTAAGAGTAGTTCCTCACCTAGATCTGGGAGTTCAGAAAACACTTTTTGGAGGAAGCCATATTTAAAATGAGACTTTTGGGATGAGTAATTGTTATCCCAAACTATTGGGAAAACACACATGTAGAGGCCTAGATGCAAAATAAGATGTATTCAAAGAACTTAAGAAGTTCAGTATAGCTTGATCAGAGTGTGAGAAAGAATTAGGCAAAGGTGATACAACGACTGAGCCCACACGCCACAGCTACTGAGCCCACTCACCACAAGTACTGAGCCTGCGTACCACAACTACTGAAGCCTGCACACCTAGAGCCCCTGCTCCGCTACAAGAGAAGCCACCACAGTGAGAAGCCCGCGCACCGCAATGAAGAGTAGCCCCCGCTCACCGCAACTAGAGAAAGCCTGCACATAGCAATGAAGACCCAACACGGCCAAAAATAAATTTAAAATATTTTTAAAAAGGTAATGTTAAAGAAAAAAGTAAGTTGCAAAGTGATATACATATGCATATGATATAATACCATAAAACAAAGAGACTAGAAAAGTAAGCAACATTGAATCATCAAGCCCTTGTCAGTCATGATAAAAATTTAAATTTCATTCCAAGAGCAATGGAGAATAATTGAAAGATTTTTATTTTCCCCTCAAGGAAATATTTAGAATAATATTTAGAATATGCTTTGACTACAGTGTGGAGAATGAGTTTGAGGGAGGGTAGTAGAAAAGCATGGGTGGGGCAAGCCTGGTGGCTGGGAGCTGGTTACCAGACCATTGCCAACTACAGGCAAGAAATGACCACGGTGGTAGCAAAAGTGGTAGAGAGAAGTGATGGGTTCCAGAGCCATTTAGGAAGTGGAATGCCTTGGGTTTGGTGACTGACTGGCTGTGGATGGAGAGGAAGAAGATCAAGTCAAAGATACCCACAGGTTTCTGTCTTCTGCAAGTGAGTGTTGCCATCCACTGAAGGAACCCTGGCAGAAGGCCAGGTTGGATGCACTCCACCTTACACTTAAAGGGCTGAGGTGCACCTGTGACGTTTCCTGCCAATTCTGTTTATTAGGTTGACTCTTCAACCTTTAAGTCTCAGAGCAGGTAATAACTCCTCCTAGGCTTTTCCCCCTAATTTAAACACTAGATTTTTCTAAGAGCCCTTCCTCTCTTGTCCCTTACTCACCTTTATCCTATCACTTTCTTCATGACAGTGACTCTCTCCATATGAGTGACTTCCCCCATAGACTATAAGAACCTTGAGGACACGGAATCTGTATTACTCATTATTTAGCCTCGTCACCCAGCAAAATGCCTGGCACACAGCAGGCACTTAATTAAGGTTGTTGAATAAAGTGAGTCCTCCTGAATCTTAAAATATTGAAACAGCAATGCATATGCAAAAATATGTATGATAAGATGTTTCTGAGCAAATACACTTCACAAATAACCAGTATGGCAGATATCATAACCACCACAACAAACATGTATTACACACTCATATGCAAAGAAGACACTGTTAGTCTTCTAGGAAAGGTAGAAGAAAAAGACTAAAAACTGAAGAGACTTTGTTCAAACAACTATGTACTGAATGCCTGAACAAATGTCCTCTCATTTCTTTTGGACTATACATCTTATGTTCTTTCTGTTATACCAAGATGCCTCTCGTAAAACAGTACACGGGTTTTACCAAAGGTCCTCATGCAAAATAGAGGATGAATTAGTTACGACAAAGGAGGCAAGGATATACAATGGAGAAAAGACAGTCTCTTCAATATGTGGTGCTGGGAAAACTGGACAGCTACATGTAAAAGAATGAAATTAAAACACTCCCTAACACCATATACAAAAATAAACTCAAAATGGATTAGAGACCTAAATGTAAGACCAGACACTATAAAACTCTTAGAGGAAAACATAGGAAGAACACTCTATAACCTAAATCACAGCAAGATCTTTTTTGATCCACCTCCTAGAGTAATGGAAATAAAAACAAAAATAAACAAATGGGACCTAATGAAATTTAAAAGCTTTTGCAAAGCAAAGGAAACTACAAACAAGACGAAAAGACAACCCTCAGAATGGGAGAAAATATTTGCAAACGAACCAATGGACAAAGGATTAATCTCCAAAATATATAAAGAGTTCACACAGCTCAATATTAAAAAACAAACAACCCAATTCAAAAATGGGCAGAAGACCTAAATAGACATTTCTCCAAAGCAGATATACAGATGGCCAAGAAGCACATGAAAGCTGCTCAACATCACTAATCATTAGAGAAATGCAAATCAAAACTACAATGAGGTATCACCTCACACCAGTTAGAATGGGCATCATCAGAAAATCTGCAAAGAACAAATGCTGGAGAGGATGTGGAGAATAGGGGACCCTCTTGCACTGTTGGTGGGAATGTAAATTGATACAGTCATTATGGAGAACAGTATGGAGGTTCCCTAAAAAACTACAAATAGAACTACCATACGACCCAGCAATCCCACTACTGGGTATATACCCTGAGAAAACCATAATTCAAAAAGACACATGCACCCCAATGTTCACTGCAGCCCTATTTACAATAGCCAGGTCATAAAAGCAACCTAAATGCCCACTGACAGATGAATGAATAAAGAAGATGGAATATTACTCAACCATAAAAAGGAATGAAATTGGGTCATTTGTAGACACATGGATGGATCTAGAGACTGTCATACAGAGTGAAGTAAGTCAGAAAGAGAAAAACATATATCGTATATTAATGCATATATGTGGAACCTAGAAAAATGGTACAGATAAACCGATTTGCAGAGCAGAAACAGAAAAACAGATGTAGAAAACAAACGTATGGACACCAAGGGGGGAAAGTGGTGGGGTGGTGGTGTGATGAATTGGGAGATTGGGATTGACATATATACACTAATGTATAAAATAGATAACTAATAAGAACCTGCTGTATAACATAATAAATAAAATAAAATTCAAAAACAAATAGAGGATGAAAGTAAGTGATTGCTTAATATACATATATCCATACCTTATTACGGAGTGAAAACTTTAAAAACCCTATCTTAAAACTAAATGGTTGAAAACAGGAACACCGGGGCCATATGTCCAGTGATGAAATCCAGGCTCTGACTCTTACTGGCGGGTAGCCTAAGTTTCTATGCCTTGGTCAACTCATTTGAAAACTATAGAAAGTGAAATTTACATTATGGAGTTGTTATGAATACAATATGAGTCAACATATCCAAAGTCCTTAGAAGAGAGCTTAATACATGCAGGTTACTGTTTTTCTTTTTTGTTTTTAAAATTTTTTAATTGGAGTATAGTTGCTTTACAATGTTGTCTTAGTTTCTGCCGTACAATGAAGTGAATCAGCTATATGTATACACTCTTCTTCCTCTCCTCCTCCTCTTTCCTCTCCCCCTCCTCCTCCTCTTCTTCTTCTTTTTGTTATTATTACTATGACAACTACACAGCATCATTGATCAGCCAGTGAGATTTTCTGTCATCATCAGTCAGGACTGGAAGTGAGAGGAAGGGCACTGAGAAAAAGAGCTGTCCCAAATACTATGCACTTTATTTAGTGGCAGTAATTAGCAATCTTAGAAGAATAGTTGTTTCAAGTTCTTATCTTTAAACATAAATCCAGTGTGCATGAAAAGAAACAGAAGAATTGAAGCAATAAGATCTCCCCTATAGGAAAGGATAGCCAACCACAGTTAGAAATGATTGGTGAGAGCAGTGGAAGATTTGGAAGAATTACTCACAAGTAAGGAACGCACAGCAGAGTGACTGCAGAGTTCAACAGCCAGTGAGCCTTGGTGCTGCGTGACCAGCCTCAATGCTCCAGGGCTGAGTACAAGACCTTCAGAAAAATTTGGGTGTGTCAATATGCCCTGTTAACTCAAGCAGAGACATTCTATGGAAATATTTCCATCATGCTTGATTTTTTTCATTCTCATGAGTGGGTGTTGTAAAAGGTAAACTTAATTTTTTATCTGGAAAATTCACTCATTTTTCAACGGTGAAATGTATTTGAGAAAGAAGATCATTAGAACTGTGTAAGATCACTATTAGTAGTAAGTCATCTGTTTGGCTGTGTTAATACATCCAAACCTAATTTTTAAATTATTATTAGCATACCACAAGACACAGGGCAGACAACTGCATAACCTCATTTTATTTTTGACATTTGCATATTTGACATTTATTCTTCCTATACACATTTGTAATGAAATTGTGTGACCATCTGTAAAGGGATTAATGATGATATGGACTTCCATAAGGTTTTCAAAGAAAAAATTAGCATTCTAAGAGCCTTGTACTGAATTACACCAACCATTTTGGACTAGGGGGAATTCACTGGCAAAATCCACTGCCTTAAAAAGTGAATGTCTATTTCTCAGAATTTTTGAGCCCAAAATAGACAGAGAACTGGTAGAGATGTTATAGAGTGGATTAATCATCAGATGGGTAGTTAATCTAGGTAATCTTTAAGGTTATTTCCAATCCTGAGATATAAATTCAAAACCTTAACTGGCCCTTCCAGATGTCATAGGCTGCAGTTTGTAGAATGTTTTGAAATGAAAAATATTCCACATGAACCCATATTTCATTGTTAATTATCTACATCAGTGCTGCCCAATAGAGTCTTCTGCCACAATGAGAATGTTCTAGGTTTGTGCTGTCCAATACCGTAGCCATTAGGCATGTGTAGCTATGGAGCATTTGAAACGCAGCTAGTGCAACTGAGGAAATGAGTTTCTTCAGCTCCCCACCAACCACTGAGACAGGTGGCTGCCATATTGGAAAGCACAGATCTGTATTCACTTTTCTTTATCTCTGATTTACAAATGCTTAGTAGTATTTAGCATTTAAAACGTCATTTCACAGAAATTCAGGTTCACTATGACCCAATGATTCTAGAGCCAGCCCAAGTGAGTAGAATTCTTGATGGGACTGAGAAGAAAATTCAACTTTACTCCAATTCCACATCCTAGCACAGTGCCTGGCACAGAGTATCTGTCAAAAATATTATGCAAATTTTCTTTGAATTCCTTGAATCTCTTAATTCAAACATTAAATTCACCCCATCCCATAGGCTTCAAAAAGAAAGCACCAGTTTCTTATTTCATTTTTACTGTGCCAAAAGTCCAAAGATAATAAAAGTTCAAGAACTTCATGAGCCAGCTCAGCACATGAACTCAGAGATTAGTCAACAGCTTAAACAAACAAGGCTGGCCAGCTGGTCCTTGCTTTCTTTTACCACAGTCTGGGACAGGGACAAAAGGCATTTAGGAAAGGATTTATATTTCTTTCACCTCATCACCCAACCCCCTTGCTCACAACCCATCAGTTTAACTTGCAAAGCATTTGGCTGATGATAAACAAGATGGCAGCTGGTCCTGGAGACCATGCCAGGTATCCCACAACTGTGCTCAGGAACATCTCTCTCCATGGGACCCAGGTGAACTCACGTCATGCAGGGCCCCAGCCCAGTGAGATGCAGTGTGCCTTCCTGCACCTCCCCACCACAGACCTGCAGCCACAGGGCGGATGATTATCGCTCGCTACATGGGCTCTCAATTTCTTGCTGTTTAATGTCCAAGTGGGCAGTTCTGCAACACCAAGAAGAGTTTAGACAAATAAACAGGATCAGGACACACTATAATTAATGGGCTCCACCACACAGCCAAACTGCCCAGCTTCAGAGTTTCAGACTATTTTGGATTCACCATACAACTTTGCTTTTTCTGCATCTGCTCCATTTAGAAGGAGAGCAGGTCCAATCTAGGCCAGGATTGAGTGGGAGGTTCACGCAGTACCTGCTGTTAAGACTGAAGTCTCGCATGCAGTGTGTTTCCTCGTTGGTTTTCTCCACCCCTCTCCCACTGGTATAAAGAGTGGAGGACCCCAGACCTATAGACACTAAAGATTGAGAAATACTCCTATGCCAGAGTCTACCATAGCCAGAAACGAACAGGCTTTGTTATAGTTGAATTGTATACCCCACAAAATTCATATTTTTTGAAGTCCTAACCCCCAGTATCTCCAAATATGATCATATTTGGAGATAAAGTCTTTAAAGAAGTAATTAAGTTAAAATGAAATCATTAGGGTGGGCCCTAATCTGATATGATTGGGGTCCTTATAAGAAGAGGAAGTTTGGATACAAATACATACAAAGGGAAGATGGTGTGAAGACACAGGGAGAAGATGGCCATCTACAAGCCAAGGAGAGAGGCCTGGAACAGATCCCTCCCTCACAGCCCTCAGAAGGAAGCAACCCTACTGACACCTTGCTCTCAGACTTCTAGCCTCCGTAACTGAGGGAAAATGGATTTCTGTTGTTTAAGCCACCTAGTCTATGGTACCTTTTTATGGCAGCCCCAGAAAACGAATACGGACCTCTTCCAGCTCTATATAGGGCCATAAATCTCTTAGTAGGGATATGATCTCTTTACCTTCTGTCTTCCTTTACTATCTTGAACACACAGCCAGAAGAAACACCAAGGCACTCTTCTCCCCAGATGGGAGCTATTTTTCATCCCCTGGATACCTTTATCCAAAATGTAGCAAATAAGTTATGGCAATTCGGGGTGAGAAAATGTTCAGCTTAGGGTGCTCTGGCTTTGTTATCTAAAGCTGTCATCTAATCCATCACCTAATCCAGCACCTAATACTGCACAATGTATAGGAGGCCTTGGGAGAAGTAGAAGAACTCCAGCCCTCAAGGGTTCCACCATCTATAACAGGGGCTTATACTGAAAGGGGACTTGAATGTGAACAATAAGGAACTTATTAATAGCACCGAGCCCTTGGAACAAATATTCGGGCCATCTCACTGGTAAAGCACTTGCCAGAAGACCATGGTCAAGAGAAAAAACATGGTCATTTCATGCTGCAGCACTAAACTATCCTTGCTTTGCCTCCATAATTTAACAGATATTTAGAACGCAAGAGGTATCAGTGGTCTAGATTGCCTATGCCTCAGATTCACTAACCCTTCCGGAAGAAGAGTGGTCATCCTTTTTCCATAACTCTCAGGGAGAAAGTAGCCACACATTTTCCTCGAGGATCTCATTTCAAGTATTTAAAAACATTTTCCATCAATATGTTCTCCTTTGTATTTAACCCAATCCAATACACCATCACTTTAATATTTTTATTATAAAATTTTAATTGAAAAAGCAATATGCACCTATATGAAAAAAATACATTAAAATATTGAGAAGAAAGTAATCACTCATCATCTCTCACAGGTGAAATCCATGTAAATAATTTAGCATGTGACTATCCTATATATTCATATAAATATGTTTATATTATTTAAATTGCATTGTACATGCACATGTGTGTCCTGATTTTTTTCTTGATATTTTTATAAGTATTCCTCTTCATGAATAAATACCCTTTATAAATATCACCCTCATAAGTAAAGGTATGACCCTTTTTTTTTTTTTTTGGTTGTCATGTTTAACATCTACAGTTATCTGGTGACACTAAAAACAAATCGTTAAGCTTTTGATTTTAAATTATTTGTATATCGGATAGACTCATCCTATCTCTAAAGTCCACCCAATCACTAAAGTCCTGGGGTTAGGGTCAAAGTAGGAAGAAATAGGATTCCGGAGTTGGAGCACATGTTAAATACGTCACTTTTTTTTCAACTTACAAATTGAGTAGTTTGTTCTTTGGGGACAGAAAATATCCATGGTATCAAAACAGCCATAACTAAGTGTCCTATTTTCCACTTTAATGACTACACCCCATAATTTACTTAGCCATTGCCCATTGCTGGACTTTAAAATTTTCCACCTTTTGGCTGTCATAAATGATGATGTGATGAACTTCCGGGTATGGATCTTTTGCTGATTTCCACATCATATCTTTAGGCTATATTCCTAGAAGAATTATTAGACAAAAAGGTAAAATTTTAAGGCCTTTTAAGCTATAATTTGTACTCTTGTAGCCAACATCATCTTTAAAGAGCATAATCTTTCATAATCTTAAAATGTACCATTCAGCTTCCCCCTCACTGGATCCAGTGACTTCAGTTTCTTTAAACATTAAGCTCTCTCAAAGGAGTGATAAGATTCGAGACTCCCAAGGAATATATAATCTATCTTAGATGAAGAAGCTTGCAAACTTCAAGACTCTTCAACTATGATGGAAGAGCCTTTGGAGTCCATTCTCCCAGGAAATCACAGGCTGTTCTCAAATGTATTCTCTCCCCAGTCCTTGGAAGGTTGCCATCCCTATTTCAACATTAAAAAAGAGAAAACAGACACAGTGAACCAAAAACTAGCATGACTGTACATAAACCTACATACAAAGACAGTGGGACTGAATATTTTAAATCCAGACCATATCGATTGCTATGTACTTATTTCTATTAATAGACATTTATTTATTATTCAAAAATATGCACTAAGAGTCTGATGTGTGCGCCAGGCACATATGTGGTAGATGGTGGGCTTACAGATGGCAAACAGCATAGACACAGCCTCCACCTACATGGATTTAGTTTCTGTGGGTGAGTGAGTATATGTGTAAGAGGTGACAAGAAGTCAGATGGGGAAGCCTTCCTGCCCAGCTGGGAAAGCCTGTGGACAACACAGTGCAGTCTGACCTTTCAAGTGCCAGCCCCACTCCCAACCCTTCTCACACACTCAGAAGAGAAGTCTTTGTGAGTTTATCTTCTCTGTGTCAACATGCTATCGAGGAGAGGTGATACAGAGAGCAAAGATGCAACACCCCGGATTTAATTTACAATCTGGACAGAGGAGAAGAGGTGACCCTCCCAGACCCCTTGCAGGCCCTGCATTCAATGCTTCCATGAAGGTAGATGGTAAACAGGAAAACTCACCACCACCCTGACTATGATCTATTATCTGCAGAGCCAGACTGGCAGGTTTCCTATGCAAATAAAGCGTCTTCGCTGTGTGTCTAGGGTGGGTTTTGTTTGTAGAGCAACTGACCAAATCCTGGGGCTCTGGTGAGAGCCCAGACCTTCGTGGACCCCAGGTCGGCTCCTAGTGCTAGTCTGTCAAGGGTGTTTTCTGTCTCTTGCTTTGCTTGTCTGTTTGTCTTCTCTCCAGATCTTTAGCAATTCAATAATAAACACCAGAAACCTAACTCCACTCAAAACATTCACAAATGCACTGCAACCATGCTTAATGGCATTGAAGCGAAGGAAGTGGGGCTGGGGGAAACAGGGTGTTGGTGGGTGTTCCCAGTCCCTATGGTCACAGTTGTAGCCACAGCCTTGAAACACACGGTGTCGGGTTCTCAGCTAGCCCCCTCGGCGGCGGGAAGAGCTGGGAGTTTCTGACCTCCTTTGGGGTTAAGGATGCTGGTCTCAGTCTGCGTAAGCGAGTGGTCACAGTCCTTAATTGCAAAGGGGAAGTGGTCAGAAAACACACTCTCTCGGCGAGATTGATAACTTGTAAGATATCTTGGAAGAGTGCCAGGAATGAGGTTGTATGTGAAACTAAATATACATGCATCACTTGCATGTTTGCTTATAATTTCCAACATATTCTGAAAAGACAAAAAAAAAAAAAAAAAAAAAAAGCAGGGGGAAAGAAGTTTGAGATGGCGTCCATAATGGAAGCCAATAATATCCTCTGCTATTTCCTTTCCTTGGTGAAGGGAACGTTTTGAAATCATAACAGTTAACATTAAATCCAACACTGACTACGTCCTGGTTACTAGTCAATGCACTTTCTGTCTGTTGACTCAGTTAGCTTGTCATAACACTCCTTTAAAACAGTCCTCTGCCCCCATTTTACAGGTAAGGAAACTGAGGGCCAGAAAGTTACGTCCTATCAAATATCCCAAAGGTCTGGTTAGTGGTACAGCCAGGATTTGTTTGAGGGCAGATGGTTCCAGGTTCCATGCAATTAACAGTTACACCCAACTGCCACTGAGAACTGAATAATTGCTGTCCAGTTTAAAAACAACATATCCCAGGGAAAAGGAACTGAAGTTTTTGATCATGCTGCTAATGAAGTTGTTGCAATTGTAATTGGAGTGGTTTTAAACTGGACAGTCACCCTCAATGAGGCCTATGAGCTGGGAAGCAGATGTATTTTGTGCTCCCTTCACATTTCTTAAGAAGAAAGCAACCTAAAGAAATAAAATAGACGTTGATCTTATGCAGCTTCCAATCTGACACCGAATGTCATTTCTGTTTGGGGCCACCATGTTATCTGAGCTGTCATTTTGTCACCTGACCTAGATCGAAAGAATTGTTGGGAATTATCGACTCCTGGAGTTCAAAGTGGTTAAGTCTAGGAACAGAATAAATTTTCTAAGTTAGTAGACAATGAACTTGAGACCACAAAGCATACTTGGTGATCATAGGCCCATACTTAGTCTTCCAGGAAAAACATGAGAAAGAGTTTCTGTGCCCTTATGAGCTGGCTCTGTTTAAAATGAAAGCCAAGGGCAAGGCTCCGGGGCTTTGCATCTTGTTCCTGAAGGTTGGTGAAGTTTCTGGAGCTTGTTTAGAAGTCTTCATTGAGATGACCCAGAAGACTACATGAAATCCAGCAAAAACTTCTTGAGTACCTACTGTATAAAGAAGACCATTCTAGATATTGTGGAGGACACACAAAAATTGAAAAGGCAAGGGCTGTGTCTCCTAAGACTTCATGGGGATAACAGAGTCATAATGATTCCCATTTGAAGGCAGAGTGGGAAATAGGCCTGGGACTTTGAATTAGAGGGGAAACAATTCTATTTGAGGGGATGAAAGAAACGTCTTTGGACTGAAGAAACGAACTGGACTCTGCAAGTGACTAGGATGTCAAAAGATGAATAAAGGAAAAGAAGGGAATTTCAGCTCAAGGAAATACCTGGAGGAAGAGCCCAGTGTGAGAGATTGCATGGGGAGTCCTGGACGAAGGGGGTGGGCCGGCATGACTGTGGGCCCTGATGTGCCTGCGTGTGGGTACAAAAGGGGTGGGTACTCTAATGAGATCTGGAAACACAGGCCAGGGCAATGCCCTATGAGCTGGAGGATTAGCAGCTTTATTCTGCACGCGTGGCCGTAGGTGGTCATCCAAGTTTCCGAGCAGTTCAGTGACATGATCAGGACTTGAAGATTTGAAATGTCCTCAGGAAGTACACCTGAGCTGCAGATCACGGTGACCCTAATCCTCAGACCCAGAGGATGACTTGGAAACAGTGTCCCTGAAGTCTGTTTCTGGCTCCAGTGTTGGCCTACACACTGTAGGACAGATGGAAGGTGTCGATTTGGCCCTCACTTTTCCCTGGGGAATAATAACGTAACCAATATTTCACCAGTAGTATGGCATGGCAGGTAAACCATTGCTGTGTGATTATTAAAAATGTTATAGGAACCACCAGCCTTACACTGATGGGCTCATCCTTTTTGGTGGAGCATGAAGCCCAGAGAAGAGAGTCCATTCTGACTCAGCAGAGGTTGTAGTGAGTGGTGTTAAGGGGATCCCAGGCTCCAGACTCAGACACAGAAGTTCAAGTGTGAGCTACAGACCCTATTCTCTGGGTGATCTTAGGCAAATTGCATAACCTCCATTAGCTTGGTTTGATTAGTTTGCTAGGGCTGCCATAACAAAGTGCCACAAACTTGGCTTAAACAATAGACATGTATTGTTTTACAGTTGGGGAAGCTAGAAGTCCAGGATCCAGGTGTCTGCAGGGTTGGTTCCTTCTGAAGGTTGTGAGGGAAGCATCTGTCCCAGGCCTCTCTCCTTGGGTTGTAGATGGCTCTCTTCATGTTCACAGAGGGCTCTCCCTTTATGACTGGGTCTCGACCCAAATTATCCTTTCTCATGAGGACACCAGTTTATTGGACTAGGCGCTACCCTAGTGGTCTCATTTTAACTTGATTACCTCTTTAAAGACTCTATCTCTAAATATGGTCACACTGAGGGTTAGGACTTCAACATATGAATTCTGAGGGGATGCAACTCAATACATATCATTGTTTCCTTCTTTGTGAGATGTCCCTGGTAGTGTTACCTACCTCTTATATGTGTTATGAGAAATAAATCACTAGAGCTTATTAATTTCCTTTTAGCAGTGCTTGACACATAGTAAGTACTTAGAAAATAATAGCTAGTGTTACACAAATTAACAAGGGAATACAGAATGTTCTCTACCCCTGACCATCTGTCTTGATTGCTCATGCCTTGCTTTCAGAGGAAAGTTGGACTGATTGATGTGTAAGCAAACCATCAAAATTCCATGACAGTTCATTATGAAGGTGGTCACAGAGGTTCCTAAGTCATCATTCAGAGCTTTGAATGTATATATTGTTTACTGAGCAAAGTTTCCTATTATAAAATGAAGAAAGGAAGCAGGCCATACGTTTAGATTTTTCTCTCGGAAAGTATAAACCTCACTGTACTTTTAAATGCAGACTGACAACAGTCTGATTGATGAGCTTGTACAACCAAGGCCAATTGGAGTTACAGTGTTGTGGCCCACGCTGCCTTAGCATCCCCCCTGCTGGATGGGAGAGCCAGGACAGCCCTGGGAAACAGACTGTGTTTAACTGCCAATGCCGAGTCAGCAGCAAGTGTGCGAGGATGGTTATTTGTGGGAGGCACGAAAGAGTGGCTATTATTTTAAAAGAAATTCTCATAGAAAGAATGTTGGATTTAAAATAAATAAATGGGCTGATGGAAGCTGAATAAAACTGTAATGTAAGTCAAATGACGAGCATTAGACCGCGTCCATCCACTACTCATGAAAACAGCTCTCACAGGTTCTGTGCTTTCAGTGCTTTCAGGATTCACATGACAATAATCGTAGTAAAACAAACAAACAAAAACGCTCCTAAAATGATAACACACATAATTGATAATGCCTACTTTATAACTTTGAAATGTAGCTTGGGTTGGGCATGGCACACCGCTAGCTCTAATGATGTAAGTTGAACATGCATGTTTCGTTGATTTTTTTTCACACTTTAACATCTCCAAAGTTGACACGTATCTTAAAATTGATGTTTTGAGAAATCATGTGTCATAGTTCCATTGACAGCACTTTTTGTTCTTTCTTAGTGGTGCATAAATACTGCTAGGCTAAAAATCAAAGGTGACAGATTCAAAGAAATATGGTAGCAATTGAAAACTTCTTTGAGTTTCCTTTGGGAATAGAAACATGACTTGCTTCATCCTCCTTGTATCTCCAGTATTTCTTCTTCTAGACCTATATTGTGATATAAATAAGAACATTCTCACGGTGCAAATGTAAAACAATGGACACAGAGATATTAGTGATCTAAACAATCGATAACACACCACAAATTCACAGTGAGTGATTCAGACTCAAAAATAGTGGAACAGCTCTGTGAGATCATGCAATAAAAAATATGAGATCTTAAAAGAGTAGCCATGGAATTGCTCGTGTGTATATTGTGTGAGTGGGAGTTTGTATCTTTAGTGCCATGACGTAGCCTGGGAATTGGAAAAGAGAAGGAAGGTGAAGCAATGTAAGCAGGACGTGGTGGGTATAAGAAGCTTGAGCAGCAGAGACCATTGGTGAGACTGAGTAGAGTGAAAGTAAAGTCAGCTCTCAACCTTTTTATGGTGCAAATATCCTGTCCCCAACTAGATACTTAGCGTCGTATCCACATTTCAGCTCCCAGTGGAACCATGCATTGACAATTCCTTATATCCTGGGCATCCAGTTAGCGCTTAACAACACCTCATTTTTTTTTCCCCATTAAAGAAGAGTTGATTTACAATGTTGTGTTAGTTTCAGGTGTACAGCAACGTGATTCATTTATACATATACACACATATATATATATTCTTTTTCAGATTCTTTTCCATTTTAGGTTAGTGTAAGATATTGAGTATAGTTCCCTGTGCTGTACAGTAGGTCCTTGTTGTTTATCTACTTTATATATAGTAGAGTGTATCTATTAATTGCAGACTCCTTATTTATCCTTCCTCACCTTCCACTTTGGTAGCCATAAGTTTGTTTTCTATGTCTGTGGGTCTATTTCTGTTTTGTAAATAAGTTCATCTGTATCATTAGACTCTACAAATAAGTGATATCCTATGATATTTGTCTTTGTCTAATACCACCTTTCTTAATAAAAACTTTATAACATATTCCTGTTATGATGTCTACCATATGCTATGGGAAAAAGAGAAAAATGTTGGATAAACGTTTATCCCCAAGCTTCAGGAAAATTCTTCCAGCAGAACGAGGGTCTCCAGTGTCATGGAAGTTCAAAAGAAAATTTTAGCTTGGGTTAATATTAAGAACTGATTGAGAACTGATCACTCCTGTAAATACAGCTGTCTCCTTTAGGAAAGTAATGCTTGACTCTTCTTAAATCTCTCTAAGTAACCCTATGGTACATCAGACTAGACTAAAGTTTTCAGTGGCACAGTTTTTGTCCCTGTCTCACAGCACAAACAATGTTAGACAGAGACAAACCTATTTAAGATCAAAAAGGAAACAAGCATATTTTAAAACAGAAGAAGGATTAAATAGATTCACCACATTACCCAAGGGAATCTACACTTTGTGTTTTTCCTTCTTCAGCTATGAAAAATGGAAATAAGGGCCATCATTTAAGAAGGCATCTTAAAGACATTCTCAGGACAATATAACTGTAGAAGAAATATTTTTAAAGAAAATAACATAAGCTTATTTACTGCCATTTTTCCTTCCCTACTTCCCGTATACACTGGAAGCTTCCCACCCATCTCCATGCTGTGTTACTTGCTTCACACACAGAAGATCAACAGGTATTTACTGGGAACATTAACTGCCAGGCACGCTGCTAGGCTCTAGGGATGTGATGTTGAAGAAACCAGACACAGTCTCTGCAGTCATGGAGCTTAACCAGTTACCAGGACAGCAGCCCAATTCCCCCATCTAGCTCTTCTGTGAATTTTCTCAGTGGGCATTTCTCCTTGAGCTTGTAAAGCAAACGAGAATGTGGCCCCAGGTGTTTACAGTAGAAATCCTAGTAAGATGGAATTTCCAACTGAGAAGAACATCTCTCCCATCTCTGCCTGGGGCCTTGAGTTTTCTCTTAGGATCCTGCAAGTGTCATTGCAATGCAGTAATGGATGTGAAAAGTGCCTCATCCCTGTAGAGATCTGTAACAATGCCCCCTGTTATGACTATTAGCTCTAGATCTCCAGCACTGTCTTGTCAAGACTGGAAGAGTTCATGGCTACATTACTCTAAAAAGTAATGCAGCTTTCTTCCGGAGATAGTGAATTTCAACTGCCTAAAGACACTGAGATAGAAGAAAAACAAAAGGGAAACAAGGAAAGCTTGTTTAAAGTGGAACCACATGGAGGAAATAGGTTTAAGTTAAACATGAGGTGTGAGGTCCTGATTTAGTAACAAGATATTGAGTGATAAGTCGGTGTCATTCTTACTGACGAGTTTACATCCTGTAAATTCCATGTACTGTCTTGAGAAATGTGATTTGCGATGAGGAAGGAGGACAAGGATAAGCGGTCTATTTTTTTATATGTCATTACAGACTTGGGATAGAACCACAAACCAGAAAGAGAGGAGCCAGACAAGTTCATGACCCATCAGCACGACCGCCATCAGCCATTGTCATTGACTATACTTTCTCTTGCCTACTGTCAAAAGCCCTGCTAAAGCAGAGCTTGCCTGACAAATGTGATGAGTCCTTTTTTGCCTTTGTCTAATTTTTAAAAAATATTTTTATTATCAGCTGCACAGGCTAGAGCCATGGGCAGTGCTATGGCTGAGATGTGATTGGAAGGCTCAGGACTCCTTTTTCTTTGAACAAAAGACTGGGCTTTTTCCTCACCTTGGAGGGGTCCCACAAAGAGAAATTTGGGTGACATCTTTCCAGCAACTCAGTATTCCTTCAAAAGACTTCTTAGCCCAAAGAAAGGGCAGAGGGTTAATGGTAGAAAGGGAAATTGGTTGAAACATAAATAACTGAAAGAACAGATGCAGTATTCTAGAGAGCCCAGCGTGGGGGCTACATACCAGGCTCAGCAAACTTATATGGACTTGTGTCCACAAAAAGTGAAGGAAAAGAGAAAGAAGGAAAGAAGATGAAGAGAGGGAGGGAGGGAGGAAGGAAGTGAGTTAGTACTAGCCTTCTACATCTTACAGCTCAGAGGAGGAGATGGAATTAATTGGGTAACAGCCCTCTAGTGTAAAATCACAACTGTGATAAGTGCTGCAGAGGAGCTCTCCATACCAATATGAGTGCATTTGACAGGAGGAGCCTGATTCCTTCCGAGCATTCATAGAGGCTTCCCCAAGGAAGTGATGCTTGAGCTGATAGAGAAACACTGCGCTTGAACCAGGAGGATATGTAGGGGGAGAGAGTCTCAGGCAGAAGAACAGGATGTGCAAAGGCCCTGTGATTAGATGAACCACAGTCCTCCTAAAAAATGAAAGAAGAGCAGGGTTGTTGGAACCCAGAGAACAAGGGAATGACTGGAAGAGAGGAGTCTTCAGAGCACCTTGATCACACAGAGCTGGGCCAAGTAGCAAAGGTTTTGGTCTTCATCCTAAGGAAACTAGGGAAAGGGGAAAGCCCAAAGGATTTTAAGCACAGGACAGAGGTTTTTAAAAACATCACTGTGGCTTCATTGTAGAGTCTGATTTTTGGAGGGTAAAAGGGGATAGAGGAGACCAGTTAGGATAGGATAGCTATCCAGGCTGGACAAGACTGTAACTTAGACTAAGGTAGTGGAGATGGAGAGGAGAGAGCAGACTGGGGGGGGGAGGGGCAAGAAGAGAGAAAGAGACAGAGACAGAGAGAGAGAGAATGAAGAGAAAGAATATACTCTGGCGACTCAGAGGGAGGTTTCAAACTGGTTCAGTGGAGACCAGTGGTGCTCAGCTGGCAGCCAGTGGTGCCCCCCAACAAATACTGAGCAATATCTACAATATTTGGGGTTATTTCACCTGGAATGGTGGTGCTACTGGCATCTGGTGGGTAGAGTTCAGGGATATTGCTAAACATCCTGCAATGCATAGAATAGCAGTACAGCAAAAATTTATCCAACCCAAAATAACTATAATACTAAAGTTTAGAAACCTTAGTCTAGATCCACCTTGTTCCCATCTCAGTCCCACTGAAGGTAGACACATCCCCGACCTCACATCACCCTAGGGATAACTGAGTCATGGAAAGAGCATTGTCCATAGGAAAGCAGCAAGAAAGACAAGTTGGTGGCCATTCAGCATCCACCAAACTCCCAGCTCAGGCAAAGGAAGCTCCTTGCTGCAGGTGAGGGCATCTGCACCATTCTCCCTTCCCGCCTCCCCTTCCGGACACCATCCATCTGTCCTAAAGTCTATGAGAGCTGGGAAGACTTGTCCTGCCCCTGGCTTCCCAATGCTCATCTCTCCTTAGCTTCTCTCCACTGTGTGTAGACTAGCTTCTGCTGCCCCAATGGGTGGCCCATGAATGACTGTATCTTCAGCCTTGGGGAACATTCAGGAGATAAGCTAAGGGATTTGTGAAGTGCAGAGGTAGGGGAGAAACTTACAATTCAACACTTTGCATAATTTCCCAATATATTACTTCTAATCAAACAACACTTCGCCATTCATAAGATTTCTAATCAAACAGCAGTTCATCTTTCTTCACTGGTCCCGTGACACTTGGCAATATATCACACGACCCCTTAGAATCAGGCTGAAGACCAGATCCCCAGTCCTTTTACACTTTTCCCTTTTGCTCCTACTTCACCTCTCCATTAACCAACACTCACCTTCTCCCGATGGCTCCCAGAAAAGTTAACTCTCAGCCAACTCTAGAGTTAGTTAAGCCTTCTCAGAAAAGAGTTAACTTCTCCAAAACGTTAACTCTTAACCAACTCTGGAATTAGAGTTAGTTGAGTCATGGTCCCAAGGCAATAAACCTTCATTAATATTTCTCTACCTACTGTTCCTCTTTTGAAGACCTTCTTCCTCATTCTCATAGAGAGGGTTGCCTTGCTCACCTGTTTTGAGAAACAGAATCACCACCTCTGCTTCTTAGAGAATGTGATATCTGTGATCTCACAAGCAGACCAAGAATTGGAGGAGAGAGCAGGTGAGCAGGCAAGAATGGATAAGGATAAGTGATTGTCAAAACACCAACAATAAAAAAGAAATATGGTAACTATGTTCTATCAGTGAATACAAATTTTCTACATTTTCATGCAGAGGAAACATCATCCCCAAAATAATGGTCTGCATTGTAGAAACCAAAACCATTTGATATTTTGTCACATTGCAGGGAGGAGTTCATTTCTTTTCCAAAGTCCACCTTGCCCTTACATTATCATTGTTCTACCATTTCTGAAACTGTGTGATATTACCTTTGTAAGAACAATGATGTCTCTGGAAGATCTATTGCTAAGTCTTCCACATGAAAAGCTAAAAAAGAAAAAGACTTGGATTTTGGACTGATTGATTTTTCTGCCCTATTGTTATGGGTAGAAGATTGACTTTCTTCTAAGGAATTTCAGAGAAACATTTGACTTGCTTCCTTTCAAACTCTTAAGGAGACAATGATTCATGTTTCCCTTGCTGTTGTGATTATGATGAATAGGTGAATTACACCAACATTCACAACAGATGCACAGAGCAATAGGAAGACTTTTTATTTACAGATGATTTTCAAATATGAACCCAGACTAAAATAAATGCATGCGGTATTTGTCTATAGCTAAAGTCATTTCTACATATCCCATACATAGCTTCAGGGGAGGAGGAAATAAATCCAAATATGGAATAGCCCAGGCCCCTCTCATGAACAGGCTGCTACCTGTATGAAGTGATTTCGAAGTTGCTGGGAAGTACCCCCCTACCCTCAGCTTGCTCTCCAATGGTATTTAGCAATGTTCACATTCCTCACTTTTTAAAATTGAGCCCTTGTTAAAATGTAAGTGTTAATGAGGAAGCAAAGACATTTAGCCATTATACATATTAATAACTGTATTAGCTAGGGTTCTTTAGAGAAACAGAACCAATAGGATGTGTGTATATTTATACAGAGAGATTTATTTTAAGGAATTGACTCATGTAATTGTGAAGGTCGGCAAGTCTGAAATTTGCAGGGCAGGCCAGCAGTCTGGAAATTCTGGCAGGAGTTGATGTTGTAGTCTTGAGTCCAAAGGTAATCTGGAGGCAGAATTCCTTCCTCCTTGAAAAGATCTGTCTTTTCTCTTAAGGCCTTTGACCGATTGGATGAGGCCCACCCCCATTACAGAGTAAGCTACTTGTACTCAAATTCTACTCATTTAAATGTTAATCACACTTAAAAAATACCTTCTCAGCAACATCTAGACTAGCATTTGATGGAACAACTGGGCACTCTATCTTAGCCAAGTTGACATAAACTTAACCATTACAAGCACCTTGGCTTGAATTAGCCTGCCATATTTATTTGTCAGTTTCATGAGATGTCACTACTTGGGAAAGGCTAGTTTTGACAAGGCATAAAAGAGATAGGAGAAAAGAACAGGACAGGAATGCCTGACAACAGGAGTATAAGTCAAACATTGCAGAGGGGAATCCAAAGCCAGGATGAGGACTGTGGGGACACAGCGTCCTGGGAATTTGGCTGTGGGAAAGGGGAAGCCAGGCTTTGGAAAGGAGGTTTCCATAGAAGTTGAAGGATAAGAAGGAGTGTGGAAGTAACCTTGGAGAGAATTAGCATAGAGCCTTAGAAAGATCATCTGTAGAGGCCCTTGGGCCACTCTTGAACTAGTGCTTTGTTGGACCTTAGTCTCTATTTAGGATTAGTTTAAGAAAATAGAAAGAAGAGGAAGACTTATTGATTGGCACTCACCATGTGCCAGGCACTATTCTAATTTCTTTATATGTTAATTCATTTAATCTCCCTGACAATGACATGAAAGTGGTTCTATTGTTGTCCTCATTTTACAAATAAGAAAACTGAGACCTGGACATGCTAAGCCACTTGCCCAGAGTCATACAAGTGGAAGTCAGCAGAACTGGCATTTGAACCTATGCAACCCATCATCAGAGCTTCTACTCATTCTATTGTCTCCAAAACTGCTCTTGAAGATGTTGTCCAGTAAGTGGTTTAGTGTTCCTTGTGTTAGGACATATACCTATACAATATGTTCCTTTTAGTACCAGGAAATGATTGTATCTCCCAAGGAACTGGTTTACTTGGATGTATCAGAAAATCTAACCCACTTGGTTTTCTCCTTCTGTGTAGTTTGTAGTTTTCTTTTTCCATTTTGGTAGCCTCAGTTTATGAATGCTTATTTTTCAAATTAGCCCAACCCCTACTTGTCAGTAAGAAGGATATAAACTCTAAACAGTTGTAGCATTTTATACATTTTTTGTTGCCTAAAGTAATCCAATAACTAGGGACATTGAGAAATTTCATATTTCTGAAGAAGTCCCATTATCCCAGAAAACAAAACTTTCTAAGTGATTTCTCTGACAGGAACAGCTGAGGCTCAAACAGACACCAGTATTTCAAGAACTCACATTCCAAGATTAAGTGGGAGTAGATAGGAATAATCCACTGGAAATTTTGGGCTTCGGAAGAACCAGCCCCTGCTCCCCTCTGGCATCCAGAGGAACCAGACTTCCCACATCCGACCTCTAGGGGTCCACCTAGAGAATACTGAACAGCACACAAGGTTCTTGAAGAAAAGTGATTCAGAAAAGGTAAAACCTTAGACTTCTAAGACCTAGAACAATTCCAGAAGGGGGATAAGGGGAGATAAAATTCTGCAATTGTCTACAGGGTCTCAGTAAAGCAACAAGTCTACTCATTGTGGTTGGTCCCTGGTTTTGCTTCAGATCATTCTCCTAATTCTGCTGCTTCTCCAGCCCAGATTTCTCTTGTTGACCAAACCTCGTCTATGCTATCCACTCCCTGGCCTTGATTTCTATAGATCCCAGTCTCCATGTGTATAGAGTTCAGCCTCCACGTCCTGTCAGGGACCTCCATCTAACATCTAGCCTTCATTCCACTTCCACTGCCAACTCCTGCTTCCCTGTGGTTGTCAACATCTTGCCTTATCTCAGTTCCAGCCCACAGTGACTCAGCTCACTGACTGCACAGCTAAAACACTGCCTTTACCGCAGTCCTTCATGGTGGAATGGTAGTGCCCACACTGTGGAACAGGGCAGAAGACCAAGGACACAAACCAGGTATATCACCTGATACTCCATGGTCAGAGCTTTCAGGACCATCATACTGAGGTTGTAAAGTCCCAGCCTTGGTTCCTTTCTACAACAGTAAAACACAGTAGGACACAGCAATGCTCAGTTTATTTCCTAGCCCAGGCAGAAGTCTTCATGGAGCTATAGACAAGGCATCTTTTTCTTCCATACAGAATGAGTCTTCATACGAGCCAGCTAACTGGGCGTGGTTGCCAATGGGTTGCATCCTTCATGTGCTCTGAACCAGCAACCTCCGGAGAAAACCAGGTCAGAAACACTAAGGCCAAGGTTATGAGACAATCTGGAAAGTCCAGAGGACTTCATTGAGATATACCTCACAAACCACACACACATCCTAGGCAATAAAAATCCAGTCACGTGGTGATAATTGCAGTAGTCTGAAGGATAATTGGGACACAGGAGGCTCAGAAGTTTCCAGTGACCACTGGTAACCAATGGTCTCATCAGTTGGTTGACATTCCCTTCCAGGCTTCAATCAACCCCCTTTTCCTTCATAGTCCTTGGGATCCACTGTCCAGGAGTCACACTACTGCTTTGATATCCATGGCCTCAACTCCAAGTTTGAATGCTGAGCCATCCTTCAGGACTGCTGGGCCCACCCACACCAGAACCGTCCATTTGGAAGCATCTTTCAGACCATCTCTAAGAAGTGTTGTGATTAATAGACGGTGTCTGGCTTTGGAGGATTTTCTCACCATCCTCATTATCATGCTATCAACCTAGTCCTAGGTTAACCCATGCCTTCTCCCTCTGTTCTCATCCAGAGAACATGACCTTCATGTACTTGAGAAAAGAAATGTACAGTAATGGCATTTATATGGACCCTGAGCCACCCTGGTTAAAAGCTGTACATGGATAGAAAATTTGGCAATAAGACAGACCGTGCAATCCTGTATCAACAAATGACCCATCTCATTGCAAATGATAGAAGACCCAACACAAACTAGCTTAAACAGAAATGAGATTCACTGAGCCACATAAAAGAAATGTCCAATAGACATTAGGTAGAGCCTGATGGCTTCAGGTTCAGCATGATTCAGGGCCAAAGAAATGTCATTAGGATTTAGTTTTTCTTTTTCCCTCAATTTCACAATTTTGTCTTCCTCTATGTTGACTTTAGACACAAGGTACACATGATATTAAAATATTGGCAGCAGATTCAGCCCTTAAATCTTTTGGGGGTTTAGATCCAACCAGAAATATTGAGTTACTTTCTCAACTACTTAGTCATTTCAATATTCATTGCCTTGGCTCTGATTGGCCTAATTTAGGTCAAGTCCTATCCCTGGATATGACTTTCATGTAGAGAAAGAGTGTATATGTGTATATCAGGTAAGATTCTAGTGTGTATCAGTTAAAACTCTAGCTGAAATAAAGAAAACCAGTTCATACTAACTTAAACAAAATAAGCAATATCTGTCTAGCTTTGAGTATGTGGAGTTCCAGATGCTCCAGTGAGGTCCTTAGGAATCTCTGTCTCTCTAACTCTAAGCTCTGCTTTCATCTATGTTGGCATCATTGTCAGACACACTCTTCTCCAGGAGGGGAAAGAAGCTCACAAGCAGCTCCAGACCCACATCAGATCAGCTTAGTACTCCAGCAAAAAAGAATGTATCTCTTTCCTGATATCTCCAGCCTAAGTCCCAGGGAAGGCTCTCACTAGCCAAGATTGGGTCACATGCCCACATGTCAACCAATTGCCATTGCTCAAGACTAGGAAATACTGTAAATGGCCTGGCCTAAGGAGTTTTAACATATGATTAAAAGCATGGAGCTCCAAAAGCAAATGGCCTGGATTCAAATCTCACTTCCTCTGTATATCAGTTATATGCTCTTTAAATCATTTTCTTCATTTGTATAATGGAGATAATAGTTCACCCTTATATCAGTATTGCAAAATCAGAAAAGCTAATAGCTGTAAAGTGCTTAGAACAAATCTGGTTCATCCTACATACCAAATATATTAGATTATTTATTGCTATAACAATGATGAGGACGATGATGATTAGCCCTTCCCTGGATGGGGAGTGTGGTTAGCCACACAAAAACAGCATTGTCTGGGAGTGAGAGAGAGATGATTCCTGAAGGATAGGCTTCTATTATCAGAAGATAGGTAAAGAATATTGATCCAGCCAAAATAACAGGTAGACGCCATAGCATATGTGTAAACAACTGACATTCACATGTGATGTGGGGTTTGGGTATGGGTGTGTGTGAGTGATGTGTATTGGAGTATGGAAAGAGGGTCTGGAGAAAATGTGCTCCCTGTAATTCTTTTTTTCCAGCTAAACGTGCTAGTGTAATCTCCTGACCCCTTTAATGAGGAGAAGGTGGGAAGCTCAGCGTTTGTTGTGCTGGGACCTCATTTGGCTTAAATGTGTCCATCATAGTCTTTGATGGGTACTCCAGCCCTACTGCTCTGGTGTTGAAGGGATACAGTGATAGTCTGGTGGCTTGAATAAAGCTAACAGTTTACAGTGGAGGTCTGGCTAATGCTGGGAGAAAATCTGAGTAATGATGAAGCAGCTTTTGCCTATATTCAACAAGGAGGTTTTTATTCCCCCCAGAACTCATGAATTCACCCCATAAAATTTACTGAGTACATATTGTGTATCCAGCACCCTCTTAAGGCCCAGAGCTGAAGTACAGGGGAAAAAAAAGAATTAGGAATGAGGATAATAAAGTCTAGGGCTAGAGGCACGCTAAGGAGGAACCAGAAGACTGTGTTTGTTTTCAGCAAAAGTGTTATCCTTTTGAAATGATTTCCTATATTTATCTTCTAAGAGCAGAGTCCACATTAGTTAGACCATAAATCCAACTGAGTTCTGAAAAATAATATATTCTCAGACTTGCCTGAGGTGGGGTTTGCATGGCTTTATGTTTTTCTTGGTTTCATTTGCATGAGAAAAAAAAAAGAATAGAAAAAAGCTTAGCAAGCACAGCTGGAAGACTTTAAACAGGCTATTAAAATTACTTCTCAGCTCAAAAGGTAGGTTTTGATTTTTCATGAGCATATCTGGCACAAAAAGATAGCCCCATAATTTTCTTCTAAATTTAGATTATTTTGTAGATTTTCAGTCTGTCTTTCATTTAGTCAATCATCTAAAATGCTTCCATACAATCATGAGTAAAGGAGAAGGAAGCTGAGGGTTTTTTTTTTTCCTAGCCTTAAAGAAATTTGAATTGATCGCTTCAGACGTGATTCTTAAGCTAGATTGGCTGCAATAATGAAGGCTTGCAAATAAATGCTAACCACTTTTCTGTCTAATGTTTTTTGTTTATAGTCCTTATCCAGTAAATGATTTAAATCATTTTCCACTTCCTCCTTCACAGTTCTTTGCTCTAAGAAAGTTGTTTGTCACAGGATGTAATAAAACATTTTAATCAGCTTGATGAAACAGGAGAATTATATATTGTTGAGTGGAACACTGTGCTTGGAAAGTATTGGCCTGACCTCTTGCTTGTCTAACTTGGGGCAATGAATGTCTTCTGAAGTGGAAGAGTGATCACCCATGGGGAAGTGAAAGCCAGTGTTTCATTGGAAGATGCTCTTGCTGATACCTTGCTTGCCAAGCACACAGAATTGGCTAGAAAGCAAAATTAGTTGCGACACACAAGGTTTGGAGAGATTTTTGAAGTGGAACAAATTTCCCCCATTCTAAAAGCATAATAATTTGCTGAATGAAAACTGTGGTCTAGGAGATATCTATCTGAAAAAAAGTTGAGTATTAAAAATAACTCCTAATCACTCCCTGTCGAGTCTCATGGAACCAAATTTAGACCCAATAAAAGTTGTACGACATTCTAATGATATCCAGCTGCTCCAATCCAATGAGTGAGACCACAGAAATCAAAGGAAAGCCTTTGCTCAGCTGGATTCTTGTACCAAAATCAATGATACCATGACCTTTCAGCTGTTTGAATCTTCTGGGGGGAAAAAAAGTGACAGGTCATGTATTCTAGAAAATAACAGCTACCACTTCTGATGGGCCTATTGGCTAAGTGCCTGCCAAGTTTTAGCCTGTAAGCCTGGATTAGATGTGAACAAAATCATTCAAGTCTCTCAGTTTTCATGTAGTGGATTCGTCAAGTGTACCACCAACAATAATGGGAAATTTTGCATCTGACTACCTTGCTAACAAAATGCAGCTTGACCTCAATTTAAGGACTTTTATTTGTTTTCAATTATTCTTACAAAATAAAGCTCTTTGACTTACATTTCTAGTAATTTCACAAATTAATTTAATGCATTTCTCTCCCTCCAAACATCATGGTACAATAGGAAGTGTATTGATTTTGGAGGAAGATGGAGGTGGACTGCAGTCGCTTAAGGGCTGTGAGAACTAGACAAGTTATTAACCACCTACCTTTCAGTACAAGATGCTTCTCTTCTGCACGAAGACAAAAAATCACTTGACTTAGGTTGTTGAAGGTTAAAATGAGATAAAACATGTAAAGTATCTGGTAATTCTTGGCACATAATAGCTGCTTGATAAACATTATTTCTCTTCCCAATTATTTTTTGGTCCCAATCAGTCATATGCCTACAAATTAGACAGCTTCACACTTGGGTTTTGTTTGCAAGTACCCACTTGTCCCCAAAGGTCAGACTATCCTGATCCCAAGACCAGATAACAACACATGTTAAGACACCTGCAATATCACTCCTCTAATCACTAGTGTTATCCATTTGTTCAATGAACCCCTGCTGAGCATCTATTCCCTGCAGCCATGTGATGGGGATACTAAGATGAAGAAGACCCAAGGCCAGCACTCAAAAGGCTCAGTACCTTGTGAAGAAGGTGGGCAAGAAAACCAACAATTACACCACAGTGTCGTAAGTTTTATCCAGGGTGTCTGCACACAATGTTTGAGAGAAGAGAATCTGGGCTCCCTTAATGGCAACAGAGGGAAAAAGGAAGTCCAAGAATGCTTCAGCTGAGTCTAAACCTAGCAGACGTGTTAGCCAAGCAAAGGGAGGACAGAAGGGGATACAGGAAAGAGGGTTCGAGGTAAAAGAAGAAATTGCCTCTTTTTTGGTAGCACAAAATCCATCACACTTAGTGTCTATAATCTTGTACTTCAATTCATCATAGATAAAGATGCAACAACTATGTGAGCATCTCTTGTGGCCAAGGTGGACTGCTAAAAAGATGTAACCATGGAATGAATGCCTTCAGGAAGCTTGGAATCTAACTAAAAGGGTGAGATGCACATATGGCAAATAACCATGTAAGTCTGGAAATTGATACTTGCTGCTGGAACTGTCCAATTGATGAGTACTTCATAGTGATTGATTGAACTTATTTTACAAAATTAACAGTTTCCCAGGACTAAAGGAGTTGAGTACCAAAGTATTAGAGCCTAAGATCTCCAGTCTCGGAGACAAAGTTGGAACAGATGCGAAAGCACTATTCCTGCTCAAAAGGGATGTTTTCAAGTTGAGAGCATGAATGTGAGTGTCATCTTATATTTTGAAATAATAGACAAGTTTCAAAAATGGTTAAGCACTTAAGCAGTGGGGAAGAAAGCAGCTGACCTAAGTGTCTTTGGAAGACAGTGTTTTGACTGGTTCTTGTAAGGCTAAATATAAAAAGAACTGCACACAAATACTATAGTCTAGCTGGTAAATTTGTTCCTTACAGGAATATGGGTTCATGGTTCTGAAACTATTTGAAATGGAGAATAGGGTTGAGCTAATAAGTAAGCATATTTTATAATACAACTCAAAAAATACTGCTGTTAACAGCTAAGCCTTTATTGATAAACCAAATGTATTTTCAAATTATAATATTTATATAGAGAATAAAATATAAAGAGTTCATTTATAAGATATAATATGTAAGTGATATTAACCATTGTCTTGAGAAATGTAGTTTGATAAGGATTCAATATGAGTAAAAGATTAGTCTCTTAAGTACAACATTTTTTCTCACCACTAATGAGAGATAAGCCAAACTTTATGTCAAGCAGAAGTCCCACATTTCTTGGTTTGCTCCTGGAAGTCCAAGATTCTTTAGATGTGGAGGAATGGACCATGAAGGAGTTCGCTGCTGGGTCCAGCACGTGAAGGTGGAGGAACTACATCTGATAGGGGGCTCCCCTGGATCCCCTGGCCTTGATGACCCTGAGATGGAGGTCAAGGTAGATGAACACAGTGTGACAGTTCAGGATTCCTAAGTGGAGGGGAGGGAACAGTGCTGCTTTAAATCCTAGGCCCCCTCCTGCAGAAGGGACCATCAGGGCTTGGCTCTTGGCCTCTTGGCAGATTTGGAGAAACTCCTTATGATATCATGAGTCTCCTGACCTCTTTTAGGGACTCAAGCATTTTTAGCATCTCCTCTTTTTGTTTTGAGCATTTGGATTTCTCTTTCAGTTCTTTAACCAAGGAAGTTAACTTTTCCATCAACATCAAGTTGGTCTTCCTCACCTTTCTGTAAGTATTTGTAAGGCCGCTTATATTTAAAGACTCTTTTACTAGCCTGACATTCTCTAAAACTGATTCAGTCTCTGCACACTCCTTTTCAGTCACCCTAAGCTTGTCAGAGAGTTGGCATTTCTCCTTAATCCATGCAGCCAGTGTTTCTGAGAGCTGCCTTTCATGTCATAGATAAAGTCGGCTTCTGACAGACTGAACAAGTCTGAATATAAATAGGAGACCCACCAGTAAGGCCATAACAAGAGGACACATCCCTGTCTTCCACTGGATGCTATGGAAAGTCAGTCGTGGACTCAGGTCACTGGGCAGCAGCTTCACTACCAGCTCATCCAGCTTCCAAAGGATCAGCCCAAAGCCAAGCTCCACAGAGGATCAAAGCCCCTCCATCACACTGACCCACCACAGGATACTGCCTGGTAACAGTGGATCCACCGGCCACAACAGAACTAGGAGAATCCCCTAACATTCCACCTAGAACCCAACCAGCAACCGGCAGCCTGGACTGGTCAGTGGTATGGTCAATGGAGCTGGGAGAGTTGCAAATAATATATACTTGTCTTCAAAAAATAAAAAATAAAATAGGTAAATACACTGTCGATAAGGAGATCCAGATTTCTCACAGTTGCAGAAACATGTTCTAAATAAGAAAACAGGGGAGGTAAGAAAGAACCCTGTGGTGTTAGATTGGAGTTAGAGAAATCAGTATGAACTGATTTTTTTTTTGAAAGAGGAATGCTGAATTTTCTTTTATTATTTTTTAACCTCTTTATTGGAGTATAACTGCTTTACAATGGTGTGTTAGTTTCTGCTTTATAACAAAGTGAATCAGCTATACATATACATATATCCCCATATCTCCTCCCTCTTGCGTCTCCCTCCCACCCTCCCTATCCCACCCCTCTAGGTGGTCTGATTTTTAAAATACATATAAATGACAACGAGGTGGTACTGTATAGCACAGGGAACTATATTCAATATCCTGTGATAAACCAGAATGGAAAAGAATATGAAGAAGAATATATATATATATATATATATATATATATATATGTACAACTGAGTCACTTTGCTGTATATCAGAAAGTAACACAACATTGTAAATCAACTATACTTTAATAAAATTTTTTAAAAATGAAAAAATACATATAGACACAGGAATATATAAATAAATGTGTGTATGCATGAATTAGTGTACATACACTTATCCCTAGCTTTGCCTGCTATGAGAGACTAGAAACAGTGACATCTCAATAACAATGAACCTTTTTAGAGTCCAGATCTTGGCTTCTAAATATTATTCTTTAATAATATAAACCAGGGCATTCCTTGGAGAAATGGTTGATTCCAGGGCTGGGGCAGGGAAAATACAAGATGAACAGTACTACAAAAAAAAAAAAAAAAGAAGAAGAAGAAGAAGAAAGAAAGGAAAAAAGGATCAAGGCATATTGAAAGGGCACAGAAGCCTACTTGAAAGAGCCCCCAATGGCCAAATGTGAAACAATTTGATCAACAGAATAAATAACAATAGCGCTAGGTCATAACCCAAAGGACAAATTAAATATCCTGAGTCCATACTGATGTAAGTAACTGAATAAATAAATAAAAGTCCGAGAAGAAGCAACTCTCCCTTACAGATCTTCCACTAATAAATGTAGAAGGAATGAAGGAACTAGAAAATCCCCATGACTACACCCCAATGGTAATTGTTGCAGATGAGATTCATTGATTGAGGATGGCATTAGTGGGCAAATATTTAAGGAGAAACAGGATATTTGTATAGTCTCAAAGTATCATTCCCCAAAACTATATGTATTAGTTTTAAAGCAAAATATGGAACTTTATCGTGGAAAAACTTGTAGCTAATTGATCAAGGTTAACATCACCAGTAATAAGACAATCAACATCATGAATCCCTGATATGATGCCCTGAGAAAAGCACATCTCTGTGGTGTTCTTCCCAATAATACAGCCTCAACCTACTCCTGAGAAAACATCAGACAAACCCAAATTGAAGACATTGAAGATCGTAAAAGACAAGGAAAGTCTGAGAAACTTTCACTGATCGGAGGAGACCAAGAAGACATGATGACTAAATGCAAACGGGGACCTTGGAATAGAAATAAAAAGGACTTTAGTGGAAAAAAACTGGTAAAATCTGAATAAAATCTGTAGTTTATAGTATTATACCAGGATTAATTTCTTAATACTGATCATGTCACTGTTATTATGTGTGATGTTAACATTAAGGAAAGCTGTATAAAGAGTATTTGGAAATTCTTCCATAAGTCTAAAATTATCTCAAAATAAAAAGTTTAAAAAATGAAATCCAAAAACATTAAGCCTCATGTCTCTTCTTTCTAAACGTGGATTTGGTATCCTTCTGGGACTGTATTAGTTTCCTATTGCTGCTGTAACAAACTACCAGAAATTTAACGGTTTACATAGCAACACAAATTTATTACCTTATAGTTCCGTAGGTCAGAATTCAACATGGATCTCATCACACTAAAATAAGTGTCAGTAGGACTGCTTTCCTTCCCAAAAACTCTAGTGAAGAATCCTTTTTCTTTTTTTTGCCTTTGTCAGCTTCTAGGGACTGCCTGCACTCCTTGGCTCATGGCTGCTTCCTCCATTTGAGAGCCTACACTGGCAAGTCACACTGCCATCCCTCTGAGCCTCTCACAGTTCTCTCTCTGACTACAGCTGGGAAAAATTTTCCTCTTTTAAGGACAAATGTGATTAAGTTGGACCTACCTGCATAATCTTCATTTCAGTGTCCTTAACTTATTCCCATCAGCAAAGTTCCTTTTGTCATGGAATGCAACATAGTCACAGGTCTGGGGATTAGGACATCTTTGGGGCGGGGTCATTATTCAATCTATGACAAGGACTTTTCAGGGAAAAGGAGACAACTCTCTCCATGGGAACCCCCAAAAAGCAGATAAGACCAATTCCCAGGACTTCCTGTATAAAATCAGTTGAAGTATCCTACACAGTGTTGGTGCATAGGATGTTCTTAATTAATTAATGATTGATGATTTGTATTGAAAATAAAATTACCATAAAATACTTTAGTCAATGTTGGACTGCCTTTTGGGTGGTTGATCTTTGTCCAAATGGCATTCTCCTTTCCACTATGAAGGCCTCTGCCTTTTTAGAGCTACACTTCCGGGCCCTCCCATTCTCAACCAGGGCTGGGTCTGGGTGTCCTAGAAGTCCTACTCCTTGTTCTACTCTGTGGCACCTCTGTTCCTGTGCCCTGCATGGCACCAGTTACAGGGTAAGTATTTAATACATAATTGTTGAAATGAACTCTCAGTAGGGTATTTGGTTTTGTTCTTCATGCAGTAGATGCATTCATCCTTGCTTCTTCTCTGCTTTGACCTATTAAGAAATGGAAACCCATTTTCACCCTGCTCCCAGAAGAATATGAGAAGGGAGAAGGAAGTGATTTTTTCCCGTAATTTTGGTGTAGCAGAGCAGATGATGTGTGTATGATGGTCTTTGATGCAAACAGAAAGAGTCAGGCTGAAAATACAATTTTCACGGGTTATTTAAATATTAAATCTTAGCACTTTGAAGCACCTTATACAATGCTCATACCCTCAAACTGTTCTCAGATATTTATGCGAATAAATGTATATTTTATTCATGGGCCCTTCACATGCTCTGCTGATAGTTTTTGCAACCATTTACTGAAGCAGCTAAACCTAGAGGCTCATTATCACCACCTGAGGTGCTTTATAAAAATACTGATATCCATACTTGCCCTTAAAACTTCTGATTTAATTATTCAGATAGGGTCCCAGGCCTCAGTACATTTAAGCTCCCCAAGTGATTACCACATGAAACCAGGAAAGAAAACCATGACGCTAAAGAACCAAAGGGTGTTTGTTAATATTAAAGCCTCAAATGTGTTTTGCTGAAGCAATGGGTGTGAGGTAGCCACCCCAGGTGGAAATATGCCTCCATTTCTTACGTGCAAATGACATCCAGACTTTCATCTGAGGCTTTCTGTCAAGGTCGAACCAGCACAGACCTTCTCACTCCCTGTCCAAATGTTTTATTCTAGAAGCATCACCCTTCTCTCACTTGTCATTCCTGCCTCCACCCCACATCTCTCTCTTTGTTCTGTTGCTAAACCAGGGCTAATGCTCCATGTAATGCCCTGCCTGCCCCCTGCAGCCACTTTCAGGCACCCCCATTTGTCATTTTCTTGGCTCTGCTGTTTTCTTTCTTTTTTTTTTTTTTTAGATGTTGGGGGTAGGAGTTTATTAATTTTGGTTGTGTTGGGTCTATGTTTCTGTGCGAGGGCTTTCTCTAGTTGCAGTGAGTGGGGGCCACTCTTCATCGCGGTGCATGGGCCTCTCACTATCGCGGCCTCTCTTGTTGCGGAGCACAGGCTCCAGACGCGCAGGCTCAGTAGCTGTGGCTCACGGGCCTAGTTGCTCCGCGGCATGTGGGATCCTCCCAGACCAGGGCTCGAACCCACGTCCCCTGCATTAGCAGGCAGAGTCTCAACCACTGCGCCACCGGGAAGCTCTCTGCTGTTTTCTTTCATCCTCCTGTCATACATCCTCATCCCTAATAATCCTTTGTTATTTCTAAACACAAGTAATAGGAAGAGTCAGAGTGGGAAAGCAATTCAGGTGATGTACCGCAGCTACCATAGAAATGTGCCTCTCAGATCTCCAACTACAGGGAGCATGATTGACATATGGGCCCAGTGCAGTGCTCTGAAATCCACCATCCCATTAGCAGGAGGCTACCCTTCCTCTGGGTGCTCCCAGCCAATGGCTGAGCATGGGTGCTAAATCTGGCCTGCCACTGGGGACCTTGAGCTACTCTTACTGGTGACTTGGGCTCTAGGTCTCCTTATTGGCCTTGCCAAACTTACCCAGAGCTGCATCACTCACCCTTTATTCCTTCTCTTTCTCCTTCCCTGATGTCAGACCCACGTCTAGCACTGATGGTTCCCCAAGCCCTTCCCAGCTCCTTCTCCATTCCTAGCACCCCCAGTATTTTCCCCAGATAAGTTTTTTTCCACATATAATCCCATCTTGGCATCTGCTTCTTGGAGGACCCAAAGAAGCATATGTACTATTGTACTATATGTACTATTGGAGAAAGTGGTGAGAATAACTGAATTTAATCTAAAGAAGTGACTATTCCTCAGAATTCCCTGGTGGTCCAGTGGTTAGGACTCTGCACTCCCACTGCAAGGGGCACAGATTTGATCCCTGGTTGGGAAACTAAGATCCTGCAGGCCCCATGGCACGGCCAAAGGAAAAAAAAAGTGACTATTCCTAACTCATACAGTTAATCATCATAAAGTAATGTGTGTATATATGTATATATGCACATCCACTCACTTTCAAAGAAAGATTTGTGAGGCTAATAAAGACACATAAGGAATGAACAAACTGGGCAACTGGGTAGAAAAAGAAGGGCCCATAATACATGCTATAAGGCCCCGTGGCAGTGGTTCTTAGCCCTGGCTGCATGTTAGAATCACCCAGAACACCTTAAAAAATACTGATGTCCCTCCTGAGATTCTGGTGCAATTGGTCTGGGGTCAGCGGGGCATTTGCATTTAAAAAGCCCCCCAGATACTCCTAGTGCGCAGTAATGTTTGAGAACCCTGTGCGATAGGTATGCGCAGGGATGGGCCTCAATACACAGTACTTACAATATGTAAACTACCCAGTTACTCAGGAGAAATGTGGTTAATCGTGGTCCTGAGGGAAGAGAAAAACTTCTTCAGCAGATCTTCCTAAAGGAAACACTGTGGGATATGCTTGACCACATCCTTAACAACATCCCTACAGTAAACACAAAAATGAGTTTTATAGAGTTGCTTCCTATGACATCCCTCAATGTTGCCAGGTTCTTTCCATGGGCTACCACTTAGTACAAGCAGGTTCTGCTCACATACAAATTTGGAAAGGAATTTTCCACTTTGGTTAGTATAGTTCACCCTGAGAAGACTTCATGCTGTGTCTTGGAGTAAAGTTCCATGGTTGAACTCCAGGGGTACCAGAGAAGATATACTTTTGTTTTTTGTAACATCTTTATTGGAGTATAATTGCTTTACAATGTTGTGTTAGTTTCTGCTGTAAAACAAAGTGAATCACCTGTAAGTATACATATATCCCCATATACCCTCCCTCTTGCGTCTCCCTCCCACCCTCCCTATCCCACCCCTCTAGGTGGTCACACAGCACTGAGCAGATCTCCCTGTACTATGTGGCTGCTTCCCCCTACCTATCTATTTTACATTTGGTAGTATATATAAATCCATGCCACTCTCTCATTTCGTCCCAGTTTACCCTTCCCACTCCCTGTGTCCTCAAGGCCATTCTCTATGACTGCGCCTTTATTCTTGTCCTGCCTCTAGGTTCATCAGAGCCTTTTTTTCTTTTTTCTTTTTTTAGATTCCATATATATTTGTTAGCATACAGTATTTGTTTTTCTCATTCTGACTTCCTTCGCTCTATATGACAGACTCTGTCCATCCACCTCACTACAGATAACTCAATCTTGTTTCTTTGTATGGCTGAGTAATATTCCATTTTATCTATGTGCCACACCTCCTTTATCCACTCATCTGTCGATGGACACCTAGGTTGCTTCCATATCCTGGCTATTGTAAATAGAACTGCAATGAACATTGTGGTGCATGACTCTTTTTGAATTATGGTTTTCTCAGGGTATATGCCCAGTAGTGGGATTGCTGGGTCATACAGTAGTTCTATTTTGAGATTTTTAGGGAACCTTCAACTGTTCTCCATAGTGGCTGCATCAATTTATGCTCCCACCAGCAGTGCAATAAGGTTCCCTTTTCTCCACACCCTCTCCAGCATTTATTGTTTGTAGATTTTTGATGATGGACATTCTGACCAGTGTCATGTGATACCTCACTGAAGTTTTGATTTGCATTTCTCTAATGATTAATGACGTTGAGCATCCTTTCATGTGTTGTTGGCAATCTGTATACCTTCTTTGGTGAAATGTCTCTTTAGGTCTTCTGCTCGTCTTTGGATTGGGTTGTTTGTTTTTTTGATATTGAGCTGCATGAGCTGCTTGTAAATTTTGGAGATTAATCCTTTGTCAGTTGTTTCATTTGCAAATATTTTCTCCCATTCTGAGGGTTATATTTTCATCTTGTTTCTGTTTTCCTTTGCTGTGAAAAAGCTTTTAATGTTGATTAGGTCCCATTGTTTTTTTTTACTTTTAGTTTCCATTTCTCTAGGAGGTGGGTCAAAAAGGATCTTGCTGTGATTTATGTCATAGAGTGTTCCTCCTGTTTTCCTCTAAGAGTTTGATAGTGTCTGGCCTTACATTTAGGTCTTTAATCCATTTTGAGTTTATTTTTGTGTATGGTGTTAGAAAGTGTTCTAATTTCATTCTTTTACATGTAGCTGTCCAGTTTTCCCAGCACCACTTATTGAAGAGGCTGCCTTTTCTCCATTGTATATTCTTGCTTCCTTTATCAAAGATAAGGTGACCATATGTGCATAGGTTTATCTCTGGGCTTTCTATTCTGTTCCATTGATCTATATTTCTGTTTTTGCGCCAGTACCATACTCTTGATTACTGTAGCTTTGTAGTATAGTCTGAAGTCCAGGAGCCTGATTCCTCCAGCTCTGTTTTTCTTTCTCAAGGTTGCTTTGGCTATTCTGGGTCTTTTGTGTTTCCATACAAATTGTGACATTTTTTGTTCTAGTTCTTTGAAAAATGCCAGTGGTAGTTTGACAGGGATTGCATTGAATCTGTAGATTGCTTTGGGTAGTATAGTCATTTTCACAGTGTCGATTCTTCCAATCGAAGAACATGGTATATCTCTCCATCTATTTGTATCATATTTAATTTCTTTCATCAGTGTCTTATAGTTTTCTGAATACAGGTCTGTTGTCTCCTTAGATAGGTTCATTCCTAGGTATTTTATTATTTTTGTTGCAGTGGTAAATGAGGGTGTTTCCTTAATTTCTCTTTCAGATTTTTCATCATTAGTGTATAGGAATGCAAGAGATTTCTGTGCATTAATTTTGTATCCTGCTACTTTACCAAAGTCATTGATTAGCTCTAGTCATTTTCGGGTAGCATCTTTAGGATTCTCTGTGTATAGTATCATGTCATTTACTTCTTTTCTGGTTTGGATTCCTTTGATTTCTTTTTCTTCTCTGATTTCTGTAGCTAAAACTTCCAAAACTAGGTTGAATAATAGTGGTGAGAGTGGGCATACTTGTCTTGTTCCTGATCTTAGAGGAAATGGTTTCAGTTTTTCACCATTGAGAACAATGCTGGCTGTGGGTTTGCCATATACAGCCTTTACTGTATTGAGGTAAGTTCCCTCTATGCCTGCTTTCTGGAGGGTTTTTGTCATAAATGGCTGTTGGATTTTGTCGAAAGCTTTTTCTGCATCTATTAAGATTATCATATGATTTTTATCCTTCAGTTTGTTAATATGTGTATCACATTGATTGATTTGCGTATATTGGAGAATCCTTGCATTCCTGGGATAAACCCCACTTGATCATGGTGTATGATCCTTTTAATGTGCTGTTGGATTCTGTTTGCTAGTATTTTGTTGAGGATTTTTGCATCTATGTTCATCAGTAATATTGGTCTGTAGTTTTCTTTTTTTGTGACAGCTTTGTCTGGTTTTGATATCAGGGTGATGGTGGTCTCATAGAATGAGTTTAGGAGTGTTCCTCCCTCTGCTGTATTTTGGAAGAGTTTGAGAAGGATAGGTGTTAGCTCTTCTCTAAATGTTTGATAGAATTCACCTGTGAAGCCATCTGCTCCTGGACTTTTGTTTGTTGTAAGATTTTTAATCACAGTTTCAATTTCAGTGCTTGTGATTGGTCTGTTCATATTTTCTATTTCTTCCTGGTTCAGTCTGGGAAAGTTGTGCTTTTCTAAGAATTTGTCCATTTCTTCCAGGTTGTCCATTTTATTGGCATAGAGTTGCTTGTAGTAATCCCTCATGATGCTTTGTATTTCTGCAGTGTCAGTTGTTACTTCTCTTTTTTCATTTCTAAATCTGTTGATTTGAGTCTTCTCCCTTTTTTTCATGATGAGTCTGGCTAGTGGCTTATCAATTTTGTTTATCTTCTCAAAGAACCAGCTATTGGTTTTATTGTTCTTTGCTATTGTTTCCTTCATTTCTTTTTCATTTACTTCTGATCTGATCTTTATGATTCCTTTCCTTCTGTTAACTTTGTAGTTTTTTTGTTCTTCTTTCTCTAATTGTTCTAGGTGTAAGGTTAGGTTGTTTATTTGAGATTTTTCTTGTTTATTGAGGTAGGATTCTATTGCTATAAACTTCCCTCTTAGAACAGATTTTGCTGCATCCCATAGGTTTTGGGCCATCCTGTCTTCCTTATCATTTGTTTCTAGATATTTTTTGATTTCCTCTTTGATTTCTTCAGTGATCTCTTGGTTATTTAGTAGCATACTGTTTAGCCTACATGTGTTTGTATTTTTTACAGTTTTTTTTTCCTGTAATTGATATATAGTCTCATAGTGTTGTGGTCAGAAAATATACTTGATATGATTTCAATTTTCTTAAATTTACCAAGGCTTGATTTGTGACCCAAGATATGATCTATCCTGGTGTATATTCCATGAGCACTTGAGAAGAAAGAGTATTCTGTTGTTTTTGGATGAAATGTCACATAAATATCAATTAAGTCCATCTTGTTTAATGTGTCATTTAAAGCTTGTGTTTCCATAGTTATTTTCATTTTGGATGATCTGTCCATTGGTGAAAGTGGGGTGTTAAATTCCCCTACTATGATCGTGTTACTCTCGATTTCCCCTTTTATGGATGTTAGCATTTGCCTTATGTATTGAGGTGCTCCTATATTGGGTGCAAAGATACACTTTTATTTATTTTTCATACCAGGGTTTGTATAAAATTTTGTTTGGCCAAATGATTCTACTGGTGACTAATATTTGAAAATCACTCTCCAGTCTATAGAAAAAGTAATCCTTCCATTCTTCAATAAGTCTAGGTGGGTCTCAGTTGAATCTGCAAGAATTCCTGACTTCAGAATTTGAGAAATAATTAATTTCACTATTGGATGACCAATAAAGATGAACTTCAGACTCTGACTTGATATTCAAACAGGCAAGGCATACCTGGCCAGTGGTATCAACACTGAATAGACCCCATCCAGCTAACACCAGGTTATAACAGACCAGAGAAACAAATTCCTCCCACATGCCCAGAAAGTTTAATGGCAGTAACCCAAAGACTGACAGAGTCCCTATCTCATAGTTAATTCTTTTCATTTCTTCATAGTCATGGAGAGAAACTATTTGAAACATTGAATATGAGGAATTATGTTTGTGAAAGTCCAACCTTCTTGGGACATGATACTAAAACCCATCAGAAAGACCAGCCATTGGATTCTTACCTCTAGGTTCCAATTGGGTCATCCTGTTTTCATGACACACATCCCACTGAGCCACTGCACATGGGCACAGAACATGCCTGCACAGGCACACAGGGGCATACCAGCTTCCCATACCTGATTCACAGCAATGCTGCATGCTGATCTTCTGGCTTCCTCTCTTCCTGAGTTTTTCTTCCCATCATTCTTGCAATCAACCTGGAACATCAGGGTTTAAGATGTTGAGTAAATGAGTTCTCTCTATCAGTTATGATTTAGTAACCTCCTTGCTTATTGAGCTACAGTTCACTGTAACTCCAGGGAAACTGATTAGAAAAGAAATTTAATATACAGTTCTATTCCCTATGAATTAATGTATGCTTCAAGGACATTGCTTTTTAGCTGATGGAGGGTGCAAGCTGTTAGCATTGTAGAACGATTGTAGTAGTGACTGTGAATAACTCAAGTAAGAGCTGGATTGAAAATCAAAGAAACAAACAGCAACAGTTGAATGTAAGTTCCAAGGTGGGTGTTTGCACCATTCCAAATGGGTGAGCAACACTGTCCAAAGAATCAGAGTTCAAGGACACAAGAAGAAGAGAGCAAAAAGAGAATAATTGTATCTGTTGACTAGTTGGGATCCTTGTTATTACATCAACAGTATTCTTGGCTTCAAACAAATATACACAGAAAATGCTTATGTGGAGCAAGAGTCTTGTTTTTTATGTATAATGATTTATAACTTGAAATGAATATTCACCTACTCTACTCCCTTTCCATTTTTACTAATGAACATTCTCCACGGATGGTATAAGTAGAAAGAGCCATCATTACTCTCCTTACAGAAGAAAGGGAGCCCTCTACAACTGATAGAATATGAGGTACAACCAGGTCCCCTCACCTTCCCCACCAGCTTACCAACGCTTGCATTCTGCTAAAGTTGCGGGTGGGGGTAATAAACCTATCAGATTCTTTCTGGAGAGAGAATGTTGATAATGCTGAGGTATAAAAAAATGGTGAGCATGTGAGTAAAATAAAGCTACCCAAGTAGGATCAACGTAGAAGACAGCTGAAGACTCAACATTTTACCAACATCACCAGCATCTTGGTTTCACCCCATATTGGCCTTAGGTACAGACCTGATACTAGTAGAGCACAGTGGGCCAAGGAACTCACTAATCCAGCCCAGCACTGAGATTCTTCAAAAGTCTTAATGCTTTTCATTCTCTGTTCCTTCAGTCTTTTCTTCTTCCCACAATTCTAGGCCCCTATGCTGCTGACCCAGCTAGGCCACATCAAGGTGGATTGGGAAGCCGTCACATGACACAGGTTCTCCCCATGAAGTTTGGTCAAGGCTTGTGGTGGATTTACAGGTAACAGAAATAAAATCTGCTTCCTTACTTCTAGTTTTAAAGGCTATTTCAATGATGAATGTGAGTAATGACATGAGTGATATTTAATACCTGGTGATTTGCTAAACATTTCACTTCTCTTCAAACCTGCAAAACCTTCTCAGAGACAATGCAAGGACAGGTTTTGAGGATCTTTTTTCAACCCCGAGTGAAAGACAGGGATGAGGAATTAAAAATGAAGGGCTCCCATAAAAGGGGAAATCAACAGTAACACAATCATAGTAGGGAACTTTAACACCCCAATTTCACCAATGGACAGATCATTCAAAATGAAAATTAATAAGGAAACACAAGCTTTAAATGATACACTAAACAAGATGGACTTAATTGATGGAATAGGACATTCCATCCAAAAACAACAGAATACACTTTCTTCTCAACTGCTCATGGAACATTCTCCAGGATAGATCATATCTTGGTTCACAAGTCAAGCCCTGGTAAATTTAAGAAAATTGAAATCATATCAAGTATCTTTTCTGACCACAATGCCATGAGACTAGATATCAATTACAGGAAAAAAATCTGTAAAAAATACAAACACATGGAGGCTAAACAAAACACTACTTAATAACAAAGAGATCACTGAAGAAATCAAAGAGGAAATCAAAAAATACCTAGAAACAGATGATAATGAAAACACAATGACCCAAAACCTATGGGATGCAGCAAAAGCAGTTCTAAAAGGGAAGTTTATAACTATAACAAGCCTACCTCAAGAAGCAAGAAACATCTCAAATAAACAACCTAACCTTACAACTAAAGCAATTAGAGAAAGAAGAACAAAAAACCCACAAAGTTGGCAGAAGGAAAGAAATCATAAAGATCAGATCAGAAATAAATGAAAAAGAAATGAAGGAAACAATAGCAAAGAACAATAAAACCAATAGCTGGTTTTAGTCCAGGAGCAGAAGGCTTCACAGGCAAATTCTATCAAACATTTAGAGAAGAGCTAATACCTATCCTTCTCAAACTCTTCCAAAATACAGCAGAGGGAGGAACACTCCTAAACTCATTCTATGAGACCACCATCACCCTGATATCAAAACCAGACAAAGTGTCACAAAAAAAGAAAACTACAGACCAATATCACTGATGAACTTAGATGCAACAATCCTCAACAAAATACTAGCAAACAGAATCCAACAGCACATTAAAAGGATCATACACCATGATCAAGTGGGGTTTATCCCAGGAATGCAAAGATTCTTCAATATATGCAAATCAATCAACGTGATACACCTATTAACAAATTGAAGGAGAAAAACCATATGATCATCTCAATAGATGCAGAGAAAAGTTTTGACAAAATTCAACACCAATTTATGATAAAAACCCTGCAGAAAGTAGGCATAGAGTGAAATTACCTCAACATAATAAAGGTCATATATGACAAACCCACAGCTAACATCATCCTAAATGGTAAAAAACAAACCATTTCCACTAAGCTCAGGAACAAGACAAGGTTGCCCGCTCTCACCACTATTATTCAACCTAGTTTTGGAAGTTTTAGCCCGAGCAATCAGAGAAGAAAAAGAAATAAAAGGAATCCAAATTGGAAAAGAAGAGGTAAAGCTTTCACTGTTTGCAGATGACATGATACTATACATAAATAATCCTAAAGATGTTACCCGAAAATGACTAGAGCTAATCAATGACTTTGGTAAAGTAGCAGGGTACAAAATTAATGCACAGAAATCTCTTGCATTCCCATACACTAATGATGAAATATCTGAAAGTGAAATTAAGAAAACACTCCCATTTACCATTGCAACAAAATAATAAAATACCTCGGAATAAACCTACCTAAGGAGACAAAAGACCTCTATGCAGAAAATTATAAGACACTGATGAAAGAAATTAAAGATGATACAAATAGATGGAGAGATATACCTTGTTCTTTGATTGGAAGAATCAATACTGTGAAAATGACTATACTACCCAAAGCAATCTACAGATTCAGTGTAATCCCTGTCAAACTACCAATGGAATTTTTCAAAGAACTAGAACAAAAAATTTCACAATTTGTATGGAAACACAAAAGACCCCAAAAAGCAAAAGCAACCTTGAGAAAGGAAAACGGAGCTGCAGGAATCAGGCTCCTATACCTCAAAGTATACAACAAAGCTACAGTAATCAAGACAGTATGGTACTGGCACAAAAACAGAAATATAAGTCAATGGAACAGGATAGAAAGCCCAGAGATAAACACATGCACATATGGTCACTTTATCTTTGATAAAGGAGGCAAGAATATACAATGGAGAAAAGACAGCCTCTTCAATAAGTGGTGCTGGGAAAACTGGACAGCTACATGTAAAAGAGTAAAATTAGTATACTCCCTAACACCATACACAAAAATAGACTCAAAATGGATTAAAGACCTCAGTGTAAGGCCAGACACTATCAATCTCTTAGAGGAAAACATAGGCGGAACACTCTATGACATAAATCACAGCATGATCCTTTTGGACCCACCTCCTAGAGAAATGGAAATAAAAACAAAGATAAACAAATGGGACCTAATGAAACTTAAAAGCTTTTGCACAGCAAAGGAAACCATAAACAAGATGAAAAGACAACCCTCACAATGGGAGAAAATATTTGAAAATGAATCAACGGACAAAGGATTGATCTCCATAATTTACAAGCAGCTCATGCAGCTCAATTTCAAAAAAACAAAAAACCCAATCCAGAAATGGGCAGAAGAGCTAAATAGACATTTCTCCAAAGAAGATATACAGATTGCTAACAAACACGTGAAAGAATGCTCAACGTCATTAATCATTAGAGAAATGCAAATCAAAAGTACAGTGCGAGGGCCTCCCTGGTGGCGCAGTGGTTGAGAGTCCGCCTGCCGATGCAGGGGATGCGGGTTCGTGCCCCGGTCTGGGAGGATCCCATATGCCGCGGAGCGGCTGGGCCCGTGAGCCATGGCCGCTGAGCCTGTGCGTCCGGAGCCTGTGCTCCGCAGCGGGAGGGGCCACAGCAGTGAGAGGCCCGCGTACAGCAAAAAAAAAAAAAAAAAAAAAAAAAAAAAGTACAGTGCGATATCATCTCACACCGGTCAGAATGGCCATTATCAAAAAATCTACAAATAATAAACGCTGGAGAGGGTGTGGAGAAAAGGGAACACTCTTGCACTGTTGGTGGGAATGTAAATTGATGCAGCCACTATGGAGAACAGTATGGAGGTTCCTTAAAAAACTAAAAATAGAACTACCATATGACCCAGCAATCCCACTACTGGGTATATACCCTGAGAAACCATAATTCAAGAAGAGTCATGTACCAAAATGTTCATTGCAGCTCTAGTTACAATAGCCAGGACATGGAAGCAACCTAAGTGTCCATCGACAGATGAATGGATAAAGAAGATGTGGCACATAGATACAATGGAATATTACTCAGCCATAAAATGGAACAAAATTGAACTATTTGTAGTGAGGTGGGTGGACCTAGAGTTTGTCATGCAGAGTGAAGTAAGTCAGAAAGAGAAAAACAAATACCATATGCTAACACATATATATGGAATCTAAACAAAACAAAACAAAACAAAATGGTCATAAAGAACATAAGGTCAAAACGGGAATAAAGACGCAGACCTACTAGAGAATGGACTTGAGGACATGGGGAGGGGGAAGGGTAAGCTGGAACAAAGTGAGAGAGTGGTAGTGTATATATGGACATATATACACTACCAAATGTAAACTAGATAGGTAGTGGGAAGCAGTCACATAGCACAGGGAGATCAGCTCGGTGCTTTGTGACCAGCTAGAAGGGTGGGATAAGGAGTTTAGGAGGAAGGGAGAAGAAAGAGGGAAGAGATATGGGGACATATGTATATGTATAACTGCTTCACTTTGTTATAAAGCAGAAACTAACACACCATTGTAAAGCAATTATACTCCAATAAAAACGTTAAAAAAAAATAATGAAGGGCTCCAATAGTGCCAGGCTGAAGGGTAATGAGCATAATGCCTACCTGTGGAAAATCTCAGTAATTCAGCTCTGGAAATTGTCTTTCTCCTTCATCCCCTAAGGCCAATAAAAGTGAAGTAAGGGATGAGAGATTTTATCAAATTGGACTTCACTTCATTATTCTCACTATATCATGAATCCATCACTCTCCAAGTTAACCTCACCCCAGATGATGGTTTTTAAATGAGGTGTTCTTTCTCAGACTTATCTAGTCAAAATTTATTGGTGACTATGTATAAAGGTTAAAAGTGGAAGATTCTGCCACTAATGCTTTTGAGATAAGCCTGAGGTATTCTTAAATTTATTGAGCCTGTTCTACCCTGTGTCTATGTATGTGTATGTGGTCAATGGCCTTTTTTAATATATCTTTTGAAGATTTTAAAAAAGATGTTACCAGTTCAATATAGCAGAGTAGAAGGACGTGCACTCATTCCCTCTTGTGAGAGTACCAGAATCACAACTAACTGCTGAATAATCATTGACAGGAAGACACTGGAATTCACCAAAAAAGATACCCCACATCCAAAGACAAAGGATAAGATGCAGAGAGACAGTAAGAGGGGCACAATCACAATAAAATCAAATCCCATAACTGCTGGGTGGGTGACTCATAAATTGGAGAACACTTATACCACAGAAGTCCACCCACTGAAGTAAAGGTTCTGAGCCCCATATCAGGCTTCCCAACCTGGGGGTATGGCAAAGGGGAGAGGAATTCCTAGAGAATCAGACTTTGAAGGCTAGCAGGATTTGATTGTAGGACTTTGACAGGACTGGAGGAAACAGAGACTCCACTCTTGGAAGGCACACAGAAAGTAATGTGTGCATCAGGACTCAGGGGATGGAGCAGTGACCCCATAGGAGACTGAACCAGACATACCTGCTAGTGTTGGAGGGCCTCCTGCAGAAGTGGGGGGTGACTGTATCTCACCATGGGGACAAGGACACTGGCAGCAAAAATTCTGAGAAGTACTCCTTGGCATGAGCCCTCCCAGAGTCCTCCAATAGCCTCACCAATGAGCCTGTAAGCTCCAGTGTTGTGTCGCCTCAGACCAAACAACCAACAAGGAGGGAACTCAGCCCCACCCATCAGCAGACAAGCAGATTAAAGTTTTACTGAGCTCTGCCCAACAGAGCAACACCCAGCTCTACCCACCACCAGTCCCACCCCTCAGGAAGCTTGCACAAGCCTCTTAGATAACCTCATCCATCAGAGGGCAGATAGCAGAAGCAAGAAGAACTACAGTTCTGCAGCCTATTGAAGAAAAACCACATTCACAGAAAGACAGACAAAATAAAAAGGCAGAGGACTATGTACCAGACGAAGGAACAAGATAAAACCTCAGAAAAACAACTAAATGAAGTGGAGGTAGGCAAACTTCAAGAAAAAGAATTCTGAATAATGATAGTGAAGATGATCCAGGACCTCGGAAAAAGAATGGAGGCAAAGATCGAGAAGATGCAAGAAATGTTTAACAAAGACCTAGAAGAATTAAAAAACAAACACCTAGAAATAAAGAACAAACAAAGAGAGATGAACAATACAATAACTGAAATGAAAAAATATACAAGAAGGAATCAATACCAGAGTAACTGAGGCAGAAGAACAGATAAGTGACCTGGAAGACAGGATGGTGGAATTCACTGCCATGGAACAGAATAAAGAAAAAAGAATGAAAAGAAATGAAGACAGCCTAAGAGACTTCTGGGACAACATTAAACACAACAACTTTCACATTATAGGGGTCCCAGAAGGGGAAGAGAGAGAGGAAGGACTCGAGAAAATATTTGAAGAGATTATAGTCGAAAACTTCCCTAGCATGGGAAAGGCAATAGCCATCCAAGTCCAGGAAATGCAGAGAGTCCCATACAGGAGAAATCCAAGGAGAAACATGCTGAGACACATAGTAATCAAACTCACAAAAATTAAAGACAAAAAAAATTATTGAAAGCAACAAGGGAAAAACAACAAATAACATACAAGGGAACTCCCATAAGGTTAATGGCTGATTTCTCAGCAGAAACTCTACAAGCCAGAAGACAGTGACATGATATATTTAAAGTGATGAAAGGGAAGAACCTACAACCAAGATTACTCTACCCGGCAAGGATCTCATTCAGATTAGACAGAGAAATCAAAAGCTTTACAGACAAGCAAAAGCTAAGAGAATTCAGCACCACCAAACCAGCTCTACAACAAATGCTAAAAGAACTTCTCTAAGTGGGAAACATAAGAGAAGAAAAGGACCTACCAAAATAAACCCATAACAATTACAAAAATGGTAATAGGAACATAACTATTGATAATTACCTTAAACATGAATGGATTAAATGCTCCATCCAAAAGACACAGTCTCACTGAAAGGATACAAAAATAATACCCATATATATGCTGTCTACAAGAGACCCACTTCAGACCTAGGGACACATATAGACTGAAAGTGAGGGGATGGAAAAAGATGTTCCATGCAAATGGAAATCAAAAGAAAGCTGGAGTAGCAATTCTCATATCAGATAAAATAGACTTTAAAATAAATAATGTTACAAGAGACAAGGAAGGACACTCCATAATAATCAAGGGATCAATCCAAGAAGAAAATATACCAATTATAAATATATATGCACCCAACATAGGAGCACCTCAATACATCAGGCAACTGCTAACAGCTATAAAAGAGGAAATTGACAGTAACACAATAATAGTGGGGGAATATTACAGCTCACTTACACCAATGGACAGATCATCCAGACAGAAAATTAATAAGGAAACACAAGCTTTAAATGACACAATAGATCAGATAGATTTAATTGATATTTATGGACATTCCATCCAAAAACAGCAGATTACACTTTCTTCTCAAGTGCACATGGAACATTCTCCAGGATAGATCACGTCTTGGGTCACAAATCAAGCCTCGGTAAGTTTAAGAAAATTGAAATCATATCAAGCATCTTTTCTGACCACAACACTATGACATTAGAAATCAATGGGGATTTCAAAGGGGAAAAAATGTAAAAAACCACAAACACATGGAGGCTAAACAATATGTTACTAAATAACCAATAGATCACTGAAGAAATCAAAGAGGAAATCAAAAAATACCTAGAGAGAAATTACAACTAAAACACGATGATCCAAAGCCTACGGGATGCAGCAAAAGCAGTTCTAATAGTGAAGTTTATAACAGGACGGGCCTACCTAGGAAACAAGAAACGTCTCAAATACACAATCTAACCCTGCACCTAAAGGAACTAGAGAAAGAAGAAGAAACGAAACCCAAAGTTAGTAGAAAAAACGAAATCATAAAGATCAGAGCAGAAATAAATGAAATAGAAACAAAGAAAACAATCGCAAAGATCAATAAATCTAAAAGCTGGTTCTTTGAGAAGATAAACAAAATTGATAAACCATTATCCAGACACATCAAGAAAAAGAGGGAGAGGACTCAAATCAATAAAACTAGAAATGAAAAAGGAGAAGTTACAATGGACACCACAGAAATACAAAGCATCCTAAGAGATTACTACAAGCAACTGTATGCCAATAAAATGGACAACCTGGAAGAAATGGACAAATCCTTAGAAAGGTATAGCCTTCCAAGACTGAACCAGGAAGACATAGAAAATATGAACAGACCAATCAGAAGTAATGAAATTGAAACTGTGATTCAAAATCTTCCAAAAACAGAAGTCCAGGACCAGATGGCTTCACAGGTGAATTCTATCAAACATTTAGAGAAGAGCTAACACCAATCCTTCTCAAACTCGTCCAAAATACAGCAGAGGATGAACACTCCCAAACTCATTCTGAGACCACCATCACCATGATACCAAAACCAGAGAAAGATACTACAAAAAAAAATTACGGACCAATATCTCTGATGAATATAGATGCAAAAATCCTTAACAAAATACCAGCAAACAGAATCCAACAACACATGAAAAGGATCATACACCATGATCAAGTGCAATTTATCCCAGGGTTGCAAGGATTCTTCAATATATGGAAATAAATCAATGTGATACACCTTATTAACAAACTGAAGAATAAAAATCATATATCATCTCAATAGATGCAGAAAAAGCTTTTGACAAAATTCAACACCCATTTATGATAAAAACTCCCCAGAAAGTGGGCATAGAGGGAATCTACCTCAACATAATAAAGGCCATATATGACAAACCCACAGCCAACATCATTCTCAATGGTGAAAAACTGAAAGCATTTCCTCTAAGATCAGGAACAAGACAGGGATGTCCACTCTTGCCACTGTTATTCAACATAGTTTTGGAAGTTTTAGTCACAGCAATCAGAGAAGAAAAAGAAATCAAAGGAATACAAATTGGAAAAGAAGAAGTAAAACTGTCAGTGTTTGCAGATGACACCATACTATATAGAGCGAATCCTAAATAAGCCACCAGAAAACTACTAGAGCTAATCAATGAATCTGGTAAAGTTGCAGGATACAAAATTAATGCACAGAAATCTCTTGCATTCCTATACACTAACAGTGAAAGGTCGGAAAGAGAAATTAAGGAAACAATCCCACTCACCATTTTAACAAAACAAAATACCTAGGAATAAACCTACCTAAGGAGGTAAAAGACCTGTACTCAGAAAACTATAAGACACTGATGAAAGAAATCAAAGATGACACAAACAGATGAAGAGATATACCATGTTCCTGGATTGGAAGAATCAATATTGTGAAAATCACTGTACTACCCAAAGCAATCTACAGATTCAATGCAATCCCTGTCAAATTACCAGTGACATTTTTTACAGAGCTAGAGCAAAAAATGTTAAAATTTGTAGGGAGACACAAAAGACCCTGAATAGCCAAAGTAGTCTTGAGGGAAAAAAACGGAGCTGGAGGAGTTATCCTCCCTAACTTCAGACTATACTACACAGCTACAGTAATGAAGACAATATAGTACTGGCCCCAAAACAGAAATATAGATCAATGGAACAGGATAGAAAGCCCAGTGATATACCCATGCACCTATGGTCAACTAATCTATGACAAAGAAGGCAAGGATATACAATGGAGAAAAGACAGTCTCTTCAATAAGTGGTGCTGGGAAAACTGAACAGCTACATGTAAAAGAATGAAATTAGAACACTCCCTAACACCATACACAAAAAGAACCTCAAAATGGATTAGAGACCTAAATGTAAGACTCTACACTATAAAACCCTTAGAGGAAAACATAGGAAGAACACTCTTTGACATAAATCACAGCAAGATCTTTTTTGATCCACCTCCTAGAGTAATGAAAATGAAAACAAAAATAAACAAATGGGACCTAATGAAACTTAAAAGCTTTTGCAAAGCAAAGGAAACTACAAACAAGACAAAAAGACGACCCTCAGAATGCGAGAAAATATTTGCAAATGAATCAACGGACGAAGGATTGATCTCCAAAATATATAAATAGCTCATGTGGCTCAATACTAAAAAAACAAACAACCCAATCAAAAAATGGGCAGAAGACCTAAATAGACATTTCTCCAAAGAAGACATACAGATGGCCAGGAAACACATGAAAAGCTGCTCAGCATCACTAATTATTAGAGAAATGCAAGTCAAAACTACAATGAGGTATCACCTCACACCAGTTAGAATGGGCATCATCAGAAAATCTACAAACAACAAATGCTGGAGAGGGGGTGGAGAAAAGGGAACCCTCTTGTACTGTTGGTGAGAACATAAATTGATACAGCTACTATGGAGAACAGTATGGAGGTTCCCTAAAAAACTAAAAATAGAATTACCATATGACCCAGCAATCCCACTACCGGGCATACAACCAGAGAAAACCATAATTCAAAAAGACACATGCACCCCAATGTTCACTGCAGCACTGTTTACAATAGCCAGGTCATGGAAACAACCTAAATGCCCATCAACAGACGAATGGATAAAGATGATGGAATATTACTCAGCCATAAAAAGGAATGAAATTGGGTCATTTGTAGAGACATGGATGGATCTAGAGACTGTCATACAGAGTGAAATAAGTCAGAAAGAGAAAAACAAATATCGCATATTAATGCATATATGTGGAGTCTAGAAAAATGGTACAGATGAACCGGTTTGCAGGACAGAAATAGAGACACAGATGTAGAGAACAAACGTATGGACACCAAGGGGGGAAAGTGGGGTGGGGTGGGGTGGTGGTGGTGGGATGAATTGGGAGATTGTGATTGACATATATACACTAATATGTATAAAATAGATAACTAATAAGAACCTATTGTATAAAAAATAAATTAAATTAAAAAAGATTTTTAAAAATTGTTTTTGTCTGATTATAAATTAAGAAAAACCATGATTACTGTAGAGAAATTACCATAAGGAAATCTTCAGAAAGTTATACAAAGACCTATTGACAAGGGGATTCATCGCTGCATTACCTTTCATTCTAAAACTGTAAACAACCTAAATGGTCAAAAGTAGAGTTTAGATAAATATAACTATGCTGTGTAGTCATTAAAAATCATTTAAGGTTATAATTGAAACTAACACAACATTGTAAATCAACTAAACTTCCATAAAAAAATTTTTTTAATCATTTAAGGATATGAGATACTGATCACAGTATATTAAGGGGAAAAATAAGGTTATAAAAATATATACATTATGATCCCATTTGCTTTTAAGTATTTATTCATTTATTTTTATGGATAAGGACAAATTCCGAAAGGTTAAATGTTATACTTTCAAGTTGGTGATTCCAAGTGGTTTTTATCTTCTTTATATTTTTCTGTATTCTGCAAAATATTTGCAATCACTGTACATTACATTTAGAATCAGGAAAAATGGAGTCATTGTTACTTTCAAGTTCGAACATGTCACCTACCCCAATAACCTAAAGAACTAGTTGTGTTCATAATGGCTAAGTGTGTGCTTTATGGGGCTGGGTCTTCCAGTTACAGATGAAAGAAGTAGGTACCTCTGCCTCTTTTGTAGCTAGAGTCAATTAACTTCTAACTAGGCTCCTTGTCTTTCAAGGTGTTTGGCTTCTGAAACATCTTTGGATGGGATACAATGTGCCCCTCCCAACGGCTTTGGTTTCCATCTTGTTGGGCCGGGCAGGCAGGAAGAAGACACACAGCCTGTATCCTGCCACTCCGTCAAAGCAGTGACCATCCACCTCGGAGCTTTTCTTAAAGGATGAGGGCACCACTACCACCACCATCATTGAAAGGTGACATGAACCAGCATGTTCCAGACAAGGAACCTCATGACCAGATAGATGAGGGGGCCAGAGTTCTAGAAAAGCACCTAGTTCTCTTGCTTCTCCAACACTGCACACTTCCACCTTCATTTAAGGAAACCAGAGCACATTTGAGTGAGAAAATAGCACAGTGACTATTTGCTGTGATGGTGAATCCAGGTCTCCCTACCTATGTTTCTTCCCAGGTGGTTAGCCATTAGGTCAGTGTTCCAGAGCTTTAATCTCAACACATGTAGATCTATCATCCTGGGCTTCCCTGGTGGCGCAGTGGTTGAGAGTCCGCCTACCGATGCAAGGGACACGGGTTCGTGCCCCGGTCCAGGAAGATCCCACATGCCACGGAGCGACTGAGCCCATGAGCCATGGCCGCTGAGCCTGCGTGTCCGGAGCCTGTGCTCCAAAACGGGAGAGGCCACAGCAGTGAGAGGCCCACGTATTGCAAAAAAAAAAAAAAAAAAAAAAGATCTATCATCCTCATCAATAAATTTTCACTGGGTACCCTCTCTGCACCTGGTAAAATTGTAGGTATAGAGAAATAGCTGCAATTTTCCTTTCCTGAGGAATTAGAATCAAGGGAAAGTTACATAACAATATGGGAGTATGAGCTTACTGTAGGTGGAATAATATATGGGGGACTTTCAGCTTTTATTTTAAGCCACTCTGTGCTATAAATAAGTAGAATGACCAGAATAATTTAATTTTATTGTGCAAAATTAAGATTCAAAAACATTTTTTTTATTGTATTCTCTCCAAATCTCAAGACAGTGGGATTTAATGAATGTAGCTATTTAAAGATACAAATGAGTCATTTTCTGAAAAAGATGGTGAGTTTAACGATATCATTATCTTCACTAGCTTCTAAAGTAGGGAACCTAAGGTTGATCCATTTCCCCCAAATCTTTTGCGTAGTAAGTTTATATGCAAGTGGAAAACTTAGTGCTAACAGAAACAAATTTGACCACGCTTTTTAAATTATAGGATAATTGCTAATTCTGTGGTCATTCATTCCCATGTCATCAACTCCAACACAGGAAACTATGAGAAAGAGAACCACTGGTAAAATTAAACCTGCAATTTAGCACCAATTTCTAGGATATGTTGATTTTTCTCTGTTTTGCAACATGTTCACAGATATATAAAATTTTCACATTTGTTTCTCATATGCTTACCCTGTAAACCCAGAGTTTGTCATGCCATGGCAATTTTACTAAATTTAAGACAGTTTTTGATCCTGCTTATAGCTTTCCTTTTTAGTTGATTTTTAATGTGAGGGTGATAACATACTCAGTGTATTAGTACAAACTACCCTTGAAAACACCAAAGAAAGAAAGAAGAGAGAAACAAAGAAAGAAGAAGAGAAAGGAAGGAAGGAAGAAAGAAGAAAGAGAAGGAAAGGAAGAAAGAAGCAAATCCATGCTTTATCTTAATTCACCAACATTTTAGCTAATTAATCTTTGCCACCTAGTATTTGAATCAATCTCTGTTGTTTGCAGTGAATTCCCATCACATTTCATGTCTTTGCTAATATCCTCCATCTACTTCCAGAACTGTTTCTAGGTACCCTTCATTTCGCTCATCTGCTACGCTCAGCCCTTCAGTTCTTAGAGAAATGTATTCAAGGTTTCACTATACCTTGACTTAAAACCATTCAAACAGCCCCCCAATTTTCCTCATTTGTTGAATCCCCCTCTAGCTAGAATCCTCCTCCCATCCCCATTATCTGCATAACTAGTCTTTGGTCTTTTTCCTTTTCTATAGCCATAGCAAAGTATTCACTAAAGTTCATCCAATTTTCTGGATCAATATTGTCAGTCCTTTTTTTTTTCGGCCCTGCTGTGCAGCATGTGGGAGCTCAGTTCCCCAACTGGGGATTGAACTCCCCACCCCCGGCAGTGGAAGCATGGTGTCTTAACCACTGGACCTCCAGGGAAGTCCCGATACTGTCAGTCTTAAATGATTGGTTTCATTGGCAAGTGCCCTGGCTAATTCAAATGACATGACCAGACATCTGATGTGACACAGCCCCACCCATAGAACAGAAGTGGGAAGGACAGTAATCAAAGTAATAATAAATATTGAGCGCTTACTGCTTTGCATGTACTATCTGGATTTAAACTCAGATAGTCTAAATGTGAAACTGCCCTTTTTACCACTACACTGTGCTGTTGTGATGAGCAGGAAGAGGAGAAAGAAGGCAGAGGAGGAAGGGGGGAAGGTATAATAGTGAGTAAGTCTCTAATGTTGAAAAGTACTAGAATAGAATCCTGACTTCCATGCTCTATGGCTGCATACATGGCCCAATGCAGCGTGTATTGAATGATTACAAAGTCTCATGCCCTAGGTAGTGTGCTGTATGCTACATGCTGCCTAGCGAGCAAAAAGTGATATGGTCCCCATCTTCCTAGAGCTGCAGTTTAGTAATGGAGAAAGGCAAAGAGGCACAGAAGGACACAGAATTGGGGGGGGGGGCGCTTCTCCAGGTAAGTGTTATCTGAAATGTTGTCTGAAGGATGGGTCAGTGTTAATCAGAAAGGAGCAGGGAAGAGCATTACCAGCAAAGCAATGGAACTAGCCCGTGCAAATGCCCCGCCTCATATGAAAGAGGAGGTTTATTAAAATATATCAAAGAAAGTATCTAATACAGTTCCTGGTACACGATAAAGATTAATAATGTTAACAGTGTTGATGATAGCAGTAGTAATGCTGCTACTGCTGCTGACGGTGACGGGGGTGGTGATGGTAACGGTGAGGGTGGTAGTAGAGGTGGACGTGGTGGTGGCAGTGGTTTTGGTGGTGATGGTGGTGGTGGTGATGGTGGTGGTGGTGGTGGTGGTGGTGGTGGTGATGGCGGTAGTGGTGGTGGTGGTGGTGGTGGTGGTGGTGGTGGTGGTGGTGGCGGCAGTGGTTTTGGTGGTGATGGTGGTGGTGGTGATGGTGGTGGTGGTGGCGGCAGTGGCAGTGGTTTTGGTGGTGGCGGTGGTGGTGATGGTGGTGGTGGCAGTGGTTTTGGTGGTGGTAGTGATGATGGTGGTGGTGGCGGTAGTGGTAGTGGTGGTGGTGGTGGTGGTGGTGGTGGTGGTGGTGGCGGCAGTGGCAGTGGTTTTGGTGATGGTGGTGGTGGTGGTGGTGGTGGCGGCAGTGGTGATGGTGGTGGTAGCAGTGGTGGTGGTGGTGGTGGTGGTGGTGGTGGTGATGGCGGTAGTGGTGGTGGCGGTGGTGATGGTGGTGGTGGTGATGGTGGTGGTGGCAGTGGTGGTGATGGTGGTGGTGGTGATGGTGGTGGTGGCGGCAGTGGTTTTGGTGGTGGTAGCAGTGGTGGTGGTGGTGGTAGTGATGATGGTGGTGGTGGCGGTAGTGGTAGTGGTGGTGGTGATGGTGGTGGTGATGATGGTGGGGGTGGCGGTGGTGGTGGTGGTGATGATGGTGGTGGTGGCGGTAGTGGTGGTGGTGGTGGTGGTGGTGGTGGTGGTGGTGGTGGTGGTAGTGATGATGGTGGTGGTGGCGGTAGTGGTAGTGGTGGCGGTAGTGGTGGTGGTGATGGTGGTGGTGGTGGTGGCAGTGGTGGTGGTGGCGGCAGTGGCAGTGGTGGTGGTGATGGTGGTGGTGGCGGTGGTGGTGGTGGCGGCAGTGGCAGTGGTGGTGGTGATGGTGGTGGTGGCGGTGGTGGTGGTGGCGGCAGTGGCAGTGGTGGTGGTGATGGTGGTGGTGGCGGTGGTGGTGGTGGTGATGATGGTGGTGGTGGCAGTGGTGGTAGTGGCCTCAACAAGAAATATCTCCTTCCAAGTTATTGCCCTTGGATTTTCTTAATCAACAGTAGAGCTGATGAACTGAGATTTATTCTTTTTCCCAGGTTCCAGGTCACTCTTTAGTGAAGGCATTTAGTCAAAATGCATTTCCTTAAGGGTAGGCAAGAAAAGGGAAAAGGAAGGAGAGCTAAAAGTCTAAATCATGGACATCTGACTAGTGTTTCTTTTATTTGTAAGTCATTTTAGTGTAGTATTACCAGGCTTATTGATTTAATCTTTACAAATAGAAGAAAAAATACACAGATGATCTATTGTGTTCATTATGACACAGGTGCCAGTTTCTCCAGAGAAAAATCTAACGAAAGCAATTAGATGAGACATTTACCTAATACTAGAAGTTTCTCAGTACTGCAGAACGTAGAAAACAATATTTCTTTCAGAGTAAACAATACCTCTTCCAAACCACGCCCCTTCAGACCACTTCTTAGCAATCACTGTTAATGGCAATGCCTTTTAACAGTCATGCAGATGGTATGGAAATTGTGGTCCATGCAGTTTCCTTGTTCACTTTCATGTTTACCAGCCATCTCAAATAGGTAGGCACTTACTTTAAACACTTTGAAATGCTATGGTAAAATATGCAGCGAACTAGCGTTGGCATGGATGATTAAGCACCTATCTGTGACCTTCACCTCTTTCTACAGCCGCTGTACATATAGATAGGTTCAAAGGATGAGAGAATCTCACAAACACCGATTTCCACACCCAAAACATTTCCATAAAAGCCAAATAAAAACACACAGAAAGGTGTGGTTGCTCACCTTCATTTTCTTTTAAGTAGATTGGCTATTTTCTATTATAGCTCACCTGGTTAGATTATTTAATGTTTACTTCCAGTAAGCTATTGCCTGAAAAAGGAGAAAACAATCATTGCAAGCATGAACTAGAGAAATGGTAACCTTCCTACCAGTGCATGGGAAGTAAATTAATTCTTTAAAGCAGAGGTTCTAGGAGGAGCGTCGCTCCACCTAAATCCTGAAATTATGTGTCCATATGAATAGGTGTACCCCTCCCCGGGGTGGGTGTGGGGAGAGGAGCCATCACTTTCTTTAGATCTTCAATGAGGTCCATAACCACAGAAGGATCCTTAAAACTCATTGCTCAGCAGTGTCCTCCTTTTGCTATTCTTTCCCTGGGCAACTTTTAAACACATAGTAAGACATTTAAAAAGGGCAGCACCACGGTTTAATTGCTCATAGATTAAGTCTGAGCAATGTAATGTACAATAAATATAAAAATGATATGGATGTTAAACAGTGTTTATAGAATAAAGTGGTCACTTGTCCAACCATCAGGAAATATCTTAGAGAAGGGTAATGGACAAACTGGAATATATGACTATTTAAAAATTTTTTCAAATATTATTTTAAAAAATTTCAAAACCTCAGGGTGTGGGGGGAATATTGTGTGATATCCCTGGGACAAAATTCTCTTCAGTTGACATACAAGACAGGAATTTGAGTGCTGTAGAAAAATCACCACATTTGCTGATATCATCTTTTTTCCAATTGTCATGGTCTGTGAATTTTTGTAGTCATAATTTCTTTTCCTGCACTTAGTCCTTCTATGCCTTGCTCATTTTTTCCAATGATTCTCATCCTTTGGTGGTTATGATTCTAAATATCCTCCAAGGTGGGATGCTATGGGTGATGACTGAGTGCACGTGCACCTATAACGGGTAACCTGTACTGGAGAGCTAAACTAGCAATTCTGCCACAAAATGAAACGCTGGAGGGAAGGGGTGGTTGATTGTTTGTTTACTTAAGGTGCTACTATTTACTCACCTGCAGGGATGTAAATGAATACCTTGGATTCTTTCCCTACAAAAGTAAATAATTTCACTGAGCTTATATTAATTATGTGATGTGCCTTTTTAAGATGTCTGTTAAGGTAGATCATAATGAATAATGTGCCATTGTAAAATGATAGAAAAGCATTGTCTTTAAGGAAGGAGAAGAAAGAGGAGAAGGAGGAGGTGGAGAGAAAGAATTGGAAGAAGAAAACGGGGAGGAGGAAGAGGGGAAGAGGAGAAGAGGATGGTCAATGAAAAAACTTTTTGCAAAACAGCCTTCAAAGAACATCCTGGGCCAATATACACTAACGTCTTGGAACTAAATTTCTGTCTCTGTCTGTGGAGAGGAGAAGCAGAAAATGAGAGAAAGAAGCCCAGGGAGAGGGCTTAGTCCTTTCAGTTGAGCTCTAGATGGAGTCATCTTGGGGGAGGGACATGGGGAAACATAGATAGAGCCCCCATAGTGCCAGGCTGAGCACTGAGACTATGTACAGGGAAATTATTTCTCTAAAGCAAGAGTTCTAAGAGGAACATACTCAAAATTGTGTGTTCATAAACATGGGTGCATGTTTTTCTCCTCAGAAGAGGAGACATAGCTTTCTTTAGATATTCAATGTAGTCCACAACCTCAAAAAACTTGTTAAAACAAATTTCTTAGGGTCAGAGCTTCCCAGAACCTCTCTTTCCAGAAGCATCCAAGTTGCTCTGCAACTCCTAAGTCCCGATTTTGACAGAAGGAGGATAAGCAACAAAAGAGGGTATTGCAACAGCTTTTTCCTGAGTGTGAAACCTAAGTAGCTTAAATCCATAGCCTCGCTCTTTTTAAGCTCATGTTCTAAGCTGGTTAACAAGACCAGAATTCACATGAACTGCATAGTTATATGTGAGCAGGATTTGGCATTTTTCCAACATCCTCTCCCATTTGTAATGTCATTTGTTCTTCACACACTTCTGGAGATAAGTAGGTCACCTTACCATTAGTTCCCATTCACAGAACAGGAAATTGAGGGCCTTAGAGCTAAAGTAACTGGTTCAAGTTCACGAGTGGTGGTGGCCTGATAGGCTGAGAATCTAGGCGTCTGACTCCTAGGTCAGTGTCTATTCTGCTGCAGCATGCTGTCCCCAGTTTTATTATGTGTAGGAATTCAAAAAAGGGTAAGACATGTCTTCCCAGAAAGAAATTAAAACCTAAATACAGTTTTATTTTTTCTCCTAGTGGCAAAAAGATGTTTTTAATCCCCTCAACCCAACCCTACACATGTCCCTGTTATGTGCCCTGCCCTTTTTCGGAGGTAGACTGAATCAAGACCATTTAAAGAGAAGCAGTGCTCTTCCCAGACAACAAAGAAAGTAGCCAGAGCTTATCATGCTGCCACAAAACTCTGGGCAGATCAGAAAAACAAACAAAAAAACAATGTTCCTCATCACATTTTTGAAGATATGTTTTGTTTGAAAGAACAGGGTCAGAAACTTGCTAAGAGGGGAAGCCATCTTCCTTCAGTAAATATGTATTGTACAAATTAATATTTTTTAGAAATATGTTTATTTACTAGAATTTGTGATAGGAAGTCTTATTAGCTCTTTTTTTTTTAAACCTCTCCCTGTATCTACACTCCTTTCCACATAACTGTGCAATGTACATCCAATTTGGGCAGCGTGTAGTTCTGTGATTCTTGGTTTTGGGTTTGACATATGACTTGCTTTTGCCAATAGAATAAGGCCAAAGTCATACCGTGCCCATTCTGAGCCAAGGTTTCAAGAGACCTTGTGTTTTCTCTAGCCTCATGTATCAATATTTCTGCCAATCACCTTGAGAGGACCGCGCCAGACTAGCCCACTGGAACCAGGAAGAGGAGGCTGGATATTTGGGATGGAGGTGCACCAACAAAGTCACCCAGCTGAGTTGAGTCTACATTAGCCAATCCCCCAAAAGACACCTCTCTGAAGATGTCTCCAAGGCCAAACCATCAGCTGTGCTTGTTATTGTACAAAGTAAAGTTCTTTTTCATAACCAATTATGTATTTTTGGTCCCAATGCAATCACGTATATTTGGTCCCAATTTTAGTTGAACTTTCCTGTTGAATTTTAATAAAGAAGTTTCAACACCCCTAGTTCCTTTTTCATGAGATGCCTTTAGAGCAGGAATAGCCAGATATACCTGGGGGAAGGGGATTCTGGCCCAATTATGAACTGGACTGTTAACCAGTACCTCATCTTCCATACTTACCCATTGTTCTAGTCCACTTGAAATTTGTTTTTAAAGATATGGAATCATAAAGAGAATCAATTACAGACCTACCTCAGAGATATTGTGGGTTCAGTTCCAGACCACTACAATAGAGCAAATACTGCAATAAAGCAAGTCACATGAATTTTTTGGTTTCCCAGTGCTTACCAGGCCCTCCTACGTAAGGATATGGTGAAAACACTTATACAAGTATGACAAAGAGCCTTGCTCCAACCAGGCTTCCATGACAGAAGTAAGCTCTACAGGATGTTATCTGAGAGACTATTTTTTCAATTGTCTTGAGGGAACACAGCTAGTACCCTAGTACTCTTGTTGATGCATAGAACTTTCAGGATTAAATCTCTTACAAAACTCCAGTTGAGAAGGACTAGTAACAAGATAGCTTCTGATCTGATTTAAATCCATATTTTTCTTCTTTTAATGCCCAGTTCTGTTCTTCTTCTCTGGTCTCATATTTCATCTGTGGTTGGCCATGTCAGTATGACCTATACCTGTGTGCATATCCAGGGTATGTATTTATATATTTACAGTTGCTCAAAATGCCCTAAGTACAACTTTCTAATCAATTGTATTATTAGGATGGTGAGATCGTTATCAGGGAAGTTCCCCAAACTGTACCAGCTCTCCTTCTAGTCAGCTGGTAGGATTATACTTCCCTGACTTCTTGAAGTTAGATGTGCCCATGTCACTTCCTTTGGTAAAAGTGATGAACGTCATGTTCAAGCAGAGTCTTTAAGAGCTAGTGCATACTTCACCATGTTCTCTTTTCCTGCCTCAACAAACATAAACTCACATGTTGAGGTATAGCCCAGGTCCCATAGTAACTACAGAGAGCAGAAGGGTCTTCCCATCCCACATTGACCATGTACCATGGATGTAAAAAGCACTTTTGTTCGTGTTCGGCCACTGAATATTTTGTGTTGTTTGTTACTGCAGCATATCTTTACCTATCCTGCCTGAAACAGATGCTTCTTCCAAAATGCTCTGCAAAATTCCTACCTCTACTTATATACTAGGAGCGATTTATCTCTATAGGTTTTAGTGATCCTGTTTTGTGACTCCCTCTATTTGGAACACTTCATGTTTTCTGGATCAGCTGACTCTGTCTTCTACCATCAGTGGTATGAAGAGGTCTATTTCTTTTCTAGAACTCTACCAAAAGCAGGACACTGGGAATGGGAATGGTCCATCCCAGGTGCAGCAATAAGAGGATGAATTGTATGTAACAAATTTGAAAACAATAATAAAACCAACTAAAAATCAGTGTGTTTTTATTATCACCATGTGGCTGCAGTGTAAAAATGCCCATTGCATAGTACGTGCAAGAACTTTACCAGCAATAAATATCCAAACCAGTTGGGATATACGAATTCCATTCATTCGTTTTCTCAGCACCTCTTAGGTGCAACACCCAGTGCTATGCATTGCAGATGAAGTAGTGAGCAGCACTGACATAGTCCCCCTGCCACTGGGGTGCAGGGGGTTGAATCCAGCGAGTGTGCAAGTTGACATGAAAGGCATTTCTCTTCCTTCTTGAGAGGATAACATTTGAATTAGACTGAATGATAAGGAAGAGGCAGCACTGGAAGATCTAGGAGAGCATTCCAGATGGAGTGAAGGTGAATGCAAAAGCCTTGAACGCAAGAACAAGTCTGTATCTGAAGCACTGTGGTTGAGGTGGTGAATGGATAAGGTGAAGAAAAGGGAAGGAGCAGGAACTACGCAGCTTCTTACAGGCCATGGTAAGGAGTCTGGATTTTAATCTGGTTGCAAAGGGGAAGCACTGGAGAGCTTTAAACAGGATGAGAGTCTTAACAGTGGATATGAAGAAAATGGTCAAATTAAAGAACTGTTTTGGAGGTAGAGAGAATACGACTTACGGGATTGGATATTGGCTGTGATGAAAGACAGGGCACATATGACTCCTGGTTAAAATTATTGATTAAACAATTGAGTGGGTGATGAGCATCAGTTACTGAGAAATTTTCTTCTTAGCTTATGCTCTGCTAAACTAGAAAAAGAAAAATTTAATCCCCCTTCCCCAACTAGCTTTTGCATTGACAAAAAAAATACTAAAGAAACATGATGAAAGAAATATTTTTCAGTTAATTAACATTCTCATATTATTCAGGCCACTGGACAATTTCATGGATCATTCTTCTGGGAATCACCATCCTGGAGCATCCAGGACTGAACTCAGACAAGAGACTTGATTGGCCCACGGTGATATCATGATTCTATTTCAGAATAGAACTTGGGATCTGGGTGTCAGTGCCCAGAGCTTGAGGTCAGGCTGCCCACTGGTCCCTAAGTCCTGGAGGGAGCCATGCTGTGTAGAAACCATGCTATGAGCTGATAAAATGCTCACATGGCTGGGCCTTGGGTCAGAGGGTTGTGTAATGCAGTCCATAATGGCAGTGGAGGTAAGATTAGAAACCAGAAAATATATGTCAGTGTGGTCTGACCCCTTGCTGGGTTCACATGAAAATCCCATCCACTTTCCAGAAAGTAGTGGTGCAAACCATTTTTCCTGTTCATGAGCTCTCTGGGGCAGTTCTTCAAGGACACAATCCTCTCTTGCACTAGAGATTATTTTAAAAGTAAACAACACAAGATACCACTATTTAAAGAAAGTCTGTGGCTCTAATATCCTTCTCAGAAACATTTTATTGTTGCACAAAAAGGGACTTCATTACAAAGAGTTTTATTCTTAGATCTACAAAGAAGGTGGAGACCATGGGGTGTCTGGCCATACCTAGGAGGCAGAATTAAACAGCTCCATTCCCAAAAGGCAGCAATGAATTCCACAACAGATTTCTGCTATGAAAATGGATTTTTGCCTGCTACCAGCTTACAAGAGAATCCTCAAATGTCTAACCCTGTGTAATGATTTGAGGCTTTCAAAAGGCACAGTATTCAATGTAACCATGCCGTCAGTATAATCTGCAATTCAACATTGCAATGTCAGTTTTCCTTTTCAGTGCATATTTCAAGCACTGTGCCTGGAGCTGAAACGTAGTGGGGTCCTAAGTCGATCCCCTTAGCTTCAGCTCACTCCCCCCGGGGGGTGTTGAAGGCATCTCTGCCACCTAGCTTATAGCATGTCTCTGATTAAGTCATTGCTATAGGATGAAGAAAAATCTCAGAGTGTAGAATCGCACTAATGCAATGTCAGATGGAGCCACAAGATCATATCAATGCAATTCACAGCAGTCATACACATGGAGTGCACACACATGTACATACACACAGTACCTACACTATAGCAGGTCCATGATCTAGCAGACAGTATATCATAGTGGTTAAGGGCTTGGATTCTGGAGACAGCCTGCCCAAGTTCAAGCCCCACTTCTCTCACTTATTAGTTGTATATGTAAAGCCTTGGCAAGTCTGTTGAATGGGGTGACAACAGAGTATATTTCATAGGATTGTTGAAATGGTTAAATGAGTTAAAACACAAATGACATAGACCAGCACACCAGCAAAGAGGAGGTACTATGTAAACATTTGCTATTGTTATGATTATACTGCACTCTTTTGTCTCAGGTCACATGTAGTGAGTATTTCTTTCATGACTTGGTGTGCCAGTCAGAAATCATCTTAAGAGAGGATAGGAGAAACCACATGCATTGAGTCTCTATTACATACCAGGCACTGTTCTAGAGAATAGATGCACCATCTCAAGTCTGAAACATCCCTCCCACTGCAGTAGCCCACAACCCAAGAAGGGAAAAGCTGTGGTTTCAGCCAGGCACTTAGCACTGCCTTGCAATAACCCATCCTCTATTCAAAACCTGATTCTACCACTTAATAGCTGTGTGACCTTGGGCAAGTTCCCTCAGCCCTCTGAGCCCTCATTTCCATACCTGTAAAAGAGACATAAGAACTAATTTTCACAGTAAGGATCTAGTGAGTTTATACATGTATATTAAAGTGGCTGGCATACACACCAAAATAAAACAAATGAACAAATATAACAAAACAGAAACAGACTCACAGATACAGAGAACAAACTAGTGGTTACTAGAGGAGAGAGAAGTGGGGTGAGGGGCAAAATAGGTGAAGGGGATTAAGAGGTACAAACTACTACCTATAAAATAAATAAGTTACAAGGATGTAATGTATAGCACAGGGGATATTGTCAATATTTTATAATAACTTTGTATGGAGTTGAATCTATAAAAATATTTAATTACTATATTGTACACCCGAAAATAACATAGTATTGTAAGTCAACTATATTTCAGTAAAAAATGAATGAAAAAAATAAAGTGGCTGGCACTGTGCAGATTCTTAAAAGTAATCTTGGGCTTCCCTGGTGGCGCAGTGGTTGAGAGTCCGCCTGCCGATGCAGGGGACACGGTTTTCTGCCCCGGTCTGGGAAGATCCCACATGCCGTGGAGCGGCTGGGCCCGTGAGCCATGGCCGCTGGGCCTGTGCGTCCGGAGCCTGTGCTCCGCAACAGGTGAGGCCACAGCAGTGAGAGGCCCGCGTACCGCAAAAAAAAAAAAAAAAAAAAAAAGTAATCTTGCTCCTATAATTAGTTGTTAGCTTTTCCTTCCCAGGGAACAGGTAGCCTCCCTTGGAAAACCTCAAGGCCAAATTTTGCTATTTAAAACATGATTTGTTACCATTCTTTCATAGAAAAAAAAATAACATTTTAAATCATTATATGTATAGTGAAAGATAAAAAATTAATGCTAGTTAAATTTCCAACAGGTGTATGCTTAAATACTTAGCTTATATTCACTGTTCAGTCTGATATATTTGACAATTTCCTTTCATTTCCCCGGTAGCTTTTTTTTTTTTTAATCAAAGAAGAAAAATTGAGACAGAGAGGAAGATGGGATGATGATCAACACTTCTGAGATGACAAGGAGTGATGGCTTTTCTGGTAATCAGAAAAAAAGGGGGGTTTATCCTATTCATTCTGAAATCAATCTATGGCTTTGTCAACCAAGTCTTAAGACTTTGAGGGGTATGTAGCTTATGGTTCTGAAGATGGGAGGGCTGAAAAATGGCAGCCCCTCCAAGGATCTGGGCTATACATTTTGGTATCTCTGGCCCTTCCTTTTGGTTCCAAGGCATCAGTGGGGATGTGCAATTACACAATATGTTAAATTAAGGCCCTCAAACCTACAAACATGCCTCTATTTACTATAGCCTGGCACTGGACCAGGGGCTGGCCACAGCATACAAGGCCACTTGGTGTCACTGATGATTATGTGCATTTGTGTTGGATCGGGTGGCAGAAAGTGCCAGAGACCAAGCTGACTAATACAAGGATGAGATTCTATAAGACCAGCATCAGAATAGCAGGCACTTGGCAGGACAAATGACCGTAGGGGGCCAGGAGGGAGAAGCCAGCAGGGACAAGGCATGGGCCTGGACAGAGACAGCACCCAGTACTCCTTACTGGAAGAGATCACTCTTTCTGTCTTTTAAATATGACACACCCTTCTGATGACCTAGATTACTGGGACTCCGTGCCCCAGCAGGACGGCTGAATACTGAAGTCACAGCCAAGCCAATCAGGAATTCACTCCTTTAACAAATATTTATTGTTAGGGACCTAATGGCGCTTACATTTTAGCAAGGGGAGACAGATAATAACTAAGTAAATTATTTAGTAAATTATAATAAGTGATTATAATAAGTAAATTATTTAGTATTTATAAGTAAATTATTTATTATATTTAGTATATTGGAAGATTAAAAGCACTAAGGGAAACCAAAAAAATGCAGTGTAAGGGGGATTGTGAATGTAGGGGGTGGGCTACAGTTTTAAATACAATGGTCAGGGTAAGTCTCATTGAGAAGATGATTTTTTTTTTTTTTTTTTGGCCAGGACACGCAGCTTGCAGGATCTTAGCTCCCCGACCAGGGATCGAACCCGTGCCCCCTGCAGTGGAAGTGCTGAGTCCTAACCACTGGACTGCCAGGAAATTCCCAAGAAGATGATTTTTGAGCAAAGACTTTAAGGAGTAAGGAAGACAGCCATGTGGTTCCCTGAGTCAAGAGTGTGCCAGGTGGCCAGAACTGCCAGTGCAAAGACCCTGAGGTAGAGGAAGCTCAAAGAGGGCAGTATGGCTGGAGGGCAGAAAGGGAGGGAGCGAGCAGTAGAAGGTGACATCGGAGAGGTAGCGAGGGAGTTGACCAGACCACAGAAGGCTGTGAGAACTTTAATGTTCTTTGGGTAAAATGTGGAGCCATGCAGGGTTTTGAGCAGAGGAGTGATATGATCTGACTAATGCTTTTAACAGATTAAGAGGCTGTTTCACTAATCCTGGTAAGATACCATGGTAGCTCAGACCAGAGTGGTAGCAGCAGAGCTGGTGAGAAGTGGTCACATTCTGCATAATTTCTATATCAGGATTTTTCTGGTGGATTAACTGTTGGATGTGGCAGAGAAGACTTGGGAATGGCTCCATGGTATTTGTCCTGGACAGTTGGAAGTTTGAAGTTGCTATCAATGAGATTTGGAAGGAGAAGGTTTGGGGGAAGATCAGAAGTTCAGTTTTGTACATGGTAGGTTTGAGATGGTTGTGAGATGTGCTGGAGGATGTGTAGATACTTGCCTACGATGAGCCTGGAGTTCAAGAGAGAGGTCTACACTGGCGATAAAAGGCAAAGGCTTTGTGGCAGGATGAGATCTCTAAGGGAGGGGTGCTGACAGGGAAGATAGTCAAGATGGGGCACTTCAACTTTGAAAGATAGCCGAGAGGAGAAGGAAACAACAAAAGAGCTGAAGGATTGACCAGGAAGGTAATTTCTTGCAAAGCAGGAGAGAGTAACTTCTCCACTGGCAGGAGGGAGACCATTGGCCAGGCTATCTTTACAGTTTGAAATGTGTGTTTCGGGGTGATGTGATGTGATCCTTGTGTTTGGCTCGAGGTGGTTTCATGGAGGCTCTGGGGGTAGGGAGAGCAGCCTAGATTATGTGTGTGTGTGTGTGTGTGTGTGTGTGTGTGTTTTAGCATGTTTGGATTATGTGGCTAGGTGGGCCCACATGACCCAAGAGATAGAACCTCATGACCAGGGAAGCCCCCTGGGTAAGGCTGCAGGGGCATCTCCTTCCATTTAACAGAGGGGAAAACATTTTGTTTTTCATTTTGTCAGTTGAGAGCATTTAAAAAAATAATTTCCCAATCACTTGTGGATATGAAGCCTATGAGATAGAAATGGTCTAGAAAAGCCTCTTCTGAATTCAATGTATCCAACTCTTCTTCAGAGAAGGGTTTTTTTTCTAAGGTGCTTATTGACTATTATGTCTATTTTATCTTCTTTTGAAAATATTCCTTCCTCTTCATTAACATATGCCCCCTTTATCATTTTGTTCTAAAAGGGAGAGAGCAGTAGAAGTTGTTCAAATTGAGAATTATGTCCCATCCCATTTAGAGAAATTTGTTCCCCAGATTGACTCAGCCCTGGTATCAGGACCCAAAGATTTCCTCTCCATGAAAAGTCCCCTTAATAGGAGCAATTTAAAATTACTTGGTCCCACAAACATAGAGGATATTTTTCTATAAATTAAGATATTATCCTTCAGGTTTTTCCTGGGGTTGAACTGTGCAAAAGAATATAAATTCTTATATTTCCTCTCCTGTGTATTTAACAATCATCATAAAGCAGCTATGTTGTGATTGGCCAGACCTAAGAGCTGGACAAATACTGACTCATTTTATCCTCTCAACAGTCTGTGAGGTAGGGACTGTTATCATCATCATCATCCCCATTTTATAGATGAGGGAATGAATTACAGAGAGCCAGTTTACTTGCAAAGGACACACAGCGAGTTAGTGGCAGAAGTAGGATTTGAACCCAGCAGTTGGGCTCCAGAATCCCTGTTTTAAATCACTTTTCTTTGCTATGCTCTGTGCCTCTTCAAGGAGTTTTCCACCAAGTGAGCTGCTCCGTTTTCTTTGGGAAGATTAGAACATCCTATCTGGCACTTCTGAATCACCCTTCAAGTTCACAAAACAGCATCTGAAAAATGGGTGACCCACTCTGAAGATGATGTGGTGAGCCAATGAGACCACTGACCATAAAACAACCAAACAAAAGGCCACACAGATGGAATCACTTGGTCGCTTTCCTTGTATGGAGGTGGCAGATATTCTCAATGCTGCTAGGTACTGATTGTAGCTATTAGTATTCTAAGCACAATCAATCTAGAAGTGACTGTTTCCATACACTAAGGAAAATGTCCATATAAAGGTTAAAAATGTTTAATCTAGGATAAACAATAAGGTCTTACTGTATAGCACAGATAACTATATTCAATATCCTTGATAAACCATAATGGAAAAGAATATGAAAAAGGATATATATATATATATATATATATATATATATATATATATATATATATAACTGAGTCACTTTGCCGTACAGAAGAAATTAACACAACATTGTAAATCAACTATACTTCAATAAAAACATTTTTTAAAAAGAGAGATAAAAATGTCTAATGTATTTTTTCTCAATTTGATTTTTTAAGTGAAAGGCTCATTGCAAGCAACTGTGTTTGGTTGTATTAGAAAACAGGGCCAATCAGAGGGTCGAGTCCCTAGTAAAGTCCTTCCTTTACACTCTGTCCAGCGTGACAGCAGCAGGAGCAAGTGTCCTGTTTCTGCAGATATTTGATTCTCATCCTTTAGCCAGCATCATAGCATCTCTCCTGGCTGAACCAGCTCCGCAGTGCGCGATTTCTCTGCAGATGTTCCTACGCACATCAAAGTCTGAGAAGTTTGCTTGTTAGACGCAGGGGCTGGCTCAGCAGTCTGGGTGGTGCCTGAGAGTCTACATTTCTAACAGATCCTCAGGTGATGCTGGTCTGCCCAGCTCCATTTGAGCAGCAAAGCTGTGGTTCTCAACTTTAGCTGCTCTGCTGGAAATACTTGGGAAGCAGAAAAACACTACAGTGTAATGCCTGGGTTTTGTCTTCAGAGACTGATTTAATTGCTCTAGGGTGTGGCCTGGAAGGCAGGATTTTTCAAAGCTCCTTGGGTGAACTACTGTTCTGCCATATTTCAGACCCACTACAACAGTTGAAAGCAGTGGTCCTCAAGATGTGGTCCTGGACCAGCAGCATCAGCATCTCCAAACAACAGGTTAGAAATGCAAATTCTTGGACCCCACTCCAGACCTGAATCAGAAACTCAGGGTGGGCCCAGCATCTGTGTAGTAACAAGACTCCATATGATCTGACAATCATGCAAGTTTGAGAAACACAGGCTCATAGAATATATTTTCCATTTCTCTATCTTTCCCCTCATTTTCTCTCTCCCCCCCTCCTCTTCCTCTCTCCCCACTCCAACCCTCCAACCCCTATTTGCAAACTGTTTGAATTAGTAGTGCCATGCCAAGATACATTGATAAAAGGTCAAGAGTTTGAGGATGTGTGTGGAGAAAGCAATCCAGTTGATGCCAAAAAATAAATATATGGGTGACCTCAATAACTGGCAGTTGGTCAACTTTCCGTCTACTTAGCCATTGTGTACCCTCTACCAGAGTAAACCTGATGCAAGAAAATTTTGTAAATCCTTTAGTCATACAGATTCACATTTCTAAGTAAAACCAATAATGTCACACTGTAATAAATGGAAGAGAAATAGGAATCGTCTTAGTACATGCTGCTGACAGTTCCCATCTCGTGCTTTTAATGGATGCCAAGTAGATCTATTCAATCAGAATGTGCCTGAGCCCAGGGCAAAGAAGCACCACTATCATTAAACCACCAGTGGGCCTCCAGGGTGATGTTCTCAAAGTCCGTGCAACTAGGTCTTCACTTCTATTTTAACTCTTCATCCCTGAGACTGTCAGTCTCGGGACACTTGAATCTCACTGCCTTTCACACTGAGGAAGAGGTGAACATTCATGAAGGACAGGCTGGCTGGCTGCCCTGGCAGCTCAAGGAGGCAAAGCAGTTCCTGTTGGGGAGTTTCCAGTCCAGGAGGAGGATGGGCACAGGGCACAGAAAAGAAGGCAGACCTAACATGAACACATGGTCACCCGGCAAGCTGTTTACTACTGGGGAGAGCCTCGTGGGCCTGGTCCCAGGGGGAAGAAGGATATATTTTACCTGAGTTCTGCCTAAGGGCATTAATATTAGGCTTCTTTTTTTTTAAACTGTGGATGTACGCCCCAAAGTAGGATTGCTGGATCATATGATAATTCTATTTTTAATTTTTTGAGGAACCACCATACTGTTTTCCATAGCTGCTATAACATTTTACAGTCGGCCCTCCAGATGGGTTTTGCATCTTTGGATTCAACCAACCATGGATCAAAAATATTAGAAAAAACTTCCAGAAATTTCCAATAAGCAAAGCTTGAATTGGCTGCATTTACATTGTATTTACAACTATTGACATAGCATTTACATCGTATTAGGTATTGTAAGTAATCTGGAGATGATTTAAAGTATGTGGGAGGATGAGCGTAGGTTATATGTAAATAATATGCCATTTTATATAAGGAACTTGAGCATCTGCAGATTTTGGTCTCCTTGGGGCATCCTGGAACCAATTCCCACCAACAGTGCACAAGGGTTTCAGTTTCTCCACATCCTTGCCAATATTTGTTATTTTCGGGGGTTTTGATAGTAGCCATCTAATGAATATGAGGTGATATCTCACTGTGGTTTTTATTTGCATTTCCTTAACGATTAGTGATGTTGAGCATCTTTTCATATACTTGTTAGCCATTTGTAAATCTTCTTTGGAGAAATGTCTATTCAGGGCCTTTGCTCATTTTCTTAATTGGGTTGCTTGGTTTCTTTTGTTGAGTTGGAGGAGTTCTCTATATATTCTGGATATTAACCCCTTTTCAAATCTACAATTTACAGACATTTTCTCCCATTCCTTAAGTTGCATTTTTGCTCTGTTGATTAGGTCCTTTGATACACAGAAGGTTAAAATTTTTATGCAGTCTAATTTATCTATTTTTACTTTTGTTGTCTGTATTTCTGGTATCACATCCAAGAAATCATTGCCAAATCCAATGAAGGTTTTCCCCTGTGTTTTCTTCTAAGAATTTTATAGTTTGTGGTCTTACATTTAGGTCTTTAAACAATTTTGAATTAATTTTTATATACGGTATAATGTAAAGGCCCAACTTCATTTTTTGCATGTGGATATCCAGTTTTTTCAACACCATTTGTTGAAAAGACTGTCCTCTCCCCCTTTGAACAGTCATGGCACCATTATCAAAAATTCTTGACTATATATGCCAGAGTTTATTTATGGGCTTTCTATCTATTGCAATGGGCTACATGTATGTCTTTTTGCCAGTATCACACTGTTTTGTTTATGGGAGCTTTGTAATAAGTTTTGAAATCAGGAAGTGTGAGACCTCCAGCTTTGTTCTTTTTCAAGATTTTTTTGTCTAGTTGGGGTAATAGCAGGCAAACTTTTAAACCAAAATTCAGATTACTCCCATCTTACAACCTTCACATGACTTCCCATGATGTGTAAAATCTAAACTCCTTACCAGGAGGATTCAAAACTTCATCTCTCAGTATCCTTTCCTCGTCCATAGTGCTTCAACCACGTTGACCTCTTTTTTGCTCTCCAGGCTGGTCCCTCTTCCCCAAATGCTTTTTACTCACACATCCATCCAATTATTTATTCTGCACATACTTATTGAGATCCTACTATGTGCTGGGCTCTGTTATAGCCACTGGAGATATAGCAGTTAACAAACACTCATGCTGAATCCCTTCTGACTTTTAGCTGAGAGGCCTTTCTCTAAATTGGTCCTCCTTCTCCTCCCCACCCCCCAGTCTCCAACCCTTTACTCTGCTTTACTGCATTCATAGATTTACCTTAATTCTTCATTTTGTTGACCTGTATATTATGTGTCTCCTGCACCAGACTTTAAGCTACAAAAATCAGAGACCCAGAAGACATTGGGTGGGGGAGTTGGGGGTGGCCCTCACTATATATTTCTTGAAAGAATAAACTGAGCTTAGTTGATAATTTTCTGAGAGGACAGCACTGCTGTGTAGCAAGGGCTCTCTTTTAGAGGACAAAGTGGTCAGTCACCTTTCTGAGCCCTGGACATTGCTGTAGATTGGGATGTCACCAAATCAGCATTTAGAAGGTTAAACTTGTGCTAAACACAGAATAAAGTATTGTAGCTATAATTTCATGGTTAAAAGCAAATAGAATTTCTGAGGACCCTGAACTTGTTTTTTCTCCTCTTTTGATCTAATCCTTCCCAAAAGAAATAGGGAGATAAGAAACATAGCTTCTTGACATACAGATGGCCAACAGGCACATGAAAAGATGCTCAACATTACTAATTATTAGAGAAATTTAAATCAAAACTACAATTAGATATCAACTCACACCAGTCAGAATGGCCATCATTACAAAGTCTATAAATAACAAATGTTGGAGAGGGTGTGGAGCAAAGGGAACCCTCCTACGCTGTTGATGGGAATGTAAGCTGGTACAGCCACTATGGAAAACAGTATGGAAGTTCCTAAAAAAAAATAAAAATAGAGTTGCCATATGATCCAGCAATCCCATACCTGGGACATATATCCAGACAAAACTTAATTCAAAAAGATATATGCACCCCTATATTCATAGCAACACTATTCACAGTAGCCAAGACATGGAAACAACTGAAATGTCCATTGACAGACGAATAGATAAAGAAGATGTGGTACATATATGCAATGGAATACTACTCACCCATAAAAAAGAATGAAATAATGACATTTGCAGCAACATAGATGGACCTAGAGGTTATCATACTAAGTGAAGTAGCTCAGAAGGAGAAAGACAAATACCATATGATATCATTTATATGTGGAATCTAAAATATGACATAAATGAACTTATCTATGAAACAGAAACAGACTCACAGACATAGAGAACAGACTTGTGGTTACCAAGGGGGAAGGGAGTGGGGGAGGCATGGAGTGGGAGTTTTGGATTAGCAGATGCAAACTAGTATATACAGAATGAATAAACAACAAGGTTCTACTGTATAGCACAGGGAACTATATTCAATATTCCTGTGATAAACCACAATGGAAAAGATTATAAAAAAGAATATATGTATATGAATAAGTGAATCACTTTGCTGTACAGCAGAAATTAACACAACATTGTAAATCAACTATACTTCGATTTAAAAAAAAAGGAAATGTACCTTCTTGTGTCACCTGAGAGCAAGAATCCTACTTGCTCTGGTATGTTAGAAAGTGAAAGAAATTATTTCCTCTCAATAGCTAGCTTGTACTTTTTCTACTTATGGATATGGCTGACTGATTCAAAGTCATTGACTTAATGTAGAGAGTTGTTAGATTCCATTACTCTTCTGGATAAAAATGCTTTAAAATGTGAGTTAATCCAGGTTTAACCAAAAGGAAGAGGGACTGCTTCCCAAATCCTCCCATTTTTCAATGGTCATTTGATTAAATGTAGCCACTTATGTTACCGCTGCCCAAATTACAAATGTGCCTCTACCACGTTTATGTCACCCAAGTAAACTGATATTTGTGAGGCCTTTTCACCACTTTCTTCCTTTGGGTTCACAATCCAAAAGTATTTGCTCACAGCCGATGAGTTTAATATGAACACATATTTACATGGTTACCTCATAGTCAACCACAAGGTAAATGGATTTGTCCATATGAAAAAAAACCCAATGCCATACCATCACTTTACACCATTAAACTTGCCCAAATTACGTTTCATATCTTTCCTGAATGTACGATCCTAAATTACTACTTCTTAAGCAAAATAAGAATGTCAGACTCATTTGTCCTGTGTGAGAAAAATCGTGTGAATTCTATTATTTTATCAGATTTTGTTTTCATTCAGTTTCAGTCTCCTGCGACCCATTCAAGCTAAACTGTTTTTGAGTACGTTCTCCTGGCCTCTTACTCATGAAAGGATCAGATACTACAGTGATTATCTTGCAGAGGCTCACTCAGTTGTTTTTGGAAACAGGCCGCAGATGAAGTAACAATAACGGCACTGACAAAATAAAAAAGCTAAACCAGCAATACGGTATTATGACAACAGATCACATCTTGATTTGAAAAAGCAGAGGTGGTATTCTGGCTTTTCTGACTTTGTATATACAATGTCATTTCCCTGGACATTCTGCTCCTATCTACCACCAATAAATCTTCATCCAAGAAAGATGGTTCAAAGTTTTCCCCAAGGATCTTCAGGAATGACTGAGTGTAGTTGACAATACATGAGAAATTTTATTTCAAAAGTAAATATTTCCATTATACTTCCTTAGGGGATACATGATATGTTATACATACAGGATATGTTATACAATTTTGCTTCATGGCATATAATCTGCTAATTTTCACCACGATTATTTCTCTTCAAAACATATTAGAGTCCTTGCCAGAATGTTCCCTACAAGATGGCTTAGAGTAACTAAACATGAAAAGCAACCTGAGTGTCCAACACCAGGGGATTGGTTGAATACGACATGATGTACGCATATCAGTGGATATGATGCAGCCATTAAAATGATGCTATAAAATATATTTATTAATGTGGAAAGATATTCATTTCATATTGTCTACTGAAGAGAACATATTAATTAATAATTTATATTATGACATATAGGAGAAATAATATTATGGTTATAATATATAAAATTATGTATGTATTATAATGTAGGAGACATTATATTTTATAATGTGTTATTATACATTACATGTACATATTATTTCTTTGGTAATGCTTTTCTGGACCTCAGATTACATCATGCTCTCCTATCAAACACTCTCCTAACATCCTGTATTTTCCTTTAATAGCACTTATCAGAATTGTAAATGAACGTTTCATTGCCTAGTTGTTGATTTTGTCTTTCCACCTGAATATAATCTGCTGGAGAGCAGGGGCATGCCCATCTTATACACTGCTATATCTAACTTAATCTAGGTTTTGGTACGTAGTTCAAAATCTATTTGTTGAATGAAAGTATTAGTGAGTGACTAATTAATATGCACAGAAGAAAATCTGGATATATATATATATATAAATGTTAACAATGGTTTCTCTGTGCACAGTGGGATTACAGGTGATTTTTCCATTCTTAATATTCTAATTTCTCTACAAGGGTTATGTACTTTATTAATAAAAATGACTTGATAGAATTTTAAAACTGGAAATTGTTTTAGTTGGCTTTTGCTGTGATAATGCTTCAATCAGTTCCAAAATATCAAGTGTTACAACAATATGTCTTCATTTCTTGCTCAGTGTCTGCAGGTCAGCTGTGGTAGCTCTCTCCCAGACTCCAGGTCAAGTTCAGGTCTTGTCCATTAGTCTTCTCCTACAGGAAAACAGGTAGAAGAATTAGTTCCTACTTGGACATAATGTTCTCATGGCAAAAGGAAGAAGCACAAGAGGGACGAACAGAAACACGTGACACCTTTTAAAACCTCCGCTCAGGAGCTTCCCTGGCGGCGCAGTGGTTAAGAGTCTGCCTGCCGATGCAGGGGACACGGGTTCGTGCCCTGGTCCGGGAAGATCCCACATGCCGCAGAGCGGCTGGGCCCGTGAGCCATGGCCGCTGAGCCTGCGCGTCCGGAGCCTGTGCGTCTGGAGCCTGTGCTTCGCAACAGGAGAGGCCACAGCAGTGAGAGGCCTGCGTACCGCAAAATAATAAAAAATAAATAAATAAATAAATAAATAAAACCTCCCCTCAGGATTCACACTATCCTCTATGCCCACCTTCTATTGGCCAAAACAAGTCACAGAGCAAAGCCCAAAGACAATGGGGCAAGGATGTATATCTGCCTCTGTGAGGCATGGTCAGTCTTATGATAATGGGAAAACATGTATTATTACAGAGAGCGAACAAAGCTTTGGGTCCAATAATCCAATCTATCACAATACTTAATACTTTCTAATAAATAGGTCCATTTTATGCTAGCAAAGTCAAAGTCTAAAAGTCAGAATCACAAATAATACCAACCTCTGAAAACAAGGGCTGAATCCCTGAGCCAAAGAACAGCTTTTCAAAAACATGTATGTGAGTAGAGATAATCAGCACAGCCTCAGAATATAAGGTTACCAAAGTAGCAAAGAATATACACTGAAGCACTATGTGAGTTGTTGTATGTGGAAACTGTTGCATTAATAACACTCAATGATTTACACCGGGTTCATATATCCCTGTAAACCAGTGATCCTCAACCAAAGGCAATTTCGCCACCTCGAGGTCATTGGCAATGTCCATAGACACGTTTGGTTGTCATGACTTGGGGGTGTGGAGGCGGTTTTTACTGGCATCTGGTAGGTAGGAGCCAAGGGTGCTGGTGAACATCCTACAATGCATAGGGCAGCCTCCACCACAAAGAATTATCCAGGACCAAATGCCATTAGCACTGTCCACAAATTCTGCTGAAAACGTACTGTCTTGATCAGTCCCCTCCCTCACTTAATTTGGGTTTGACCATGTGATTTGCTTTATCCAACATGATATTACCCACTATGACACAAGAGGTATGAAAAGTGAGTGCTCACTGGGGCTTGCTATCTCTTGCTGCATTTGGAATCCCAAGAACCATGCAAAGAAGCCTAGCCTTCCGGCTAACTGCTAGAATCCCGTGGCCCAGCTGCACCCATTGTCCCAGCCAACCACCAGTCACATGAGTAAGGCCATCCAGAGTCAATTATCCCCTAGAGAACCCACCAGCTCATTGTGGTCATGTGAGTGAACCCAGGCAAACTTGTTAAAGGACTTCCCAGCTGAGCGCAGCCCAAATTGACAAAACCATAGTAATATAAGCTAAAGAATGATTATTGTTTTAAGCCATATGTTTGGGGAAAGCTTATTACATTGCACTTGGGATACAGGCTAAGGTGCTGTGACTGCTAAAGTCATTTTAAACTATAAAAAAATTAACTCGATCATATGCATGTATCAGATGAGGTAGTTAGTTGGCAGCCAGAGAAATCCAGAAAATTGCTTCAATGCTCCTTTTGCCTTTGCTGATATGAGTCCATAACACAATTTGTATTACTTTGTAGGGGGCGGGGGGGGGGGCAGTTTATTTCTATCAAAGTGGAAGATAACATACAGGTTTTCATAATGTAAATATTTCTTCCTAATTTCCCAATCAAAATAATTTCCCAAGGAGATACTCCCGATATCTGGAAGCCTTCAAACGAAAAGGTATTGCCTGACCGTAGCTTCTTGAATGCTTTGGCATCATTTTACCATTTTTATCATCTCTTTCATAAATTTTCCCCTGTATTTTCTTTTTTAATAAATGGATATGTGATTTCTTTTTATTTATTTATTTTAAATTTCTTTTTATTTGTTTATTTTTGGCTGCGTTTGGTCTTCGTTCCTGCACGCAGGCTTTCTCTAGTTGCAGTGAGTGGGAGCTACTCTTCCTTGCAGTGAATGGACTTCTCATTGTGGTGGCTTCCCTTTGCTGCAGAGCACGGGTTCTAGGGTGCACGGGCTTCAGTAGTTGTGGCGCACAGGCTCAGTAGTTGTGGCGCGCAGGCTGTAGAGCATAGGCTCAGTAGTTGTGGCGCACGGGCTTAGTTGCTACGAGGCATGTGGGATCTTCCCGGACCAGGGCTCGAACCCATGTCCCCTGCATTGGCAGGCGGATTCTTAACCACTGTGCCACCGGGAAAGTCCCTCCCCTGTATTTTCTAATCCACATTAAATTCTCCTGTGCCTGGGTACCAGATCATAGGACCTTATAGACCCAGGAAAGGGTTTAGCTTTAACTGATTAATATATTCAACATGGTATAAAACTAGACAAAGTATACGAATTAGAGTATACAAAGATGGAAATATGAATGACTTATAAACCTAGAAGCATGTGTTTCCTCCCTCCATGAAAAAAAGGAAATTAAAACTACACAGAGATACCAGTTTTCACTTACAGAATCCCATGTCTGATAACACAGCATTAATGAGAACAGAGAGGGGCAGTTCCCTCCTCCCTTTGCTGGAAGGAGTGTAAATTGTTTTAACCTATGGGTAGAAAAATTTAGCAGATACTACAGAATTTTACAAATGCACTACTTTCCTCCAGAAACAGTGTCTCCTGTTTCCAGATGTCCTTTCATTGCCCTTTGGTGCCACAAACCTTGTTTCCCCTTTTGTTCAGAATGCACTCCCGCTGCTCCTGCTCGAGTCTCATCATTGCCTGACACAATCCCAGCCCATCTTTCCACACTCAGCTCAAAAACATCATCTCCAGGGCTTCCCTGGTGGCGCAGTGGTTGAGAGTCCGCCTGCCGATGCAGGGGACACAGGTTCGTGCCCCGGTCTGGGAAGATCCCACATTCTGCAGAGCGGCTGGGCCCGTGAGCCATGGCCACTGAGCCTGCACGTCTGGAGCCTGTGCTCTGCAATGGGAGAGGCCACAACAGTGAGAGGCCCGCGTACCGCAAAAAAAAAAAAAAAAAAAAAAAAAAATTCATCTCCAGATGGAACATGACTGTCCCAGCAGAATAAATTTCTCTGGCTTCCATATTCCCACAGTTCTGGATTGTTACCTCTGTAAGGGCACTTAGCTCTTCGCTTTGGGATTTATCCCTGAGCAACGACTCTGTCCAAATGGACCAGGAGTTCTCCTAGGGCAGGACTCCTTCTTCTTCCCCATTGCACCCCCAGGATCCAGGCCCTTGTCCAGCAGAAGGAGAATATGCAATTCATGTTTGTTGAGTGAATAAATGAACTCTATTATGCAGGTGAGGAAATCAAGGCTCAAAGAGATTAGCTAACTTAATTAAGCTGCACACACATTGACTCATTTTCCTTTTAATATGAGAAATACTTGCATACAAATGAAATCTGCTAAAATACGAATAAGAGAGAATTAAAAACAAATTGAAAACATGTAAAGGATTCAACTTATAAGTGATGAGCCAGGACCTGCAGCCAGGCTTTCTGAATATAAGCTCAGTGCTTTTCCACTGCCCCAGACTCTTACCAAAAGTGGGAATATGTCATCTGTGTTGACTGGCAGAGAATTTATTTCTTATTTATTGTTTAGGTGACTTCAATCTTAAGGGTTGAACTATAGTACACTGGGAGCAGCATTTTTTCCCACTAATATTTCGCCACAGACACAGCCATAAAATCTATGGCTTCTGTCCAATGAGCCCCTCCAGTCACCGTGGTTGCACAATGAAGCAAAAGTAATGTGTAAACAAAATGGCTCAAAACACAGAACGGAGCTGTAGCACTGACAGCCACAGAAAGCAGTGAGATACTAGGCAAGTGTGTCCCCCTGACAGCACTCTGAGCAAGCAGACCAGCGCGTTTATCTGGCGGCCACTTGGCTCCCAGAAAGCAGCTGGCCGACATGAGTTGGCAGTACTCCCTCAGGCCATGCTTATTCCTGGTGGCATCGGGCAGGACGCCAGGCATCACCCTCTGTATGTGAGACAACAAGGCAAGGTGCCCGAGGGTTAGAGACAAAAACATCTGTCGGAGTCACCGAGTTGTTGGTTGCCTGAGTTCACCCACAGAGAAAGCCAGGGAGCCAACTGCCAGGACGTTTCCAGGATGTGTCCTGTCCCTGTGAGGGGCACTGCAAGCTCCAGAACCCAAGCCCAAAGGTCAGCCAACATGACAACAGATGCAAAAGCCTCCCTGTCAGCATCTGCAGGCAGACAAGGGTTGGGGGCAGAGGCATATCCCCTCCTGACTCAGGCTAAGATGGAAAACGCCAGGTTTGAATCACTTCTAAATGACAGCCAAGCAACTGGTGGAAAAGTAAACAAAAAGTCCATCATAATTTCTTTTAATGTTGTCTTTTCAACAAGACACCAAGTAACAGCTTGATGAATTTTTTCCATAGAAAATACTGGTTCTGAGTGCAAAATTTCCTATTTTGTTTTCTTTTGTTGGTTTTTATGGACTTAGAACACTTCAGGGACACAAGAGTCCATAAAGGTCATCTCCACCAGCCCCCTGATGCATGCACGGAATGGCCTTGGTCTTTCTGCTGAGTTAGAAACTCCTCTGTTATAACAAAGTCAGATGGGGTAGGTATCAGCTAAGACTAATTAGCTCACCTTCCTGGCAGGAACCTAAAGATCAGAATCATATTCCTCACTAGTGACCACCCAAGCTACTTTGCCATTTGGTGCACTGTTTTATTTTTCTTAATCAGAATTTATTCCTATTTCTCATGATACCCATGCCTCAATTATGATCTGTGGGAATAACGTGATCATTTGGAGGATAAAAGCAATATGACCAACTTGTTTCCAAAATATATGAGGCATTGTCTTAGTCTGTTTGCACTGCTATAACAGAATACCACAGACTGGGTGGTTTATGAACTACAAAAATTCATTTCTCACAGTTCTGGAGGTTGAGAAGTCCAAGATCAAGGCACCAGCAGATTCGATGTCTGGTGGGAACCCACTTCCTGGTTCATAGACGGCCGTCTTCTGGCTGTGTCTCCTTTGGCTGTGTTCTCAAATAGCAGAAGGGGCAAGGAAGTGCTCTGTGGTCTCTTTTATAAGAGCACTAATCCCGTCCATGAGGGCTCCACCCTCACGACCTCAGCACCTCCCAAAAGCCCCGCCTCTGAATACCGTCTCATTGGGGATTAGGTTTCAACATATGAATCTGGGGAAAACACAAACATCAGTGCATAAGCAGGCACCATGCGGGGTACCAGGGCGATCATGCTGAATAAAAGCCAACACTTCCTCTCAGAAAACAGTCTAGCTGGAGATCTTCATCCATCAAATTGATGAGCTCTGCAGGTAGGGGAGGTCTAGAAGCTCTAGTGTGGTGACATGTAGAGGTGGTAGGGCAGACCCCACGACCACTCGGGCCTTCGAGAAAACCCAGCCCTCGCCTTAGAGAACTCAGTGAGAACATTGTGGTAACTAACACATATCTTTAGCTGGTTTTCTACGTTTAATCACTCACCCTAAGTCTGGCTAGAAATTCTTGGAGATTAAAAGGGTTAGGGCTTCCCTGGTGGCGCAGTGGTTGAGAGTCCGCCTGCCGATGCAGGGGACACGGGTTCGTGCCCCGGTCCGGGAGGATCCCACATGCCGCGGAGCGGCTGGGCCCGTGAGCCATGGCCGCTGAGCCTGCGCGTCCGGAGCCTGTGCTCCGCAACGGGAGAGGCCACAACAGTGAGAGGCCCGCGTAGCGCAAAAAAAAAAAAAAAAGGGTTAGCCATCACAATACAACAGCAGGGTTTTACTCATTGGGTAATTAACCATTGTAAAGCTCCTCAAAGGAAGAGTACCATTTGCAAACAGCACCTCTGACTTAAGGAGCCAAATCTGGATCGTAAGCCCGAGGCTGGTTGTAACCTGTAAGGTTGGTTGCTGCAAGTGAAACCCTCACACTGGACTGTGTCATTGTGATGGAAGCCTAAAATGGGATTTAGCTTGGTCAGTGTAACTTTTATTTTAATCATTCCCAGTTCAGTATCATTGGCATGATCTCTATATTATGCCATTCAGCACATCTTTTCCCCTTGTTCTTTCATCTGTATACTTTAGAATTCATTTTCCTAATGGGCATGCAGCTGTATAAATCTCAGTAGCATCACTAAGATGGTAGAAGTATCCTGAAAAATCTGCATGTGGTTGACGGAGACATTCCATTCCGAGCTAGTGAGTTTCACAGGAAGCTAGCTGTTGGGTTAAAAAAACATATAGGCCAAACATACAATGACATCAGGCCTCCTTCCCTGACGCCAGCTCAGTGTTTGATGTGGTGACATTCTGAAGCCATGTGATGCCAGTCTCAGTTGCAATGATTCACATTGTTAACCTTTGGAAATGCTGAACATAAATGAATGACCCTAAATGCTACCCAGCTGTACAAGAAACACTATTTGTAAATAGTCTCTTCCCTGGTATAGTATTTGAACCTGAAGAAAGTTACTCAGCAATTTAGGCAGTTCAACAGTCTGTAAAGTAACTACGGTCACAACTTGCACGTGGCTTTACCTTACCACTTTTGCTGCTAACAAACCACAGTCAGCATTTATCCTAAAGTGTCATTAGTCTCACATTCCTACTTAAAAGAAGTGAATCAAAGCAACAGCTTCAAGGTTTAAAGGCCCAGTTCCCCTCATGTAACCACCCCATCGCCCAGATGGAAGTAATCCTTAAAGGGTCCATACAACATAACATTTGAAGTCTCACACGCTTTCTGATCTTGAAACTACAGAGAACATTTGGAATAGGAGGTTGACACCATCCTGAAATCATTTGTTGTCTTTTCAGAATAAAATACGAGAACTGCTACTGTAGTTCTAATGCTGATTAGACTTCTAGCCCCTATGTTCAGAAAAGCCACATGTGGTAGCATTTGTTTGGAAAATGATTTTCTGATATAGATTCAAAAGGAAAATGATTTTGCTAATACCTGTTTTACATTTTAACTCAAGTACAATAGAAAAATGAATGGCCATGCACCATGCAACACACAAAAGTGTTCAGTGAGTCATTTCAACAGAGGTGGTGGTGGAGGGTCATTTATAGTTTAATTCTTTTATTAACATTTCTAGGCCTAATTCCATAACAAGTAAGACAGTAAATAATTTACCCAAATTAGTTCTTTATTGCATTTTCTCCACACATCTATTATTCTCGAAAGACCGATCAGCTTGATACTACATTCTTCCCACTTTGAGATGCCTCTAATCCACAGGCTTCCTATAAGGTATTTTAATTTTAAGCATATAGTGATCTCCAGATGTCATCACAGCTGTATATCTCAATAGCCACCTGGTGTTGGCTGAGGGCTTCCTCTGTGTCAGCCATTACACTCAGCGCTTTACAGACCAGATCTTTTAATCTCATTCCAGCCCAAATATTTTGTATATTATTGTATTATATGTTACATTCAGTTATGATTTGATTATTAGTCTCGTTTCCCAGATGATGGAGTCACAGAGATTTTAATAAGCATTCTGCAGCCTGACAGTAAGTATATGGCAGATTTGGGGATTGAGACCCAATTTGAAGTGGCTGTGAGATGTCCAAACATTGCATCCCTACCCTATGTGACCTCTTGGTAGCACTTTAACCACCCTCGCATGTCTTCTGGTACAAAAAATACTATGTAACTCTCTTTAATTTGTCTCACTTTGGCCCAGAGATTGGGATGTGGTAGAAAAGAGGCCAGTTGCTCATTCGACAAACGACACTTTTAAATTTGGAAAGTTGAGTTAGTGCTGCTGCCATGGCAACTGACCAGGAGAATTTGCTGGTAGTTAAGAAGCTGCTGGGGTGAGAAAGAGGTTCCCAAACGTGGGCAGGCTTGCTTAACTGAAGCAAGATATTTTAAAGTCACAAAGTTGAAGCTGCATCCTAATCACAGAGACTATTTTCAACATGTTTGATGTTTTAATGTATTTTGAATTTGATTAAATCACTGGTGGAGATAAATATATAGGTTACGTGAAACTAAATAATCAGTGTGACTAAATTTTTAACTGATGGGCTTTACTTTTTGGGTCAGAAACAAGATAGAAGAATCCAAAGGTAAATTAAATAACATTGAGATACAGGAAAAGGATGCTGAAGTTCACTTGGGTCCAAAGATAGCTAATTTATTTAGGGAAATAAGATCTTGAGAGAGCATTTTAATCAAGAGTCTTCCAGTTGCAGTAATAGAAATACAAACTGAGCTGACTTCACTTAAAAAACGGCTTTACCAGCTCACGTAACTGAAAAGTTGAGGAGGTAAGTCTGGCTCGTCAGAATGAGAAGGTTCACACATTATCCTCAGGAATCTGTTTCCCTTCACTTCCCAGGTCTGCTTTCCTTCGTATTGACTTCCTTCTCAGCCAGGTTGTTTCTCTGTAGCAGTCCACGTGATCCTTAGCCATTCCATCCCATCAGTTTAGTAACCATAACAGAAGTAAAGTTCTTCTGAAGACTTCTGCAAAGATCTCAGGACAGGCTCCCCTTGGCTCACCTAGACAGAGTCACATGTCTATCCCAGATCCACGAACACTGTAGGACAGGAGGGACTTGTCTGACTCTGAACCTCGTCAGAGAGCCACTGCTGGAATACAGGGGGACACTGGGAGAAGGAAAGGAAAATCAGGCTACTGTTATCTAAGGAAGGAAGAAACCATATTTTGAAAGCAGAAACAACAGATTCTAGGGTCAGGAAGAAAATCATTCTGAGGTAAGAATTCAGTTTCTGGCAGATAACTGAGTTTATTCCTTTGACATGTTTTAAGTGACATGTCTCTGATAAGTCTCTGGGCATCTCATACAGAGAATAACCACTCTGCAGAATTAGGCATAGAAATAGGGAGCACGGTCCCTCCTCTACCCATGGCAAACATCCCCACCAGGTCCCTGCAGTTCCACCATTAGAGTCTCATTCCTTTGGGTCTTGAAAATGTTTCAGATTTTAAGACTCTTCTATTAAAATGCAAGTGCCCTTATAGAGAAGCTGTACCTTAAACCTTTACCAACTGTTTGAGGCTTTGAAATGGAGTGATAGGAGAGAGTGAGAGGGTGATGAAAAGAGAGGTTGAAACACACTGAAGAAAAACTGCCAACCACAAGTTCACTGACTAGGGCAGCCATCTTTGAATCTGATGGCTGGTAACAATGGATACATACACTCATATGTATATATCATGTTTATTATAATAACTGTTTTGGTACAAAAATAATACATGTTCATTTTAGAAAATTTGAAAGATATAAATAAATTAAAAGAAGATAAAAATCAACTGTTCCTCCCCAAAACCGTAATTCCAGTCTAATTATGAGAAATTCCAACAATAGGGTGTCCTACAAAATATCTGCCAGGACTCCTCCAAACTGACAAAGTCAATGAAAACCATAAATGTCTGAGAAACTGTTGCAGCCAAGAGGAACCTAGGAAGACATCATGACTACATGTAATGCGGTCTCCTGAATAGGATCCTGGAACAGAAGAATAACATTAGATAAAAACTAAAGACATATGAACAAAATATGGACTATAGTTAATAATAATGCTTCAATATTTGTTCATTAACTGTAACAAATGTAAGCGGTAATAATAGCTCACGTATACTCGTGTAAGATGGTAATAATGGAGGGAAGTGAATGTGAGGTATATGGCAACTCTGTACTATCTTCTCAAGTTTCTGCAGCTCTGAAACTGGTCTAAAACTAAAGTCTTTAAATTTTGTACAAAAAAATCCATTGTAATTTCACCACCCAGAGTAAACATGTTAATATAGTAACATCTATATTTACAAATGTTTCGCCTATGCATAAATTTCCTTTTATAAAAAATGGGATGAAACTATTTTGGATTATGTTTTACTGTTCTTAACAATAAATTATGAACATTGTCAGTGTCAAGAAGTATTTTTCTACAGCCATAATTTTAGTGGCTGCACATGTAGGTCCTTAGGCCCGAATTTATTTAACTAGTGTCTCTCGGTTAGACATTTAACTGTTTCCCTTTTTTTTTTTTTTTTTTTTTTTTTGCGGTACGCAGGCCTCTCACTGTTGTGGCCTCTCCCATTGCGGAGCACGGGCTCCGGATGCGCAGGCTCAGTGGCCATGGCTCACGGGCCCAGCCGCTCCGCGGCGTGTGGGATCCTCCCGGACCGGGGCACGAACCCGTGTCCCCTGCATCAGCAGGCGGACTCTCAACCCCTGCACCACCAGGGAAGCCCCTGTTTCCTATTTTTCAATACTAATAAACAACGGTTTAGGGTTTTGTCCCTCTGTTTTGTTTTACAAAATAGAATCCTGTCACACATGGTATTTTACATACTGCTTAAGTCACTCACAGTACTTTGTAAATACTTCTCCAAGTCTGTGAACATGAGCTACAACACTGAGCCCAAATCTGAACCCTCGTCAATAGCTGCGTCTGCTAGCTAGCAGTCCTCAAAGTTCTTTTAAGTTGGGACTCTGTAAAAACCATGAAAGGATGTAGAATTACATCATGAATTAAGTACAGTTTACTATCAGATGAACTTAAGTATGAATTTATATTAAACAGCCCACAACCGGAATACTCATTTAATAAAGAGGTAACTGTCTTCTTAACTAGCAAGATCTCCCCAGTTAAGAGATAAAGCCAAGAGCCGGTTCTCTGCCCTGGTTCTGATTTTTTGTTGACCTACTTCTGAGGTCATCTGTTGGTCCCTGTTGTACTCCATCTGTGCCTACAAACCACAATGAACATCATTAGATGGTATCAGGATTTACCTATAAATTTCAGAGAATTCCTAGCCTCTCTGCAATTACTCAAAGGTTGATTTTTTTTTTTAAGCACAGAATCTTTATTTCCTTGGTTCTAACCACGTCTATTTTTATTTGTTACTTCCTTGGTTTTAACCACCCTATTTCCTTGGCTCTAACTGTGTCTGTTTTTATTCGCCACCTTATAGATTCCAATTGTATAGTGAGATAAGCTATGTAGAGCAGTCAGCATGGCACACGGTAATTACGCTGTAAGTGTTATTGGTTGGTATTCTCTATACAAATGCTGCAAACACAGAATCCACAGAATGACAGCTCTAAAAGGTCTCACTGTGGTAGGAGAAAGAGTGTTAAATCTTCTCCTAGCTTTTGGCAGGAAAGGATCCATTTCTGGGCTGTGCAGTTCCTAAAAGACCTCCAACTTCTCTGCTTTGTAGACATCAGTTACTCTATATGTATTTGTCATGTATCGCAATATCCCTCCCCAACAGTTATAATTAAAGAAAACATTTTGCAGCCTCACCAGGCTCCTTCTGTGGAAGGTTAATCTTAAGGATATGCACGTTGTATTCGCCATCTGAACAGTAAACTGGGTTTCAGACTTACAGACATACAAGAAATGTGTACATCGATTACACAAGTTATGTTCTAGCTGTGCCTTCATTATCCGATTTGTGACCTGGGCATTACAAATCATTTGCAATATCCCTGTTTATACAACAACTTTGGAAAGATTGAGATAACAGTAATTAAGCTCTAGTGAGTAAAAAGCCTTCAGAAGAAGTACTGTAGTGTAGGCACCTCGCTTATTAACATAATGCTGGTTTTGCTACTGTAGTATTTAAATTTAAAAAGGGCTCTGTTTGCATAGTTTGCTATTTCTCAAACCCTGTGTTTAAGTTTTTTTTTTTAAACAACTATTCCTATTTCCATTTATTGTTTATTTGCTACCAACCAATCCTCAGACATGGCTATCTGTGTTTCTTCCGTCACCCCATTTGGCAGTCAGCCCATTTGGACTCCAAACTCTGTGGGTTATTAGTTACTTAAGCACTTGGTCCTACCTAAGTTCTCCTCCTGTTTCTATCATGCTCTCTATTCTTTCTGGGACAGACGTCATACAAATCTCCACCTCGCATCTGATTAGACAACATGGCGGAGCCATATCATCTGCTCCCGCCTTGGGGTGAGTGAGTGGCCTCCACACTGCGGGAAACCACTGCCCACTGGGTTCTTAGAGGCCCCCAGGGAGATGCTGGCTGGGCCTGCTCTGGCACTGCTCCTTCACACGAAAGAGGTCCCAGAGCAAACTGGGAAAATAGACAAAGTCGATCCTGGGTCCACTAGGGTGACTCCTGACTGCTTAAATCCATCAGTGCGCCTCTGGACAGCACAAGATTTTACTGTTCTCCCTTCTTAGAATTTAGTGTTCCCATAGTCTCACCCTGCAGCCTTGACCTGACCAATTCATGCTAATGTGGGAATGAAAAGGGACCTATTATCCTACTCAGTAAAGAGAGCTGCATCTTAACAAAAGCCTTCTGGAGCTAATGTTGGAACCCAAAGGAAAACCTCTAAAAAGAAGCGATTTTCTAACTCTAAGAAGACTGCTGGAGGGTAGGTGTTTGAGGCAAATAAAGCTCTCAGCACCTCTGAAATTATAGGAGGTAAGCAGTTCTTTCTTCTTCCTTAGGGCAGGCCAGTCCTTACAAAGAAGATATGTCATTGTAGGAAGTGTCACTAGATGCAAAGTGGGGGAAACTGGGGAGAGTTAATCTTATGCACATTAAGCTGAAGGGAGAGATAATCAGTATCTAATTTACTGCTTTTGCCTTGGAGGAAAGAAAGAGGACGAACATTTACTGAAACTCAACCACGGGCTAGCCATCGTACTAAGATCTTCATATGCACCATCTCATTCATCCTAGGAATAGCTACTGTTTAGTAAGTGCTTGCTTTGTATCATATCCTGGAGTAAGAGTTTGAAATATATTACTTAGTTGAATCCTCCTAATAAGCATATAAATAATCCTATAGTTTCCTAAAATACTATGTAAGTATTATTCTCTCTCCTTTTTCCAGCCGGAAAGCAAGAGTTGGGGAGTCAACTTAGTACCACGCAGCTAGTCAGTGGCAGAGTAGGAGTCAGACTTTGATCTAACTCCAAATTCTGTGCTCTTAACATAGCCCTTTAAGATAACTGTATGGTCCCATTTTTCAGATAAGGAAACTGAGATCAGAGAAATTAAGTAATTTGCTCTGTGTCTCACAGCCAGTCAGAGATGCACCCAGCTTCTTCAAACCCAGGTCTACCGGAACATAAAGCCCATGTGCTCCTTCCTGCTGACCCTTGGTGGGAACTGAAGAGATACTATCCTCCCAAAGACCTTTGTGTAAATACATGGGTAACTCCAATATAAATAATGTGGGTGAAAAATCAAAAAATATGTACAGAAAGCACAATGACCCGTCCTTAAAATAAAAACTGATCTAAATGTCTGGGGTCTCATTTCTGTGAATAATATAGTATGATGATCCCTGAATGTCTTTCTCTCAATTTCACTGTCACCACACTTCAGGGTAGGATGAGGAAAGACTCAGGTGTTGAAGGAGAGCTCTGAGTATATTTGCTACAGGTAATTGCTCATGTTGTTTATTCTGATGAAATAAAGAACAGTAGGAGTGAGGAAGGTAGAAATGAGAGACAAGCAAATGTTGAAATGAATGAAAAGCCACGTCTAGGGGCGTCAGTACAACATTTTTCTAGAGGATGAGGTTGGCGAGGGTCGGGAGGAGGTGGACAATTGAGGAAAGAATAAACTTGAGGGGGAGTTGGAGAAGAGACGGAGAAACAGATCAGAGACAGAAACAGGCTTCCAACAACTCCGTCACAGGAGGAAACACCAGCAAGGGTTTATCTCTTTTTCTTTAATATCTTTATTTTTTTCTTTATTTTTTATTGGGGTATAGTTGTTTTACAATGTTGTGTTAGTTTCTACTGTACAGCCAAGTGAAGTAGAGTTCCCTGTGCTATACAGCAGGTTCTTATTAGTTATCTATTTTATACATATTAGTGTATATATGCCAATCCCATCTCCCAATTCATCACACCACCCTCCCTGCCACTTTCCCCCCTTGGTGTCCATACGTTTGTTCTCTACATCTCTGTCTCTCTCTCTGCCTTGCAAACCGATTCATCTGTACCATTTTTCTAGATTCCACATATATGCGTTAACATACGGTATTTGTTTTTCTCTTTCTGACTTACTTCACTCTGTATAACAGTCTCTAGGTCCATCCATGTCTCTACAAATGACCCAATTTCTTTCCTTTTTATGGCTGAGTAATATTCCATTGTATATATATGTACCACATCTTCTTTATCCATTTGTCTGTTGATGGACGCTTAGGTTGCTTCCATGACCTGGCTATTGTAAACAGTGCTGCAATGAACATTGGGGTGCATGTGTCTTTTTGAATTATGGTTTTCTCTGGTTATATGCCCAGTAGTGGGATTGGGTTTATCTCTTTCTCCAGAGGTTTCACTGGGGAGCTGCTGATTCTCTGTTCTCTCTGAGGGTGGCTGGTGACCTTGGCCTGTACTTCCTGGGGTTGAATTCATGACCTCATTTGCCTGATCCCCCTCCGCCTCTGTAACCTAGGCTGGGAGCACGTAGGTACCAGCAGAGCCTCCATGAATTCAGCACAGACGTTTATGGGAATGACCATGTTGGGGGAAAGGTGATGGCCAGGGGAAAGAGCATTGGTCTGGGGACCAGTAGACCTAGTTCCAATCTCAGCTCTAACACTGAAAATTGAACTCAGCAGTTCCTTGGTTTCCCTAATTGTAACATGGGCATATTGTGCCAGCTTCCTAAAGTTGGAGAAGTAAATGTGGAAATGTACATGAAACCATCTCATACAACACCTGGCATGCGGGACATTTATGCTCCTTCATCTTGTGTAGGGCATTTTCATAAGAAGATATCAATTCTCCCTACCTTGGCTTTAAATTATGACTAATTATTTAACCACCTCCCATAGGGTTTAGGCAAAAACTAGAGTCCTCTTCAGAATCCATATCAAATTATTTTTCATATTTTCATGATTCCAAATCTTAAACTTTTAATCATGGTTTTGATTTGGAGAAACATCCCAAAATCATTCGACACAAAACCTGGTAGATAAATGATAATTTTTTTTTTGTTTAAAAATACAGGGCTTCCCTGGTGGCGCAGTGGTTGAGAGTCCGCCTGCTGATGCAGGGGACACGGGTTCGTGCCCCGGTCCGGGAAGATCCCACATGCCGCGGAGCGGCTGGGCCCGTGAGCCATGGCCGCTGAGCCTGCGTGTCCGGAGCCCGTGCTCCGCAACGGGAGAGGCCACAACAGTGAGAGGCCGGCGTACCACAAAAAAAAAAAAAAAAAAAAAAACAGATTGAAGGAAAACAGGAAGGAAGTGAGGGTTGGGGGGAAGGGAAGGAAAGAGGGAGACAAAAAAAATGCCCTGAGCACCTGACTTTCTTGGGCAACTCAACTGATAAAATATTAGTCCAGGAAGGACTTTCTAAAAACGGCTTCAGCAGTGGCAGCAATTTGGGATAAGAACCAACTTGGAAGGGGACAAGAGGACAATATTTATTTGGATATGAATGTCCTTTTGTATTTGAATTTTTTTAGAAAGGTGTGCAGTCACATCTTGTAATCCTCCGCAAATAGGACCAAGTGAGGGGGTGGGATCATGTAGAATCCCCCATTCTCCCCTCTCAGAGACCCTATTGGGTCATGCAGTCACCTGGTTACATGGCCCTAGTTGGCATTCTCCATGCCTCTGCAAGGGTAAGATATAGACTGCGGCATGCTTATCTCTATTGTTTTCTCTGGGTTCACAAGATATCTTGAGAAATAGCACAGAAACACCAGTCTGAAAAATGAAGTAAGAAAAGCAGATTCAAATGCTGGTTTTATGTGCAACACTTGGCATCACTTAACCTCTCTGAGCCTTAGTTTCCCCAGCTCTTCATCTGTAAAATAACTGGATTGATTTTAAGGATCTTTTGGACTCCCCCATTTTGTGGTTTCTGCCATGTTCCTTTCTCCTCAGAGAAGCAACGTGACTTCCACCGACCCTTAGATGCAAAGGTGGATTTCCCAGGAAGTAATGAAGCTTTAGATTCAGGGCCACTTACCTGCACAGGGCCCTTCTTGGGTCTTGGGATGAGAGGCTGTGTTCACATGATCACATCTTTTGGTAAAATTTGCCAAAGTTGATATTTTTATATTCCTTTCCTTAAAGAGGATCCTCAAGATCGTTTAAACCCAAAATTCACAAAATCTCGATTTGTGTTGTACAGAGGATGTATTTCTTGACAAACCCACTAATAAAATTCAGAGTTCATGAAAAGTAGACAAAATCATCAAGTGATCAAGAAAAGTCCAGAAGCTCGTTTAAAAAGCAACCACTTCCAGGGCTTCCCTGGTGGTGCAGTGGTTGAGAGTCCGCCTGCCGATGCAGGGGACATGGGTTCGTGCCCCGGTCCGGGAAGATCCCACGTGTCGCAGAGCGGCTGGGCTCGTGAGCTGGGCCTGCACGTCCGGAGCCTGTGCTCCACAGCGGGAGAGGCTGCAGCGGTGAGAGGCCCGCGTACCGCAAAAAAAAGTAACAACTTCCAACTTCCCACACTTCTCATCTCCCATTCAGCTTGTTCTGCTTTTTTAGAGCAAGAGGGTGAGACCTTGAACAGTGCAATGGCTGACGCAAATTTACAACCTGAATTGAAGTTATAAAATACACTCCTGATAATTGGGTACTGTTCTCTGCCCCAGTAATAGGGGCACCAAAAACCCTGAAAACATGTGGTGATCTACTTTATGAATAAGAAATCACAAATGGTGCAGAACCACCAACGAAACGGGACAGAGCCCGTTGCCATCCCTAGAAGGCCAGTTTTCACATTCACTTCATGTTTTTTTACATCATTTAAAATAGAGTAGCTGGTGGCTGTTTTTCAAACATGGCAGAGATTATTTTTATTTTCAATTACACTCACCAAAATAGCAACTACTGTGCTGGGAATAGAGAATGGGCTGGCATTTATTTAACTCGTTTTCAAGACAGTGTCAGTCTTCATTTTAAAAAATATTTTTCTTTTTAATGATTTCTTCCAGTTGCTTTATGCTCCCTGGGACTTGCTTTCCTAGATGACATCTTCAAATCCCATGCCTGTGGCTTGCTTTTGGGGTGCAATTAGCTATAGGCCTTCTGCCAGGTCCTCACAAGCCACCTCAAGGTTCTTGGAGTTTGCACCGGGGTCCTTGCACTGTCTAAAGTGACCACACTCTGTCAGGCTGCACCCAGTCTGTTTTCCAGCCCCTCTCCTCGGGGAGAGCATCAGGGATGGGGCATTCCATTCCCAGAGGAGCCCGTCGCCACTTGATTACTAAACAGCAATTCTGGTCCAGCTGCGGGGGAGCCAGGAGAAGCATCCTTGGGGGGTAAACTACACACAAACATATTTATTCAACTTGTTGGGAATGTGAGCTACTAAGTGATATTTCACAAGCCACTTATGCAATGGTCAGCCTACTTCCCGAAACTTATCCTGCTGGCTGTGCGGGTAGGAGAGATATATCAAGGAAATTTTTCTAAACCAATGGTAATTATACAAGTATTAAATGCTACATTCCTTTGTCCTTGCAAATTGTTTCTTTCCCCAATTTGTCTTCTATGGTGTCTCTGGCCCCTTACTCTGCCTCTATCCATATCCAATATTGTTCTCCAGAGACATTAGTTGTCAAACACACTTAGCGTTCAATCAAAAAAGTATTTATCGGGCCTCCCTGGTGGCACAGTGGTTGAGAGTCCACCTGCTGATGCAGGGGACATGGGTTCGTGCCCCGGTCCAGGAAGATTCCACATGCCGCGGAGCGGCTGGGCCCGTGAGCCATGGCCGCTGAGCCTGCGCGTCCGGAGGCTGTGCTCCGCAACGGGAGAGGCCACAACAGTGAGAGGCCCGCATACCGCAAAAAAAAAAAAAAGTATTTATCAAGTGCCTACAGTGTGCCAACACCAGGTTTCGCTCTGGGTGGGGGGGCAAAAATGAAGAAGAAATAGTTTCTGCCCTCATTGAACCCAGTGGGAGCACTGGAGGCATAAAGCAGAGCACACACGTGCATTGTAGTAAGTGTTGTGATGGGCAGCAAGCTTCGCTGGTGGGACGTCTATATCTGAATCTGTGCAAGTGCTTTTAGGGTCTGCCTGGGAGGAATGTGCAGTGGAGATCTCCAGTGATCCAAATATTTCACTTGAAAAAAATGTTCTACTGCTTTTAACACAATTAATATCTGGTGTATTGGTTTTCCATTGCTGCCACGAAAAACTACCACAAACTTAGCAGCTTAAAACAACATTTGTTTATCGTGACACAGTTCTGTAGGGAAGAAGTCCAGCTGGCTTGGTTAGATACTCTGCTTAAGGTCCCACAAGTTCAAAGTCTAGGCTTGGGCTCTCTTACCTGGAGAATGTGTTTCCAGGCTCATTCGGGCTTTTGGCAGAGTTTCTTTCCTACTCATAGTTCCCATATGGCCCCCTCTATCTTCAAGCCAGTAATGGTGAATTGAGTCCTTCTCATAATTTGAACCTTTTTGATTTCCTCTTCTGCTTTCAAGGGTTCATGTGATTACTTGGATCCACCTGGATAATCCAGGATTTACCTTACTTTAAGTCAGCTGATTAGCAATCTTAATAACATCTGCAAAGTCCCTTTTGCCACATAACAATATAACCACAGTACTAATACCAGGGACAGAGATCGTGGGAGGCCAAAATTCTACCTACTTCAGTCTACCCCCAGCTCCCGGGATCCATATCCATATCACACACAAAATACATTCACTCCATCCTAAGGTCTCCAAAAGTTTCATTCCATTACAGCATAAAATTCCACCTAAATCTCATCAGTCCAGAAGTGCCAGACCTTATCATCTAAGTCATCTAAATCAGGTACAAATGAGGCTTTGGGTATACTCCATTAAGTAAAACTTGGGAAGCACAATTTTTCTCCATCTGTGAACCTGTGAAACTAAAGAAACAAATCATGCTATCCAACATACAAAGATAGGACAGGAATAGGATAACAGTTAGAGACATTCCAGCTCAAAAAAAGGAAAAAAATGTGGTGGAGGGGGAGGCAAAAAGAAGTCACTAGCGCAAAGCAATTTTAAAATCCAGCCAGACAAACAAATGTATGGATACCAAGGGGGAAAGGGGGGGGTGGGTGGGAGGAATTGGGAGATTGGGGTTGACACATATACACTATTGATACAATGTATAAAATAGACAACTAATGAGAACATAATGTATAGCACAGGGAATTCTACTTAATGCACTGTGGTGACCTAAATGGGAAAGAAGTCCGAAAGGGAGGGGATATATATATATATATATATATATATATATATATATATATATATATATATATGGCTGATCCATTTTGTTGTGCAGTAGACGCTAACACAACATTGTAAAGCAACTATACTCCAATAAAAATTAATTAAAAAAATGAAAAAAGATAAAAATTTCAAAGAAGGGAAAAAAAAATCCATCCCGACAAACTCTACTAGGCTTCAACGCCTGGAAATAATTCTCTGTGGCTCTCAGTTCTGCCTTCTGAGTCACTAGGTAAATTGAAATAGCACTAATTATACTCCAGGCACTGTGCTGTGGGTTTGATATATATTGACTTATTTAATTCTCCAGCTACCCTATGAAGTATAATACATTGCAATTAATTATCCTTGTTTTACAGATGAGGACTCTAAGGCATATATGGGTACAGAGCTTGCCAAGGTCATACAGTTGGGCAGTGAAGATCTGGACTCAAACCCAGGCAGTCTGGCTTCAAGGCTGTTAAACTACACTCTACTCTCTGGAAAAATAAGTAATAATTTTAAACCACTGAGCTCTGCTCAGGAAGGAAGGAATTTGGAAAATATTCCAGGCTTTGTCCATTACAGAACACTATTTTCTCTGAGACATGGGTGTATGTTTATATGTCCATGTGCAGGGCCAGCTTCAGAACAGGGGATTAAGAGAATACCTATCATCTCTGTGGTGGGTTATAGAGGTGAGAGTGTTAAGGGAAAACCCAAGTCTTGGACCACTTACATGCAGGACTCTTCTCTAAAAACAATATGTAACATGAGCTTATATGTGAATTCCTCCTACTTCAATGTAATCTGTCCCCTTCTTTTAAGAAAAGATCATAACTCTTCATGTACATAAAGACAATTATTTTCCAGTCATCCTTTAGTCTTTGCCCCTGATAGAGGAACACACTGGTTTAATACTTCCTCATGGGGAGGTGGCATCTCACTGTGGTTAGGTATGGTGCCTCAGAGGTTGGACTACCTGAATTTGAATGCTGGTCCACCACTTCAGAGCTCTTAAATCCCAGATTACTAATTTAACTTCTCTGAGACTCATTTGTAATATGGGGAGCATATCAGTACCTATCTCATAGAGATTTTGTGACTATTAAGTGCATATAAATTCTATGTGCCTGGGATCTGGTAAGTCCTCAACAAATCTTAGTTACCATAATTTTCCTATTTAAAAACTTTTCCTTGTTTTTATTTTGCATCTTTTCTAATTCCCTCCATGTTATAATATAGATACAATTCTGTGTTTAAAAGAGCTGCATGGTGCACAGCTGGTATTGTGGGAGGCCTCTCCACTGTGGCCATGTGTGCACCCAGTGAGAAGTTTTTGAACATGGGAGCACCCCTGGACATGGGTCTGGGTGTTGTCTTTGTGTCCTCATTAGGATCTGTGTTTCTTCCACCTACCACTGTGGCTGGTGCCACTCTGTACTCAGTGGCAATTTATGGTGGATTAGTTATTTTCAGCATGTTTCTTCTGTATGATACACAGAAAGTAATCAAGCATGCAGAAGTAGTACCAGTGTATGGAGTTCAAAAATAGGAACCCATCAATTCAATGCTGGGAATCTACATGGGTACATTAAACATATTTATGTGAGTTGCCAGTATTCTAGCAACTGGAGGCAACAGAAAGAAATGAAGTGACTCAGCTTCTGACTTCCTTAAAACATCAGATATCTGGCTTGTTTAATAGGGGTAGATATTCTTTAAATAGTTTGTGCAAGCAACTTTCGTGGAAGTTTAGAAGATAAGAACTTGTCAACAAGCTTCAGGTGTTCCAGTAATGTGATGCTTCAAGTCTGCTTTTTCTGCTGGAGAATAAATTCAGTAGTTCTCTTCCAAAAAAAAAAAAAAAACAGAATTATTCTTTCTATTTTATTTTATTATTTGAAATAGGTGTGGTTTAGAAACTTTTCCTTATGCAAATATTTTCTATAAAGTAACTCATTCCTCATTCTAATAATAATCTGAAATGAAACATCAGGAGTTGTTCTTAAATTTTACATTTTGAATTGAATATTCATTTTCATACAAACCCAGTTTCATTTTGGCTTTTCAGGAATAATTCATTGACACATAATATCTTGCAAATATCTTTCTCTTATTTTGGTAGCCTGTCAGTTTTTCCCAATATTTTGTAGAATTTTTGTTCCAATCCTAAATAGGAAGTTGGCAGTTAACCCTAGCACAACGGACAGTCAACATACATGAAAGTTCAATCACAAGAAAGAAGTCTGTGACAGAATCAAAAATTCTGAATTGTATACCCTACACCCATTAGGATGGCTACTATAAATAAAAATATCAAGAAAATATAAAAATATCAAGAACAGAAAATAGCAAGTGTTGGCAAGGATATGGAGAAATTGGAACCCTTGTGCACTATTAAGAGGATTGTGAAGTGGTGCAACAGCCATGGGAAACATTACAGAGGTACCTCAAAAAAAAAAGAACTATCATGTAATCCAGCAATCCCATTTCTAGGTAAATATACAAAAGAATTGAAAGCAGGATCTCAAAAAGATATTTACATACCCATTTCTCTATAACAACACTATTCACAATAGCCAAGGTGTGGAAGCAATCCAAACGTCCATTGACTGATGATTAGATAAACAAAAGATAGTATATACAGATAATGAAATAATATTCAGTCTTAAAAAGGAAGTAAATCCTGACATAGGCTACAATGTGAAAACTTGAGGATGCTATGCTCAGTGAAAGAAACCAGTTACAAAAAAGACAAATACGGGATGATTCCACTTATATGAGTTATTTAAAGTACCAGGGGCTAGGGGAAGGGGACAAAAGAGAATTGTTTAATGGATATAGAGTTTCTCTTCTGCTAGACACAGAAACTTGCAAACAAAATTCTGGATATCTGTATCACAACAATGTGAATATATTTAATACTACTGAACCGCACACTTAAAAATGGTTAAGATGGTAAAGTTCATGTCATATGTTTTTTACTACAATTTTTACAAAAGGAATAGAATGTACAACACCAAGAGTAAATCCTAATGTAAACCATGTATTTGAATGAGGATGATGTGTCAACGTAGGTTCATCTACTGTAACAAATGTACCACTCTGATGGGGGATATTGATAGTTGGGGGAGGCTGGAGGAGTGGCAGGGGGTATATGGGAACTCTCTGTACTTTCTGATCAATTTTTCTGTAAACCTAAAATTGCCCTAAAAAAAATCAATGTATTTCTTTTTAAGTTCTGATTTCTCGGCTGCTTAAACATTCTAAACATCCAATGATACTTTCAGAAGGACTTAGCTTGGTGTATCACAGGTGAGGACATCAGTGGATGGTCTCAAAGGCATCATCAGTGTGTTGTAACACAAGCTATAACCTATGATTAATTATATTCCTTTGGAATAGGCAACACTCCCTGTTTCTTCATCGGCAATGTAAGCGGTCACATTAAATGACCACTGAGACCAGTTTGACCAACACATGGCCTTATGAGGCTATGAGTATAGACCTTATACGTGATTTTCACTGAGTAAAAAGTTGTAAAATAGATTACTTAACTTGGGGATTTGTTTTTGTGATTCATACTTACATAATACTTACCAGATTCACAGTTTAGAGATGCAACAAAAGTGACTGTTTCTATGAAATACCACTCAGTTATAACTTGAATTCTCATGTGTAATACCTAAAAGTAATTCAGTTGTTCTTATTTAAAAATACTACAGTCACAAAATGTCTCTATAAATTTTTTGAAAGATTTAAATTATACAAAGTATGTTTTCCAATCACAATGGAATAAAACTAGAAATCGAGAGCATAAGGAAAACTAGAAAATTCACAGATATGTGGAATTGAACAACACTCTTAATCAACCAATGGATCAAAGGAGAAGTCACAAGGAAAATTAGAAAATACCTTGAGACAAATGAAAATAAACTTATGAAATGAAGCAAAGCAGTGCAAAGAGGGAATTTTATAGCTATAAATGCATACATTAAAAAGGAAGAAAGATCTTGGGGCTTCCCTGGTGGCACAGTGGTTGAGAGTCCACCTGCCAATGCAGGGGACACGGGTTCATGCCCTGGTCCGGGAGGATCCCACATGCCACGGAGCGGCTGGGCCCGTGAGCCATGGCCGCTGACCCTGCGCGTCCGGAGCCTGTGCTCCGCAACGGGAGAGGCCACAACAGTAAGAGGCCCACGTACCACAAAAAAAATAAATAAATAAAAATAAAAAATAAAAAAGGAAGAAAGATCTTAAATTACTAAAATTAACAAACTAACTGTATACCTCAACAAACTAGAAAAAGAACTAACTAAATCTAAAGCTAGAAGAAGGAAGGAGATAATAAAGATTAGAGCAGAGATAACAAAATAGAGGATAGAAAAAAAATAGAGCAACAAAAATAAAGCAATAGAAACTGAGTTTTTGTTGGTTTGTTTGGTTTTTGATGCACTGAGTGGCTTGTGGGATCTTAGTTCCCTGACTAGGGATTGAACCCATGCCCCCTGCAGTGGAAGCGTGGAGTCCCAACTACTGGACTGCCAGGGAATTCCCAGAAACTGAGTTTTTTTAAAAAGGTAAACAAAATAGACAAAGCCTTAGTTAGATTAACTAATAAAAAAAGAGAAAGGATTCTACTAAAATTAGAAATTATAGAGAGGACCTTACAACTAATGCCACAGAAATAAAAAGAATTATAAGAGATTACTATGAACAACTGTATGTCAACAAATTGGATAACCTAGAAGAAACATTTAAATTCCTAGAAACACACAACCTATCAAGACTGAATCATGAAGAAATAGAAAATCTTCACAAACCAATAACTAGTAAAGAGATTGAATCGGTAATCAAAAACCTCTCAACAAAGGAAAGCCAGGACCAGATGGTTTCACTAGAGAATTCTACCAAATATTCGAAAAAGAATTAACACCAATTCTTCTCAAACTCTTCCAAAAAAATTGAAGAATAGGGAACACTTCCAAGCTCATTCTACAAGGCCAGAATTACCCTAATATCAAAGCCAGGCAAAGACACTACAAGAAAACTACAAACCAATATTTCTGATGAATGCTGGTGCAAAAATCCTTAATAAAATTCTAGTAAACAGAATTCGACAGCATATCAAAGGATTATATATCATGAATGGGTGTAATATATTCTTGGAATTCAAGGATGCTTCTACATACAAAAAACAACCAATATATTACACCACATTAACAGAATGAAGGATAAAAACCACATGATCATCTCAACTGATGCAGAAGAATCATGAGCTGGGGGAGGAATCAATGACTCCATTATGGATTTGTCCTTCATTTTCAAAAGCTATAGATGGTCCAGGCATCAAGCTTGGCAAAGACAAAATCTCACCAAGTGAGCTTGAGAAAGAGAGATAATGAAGTTCTTGTCCCATAAGGGGGTCAGAAGGATAGGAGGAGAAGCAGGAAAGAATGTAGACGGAAATAAGTTTTGATACATGGAGGTTTCACAGGCATAAAGGGGATTTCCACAGAAATAGCCCATGGATTCTAAGGCAAGAGTTAAACAATCAACGAAGTCCCTCTCACCCTTTTTATCTAATGTTCAATTCCAGAGAGACTCAAGTTATCAGAGAGCATCCATTAGGAGTGAACTCTTTTGCATTAAAACTGCATCCTAATGGAATCAAGAGAGGGAAGAAGATGTTTTAGCATACAGAGAATATTAATCATCCAAGAAACTCTAAATTTTCTATAAATGATACCTAGAATATATTACAACATCTACTGAATAATTATTAAGTACTGTGATAAAGCTGTATGCTAAGTGCATTTCATTTATTAACCCATTTAGCTTTCACAGTGAGACAGGTACTGCGTAAAGCAACCCCAAATAAAGAGATGAATGCTTGGAAGGGTCAAGTGATTTATCCCATAACATATAGCTAAAAGGCAGAGTCAGGATTTGAACCCAGGTCTGTCTGATTCCAAAGCTTGAGAGCAGAGCCACTGTGCTGTCACTATGACTTTGCAGTTCAGATCGTGGCTCTTGGGCTGTCCTTATCACCATTCTGAGGAAATCAGCACAGAGCCACCTTGGGTAACGCTGGGTTGAGAATAGGCTATTTCCTGCCACAAGGATGAGCCTTCTTCAGCTGCATTACACAGGGAGATCAGCTCAGTGCTTTGTGACCACCTAGAGGGGTGGGATAGGGAGGGTGGGGGGGAGATGCAAGAGGGAGGGGATATGGGGATATATGTATACGTATAGCTGGTTCACTTTGTTATACAGCAGAAACTAACACACCATTGTAAAGCAATTATACTCCAATAAAGACGTTAAAAAATAAAATTAAATAAATAAAAAATAAAAAAAGATGAGCTTTCTTTCATTCTCGCCACAGAAAATAGCCTCCCTCTTCCTTCTCCTAGCAGTGCAAGGAGCTGCCAGGTAAATTGAGCTCATTAGGTCGATCATACTCCTACTGCCTTACAATTTGAGGATATGGTTAGGAATGGAGCTATTGCAGAATGAATATAGCAAAGAAGTCAGGCACTGTTATTAATCCCTTTTAAAAAAGATTAATGCATGGGAGAAATACAGATCATTAAAGAAAGAATTTGAAAAGACTCTGAAAGTAGTGGGCTCCTACAAAGCTAGTCTAGACATTTACTTCTTATTCGTGGACTCTAAAATGTACTGGAATAAAATCTATATATGCTTAATAGATTTCACTTAGACTTAAATTAAACTTATAGGACTTATCTAGGTCAATTTTCACATTGACAAAGCAAGTCAGATTCTCCAGCTAATGGACTGAGCAGGTTTCTCTGGAAGCCAGTGGAAAGTATAGAGGGGCGAGCTGTGCCCTCTCGGGCAGGGGAAGTCTGGCGTGGCTTTGCTCCAGTGTTTCTCATTTTGTAGAGGGTTGGCTGGCTCTTCACTTTGCTTGATATTCATTTGGTAGCAAGGGGGCAAGGGCTCCTGGCCTCACGCAGTCATGCTAGATTTTTCCTCTGTTGTCTTCAAAACAGATAATCACAAAAGAATCATGCCCTTGGCAACCGTGTGTGACTACATGTACCTGTCTGTAAATCGTGCAAGTTGCCATTGTGTTTTTGAGGGGATCCAATCCTCCCTACATTTTTGCCATTAAAAATATATTCCTTTTATGAAGTGGTGGAATGTATTGATGCTTGTTTTGGTTTTTTATTGCTGCTGTAACAAATTACCACAAACATAGTGGTTTAAAAAAACACAGATTTACTCTTTTATACCTCTGGAGTTCAGAAATCCAAAAGTGGGTAGGCATAACTGCATTCCCTCTGGTTGCTCTGGGAAGAATCTGTTCCTTTGCCTTTTCTAGAGGTTGCCTGCACTCCTTAGCTCACAGGCCACTCCCTCTGTGTTCAAAGCCAGCAGCTGAACATCTTCTATTCTCTCTCCGACTTTTACCCTCCTTCCCCCTTTTATAAGGATTCTTGTGATTATGTTGGGCCCACCTGAATAATTCAGGATAATCTTCCCATCTCAAGATTCTTAACTTAATCACATCTGCAAAGTTCTTTTTATCATGTAAGGGTAATATATTCACAGGTTCTGAGGACTAGGACATGGATGTCTTTTGGGAAGGTGGGGGACGAGCTGGGGTGCAGGGGACTACTCAGCCTAATACATGGCTGTTTATTTTTACTGGACTTTCTTGTCAGAATGACAAATTGGAAACCTTATGTTAGTCCCCAGTGGTTTTTTTTGTTCTCTTTTGAGTTTTACTCTCCATGAAACAAAAGTTGGGTTATATAGTTGTGAGCATCCAGCCAGCCAAGAGCTGAGCCTGAACTTAAATGAGAAAAAGAACAGCAGAGCAGAGAGAACCTGTCTCAAAGCTGCTCAAGGAGGGAAACTTACAAAAAAGATTATTGTTTTTATTCATGCATTCAACAAAAATGTACTTAACAAAGCACAGAGATTTTTGCCAGGTACTTTGTAGGTGCTCAGCACTATGGAAATGCAAAGAAAGATAACGTATGATTCCCCAAAGGCTTCCAGTAAAGCCAGAGCAGCAAGGCATCTAGGGACCAGAGAACAGCCCTATGGTAAGGGGATTTTTTTATGTTTGATTTTGAAGGCTGAGCCTAATTTTTATCATTTTTTTTTTTTTTTTTTTTTGCGGTACGCGGGCCTCTCACCATTGTGGAGCAACATCCAGACGCGCAGGCTCAGCGGCCATGGCTCCCAGGCCCAGCCGCTCTGCGGCATGTGGGATCCTCGCAGAGCTGGACACGAACCCGTGTCCCCTGCATCAGCAGGTGGACTCCCAACCACTGCGCCACCAGGGAAGCCCTTTATCATTCTTTATCCTGGCTGCAGCCAGGCAGAAGAGCTATAGCACACTGAAACAAGCAAAACATCCCCACCAGCATTTTGATGGTGAATATTCAAGAACTAAACACATTCATACATGATATTCACCTTGGAGCTACAATAATGTTTTGGCGACCAGAACAGAGAGTCAAAACACATGAGGGTTACTGACCAAGCGTTTTCAAAAATATGGATTTAAAAGGGGATAAACCATGTTTCTGCATGGCTGTAATCCAAGGAGTGCACACAAAGGGAATTTTTTAAAGAGATGCTATACCAAATGGATATCAAAGTGGCATTTTTTTAAATTGATGATTTTTTAAGAATGAATCTATGACATCATTCTGAAAAGCCTAGCTGAGTTTTATTTATTCCCAAGCTCTTGTTGCATGTGGAATCTGCAGAAACACCCAGAAGTCAAAGTTCACCTGACCAGTGCTGTAGCCCCAGGAGGAGATTCTGTGGTGGCTCAGCCCCAGGAGAGGCCTCATCCTGGCTCAGAACTGCATCAGGACCAGCTCCATCCAGCTCATTCTGCAGGTGCTTGAACAAGCCAAGAGGGTAAGGAGTGTACACTGCCTCACAGCCTTACACCTGTGTGTGAAAAATAATCTTCCCACCACCTCCAATGCCACTGCCACTGCCACTGATTGATTCAATCTCTTCCATGAAAGCAATAAAGTGGACGATATAATGATAATAAGAGATAGTATTTACTAAGAACCTACTGCATGCCAGGCAGTATTCTAAGTACCTAGCATATTTTAGTCAGTTAATCTTCTAGCAGCTTATGAAGTAGATAGTATTATTATCATCTCCTCATTTTCCTGATGCAAAACTGTAGCACAGAGATGTGATTTGCCAAGTTAGTAAGTTGCCGAGTTGGAATTTGAACCTACATGGTGAAAGCCATACTCTCAATCATAGTATGAAAGCACCTTGCTTTACAGAAAGGATCCTGGAGCTGGGAGCAGGGCTTCAATTTGGGGAGTAAAGTGGCTTCTTAGAGAGGCAACCCAAGCTGATGGAAAAGAACCAAAGAGCTGGAGCCACACAGACCAGGCTGGAATCCATCCTAGCCGGGAAATTTGAGGGCTTAGTAGCACTAACTCCAAAGGTCATGCTGTGGGCTGTCAGGTTGCCGTCATCTGGCCTGGAGCGTTGTGTAGGCAGAGTGCCCCTGTCTCTGGATGGAGCTCCAAAACTCGTCTTCAGTGGAAGGACCCAGCTATCATCCACGAAGAGGCCTGCTGATCTAAGAGCTAGAAGACTCCTTCCAATCCTTAAAAATAGACTCAAAGCAAGGAGACGCAAGATGGAGGAGATATGGGGATATATGTATATGTATAGTTGATTCACTTTGTTGTAAAGCAAAAACTAACACACCATTGTAAAGCAATTATACTCCAATAAAGATGTTAAAAAAAAAAAAAAAGCAAGCTACAGAAATCTGATACAAGAAAAGGGCCTCTTCCTCAAGGATCACAGTCTGGGAATGTTTCCAGTTCACTGGGACCTGCTCCAGAAGTCTTATGAGGCCATCACACACTACTCAGAAACCCCCAAGCGTGCTTATTATGGCCCGTGGAATCCAATGACAAGCAGAAGAAAAGGATTTCTTAAAGTTTTTCAGACATCTACTCTATTGAGAACCAAATAAACAAACAAAAACTTTGTTCATCTGTCAAAATTGTCAGTATATTCCCCATACCACCATCATACCATCTATATGTTAATGTTTTCTTTTATAGAAGATGGTTGCTTAAATGGTTTAAAAAGATATATAACATATCATGTATATTCCAGAACCAAGGAATAAAGACTTCCTTCTCATTCTTTATGTTTTAGGTAGATTTTTGCTATTGCAGTCATCTTAGTTATCTTTCATGTGTAACCTCACATTATATGATTTTCAACAATAGAAAAAAATGCAATGAAAATCTGAAATTATTATAACCTAGAGTGATTATAACCAAAAACTACTGATGTTTTCATGAAACTCAACTACTATAGTAGACTCCAGGAGAGCTGCATTGGACATCATCATGAAAGATCTACCAAGCTGACACTGAGAGTCACAAATCGCCATCAAACCTGCCTAATGCATATTTATTGCTATGTACAAAATAAGTTGGGTTCTCGTTCGTTGGGGTTTTTTAGCAAATGAATTGCGCAGGTCCCAGAACTAATTCTAAATTTCTTTATAATTGATTCATAGTGAAAGTATTGATTCATTAGGGAGTTTCTAGGTCAGAAATGCATCTTTCATTATTATTAAAAGACTTCCAATCTTGTGTGTGTGTGTATGTGGATTTCACAAATATGAAACACACGCACTCGCATTTTGAAAAAGTATTTAGGACACCTGAAGTCATTCTTCTTTTCATCTCAGATGATTACATATTTGAAGAAAATCTGGTTATTTTGTCAGATTTGAAGAAAAAGAACCAAACCTCATGTAAATTACTGCCCAAATAGGAGGAAAAAACCTGAATTTTAATGTTATTATTGCTTTTATTTCATGGAGCCAAGAGATGCCATCTTTATGCAGGGTGTAAAGTGTGTGTGTGTCACTAATATGAAAATCAGTGGAGAGTAGGAGGGAAAGTGATGATACAGGTGAGATTTGGTCTTGAACCACAAACCAGTCATAAGTCTACAGAGAGAGTAGGTAAAACACTTACACTTGTGTTTTTCTCATTGGAAAGAATGGGACATGGGTGGGAGGAGTTGAAGCCATGACTAATGCCCCGAGAAACCACGTGGCAGGCTAGATTCATGGGGACTGGCTCTGACTGTTATGTGGCCTTTGTGTTCTGACAACAATGTTTGAAAACTAAATATTTGATGTGCAAGTATGTACCTGGCCATCTCCTAGGACTAGTGTGAAAGCACCTTAGAAGGTCAGACATTCAGTTTCCTGAGAACTATGGCTGCGACAGAAGAAAGAGATGGGAGAAGCCCCTGTTCCTTCCAGGGATTCCCTTCCCTCTCCTTTTCTTCATGAGCACACTCTAGCTCCTCACATGCTTTGCCCGAGACCTCCTTCAGGAGACATTTAACCCAAGTCTGTGCAGACAGGCAGCCAGCTCTTTACAAAGATCACCCCTGCCTTAGAAAGCCCAGGCGGAACTGCTGAGCTGCCGCAGGGACAAGCAGCAACCAGGTCACATTCCTCCTTCATCCTGTTTGAGGGATACAGAGAATCACTAAGCCGCCGTATGCAAGAGTACTCAAACTTTCACACTATTTAATGGAATGCTTTTTTTCTACAAATTTCATCAGTGCCTCCCAGAAACAGAACTGTGCTGTCTACATTGAATAGTACATGTAGGATGAGACATACAACCAGTGCACAAGATGTCTGCAACCTTGCTGAGGCTAAAATGTTTACGTCAAAACTCAAACCAACGTATGACTACACTGCAAAGATATATATATTGAGAACCATTAATATATAGTTGGGGGCTTCCCTGGTGGCGCAGTGGTTGAGAGTCTGCCTGCCGATGCAGGGGAAGCAGGTTCATGCCCCGATCCGGGAAGATCCCACATGTCGTGAAGCGGCTGGGCCTGTGAGCCATGGCCGCTGGGCCTGCGCATCCGGAGCCTGTGCTCCGCAACGGGAGAGGCCACAACAGTGAGAGGCCTGCGTACCGCAAAAAAAAAAAAAAAAAAAAAAAAAAAAAAAAAAAAAAAATATATATATATATATATATATATATATATATATATATATATATATATATATATATTTCTGCCGACCTTCCCCCAATCCCTCACATTGCCAACCTCACCCACACCTCCAGACCTTTGCAAATACTCTTCCCGCACTCCTGGCTAACTGCTAGACTTTATTCCCCCTGGAAAGCCTTTTCTTGCCCCTTTAACGTGTTCCTAATCCCTCCCTGTCCCTGAATTTCCCCTTTCACAGCATTTACCACATCGCACTGTAATTGCTTATTAAATTATCTCCCTGATTAGACTACAGCCCTGCGGACTAGAAACTACACACATAGCACAAGGATCAGTGCTAATCCTGGCTCTACAACTTATCACCTATGTAATATGGGATGAAATTCTTAACGCGGAATTTCTAAGCATCCATTTCCTCAGGAATAATAATCATACTTAACTTTAAGTAGTTGTGTCAGCCAATAACATGCATGGAAACGCTAGCATGAGCCTGGAAAGGGTTCTGGAAATGCTGAAGATGTAGACTGTCGTACTGTTACAATTTTATTTCAGACTCTATAAAGGCTTTCATTCCTTCATTCATTGTGTAAACCCATTCCTTGTTGCATCTCCAGAGTTAGGATAAGGTTTGCATACACTATACACTCCAACGTTCATGGAATGAGTCAGTGAAAGAATAAGAGTTCTATTCATGAGACCTGAGCAGACGAGGGAACACTGCCTATGTCACAACTCCACTGAATCTGCATTTCTGAAGCTGCTCCATATTAGGAGTCAGTGTGTGTGTCTGTGTATCTGTGCGTCTATATGTCTGTGTATGTATGTGTATATGGGAACATACATGAATAACATATAAAACTAGTCAAGTTCCTACTCAGGAAATAGCCCATAACTTAAATTGATCAACAAAGTGACAACTGTTCCTACAAAATACAGCCTAAATCCTCATCTGACTTCAAACTTAGATCCATTTGTCAAAGGCCACAAGTCTGGAAAAAGCATCATACAATGTAGACCGTAATCCATAGTTCTTCTTCCTCACTGTGCATCTTAAAATCACCTTCCTGTGTTCCTCTTATGCTTATGCTCCCACTTCCCACAGTTTGTATCTTATTTTATTATTTATGAGCCTGAACTATAAATACTTTGAAACAGGGAAGATTTTGGCGGTTAGGTACAATTTAAGTTGTTTTTCAGTACCATATATATTTACAATATCTTATAAATATTTAAAATTATCAAAATAATGGCTCCACTGACTCATAATAAATTCTGTATTTTGTATAGGGATGATTGCCAAATTGATAATCTAGAAAATTGGAAAACCCCGTCAAACTTCGTGACCTGTTGGTCCCCAAAGAGTATCTTTCTAATTACTGGAAGAGACTGAGCCTTGAGTTTTGCTGTCTTAGAAGTTGATCTGAAAAGATAAACATCCCGAAATTTACCTCTTTGGAGAAGATAAGTAAAAGAAATATTTTCCACTGAAGAATGTGTTCATTGAACTGTATCTTAAAAGCCAAATAGTTCTCAGGCAGTGTATTAAAAAAAAAATCACAGAATCATGAAGTGTCTGCCATGCTCAGGAATGGCGTTCCAGGCATCATGGAGAATGGGTGTGTGAGAATGCCAGCAAATGCTGCTGCAGATGTACAATAGGAGCCCTCAAGAAAGAGCCTTGAATGCCATATAAGGAGTTTGGACTATATGCCAAAGGGCGATAGTTCTCCAAGTGTGGTCCCTGGACCAGCAGCATTAATATCACCTCGCAGCTTAAAAAATGCAAATTCTCCAGTCCCAGCCCAGACCTACTGAATAAGAAACTCAAGGGCTGGGACATAGTCATCTGTGTTTTAACAAGCCCCCCAGGGGACTCTGATGCATCCTGAGTTTGAGAACCACTGCCATAGAGAATGATATGATCAGATCTGGGTGTGCCAGCAGCAATATGGAAAATGGATCAGAGGGGAAGAAACTGAAGGCAGGGAGGCCTGAAAAGGATGGTGAAAGTATTGGTTCATTAGGAAGTTCTGTATTTTATCTATATTTTAGCAAGTTAAAGATAAAAACAGTTATTAGTTGCACCATTATTTTATTTACCTCTAGAAAGAAAAATTCTGACAATTTAACAATAACACAGTGTCTCTTATCATTTGGAATTTTTACTTTATGCTTATTGAAAGGGCTTTCTTAGACTTATCCTGACCAATTTTTATCCTATACCACCCTTGCACATACATGGAAAGGAAAATATAAGCAAAATAATTTACTTAAGGTATTCCTATCACTTTTTCCCATTTAATGTCTGACTCTTCTGGAACACTTTTCCACTCAAGAGCCATATGGAGTTTTAAATGATGCATCATTTCTTTTAAAAATGCTCCACTATTGTCTCTGGGGTTTCCAAGCAACTGAGGCCCATTCTGCAAATTTGGGTGCATGTGTGCAGGTATCTACCTCACGACTGCTGCTCAGCCAACAGAAACTCGAAGATGCATCCTGACTTGGGAAAAGTTAAAGAGTGGGAAGTGGTGGGCATCTTAAAATTGATGAATTCCCAATGAGAGTTAATCCAGGCCTTCATGGGGGTGGAAACGGGGAAAATAGGAAGGAGGAGGCAGAGATCAATAACACTTCATGGGTGGATTCTAAAGCCTATGTGACCAATTAGATTTTGGGGGAGAGGAAGGCAGATGACTCTGAAGTTCTAATCTGAGTAACTAACTGGGTGGCATGACCTTAGCCAAAACAAAAAATTCAAGAGAAGGGGTAGGTTTTAAGAGCAGAAGGGAAGAAGAACATAAGAGTAAAATGAGTTCAGTCTCAAACTTTTTTGAGTTTGAAGATCTTGAGGGATATCCAGGTAGAGATGACCAGGATGTGCCTGTGAATACAGATCTATAACTCAAGCAGTGGGGGGTCATGGCTAAAGATAAATAATTTTTAATCAGTAGCATTTAAATGGTAGTTGAAACCAGGGAGATGAGACCTCTTTTCCAAGATGAGTATATGGAAAACTTGAAGCAAGTTGGTAGCAGAACAAAAACAAAATTGAAGATGTAAATAGAAATAAGAAGGAGCATTCAGAGAGAGAAAAAATTGTTAGATGATGTTTACATGTCTCGGGAGCTCCTCAAAGACAAGAGCTGTCTTGTTCCAAGTCTGAGTCTCCAGGGCGATGTTCAACCCAGTAATTTTGGTGGAACTAACATGAAAAAGGTGGCCCAAGGGCCAAAAAGGTGAACATTTTTAGAAGGAGGACTTGGCCCATAATACCAAATGTTACAGTTGATCATGGATCATTTTTGATCAAAGGCCCGCTAGATTTAGTAAATCTAGTTTCATTTGCGCCACTTTCACCTCATTTCACAGCTGAAGAAAGGGAGGCTCAGAAACAATAACAGACATGCCCAAGGCCAACAGCTAGCTAGTGGGTGAGCCAAAGGCAGGACCCTGGTCTCCTGACCTTTGTCCTGGGGCTGTTTCTTCTACACTGAACTTTTCCTCTCAAAGAAGGGTTATGCCCACTGCTGATAAACCTCTGGATCCAAGCAACCTCAGATAAGCTCAGATCCATCCATAATTATTAGGGAAATGCAAATCAAAACTACAAGGAGATATCACCTCACTCCGGTCAGAATGCCCATCATCAAAAAGTCTACAAATAATAATTGTTGGAGAGGGTGTGGAGAAAAAGGAAACTTCCTACACTGTTGGTGGAAATGTAAATTGGTGCAGCCACTGTGGAAACAGTATGGAGGTTCCTTAGAAAACTAAAAATAGAGCCACCATATGACCCAGCAATCTTACTCCTGGGCATATATCCAGAGAAAACTCTAATTCAAAAAGATACCTGCAACCCAATGTTCATAGCAGTATTATTTACAGTAGCCAAGATATGGAAGCAACCTGAATGTCCATTGACAGTTGAATAGAGAAAGAGGATGTGGCATATATATATATACAATGGAATATTACTCAGCCATAAAAAAGAATGAAATAATGTCATTTGCAGCAACATGGATGAACCTAGAGATTATCATACTAAGTGAAGTAAGTCAGACAGAGAAAGACAAACATCATATGATATCGCTTATATGTGAAACCTAAAAAAAAAGATACAAATGAACTTATTTACAAAACAGAAATAGACTCAGAGACACAGAAAACAAACTTATGGTTACCACAGGGGAAAGGGGTGGGGGAGGGGTAAATTAGGCGTTTGGGATTAACATATACACACTACTATATAGCAAATAGATAACCAACAAGGACCTATGGTATAGCACAGGGAACTACACTCAATATTCTGTAATATCCTAAAATGGAAAAGAATCTGCAAAAGAATATATATGTATAACTGAATCACTGTGCTATACACCTGAAACTCACATGACATTGTAAATCAGCTCTACATCAATTTAAAAAATATCCATCCATCAAAATGAACTCTGATAAGACAGCCACCTCACTCCATGGAGCAGAAGAGAGCTATAGGGAACAGCAGGTAGTCTGGTGTCAGACCAGATGGGCACTCCAGGTCTTCTCTTACACCTGAACATTGTGTATAGAGCCCTCCCCATGAAAGAAAAAATTCAGATGGCTTGAATCTCTGGGTCATATCTTGAGCCAGAATTTTCTGTAACTCTCGCTACATATAACAAGACAGGAAGAGATGCTGCAAGCAGGTTGAACTAAAACAGAGCAAACTTCTCTGCTGTGATATGGGGTCTTTAAACAGGAAACTCACACCAGATTTTACATGTAGATGAGCAAAATTTGAATTCAGTGAAGGCAAAACAAAGATACTGACATCATTCTCTTTAATAATAATTAAGTTGTATTACTGTTCTTGCAGCCGATGACATCCTGAAAAAAACAAATGTTTTCTCAAGAGCAGTGATTCTCAAACACCAGAGAGCTCAAGAATTAGCTTGTAGGGTCCCTCCTTCAAAGATTCTGGGGTACCTTAGTGCGCTCAGCCGTTAAAGTTCAAAATTCTCTGAAAATGTATTCCAAGAGACATGGTGAACATGACATTTTCCACATTTCAAAACTCAAAGCTTGCCCGGAGGAAGATGGCGGAAGAGTAAGACGCGGAGATCACCTTCCTCCCCACAGATACATCAGAAATTCATCTACACGTGGAACAACTCCTACAGAACACCTACTGAACGCTGACAGAAGACCTCAGACCCCCCAAAAGGCAAGAAACTCCCCACATACCTGGGTAGGGCAAAAGAAAAAAAGAATAAACAGAGACAATAGGATAGGGACGGGACCTGCACCAGTGGGAGGGAGCCGTGAAGGAGGGAAGGTTTCCACACACCTCAAGCCCGTTCGCGGGCGGAGACTGCAGGTGGCGGAGAGGGAAAGCTTCGGAGTAGTGGAGGAGAGCACAGCAACAGGGGTGCGGAGGGCAAAGCGGAGAGATTCTGGCACAGAGAACCGGTGCCCTCAGGCACACACCAGCCCGAGAGGCTTGTCTGCTCGGCCGCTGGGGCGGGCGGGGCTGAGAGCTGAGGCTTGGGTATCGGCTTTCAGTCGGAGCACAGGGAGAGGACTGGGGCTGGCGGCAGGAAGAGAGCCTGAAGGGGTTAGTGCACCACGGCTAGCCCGGAGGGAGTCTGGGGAAAGGGTCTGGAGCTGCCGAAGAGGCAAGAGACTTTTTTCCCTTTTGTTTCCTGGTGCGCGAGGAGAGGGCATTAAGAGGGCTGCTGGGGGAAGCGCCAGAGACAGGCGCGGACCTCGGAGACGGGCGTGGGACGCTGGGGCTGCCGCCGCCGCCGCCGCCACCGCGGGGCCTGTGTGCGAGCGCGGGTCACTGTCCGCCCCGCCTTCCGGGGGGCCTGTGCACCCCGCCACTGCCGGGGTCCCGGGACCCGGGGACGGCTTTCCCGGGAAAGAGCACGGAGTGCTTCGGGCTGCTGCAACGTCACGCCGGCCTCTGCCGCCGCAGGCCCGCCCCACACTGCACGCCCCTCCCTCCCCTCTGCCTGAGCGAGACAGAGCCCCCGAATCAGCGGCTCCTTTAAACCCGTCCTGTCTGAGCGAAGAAGGGACGCCCTCCGGCGACCTACGCGCAGAGGCGGGGCCAGGTCCAAGGCTGAGACCCGGGAGCTGTGAGAGCAGAGACAGGGAAATCTCTCTGTGCAGCCTCGGAGGCAGCGGATTAAAGCTCCACGGCCCATTTGATGTGCCCTGCGTCTGTGGAGTGCATAAATGGACAGCGAATCATCCCAAATTGAGGAAGTGGACTTTGAGGACAAGATTTAAGACTTTCCCCCCTTTCCCTCTTTTTACAACGAATTATCCCAAATTAAGGAGGTGGACTTGGAGAGCAAGATTTTTGATTTTTCCCCCTGCTCTCTTTTTGTGAATGTGTATGTGTAATCTTCTGTGTAAGATTCTCTCTGTATAGCTTTGCTTCCACCATATGTCCCGGGGTTCTGTCCGTTTTTTTTTCAATAATTACTTTTTAATTTTAATAACGCTACTATATTTCTTACTTTATTCTATTTTACTTTACCTGCTCTTTCTTTTTTCCTACCTTCCCTTCCTCCCTCCCTCCCTCCTCTCCTCCTTTCCTTCTTTCTTTTTCTTTCCTCCCTCCCTCCCTCCCACCCTTCTTCTTTCCACTTTCTTTTTCTTTCCTTCCTCCCTCCCTCCCTCCTGTCTTTCTTTCTTTCTTTCCTCCCTCCCTCCCTTCTTCCATTCACTCTTCTTTTTGCTTTCGTTCCTCCCTCCCTCCCTCCTTTCTTTCTTTCTTTCTTTCCATCCTTCCTCCCTCCCTACCTCCTTTCTTCCTTCCTTCCTTCCTTCCTTCCTTTCTTCCCTTCTTCCTTTCTTTCCCTCTCTCTTTCTTTCTTCTACTAATTCTTTCTTTCTACTTTTTCTCCCTGTTATTCTGAGCCGGGTGGATGAAAGGCTCTTGGTGCTGCAGCCAGGAGTCAGTGCTGTGCCTCTGAAGTGGGAGAGCCAACTTCAGGACACGGGTCCACAAGAGACCTCCCAGCTCCACATAATATCAAGCAGCGAAAATCTCCCAGAGATCTCCATCTCAACACCAGCACCCAGCTTCAGTCAACGACCAGCAAGCTACAGTGCTGGTCACCCTATGCCAAGCAACAAGCAAGGCAGGAACACAACCACACCCATTAGCAGAAAGGCTACCTAAAAACATAATAAGGCCACAGGCACCCCAAAACACACCACCAGACGTGGACCTGTCCACCAGAAAGACAAGATCGAGCCTCAACCACCAGAACACAGGCATTAGTCCCCCCCACCAGGAAGCCTACACAACCTACTGAAACAACCTTAGCCACGGGGGACAGACAACACAAACAACGGGAACTACGAATCTGCAGCCTGCAAAAAGGAGACCCCAAACACAGTAACATAAGCAAAATGAGAAGGCAGAAAAACACACAGCAGGTGAAGGAGCAAGATAAAAACCTACCAGACCTAACAAATGAAGAGGTAATAGGCAGTCTACCTGAAAAAGAATTCAGAATAATGATAGTAAAGCTGATCCAAGATTCTATTTCCAAGATCCAAAATCTTGGAAATAGAATAGACAAAATGCAAGAAACAGTTAACAAGGACCTAGAAGAACTAAAGATGAATCAAGCATCGATTAAAAACACAATAAATGAAATGAAAAATACTCTTGATGGGATCAATAGCAGAATAACTGAGGCAGAAGAACGGATAAGTGAGGTGGAAGATAAAATAGTGGAAATAACTGATGCAGAGCAAACTAAAGAAAAAAGAATGAAAAGAACAGAGAACAGTCTCAGAGACCTCTGGGACAACATTAAATGCATGAACATTCGAATTATAGGGGTTCCAGAAGAAGAAGAGAAAAAGAAAGGGACTGAGAAAATATTTGAAGAGATTATAGTTGAAAACTTCCCTAATATGGGAAAGGAAATAGTTAATCAAGTCCAGGAGGCACAGAGAGTCCCATACAGAATAAATCCAAGGAGAAATACGCCAAGACACATATTAATCAAACTGTCAAAAATTAAACACAAAGAAATCATATTAAAAGCAGCAAGGGAAAAACAACAAATAACACACAAGGGAATCCCCATCAGGTTAACAGCTGATCTCTCAGCAGAAACTCTACAAGCCAGAAGGGAGTGGCAGGACATAATTAAAGTGATGAAGGAGAAAAACCTGCAACCAAGATTACTCTACCCAGCAAGGATCTCATTCAGATTTGATGGAGAAGTTAAAACCTTTACAGACAAGCAAAAGCTGAGAGAGTTCAGCACCACCAAACCAGCTTTACAACAAATGCTAAAGGAACTTCTCTAGGCAAGAAACACAGCAGAAGGAATATACCTACAATAACGAACCCAAAGCAATTAAGGAAATGGGAATAGGAACATACATATCAATAATTACCTTAAATGTAAATGGACTAAATACTCCCACCAAAAGACACAGAGTGGCTGAATGGATACAAAAACAAGACCCATATATATGCTGTCTACAAGAGACCCACTTCAGACCTAGAGACAAATACAGATTGAAAGTAAGGGGATGGAAAAAGATATTCCATGCAAATGCAAATCAAAAGAAAGCTGGAGTAGCAATTCTTATATCAGACAAAATAGACTTTAAAATAAAGACTATTAGAAGAGACAAAGAAGGACACTACATAACGATAAAGGGATCGATCCAAGAAGAAGATATAACAATTGTAAATATTTATGCACCAAACATAGGAGCACCTCAATACATAAGGCAAATACTAACAGCCATAAAAGGGGAAATCGACAGTAACACAATCATAGTAGGAGACTTTAACACCCCACTTTCACCAATGGAAAGATCATCCAAAATGAAAATAAATAAGGAAACACAAGCTTTAAATGATACATTAAATGAGATGGACTTAGTTGATATTTATAGGACATTCCATCCAAAAACAACAGAATACACATTTTTCTCAAGTGCTCATGGAACATTCTCCAGGATAGATCATATCTTGGGTCACAAATCAAGCCTTGGTAAATTTAAGAAAATTGAAATTGTATCAAGTATCTTTTCCGACCACAATGCTATGAGACTAGACATCAATTACAGGAAAAGATCTGTAAAAAATACAAACACATGGAGGCTAAACAATACACTACTCAATAACGAAGTGATCACTGAAGAAATCAAAGAGGAAATTAAAAAATACCTAGAAACAAATGACAATGGAGACACGACGACCCAAAACCTATGGGATGCAGCAAAAGCAGTTCTAAGAGGGAAGTTTATAGCAATACAATCCCACCTTAAGAAACAGGAAACATCTCGAGTAAACAACCTGACCCTGCACCTAAAGCAATTAGAGAAAGAAGAACAAAAAACCCCCAAAGTTAGCAGAAGGAAAGAAATCATAAAGATCAGATCAGAAATAAATGAAAAAGAAATGAAGGAAACGATAGCAAAGATCAACCAAACTAAAAGCTGGTTCTTTGAGAAGATAAACAAAATTGACAAACCATTAGCCAGACTCATCAAGAAAAGAAGGGAGAAGACTCAAATCAATAGAATTAGAAATGAAAAAGGAGAAATAACAACTGACAGTGCAGAAATACAAAAGATCATGAGAGATTACTACAAGCAACTCTATGCCAATAAAATGGACAACCTGGAAGAAATGGACAAATTCTTAGAAATGCACAACCTGCCAAGACTGAATCAGGAAGAAATAGAAAATATGAATAGACCAATCACAAGCACTGAAATTGAAACTGTGATTAAAAATCTTCCAGCAAACAAAAGCCCAGGACCAGATGGCTTCACAGGCGAATTCTATCAAACATTTAGAGAAGAGCTAACACCCATCCTTCTCAAACTCTTCCAAACAATATCAGAGGAAGGAACACTCCCAAACTCATTCTACGAGGCCACCATCACCTTGATACCAAAACCAGACAAGGATGTCACAAAGAAAGAAAACTACAGGCCAATATCACTGATGAACATAGATGCAAAAATCCTCAACAAAATACTAGCAAACAGAATCCAACAGCACATTAAAAGGATCATACACCATGATCAAGTGGGGTTTATTCCAGGAATGCAAGGATTCTTCAATATACGCAAATCAATCAATGTGATACACCATATTAACAAGTTGACGGAGAAAAACCATATGATCATCTCAATAGATGCAGAGAAAGCTTTCGACAAAATTCAACACTCATTTATGATAAAAACCCTGAAGAAAGTAGGCATAGAGGGAACTTTCCTCAACATAATAAAGGCCATATATGACAAACCCACAGCCAACATTGTCCTCAATGGTGAAACACTGAAACCATTTCCACTAAGATCAGGAACAAGACAAGGCTGCCCACTCCCACCACTCTTATTCAACCTAGTTTTGGAAGTTCTAGCCACAGCAATCAGAGAAGAAAAGGAAATAAAAGGAATCCAAATTAGAAAAGAAGAAGTAAAGCTGTCACTGTTTGCAGATGACATGATACTATACATAGAGAATCCTAAAGATGCTACCAGAAAACTACTAGAGGTAATCAATGAATTTGGTAAAGTAGCAGGATACAAAATTAATGCACAGAAATCTCTGGCATTCCTGTACACTAATGATGAAAAATCTGAAAATGAAATCAAGAAAACACTCCCATTTACCATTGCAACAAAAAGAATAAAATATCTAGGAATAAACCTACCTAAGGAGACAAAAGACCTATATGCAGAAAATTATAAGACACTGATGAAAGAAATTAAAGATGATACAAATAGATGGAGAGATATACCATGCTCCTGGATTGGAAGAATCAATATTGTCAAAATGACTCTACTACCCAAAGCAATCTACAGATTCAATGCAATCCCTATCAAACTACCACTGGCATTTTTCACAGAACTAGAACAAAAAATTTCAAAATTTGTTTGGAAAAACAAAAGACCCCGAATAGCCAAAGCAATCTTGAGAATGAAAAACGGAGCTGGAGGAATCAGGATCCCTGACTTCAGACTATACTACAAAGCTACAGTAATCAAGACAGTGTGGTACTGGCATAAAAACAGAAAGATAGATCAATGGAACAGGATAGAAAGCCCAGAGATAAACCCACGCACATATGGTCAACTTATCTTTGATAAAGGAGGCAGGAATGTACAGTGGAGAAAGGACAGCCTCTTCAATAAGTGGTGCTGGGAAAACTGGACAGGGACATGTAAAAGTATGAGATTAGATCATTCCCTAACACCATACACAAAAATAAGCTCAAAATGGATTAAAGACCTAAATGTAAGGCCAGAAACTATCAAACTCTTAGAGGAAAACATAGGCAGAACACTCTATGACATAAATCACAGCAAGATCCTTTTGGACCCACCTCCTAGAGAAATGGAAATAAAAACCAAGATCAACAAATGGGACCTAATGAAACTTCAAAGCTTTTGCACAGCAAAGGAAACCATAAACAAGACCAAAAGACAACCCTCAGAATGGGAGAAAATATTTGCAAATGAAGCAACTGACAAAGGATTAATCTCCAAAATTTATAAACAGCTCATGCAGCTCAATAGCAAAAAAACAAACAACCCAATCCAAAAATGGGCAGGAGACTTAAATAGGCATTTCTCCAAAGAAGATATACAGACTGCCAACAAACACATGAAAGAATGCTCAACATCATTAATCATTAGAGAAATGCAAATCAAAACTACAATGAGATATCATCTCACACCAGTCAGAATGGCCATCATCAAGAAATCTAGAAACAATAAATGCTGGAGAGGGTGTGGAGAAAAGGGAACACTCTTGCACTGCTGGTGGGAATGTGAATTGGTACAGCCACTATGGAGAACAGTATGGAGGTTCCTTAAAAAACTAAAAATAGAACTACCATATGACCCAGCAATCCCACTACTGGGCATATACCCTGAGAAAACCATAATTCAAAAAGAGACATGTACCAAAATGTTCATTGCAGCTCTATTCACAATAGCCCGGAGCTGGAAACAACCTAAATGTCCATCATCGGATGAATGGATAAAGAAGATGTGGCACATATATACAATGGAATATTACTCAGCCATAAAAAGAAACGAAACTGAGCTATTTGTAATGAGGTGGATAGACCTAGAGTCTGTCATACAGAGTGAAGTAAGTCAGAAAGAGAAAGACAAATACCGTATGCTAACACATATATATATGGAATTAAAAAAAAATGTCATGAAGAACCTAGGGGTAAAACGGGAATAAAGACACAGACCTAGTAGAGAATGGACTTGAGGATATGGGGAGGGGGAAGGGTAAGCTGTGACAAAGTGAAAGAGAGGCATGGACATATATACACTGCCAAACGTGAGGTAGATAGATAGTGGGAAGCAGCCGCAGAGCACGGGGAGATCAGCTCGGTGCTTTGTGACTGCCTGGAGGGGTGGGATGGGGAGGGTGGGAGGGAGGGAGATGCATGAGGGAAGGGATGTGGGAACGGATGTATATGTATGACTGATTCACTTTGTTATAAAGCAGAAACTAATTAAAAAATTAAAAAAAAAAACTCAAAGCTTTCAAAGATCAGGCTCCACGACTCATCCATCCCCCTTTTTGTGATCCTTGCAGGGCCAGAGGATCTGTAGGATGAGACATTTGTGGTCACAACCCTTGTGGTTTCCATGTTTTCATCAATAGAGACATATATAGCAGCACAGAGATTTCCAGAAGCCCCCCTCTGGCAGAGATGACTAATGGGGCTTTCCCACTGACATCTTAGCAAAGGTGCCAGTGGTATATTCGTTCCAGATCACAGCCTTAATAGGGCAGTTCCTCCCAGGATATTACCTTGATAGATGACCTGTCTTCATTTTACAACCTACGTGCCACCCACCTGTGTAACCTTCCTCTCCATGGTGATGGACACAGAAATGCATATCTGACCTGCACCTCAGAACTAAATCCTTTACAACAAATGCCGACCTTGCTATAAACTAGGGAGAGGCAGTTTTTCTTCCATTACGCAGCCTGTTATTTTCACTCACTTTTATATCCCATGGCCAAAAAAATGAAAAGCAGTTAGGACCTAGCTAGAATTGTAATCACAGGAGTGCCAAGTGGGTACAAAAGCACATGCAAACTCATACAGATATTATTGGCTGATTGTAGAAGATCATCAAAGAATTTTTGTAAAGTAGAGGGAAGAAATTGAGTGCTGGGTGATTTCTTCACTGATAGCCCCTATCCAGTCAGAGCTTGTAAAAACAAGTTGGGCTAAGAAATACAGAATAAATGTACTCAGAGCCCACTCTCAACAAGATAGGCAAGATCTCAAACCAGAGATAAAACCCATATTATCATTGATATCATCCTTATCCCATAATAATTGATTCTTTTCCTTCAGTTTGTGAAGAGAAGATTAACCAGTAGCCATAATAAGAAGTAGGAATCAGGAGCATGAAAAAGTACTATTAACTTAGTGATCTTGGGAAAGTCATACAACCTTTCTGGGCTTCAGTTTACTCATAAATAAAATAAGGAAACTGATTTACATAATCTCTAAGGTCCCTTTCATCTCAGAAGTTCTGTGTCTGTAACAGGGAGCATTGGCTATTGACCAATTTAGCAGAGACATGAAGCATGGTGATGTGTGTCTTAGAATATCAAAATAATTAATCTTTCAACAAAGACAGGAACTCAGATAAATATGTAGCAGCAAGAACAGATTGAAGTTTTGTAAGGATGCAAGAGCTGCTGAGCTGGTCACAGAATAACAGATCCAGACAGGGGATCCACCTCTCCAAGGATGCCAAATTATTTTCTAAACAGCATCTCAGAGAACAGAAGTTCTACTGGTTATTAAAAGGTTTGATAAATGAACAAAATTAAATAAGTTCTTTCACTGCAGGAGGCCTCAGAGCCTTTCCTGCACTGTCCAACAGAACTTTCTGCAATGATGGAAATGTTCTACATAAACACTTTCCAATATGGTAGCCACCAGCCACATGTGGCTATTAAGCAATTGAAATGTATCTAGCAGCACTGAGGAACTGAAGTTTTAATTTTATTAAATATTAATTCACTTCTAGTTGAATAGCCACAGGGGGCTACTATCCATGTATTAGATCATACAGCTCATACCATACACATTTAGAAGGTTAGCCCTAAGAGGGACATAATGCATGGAACATTTCCCAAACTTCTTGGGCCATGGAATTGTGTTTTTAAAGGAATGAAATTCCTTACAAAGCCATTTAGGAAAGACTAGACTCTGAGCCATCCTGCTGAATGGATGAAGTCCCAGGAGACTGTTCTAGCTTCGATGTTCTAACTTAGCCATCAAGGGCATCTGTCACCACCCAGTGACAGAGACCAGACTATGTGTTGTAATGTCACCTCACAATTCAATCACATCAAAACATCCCAAGTCCTGAAAGACACCCTTTGCCTCCCAGTGCAGGTCCAGTCAGCAGATTTCTACTAAAAACTGGCTGTTCCTTTCCACCAAACATAAAACAATGTCAATCTATTGTTTCTGGGCTGTCCCAGACACTCTTGCCTACACTGGGAAACATCATTATCTCAACAGCCCATTGAGATAAGTAGCATTCCATTTTATAGATGAGAAAAGTGAGGCTCAGACAGATGAAGGGACTTAGTTGTTCAAGGTCATATACTTGGTTAACAGGACTTGACCTCCATCTTTGCATTGTGTCCCATAAAGCATTCTAACAATATTTTGAGTTGAAACTTTCATCCAAATGTCTAGGGCCCATAAAAAAATATTGAATTAACACACTCTCAAAATACCCAAAAATGTATACATACCTGAGAAAAGCAGTTTGTTTTACGAGGTTTGCTTGTGCATTTCTTGAGAATTATGATAAATGCAAGAAATGTTTAGTTTAACAATCATGGAATAAAAGAAACAAACATGATTTCGCAAACGTGTATAAATCCTGTCCTCCAAGAAAGCCTCCCCTGGACCTGGAATAATCATGTGCCTCTCAACTGAAAATTCAAATTGATGTGTAAATAAGCATCTACAAATTTCATTTACCCAATTATTTGTCCTTTCCTGAGTATGCAATCAATTTGGTGCTACTAAGTGCCATTTATTCAGACCACAATCGCACACACAGCTGCTCATTTCTGCATCTAATTCAGGCTTGGGTCCACCAGTGGTCTCTTGTGGGCCAAAGTCCTTGAATCAAATTGTTGTCACATCACATATGAGTGCATTTGACTATGACCTACACAATTTTAGAAATCAAGGTTTTTTTCAACAAAATATTGTTTCTTGAAATATAATTTGGCCTTGTGGGAAATTGACTGGGATCTGAAGTTACACCCTGACTCAGAGTGCCAAATCCAGGCGTTCCCAAAGAAGACAAGGCAGACCCCGAAGCGGCAGGTCAATGAGGTGACCCTCTGCAAGTTACACAGGTCTGGCCAGCTATTAACGGGGCTCACTGCATTCACTTTGGCTCTCTAGATTAAAATATAATCACTTTCAGTCAAGTACAAATCAGTAATTATTTTATCTGTAATCAATCTGTATACACTTAATATAAAAATAGCAGACTTTATTATGACATACTCTGGGAAAAAATGTATACTACAGTTCAGTGTTCATTACAATACTGCATACAATTATGCCATGCTTGGTCATCTCAGTGGTCCTGAGAAACCTAAAGGAAAGGAAATGAGGGGTAGTAAAAACAATGAATGAAGAATAGAGAGGGTTGGCTAGAGGAAGATAAAAAAAAGGAGTTCAAAGGTAAAATCTGGGTCATCAGGAAGAAACCTTGAACAAAGTGACCAGCTACATGAGGGCCTGGGGAATCTCAGAGAGAGGATGATTGAAGTAACCAACACTCTCAAAGGCACAGTGGAGGACAGGGAGGGTTGTGGGGAAGGGCAAGGCTGGTTAAGGGGGAAGTTGAATGGGAAGAGGGGAATAAAACAGGTCTGTGCACAGATCCACCCATCCAGCTGCAAAAGCTCAGGGGTACCATGGGAAGTGGAGAGGCTTTGGGATACCACAGCCAAGTCCTACCACCTAGGATATTGTTAATATCACAATGCCTGCTCCCTACTCCAAAGTCCCGGGAATCTGTGTTTTTAACAAGCACCTCCAGTTGATTCTCAAGATAGACAAGTTTGGGAAGTACAGCCTGTGGAGAAGAGCATGAACTGAAGGCTGACAGCCTGGAATTGGAATCCTGACCCCTCCATTCACCAGCCCTGTGAACTTGGAAAGAGACTCAGCTCTCTGAGCCTTGGTTTTCTCATCCGCAAAAATAAAAATATGTTTATGCCCAGTAGCACGCCACCAAGTTAGACATTATTATCATCACGCCCATTTTACAGATTAGGAAGCCAAGGTATGAGTGATTGATTAAATGCTTTGCCCCAAATCATGCTGCTGGTAAATGAAAGAGTTGATATCAAACCAGGAGCCACCTGGCTCCACGTGTCATGCTCTTAGCCTCAATGATGTTCCGCCTCTCCTCCCAGAAATGAGCACTTAGAGAGATGGGAGAAAAGCTTTCCAGACCAGGCAATTTATATTAATTCTTACTCACATCACATCAGATGGTAATTGTTCCCACTTACATAAGTTACTCTGTAAATGAGCACAGTTCACTCAAATTAATTTTGAATCAAGCTTTTCTTCCCCAAGATGAACAATTTATAGGAATCAAGCCATGACTCCACCTGGGCGATGGCTCAAGCATATTAATGCTTCAACAAACTTCATAGCTAATACTGATACCACAGTGGTAGAAATGAATATTCAGTAAGATACCGAGGGCATTCTCCATACCCATAGTCTACAATGTGTGTCTAGATGTGGGTCTAGGCTAACAGAATTCACCAATGTGAGATCACCTGCCCCAAGTGGCTTCACCTCTACACTGCTTTACACAGGCTTAGAATCTCAATGTATTTCTTGGCTGGAAATTTGCATTCTCTCTGAAATCAAGCTTACGAGTTCATTTCTCAAGACAATGCAGCATATAACAAAATGAAGATCTAATCACCCACTGTTCCAACAAAGAATTTTTATTTTACTAGGATGTGTGAAATGATTGTTTCTCATTTGTCATCATGCTCTGCACTCTGGGTTGAAAGGAAGATGCATCCTGAAAGATAGGACATGACACCAGAAACTAATTCTGAATTTTCTATTTAAAAAACACATATCTATATATATTGCAGAAGACAGAGTCTGTTGGGGGCTGTTTTTTAAAACTGCTACTCAAAGTTCTGAGAATAAACAGCCAAACTTTGTGAACAAAAGAAATACATGTTTATTCAAGCAAAGAAAAGTGGAGATGAGCAAAATTATATTTTTCTAAAAGGTGAGGGTTCTGTGTTACCACAAAGAAAAGAATGATTCTAGAGCAAATTAAGTAGAGAATGTAGGGACCTACGAGATAAGATTTGAAGGACCCTTGCCTTTATGAAGGACTAAAATCCCACAATTAGATATTCCTTTCTTTGGCTTCAGGCTACGTGCCAATGATAGGCATTATCATCTTTGTCTTTCTTTGTATAGAGAATCCATCTTCACCTATTCATGTGACCTGTGCCCCCTAAGCTGTAGCTGACTGGACGAAGGCTATACATGTGACCCTGGGAGAGTCGATCCAAAGGCTGGGTTGAGCCAAGCTGATGCTTTTTCTCTAGGCTTAGGACTAAGAGACATGGAGAAGATAATTCTTTAGTAGAGAATTGAGTGGTAAGTTCAGGTAGAGCCATGATTAGAGACAGTGACATGGCCAGCCAAAAACTATGGGGGAGAGATATGAGTAGGGAGAGAAAGCCAATCTGAAGAAAGAGTAGAGTGATAGAGACAAGTGGAGGAAAAGACCATGTGCCCTAATAATTCTGGTTCTGGAATTTGTGGGTTCAGCTTCAGTAATCTGCTTATACTTTGTTTCCAGTTCATGAGGGTCACTGAGATAGACTATTGCATTCTTATACATCTTTTTACTTGAGCTTGTCTCACAGATTTTTTTTTTAATTCCTTGTCACCAAAGGACCTTGACTATATAAATAAACGTAGCAGATCTTGACATTGGTGGGGAACTTCGACCTGGCAGCAAAGTCAATTCCTATATCCTCACAACACTTCTCATAAGGATTTATCTGACCATATTGAACCAAAAGAATGCCTTCCTCTCATTCTTCCCCAAAGGCAGATGGTCTGCCTCCCAGAGGATTTTATACCATCTCACTTGAAATATTTTAAAAAGCCTTCCTGGGCTTCCCTGGTGGCGCAGTGGTCGAGAGTCCACCTGCCGACGCAGGGGACGTGGGTTCATGCACCAGTCCAGGAGGATCCCACATGCCGCGGAGCGGCTGGACCCGTGAGCCATGGCCGCTGAGCCTGCACGTCCGGAGCCTGTGCTCCGCAACAGGAGAGGCCACAACAGTGAGAGGCCCGTGTACCACAAAAAAATAAAATAAAATAAAAGAGCCTTCCTTGTTCTGGCGTTCTTGTAGTAAGTTTTCTGTCATAAGAGATGTTCAGACCAAGGTTAATTGATCATCTGGCAGAGACATATAGGAGATAAATTCAAACACCTGAGAGGTATTTGAACCAGATCACCTGGGGGAGACCTTCAAGATGGCGGAGGCATAAGATGCGGAGATCACCTTCCTCCCCACAGATACATCAGAAATACATCTACATGTGGAACAGCTCCTACAGAACACCTACTGAACGCTGGCAGAAGACCTCAGACCTCCCAAAAGGTAAGGAACTCCCCACGTACCTGGGTAGGGCAAAAGAAAAAAGAATAAACAGAGACAAAAGAATAGGGATGGAACCTGCACCAGTGGGAGGGAGCCGTGAAGGAGGAAAGGTTTCCACACACTAGGAAGCCCCTTCGCGGGCGGAGACTGTGGGTGGCTGAGGGGGGAACCTTCGGAGCCGCGGAGGAGAGCGCAGCAACAGGGGTGCGGAGGGAAAAGGGGAGAGATTCCCGCACAGAGGGTCGGTGCTGACCGGCACTCACCAGCCCGAGAGGTTTGTCTGCTCACCCGCCGGGGCGGGCGGGGCTGGGAGCCGAGGATCGGGCTTCGGAGGTCAGATCCCAGGGAGAGGACTGGGGTTGGCGGCGTGAACACAGCCTGAAGGGGCTAGTGCGCCACAGCTAGACGGGAGGGAGTCCAGGGAAAGGTCTGGAGCTGCCAAAGAGGCAAGAGACCATTGTTTCAGGGTGCGCGAGGAGAGGGGATTAAGAGCGCTGCCTAAAAGAGCTCCAGAGACAGGCGCGAGCAGCGGCTATCAGCACGGACCCCAGAGACGGGCGTGAGATGCTAAGGCTGCTGCTGCCGCCACCAAGAAGCCTGTGTGCAAGCACAGGTCACTATCCACACCTCCCCTCCCGGGAGGCTGTGCAGCCCACCACTGCCAGGGTCCCATGATCCAGGGACAGCTTCCCCGAGAGAACGTACGGCACGCCTCAGGCTGGTGCAATGTCATGCCGGCCTCTGCCCCGCAGGCTCGCCCCGCACTCCGTACCCCTCCTTCACCCCGGCCTGAGTGAGCCAGAGCCCACGCATCAGCTGCTCCTTTAAGCCCTCCGGCGACCTACACGCAGAGGCAGGGCCAAATCCAAAACTGAACCCCGGGAGCTGTGTGAAAAAAAGAAGAGAAAGGGAAATCTCTCCCAACATTCTCTGGAGCAGCGGATTAAATCTCCACAGTCAACTTGATGTACCCTGCATCTGCGGAATACCTGAATAGACAACGAATCATCCCAAATTGAGGAGGTAGACTTTGGGAGTAACTGTAGACTTGGGTTTTGCTTTCTGCGTCTAATTTCTTTCTGGTTTTATATTCATCTTAGTTTAGTATTTAGAATTTATTATCATTGGTAGATTAGTTTATTGATTTGGTTGCTCTCTCCCTTTATTTTTTAATACATAGATATATATATATTTTTCCTTTTTCTCTTTTTGTGAGTGCGTATGTGTATGCTTCTTTGTGTGAGTCTTCTGTATAGCTTATCTTTTACCATTTGTCATAGGGTTCTGTCTGTCCATTTTTTCTTTGTTTGTTTTTATTACTTTTTAATTTTTTTTTTTTTTTTTTTTTTGCTGTACGCGGGCCTCTCACTGTTGTGGCCTCTCCCGTTGCGGAGCACAGGCTCCAGACGCACAGGCTCAGCGGCCATGGCTCACGGGCCCAGCCGCTCCGCGGCATATGGGATCCTCCCAGACCGGGGCACGAACCCGTATCCCCTGCATCGGCAGGCGGACTCTCAACCACTGCGCCACCAGGGAGGCCCTACTTTTTAATTTTTAATATTTTTTTTATTTTAATAACTTTATTTTATTTTATTTTTTCTTCTTTCTTTCTTTCTCCCTTTTTTTCTGAGCCATGTGGCTGTCAGGGTCTTGGTGCTCTGGCCGGGTGTCAGGTCTGTGCCTCTGAGGTGGGAGAGCCGAGTTCAGGACACTGGTCCACCAGAGACATCCCGGCTCCACATAATATCAAATGGCAAAAGCTCTCCCAGAGATCTCCATCTCAACACAAAGACCCAGCTCCACTCAATGACCAGCAAGCTCCAGTGCTGGACACCCCAAGCCAAACAACTAGCAAGACAGGAACACAACCCCACCCATTATCAGAGAGGCTGCCTAAAATCATAATAAGGTCACAGACACACCAAAACACAACACTGGACGCGGTCCTGCCCACCAGAAAGACAAGATCAAGCGTCATCCACCAGAACACAGGCACCAGTCCCCTTCACCAGGAAGCCTACACAACCCACTGAACCAACATTAGCCACAAGGGACAGACACACAAAACAATGGGGACTATGAACCTGCAGCCTGCAAAAATGAGATGCCAAACACATTAAGTTAAGCAAAATGAGAAGACAGAGAAATACACAGCAGATGAAGCAGCAAGGAAAAAACCCACCAGACCAAACAAATGAAGAGGAAATAGGCAGTTTACCTGAAAAAGAATTCACAGTGATGGTAGTAATGATGATTCAAAATCTTGGAAATACAATGGAGAAAATACAAGAAAAGTTTAACAAAGACCTAGAAGAAGTAAAGGGCAAACAAACAGTGATGAACAACACAATAAATGAAATTAAAAATTCTCTAGAAGGAATCAATAGCAGAATAACTGAGGCAGAAGAACAGATAAGTGACCTGTAATGTAAAATAGTGGAAATAACTACCACAGAGCAGAATAAAGAAAAAAGAATGAAAAGAATTGAGGACAGTCTCAGAGACCTCTGGGACAATATTAATAGCACCAACATTCGAATTATAGGGGTCCCAGAAGAAGAAGAGAAAAGGAAAGGGACTGAGAAATTATTTGAAGAGACTATAGTTGAAAATTTCCCTATTATGGGAAAGGAAATAGTCAATCAAGTCCAGGAAGCTCAGAGAGTCCTATACAGGATAAATCCAAGGAGAAACATGCCAAGATACATATTAATCACACTATCAAAAATTAAATAAGAAGAAAAAATATTAAAAGCAGCAAGGGAAAAACAACAAATAACATACAAAGGATTCCCCATAAAGTGAACAGCTGATCTTTCAGCAGAAACCCTGCAAGCCAGAAGGGACTGGCAGGACATACTTAAAGTGATGAAAGGGAAGAACCTACAACCAAGATTATGCTACCTAGCAAGGATCTCATTCAGATTCAATGGAGAAATTAAAACCTTTACAGACAAGCAAAAGCTAAGAGAGTTCAGCCCCACCAAACCAGGTTTACAACAAATGCTCAAGGAACTTCTCTAGGGAGGAAATGCAAAAGAAGGAAAAGACCTACAATAACAAACCCAAAACAATTAAGAAAACGGTAAGAGGAACATGCATATCGATAACTACCTTCAATGTAAATGGATTAAATGCTCCCACCAAAAGACATAGACGGGCTGAATGGACACAAAAACAAGACCCATATATGTGCTGTCTACAAGAGACCCACTTCAGACCTAGGGCCACATACAGACTGAAAGTGAGGGGATGGAAAAAGATATTCCATGCAAATGGAAATCAAAAGAAAGCTGGAGTAGCAATTCTCATATCAGACAAAACAGACTTTAAAATAAAGACTATTACAAGAGACAAAGAAGGACACTACATAATGATCAAGGGATCAATCCAAGAAGAAGATAAAACAATTGTAAATATTTATGCACCCAAGATAGGAGGACCTCAATACATAAGGCAACTGCTAACATCTATAAAAGAGGAAATTAACAGTAACACAATAATAGTGGGGGACTTTAACACCTCACTTACACCAATGGACAGATCATCGAAAGTGAAAATAAATAAGGAAACAGAAGTTTTAAATGACACAATAGACCAGATAGATTTAATTGATATTTATTGGACATTCCATCCAAAAACAGCAGATTACACTTTCTTCTCAAGTTCGCAAGGAACATTCTCCAGGATAGATCACATCCTGGGTCACAAATCAAGCCTCAGTAAATTTCAGACAATTGTAATCATATCAAACATCTTTTCTGACCACAATGCTATGAGGTTAGAAAAGAATTACAGGGAAAAAAATGTAAAAAACACAAACACATGGAGGCTAAACAATACATTAGTAAATAACCAAGAGATCACTGCAGAAATCAAAAAATACCTAGAGACAAATGACAATGAAAACATGACAACCCAAAACCTATGGGATGCAGCAAAAGCATTTCTAAGAGGGAAGTTTATAGCAATACAATCCTACCTCAAGAAACAAGAAACATCTCAAATAAGCAACCTGACCTTACACCTAAAGCAGTTACAGAAAGAAGAACAAAAATAAACCCCAAAGTTAGCAGAAGGAAAGAAATCATAAAGATCAGATCAGAAATAAATGAAAAAGAAATGAAGGAAGCTATAGCAAACATCAATAAAACTAAAAGCTGGTTCTTTGAGAAGATAAACAAAATAGATAAACCATTAGCCAGACTCACCAAGAAAAAAGGGAGAAGACACAAATCAATAGAATTAGAAATGAAAAGGAGAAGTAAAAACTGACACTGCAGAAATACAAAGGATCTTGAGAGATTACTACAAGCAACTCTATGCCAATAAAATGGACAACCTGGAAGAAATGGACAAATGCTTTGAAAAGCACAATCTTCTGAGACTGAACCAGGAAGAATTAGAAAATATAAACAGAACAATCACAAGCATAGAGATTGAGACTGTGATTAAAAATCTTCCAACAAACAAAAGCCCAGGACCAGATAGCTTCACAGGCGAATTCTATCAAACATTTAGAGAAGAGCTAACACCTATCCTTCTCAAACTTTTCCAAAATATAGCAGAGGGAGGAACACTGGCAAACTCATTCTACGAGGCCACCATAACCCTGATACCAAAACCAGACAAAGATGTCACAAAGAAAGAAACCTACAGGCCAATATCACTGATGAACATAGATGCAAACATCCTCAACAAAATACTACCAAACAGAATCCAACCAGACATTAAAAGGATCATACACCATGATCAAGTGGGATTTATCCCAGGAATGCAAGGATTCTTCAATATATGCAAACCAGTCAATGTGATAAACCATAGTAACAAATTGAAGGAGAAAAACCATATGATCATCTCAACAGGTACAGAAAAAGCTTTCTACAAAATTCAACAGCCATTTATAATAAAAACCCTCCAGAAAGTAGGCATAGAGGGAACTTACCTCAATGTAGTAAAGGCCGTATATGACAAACTCACAGCCAACATCATTCTCAATGGTGAAAAACTGAAAACATTTCCTCTAATATCAGGAACAAGACAAGGTTGTCCACTCTCACCACTATTATTCAACATAGTTTTGGAAGTTTTAGCCACAGCAATCAGAGAAGAAAAAGAAATCAAAGGAATTCAAATCAGAAAAGAAGAAGTAACGCCCTCACTGTTTGCAGATGACATGATACTATACATAGAGAATCCTAAAGATGCTACCAGAAAACTACTAGAGCTCATCAATGAATTTGGTAAAGTAGCAGGATACAAAATTAATGCAGAGAAATCTCTTGCATTCCTATACAATAATGATGAAAAATCTGAAAGAGAAATTAAGGAAACACTCCCATTTATGATTGCAACAAAAAGAATAAAATACCTCTGAATAAACCTACCTAAAGAGACAAAGGACCTGTATGCAGAAAATTATAAGACAATGATGAAAGAAATTTAAGATCATGCAAACAGATGGAGAGAGATACTGTGTTCCTGGATTGGAAGAATCAACATTGTAAAAATGACTATACTACCCAAAGCAATCTACAGATTCAATGCAATCCCTTTCAAACTACCAATGGCATTTTTCACAGAACTAGAACAAAAAATTTCACAATTTGTGTGGAAACACAAAAGACCCCAAAGAGCCAAAGCATTCTTGAGAAAGAAAAATGAAGCTGGAGGAATCAGGCTCCTTGACTTCAGACTATATTACAAAGCTACAGTAATCAAGAGAGTATGGTACTGGCACAAAAACAGAAGTATATATCAATGGAACAGGATAGAAAGCCCAGAGATAAACCCACGCACATATGGTCACCTTTTTTTTTTATAAAGGGGGCAAGAACATACAATGGAGAAAAGACAGCCTCTTCAATAAGTGGTGCTGGGAAAACTGGACAGCTACATGTAAAAGAATGAAATTAGAACACTCCCTAGCACCATACACAAAGATAAACTCAAAATGGATTAAAGACCTCAGTGTAAGGCCAGACACTATAAATCTCTTGGAGAAAAACATAGGCAGAACACTCTATGACATAAATCACAGCAAGATCCTTTTTGACCCACCTCCTAGAGAAATGGAAATAAACACAAAAATAAACAAATGAGACCTAATGAAACTTAAAAGCTTTTGCACAGCAAAGGAAACCATAAACAAGACAAAAAGACAACCCTCAGAATGGGAAAAAATATTTGCAAATGAAGCAACTGACAAAGGATTAATCTCCAAAATTTATAAACAGCTCATGCAGCTCAATATCAAAAAACAAAAAACCCAATCCAAAAATGGGTAGAATACCTAAATAGACATTTCTCCAAAGAAGATATACAGATTGCCAACAAACACGTGAAAGAATGCTCAACATCATTAATCATTAGAGAAATGCAAATCAAAACTGCAATAAGGTATCACCTCACACCAGTCAGAATGGTCATAATCAAAAAATCTACAAACAATAAATCCTGGAGAGGCTGTGGAGAAAAGCGAACCCTCTTGCACTGTCGGTGGGAATGTAAATTGATACAGCCACCATGGAGAACAGTATAGAGGTTCCTTAGAAAACTAAAAATAGAACTGCCATACGACTCAGCAATCCCAATATTGGGCATATACCCTGAGAAAACCATAATTCAAAAAGACTCATATACCACAATGTTCATTGCAGCTCTATTTACAATAGCCAGGACATGGAAGCAACCTAAGTGTCCATCGACAGATGAATGGATAAAGAAGATGTGGCACATATATACAATGGAATATTACTCAGCCATAAAAAGAAACGAAATTAAATTATTTGTAGTGAGGTGGATGGACCTAGAGTCTGTCATACAGAGTGAAGTAAGTCAGGAAGAGAAAAACAAATAACATATGTTAACACATATATATGGAATCTAAAAATAATAATAATAATTGTTCAGAAGAACATAGGAGCAGGACAGGAATAAAGATGCAGACATAGAGAATGGACTTGAGGACATGGGGAGGGGGAAGGGCAAGCTGGGACAAAGTGAGAGAGTGGCATGGACATATATACACTACCAAATGTAAAATAGATAGCTAGTGGGAAGTAGCCACCTAGCTCAGGGAGATCAGCTCGGTACTTTGTGACCACCTAGAGGGGTGGGATAGGGAGTGTGGGAGGGAGAAGCAAAAGAGAGGAGATATGGGGATATATGTATAGGTATAGATGTTTCACTTTGTAATAAACCAGAAAGTAACACACCATTGTAAAGCAGTTATACTCCAATAAAGATGTTAAAAAATAAAATAAAAAACTAGATCACCTTTACACCTAACCTTCAGTTTCTAGGATCATCCTGGTCTCTTTTGTCAGACTGCAAATGCCCAAATCTTCTGTCATTCCCCTTACAACAATATCTTCCTATGTTCTCACTTCCTCTGGATGTGCTCCCATTTGCCACTGTCCTTCTTAAAGAGTGACCTTCAGAACTCAACAAACATGATCTGACCAGAAAACAAAACACCCTAGGGCTGCCACATCTTTTGTCTGTAAATCACTTCTGTAAATGCTGCCAAGGAGAATACCTCCTAATGTTGAAAGTATGTCTCACCAGTGGCTCCAATTGAACCGGAGGTCAACTGTCCCAAATAGTAGCAACTTGGACACAGATTTTGATAGGAGGCTGGGAAGGAGGGCATCTGCTCAATGGGTTTGCACACCATTGTGGGAGGTGAGACAATTATGGAGATAAATTTCTATTTTTGCAGTTTTGCCTCTGTTTGACCCTGGGAATTCAGCACCATGGAGACAGCCAATCCAAAATCTCCAGAAGAAAGTTTTCACCTGCTTTCAGCCTAAATTATTCCAAGGAATATCCCCCCAACAGTCTTCCATATTCACACTTCAAAGTTTACTGTCCGAGCATACCTGAACCGTGGATATCTAAAGATTCCACTGGGAAAGCATTTAATGGTTGAAAAAACAAAATCATAGAAAAGGATGCCCCAATACACAAGAAGGTATCCCAAGGTATGGCATGGTGGAATGACGAGAGTGATGGATCTTCCTTCAAGTCAGCTATGCGCTGCTTCACTGCAAGGCAATGACAAGAGAGAATCTAGCACCCCACCACACACACACACACACACACACACACACACACACACACACAGAGGGAATACTTATATTCATGTTTCAAATTGTGTCTTGAGCATTAGGACAAACAAGGAACCTCTGTAGATTCATGATTCCCATGGTAAACTCAACCTACCAAACTGGAATGACTGGCCAAAAAATTTTCATGAAAATATTCTCAAGTATTCTACAGGGGCTCCTTCTTCAACTTCATCCCAGTCACATCTCCATGCCATATGTGTGCACAGGGCCCCATCATAGGCATGCACTCAAAACAATACAGAGAATGCAAAATCCATCTCTTTGTCCATTCATTCAGAAGTACTCAGCATCTACTAAGTGCTTTCCCTCCAAGATCTTTCTCTCCAAGGACTTACCCTGTAGCCAGAGTCACAAGATTATCTCTCTACCAAAGTGTTCAATACAACACAGTACTTGGTAAATAAATTGCTAAAGCATAACACACCATAGCAGTTTAGGGGAAGAGAAGGCTAAGGGTTGGCCAGTTACAACTTCCTGAAAACCAGGGGATGTGAGTTGGATTATGCAGGCTCAATCTGAACACCGGTCACAGGAGAATAGAGAGCCTGACTGTCATTTCCACTGCCAGCCTGGAAGGTTGCAGGGAATCATGATCATCGCAAGCCTGAAGAATGATGTCTTGAGTGTTCCCGGCAACTCAATTACACCATGCAAATTTTCCGCGGAGTTGACTTCTCGGCTTCGAGAGCCACGCACACGCTCCTCTGGGCTTCTTGCATGGGGAAAACATTGTTGGGAAAGGAGCCTGAGGACCAACCACTGGAAAGTGCACTCAATAGCACTTTGGTTGAGATAATTGCTGCTTTTTTTTAAAAAAAAAATTGTAGGCTTTGGAGGTGACCACAAGCAAAATTTGTGACAGACATTTGACACTGAGAAACTGCCGCGTATGGGTGACAATTTTCACATCCCTGACCCTACCCCTCCCCACCCAAGACTGGTTTGTTGACTAACAAAGGAAAATTATCTAAAACCACTGGAGTATGTTAGCCAAGTCTTCTCTTTTGTAGTAATGCTCTTTATGCTAGGCACCAAGGTTTCTCATGGTTACAGGCATGCGGATTCCCTTCCAGGCAAGCCTGTTCAAGTACACAGCCTGGGTGACCTTGACGGCACAGCAGCCCTATCAGCAGTGTGAAGGTGTTGCTCCTTGACCTCAAGCTTGCGGATTTGCAGAGAGACCCCCTCGCCCACCATGGGCTCCAAGGACTTCAAAGCCCTGCTTCGTTCCTGCAGAGCTGCCTCCTTATCCTCTGGAGAGACATCCTCCTTTGTCCTTTCTGCCTGTGGCAAGCTCTGTCTCCAAGAAAGCTGGCAGGCATGACAGTGCAAAGGACACAAATCCGTCAAGTGGAAAAAAATCCCCAGCGTGGAGAAATAAAAGACAAAGCTTCCGGAGGCACTCTCTCAGCCCACAGCCATCAGGACCCTGTGATGTCAGCTAGCATAACAAGGATGTCATTGAAAGAACTAAGCGGAGATCTTAGAGAGACACTTGGGTGGCCTCAAGTGTCTCCAGCCTCAGCTGGGGCCGTGGGTCCAGGCCAGCTGGTGGGAGCTCGCCAGCTGCTACCACGGTCATTCTCTGTAGGCACCTCCAACAAGGTTCCAGGATTCCTCAAGCTGACTTCCTAAGCAAGCTGCCCTCCCAGGACAAAGGAGTATCCTTGCCTCTTGGCCTCAATAATCCTACTTCTCATTGTAAATAGGGCATGGCAGCAAAAATATTAGATTTGGGGTCATACTGACTTTGTCTCTGCCATTTCCTAGATTCGGGGACCTCAGGGAAGCTCTCTGTGTCTTAGTTTCATCATCTAAGAAATGATAATAATATTAATCTCCTAGAGTCCTTGGGAAGATTCAGTTAGACGGTGGAGGTGAAAATGTCTACCCTGGGGCCTATCACATGATTTGCCCCGGATGAAAGTTAACGAACACACAAACTACCTTAACAAATCAATTAGGAAGCATTTCCCAGAGCCCGCTGCATGTTAGACAATGAGGATGACAAAAATGAACAAAGTATTTTTTTCCCTCAAGGAACTTATAGACTAGTTGAGGAGATGATGTAAACATGGGCCATAACAAATTAAAAAGCAGTGAACAGGCATCCAAAATGAATGTACACTGTAAGTGCCATGGAAGTCTCAAAGAAGGAGCGACAAAGGCAAGGCAGGGGAGTCAAGGAAGGGGAGATTTTAGCAGAACCTCAAAGGCTGAGGAGGGCTTTGATGAGCCCAGAAGACATCCCTCAGGGAGGAAGGCTTTCGGGAAAATGCTAGTGTCCCATGAATTTACACCATGAAAGTTGGTCTTCCAAGGGCCCAATTGCACTTGAATGACTATTAAAACTCCAGATCAATCCCACCAGGGCTTCCCTGGTGGCATAGTGGTTAAGAATCCACCTGCCAATGCAGGGGACACGGGTTCGAGCCCTGGTCCGGGAAGATCCCACATGCCACGGAGCAACTAAGGCTGTGCACCGCAATTACTGAGCCTGCGCTCTAGAACCTGCGAGCCACAAATACTGAGCTCGCGCACCACAACTACTGAGCCCATGTGCCTAGAGCCCGTGCTCTGCAAAAAGAGAAGCCACTGCAATGAGAAGCCCGTGCACCACAATGAAGAGTAGCCCCTGCTCACCGCAACTAGAGAGAGCCCGTGCACAGCAACAAAGACCCAACGCAGCCAAAAATAAATAAATTTAAAAAAAAAGAATATCAATCCTAGCGTATAAAGAAAGAAGAGCATCTACTTACTGCCTCCTCCATGAGGCTGTCTTTGATTCAATGCAGTAGAAGGTGTAGCTATGGTTTTCCAATCCCAGAAAGAGAACAGAAGGCAAGAAAAAGACGAGAGAAAATAAAGCATGCAGAGAGATAACCATCTGTGTTTGCTGGTTTAGTCTTCCTTCCAATGTGTAATTACCATTCTGAGGGCTGACTTGGCCATTTGGAGAGATGATGATCCAGGTCAAGCAAATCACCCACAAAGGAGGAAATCAACCTACAGACCATAGATTGTATGGACATGGTTTTTCTCTTAAAGGAGATTTGTGTTTGCCAACTAAAAACAAGATACTTCCTCAAAACATTTTAATTTGGTAGGAAACATCAAATTCACAGCTCTTCAGCAAAGTCTAAAGTGGTGCCAACCATCTTATCCCTAGAATAAAACATAAGACTGTATTATTTTCGTTTTGTGTGAAACATTCAAAGTTCAGGGTTGGAAAATTGTGTGTGGGCTGATGCCTGATAGTGAGGCCAGTTATTATGTAGTGACTCACGAGAAATTTCCAGAGCTACCACACCTTAAAGTTAAACTCACTCAAGCCAGACAGTAAACTATTAGTAGAGATATTTTTGTAACCATAATTTCTAGTCTTTTAACTAATTTCTTTTTTAACTTGCAGCATGGCCAGTTTTATAAAAGTTATAGAGCTTTTTTTTTTCTGGCATCAGGGTTTTGGAATATTTATCCGTTTAAAAACAATACAAAATAAAAACATGCCCTTGGGGTATTTTAAGGAATTTTTTAGCTGACCAACTTGGTCAACCAGCGTAATCCTGGCGCACTGGCTCCATCGTGTCAGCCAGCCTGGCTGCCCACCACATGGAGGACTCAGCCCAGGACTCCTGCGGTTGTGGCCACGTCTGCCCCAGGTACCCAAAAGGAAGTCTCTCTGTGGCCAGGCCAAGCAAGAGATGGCACCACGTGGGGAGAGCCACTGACATGACACCAGAGCCCTGGGAGAAGCTGCGATGCAGAGTAGGAGCAGCCAAGCTTTTCTCTGACACCAAATGAAGCAACTAGTGAAACAGTCATCCCTCCAGGAAAGCCCTCATCCCTCTGCCTGAGTCCAGTTGGGGTCCCTGTGTTAACACACTCCGTGCACCCACCAGGAAACCTAGAGCTGGAAGCTTCTGTTGAACATTGACAGGTCTTCAGAGAACCTCCAAAGGGTCTCTGACAGAGCCTGAGTCTCAGGATCTCACAGCAACTGCATTGACTGGTTTTTCTTCATGTAGTTTTTTTGTTGGTTTTGTTGGTTTCTTGTTTTTTGTTTTTGCCGCCGCATGTGAGATCTTAGTTCCCCAACCAGGGATGGAACCCGAACCCCCTGCAGTCGAAGGACAGAGTCTTAACCACTGGACCACCAAGGAAGTCCCCATGTAGTTTTAATTCTCATCGTGACATGTTATCAGATCTGTGATGGAGAGGGGCCTCGTGGACTACCGAGGCTGGTCTTTTGACTCTATATTTATGAGTTTAGGGTTTTACACTGACATAGCCACTCTTCAAATGGAATGGATGAAATCGAAATAATATACAACATGTGTCATTGTCCACTTATTCCCATCTCTGACACCACCGCCAGGATCTCAGATGTGTTACAAAACTCTATCCCAGAGCAACATCTCCCACTCTTTTTATATGCTCAGTTAATGGAGTGAAGGATTGATTTTTGACCTCCAAAGACTCTCCCTGTCTGGGGGCTGGGCTGGGGGAGTGGAAGGAAGACCTCGAACTTGTGGAGGCGAGTGGAGGCTTCCTGCCTGGGCTTAGCCAGAGGAACTGCATCAGGCAGGGCTGAGGCTGGGAGCAGGAGACAGGGGAGGATGCTGACGCACCACAGACAGAGCTCGGGGTTTCTTCTTGGTTAGGAACACCAACTGTGCACACACCTCAGTCATCAGCCCTTGCAAAGGGGAATCTGACGGAGGGGTTAAAAGGCAAAGAGACGTCAGAAAGATGAAAACAGAAGCCATGTCTGTCCCTGGACTGTTTTGTCCTGGCACTAAGCTGGTGCACAGGATGTAGGCACTGAATCAGTGATACACGGCTGAGTTTGTGGATTGAAGGCCAGGGATGGTTGAGGGAATGGATTGTACATGACAGGGAGACAGACAGAGGGTACCAGCCTCCCAGACAAAAGGTGTCTAGACATGGAAGGTAGGCCCCATTCCCGTGTTCTCAGTGTGTCTTTCCTGTTTAAACAGCAGTCGTGGCTAGGATGGGTCAGTGCCGGGAGACCTCCTTGGGGTAGGAAATCCCACACCTTCTCAGCAGGTTTCTTCTGAACCCAGCTCTCTGTGCTCTATCTGGGTCATGATCTAAGATCTGGGGTCTCCCTAGAAGCCCCACGTTTCATGCCTTCCTTACACACCTTGAAGGCAGCTTCTGTCTAAGGAAGTCTTCACTCTCCTCTCCTTCATCCTTCTGCCAAAGCACTTCGTCCCTCATCCCATCTTTGTCAATGCCACCCCCTCCCCATGCTTTGCCCATCATTGACAGTTTCAATGTGTCCATCCCAAACTGTATTAAGATTTAGGGGTCCCTTTCTAACATGGCGTACAGAAGGAAAGAACAAGATTCTCATCACGAGTCAGTCCTCCTCCTCACATCTGCTTTGCCTTATGCACTCATTTCTGTGTCTTCTTCCCCTGCCATCCCTCCTGCCCCATGTAGCCTCACTACAGTAGTGCGCCCTGAGTCAGAAGCTCCACCACTTTTTTCCAGGAGATGGCAAAGTCAGAGGTTCCCTGCCCTGTCCTCCTTCTCTTGAATTTCTAAAAAGCCCACATCTTGTGCAGAGGCTCCCAGCTATGCAGACCACATGCAACATGTTTTTTATCTATGGGACATTTCCCCCTGCAGTTTGTAGAATCCTGTGGCCACTTCTGCTTTCTAACTGCTGCTTATTTTCTTTCCCTAAGGCAGGAAAGATGTGTGGTCTGATGAATGGAGAACTTGCCTGGAAATTGGATGATCTGGGTTCTGAATCTGACTTACTGTGTGGCCTGGGAAAAATTACTTTGACTCTCTGGGTGAGCTGACATTTCAGCGGCCTTGGGTGAGTAAACAGAAAGCAGTTCAAGTGTCCAGAGAGGGGAAGCCTCGGTGGCGGGCCTTTCCTGCAGTTAGGCACACACACAATAGCTCCCGTTCCTGATAGCAACTAGCATGAGTAGGTGCCCTATTCTTGGCCCTATTCCTACTTTCCCTTTCCCCGATTTTGACTCTTTGGTTCCTCCAGCATCAGGTGATCAAAGAAGCTCAAACCTTAGACACCCAAAAAGTTAGTGCTTGCCCAATAAGCTCAATGAATAGTTGCGCTAAGTGTACCCACGTGCCAGGCATGCACCTTAAATAGCCTGGGCCTGGGATGGGTGAATACGTACATGGAGTTTGCTATCAAGAATTTTGATGAATGACTCCTCACTCCCCACTCCTACACATAAAAGGTCAAGACACTTTCAATCTCAAGTGCCTGCAATTCAACTCAAATTAGCTAAAGCCAAGAAAGAAATCCGTGGGCTTACATACCTGGGGCATTTGACCTCAGGCAAAGCTGGATATAAGGTATCAAACAATGTCATCAGAGACTATGATCAAAAAGATACAAGTGTTGGTGAGGGTGTGGAGAAAAGGGAACTCTTGCACACTCTTGGGAGGAATGTAAATTGGTGCACACACTATGGAAAGCAGTATGGGGGTGTCTCAAAAAATTAAAGATAGAACTACCACATGATCCAGCAATTCCACTCCTGGGTCTATACCCAAAGGAAATGAAATCAGTACCTTGAGGAGACATCTGCACCCCTGTGTTCATTGCAGCATTATTCACAATAGTCAAGATATGGAAATAACCTAAGTGTTTGTCAATAGAAGCATGGATAAAAATTTTTTTAATCATTACATACATACACACAATAGATCATGTGTGTATATATATATAATATGTATTATTTATTATCAATAAATAATAACATTCAGCCTTAAAAAAGGAGATCCTGCATCCTGCTATTTATAACAACATGGATGAACCTGGAAGACATCATGCTAACTGAAATTAGCCAGACACAGAAAGAAAAATACTGCATGATTTTACTTGTATGTGGAATCTAGATGAGTCACTTATACATGGAATCTAAAAAAGTCAAATACGTAGAAGCAGAGAATAGAACAGTGCTTACCAGGGTCGAGGAGGTTGGGAAATGGGGAGATGTTAGTCAAAGAATACAAAGTTGCAGTTATGTAGGATGAATAATTCTAGAGAGCTAATATACAGCATGATGATTATACTTAATAATACGATATTGGACACTTGCTAAGAAAGTAGATTTCATTTTAAAACTGTCAAATTGTTTTACAAATTAATTGTACAATTTTATGTTCCCTCCAAGAGTATATGAAAGTTCCAGTAGCTGCCCATCCTCACCAACACTTGGTATGGAGAGTCTTTTAGCCATTCTAATGGCAATGTGGTGAGATCTCATTGTGGTTTTAAGGTGCACTTCACTCATGACTAATATTAGGCATCTTTTGATGTGCTTATTTGTCATCTGTATATATCCTTTGATTGTATACTTGTTCACATTTTTTACCCATTTATAAAAGTGAGTTGTCTTCTGATTGAATTGTAAGAATTCTTTATATAATCTAGATGTACTTTTTTTCATATACGTGCTTTGCAAATGTTTACTCCCAGTCTGAGGTTTTCCCTTTATTTTTTGTAATAGTGTCTTTTGAAGAGCAACATTTTAATGTTAATAATGTCCAATTTATTATTTTATCTTATAGTTTGTGATTTTTGTGTGTGTCCTATTTAAGAACTGTTCCCTAAATCTAGGATCACTAAGAATTTTTCTATGTTTTCTTCAAGAATTTTTGTAATTTTAACCATTACACTTAGGTCTATGATTCATTTTGAATTAAATTCTGTAGTACAAAAAAAAAAAAAAAAAGAAAGTAGATTTCAGGTTCTCTTGCCACACACACAGAAAAGGGTAACTGTGTGAGGAGATGAATATGTTAATTAGCTTAACTGTAGTAATCATTTCACTATGTATAATCAAACCATCATTTTGAATACCTTCCATATATACAATTTTTTGTTACAAAGAAAATTTTAAAAGTCTTCAGAGCTCTGCCTCTGTCTCCACCTGCTGGACAGGTGCTCTCCAGAAGGTTGGAAGGTGGTTGCCAGCTGAGAAGCCCAGCAAAATGAAAGTATTTGGGGATAGTTCTAGCAGAAATGTCCAGGAAGATTCTGCTTAGGGCCTGGGCCCATTCCTGAACTACTCATGGGACACGTGGCCTCCTCTGTGGCAGGGTGGACCTGGCTCAAGGGGTGGAATGTGGTCACCACCAGAGAAAAGCATTCAGTTCCTAGAAGGACGGCAATCAGTGCTCGACAGGCAAAAACATCCAATGTCTCCTACATCACCCTGAGCCAGAAAGGAGCCAAAACTGCAGAAACTTGCAGCAAACTGGGATGCCTCAGCACCCAGGATCCAGTCTTCTAAATCTTATATGTTTCCAATAAAAGGTAAAGAAAGAGCTGAGGCCATGTGCTAGCTATATGGAGCATAACAGTGTGGCACTGTATTGTTTTCTATAGTTGGATAAGGCTCTTCCGGCTCAGTGAAGTGAAAAGCAAATTGCCATAGACTTTGCTGCAATCATCAGAATGTTTCTATGACTCGTGAGATAAATGAGAAACATACACAGAAGGGTCAAAGTTACACTGAAGTCAGATTGTAATCACACCCTTGAGTTCTGACAACCCACGGACCAAATTTCCTACTGAGAGCACATTACTGACTTATTTTTTTCCACAGAGGGTACTTGATTACCCTAAGGCAGCTTATCTCATCTATGGATTATCTGAGATCAGCTTTTCACACAGGTTGGCCTCCCGTCAGCCATCAGCACAGCTCTTGGCTCTACCACTGACTAAAGTTCAACACTGACTCCCTGGCCCAAGAGCCCAAATGTGAGGCTATCAAATCATCTGATGAGTCACAAATCAGCTTAAAAGACAGCACTCTTTCTTTAAACACTGATACTGAAGGCCCTTAAGTGGATAAGGCTGCTTCTCTCCAATAAGAGGATCAGTACTTTCTCTAGAGCCAAGGACATTCTTAACACCCTGATGGTCTGCCTGTAAGGAGGGATTTCCGAGGTAGGCTTTATAGTTAGAGAAAAAAGGTCTCAGACGCCCCATGGAGTATGTAAAACCCAACTCAACACACAGAACTTTCCTTGACTTTGTGATAACTTGATTTTTCTCACCCTCAAGCCTCTCCCTGTCCAACAGACCCATGTCCCAGCAACAACAAACCACCAAAATTCATAGAGCAGCTGCCATGTGACAAGCGTGAGAGCACAAAAGATAAATTGGAAAAGGCACCTCTAGGCAAGACGCCATGGTGAGCTCACGTTCTGAGCTCCCCAACTCTACTCCAAACACAGCAATGACACATGAAACATTTTTCATGCTTAAAATAAAACCACGCCAAAATATCAAATAAATATTTCCCTGGAAGAGAAACACACAGTAGTAAACAGGTCAAAGCCATGGGCTTCTGGGTCTCCCAGTCAAGAAGGCAGATGTGGCCAAAGTTTGATTCCTCTGGGCTAAGAGGGAATAAAGCCTTCCAAGCATGAAATAGGACCTGAATCAGGATTGCTGCCTGAAGCCACAGGTGGTGCTGACCTCCCTCAGTTATAAAATGAAGCAGGGGACTTCTCTGGTGGTGCAGTGGTTAAGAATCTGCCTGCCAATGCAGGGGACACGGGTTTGAGCCCTGGTCCAGGTAGATCCCACATGCCGTGGAGCAACTAAGCCCACGCGCCACAACTACTGAAGCCCGCGCGCTGCAACTACTGAAGCCCACGTGCCTAGAGCCCGTGCTCAGTAACAAGAGAAGCCACCACACTGAGAACCCGCATGCCGCAACAAAGACCCAACGCAGCCAAAAAATAAATAAATAAGTTAAAAAAAAAAAAGGCAGGAAAACTGTAACCACTGGCCTTTTTATAAAATCCAGGAACCTGCAGTGCTGGGAGGAAGCAGACACAGCCCTAGAGCCCCATTCATCTTCTTGTTCTTCTTTTTTTTTTAAATTAAAGTACAGTTGATTTACAATGTTGTGTTAGTTTCTGGTATACAGCAAAGTGATTCAGTTCTGTATATATATTATTTTTCAGATTCTTTTCCATTACAGTTTATTACAAGATATTGAGTAGAGTTCCCTGTGCTATAGAGTAGGTCCTTGTTTTTTATCTGTTTTATATATAGTAGTGTGCATATGTTGATCCCAACCTCCTAATTTATCCCTCCCCTCCCCTTTCCCCTTTGGTAACCATAAGTTTGTTTTCTCTGTCTGTGAGTCTCTTTGTTTTGTAAATTAGTTCATTTGTATCAGTTTTTTTTTAGATTCCACCTATAACTGATATCATATGATATTTGTCCTTCTCTGTCTGACTTACTTCACTTAGTATGATAATCTCTAGGTCCATCCATGTTGCTGCAAATGGCATTATTTCATTCTTTTTTGTGGCTGAGTAATATTCTGTTGTATATATGTACCACATCTTCTCTATATCTTCCTCTGTTGATGGACATTTAGGTTGCTTCCGTGTCTTGATTATTTAAACAGTGCTGCTATGAACACTGGGGTGCATGTAGCTTTTCAAATTAGAGGTTTCTTCCAGATACATGACCAGGAGTGGGATTGCTGGATCATATGGTAGCTCTATTTTTAGTTTTTGAAGGAACCATCATCCTGTTTTCCATAGTGGCTGCAGCAATTTACATTCCCACCAACGGTGTAGGAGGGTTTCCTTTTCTCCACACCCTCCCTGGAGTCCCATTCTGAGTGAAGCCACCCACCAGCTTAGTGGCTGCATATATGTATCCCCAGTACATGGGGAGAAGAGCCCAGCCATAAATATTCAACCTGGTTCTGGAACAGGGCCCCTGGGAGTCAAGTGGAGTCAACGTGAAAACCACTAAATGGGGAGAAAAATAACTCAGGGCTACAGGGAGGGGCAAGCCAGTCAAGATGAGCACACAAACCTAAATTTTAAAAGATATCTAACATAAGAAAGTCAGACGACAATCTCAAAAACCAGAAAAATTTATTCTTTCAAAAGTGGAAGTACCTGAGCAATCTCAAACATTATGTTAAATACGTTTGTTTGAAACTCTCAAAGAGATAAAGTAATTACATGCATGAGGAACAAAAATAAATAAGCAAAAGAAGTAAATATGAACGAAGAACATATGTTGCTGAAAAATCACCAATTATACATCCTGAAAAGTAAAAATACAGTCATTGAAATTAAAAGCTCATAAACTGGTTAAAAATTGAACACAAGTGATGAGAGAATTAGAAATTGGAGGAGAGTACTGAGGAATTCACCCAGAATACAGCATAGGAGATATAAAGATGGAAGGCATGAATAGGAAGATGAGAGACATGGAGGATAGACTGAAGGGTATTTAATTACTCTTTATGAGCCTGTGGCGAGGTAGGCACTGTCATCCTCTTTTGCAGAAGAAGAAACTCTACAGCCAAAAGTTACAGATGTTGCCTCTTTTCAGCTGAGGATAAACAGGAATGCTCATTCCTGGGTCAAGTAAGTTCTACTGCAGCCACGTTGAACACAAATTAGCATCCTCTTGGTGCATTACCATGAACCCAATGTTGGAATTATGAATAATTTTTTAAACATGTTGAGTAGAGCGTGGTAAGTGGAATCGCTCAAGGAAGCAGGCTTGGGAAGGGGAGTGTCCAGTCTGCTCAGGCTGCTGTAACAAAATACTGTAGACTGCAGGACTTAAACAGCAATATTTATTTCTCACAGTCCTGGAGGCTGGAAGTCCAAGATCAGGGTGCCAGCGTGGTCAGCTTGTAGTGAGGACTCATTTCCTGGCTTGTTGATAGCCAGCTTCTTGCTGTATCCTCACGCGGTCAAGAGAGAGCTCTGGTCTCTTCATCGCTGTATAGGGGCACCAATGCCATCATGGGGGCTCCACCCCCATGACCTCATCCAAATCCAATTACATCCCAAACCCCCATTCCTGAACACCACCATATGGGGATACGGGGTTCAACATACAGATTTGTGTGGGGGGGACACCAACAAACAGTCCATAGCAAGAGGAAAATCATAAGAGGGAAAGAAGGAGGAGGAAAAAGGGAGAAAAAGAAACAAAAGATGGTGGGAGAAGAGGAAGACTTTGGTGCCCAGGGACTTGGGCCAGAAATGCACAATCACCACAGGGAATTCTCCTAAGGACCCAAACAGCTTCCCCCATCAGGAAGAGGAGGCAGCTCTCGCCTGGCTTCAATAAAGAGCCCCTCCTGCAAACCCTGCCTCGGTCTTGCAATGGTCACGAAATGCTGGGTTTTTTAAAACCCCCAAAGCAACTTGCCTGGCATTCTGCCCCTTGAACTACAAACTCTGTATTTTTGGGGAAGCAGTGGATTTATTTACACTCTGCTTATTAAAATGCTGTTTGAGAAAAAACTGTCTGCTATTTAAGATGCCCAAAGCATAATGCCCGTTTCCAAGGAGGAGGATGGAGGTAGAAAAGCCCACTGGTCTTTGGTTTCCCCTGGCTCCCAACACATTAATCGTTCAAGTTAGACTGAATGCTCCTTCCCACCCTCCTGTGTGCTGCTGATGCAGGCACTCGGGGACGACACTTTAATGACATTTCTGCATCCTTTGCCCTAGCAGCTCTATCATCTGTACCATTTGAATATTCTCCACTTTCTTGTCTGGACTTGGGCAAAAGCCATTTTCAGTCTGGTCATTTATGGCTTTCTTAACTTTGTGATTAAGTTATCATCAATACCATTTAAATAGTCTCTATTTTATCGACTCTTTGATTTTTATGGACTTGAGCCAAAGCCATTTTCCTACTGGTCACTTATGGTTGCCTTAACTTTGTGACTAAGCCAGAAAAATTCTGTTTGAAACTGCATCTAATTTAAGGCTTCAAGATCCAACTATGTATTTCTACTTGCCTGTGGTCCCAAATGATTTCAGTATTTCTACTTGTCTTCAAGGCTCCCCAAATCAGCAGATATGACCTTTCATCACCCCGCCTTAGGCAGCAGCAGCCTAAGGAAACCGGTGAAGGACTTTTTCCACCGAAGACCACAATTTCTGAAACCACTTCCTCTCCTCACCCTCCTTGACCTCGCTTCAGCATTAGGATTTATTAACCACACCCTCCTTGAAACCCTCTCTTTGGCTGTGCGTGTGTGTGCCCGTGCACATGCGTGTGTGTGTGTTTGTGTGTGTGTGTGTTAAGAGAAAAGATTCTGGCATCCACAGACCTGAATTTCAATGTCAGTCTGACACTTTCTAATTGCAAGACATTGGGGAAGTTGTTTAAAACCTCTGAGCCTCTGTTCCCACCTCTCTAAAAGAGGAATGGTAACCCCTCCTTCAGATTAGGTGTGGTGAAGACTAGATCAGCTGCTCATAAAGTGTTAGAAAGGTCCACAGTCTCCATGAGATCTCAGGAGGTGGTCCCTCCCCACTTCACAGTGTTGTGTCTTTTGCTGGCTCCTGAATATTCACTCAGCCAAGCTGCTCCGGTCCTCAGCCACCTTCTCATCTCTACCCTTTGCAAAAGGCTCCCCCCACCTCCCTCCCAGACCTCACCTCGGGGCCAGCAGACTATCTTCACAGTCTTACACTCACGAAATGACCCTCAAACAAATGACTTCCCCTCTAGTCTTGATTTTCATGTCTGTAGAGCAGATGCTGGGTGGGTGAATAAGGCAAGGTTCCTAATGCCCCTTCCTAAATAAGTGAAGTCATTTCTCCTGTCACTTCCCCAGCCCTTCCTTTGTCCCATCCTTCTTCCTCCCTTTTCTCATTTCTGAGATCTGCAGTGGAATTTGGATAGTTCACCAGACGGCAGTAGTCTAGGTCAGAAAATGCTTGTATAAGATTCTCTCAGCTCCCATCACCTAGCACATCTATGGCTTTGAAGATGTGGACTAACTCAGATGCTTCTGATAGAAATGGTTTGGGGACTTCCCTGGCAGTACAGTGGATAGGATTCTGGGCTTTCACTGCCAGGGGTCTGGGTTCAATCCCTGGTTGGGGAAATAAGGTCCCACAATCCACGAGGCATGGAAAAAAAAGTTTTGAGAACTTTCTCAAGACATTTAGTTCAGCTTAGTGAAGGGAATAAAATTCATGAGGATATTGAGGTGTTCCCGCCCTCATTAAGCCAGCTACATATGTTAAAAAATTATTTCCTTGAGAGATAGCTTTGTGAAGACATTCTGGAAAGCAATTTGGCACTATTTAAGCAAACTGACTACTTAGCTATACTCTCCTATCCAGCAGGTGCACTGTGGGTACAAGGGTCTTAAGGGAAGCTGTATGAGAATGGTCACCACGGCAGAGATTTGGAGGCAGTCCTGGTGTCCAGTGGGTGAACAGAGAGATAAAGTGGGTAAAATACACCCTGGAATAATATTCAATGAGCAAGCATTAAGAACTAGTTGTACATACTATGGTATATATATAACTGCTACATAAACCTGGTAAATAAAAAGAAAGAATTAAGCATTTATTCTGGCTTTCCTCTACGAATTATACCACAAATCACCAAATAATATATCAGGGGAAATTTCTCATTATAGAAGTGCTCCAGCTAATAAACAAAGAAAGAATGCTAGAATTAGAAGATCACCATTTTGTAACACCTAACTGTGGCAGACTCTAAGACAGGCCCCTTTAATCCCTGGTGTTCATGCCCTTGTATAATCCCCTCCCCTTGAGTATTGGTGGGACCTGTTACTTGCTCCTAATCAATAGAATACAGTAAAGGTGATGGGATGTCTCCTCCATGATTACACTACATAAGACTGTACTTCTATCTTGCTAGCAGCCTCTCTTTATTGACTGTCTCTCTTGCTAGCTGTGAGGAGGTAAACAGCTATATGAAATGTCCAGATGCCAAGGAACCAAGGGTGGGCCTCTGACCACCAACCAGCAAGGAACTAAGAACCTCTGTCAGACCGACCCGAGAACTTGAATCCTGCCAACAGCCAGGTAGGCTCGGAAGCAGATTCTTCCCTGGTCAAGCCTCAGATTACACCCTACACCTGGCCAACACCTTGTTTGTAGACTTCTGAGAGACCCTGGAGCCAAAGCCTCAGCTAACTTGTGCCTGGATCTCTGATTAATGTGGTTTTTTGCTTTTTGGGGTTTTTTTTTTTTTGGCAAACCACTATGTTTGTGACAATAGTGCTACAGACCAAAAAAATAACTAATACGCTAATAAACGAATAAGATCCTAAGTTTTTGTTATTGATGGCTGCTAATATTACATGCAAAAAAGTGAAAACAAAGTATCACATGCATCCTGATGGAAAAACACAAGACAAACTGTGAGACAGTCTTCTCAAAAAACTTAAATATGAATCTGATCGAGTCCCTAGATTCAGCTACCAACTCAAATAAACTACAGAGGACAGAGAAACTTGTTAAAGTACACCACAGAGATGAATCATCAGAATCACACTGTGGTAAATTCTATGGGACAAACAACCTGGGTTCCTCAAGAAATAAATTGCAAGGGAGGAAAAAACAAAATAGATTCTGGGGGAAGCCTATTGATTAAAAGAGACAAAGAAATATCAATCAATCACCATGTATGGGCCTTATATGAATTCTGATTCATATAAACAAACTGTGGAAAGAAATAACATTTATGAGAGGATTGGAAATTTGAGCTCTGTTTAATGATATTCAGGAAATATTATTCTTTTAAAACTATTGATAAGGATATTGTCCTATCTTGTAGAGATACACACTGAAATATGCATAGATGAAATGATCCAATGTCTGAAAGGAAGGAAGTGGGTAGGGTGTAGATAGGGTGGGATTGGCCTCGGACCAGTGGTCATTGAATCTGAGTAATGGGCACAGGGAGTTCATTATACTCTTTTATCTCTTTTGAGCTGTGTTCAAAGTTCCCCATAATAAAAGGTTATTTAAGTTACAAGCGGACAAGAAAACAACAAATACTTGTAAACAAAATGATACAATCATTAGAGTAGTTGCATATGGAGAAGGAAACAAGATTGGAGAATGGGGACAAAAAGGAATGAGTAAAGCAATCCCACTCCTGGGTATATATTTGAAGAAAATGAAATCAGGATCTTGAAGAGATATCTGCACCCCCATGTTCATTGCAGTATTATTCACAACAGCCAGGACATGGAAACAATCTAAGTGTCCGTTGACAGATGAACGGATAAAGAAGATGTGGTATACTATGGAGAACAGTATGGAGATTTCTTTAAAAACTAAAAATAGAACTACCATATGACCCAGCAATCTCACTACTGGGTATAAAGTAGTGAGAAAGCCATAATTCAAAAAGAGTCATGTACCACAATGTTCATTGCAGCTCTATTTACAATAGCCAGGACATGGAAGCAACCTAAGTGGCCATCAACCGATGAATGGATAAAGAAGATGTGGCACATATATACAATGGAATATTACTCAGCCATAAAAAGAAACAAAATTGAGCTATTTGTAGTGAGGTGGATGGACTTAGAGTCTGTCATACAGAGTGAAGTAAGTCAGAAAGAGAAAAACAAATACCGTATGCTAACACATATATATGGAATCTAAAAAAATAATAATAATAATGGTTCAGGACAACATAGGGGCAGGACAGGAATAAAGACACAGATGTAGAGAATGGACTTGAGGACACAGGGAGGGGGACGGGTAAGCTGGGACAAAGTGAGAGAGTGGCCTGGACATATACACAGTACCAAATGTAAAATCAATAGCTAGTGGGAAGCAGCCGCATAGCACAGGGAGATCAGCTCGGTGCTTTGTGACCACCTAGAGGGGTGGCATAGGGAGGGTGGGAGGGAGGGAGACACAAGAGGGAGGAGATATGGGGATATAGCTGATTCACTTTGTTATAAAGCAGAAACTAACACACCACTGTAAAGCAATTATACTCCAATAAAGATGATAGGGCTTCCCTGGTGGCGCAGTGGTTGAGAGTCCGCCTGCTGATGCAGGGGACACAGATTCATGCCCCAGTCCGGGAAGATCCCACATGCCACAGAGCGGCTGGACCCGTGAGCCATGGCCGCTAAGCCTGCACATCCATAGCCTGTGCTCCGCAATGGGAGAGGCCACAACAGTGAGAGGCCTGCATACTGCAAAAAAAAAAAAAAAGATGTTAGAAAAAAAAAGATGTGGTATATATATATATATATATATATATATATATATATATGTATATGTATATATACACAATGGAATATTATTCAGCCATAAAAAGGAAGAAAATCCTATCATTTGTGACAACATGGCTGAATCTTCAGGGTATCATGCAAAGTGAAATAAGTCAGACAGAGAGAGGCAAACACTGTATGATATCACTTATATATGGAATCTAAAAAAGCTAACTCACAGAAACAGAGAGTAGATGGTGGTTACTAAAGGCTGAGGGAGGGGAAAATGGGGAGATGTCAGTCAGAGAGTACAAACTTCCAGTTACAAGATGAATAAGTTCTGAGGATCTAAGGTACAGAATGGTGACTATAATTAACAATACTGTCGTATACTTGAAAGTTGCTAAGAGAGTAGATCTTAAATGTTCCCACCACACATAAAAAGGTAACTATGTGAACTGATGGATGTGTTAACTAACCTAATTGTGGCAATCATTTCACAACATATATGTATATCAAATCATCAGGTTGTACAGGTTAATCTTACACAATGTTACATGTCAATTATATCTCAATAAAGCTGGGGTTGGGGAATGAGTAAATAAGTAATGAATAAATAAAATAAGTGAGAGCCCTACAAGAACCAGTGATGATAGCAGTTATAAACAAAAGAGTATGATAAACTCAACTCACTACTCATTGAGGTCCAAAGTGAAAAGACTACATGTATACGATCCTGTGTCCATTCTCCCAATTCTTAGTTGTTCGATGCTTCTTTATGACCTTTGATTAATTCTTCAATCTATTCCTCAAGGGTGCCAAGCCCTCTGTCACCACCCTGAGGCAGACCTCCTGAGCAAAGAGCTTCCCATCTCAGTCGGTGGCTTGAACATCATTAAAAATTATTTACGAGAGAGAGAAGAGAAAACTGGGGTGTGGTGGGAGAGCTTGGAGCACAAGGGGAGCCTCTGGGGGTCTTATAATGTTCTATTTCTTGACCTGGGTGGCAGTTACACTCTGTGTTCACTCTGTCATAATTCACCAAGTTGGACACTTGTGATTGGTGCACTTTTCTGTATGCACATTATACTTCAGCTATTTTAACTTCTAAAATACACATTTTTTTCCTTGGATTTTCTAGCAAGTTTAGACTATTTCAGGCTTGATGCCCAGGGCCCCATCATATTCAGCAGAACAGATGGAGTTCTCCACTCTCTCTCTCTCTCTCTGTTTCTTTCTCTATTTTCTTTTACCCTATAGTTGAGTTCTAGTTAATTAATTGAGAATAGGATGAGAGTCAATTCAAAAGTAGCTCCATCACTGACTTGCTATGGTTTCTGGCAAAAATTGCTTAAACTCCCTCCACATCAGTCTCTTGTCTGTAAAGTGAGGGTAATAATAGTACATGGCATGTATATAACTTGCTTAGAAGAGTAGCTGACACATAGCACTCAAATTATCTTAATTTTTAAAATTTCCTATTTTTCATCTTTCCTTGAGCAAATTTCCATCAGGATCCTCATCAGGAGGGAGTTCAGCATCCAGACAAGATTCATGAGCTGGATCCTTCCAGGAAGACCATCAGTTGGGACCCAAACCTTACAGACTTTTCTAACCCCCTTCTCCCATCCAAACTCCTCTCGTCCCCCAGGACCTGCTCCCATTCACAGCTTTAGGAAGGTTTCCCTAAACACTCCTGACTCTGAACTTTCTCCTTCCTCAGAAAGCTCACTGAATCATTGGGAACCAAAACTCTAAGGCTCACACCGTCTTTTTCTTTTTCTTTTTTTTTTTTTTGCTTGCAGTACTTGGGCCTCTCACTGTTGTGGCCTCTCCCGTTGTGGAGCACAGGCTCCGGACGCGCAGGCTCAGCAGCCATGGCTCACGGGCCTAGCCGCTCCACGACACGTGGGATCCTCCCGGACCGGGGCACGAACCCGTGTCCCCTGCATCGGCAGGTGGACTCTCAACCACTGCACCACCAGGGTAGCCCAACTCACACCATCTTTGTTGGAGAAGTCTTCATGAATCCCTGAGGCAGCAGTGATTCTACCTACACCTACATGAACAAAAAAATCCATGTTCTGTAGGACCCAAAGCCTGTCAGTGAAAGATCTGAAATCAGTGACTTGCCCCCACTTCTTCCCTGAACACTTTGCAGTCCTCCTTAACCTCCCACTTACCTTCCTGGTGAGGTAGGTACCCAGAGACATTTTACTTCTTTCACCATCTCCCTCCAATCTGACCAACAAGATTCTGTAACCAGTCAATCACACTTACTGATTATCTGTTTGCACCTTCTTGAAGTTTATTCACACCTCTGGGGTAGCTCAACTGGATGTTTATATTTGAAGCCATTGCTACTTGTATTTATATTTGTATTTGAAGTCATTTAACTCTACTTGTAGAGCGGTAGGTTTCTTCTCCTCTAAGAAATTTCAAGTCTCAGTAGACAGATGAACTAATTTGAAGAATATACTAAAAGTGATCTATTCCATTGAAAGACATTCTGATCTAAAAATAATAACTATTCCATTGAGCACTTATTATGTGCCATTACTGTGATGCTTCATATGTTTTAAATAATTTAATCCTCCATCAATGAGATGAGTGTTATTTTAATTTTACAGATGAGAAAACTGAGACTTGGGGAATTACAAAGACTTGGATAGTTACAACAACCAAGACTCTACCGTTATGATTTGTGTGTGACTAATGGAATGAGAAGTCAGAGCCATCTAATCCCTAAAAGTGACTCATGAGTAAAGCAACACAAAGCCTCTCCTTCCCATCCTATCTCCACATATCTCCTCTCTCACCTCTTCCTGAAAAGTTTCTTGGAGTGACGGAATGGGAGAAGCCTGGGTCTTTGATTTCTCCCATGACCTGGGCAGCCCTGGCCCATGGCCCAAACTTCCTCTCCAAACCCTGCTCCTACTGCTTTTCATCATTCTCCAAATGTGCTGTGCTCTTTCATTCATGTATTTATTCAGTCAATGTTTATTGAAAACCTATTATGCGTCAGAGGGTAGCACGGAGGACGTAAGGTTTAGCAAGATAGATGCCATCCTCGTCTTCACGTTGCCCACAGTCTGGTCTTTTTCCTGACTCCATGCTCTTCCATCTATTTGTAATTCCTTGCCTTCCTCCCACTCCACCCCCCAGCAAGGCAAACTCCTACTGATCCACAAGATCCAGCTCACACTCTTACCTCCTCTTTCACCTTCCTCAACAACCTGGGGATGACATTCAAAATATTGAGCAACCAGTTGGGCAATCATAATAGACACCAGCTGTCAACTACCAGTCTCCCAGAGTGTCCAAGCTGAATTTCTGCCCTGCAATAGCCCTGCTCAGAGGTAGTTACCCTGCCCATGGGGGTCCTCAGCACCTGGACCACACAAATATTGAAGTACTGTTCTCTAGCTCTTCCTGCCTTATCCTTCACCCACCCTCCCCACTGCACTCACACCCACAAACACACACAAATGTGCTTGTGAGTTTCCCAAAGGCAGCAATCTTTTCTTTCTTTATCTAGGAGACTAGCACAACCCAGGTACAACATAACAGGAGCTCAATACATCTATGTTGAATGAATGAGTTGGGGTAGGAAGTAATCTGGTCTTCATCCCAGAGAATTTCCTGAAATATCATCCCTGTCCAGATCAACAACATTTCCTACTTGAAGACTCAAAAAAATGTTAAATGTGCGTTAGGCCTATTTTCCTTTTTTACAAAGTGTAATAGTCCTTATATAGTACCTTGGAACACATTCCTATGCTTCTTCTTATATTTCTACCTCTGGTTATCAAGTTATAACAAACAAGTACTGTTATGGGCTGAATGATGTCCCCTCCCAGATTCATGTGTTGAGGTCCTAAGCCCCAGCACGTCAGAATATGACTGTATTTGGAGATAAGGTCTTTAAAGCAGCGGTCCCCAACCTTTTTGACCTTTTTGGCACCAGGGACTGGTTTCGTGGAAGACAATTTCTCCACAGACCAGGGGTGGGGAGTGGGGTGGGGAATGGTTTCGAGGTGATTCAAGCGCATTCCACTTATTGTGCACTTTATTTCTATTATTATTACATTGTGATATATAATGAAATAATTATACAACTCACCATAATGCTGAGCGGAGGCTCAGGTGGTAATGTGAGGGATGGGGAGTGGCTGTAAATACAGATGAAGCTTTGCTCGCTCGCCTACCGCTCACCTCCCACTGTGCAGCCCGGTTCCTAACAGGCCATGGACCAGTACTTGTCTGTGGCCTAGGGGTTGGGAACCCCTGCTTTAGAGAGGCCATTACATTAAAATGAGATCATTAGGTATGCCCTAATCCAATAGGACTGGTGCCCTTAAAAGAAGAGGAGATTAGGACAGAGACAATTGCAGAGGGAAGACTATTTCAAGACACGGGGAGAAAACAGCCAACTCTAAGCCAAAGAGAGAGGCCTCGGAAGAAATCAACCCTGCTGACACTTTGATCTAGGACTTCTAGCCTCCAAAACTGTGAGAAAATAAATTTCTGTTGTTTAAATCACCCAGACTGTGGTACTCTGTTATAGCAGCCCTAGCAAACTAATACAAATACCAATCTCCTTTGCAAATGAACTACTGCTATAGCTAATAACACAACTTTTCATTGCATACATACTATTTCCAAGTAAATTAGAAACTTCTTGATGTTAGTGAATATGACTTTTATTTCTTAGACTCTCTCATAAAACGTAGTACCATTTATGTACATAATAGATGCTCAGTAAAAATGTAGAACCCATTTCCTAAACTGCAGAATATATGAGAGTATTTCTTTGTCTTCACTTATTCCAGGGCTTCTCGACCTCAGCATTATTGACATTTGGGGACTGGATAATTCTTTGTTGTTTGGGCTGTTCTGTGCCTTGCAGATATTTAGCAACATCCGTAGACTTGACCCACTAGATGCCACTAGCACCAGCACCATACTTCCACCATGTTGTGACAACCAAAAATGTCTCCAGACATTGTCAAAAGACCCCTAAGGTTCAAGACACTCCTGCCTGAGAACTGCTGATCTATTGTGATGCTATCCTTTTCTCCTCTTCCTAGATAATTTGTTCAAGTTTATACACATCTGGGTATTCCTTAGAGACATGAGCTATGAATCCTGAGCATCAGAAGGGTAACAAGAAATAAGTCCAAATTTATTGGCAGGAGGGCAGCTGGTGTACCTCAGAATATGATCTGGTAGAGATGCTTTGTCAAATTTGGCCTGTAGGAAGAAGTGTGTCTACAGTAGGATGGGCCCAGAGAAGAGGCTAAAAATGTCAGATGGTGGTTTCTGCTGAGTCAGAGGCCCAGGCTTCTCTTCCCAAGACTTTACCTCCTGGTCACTGGTCACTAGCTAGGATCAACACAGACAGGAGTTATTTCTATCTCCAGTAGGATTGACTATTTTAAATGAGTTTGCAGTTCTGGGCCATTTCTTAGTGGACAAATCCCCACATCACAAAAACCACCAGGGAAATTGCCACTAATTAGCATTCTCGTTAACGACCTTAGGAAAGAAGGCAGCAGCCGAAAGGGCCGGGGCCCCAGAATTGTGGTCTTCCCTCCGAAGCTGGCCCGGCACACTGCGGCTGAGGCTGGGAGTGAGCAGACAGCATGGCCTCTTACTTCCTAAACCACGTCCTTCTTGGAGAACCATCCCAGGATCTTAGGATTATCCTCTGGACCCCACCAACTAGACCCAAAGACTCTCATGGGCATAAAAATAAAATGATGGTGAGGAAGGTAATGGGGTTGGTCTTCTCTACTGAGAATCTCAAGGAATGATGGGTCATGCTTTGTGGCCCAAAACCGCGATGGAGTCTGATGGTTCCAACGCCTCTACCATCTGAGATCATATCACAAGGAGGCAGAAGGCAGACTATGAAGGGCTTCTCATACCAAAAATAAGGAATTTGGATTATTTCTGGACTCATCAAACTTCCTATGTTGAGGAGTCATTTTCTCTGATACTTCTGGGGGAACCATGGATGATATTTAAGATGCTGGTGACTTAGAGCACAGAAAATCCCTGTAATCCTTGTGCTACAGGAATTCCCAGCCATACATACATTTAAGTAACCAAAACAGAGACAATAAAAAGCTACCTGGAGAGGAGAAGGAAGCACAGTACTCTCCAAGTTCCTCCAGAAGCACTTTTTTGCTGCAAAGCCCAATAACAGACACATCAACCCTTTCCATTTCCACTTTCTGAATGACTCACTGCACTATTTACCATCCCAGATGTACCAAGAGTATCACTGAGACAAAAACATACCCATACTTGGACGTAAAAGGAAGTCTGTGTTGTATTCTTACTGTGGCCTGTCATACCTGCTCCCTTTCTCTCAGCTCTAACCTGGGTGACAGACGCAAAACCCTGTCCGATTTGACTACAGGGCACCCACACATCTGGAGTTGGAGTGGATACTCACAGGCCACAGTCTAAATATGTCAAGAGGAGTTTCACAGGGGCCGCCACAGCTTCCCTATTTCCTTTCAGCGAAGCAGTGTGATGCACAGGGTTCTGCCTGTAGGAGGCAACTTGGGGACTTGATAAATGCAAGGGGGTTATTTCATCTCTTTAGAGAAGGGTAAGGTTAGCTGCCATGAACCCTAAGGCTCAACACAAACTACACCTTATTCACGTTATCACAGTTTCCTTTGCCCTCTGTACCATTTCCGTGGCATGTTGAATTCCCCACTGTTGTCCTACTTATCTAGAAAAAGACAATAATGGCAACTTTACTTAGAGCTTACTATAACAAATTTACCACTTTTGTACTAGGCTACCATAGCTGTAGCACAGTTGCTGTTCATTTCATTTAACAAACAAGAAAACAATTAAAAGGAACCAAAACTGGTACAGATGCTGAGGATACATAATAAGCTAAAAGTGCCCATAATGTGATATTGGTCTTTGTCCACCATCTTGGAAAAAAGTGTTAGACAAGTCATTTTTCTTTTTCCTTTTAACGTGTACTGTGTCCCACGAGCCCTTCATCCAACGGGAAAATAGCAAGGGTGGAAAATTTAGAGCACCTCTAGTAATTAGGGCATAGCCCAAGCTGCTGTAGCACGACAACCCTGAAACACAGTGCCTCAAGCAGAATGGAAGCATATTTTCCTTTATCGGAGGAGTGTAAGGGTTTTGGGCAGGTCAGGACAGGAAACTGACTCTGCTCCGTGAGGTCCTCCAGGAACACAGGCTCTTCTTTTTCCCCCCCTATTTTTGTAAGTTAAGGTCCAATTTACATAGAGTTCAATTTACTCTTTAAGTGTACCCTTCTACCTTGTGGCTCAATGCTCTCATCTACAGCACCTTTTCTCCATTCCACCCCGTAGGAAGGGTGAAAGACAACCAGCTTCTTTTTAAAGAGCAGCCCACAGCCCATTGACCAGAATGGAATCACATACCTAGCTTCAGGGGAGCCTAGGAAATGGGGTCTGTGTACCCAACTAGAACTTGGGAGATTCTATTACTAAAAGGATGAAGTGAAAAATGAATACAATTAGGGAGTTATGCCACAGCATCAAAATCTTAACAAAACTTAAGAGCTGGGTTATTTTCCAGCATCTTTTAACAAATGAGAATATAGTACTAGAACACGATTTGCAAATAATCAACAAAGCAAAGGGTTCGTGCAGCAATATCCTTCTCTGGCACCTTGTTTGTTATTAATCCTTACTTCCGTTTTTTTCCAAAGATCTGAATCAAAAGTATGAAAATTTCTGTCAAACACAAGAGGCTGTTGCTACATAATGACTTTGTTATTTTCCTTTAGCTCGATCTGAAATTTACTTTCAATGACTCTAGCAATCATAAAAGGAAGAAATCTGTGGAGTCAGAACCCTTTCAGCCCAAAGCGGTTCTGCGAAACCTACAGTTCAGAGTTATCTGGCAACAACAAGAAAATAATGCTGAGCTGTTTTCTGAATCATATATTTCCTATGCTATAGGCTGTGACTCTGATCAGATCTTAATTTCCCATGACAATTATGAAAATGCAAGAAGGATGAAGTTCTGTAGAACATCAGTATTCCTTTAGGTAGTCATTGCTTTGATGAAACATGACTAATTGTTGGCAGAGAAAACTTCTGATTGACTAAGGGAAAAAAAAGATGCTATCAGTGTGTTAATGAAGAGATTTTTATGGTGTGCCTACAAAGCAAATATACAACAATGTTGATTCCAGATGATCAAAGCAGCAGTGGATATGATGTTTTATCTTATTAGAAAATATCAGCACCCAAGAGCAACATTGCTATAATCCATTGTTATGATGTATTGTACTGAGTAGATGGCTTAGCAGAAGTAGATACACTTCCAGCTTCAATAGTAGGAATAACAGTAACAATAACAACATCAATAATAATAGCAGCTATAATTTCTTTGTTCTACTATTTACTGGCCACTATGCTAATGACTATTTATGTAATCTTTCTTATAATTTTCACAGTGATATTTCAAGGTAAATATAATGGGCATTATTCTCATTTTAGGCTCAGAGAATAATTGCCTAAGCTTATCCAGTGGTTGTGATGGAGATAATTACTAACATACACTGAGTGCTTTCCCCATGCCAGACTGTGTCCTACAAGCAGTGAAGCTGGATTCCAATCCATGGCATGCATCATTGCATGGTGCCTGGCAGAATGAAACCTTTGTTAACAGAGACAGAAGCCAGATTTGTCACAAGCCACAGGATTCTTCCTGCTGTATGCAGCCACTCAAGTTGCTTCACATAGTGTAGGTTCTGAGCATACTAACAAGTCTAGCAGTGGTGTGGGATCATGGAGCACCTACCTTCTCCTGTAACAGATTACACGTGGTTGCAGGGAGGGATGGCCAGGCTAGCTGCAGAAATGCTGGGATGAAATTGTGGCTATCAGCAGTTGTGCTTTCATTCAAATTCTGCAAATTTGTCTGAAGCAGATAAATAAAACGTTGATCAGAATGACATACCCCACATCCTTAAATACTTGAAACTGAAGCAACATTTAAAGGAAGCAGCTATGAGCCAAGGAGGAGAGATTCCATACTGGTTTTTAATCCCTTCTAGTATTTAACAGAGTGCCTTTCCTGTTGCTTGTGCTCAGTAATGCTCAATAAAGCGCTGTGATTGTCTCTTAAGGGGGAAAAGTGAATTGACTAAGCAGGTCGTTTGAGAGTCTTCCTGGATTTTAAACAATTGGATTTATGACTAGTAAATTTAACAAAGAGATTTAGTTGGCTGATTAAACAGATGATGGTACCTAGAAAGGTTAAATGGCAGATTTCTCTGTTGTGATTTTTTTCCATCATATAGATAGAAATAAGGACTCTCTTGCTGACACATTTTTACTGCAACAGTCTTCATTCACTCATCTAAAATGTTAACTTCTGTCTGTAAACTATGTTTAATAGTTTTTAGAAAGTCATGACAGGGACTTCCCTGGTGGCGCAGTGGTTAAGAATCTGCCTGCCAATGCAGGGAACACAGGTTCAATCCCTGGTCCGGGAAGATCCCACATGCTGCAGAGCAACTAAGCCCGTGTGCCACAACTACTGAGCCCGCGCACCACAACTACAGAAGCCTGCGCGCCTAGAACCCGTGCCCTGCAACGAGAAGCCCGCACACCTCAACGAACAGTAGCCCCTGCTCACTGCAACTAGAGAAAGCCCACGCACAGCAACGAAGACCCAACGTAGCTAAAAACAAATTAAAAAAAAAAAAAGAAAGTCATGATACATGGCTAGCAGAAGATATAAAGATATTCATAAATTATATTTATTACTTAATTACTCAGGCTATAACTAAATTTAAAATAAACTTGCCAAGTATTATTGCTGTCATTAGTACTAATATTAATTGTATTTACTTGAATCCTACTAGTCTACATCTTTGTCCTAAAAAAAAAAAAAAAAATTTTTTTTAACCCAGAGAAGTTTTCAGTTGTTGAGATGCCTGCTACAATTTTGCCTCCCTTCTAAAGAAGCTCACGATTATAAGGGTTAATCAAATAATAGTGTTTCTGACAGTATATAATGCTAAACATTTATGCTTCAACATGTTTTATCATCATCCTGGTATCTCTCCACCCACACAAGGAGATTTTGGAGGGTAGGGGCTCCGTTTTATAAGACGTTGTACTGAATCCACCCTATCACAGCCCCAGGAAATTCCCACAAATCTTTCTAAAAAGAATAATCACCTTAATCTGTAAATTCCTTGAAGGGAAAGATTTTACTTTTTTTTTTTTTTCTTAGCAGTGACTACTAAGCTTCTTCACATGGAATGTTTGATCATTAACTTTGATAAAAAGAAGAGAAACCAAAGTAAACATGTCAGTCATCATATCACTTATAAGCAGACTGAAGATGATTTGAAGTGATAAATACCAAGAAGGCAGATAGATATTTGCCATTTTCGGTCACACAGAGTTTTTCAAGAACGCATCTACTCAAGTGTGAACTCTGCCTGTATATTCAAGGTCCATTGTTGCCTTAAAGACGGCAAGCACAGAAACACAGCTTATAAAGTTGATGACGAGGTTTACATTGATTCCGTTCATATTTATTAAGTAACTACTAAGCCCAGCACTATTTTCGGTCCTGTGAGAAATATATAAAAAAGCAATGAGATTCTACAAAGAAGAGGTTACTAACAATTCAAGATAATTAACCCCAAAGTTAATGGTGTATATGGCTTTGTTTCTTCTGGTTTTCTAATGTTTTGGTCTCAGAACCCCTTTACACTCTTCAAAATTATTGATGACCCCAAAGAGCTTTATTTATATCTGTCAATAATTTACCATATTAAAATTAAAACTAAAAAATTCTTTAATATGTATTATGACCCCACTGCATATTAATATAAATAATATGTTCTTAGGAAAAAGAAATATTCTCCAAACAAAAAAAATCAGTGAGAAAAGTGTTGTTTCACAGTTTTGCAACGTCTCCTTAATGTCTGACTTAACAGAGAAGAGTTGGATTTTCAAATCTATGTTTATTATAGCATTGCTTATTAGAGTCAGTCAGAAGGAAACTCACTCTCAAGTGAATTCCAGCATGATGAAATATCATGTAGTCATTAACAATAATGACAAGGACGTTTCCCCAATTGAAATCCATCTAAGATATATTGCTGAGTAAGAATGCAAGCTGCATAATCCCATTTAGGTAAAGTTATATACATAGACTCAAATTCTATAAATGCATAGAAAAGTGTCAGGATAAATGTTTATCAATTTATTACGAGCTATTGTCTCCAAAGATTTGGAAATCCAGTTCTTTGCCCCTCTTTACTGAACTAATTAAATGTTTACATTAAGCATGTATAATCTAAAATAATTTGTTTAATTTAGGATTTTTTCATACAAGGCATTTCTTTAAGCTCCACAGTAATCCCTCTCCAGGGCTGTTTCCTTTTTAGTCACTTGGAGGCTTCTTCGGCCATCATGCTCAAACTCGTCCCCTCCTCAAGACACAGGATATCTTCCTCCAAAGTTCTTCCTCCAAATTTTGTCCTTGTATGAGCTTTAAAAATTTTTTTTAAATCACTTTTTAACATCTGATTATACATGTAATAGATGTTGATGGGAGAACATTTTTCAATGCAGAAAATCACCAAAAATATTGATAAGAATCACCTCCATTTAGTGGCTTACTGCCTCATCGCAGTGTTTCCCCTTCCCTTTCCCCATGTTTTATATTATGACATTTGAGAAATGAATGCAGGAAAATCTGTTCGGCAGCCTCTTTCTAGAAGCGCTTGCTTTGGCGTATATGCAGCAGGGGCTTCTGGACAGCTGCCTGCCAGACCCACCTCTGGGTGAAAATGCTACAGAAACAACTTTTCTGATATGTAACATAATTACCTCTTTTGGAGCTTCATCCAGGCTCTGGATCTCTTATCACATGTAGGAGGTGGTGCCTATACTCAAAGTGCTTCAGTGACTGGGACACATTCCACGTGTACAGTAGTTATATTTCATTTGGAGGATGGAAGAACCAACCATGGAAAAGTTTCTTTCCATATTTGTAAACATTTCGAAAAGATACATGCACCCCAATATTCAGTGCAGCACTATTCACAATAGTCAAGACATGGAAGCAACCTAAATGTCCACTGACAGAGGAATGGATAAAGAAGATGTGGTAGATATATATATATATATACACACACATGTATATATGTATATATATGTGTATACACACACACACACACACTGGAATATTAGTCATAAAAAAGAATGAAATAATGCCATTTGCAGCAACATGGATCAATCTAGATGATCATATTAAGTGAAGTAAGACAGAGAAAGACAAATATCATAATGATATCCCTTATATGTGGAATCTAAATAAATGACACAAATGAACTTATATACAAAACAGAAAAAGACCGACAGACATAGAAAACAAACTTACAGTTACCAAAGAGGAAAGGAGGGAGGAGGAATAAATTAGGAGTTTGGGATTAACATATACACACTACTATATATAAAATAGATAAACAACGAGGACCTATTGTATAGCACGGGAAACTACACTCAATATACTTTTTTTTATTTCTCATCTTTTTTTTTTAACATCTTTATTGGAGTATAATTGCTTTACAATGGTGTGTTAATTTCTGCTGTATAACAAAGTGAATCAGCTATACATATACATATATCCCCATATTTCCTCCCTCTTTCATCTCCCTCCCACACTGCCTATTTTGTAATAACCTATAAGGGAAAATAATCTGAAAAAGAATAGATATATAGATATAGATATACTGAATCATTTTGCTGTACACCTGAAGCTAACGCAACACTGTAAATCAACTGTATTTCAATAAAAAGGCAAAGAAATAAAAATGACAAAAAATATATAGATGAGATCAGACGAAGGGAGAAATATTAACCAGTGCTAGCTACTTCCCTGGATATTAGAATAGAAATCTTTAAACAATCTAAATGTCTAAGGCAAGGATAATTTGCTATCCTTGAAGAGATGGAAGAAAAGGAGTAGAAAATGTGCAATGGCAGTAGGAAACAAAATATTTGGAGTGTTTACTGTATATGAGATGTTTTACTGGTGTTTTCAGACCCTCTGAGATATACATACAACACTCTTGTGAGACTGATATTTTTATCCTTGTTTTACAGAAGAGAAATATGAGGCTCAGAGAAGTAGAAAAATACATCCTGAGGTCACACAGCTGGAATGGCCTAGAACTTTCCAAAGACTGGGACAAACCAAAATGTGCACCTCACCCCAGTCTAATTATTGAATTTCATTTGTACAAATGACCTGATTTGTACAAATGAATTTGGGTGAAAGGACATTGACAGAAACTAATTCTTTGGTTTTTGATAGGGCTGGACTATAAAACTGCAATGCAGTTTAATTCAATTTTACATACTACTAATTGTTTGCCTCTATGTACAGGACAATGTGCTTTATACTCTTGGAAGGAATAAAACTGAATACAATTAATTAAAATACACATCAGAATATTATAGTGAACTAAATTACCATAATTGAAGTCACCTGGAAATAGCATTCTTGAAGTCCAATTTTTATCAAGACTTTTAGCCTACTTATCAGGCTTTAAAAAAAGTTTTCTTGGGACTTCCCTGGTGGTCCAGTGATTAAGACTCTGTGCTCCCAATGAAGGGGGCTGGGTTCGATCCCTGGTCAAGGAACTAGATCCAGCATGCATGCCACAACTAAAGATCCCATGTGCCACAACTGAGACCCACAGCAGCCAAATAAACAAATAAAAAAATATTTAAAAAAAATGTTTTCTTGGCTTACCTCACTCTTAGGACTAAAGAATGTCAATTTTCTATGGTCTTGTATTTGCTATCTCATCTGCTTTTCTATAGTCATTTGCTAATCTATGCATGTTTTCCTGACTCATGGACTTAACCCATTCTAACATGTCCTCCTACAATCTGATAGGTTTCCATTCTGACCAGAACTAACCAACTGAAGGCAGCTGGGAGGAGGGTGGTGCCATCATTATAACAGAAGGAGGAGCAGGCTTGACAGGAATCAGAATGCAACGTGTTTGGTTTGATAATTATCACAATTAATTACTGCGGCAGCAGCAGACCGTGATGCACCCAGCACTGACATGGGATCTAATTTTGGCGCTAGTGGTCATATGACTGTAGAGAAGCTACTTCAACGGTCCCTCTATTATAGATAAGGAAACAGAGATCTGAAGAGTTAAGATGTCCAAGATGACCCCTTCCAGCTCTAAGGTGCCAAGGTAGTAAATTCATGTAATTTTTCAAAGCCACTACTCAACGTGGGTATGCATTATATTAATTCAGTGTTTGATTTACCAACCAAAGTACTTTTACAAAAGGAAGATTTTTTTCAACAAATCTTTTAGAGGATGCCCCAATTTGCCTCCATGTTTCTGCATTTTCTATGGCCTGAGCTATTTTCACTCCATGTCCATCTGCTGTTTCTCATTTTTGGACAATAATTGGGTGGACTACTGACTGCTTATAACACTGAATCTTTCTGATAAGGCAGGAAATTATAGGCCTAAAATTACTTCCAACCTGTCTTCTAGTTTTATTCCCACGTAGATTATAATTTTCAATTCAACTCCTCAAACATTTACTAAATGCCAACACATAAGGCAGGTGAAGCACTAGCCCTTGGAGTTCAAAGAATAAACAACCCAGTCCCTGCTCTGGCCACTTTTACTAACAACAAATAATAGCTGACACATATCAAGTGCTTACCAGGCATTGTTCTAAGGACTTTATATTTAATACTCATTTAATTATCACAACTTGTAAGGTAAGTGCTATTATCACCCCCATTTTACATATGAGGTGAAGAAAATTACCTACGATAATTCAGCAACCAGGTGGCAGAGCCAGGATTCAAACCCAGGCAATCCTCCTCCTGAATCCTTGCTCCTCACTATTATGGAGAGAAACCAACACGAAAGCAAATAAATTCCATCTGAGAGGTCTTCTCCACTCCCGTGGGGTTAGTAAAAACAGAAGCCAAGGCCCCACCCCAAACCCCTGAGTTGAAATCTCTAGCAAGAGGGTCCAGGTAGCATTATATGTAAAAAGTTCCACGGATGATTTTGGTCCAGTTGGAAAACAGCATCATACAGATGCTAACAGACTAATAGTGGAATTGGAAGCATGGTGGGGACACCAGAGTGGTTCAATTAGGGGAGTTCCGGAAAGACTAGCCAGAGGAATGACACATGAGCAGACTCATAAAGAGTGAATAGGAATCTGCCAGGAGGACAAAGAGAGGAAGACAAAGGAAGCCATGCGTAGAAAGGCACAGAGGTGTCCAGTATTGGGAGACTTTAGTGTGGCTGAGTGTGACACATAGGGGTGAGCAGAGAGGTAAGTTGGAGGCTGGCCATAGCAGGCTTGGAGAGCTGTCTCAAGAGGTTTGACATTTTCCTATGGGCAAAGAGGGTTCTCAGCAAGATAAAATTAGGATCCAATCTGCATTTTTGAGAAATGCTTTTGACCACTGCATGGAAGGATTAGATGGAAGTGAGATTGTAGATGGGACAATCAGTCTATCAGAAGCCCAGGTGAGGGACTAACCTGGGCAGTCATTGCAAGCATGGGGAGGAAGGGACTGTTCAAGCAAAGAGTCAGAATCAACACAACTTAGTGACGGGTTGGAGGTGAGAGGGAACGGACCAGTCTAAAAGGATTCTACAGCTTCTGGCTTCACTAAGTTGATGGTTAGTGGTGCTATGAAGCAGAAAAAAGGAGAAGAGCTACATTCTGGGGCTTCCGGAGAGCTTCTGGAGAGCTCAGTTTTGTATTTGAGTTTCCACACCTATGCACTGCCTAGGCATCAGGCAGCCAGATGTGTAAGTCTAACACACAGGAAAATAAAGGATAATAAGTTTTCAGGGCACATTGTCTGATGTGATGGCAAGTGGATGGTCCAGTAGACCCAGAGATATCTGAGGAATATGGGGTCTCCTTCAAGCTCAACAAACCTCCCTATCCACCCACCTGTTAGAGAGGTTCTGGATATGTCCCCTCTGCATATCAAAGACTTCACCTCTTAAAAAGAAGAGTTGCAAAATGCTGTGGCCATTTTGGAAACTGACCTTAGAGGAAGATGGAAGGAATAACTGAGTTTTACCACTCTGCACTCAGATTGTCCTTTTAACTTTTCACTTATCTTTTTTTAAAATTTATTTTATTTATGGCTGCATTAGGTCTTTGTTGCTACGCACTGGCTTTTCTCTGGTTGTGGCGAGCGGGGGCTACTCTTCGTTGAGGTGCACTGGCTTCTCTTGTTGTGGAGCATGGGCTCTTGGCGTGTGGGCTTCAGTAGTTGTGGCACGTGGGCTCAGTAGTTGTCCCCAGACCCCACTCTTGTCTCTCTCCCTCTGCCCATTGGCAACCATTCTGATTTGTTCCTTGTGCATCTTTTGTTTGTATACATTCCTGCAAATCGTGTATTTGTGTTTTGTGAGCACGTGCTTTTATTTTATGTTAAAGGTATTTCGTGTGTATCTCACTCCGTTTCTTACTTTACTCAGTTTTGTGCCTTTAAGATCTATCTATGATGCTCCATCTAAGGTCATTCTCGTGTTTATGGATCTACCCCCACTTGATCATGATGTATTTATAAAACCATTATTGGATTCAGTTAACTAACGTTTTATTTTAAGAATTATGCATCTACATTCAACAATGAAATGGATGCATATTGTTTTATAGTTTTAGAACATAGTCTATATGATACTAATCCTTTGGTACTTATGGTAATTTCTTTTGTGGGTTAGTAAATGTTCTATTTCTTTGCCAGTCTCTTCCTGTGTCCCTCTTATAATATGTCTATGTGTGAGGTTCTCCTTATCTTGATAATGGGTCTTTTAATCTGTTCTTTCATCTGTAATTCTAGGAAGTTAGTCTCCAGGATTTCTCCGAACATTTCTCTTTTTGCTTTTTTTTATATTTTTCTCTTTCTGGGACTCCTATCAGATGAATAATGGCATTTCTACTTCTGTCTTCTGTGCCCTTGGATTTGGCTTTTCTTTTAACTTTCCTATTTCTTGACCCTCTCTAATTTCCTTCTAGGAGATTCCTTCAATCTGATATCCTAATTCACAAGCTCAGTCTCAGCTGTACTCTTCCAAGTATTTATCCCTTCTCTGTGTTACTGATTTCAACTATTAAATTTTTCATACCTGCTTCCAATTTTCGTGTCCGTTTGCTTGGTTTCTTTACTTCTCAGTTGGTCTTATTTCGTAGTACTAATACTGTCCCTTATCTCCAGGTATATTCAATCATGTGCTATGTGTCAGGGACAGTTGGGTCTCTGTCATTATATGGTTAATGCCATCTGACTTGTCTTTTAGGCAGTAACTTGGGGGCTCATTTCCCCTGGGGCCACTAGGTCCTTTTTCTGGCAATGTGTTTTTGGGAAGAACCAAAAGCCCTAGTTTGGGTCACTGTGGGGATTTTAAGGGGGTGAGGATGAGCCCCAAGTGGGGAGCCTCAGGCACCATAGAAGCATTGTTGTTTGCTCCCATTTGCTGCTCCCTCACCAAGCAACTACTCCAGCCAGAATTTTACATTTAAATCCTTAGGGATGGGCACAGCTGGAAAGACGTCATCTCCTCAGCCCAGGCCCTGGAAGGTGAGGGCTAGACGTCAGCAGGTCAGTCTGCGCCTGTTTCTTGCTTCTTCCATCCACCGGGGCTCTCGCCCTGCCCTGCAGTCACCCAGACCCCTGGTACAGCTCTACCACTGCAGAGTTCCCTATTGCTGCTGTAACAAATTACCACAAACTTTGAGGTATGAGACAACAGGAAATGCATTGTCTTATACATCTGGGGGTCAGAAATCCAAAATGGGTTTCACAAGGCTAAGGTCAAGGTGTTGGCAGGGCTGGCTGCTTCTGGAGGTTCCAGGGGAGAAGCCATTCCCTTGCCTTTTCCAGGCTCTTGTGGCTGCCTGTACTCCTTGATGTGTGACCCCTTTCTCTATCTTCAAAGTACATCACTCTGACCTCTGCTTCCACAGTCAGCCCTCTCCTCTGACTCCTCCTGTGTCCCTCCTATATATCAGGTGCCCAGCTAATCCAGGATAAGCCCCTCAACTCGAGACCCTTATCTCAATCACATCCGCAAAGTCCCTTTGTCATAATAAAGGTAACATAGATCCCAGGGGTTAGGACGGGGTTTAGGGGCCATCATTCTGCTTTCCACAGTTATCTCACAGGAGTAGGCTAAGGAGACTAAGAAGACGCTAACATCTCCCCTGTCTACAGAGCATTGTGCTAAGAGGGGTGTTGGGAAGCACAGAGTTTATAAACAAGAGTGAGATGGTATCCCTCCCTAGAAAGAAATGTGTGATACAGAGGACATCTAGAAGACAGACATGGAGGTTAACAGGATGTGGGCTGTATGTGAAATTAACCAGCTCCAACGTTCAAAATGGTCATAGCTCAACTCTGTCCTGGTGGCATGGCTGTGCCAGAAGGACCTTCAGATTCTGCGGTATCACCGCCCCCTCCTGGACTTGACCAGGGCAGGGAATGCTTTTCTTGCACTATCAGTCTTCTTTTGTTGTTGTTGGAGGATAGGTGATTTACAATATTGTGTTAGTTTCAGGTGTACAGCAAAGTGATTTGGTTATATATATATATATATATATATATATATATATATATATATATGTTCTTTTTTTTCAGTTCTTGTTATTGGGCAGATTCTGTGCTAGGCACTTGGGATTCAGAATCAGAGAAGTGAGTTAAACATGGATGAAGCCCACCTCCTATAGTTAAAAGGAGCTCCGTCTATTAGGAGAGACACACGCAATGAATAGTGGAGAATAATGCCACGTGCTGGAGCAGGGCCCTCACCAAGGACCGGGAGGTCTGGCTTGCCACCAGCCCCCAATATCAGTGGAAGCCTCACTGGTTTCCCAGCTGCGGAGGAGCTAAGGGCAGCCCAGGACGAGAGAACCGCAGGTACAGAGGCGCCTGAGACATCCTGGAAAAAGTGAGCAGCGAGGCGCATGGGGCCATTTCAGTGCCTCTCCCCTCCTCCTGGGCTTGCTCTTCAGAGGAGATCAGCGTCAAAGCCCTCCCCTCACCTCTCCCTCCAACCTCCCTCCTTTCTTCTCTCCCATTTCCCTAGTGGGGGAATGAAGGAGGAAGCGTTACAGGCCATCACAGTACCTTTTCTCCCCTCAAGTCCTTACATTACAACCAACCGAATGCCAAGGGCTTGGCAAGAGAGAGAAGGGGGGAAATCATTTGTGCCAGCATCATCAGCCCTCAAAGCATTATCAGCCCTCAAAGGGCCTCCTGACCAGTGTTTCATCTCTGGAAACTTTTATCTCACATTCTTATAGCACCTGCATTCAAAGGCCCGAGAGCCACCCAGCCACTATCCCACCCCTTGAACGCAGGCAGAGGCTCGGCCCTCAGATCTTCGCTTGGAAGATGAGAAAGTAACCACGGGGATCTCAGATCTCCTGTGCTGGTCGTTCAGGGAGCTGCAGAGTGTTCAGCCCCAGAAACACCCCTGACTCTGTGGGCACCGGGCCCTAATGGATGGCCAAGGACTCCTAAACTACAACGTTGTTATTGTAAGACAGAATCTGAAAATAATCAGGATTCTCCAAACTGACTCCTGCCTTTCTTCTTGCTCCTCTACCCGGTTGCTAGAAGGGAAGAAAGACTGAAAAACACCACCATCTTTCATCTCCTCCACAGTACTTGTTTCCACGATGTCACAGAGAGATTACATAAAATTTCTCAGAGAGTAGAAAATGAAATATGACTATTGTATGATACAAATTGAACCATATACCTCACGAGATATCTTAGACCATTAAGAGTACATCTCCTTCATAAACAATGAATCAGGAAATCCACAAAGACCAAACTCACGTCATAGTTCCTTTCTGGCTAATAATGACTCCTTAACCAAACTGAAGTATATGGCACCCAGCTCCTGGTGCTAAGCCCTGTGTGCACACTCTCTTGCTGGGAGGACCCTGGGAGACTGACTATGTGGACTGGTTTATAGATTGCTTCCTTTGGGCACCGCAGCAAGGGTGAAGCAAGCATCTGCTGTAGCCCCTGCCCCGACCTTATGGGCAGTACTCACTGCAGGGGACATGCTGATGCTGAGAAAGCTGCTTTTGCTCTGTGCACACACAAGACACCAGCAGACCAGCATCCAGGGTCCACGTGGATTACCATAAACCATGCATTCGGGTCAGGGAGTGACTGCATGTTGGCCGTGATTCAAGACCAGTTCAGAAGCGGAGGGGACTCTGGCAGATCTCCCATTGTGGACTGACTGGTGGCATTCAGAAAACCACCATCACAACGTCATTATGGTGATTGTATTCACAATTTCCGTGGCTTACTTGCATGGGCTATGGTTGCTCCATGAGTAATAGAGTATGCACTGCCATGTTTTCACCCCAGATATGGAATTAAATCATCCTACATCTTTCAAGTATCTCTTTCCTAAGCTTAAAAACAAAAGGTTGTTTGTATCTCATAGGATAAACCTGGGGCTTCCAAAGAGTCTGTAATTCTTAAGCATTTGATGCATACGCATTTGTAGCATCCAAGGAGATATCTGAGCCAGATAATGTGAGAATTTCTAAGAATATTGATGCTGTCTGGAAGCACAGTTTGCAAATTAGAAGAGAACAAATTCAATGATTTTTCAGGCTATGGCTTATAATAAATTAAGAAAGAAAGAATTAGGGGGCACAGGGCGGGGTGGGGCAGAGAAATAAGAAAAGAATAATAATAAAAAAAAGAAAGAATTAGAGTAAAGGCTAATCTGTAACCTCTGTGAGAGCCGAGAACCATTCCTAACGTCTTCAATTCCCTTGCATCTCTTAATGGACTGAACACAATGGGGGCAAAGTAAATGTTGCCGACATTCATTCATTCAAAAATATTGTTTGAGACTTCCGGGTGAGATGGCGGAGGAGTGAGACGCGGGGATCGCCTTCCTCCCCACGGATGCACCGGAGGTGCAGCTATGCGTGGAACAGCTCCTGCAGAGCACCTGCTGGGCGCTGGCAGAGGACCCCAGACCTCCCAGGGGACAGGAAGCTCCCCACATGCCTGGGTGGGGCGGGGCGGAGAGATCCCCGCGCGGAGGGTCGGTGCCGAGCGGCGCTCGCCGGCCCGAGAGGCTTGTCTGCTCGCCCGCCGGGGCGCACAGCGCTGGAGGCTGGGGCTCGGGCTTCGGTCGGAGCGCGGGGAGAGGACTGGGGCTGGCGGCGAGAGCTCGGCCTGAGGGGGGCTGGTGTGCCACGGCTAGCCGGGAGGGAGTCTGGGGGGGCTCTGGAGCTGCCGAAGAGGCAGGAGACTTTTTCTTCCCTCTTGGTTTCCTGGTGCGCGGGGAGGGGGGATTGAGAGTGCTGCTTGGGGGGGCTCCGCAGACGGGCGCGGGTCGCGGCTGAAGGCGCGGAGCCCAGGGACGGGCGTGGGACGCTGGGGCTGCTGCTGCCGCCGCCGGGGGGCCTGTGTGCGAGCGCGGGTCACTGCCCGCACCGCCCTTCCGGGAGCCTGTGCAGCCCGCCGCTGCCGGGGTCCCGGGATCCAGGGGCGGCTTCCCTGGGGGGGCGCGCGGCGCGCCTCGGGCTGGTGCAGCGTCGCGCCGACCTCTGCCGCTGCGGGCTCGCCCCGCGCTCCGTGCCCCTCCCTCCCGCCCGGCCTGGGTGGGCCGGAGTCCCCGAGGAGGCTGCTCCTTTAACCCTGTCCTGCCTGAGCGAAGAACAGACGCCCTCCGGCGACCTACACGCAGAGGCGGGGCCAAATCCAAAGCTGAGACCCAGGAGCTGTGAGAACAAAGAAGAGAAAGGGAAACCTCTCCCAGCAGCCTCAGAAGCAGCGGATTAAAGCTCCACAATCAACTTGATGTACCCTGCATCTGTGGAATACATGAATAGACAACACATCATCCCAAATTGAGGAGCCCGGAGTCAGTGCTGTGCCTCTGAGGTGGGAGAGCCAACTTCAGGACACTGGTCCACAAGAGACCTCCCAGCTCCACATAATATCAAACGGCAAAAATCTTCCAGAGATCTCCATCTCAACACCAGCACCCAGCTTCACTCAACGACCAGCAAGCTACAGTGCTGGACACCCTATGCCAAACAACTAGCAAGATAGGAACACAACGCCACCCATTAGCAGAGAGGTGGCCTAAACTCATAAAAAGTCTGCAGACACCTCAAAACACACCACCAGACGTGGACCTGCCCACCAGAAAGACAAGATCCAGCCTCATCCACCAGAACACAGGCACTAGTCCCCTCCACCAGGAAGCCTACACAACCCACTAAACCAACCTTAGCCACTGGGGACAGACACCAAAAACAACGGGAACTACGAACCTGTAGCCTGCAAAAAGGAGACCCCAAACACAGTAACATAAGCAAAATGAGAAGACAGAAAAACACACAGCAGGAGAAGGAGCAAGATAAAAACCCACCAGATCTAACAAATGAAGAGGTAATAGGCAGTCTACCTGAAAAAGAATTCAGAATAATGATGGTAAAGATGATCCAAGATTCTATTTCCCAGATCCAAAATCTTGGAAATAGAATAGACAAAATGCAAGAAACAGTTAACAAGGACCTAGAAGAACTAAAGATGAATCAAGCATCGATTAAAAACACAATACATGAAATAAAAAATACTCTAGATGGGATCAATAGCAGAATAACTGAGGCAGAAGAACGGATAAGTGAGGTGGAAGATAAAATAGTGGAAATAACTGCTGCAGAGCAAAATAAAGAAAAAAGAATGAAACGAACAGAGGACAGTCTCAGAGACCTCTGGGACAACATTAAACGCACCAACATTCGAATTATAGGGGTTCCAGAAGAAGAAGAGAAAAAGAAAGGGACTGAGAAAATATTTGAAGAGATTATAGTTGAAAACTTCCCTAATATGGGAAAGGAAATAGTTAATCAAGTGCAGGAGGCACAGAGAGTCCCATACAGAATAAATCCAAGGAGAAATACGCCAAGACACATATTAATCAAACTGTCAAAAATTAAACACAAAGAAATCATATTAAAAGCAGCAAGGGAAAACCAACAAATAACACACAAGGGAATTCCCATCAGGATAACAGCTGATCTCTCAGCAGAAACTCTACAAGCCAGAAGGGAGTGGCAGGACATAATTAAAGTGATGAAGGAGAAAAACCTGCAACCAAGATTACTCTACCCAGCAAGGATCTCATTCAGATTTGATGGAGAAATTAAAACGTTTACAGACAAGCAAAAGCTGAGAGAGTTCAGCACCACCAAACCAGCTTTACAACAAATGCTAAAGGAACTTCTCTAGGCAAGAAACACAACAGAAGTAAAAGACCTACAATAACGAACCCAAAACAATTAAGAAAATGGGAACAGGAACATACATATCAATAATTACCTTAAATGTAAATGGACTAAATGCTCCCACCAAAAGACACAGATTGGCTGAATGGATACAAAAACAAGACCCATATATATGCTGTCTACAAGAGACCCACTTCAGACCTAGAGACACATACAGACTGAAAGTAAGGGGATGGAAAAAGATATTCCATGCAAATGGAAACCAAAAGAAAGCTGGAGTAGCAATTCTCATATCAGACAAAATAGACTTTAAAGTAAAGACTACTAGAAGAGACAAAGAAGGACACTACATAATGATCAAGGGATCGATCCAAGAAGAAGATATAACAATTGTAAATATTTATGCACCAAACACAGGAGCACCTCAATACATAAGGCAAATACTAACAGCCATAAAAGGAGAAATCGACAGTAACACACTCATAGTAGGGGACTTTAACACCCCACTTTCACCAATGGACAGATCATCCAAAATGAAAATAAATAAGGAAACACAAGCTTTAAATGATACATTAAACAAGATGGACTTAATTGATATTTATAGGACATTCCATCCAAAAACAACAGAATACACATTTTTCTCAAGTGCTCATGGAACATTCTCCAGGATAGATCATATCTTGGGTCACAAATCAAGCCTTGGTAAATTTAAGAAAATTGAAATTGTATCAAGTATCTTTTCCGACCACAATGCTATGAGACTAGATATCAATTACAGGAAAAGAGCTGTAAAAAATACAAACACATGGAGGCTAAACAATACTCTACTTAATAACGAAGTGGTCACTGAAGAAATCAAAGAGGAAATTAAAAAATACCTAGAAACAAATGACAATGGAGACACGACAACCCAAAACCTATGGGATGCAGCAAAAGCAGTTCTAAGAGGGAAGTTTATAGCAATACAATCCCACCTTAAGAAACAGGAAACATCTCGAATAAACAACCTAACCTTGCACCTAAAGCAATTAGAGAAAGAAGAACAAAAACATCCCAAGGTTAGCAGAAGGAAAGAAATCATAAAAATCAGATCAGAAATAAATGAAAAAGAAATGAAGGAAACGATAGCAAAGATCAATAAAACTAAAAGCTGGTTCTTTGAGAAGATAAACAAAATTGATAAACCATTAGCCAGACTCATCAAGAAAAAAAGGGAGAAGACTCAAATCAATAGAATTAGAAATGAAAAAGGAGAAGTAACAACTGACACTGCAGAAATACAAAAGATCATGAGAGATTACTATAAGCAACTCTATGCCAATAAAATGGACAACCTGGAAGAAATGGACAAATTCTTAGAAATGCACAACCTGCCAAGACTGAATCAGGAAGAAATAGAAAATGTGAACAGACCAATCACAAGCACTGAAATTGAAACTGTGATAAAAAATCTTCCAACAAACAAAAGCCCAGGACCAGATGGCTTCACAGGCGAATTCTATCAAGCATTTAGAGAAGAGCTAACACCTATCCTTCTCAAACTCTTCCAAAATATAGCAGAGGGAGGAACACTCCCAAACTCATTCTACGAGGCCACCATCACCTTGATACCAAAACCCGACAAGGATGTCACAAAGAAAGAAAACTACAGGCCAATATCACTGATGAACATAGATGCAAAAATCCTCAACAAAATACTAGCAAACAGAATCCAACAGCACATTAAAAGGATCATACACCATGATCAAGTGGGGTTTATTCCAGGAATGCAAGGATTCTTCAATATACGCAAATCAATCAACGTGATACACCATATTAACAAATTGAAGGAGAAAAACCATATGATCATCTCAATAGATGCAGAGAAAGCTTTCGACAAAATTCAACACCCATTTATGATAAAAACCCTGCAGAAATTAGGCATAGAGGGAACTTTCCTCAACATAATAAAGGCCATATATGACAAACCCACAGCCAGCATCGTCCTCAATGGTGAAAAACTGAAACCATTTCCACTAAGATCAGGAACAAGACAAGGTTGCCCACTCTCACCACTCTTATTCAACATAGTTTTGGAAGTTTTAGCCACAGCAATCAGAGAAGAAAAGGAAATAAAAGGAATCCAAATCGGAAAAGAAGAAGTAAAGCTGTCACTGTTTGCAGATGACATGATACTATACATAGAGAATCCTAAAGATGCTACCAGAAAACTACTAGAGTTAATCAATGAATTTGGTCAAGTTGCAGGATACAAAATTAATGCACAGAAATCTCTGGCATTCCTATATACTAATGATGAAAAATCTGAAAGTGAAATCAAGGAAACACTCCCATTTACCATTGCAACAAAAAGAATAAAATATCTAGGAATAAACCTACCTAAGGAGACAAAAGACCTGTATGCAGAAAATTATAAGACACTGATGAAAGAAATTAAAGATGATACAAATAGATGGAGAGATATACCATGTTCTTGGATTGGAAGAATCAACATTGTGAAAATGACTCTACTACCCAAAGCAATCTACAGATTCAATGCAATCCCTATCAAACTACCACTGGCATTTTTCACAGAACTAGAACAAAAAATTTCACAATTTGTATGGAAACACAAAAGACCCCGAATAGCCAAAGCAATCTTGAGAACGAAAAATGGAGCTGGAGGAATCAGGCTCCCTGACTTCAGACTATACTACAAAGCTACAGTAATCAAGACAGTATGGTACTGGCACAAAAACAGAAAGATAGATCAATGGAACAGGATAGAAAGCCCAGAGTTAAACCCATGGATATATGGTCACCTTATCTTTGATAAAGGAGGCAGGAATGTACAGTGGAGAAAGGACAGTCTCTTCAATAAGTGGTGCTGGGAAAACTGGATAGGGACTTGTAAAAGTATGAGATTAGATCACTCCCTAACACCATACACAAAAATAAGCTCAAAATGGATTAAAGACCTAAATGTAAGGCCAGACACTATCAAACTCTTAGAGGAAAACATAGGCAGAACACTCTATGACATAAATCACAGCAAGATCCTTTTGGACCCACCTCCTAGAGAAATGGAAATAAAGACAAAAATAAACACATGGGACCTAATGAAACTTCAAAGCTTTTGCACAGCAAAGGAAACCATAAACAAGACCAAAAGACAACCCTCAGAATGGGAGAAAATATTTGCAAATGAAGCAACTGACAAAGGATTAATCTCCAAAATTTATAAGCAGCTCATGCAGCTCAATAACAAAAAAACAAACAACCCAATCCAAAAATGGGCAGAAGACCTAAATAGACATTTCTCCACAGAAGATATACAGACTGCCAACAAACACATGAAAGGATGCTCAACATCTTTACTCATTAGAGAAATGCAAATCAAAACTACAATGAGATATCATCTCACACCAGTCAGAATGGCCATCATCAAAAAATCTAGACACAATAAATGCTGGAGAGGGTGTGGAAAAAAGGGAACACTCTTGCACTGCTGGTGGGAATGTGAATTGGTACAGCCGCTATGGAGAACGGTATGGAGGTTCCTTAAAAAACTACAAATAGAACTACCATATGACCCAGCAATCCCACTACTGGGCATATACCCCGAGAAAACCATAATTCAAAAAGAGACATGTACCAAAATGTTCATAGCAGCCCTATTTACAATAGCCCGGACATGGAAACAACCTAAGTGTCCATCATCGGATGAATGGATAAAGAAGATGTGGCACATATATACAATGGAATATTACTCAGCCATAAAAAGAAATGAAATTGAGCTATTTGTAATGAGGTGGATAGACCTAGAGTCTGTCATACAGAGTGAAGTAAGTCAGAAAGAGAAAGACAAATACTGTATGCTAACACATATATATGGAATTTAAGAAAAAAAAAATGTCATGAAGAACATAGGGGTAAGACAGGAATAAAGACACAGACCTACTAGAGAATGGACTTGAGGATATGGGGAGGGGGAAGGGCAAGCTGTGACAAAGTGAAAGAGCGGCATGGACATATATACACTACCAAACGTAAGGTAGATAGCTAGTGGGAAGCAGCCGCATAGCACAGGGAGATCAGCTTGGTGCTTTGTGACCGCCTGGAGGGGTGGGATAGGGAGGGTGGGAGGGAGACGCAAAAGGGAGGGGATATGGAAATATATGTATATGTATAACTGATTAAATTTGTTATAAGGCAAAAAATTTAAAAAAAAATAAAAATTAAATTAAAAAAAAATATATTGTTTGAGCACTTATTATCGGCCAGGCACTGTTCTAGGTACTGCAGATACAATAGGGGACAAAACAGACCAAACCCCCTTGCCTTGTAGATCTTATATTTTAATACTTTCCAAATCATCACCCAAAGGACAGAAATAAAGGATTGTAAAAGCATTAAGATCACAGAATGTGTGTTTCCTTTGGCATCACGACTCTCCCTAGGACTGGTGAGGTGGAGGAGGGTGCGTGGAATGGAACTTAGCAGGGAGGCAATTGATTTACTGGGGCCTCAATTTATTGCCACCATTTACAAGGCTGTTGTAAAATAAGTTACTGCTTCTATCTTCTTTCAAGAATCTCTGAATAATTTCTTTCTCTCTGCACGGTGCAAATGTAAATTTTTTAAAATCTTATTTCAGATAATGCACAGTAGCTTGGCTAGCTGTATGAATAAAACTGGATTGGTCAAGCGAAAGAACCCTAACTCAAAATATTTAGGAAAAAAAGGGGAACTTATTTGCTCACATGATGGGGACGGCTAAGAGGTCATGCTAAGGTCAGACTCATTGGATCCCAGAAGTTCACAAGCTTATCTTCAGGACGCCTGCTTTTTTCCACAATCTCTCATCTCTGCGTCCCTCCCTCTTGGCTTCATTTTTGGCAAGTTCCCACCACACGGTGGCAAAGGTGGCCTCCTATGACCCCAGCTTCTTGTGATCCTTTTCCCTTGTAATCTCAGGGACCAAAGTGACCTTAAAGACACCAGGGGGTCTAGAAGTGTAATCAGATCATTCACTCTCTGTACCCCACCCCCAATCTGAGCTCTGCTTCTCTCTGTATATCAACCTTATTATCCCTGCTATCAAGGCACTTCCCCAGGCAGAGAGAGAAAGGGAGCAGGGGACCATAGATAGTTCCAGTTTTACGTAACCCCAGCTCAGCAACTCTGAGGGGAAGAGAGAGCTTGCCATCTCTGCGTTCATATAAAATCCCTGGAGGAGCTTCTGATTGCTCTGGCTCGGATACTAGACCATCAGGCCAATTACCATGGCCTTGGGGAGCGTCTACCATGATTGGCCAGGCCTGAGTCATGTGCCCATTCCTGTAGCCGGGGCAAGGGAGAGTTAAGCTCAGTTGGTAGCCCCATCAAATCAAATGCATTCCTCTCCCCTACCCCCATTGGATTTGCATTGCTTTTAGGAAGATGACCCAAGTCTCTCCTAGCCCCACCTCAGTTACATTAGCCCAAGTGTAACTTTCAAGTGGTCAGTAGCCACCTGGAACTCTGGCTACCATATTGGACAGTGCAGCTCTAGACCCCTGGCCTGGCCTCTCTTCTTTTTCTCTGGGGATCTCAAAGCATTTGCTTTAACAGGAAGGTATTGTACTAGATTACTATTGCTGCTGTACAAATTACCCTAAACTTAGTGCCTTTTTCTAAGCTTCTTATATTACAGTTCTGGAGGCCAAAGTCCCAGATGGGTTCCACTGGGCAGAAACCAAGGTGAAAGAGGGCCATGCTCCCTCAGGATGCTCTAGAGGAGAATTTGTTGCTTTGCCTTTTCCAGCTTCTAATGTTGTATTCCTTGGCGAGGACATCTTCCTCCACTTCAAAGCCAGATCATATCCCTTTCTGCTTCCATCATCACATTGCCATCTGCCTTCTGTGTCAAATCTCCCCCTTCCTCCTTCTAGTGATTTCATGTAGGGCTCATCTGGGATAATTTACACATTTCAGACTCCTTAACCATATCTGCAAGCTCCCTGATGCCATATAAGGTAACATTCATAGGTTGCAGAGATTTGGACCTGAATATCTCTGGGGCCATTATTCAGCCTGTCACAGGGGAAGAGGAGGTAGAAGGAGCATTCTAAACAGAAGGAACAGCCTATATTAGAACCCAGTTGTGGAATGGAGAAGGTAAGTCCTTAGAAGTACAAGGCCAGTGAGGCTGAAGTGTAGAGAGAGGGGAAGGGTGGATGAGATGAGGCCAGAAGAGTGGGCAAGAACCAGACCATTGAGAGTCTGTGCCATGAGAAAGATATGGTTTTTTTCCTAAGATCAGTGTAAACCCATTAGAGGGAAGGAAGAGGAATGTATATGCATTTTTAAGAGCATCACTCTGTCTGTGTGTGGAAAAGGGACTAGAGGAGAAAGGCCGAAGAGGATGGAGGAAGACCAAGTTAGGATGCTAACGCAGCAGCCTTGGCTAGAGGTGGGGGTGGCTTGCACTGCAGTGGGGCAGTGGAAATGGAGAGAATGAGACAGAGGTGAGAACTAATTAGTGCAAACACTGATAGGAATTAGTAATGAACTGCAGCCAGAGGAAGAGTGAAGGAGAGAGCAGTCCAAAGGATGAATCCTGGATTTTTGGCTTTCATCAGTGACGTCATTCAGAAAAACTGGGAGAAGACCAGGAGGGGAGCATTGGGAGAAGGGTAGACAGTACGAATCTAGTTTTGGACCTGTATTTGTGGTGCCCTGGAAATGTCTAGTAGGCATACTGGCCTGGAGCTCAGAGATGTGAATTTAGAACTCATCAGTATAGAAGTAGCCCTGGAAGCCCTTGTTTTAGAAGGTAATGCATTGGAGGAGAGAGGAATGAAAAGAGGCGAGGGTCTAGGACCCCACCTTAAGAAATACCAACACTTAATGGCTGAGTAGAAAGGGAAAAGTCTTTTTTAAAAAACTGAAAAGAATAGTCACACAGAGGGGGCTGTGTTACAAAAGTCAAGGGAAGAGTGTATTTCAAGGAGAAAGTGGTCAACAGGGTTAGAGAGGTTAAATAGGAAGAGGACCAGAAACTATCCATTGGATGTGAATGCAGCATCTAAGTACCGTATTTCTACAACCTCTCCTCGCCATGGATAACATACACACATACAGCACCTTGCACATAGTATGTATTCACTAAATATTGATGTATCACTTTAACAATATGTACCTCAAAGTGGGAGGCAATGTGGTATAATGGAAAGAGCATGAGCTTTGAATCCCAACCCATCCACTTTCTAATGTTTCAAGCTAGTCATTTCTGTGTCTTGATTTCCTCACTGGTAAAATGGGGATGGTAGTGATGAGTTGAGAACTAGCTCTTTATTCCTCAAGGTATTTTCTTGTGCATCACATTATTTGATCCTTAGCGCAACCCAATGATTTTGGCAAACTACAGATTAAGCGAGGTGTTCAGAGGCTGAGAGCTGGTCAGTTGCTGAACCAGGGTCTCTTGACTGCCAGTCTGGTGCTCTGATAAGGAAAAAGACTCTCAGGTTCTCAGAGTTGCTGCTTTTTCCTCCTGCAAACGGATGGCTGTTCAGCAGTCATTCTGAGGACCTAACATGATGGATTCCAAGTATGAGGCTGGAGATATAAATATGAGAGATATAAAGATGAGAGAGATAGAGTTCCTGCCCTCTAGAGAGTCATGGTCCCATAGAGGAGACAGATACTATAAATTGATAATTTTAAAAGCATATGATAAGCTCTCCAATGTGGAGCCTTTACGGACAAAGGACTGTGGGGACACAGTGGAAGGAATGGTGAGCTCTGCAATGTGTGGGAGGAAAAAAGATCTGGAAAGACTTGGCAAGTGAGAAGAAGGCTTAAAAATACATCCCAACTTAAACTATGGCTTTCTTTTTCTTTCATTAGAATCGTAGGACTTCAGAGCCAGAAAAGACCTTTTAAAATTATCACTCTTATACCAAAGATGGTGGAATTGAAGAGAGGTAACATGCCAAGGTCAAGAGGTGGAAAAAAATCCAGGAGTCCCATGTCCAGTGCAAAGTTCTTTATGTCAGGAATGTGGTCATCTAACACAGAAGACTCTGCTAGGTGCTCAGATGGGCTGGCCTGTCAGTTGAGGCAAGAATGGACTGCCCTCATCTGAAAGGGGCCACTTGAATCAGCAGGGCCAGAACCTGGAGGCACTGTTGAGGATTCACTGGACAGTTGTAAGAAATACATCATCGTATGTCTATGAGAATCCAACAGTGGTTTCTTCTCTTGAATAACTATGTATCCTGTATTAGAAAAATGGCAGGATGGGGAGACCTACCAGAATTTTCATTAACACTGGGGACAAGGACAGATTATGAATAAGGAGAAAATGGCTACTCACGCTGTAGAGATCAAAGTAGGAACCATTGCAACCGAATCTCCATATTAAAAAAAATTGAAATTGAAGCTCCATAATTTCAAGACTCTTCAATACAGTAATTCACAAAATGGTATAAGGTATTAGCTAAATGAAATAAAATATTAACCTCAATAAGCCAGACCCATTTAAAGAATGACAGAGAGTTAGGGAGAAAATCTGACTCTTCGAAAACACAATAAAATCTATCATTTCAAGCAGACTAACAGACTGTTGTCAAGTAAAGCCCTTGGAAGTTGAACAGGAAGATTAGGTAAATCAGTAATATCAGACCACAAACCATTTGTTTGTGAACAAATACCTGTAGCAAAACTTGATGATCCTTAAGAAGTTAGTTTCCTGAAAGTTAAACCAAAGTCATATGTTTTGTAAATGCTCTCTTTATAGATAGTAAAAACATAAGCTTCTATCAACCCCTTTTTGAACCGCAAAGTCCAAATGGAATTCAAATAAATTAATTTGGAAAGTCCCTTGAATTCTTTGGAAAGGAGTTAGACCTGTGGGTCATTTTTCTGAGTCTTGTCATGGCCACTACTAATATTTTATAGTGATGCTTTCTTAGACAACTTGAACAAGGAGGGAAAAGTATAAGAAAAGACAGTTAACCAAGGAAGAAGCAAACAGATTTGTCTGAAGATAGCATTTTGAAAAGCATACTTTAAAGAAGACTAGATACATTAAGGCCTCGTTTATCCAGCACTGTTAAACAAGGAGGTTTTCTATACACGTGCATTTTCCAGATAGCAGCTGGTTTCTCCTTTAAATGACAACACTTCAAAAATAATCATAATGAAGATTATTTTAACACGTAGTACACATTTCCTCACTAGCTTACTTGATCCAATTGATTATGTCTTTCCTAAGCCCTTTTTTCCAATGACTCAAGATTCCCAAATATTAATATTTATTGTGATAGCAGTGGTACAATTTGTCCACAAGGGTGACTGGAGTTCCTAGGGTTTTAGCTGTAGACCCAACTGCTATGCTTTCTTCATTCTTATGTGGCCCTTTCCACGGTTTGTCCCTTTCTCATGAAATTGTCTGTATGCCTTTCTCTAGCAGTGTTTTTCCCCTACTAATTTGATACAAAAAATATGCCTTGAGAGACCTTCAAGATGGCAGAGGAGTAAGGCATGGAGATCACCTTCCTCCCCACAAATACATCAGAAATACATCTACATGTGGAACTCCTACATAACACCTACTGAATGCTGGCAGAAGACCTCAGACTTCCCAAAAGTCAAGAAACTCCCCACGTACCTGGGTAGGGCAAAAGAAAAAAGGAAAAACAGAGACAAAAGAATAGGGATGGACACTGCCCCTTGGGAAGGAGCTGTGAAGGAGGAAAAGTTTCCACACACTAGGAAGCCCCTTCACTGGTGGAGATGGGGGGTGGCGGGGGGAAAGCTTCAGAGCCACGGAGGAGAGCACAGCAACAGGGGTGCGGAGGGCAAAGCAGAGAGATTCCCGCACAGAGGATGGGTGCCGACCGGCACTCACCAGCCTGAGAGGCTTGTCTGCTCACCCGCCAGGGCAGGCTGGGGCTGGGAGCTGAGGCTCGGGCTTTGGAGGTCAGATCCCAGGGAGAGGACTGGGGATGGCTGTATGAACACAGCCTGAAGGGGGCTAGTGCACCACAGCTAGCCGGGAGGGAGTGCGGGAAAAAGTCTGGACCTGCCGAAGAGGCAGGAGACCATTGTTTCAGGGTGTGCAAGGAGAGGGGATCCAGAGCACCGCCTAAATGAGCTCCAGAGATGGGGGCGAGCCGCGGCTATGAGCGTGGACACCAGAGACGGGAATGAGATGCTAAGGCTGCTGCTGCTGCCACCAAGAAGCCTGTGTGTAAGCACAAGTCACTGTCCACACCTCCCCTCCCGGGAGCCTGTGCAGCCCGCCACTGCCAGGGTCCCAGGATCCAGGGACAACTTCCCCAGGAGAACACACAGCGCGCCTCATGCCGGTGCAATGTCATGCTGGCCTCTGCTGCTGCAGGCTCACCCCACATTCGGTACCCCTCCCTCCCCCTGGCCTGAGTGAGCCAGAACCCCCTAATCAGCTGCTCCTTTAACCCCATCCTGTCTGAGCAGGGAACAGACGCCCTCAGGCAACCTACAGGCAGAGGCGGGATCAAATCCAAAGCTGAACCCCAGGAGCTGTGCGAACACAGAAGAGAAAGGGAAATCTCTCCCAGCAGCCTCAGGAGCAGCAGATTAAATCTCCACAATCAACTTGATGTACCCTGCATCTGTGGAATACCTGAAAAGAAAACTAATCATCCCAAAATTGAGGAGGTAGACTTTGGGAGCAACTGTAGACTTGGGCTTTGCTTTCTGCATCTAATTTGTTTCTGGTTTTATGTTTATCTTAGTTTAGTATTTAGAGTTTATTACCATTGATAGATTTATTTATTGATTTGGTTGCTCTATTCTTTATTTTTAATACATACATATATACATATATTTCCTTTTTCTCTGTTTGTGAGTGTGTATGTGTATGCTTCTTTGTGTGATTTTGATTGTATAGCTTTGCTTTTACCATTTGTCCAAGGTTTCTGTCTTTATTTGTTGTTGCTGTTGTTTTGGTTTTTTACTGTAGTATTTAGTACTTGTTATCATTGGTGTATTTGTTTTTAGGTTTGGTTGTTCTCTTCTTTCTTTCTTTCTTTCTTTCACTTTTCTTTTTTTTAAATTACTTTCTAATGTTTTTATTTTTAACAATTTTAAAATTTTTATTTTAATAACTTTTATTTTATTTTATTTTATTTTTATTTATTTCTTTCTTTTTTTGTCCCTTTTCTTCTGAGCTGTGTGGCTGAAAGGGTCTTTGTGCTCCAGCCGGGTGTCAGGCCTGTGCCTCTAAGGTGGGAGAGCCGAGTTCAGGACACTGGTCCACCAGAGACCTCCCAGCTATCAAACGGTGAAGGCTCTCCCGGAGATCTCCACCTTAACACTAAGACCCAGCTCCACTAAACAACCAACAAGTTACAGTCCTGGACACCCTATGCCAAACAACTAGCAAGACAGGAACACAACCCCACCCATTAGCAGAGAGGCTGCATAAAATCATAAAAAGGTCACAGACACCCCAAAACACACGACCAGACGCGGTCCTGCCCACCAGGAAAACAAGATCCAGCCTCATCTACCAGAAAACTGGCACCAGTTCGCTCCACCAGGAAGCCTACACAACCCACTGAACGAACCTCACCCACTGGGGCAGACACCAAAAACAACAGAAACTACGAACCTGCAGCTTGCAAAAAGGGGACACCAAACACAGTAAGTTAAGCAAAATGAGAAGAAAGAGAAACACACAAGAGACGAAGGAGCAAGGTAAAAACCCATCCGACCTAACAAATGAAGAGGAAATAGGCAATCTACCTGAAAAAGAATTCAGAATAATGATAGTAAAGATGATCCAAAATCTTGGAAATAGAATGGAGAAAATAAAAGAAATGTTTAACAAGGACCTAGAAGAAGTAAAGAGCAAACAAACAGTGATGAACAACACAATAAATGAAATTAAAAATTCTCTAGAAGGAATCAATAGCAGAATAACTGAGGCAGAAGAACGGATAAGTGACCTGGAAGATAAAATAGAGGAAATAGCTACTGCAGAGCAGAATAAAGAAAAAAGAATGAAAAGAATTGAGCACGGTCTCAGAGACCTCTGGGATAACATTAAACGCACCAGCATTCAAATTATAGGGGTCCCAGAAGAAGAAGAGAAAAAGAAAGGGACTGAGAAAATATTTGCAGAGATTATAGTTGAAAACTTCTCTAATATGGTAAAGGAAATAGTTAATCAAGTCCAGGAGGCACAGAGAGTCCCATACAGGATAAATCCAAGGAGAAATACGCCAAGACACATATTAACCAAACTATCTAAAATTAAATAAAAAGAAAAAATATTAAAAGCAGCAAGGAAAAAATAACATACAAGGGAATCCCCATAAGATTAACAGCTAATATTTCAGCAGAAACTCTGCAAGCCAGAAGGGCCAGGCAGGACATATTTTAAGTGATGAAAGGCAAAAACTTACAACAAATATTGCCCTACCCAGCAAGGATCTCATTCAGATTTGAAGGAGAATTTAAAACATTTACAGAGAAGCAAAATATAAGAGAATTCAGTACCACCAAACCAGCTTTACAGGAAAGGCTAAGGAACTTCTCTAGGCAGGAAACACAAGAGAAGGAAAAGACCTACAATAACAAACCCAAAACAATTAAGAAAATGGTAATAGGAACATACATATTGATAATTACCTTAAATGTAAATGGATTAAATGCTCCCACCAAAGACATACTGGCTGAATGGATACAAAAACAAGACCCATATATATGCTGTCTACAAGAGACCCACTTCAGATCTAGGGACACATACAGACTGAAGGTGCGGGGATGGAAAAAGATATCCTATACAAATGGAAATTGAAAGAAAGCTGGAGTAGCAATTCTCATATCACACAAAAGAGACTTTAAAATAAATACTATTACCAGAGACAAAGAAGGACACTACATAATGATCAATGGATCAATCCAAGAAGAAGATAAAACAATTGTAAATATTTATGCACCCAACATAGGAGCACCTAAATACATAAGGCAATTGCTAACAGCCATAAAATGGGAAATTGACAATAACATAATCATAGTAGGGGAATATAACACCACACTTTCACCAATGGACAGATCATCCAAAAAGAAAATAAATACGGAAACACAAGCTTTAAATCATTAAACAAGATGGACTTAATTGATGTTTATAGGACATTCCATCCAAAAACAACAGAATACACTTTCTTCTCAAGTGCTTATGGAACATTCTCCAGGATAGATGATATCTTGGGTCAAAAATCAAGCCTTGGAAAATTTAAGAAATTTGAAATCGTATCTAGTATCTTTTCCAACCACAATGCTATGAGACTAGACATCAATTACAGGAAAAAATCTGTAAAAAATACAAACACATGGAGCCTAAACAATACATTACTAAATAACCAAGAGGTCACTGAAGAAATCAAAGAGGAAATCAAATAATACCTAGAAACAAATGACAAAGAAAACACGACAACCCAAAACCTATGGGATGCAGCAAAAGCATTTCTAAGAGGGAAGTTTATAGCAATACAATCCTACCTCAAGAAAAAAGAAGCATCTCAAATAAACAACCTAACCTTACACCTAAAGCAATTAGAGAGAGATGAACAAACAAAACGCAAAGTGAACAGAAGGAAAGAAATCATAAAGATCAGAGCAGAAATAAATGAAAAAGAAATGAAGGATACAACAGCAAAGATCAATAAAACTAAAAGCTGGTTCTTTGAGAAGATAAACAAAGATGCAAAAATCCTCAATGAAATACTAGCAAACAGAATCCAACAGCACATTAAAAGGATCATACACCGTGATCAAGTGGGGTTTATCCCAGGAATGCAAGGATTCCTCAGTGTACTCAAATCAATCTATGTGATACACCATATTAACAAGTTGAAAGAGAAAAACCATGATCATCTGAATAGGTGCAGAAAAAGGTTTCGACAAAATTCAACACCAATTTATGATAAAAACCCTCCATAAAGTAGGCATAGAGGGAACTTACCTCAACATAATAAAGGCCATATACGACAAACCCACAGCCAACGTTGTTCTCAATGGTGAAAAACTGAAACCATTTCCACAAAGATCAGGAACAAGACAAGGATGTCCACTCTTACCACTATTATTCAACATAGTTTTGGAAGTTTTAGCCACAGCAATCAGAGAAGAAAAAGAAATAAAAGGAATCCAAACCCGAAAAGAGGAAGTAAATTTGTCACTGTTTGCAGATGACATGATACTATACATAGAGAATCCTAAAGATGTTACCAGGAAACTACTAGAGCTAATCAATGAATCTGGTAGAGAATCAGGATACAAAGTTAATGCAGAGAAATCTCTTGCATTCCTATACACTAATGATAAAAAGTCTGAAAGTGATATTAAGAAAACACTCCCATTTACCATTGCAACAAAATAATAAAATACCTAGGAATAAACCTATCTAAGGAGACAAAAGACCTGTATGCAGAAAAGTATAAGACACTGATGAAAGACATTAAAGATGATACCAACAGATGGAGAGAGATACCATGTTTTTGGATTGGAAGAATCAACATTGTGAAAATGACTATACTACCAAAAGTAATCTACAGATTCAATGCAATCCCTATCAAACTACCAATGGCATTTTTCACAGAACTAGAACAAAAAATTTCACAATTTGTATGGAAACACAAAAGACCCCAAAGAGCCAAAGCAATCTTGAGAAAGAAAAATGGAGCTGGAGGAATCAGGATCCCAGAATTCAGACTATACTACAAAGCTACAGTAATGAAGACAGTATGGTACTGGTACAAAAACAGAAATATAGATCAATGGAACAGGACAGAAAGCCCAGAGATAAACCCACGCACATATGGTTACTTATTTTTGATAAAGGAGGCAGAATATACAGTGGAGAAAAGACAGCCTCTTCAATAAGTGGTGCTGGGGAAACTGGACAGCTACATGTAAAGGAATGAAATTAGAACACTCCCTAACACCATAAACAAAAATAAACTCAAAATGGATTAAAGACCTAAAAGTAAGGCCAGATACTATAAAACTCTTAGAGGAAAACATAGGCAGAACACTGTATAATCTAAATCACAGCAAGATCCTTTTTGACCCACCTTCTAGAGAAATGGAAGTAAAAACAAAAATAAACAAATGGGACCTAATGAAACTTAAAAGCTTTTGCACAGCAAAGGAAACCATTAACAAGATGAAAAGACAACCATAACAATGGGAGAAAATATTTGCAAATGAAGCAACTGACAAATGATTAATCTCCAAAATTTACAAGCAGCTCATGCAGTTCAATATCAAAAAAACAAACAACCCAATCCAAAAATGGGCAGAAGACCTAAATAGACATTTCTCCAAAGAAGATATACCGATTGCCAACCAATGGCAATGGTTAATGGTTTCCTTTGCTGTGCAAAAGCTTTTAAGTTTCATTAGGTCCCATTTGTTTATTTTTGTTTTTACTTCCATTTCTCTAGAAGGTGGGTCAAAAAGGATCTTGAAAGGATGCTCAACATCACTAATCATTAGAGAAATGCAAATCAAAACTACTATAAGGTATCACCTCACACCAGTCAGAATGGCCATCATCAAAAAATCTACAAACAATAAATGCTGGAGAGGCTGTGGAGAAAAGGGAACCCTCTTGCACTGTTGGTGGGAATGTAAATTGATACAGCCACTATGGAGAACAGTATGGAGGTTCCTTGAAAAACTAAAAATAGAACTACCATATGACCCAGCAATCCCACTACTGGGCATACACACTGAGAAAACCATAATTCAAAAAGAGACATGTACCACAATGTTCTTTGCAGCTCTATTTACAATACCCAGGAGATGGAAACAACCTAAGTGTCCATCATCGGATGAATGGATAAAGAAGATGTGGCACATATATACAATGGAATATTACTCAGCCATAAAAAGAAATGAAATTGAGTTATTTGTAGTGAGGTGGATGGACCTAGAGTCTGTCATACAGAGTGAAGTAAGTCAGAAAGAGAAAAACAAATACCATATGCTAACACATATATATGGAATCTAAAAATAAATAAATAAATAATAATTGTTCAGAAGAACATAGGGTCAGGACAGGAATAAAGACACAGACATAGAGGATGGACTTGAGGACACGGGGAGGGGGAAGGGTAACCTGGGATGAAGTGAGAGAGTGGCATGGACATATATACACTACCAAATGTAAAACAGATAGCTAGTGGGAAGCAGTCGCATAGCACAGGGAGATCAGCTCGGTGCTTTGTGACCACCTAGAGGGGTGGGACAAGGAGGGTGGGAGGGAGACGCAAGAGGGAGGAGATATGGGGATATATGTATATGTATAGCTGATTCACTTTTTTATATAAAACAGAAACTAACACACCATTGTAAAGCAACTATACTCCAATAAAGATGTTTTTTAAAAATGCCTTATTATTCCCTTTTTCCATGATGAAATAACATATGTTCTCTCCATAAAACTTGAAAGATTATGGAAATTTTTTGATTAATGGAAAATTTTAAAATATTTACCTATTCATACACAGATGTTTTTTCCTTGTTTTTTTTTACCTCATGGATTCGTTTTAAAGTATCTTAAGAAAGCAACACATTCAGTAATAACCAATAAGAATGTGTATTTTGCTTTTTGTGTTTAATATAACAAATTGTTTTCAAAAAAACATTTTAAGGGTAATAATATTCCATCGGAGAGATTTTTTCACTCAAAAATTTTTTCTGGTACCTCCCACGTGGTAACCTCTGGTTTTCCATACTACCTTGAAGCTGAATACAATACTTCACATCACATCATATCCCCTAAAGTAAATCCAACTCACCAAGCAGGAGTGAAAAATGTAGAGTTTATGGGAAAACAGGGAAGAATTTGCTTCCTAATTTACAACTTGATAACATCCATCAGAATGAAGATGCATTAAAATGATCATCAGAACGTTGTTTGTAATACAAAGACTAGAAGCAATCTGAATTTATGTATATATGAAAGGACAGCTACAAACCAGGAAGAAATTATGTAAATTTCATATCCAACAAAGACTTGTATCCAGAATATGTAAAGAATTCTCAAATTTCAGCATAAGAAAAATAATGACCCAATAAAATTTGAGGAAATATTTGAATTGACTCTTCACCAAAGAAGATATATTGATGGTAAGTTAGCATATGGAAAGATTTTCAACATCAAATTAAAGTGCAAATTGAAACATTAAGATACCCCTACACAACAAAATGGCTAAATGAGAAAACAAACACACAAACAATACCAATTGCTACCGCAGATGTGAAACAACTCAAATTCTTAGCCACTCCAGAAAACAGTTTGGAAATTTCCTATAAAGTTAAACATACACTTACTCTATGGCCAGTGTACAATATTTACCCCGAACAAAAGGACACATGTTTCTCTAAAAGCCTGCATACTAGTACTTACAGCAGCTTTATTCCTAATTCCCCCGACCCTGGAAAGATTCCATTTGTCCCTTTTTCCCTCAGCTTGACTGAGATATCATTGACATATACATATGAAATACGATGTTGTCATTTAAAAGAATTATATAGGTCCATATTGCAGATACAGAATGGTCGCTAAGATATGCGAAAACATAAGGAGCAAAACAATACGTATACGTATGTGTGTGTATGTACACATATACTCATTTATTTTAGATTCAGAGAGAGGGAGGCATGTACATATATATGTTCTAGAAATTCAGACTGATTCTGGAAGGATACCCGCGAAACGTAACAGACACTGTCTCAGGCTGGGGAGGCATTGGGAGCTGGGGGTGGGAGTTTCCTTGACTTTTCACCCTCTGGTACTAGCAAAGGGTGCTAGTACCCTTTTGCTGTCGTTATTGCTTCAGCATGTGTATGTATTACTCTTTCAGTTCTTTTAAGACCAATATGAATAATTCATTTCGTTTTCAAAAACATAATAACGATAGTGGAAACTTATTATTTACACTGTGCCAGGAAGTAAGAGTTTTACATGTATAATTTCATCTAATCCTCACAATAACCCTGAAAGGTACATACTATTATAATCTCCATTTTACAGATAAAGAAAGTAAGAAACAGGGGAGTTAAGTAACCTGTCCATCATCACACCTCTGGGATGCAACAGAGCTGAGATTTAAACCCAGGAAGATTGGCCCCCAAGCCTGCATTCTTAAGCCCAAAACATACAGGCTACAAGAAGAGAACAAAAATAAAAGGCATAAAGCCATTTATAAAGTCAAAACAGACTTAAATAGAATAAATTATTTTCAGGGGAAAAAAATTCCACACAGTGGAATTCAAGGGTACTTGCATATTTTTTTCCACATCTTCTAAAAAGTTCAAAACTGGAAGTGACAGTATAGTGGTGAATGATAACTGTCTTCCCCATGAAAAGATGTAGGCTATTTCTAATGTATATATAAAGTACTTTCTCTATTGTTATCACTGGGATAACTGGGAAAACTCTCCTCCACCGTGGAAGGCCTCAACAGTGTCACTCCTATATCCCTTCCCAGTCCTTTTCCCATGTCTCTCCACAAGTGCCACACTAGTCACAGAAGTAGTCATGTGGATCTTCTCAGGACCCCTGAGGACAGCCATATATGGTCCATCCTGCGCTCTGCTGTGCCCAAACCACTCTTTCAACTGTATTCCTGCCAGCCACAGTCCTAGACATCCTTCAAGGTCATGAACACATTCCACCTCCCACAAGAAAACTCTCCTGATCATCTACATCACAGCTCCCCTTTCCCTCCTCTGGAGCTTTCTTAACACTTTGTTTACTAGCAATGCAAACACAAATCAATAATGCAAAGGAGATGTAGATTATGAAAATGCCTATCCACCAACTCCCTCTCCTTTGCAATGTGGGTCTCAGACGAGCAAGAAAAAAACATTTCCATTATTTGCACTACCATCCTCACACTGTCTGACACAATATTTGAAGAACGATTCAATGAAGGTTCCTAAGGAGTGGCATACAAGGAATCGCATGAGTCATTAAGAAAACCCGGGGCAGATGGAAAGGCGGGAAGTATGAGCAGTCAGCCCTGGGCTCTGGGATGTTAGTCATCTTTGCTGTGCTCCGAGGAGATGGAGGGGTCCTTCGTGTGAGAAGCAGGGACTTGCTGCCAAAGGAAACACGTGTTTTGAAAGAAACAGAGGTGATGGGCACATGTGTCCTGCTTCAGGGGGACGTATATAATGCTGGCTCCAAAACCAGATAGATCTGGGAATCCTCAAGGCTACTGGGGAATTGCTAATGGCATAAGTGAGCTTCTGCTCACCCCACCCTCTTAACCTCACCCCAGGTTTTGCATTGTGTGTGTTCTGGGTGGGAAGGTCTTGGCATAATACATATCAACTTGATATTAGCAAGAGGAGTTTTGGTGGTTGCTGTTGTTTTATCTTATGGGTACTTGGCTCTGAAGTATGTTAAGGATCCAGAGTTAACAGAGCTCATCCACATCTAAACAAGAAGAGAAGCCATCCTCCCTACAGGGTGAAGCAGAACCCTGAAGGAGAGAGGTAGAAAGGGCAAGTGGGCAAAAGGTCAAGAGGGAAGGGGGTTTCTGGAAGCCTGTGCAAGGTCAGCTCCCTTTGTCCACAGAAACCTCGAGAGGACCGCCCCTTAAAGAAACGCCTGCACCACACTCTGCCTCTGGGTGTGCCCCTAATTGCCCATGAGGAAGAAAAGACGCTTTGATGATGGACCAAGCCAGCCCACGAGCCTTGGCAACCACTGCAGGGTAAGACCCAAGAGCCAGGTCTCAGCGTTTAATGCTTAGCAGTTGAGTAGCACTCTAGATGCTCTCTGACAGTTTGGGAAGAAGAAATGGATGAGGGGTTAGTGCAGAACCCCACTGAGACCTCCCAGAGGAAGAGAATGAAGGAGGTGAATGCAAGGTCAGTGCTGGGTGGCTGGAAGCCCAGAGGAGCCTCCTTGGGGAGCAGACAGGAAAGTACCTCCTCTGTGGGGGGTAGATCTGGAGAGGAACTGGCAGGAAGTCCAGAGCAGCCTGAGGCCAGGAGGGAGGGAGGGCCCAGGAGAAACAGGCAAAGAGGCAGATCCTGTGCAGGAACCCTGGGTGGCCATCCTAGAGGTAAGACCCCAGCTCCGCCAAACGCTTTGTTCAATCCAGAAAATTACTTGAGGATCTTTCTTCCTTATTTGTGTCTCCATCCATTTGACACCAGCCCTCTTGTAAGTCGGTTGCTTGGTTTATTTACGTAGATTCTCCAGTCAAATTATCTCTATACACTTTTAGGAGCTTTATGAGATTAAAGGAGAAAAAAAAAATCTTCAACATCAGTTTCCTCAGGCATAAAATGGGGGTGGTATATCTACCTCATAAAGCTATTATTGTGAAAACTGAACTAGGTGAAAGGGTTTTTTATCAAACTAGACAGCATTCAATGAACATTTTTACTGCTGCTGTTAACATTACTTTTATCATCTTTATTACAGACCTTGAGTGGAAACTCGAAGGAAGTCTTCCCACTGACGGATCTTTCTAGACATAGATAATCACACAAGCTGTTAGAATTGCTGTACTGGAGTTGTTGAAGTTGGTTGGCACACACTGCCATCAGATTATTTCAGATGTGATTTTTTCTTCTTCTTTACTTTAGGAATGAAATGACAAATTCCTCCCAGGAGGCAGCAAGGGAACTAAACGCACAGCCCATCTGCACTCATGCCTCAAATGAAAAAAAAAAAAAAAGAGAGAGAGAGAGCAAGCCCATTTCAAATGAATCTTTGCCATAAACTTAAGCCCAGCAACAGATGGATAAAAGCCCTGTGAGACAAAACACACCACGCGCAATCCCCAATAAAAATAATCAACAGAGGCTAAAGAGCTAAAAAAAAAAAAAAAAAAGAAACCACAAGTGCTTCCAGAATGCTACAGAGTGTGCCAAGAATCAAACCTAGAAGATAGTTGCTGTAGACAACCGCCCGGGGAAGATTACCTTGAGAGAGTCCTTACACACCTTCCGCAGAATCGAGAGAGGATATATGTGTTGGGAGGAGGACAATGGGGGCAGGAAGAGTGACATGGAGTAGAGAGGAGAAGAATCATCAAAATGGATAATGTGGGGCTACACATAATAATAACTAGTGATTCCTGGCCAGGAGACCAGACATTCAGCAGCTTAAAAATGCCGTGATGATTGGGGCTTCCCTGGTGGCGCAGTGGTTGAGAGTCCGCCTGCCGACGCAGGGGACATGGGTTCGTGCCCCGGTCCGGGAAGATCCCACATGCCGCGGAGCGGCTGGGCCCGTGAGCCATGGCCACTGAGCCTGCGCGTCCGGAGCCTGTGCTCCGCAACGGGAAAGGCCACAACACTGAGAGGCCCGCGTACCGCAAAAAGAAAAAAAAATGCCGTGATGTCTAGGGGTATATGTAATTTGTTGTTATCACTAATTAGAAACACTGCCAGATGCATTCTGAAAAGGTAAACAGGTGGTCGGCAATGGCAGAGGAACCAAGGCAACTATGGAAACCAAGGAAGAGCCAGGAAAAGCAGGAGCCATTTGCCTTCATGCTGGAGTGGTTCTGGGTGCTGTGGCTGCATTTTCATCATCACTGTAGGCTGTTCAACAAGATCCGGAAATGGGTACTAGATGTGCCCCCATGGATTCGGTGTGTTGACACAGCATGCACATGCTTCAGTAACAAGCTCTTGGTCTAATCCAGTTATAAAGGGTAGATGGCTGTGATCAAGGAAGAAGGAAGAAGTGTTTATCCCTCTGCAGGTCTGCGTGGACACACACACAGAAACACACCCTCAGTATCCTGTGCAAACACGAGCCACTTTCTTCCCATTCCTACAGTCCAGGCCTTCCCTGTACAACCCCTCTCTGAAGGACACCCAGCCCAGCCCCACAGCCAACCCTCACCTTTGCTGTCCATGGGTCTTCTCTGACCCTCGCACAGGGAAGTCACCAGCAAGTCCCAAGGAAGCAGCTGAGATGGCTCCAGATCCTCTTTGCTAGGGACTTAGATAGCTCAGCTGTGCCCATTGCCCAGAAGCCCTGCAACTCCCAGGAAAACACTTCACTGATGATGTCTCAGGTGTTTCCTAGTCCCTTGATTGGATTTGAATATGTGCCTCTCTCTACATGCCTTGGCTTCGTATGTTACAGAATAAACTTAGAGAGATTTTGAAGACACAAATTAGTCTGTAACTTTTTTTTTTAACCGCCTGGTCCCACATTCATCAATAAGCAGGCCATTTGGAAATTTCTGATTTCCATGGCTGGAAATGATAAATCTTGAATTTTAGAGTGTGTTGGTGCCTATTAAAAATGTGGATATATTGAGGACACGGGGTGGGGGAAGGGTAAGCTGGGACGAAGTGAGAGAGTGGCATGGACATATTTACATTACCAAACGTAAAATAGATAGCTAGTGGGAAGCAGCCACATAGCACAGGGAGATCAGCTTGGTGCTTTGTGACCACCTAGAGGGGTGGGATAGGGAGGGTGGAAGGGAGGGAGATGCAAGAGGGAAGAGATATGGGGACATATGTATATGTATAACTGATTCACTTTGTTATAAAGCAGAAACTGACACACTCTTGTATAGCAATTATACTCTAATAAAGATGTTAAAAAGATGTTAAATGTGGATATATATATATATATATATATATATATACACACACACACATACTTATATACATACATATAACTGAGTCACTGTGCTGTGCACCTGAAACTAACACAACATTGTAAATTAACTATACTTCAGTAAAAATAAAATAAAATAAATTTTAAATGTGGATTCTTGGAACATCCTTTAGTGGCAGAAAATCCCAGAAGTGCACCCACAAAACCACAACAATGGGGATACATCAAAGTGATACAGGAGTCAACTTAAAGAGTTCCCAATGGACAAAGCTGGAGTAATTTGATTAACAAACTGGTATTGGATTATATCCCAACGTCCATGAGTCCATACTGATATAAATAAATGATTGAATAGATAAAGGAGGGAGAACAGACAAACTTACCATGCAGAAGAATCTCCAACGCTACTCCCCCACCAAGGAGGTAGACTATATATAACTCCCCACTCCTTAAGTGTGGGTTACCCACAATGACTACCTTGCGAAAAATACAGTATGAAAAGGTGGGAAAAAAGAATAACTTTACAGTGGAGAGAACTGTCAAAAGCATCTCAGCCAGATGATCAAGGTAAACATCAAGAGTGAGTCATGTTGATGGTAGGAACCCCTGATGGGATGTGATGGGAAGAGCACTTTACCTCTGTGGTCTTCCTTCCCCAAACCCATAGCGCCAGTCAAGCCATGAGCAAAACATCAAACAGATCCCAACTGAGAGACGGGCTATGAAATACTCTCCAGGACTCCTCAAAACTCTGAAAGGTTATCAGAAACAAGGAAATTCTGAGAAACTGTCACAGCCAAGAGAAGCCTAAGGAGACATTTACCTGACAATCAAATGTAATGGGGTATCCTGTTATGGAAAAAGGGCATAATGTGAACAAAATGTGGACTTTAGTTAATACTCATGTATCAATATTGGTTCATTAATTGTAGCACGTGTACCATATTAGTGTAAGATATTAATAAAGAAAACTGGGTGTGGTGTAAATGGGAACTCTCTGTGTTCTCTTTGCAACTTCTCTGTAAATCTAAAACTATTCGAAAATTAAAAGTTTATTTCGAGAAATTAGGATTCCTAGGCACCCCATCCCGAGGGGCTATGATTCAGTAGGTCTGGTGCAAGACTCACCAACGGGCAGGTAGAGGAAGCGAATCAGGTGATGCCAAGGCAGATGCCTGTGTTGCCTTTTATTTATATAGGAAATAAATGGAAAATTTTATTTAAGCCAAATTTGAGGATTATAACCCAGAAAGAGGATCTCAGAAAGCTCTGAGAACTGCTCCACCCATTAGAAGTCAAGGCACAGTTATATAAGTTTTTGGTGCTGTCTTTTAAAAGGCTACCTTCCAGATATATTTGAGCAGAGAAACAAATGGCCAACAAAATGTCTACTTCCCTCCACACTTGACTGCCAGAGGCTCCAAGGTTGAAAATGACCAGCTCATGCATGTCTGGCCCTTGAGTGGTGTTCCCGGTGCCCAGCCACCCTGAAAACATTGTCCTATTATCCCATGGCCATTCACCAGAGGCCCCATTTCCTTAGGTTTTGACAACCCCCAAGTACAATCACATTCACAAAGATAAGCTTTAAACTCTGATGGTGATAACACACTGTCCTGTGTCCTCCAGCTCTGAGAGCTCGCAAAATAAAGAAAATAAAAGGAAAAATAAAAGACATCGCTTCCAGCAGCGCTCAAACTGAACATAACATTACATGGACAAAAGCTATTCGTTCACCAGGGAGGGACCAGGAGAGAGGGTATTCTGTGCACATCTTCAAAGCTTGATCAACTGGTGCTTAGTTGTACATGGTCTAATGGTATTCTCCAAAGCCCTAGGATATTTACTCTATATTTGGTCAAGTAAAAGAAATATAATTTTAACTAATGAATGGTCTTCAACTTTAAATAGAAGCCTTGGGACTATTAAAATTGTTTAGCTGAAGAGGATAAACATATATGGCTATTAGAAATCTTACCTGTAACATTGGAATAGGTTGCTAGAGTCTACTATGGATCAGTTGGATTGTGTCTCTGTTATTTTCTCCGTGGATAGTTAACGCCTTGATCTCTTCATTTATATTGGCTGGTTTTTTTGCTGGGCATGTTATTCATTTCCTGTGAATATGACATTTTCATATTGACAGATGGTCAGTTACTCCCAGCCCACATCATTTGTCTTAACTTACAGACTTTCTTGAAGCATCAGGAAAAACATAACTCGTGTGTGTGTGTGTGTGCATTTAACCAAACCAGCCATACTCTTTGCTGAAGACAGCCCTGTGAGCAGGGGCAATGAATATGAACACACACTGTCTTCAATTACCTGGCCATCAGCACCTTATCACTGGTCACCCCGTCCCATGCCCCAGCATGGGGATCAGACTAATGAGCTTGTCCTGTGTACCAGCAACAGTCTCCCCCCGACAACGTTTTCAGGACTGATTTGCTTTCTCACTCCTGGGAATAAGTTGTAACACTCTCTGTTTTGACTAAAAGGCAATGAATTCGAGCCTAACCAACTTCAGAGGAGAGCTAACTGTAATATCTGACAGGCCAGCGGTCTTTCAGAGGGCTTGTGAGTGCGTTTGCTTTTAGAAAACAGCCTAGAGTTGGAGAGTTGGGGTCTGAAACAGAGAACCATGGAAAAAAATTCATTGAAGAACTTTAGTCCAAATCCACATTGCCAACCTCAAATGATGAGTTTCCATATAGAAAACAAAAATAAAGACAAGGACAAGATAAAGTTTATTCCCCAGACTGCTCTACTACATGAATCATCTGAACCAAGTAACCAGGATATTTCCGTCCACAAGACCACAAAACAGACTCAAATGGCATTAAAATCAATTGTATTTCCCCATTTCTAATGGCACAAAGTTCATCTGAGTTAAGCAAATGACATTATACAGGGAAAAAAAAACCCAGCAACGTTTAGCTTCAATTTACCATGGTGGACACTTTCAAATATGGCATTTTGAACCTCTAATAGCTTCAGAACCCCAAAATATTCTGCAAATGTCAAAGTTAGGGTTGCAGGAAAGCAACCGATCAGAATCCCCCATCCTGTTCCCAGATAATTTGTTTCTGACACAAATTATTCCTGAGATTTAAAGAATGCTTCTAATCAGAGTCACTAATTAATTCTCACAGCACTCGGTACTGATCAATGTACACATTTGTCTCTTTATGCAAGCATGATGAAGGGAACTACAGGGAACTAGATTGATCATGGGGCACATCAGGGGAGAACCAAAATTTCAAATGAAGCGTTTGTCTCCCGAGTCAAAGTGGCTCAAGCCACTTGTCTCTGCATTACTGAGAAGTTGCCACAGAGATAAGAAATAGGCTGAGCAGAAATCACTATATGGAATGCTTCTTGGTATTTGGACTCAGACATCTGAGGCTGCCTTTTGGTTTCTCTTTTTGACATCTTTCTTTCCTGGAAATGCTAACAGACCCCATCCAGGACGGGTAAGGTAGGGCAACAAATAGCGGCCAAAAGGGAAAAGATCTGTTTATTGCATCTTATTTTCTGTTAGACCACAGTGTCTAGTTCCTTCAGGACAATTGTTCAAGACAAATATACCGTCTTGTTGTGCCTGGTCAAAGCACCTTCTAGGGTCGACAGCATCTGTGCATGCTCTGCAAACTGTCTCAGCATGTGCCAGCCACCCTGCTAGGTGCTGAGGATGTAAAGACCCACACGACACCTTCTCTTACAGGAAGTCCAGTACAGGAAGTTGCAAGGAAGCCTGACCTGACCTCTTGGAAACCCATACCTGAATGTCACAGTTCACCACTTAGTTGGAGAACTGTCCGCCATTGAAATGACCATCTCTTATCCTTCAGTGATACTCTATAGCAGAGCTGATCAGTAGAAGCACAATGTGAGTCACAAATGCAAGCCATGTATGTAGTTTAAATTTTCTAATAGTCACATTTTTTAAGTTAAAAAAAAACAGGTGAAATACTTTTGAATAATTTTTAAATTTAAATCAATATATCCAAAATAGTATCAACACCTAATCAATAAGAATAAATGATTATTAAGATTTTTTTTCCATACGGAATCTTTGAAATCTATGTATACTCTCCACTTAGTGCACAGCTGAATTTGGAGCAGCCCCCTTTTAAGTGGCTAGTGGCTATCGTATTGTACAGCACAGCTCTAGATCCCTAGCCTGGCCTCTCATTTTTTACTCTGGGGAGCTCAAAACATTTGTTCAAACAAAAAGGTAATGTATTATTCTCCTATTGCTGCTGTAACAAATTACTAAAAATTTAGTGGCTTAACACAACACAAATTTCGCTGTCTCACAGTTCTGCAGATCAGAAGTTGACTTGGGTCTCACTAGGCTAAAATCAAAGTGTCATCAGGGTTGCATTTCTTTTGGAGACTCTAAGGGAGCATCCATTTCCTTGCCTTGTCCAACTTCTAGAAGCTGCCTGCACTCACTGGCTCTTGGCCCCTTCCTCCATCTTCAAAGCCAACGTCACATCTCTCCAACTCTCTCTAATCACATCTTCCCCTGACTACTGCTGGGAAAGACTCTCCCAATTTAAGAAGATTAAATTGGCCCACCTGGATAATCCAAGATAATGTCCCTCTATCAACTTTATCACATCTTCAAACTCCCTTTTGCCATGTGAGGTAACATAGTCACAGTATCTGGGGATAAGGACGTGGGCTTGAGGGGCCACTATTCTACTTACCACAGGTATCAAGTTTTGTTCTTGTATTTTTTTCCTTATTCTAGAGAAGAGTAAGCTTTTAAAACTGAGGACTTAGGAGAATCTTTCCTTTTGCCCCCAGGCTCATTTAGATTTCCACCCTCAGAAAAGAAAGAGAGAACTACTTTCACTAAGTTCTACCTATATCTCAGGATGAGTTTTTTCTCTCACATGCCACTGACCATTCACTCAAAAAAATACTTGAAGGTTTTCTAGATACCAGACACCTGCCAATCCTACAAAGCAATCACAACCAAATAGCAAGAGGAAAATCATGGTATATGGTGATCATTCTATTTCGAAGGTAAGAGTTTTTAAATTATTATTATTTTATTTAGAAACCTACTTACCTTGTTAGAAGTACACTAGAAGCATGATATCTTTTTGAAAATAATGTTACTAATTTTCTAAAGTGAGGAACCTGTAGGTGTGTCTGCTATAGAATATTCTCAACCCTTTAAATAATCATAAATTACGAATTAAAAGAAATAACCCAGAAAGATCCCCAATGAAGAACAATAACTTTTAAAAAAATCCATTTATTTGTCAGAATAATCAGAATCATTAATACGTGGAGCCAGAGGTCAAGATGGAAATATAAGCAAAGACCAATACAAGATTTTCTTAGGAAAAAGGTTTTTTAAAGCCTTAAAGATTATGGAGCAATTATGTGTTTATCTATACATATAAATACATCTTTTGATGCCAAGTTATTAATTGCAACAGTTTCTTGCCAAGAATGCATGTTGTCTGTCACCTGGCTTATAGCCTCGGCACCCTTGGGAAGCGTAATCATAAAACCAGAAACTGCCAGGGCAGGAAGAAACTGCAGATCATGAAGTCCAACCCACTCGTGTTACAGATTAGGGAACAGGCCATGCTGGGAGATGTAGTGACTTGCTCAAAGTCCACCAGTGGTTCAGCTGGAGCCAGAATCCTAGACTCCAAACCCCCAGGACACTGCTTTTCCTACTGGTCTGTTAGGGAAAGGCAGAACTCTCTATCCATTCATCCAACCATCTGTCTATCCATCCATCCACCCACCCATCCACCCATTCATTCAAAAAAAATTTGCCAAGTGCTCACCACATGCCAGACACTGTTCTAGGGCTGAGGCCACAACACAGAACAAAACCAGCCAAGTCCCAGCTCTCAGGGAGCTTCCTCTCTAGGGAAAGAAAAGGTAACAAATATATACTTATCTCAAGTGGAAAAGGGGCTAAGAAAGAAAATAAAGCAACATAAGGGGATAAAGAGTGCTGGAAGGTAGTTGCTGTTTCCCACACGAGGTCAGGGACAACCATATTGATAAGATGAAACTGAGCAGAGACTGAATTTGGAGTAAAATTTAGCGTACACTTAGAATAAAAGCTAATTGTAAATGGCAGGGACATGGTGAAATACTAACAGAAAATTCCAGAAAAGCTCCTGCGATGTGACCGAGGATGTATGTGGAGGGGAGGCTGGTGGGAACAGGTAAAATAAGAAGGAAGAAGGTGGCTTGAACACCCGAGGAATGCTAGTGGTGACAGTCTGCAGGCTGCTCACCTGAGCAGGATGTGACTGCATGAGGAACCCCTTGCACTTACTTCTCCCGTGTGCCTGGTACGTCCAGGGGGTGCCCTTGATGACAGGTCCCTGAAACTGAGGGGTGAACCTGAGCAGAAGTGACCAAAGAATTGAGGAAATGATCCAGATTCTGAGCAGGGATGGAAGTGGAGAGATCAGCAAGAAAAGACCCTAAAAAACCAGCTTATTTGAAACAAGGAATACCCGCAAGAGACTAAGATATGGTTCAAGCAGTCAGGCTAACTGTGTCGCAGGAAGCATTTTGCAAAATTTTATTTAGGCTTTTTTGTAAGCGGTAGACTGTGCTGCTGCACCACCTAGAGGCTCAAAGTAAGATTGCAGGTTAGGAGAGCAGAGTGGATCATCCATGTTTCTGGACCTGTAGTTTCGGCTTGTGGTCCCTTCCCAAAGACTACCTCTTGTTGTGATAAAACGCTATATGCTCCCGGGCTGGTTACCTGTGAACCCCGTGGGAGAGGCTGCAGGATATCTGCCGAAGGGCTGTGCCTCCAACCCTGCAGCTCTATGACCAGTCCAGCCTGGCTGGGGCGTGCATGGGTACCACTGTTGAGAGCAAGCTGCCAACATGACCGCCTTAGTCCAGAGCTCGAGTATCTCAGTTCCTGTTTCTTCACGCTGAATCACAAGGCAGCTTCCCAGGAGATCAGCATTTCCCCACTCCTGGCTGAGGACCACACTGGCCATGCTGCAGCTGTGCCCTTCTTCAGCATTCCCTGGCTAAATGGTGTCCTTTCACCTCCTGGCATTTACTCCTGCTAATGGCTCTGGCTTAAAGCCTCCTCTTCCCCCTTCTCCTTCCCTCCCCTGCCCCACCTCCCTCCATCCTCTCCCTCAGATCCAGTCGCTTTGCTGGGCAACAGGCACTTCTGGTTAGAACACCAGGGTGGGAGGGGGTAACCTAGCTGTGTCAGGAGGTGGGGTGGGAGTCCAGATGTAGGAATACAGACCAGGAGATTCAAGACAGACATAGAGATAAGACAGGCCATGGAAATAACTTCTCTTTGACTCTCCGTGGATAGCAGTCTCCTCCCTCACCCACCCCAACTCTAAAAGGCTGACAAGCAGAAAACCTAGGTAACGTGTATGTTTTCCAGGGGACAATTCAGGAGACACAGAAGAGTTTTCTGACTGGTTTTTCCCCTTAGTCTTCATTTGTGTTTAAACATCATTTTTCTTCAAAGTTGTTTTTGGAAACATTTCAGAAAACACCTAATTAATACACCCCACAGCCCCTTTGAACAAATTCTGTTGAGTAATCTGTTTTGAATGAATTTTTTTCAGTGTGAAATTTTAGAGTGTCATATAAAGAATGTGTATAATTTGAGGAAAAACAATAAATTGAACATCCAGGGACCTACCCCTCATAAACAGAACATTACTGGTACCTTAGAAGGCTCTACTGCATCCTCTCCCTGGCCCCCATCTCCACAGGTAATTCACTATCCGGAATTTTGTATTAATTATTCCCTTATATTTTTATACACATATACACATATTTGACTATAAATGGATGTATGTATTTATACATATGTGCACGTATGTATATATAACAATATAACACAGTCATCACGGCGGATTGATTCCAGAACCCCTGTGGAGCTACAAAATCTACAGATGCTCAAGTCCCTTATATAAAATAACATAGCATAGTATTTGCATTTAACCTATGCACATCCTCCTGTACACTTTAAATCATCTCTAGATCACTTATAATACCTAATACAATGTAAATTCTATGTAAATTATTGTAAACACAATGCAAATGTTATATAAATAGCTGTGGACATGTGACAAATTCAAGATTGCTTTTTGGAACTTTTTGGATTTTTTAAAAAATATTTTCAATCTACAGTTGGTTGAATCCGGGGACACAGAACCCACAAGTATGGAGGATCAACTATACAGTTTTGACTGTTTTTGAACTTTCTGTAGATGGACTCACTCGTTTTATTTTTCTGTGTCTTGCTTCTTTTGCTCTGTTTTTGCAGTGCATCTGTGTTGAAGCATGTGGCTATCATCCTTCTTCACCATTGTATAAAATTCCACTGAATGAACATATCACAGTTTATACTGTTGATAAATATTGTACATGCCCCCTGGTCTTCATAAGCAAGATTTTCTCTAGAGCTTATATCTAACATTGTTGTGTCATAGGGCACACACAAGTCCAACTTAACTAGGTAATAATCATTTTCTAGAGCAGTTGTACTAATTTCACAGATCAGGTTGCCCTGGCAACAAACTGGGATGCTCCTGTGAAGGAAGTTTATTGGGGGGTGGGGTGGTCTCAGGAACACCTGTGAGGGATGAGAGAAGCAAGACTTAGATCTACCATCTTATTTTGTGCTTTTTTGCTGCAACTGTTTTTCTATTCTTTCTTGGCTTCTATTTTCTTTTTCACCACTAGTTTTAAACATATATAATTTATTTATATTCTGTTACTGATAATCCTAGAAATTTATTTTAGCTTGCTTATTGAATAATTCAGAAAAGTAGATGAATATGTGTATAGCTTTTCCTAGAAAATTTATTAGGTATGTTATTTTTGCTTGAGGGTTGTTAGGTTTTTTTGAAACTGTAAGTGGTTCTTCCATCATTTCCAGAAAATTTCCAACAATTATCTTTTCAGATATTGATCCTGCTCATTCCCTCCCTCTTCTCCTTCTGTTAGTTCTCCTTTCCCTCAACATCACTTAACTTTTCTCTCATATATCACATCTGTGCCTTTCTACACTGCATTCTGGATCATTTTTTCACTTCAAGAATTCTCTCTTAGCTATGACTCTTAAACTCGATCATTGAGGTTTTTCAGCTCAATTATTTTTGTTTTCATTTTTAGAAGTTTCTACCTGTTTTTTAAAAATATTTTCTTGTCTGCTCATTTTTTATTAGATTTCCTGAGATATAATTTTCAGCACACAAAATTCATCCTTTTAAAATATAAAATTCAGTGGTCTTTGGTTTATTCAGAGTTTTGCAACTACTACCTCTATATAATTCCAGAACATTTTCACCACCCCAAAAGAAACCCTGTACCCATTAACAGTCACACACTGTTCCCTTGTTTCCCCAGTCCCTGGAAACCACTAACCTACTTTCTGTCACTATGGATTTGCTTATTCTGTACATTATATATAAATTGTGTCATACATATATGACCTCTTGTATCTGCCTTCTTACACTTAGCACAGTGTTTTCAAGGTTCATCCATGTTGTAACATGTATCACTACTTCATTCCTTTTAATGGTTGAATAATATCCCATTGTATGGATAAACCACATTTTGTTTATCTCTTCATCAGTTGACTGACACTTGAGTTGTTTCTGCTTTGGGACTGTTATGAATAATTCTATAAGCATTCATGTGCAAGCTTTTGTGGAGACCTAAATTTTCATTTCTCTTGAGTATCTCCTTAGGAGTGGAATCATTAAATCATATAACTGCTTTACTTCTTGTGGAACTGTCAGTTTTCAAACTGAGTGCATCATTTTAAATTCCCACCAGCAATGTGGGAATCACGTCCTTGCCAACACTTGTTATTATCTTTTTTTATTTTAGCCATCCCACTGGATGTGAAGAGGTTCTCTGTTCACCTGTAAGCTTCCCTTTGTCTTAAAAAAAAAAAAAGAACTAATACAGCTACTTTATAATCTGTGTCTGACAATACCAACATATGAAGCTTTTCAGCTGGTTTCCACACTGTCATTTCTGCTGATTCATGTTCATGGTTTTGTAATTTTTTTAAGTAAGCTTCTCATTTTTCTTAGAACTTTATCTTTTGGGAATAATTGAAGCCTAGGAAGAACATGGGCTATTCAAGAGGATTTATTTGTCTCTGACAGATGCTGTGGGACATTTACAGAAAAATATTAAACTAAATTCTCAGCTTGAGGCTTTTCAGACCACCCAGGTAGGGTGAATTTAGACTGCAAAAGCTCACGTGAGAGTTAGCTTATCATTCTCAGGGAAGACTTTTTTCCTCGAGTCACTACCAAAGTTTTAGACAGAAAAGTTTTCTTCCAATCCTCAGGGTGGGAGAGTTGTTTCCCCCGCGACCCCAAGTTCACTTTTATACTTTGGGCATAGTCTTCACTTTGGCCAGGGCCAAAAGCTCACTGTGATGGTTAACCTTATGCATCAACTTAGCTAGGCCACAGTACCAGATATTTGCTCAAACATGTCCGGAGTAAAGGTATTTTACCTGAAAAGGAATTTTTTAGATGAAATGAACATTTAAATCAATAGACTGGGGGCTTCCCTGGTGGCACAGTGGTTAAGAATCTGCCTGCCAATGCAGGGGACATGGGTTTGAGCCCTGGTCCAGGAAGATCCCACATACCATGGAGCAACTTAGCCCATACGCCACAACTACTGAGCCTGCGCTCTAGAGCCCGCGAGCCACAGCTACTGAGCCCACGTGCCACAACTACTGAAGCCCAAATACCTAGAGCCTGTGCTCCGCAACAAGAGAAGCCACCTCAATGAGAAGCCCACACACCACAACGAAGAGTAGCCCCCACTCGCCACAACTAGAGAAAGCCCAGGTGCAGCAATGAACACCTAACACAGCCAAAAATAAAAATAAATAAAATACATAAATTTAAATAAATAAATAAATAAATAAATAAATAGACTGAGTAAAGCCGGTGGCACTCCATAATGTGGGTGGGCCTCATCCAGTCAGTTGAAGGTCTTAAGAGAAAGCAGACTGAAGTCCCCCAAGAAAGAGGGAATTCTTCCAGCAGACTAGAGCCACAGTATCAGCTCTTCCCTGGGTCTAGAGCCTGCTGCCTGCCCTGCAGATTTTGGACTTGCCAGCCTTCACAGTCATGTGAGCCAATTCTTTAAAATAAATCTTTCGGGCTTCCCTGGTGGCACAGTGGTTGAGAGTCTGCCTGCCAACGCAGGGGCACGGGTTTGTTCCCCGGTCCAGGAAGATCCCACATGCCACGGAGCGGCTGGGCCCGTGAGCCATGGCCGCTGAGCCTGCACACCCGGAGCCTGTGCTCCGCAGCGGGAGAGGCCACAGCAGTGAGAGGCCCGCGTACCGCAAAAAAAAATAAAAATAAAAATAAATAAATAAATAAATAAATAAATCTTTCTCAACAGATGATAGATGAGAGGCAGGTAGATGATAGATAATATAGATACATGTAAATGCAATATAGATAGATATGTGAATGCTATACACACACACACACACACACACTCTCTCTCTCTCTCTCTCTCAAGTTTACTGGGTTCAGCAAATGCCTTCAAAGCCAAAGTTGACTTCAGGGCCTGCTTACAACTCTGCATTTCTATATTCATTAGGTTTCTGCCTTCATGCCAGCCTATCAACACATTTAGGAAATTTAAAATTATTTTATCCAGGATGTTTGTTTTTAATGGAAGGGTTGGTCATCTACCATACTGGCAAAAATGGAAGTCAGTAAACAAGCTGATTTATTGTGCTTTTCTTTAACTTACCTTACAGACAACTGAATCGTGAAATGTGGCTCATGTCTTGGTGACTCCTATCACCTGATGTTAATGAGTATCTTCCTTTTGCCGGACTCAGTATATTACATCATGTAAATAATTGTATTAATGATTATAACCACACATACTTGATTCAAAATCACTGAGGTGCAAGGTAGATCTTTATGGAATCTCTTACGCCTATGGAGTGTGGGGTTACTTCCCACCAACTGCACTTTCCTAAACATCTTTTAACATTTCACTTTCTTTCCCCACTCCCTTGAATGGAGGACTACTTGCTTCCCCCAAGACCTACCATCTCTCCTTCCTCTTGCAGTGGGGAGGCAGGGTGGAGAGGAAGAGGTCAAAAATAATTGAGAGATTACTCAAGGGTGTTCAACCTGTATGGCCAGATCAATGTTTGGTAGAGTATGTAGGAGAAAGTGTATCTTTGCTGGGGCAGGATGAACTCCACTTTAGATATGCTGAATCAGAAATGACAAGAGGGCAATGAGAAAGCCACCAGACGCTTGAAAAAGGAAACCTAGAGTTTGGAAAGGACATTTGTTCTTTTTGCAACATTTTCTTCTCACCATGTTCTGAGGGACACGGACACCATGAATGAAATAGCCTGTACAGCTGTCAGCTCTGCCAGGCAGAATAAGACTGAAGACAAGGAAAGAAGAAAAAGAGTCAAGCCGAGATAAATACTTTTGCCTGGTTTCTTAAAGCCAATCAGAGACCCTTTTTACATATTGTCCTTCTCCAAGATCTACTTAAAATACTTGTAAAGATTGACAGCTGAACCAGCTTTAGCTCAAAACACCAAATAATTGGAATGCAAAGAAAATACAACTGTGTATCAGTCAGACCAAAGAGCGCTGGTCAAGATATTTCCAGCTAAGGGGCAAGATTCATTGACTAACAAACTTGAAAAGGCCAAAGGTGAGTGTGGAGTTTTGAAAAATGTTTTTGACAAATATTTATGAAATAAGGGAAATTCCCAACATGAAAAATATATGTATGGAAGGAAAAAAACTGGAAGTACACCAACATGTAAATAGTTGTTGTCTCTACATTATTACAGGTGATTTTAATTGTCATCTTTTCATATTTTGGTATTTAATTATGGTGACACAGTGTAGTGTAATGAGCAGAACTTGGGCTTTGGAGCCTGGCAGACCTGGGCATTACAACTATGCCAGCTGTATAAAAAACTTCACCTCTCGGGCTTCCCTGGTGGTGCAGTGGTTGAGAGTCCACCTGCCAATGCAGGGGACACGGGTTCGTGCCCCAGTCCGGGAAGATCCCACATGCCATGGAGTGGCTGGGCCCGTGAGCCATGGCCGCTGGGCCTGCGCGTCTGGAGCCTGTGCTCCGCAATGGGAGAGGCCACAACAGTGAGAGGCCCACGTACGGCAAAACAACAACAACAACAACAAAACCCTTCACCTCTCTGACCCTGAGTTTTCTCACAGGAAAAATAGGAATAATAATGACAAGACTGATGTCTGGATTCAATGACATTAAGTGCTTGCCATAAATAGTAAACAGGATTATTATACGAACAAGTATTGCATTTGTGTGGTTGCTCCTTCTCTCTTTCATTTTCTATTTTAATTATTTTTTTAAACATTGCTTCTTCCCTGTTTCTTTAGAGCTCAATTTCCTTCTTAGGAAAAGTGGTATACACTCCAGTTGTTTTTCTTCTCAGCATAGGTTAAGTGTAAATTCTTTCAGTCTATTCGAAATTACCTTAATTTTATGTTTACTCTTGAAAAGTAGTTTAGAAGGATACGAATTTCTAGATTTGACTTTTTTTAACCAGCATTTTGAAGTTATTCTCTTTCAGCTTCTAGCATAACTGTCGAGCAGATTACTAATCAAACTATTGTTCTACATTCTCAAAGAGTTAGGAAGCCACAGTTAGTCATTCCTTTCTCCATATAAAATGCCTCATTAAAATATTTAGCTACTATGTCTCTGGTACTCGAACATGCCCGTAGTATCCTATTGAAAAAGGAAAAGTAAATCTGATAGAATCTGCTCTTGGTAAACCTAGGCTGGCTCTCCCTGCTTTCTTCTCTACATACTTAAAAAACTATGCTCTTAACAATTATTTGTTTTCTGCTCAGGAGCAATAAACTCACCAAGTCTATAATTTCTAGACTTTCCTTCCCCTCTTTGCGCAATCCTAGAGAAGGCAAGAGTTCCAAGAGTATCATTCAGATTTTCTAAGCACATCAAGTATCTCACCTAAGTCAGTTTGCATCTCAGCCACCTATAGGACCCCAGCGGGCAACACAAATGAGCTAAGTGGAGTATGTCAGGCCAGAGGCAAAAAGAAACAGAAGGACTGGACTAAAGGAGCAATCATTATTCAGCTCCTGGCAAACCGTTGCCACACAGGAGTCCAATCAGTACTCCAGGGCATCCAATGTTTCAAGCAAAGTTGAAATACAAAACCTATTTAAATGTGAAATCTCCTTACTTCTAAGTGTTGGCAATTATTTTTTTATTTTTTTTGCGGTACACAGGCCTCTCACTGTTGTGGCCTCTCCCGCTGCGGAGCACAGGCTCTGGACGCACAGGCTCAGCGGCCATGGCTCACGGGCCCAGCCGCTCCGCATGTGGGATCCTCCCGGACTGGGGCACGAACCCGTGTCCCCTGCATCGGCAGGTGGACTCTCAACCACTGCGCCACCAGGGAAGCCCATTGGCAATTATTTGAAAAATCAGATTCACATTGGACCAAAGCATAAGCATATCAGTGGGCAGAATTCAGCACACAAGAGTTGAGTTTTAATCTCTTGCTCTAAACTAAGAAATCTAGGTGTCTGTTTAAAAGGGCAGGAGGGAAAACCTAAAAAGTCATATTGGAGGCGCCAATCTTCTCCTGAAAATGTCTTTTTATCTATTTATAGATAATATTTATCTATATTATCCTCCTTGCCCCAGAGCACAAAAGTAAAATGAGTGAGGTGATTACAAAACTACAAAGGATGGAGAAAAAAAATGTAACCACAACTCCCAAGGAGTAGCCTTCCTGCACTCTTTATTGTTCCTGCTGTAAACGATGCTGCAAAAGGCTCACAGCTTTTTACTTCTTGCATAGTAGCACCAAGAGTGACTTCTTCCATCTTTCATACTTTAAAAAATGTGAGGTAATTCTTCAAGCCCTGTCCCTCACCCCGCTCTCTATCCCAGCTAAAACACAGATCACAAATTATCCCAATTTGCAATGTGCAAAATTGTTTAAATGCATTTGTCACAACTTCCCATTCCTTTTGAAATCGTTTTCCTTTTTGGAATTCAGTCTAAGGAATCTTGCTTACTGTTGCAAAGTGTTTTTTTAATTGTTTTCTTGGTGACTGGGAGGCACTCGTACCCAAGCCATTATATGCTATCATTATTTCCTAGCATTCTGAAACATTCATGAAAAGCTAGAAAATCATTCTCTAATTCCTAGGCTTAAAGTACTTACAATGAAGTCAAATTCCATTAGTAATAAACAACCGGCACCTACTTTCAAGTGCCTGATGCTACATAGCATGACAAAGGTCTGATCTCTATATCCTATGGAAGAAGTGCTCAATCCAGGCCAGAGAGTTTCCTAACACGCTCATATTCAAGGCAATCCCAATATTCCATTGATATTTTGCACTAAAATCCACAATAAATTGGGCAAATAGCCTTTCAAGTCATTCTGTCAGCATTCAGAGGCAACTGAATAAGAACTTAAGATACACTACTGTCCGATTAAAAATATTCCTAGCTTCCGTTTTTCTTGAAAACCATGTTAGAAGCACTGAGGTTGTTCAATAAGCCTTCTATCAGAGCAATTCCACTTCGATGCCTTTGTATTTTGGTTCAGTACTGAGTATGTTAACAAGATACTACAGATTGATAACCAAGGCCAGGCATTTCTTAAGTTTATTGGGGAATTCTTAGCTGGGAGAGAAAGATCACAGACTTAACCAACTGGAAAAAGATAAAAGAACAATTAATTGCACATTATTACAAAAGTAATTTCTGAAATGTTTATTTTGAGCCACTGCTAAAACAAAATTTTAGTCCATATTTTGGTAAATGAACATATTAAATTATTGAAAAGCAAAAAAAAAAGTTACTGTTACGCAAGATCTTAATGTAGTAATTCAACACAAACAGCTACAACTACTCAAAGCTGCTTTTGCTCTATATCTGGTATATTAAACAAAAATGTGAATTACTTTTAACACTGCACAAGTAACCAAAGGTAGTAAATCCAGAAATATTAAAACCTGATATTAAATAGTATTCAAACATTTCAACAAAAACAAAACAATGAACTTCTAGAACTATAATTCTACCCATGTGAAAGGAATGTACATGGATGGTTTAAAAAAATAAATAAATAAATAAAGTGACAAGAGTGACCAACACTGTATCTGCATCTTCAGAACAGGAACACAGTGAGTGAGTAAGTGTGTGCAGGGTCTTCTAATAAAAATGAGAAAAAATGCATTTCATTTTAGTACAATTTCATAATTCCCACGGAAGTGCTAATCGCATGTGCTGGTGACAGGTGGACAGGGTTTTAAGTGGAAAGTATTTTCCCTACACCCTGAATATGGATGCATTACTTTTTTAAAATTCTGTGGAAAGTTTCCCTTGAAAAAACAAAATTTAAAGCAATAGATTGATGGGAAATTGATTATTTTAATTGTGGAAGAATAATATTTGCTAAATAATTAACTAAGAAGACATCTGCATCTAGACTCTGATGATGCGTCAAGGTTAAACTTTGCATTTGGGGAACGTGCATGATATCAAAATCACGTGGGTAAACTATCTTCCACTTTATACCTGGTGCATTTAATTAACTTCTCCTACCAGTAAAACAAAACCTTTATTTAAGCAAAATGAAAGTATTAGGAATTGAATTAATTCACATCAAATATCTGAAAGGGTAAGTAGAACATTTTTCAAAATATGAAGATGTTATCACATATATTCACTGAGTGAATATTCTCAAAGATTTTATTACTCCATTAAATTGTGTCACACCATCCAACAGATACTGTAATTTTCTTCCGTGTCATTCCTTTTGTATAAATCAGGAAATATTTTCAAAATCAAAATTACTAACACCCAAAATATAAGTGTAATTTAATCTTGGCTTGGGAAAAGAAGAATATGAAAGAAGTGCTCCATTTCAGTCTGAAACAATGTTCTAAAAACCCCGTCAGAGGCCTCCTTCACTTTCTTTCCACAGATCCTTCAATGGTTCTGAAACTGATAAAACAGAGAATTCAACCCAAAGCACAACACAACTTTAACAGTTCTGAATAAAATATCATATTTCACAAGGGCCAAAGTGTGCAGAATGGCAGTATTACACTGTCATAATATATCTACTTATGCCAAGTATATTTTTAACAAAATAAGACAGCGTCATCCTCAACAAACAGACCTGTTCTGAAGGCTGAGCAACCAAATAGATCTACAACGTCTTTGGAAAAATCACAAAGTGCCTTTAAACAAAGTAAGTTTAGGCTGCTCTTGATTAACAGATACTGTTATAAACTCCAATGTCTTCTCTCTGTATACGGAAGCTTAACTCCCGTTTCTTTTCACATCTGCCAACACTTACTATTCTTCTCCACACCCCTGCACGGGACAGAAGTGTGGAGTTCCACTGTGATTAGTACTATGCATGCTAGTGTCTAAGGACTGGTCTGTCAGTCCGCAGTGGCTGAATAAGGGAATTCTGAATACATCACAGCTCCAGATAAGGCAAAGAAAACAAAGATATGAGGATAATCTTACCATAAGAGAAATAAACAAACATTTTCAAGTACAGAAAGTTTTACAGAATACATTGTCACTTTAGCTTAAAAGAAATTCAGAACTCAGTTTTGCTGTTAATAAAACCCGTACATACATCGAAGTCAACAAACACAACTTGATAGTTATACACTTGTAAAAATTCAATCTAAGCTTAATAATCAATCAATCTATGTCATAACAACCTGGTTCCTAACATTAAAAAACCCAGTCCAGTGCTGCTGCATATCAAGTTCTGAGAAGCTAAAGACAGAATCAATTCTGGTTATATACATTGCCTGCATTTCTCCACCTTAAAAAAATACCTGAAGAAACTTCAGGAAAATTTATTTTTAAGGCCTGCTCTATTTCTTTATCTTAAATTGAGAAAAACCAAAGCTTACACAGTGTAACCTTGAAATATTTAAATAGATTTTGGTATTTTTCTTAAAAAGCAATAAAATAATTTCTCTACTGTAATTATAATTCAAATTAATGTAAGTGCCCTTATTCCTTGTCCCCTGGTGGGTGCTATGTCTTCTATACTTTGTGCAGCTTCCAGAACAGTCAGTGCTCAAGAAAAAAGAAAATGAAACAGAACAAAACCAAAGCCTCCAACAAAAAATGATTTACTCTAGGGTTCACAAAATCTGCTAATGGAAGAACCAAAAATTCACACACACATACCCTCACATACAAAACACAATCCTGGTCCTCTATGCAGGTCAACTCGCAGTTACTAAAGACAAGTAGTAGAAAATGCAGAGCCCAGAAAGACTGTATCAGAGGACTTTACAAAACAGTGCAGATACACTTTACTGGGGAAGGGATTCAGGGGAGGGTCCCATTTTTTTCTACAAAAAGCTTATCTTTGCTAAAGTGGGGTGTTTTTTTTCCAAAATCCCAACAGTGAAAATAATTATTGGGCTTCTCTAAATGCATTTCCAAATTAACATTAAGTTTTAAAATGTCAACATGTTTTGCACCTTTATTTTCATTTATAGGATAAATTGGGGACCCAAAAAGAGTGAAAAAGAAATAAAAATTCTTACTGCACAATCTTTGTAGACATTTTATTTTAAAGCACCTTTTTAATGTTAACAGTGGGTTTCTAACAAGAAAAGAGTAAAATAAAAGAGGGCACCAACCACTAGCAAGGTAAAGTTCTCCTTTACGCGCACGCACACGTGCACACACACGCACGCACAAACACACACACTTGCTTTCATGCCAGAACAATTGGTAACATTAGCAAATAATGTCATTTGATGAAAGGCTGGGGAAACTACCACTTATGATATTTATAGAAACCTAAAACTACTCATGTTTCTAAGAAATTAAATGACTTGGGGGATTCAAAAAGCTACCAATAGCTGAACTATGAAAATAAAATTGACCCTTAAAAATAGGACAAAAGATGTCAGAAAAAAAATTAGCCTCGATGCTATTTTTTGACGTGAGATTTGTTATTAATAGGATACCATTTGCTTGCAAAGGAGCAAAATATAACTCCCTATCCCTGTCACCCACCCTCAGCCACCTCAGTGCAATTTCTAGCAGCACTATTTGGATGCAAAAAGAATGCTGTCAGTGAGTGTCCCTGAAAGCCTTCAAATACATGTTCTTAGGGTCTTAACACACTACACATATGTATAGAAGAATAAACGAAGATAATATTTGAGAGATTACAAAAGTTTGAACTATATATACCATGTGATGACACAACGCACTTAAAAAGCTATATTTACCTTCCTCCCAATTCACTTTAAATGTTAATATTCACTATTCAAATTTTACCCTATGCATCTTTATCTGTTCCTTCCTCTCTCAAAACAAATAATAAAATATACTGGTTTGGAGTTTGTTCTATGCATTTTCCAAGAGCCAATCAAACAGGGACTCAGATCTCTCGTTGCTGGACGTCTTCTCCATCTCCTCATAGTATTTAAGCACAGCCTGCAGGAGGTCTCCCACTTTCCAGCCTTTTTCTTGTAATCGTTTTGAAAGCTAGTAAGAAAGAAAGGTAAGTCAAACATCAGATAAAACTAAGAATCCTGGTGTTCGCAGTAAAATACTGTTTCCCAGTTGGAACAAGGTCTTCTCCCCTAAACCACGACTCTGTACACAAATTAAACATTTTGCCTTCCTGGCTTTTATAAGTACTCTCCTCCACAGAATGACACTTTGGGATTGCTGGAGCCAGAATCCCACAAACCTCACCCAGCAGATATACGCCCTCTGTGTGGGCGTATAGAGGCTACATTTCTACAGGAAATTCTTAACCTAACTAAATACATCTGCCATACCCTCAATTAGGAACATAAAATAATAAAGACAATGTCAAGTTTAATAAAAGGATGTGGGTTTTCCTTCCACAACACATAGTGTGTTTTTTCCCTGGAATACGCACTCTAGCCTCAACAGAAACATGGCTAAGTTAAGAAATGTTAATGTTTAAAAAAAAAAAAAAAACCAAAAAAGTAAATAAATATTAAATATTGTGGTGATCATTTTGCAATATATACCAATATCGAATAAATTATGTTGTACACCTGAAACTAATACAATGTTATCTATCAATTATAGCCCAATTTTTTTTAAAGTAAATAAATGCACATTTAATTAAACTATCACCACCAATCAGAACATGTCTTCACTCATCTTTTTTCTACTTAGTTCTGTAAAAACTAATTTTTTGTAATACAAATATGCTTAACCTTTTTAAAAATAGCTTTACTGCAATATAATTAACATACCATACAATCACCCATTTAAAATATACCAGTCAATGGTTTTCATTATATTCACAGAGTTGAATGTAACATCATCACAATCAATATTAGGACACTTTTATCACACCAAAAAAAAGCCCTACCTGTTAATCATCACTCCCCACTCCTCCAAACCCCCTCAACTCTAGACAATCAGTAATCTACTTTCAGTCGATAGACTTGCCTATTTTGGCCATTTCACTTTAATGGAATCATAAAATATATGGTCTTCTGTGACCTGGCTTCTTTCATTTAGCATAATGATTTCAAGTTTCCCCCATGGTACAGCATGTCTCTACTTCATTCCTTTTTACTGACAGATAATATTCCACTGCATGGATATTCCACATTTTATTCATCCATTCATCGGTTAATGGACATTTAGGATATTTCCACTTTTGGCCTATTATAACATTGCCATGGACATATGTTTTCATTCATCTTGGGTATATACTTGGGAGTAGAACTGCTGGGTCATATGATAATGCTGTGTTTAACTTTTGAGGAACTTCAAGAATGTTTTCTTAGGTTACGTGGGGATGAGGTTCCCTTACCCCAGCACCAGTACACTCAGCTCTGCCTAAGGACTTCCTTAGCCCTCAGTTTATCCAAGACTAAATGACTTGAAAATGTTTGCCTCCCTAAGGTCAGTTCTAATACTTTCCCTACCCATTCTTTCTCCTTCACAATTCACGTCCTGAGCAACCCTTTCTGTCTTATTTTCTCCTTCTACCTCAAAACAGAAACCTATACTGGAAAAATCCAAGAAGTATAAATAAAGACAACAAAATACAAAAAAAAGATTTTACATAATACCTTTTTCACATACTTCTTTCAACAGTATCTTTGTAAGTTCTAAACCAGGAATCAAGAGTAACTTGATTCTTCCTTTTTTGTTATTACTGATCATCTTACATTGGTTATTCTTTGGACTACTCTATATTACATAGTAAGATTAAACCAAAGTTCTGATAAGGAAAATTCTTGGACAAAAACCTTAAGACTGTAAACTAAAAATCTTGACTGATAAGGTAGTTGGGGACTTCCCTGGTGGCACACTGATTACGAATTCACCTGCCAATGCAGGGGACATGGGTTCGATCCCTGATCTGGGAAGATCCCACATCCCGCGGAACAACTAAGCCCATGCGCCACAACTACGGAGCCTGTGCTCTAGAGCCCGTGAGCCACAACTACCGAGCCCGCGCACCACAACTACTGACGCCCACGTGACTAGAGCCCATGCTCCGCAACAAGAAGCCTGCGCACCACAACAAAGAGGAGCTCCTGCTCGCTGCAACTAGAGAAAGCCCGTGCACAGCAACAAAGACCCAACACAGCCAAAAATAAATAAATATATAAATTTATATAAAAACATAAGGTACTTGGCACACAGTAAGTTATCAATAAAAATATCCTATTAGTGCAACGAACCTGAATGTTCTATTATTAGAACCCTATTAAATGCTCAAAGTGAACTATTGTCCCTTATTAAATGTTTAAAGGTTTACTAGCTTTTGCTTATGCCAGTTTCTCATACTAATGAAACTGGATTAACTGAAGAGACACACTAATTACTAGGCACAATTATGAAGCAATTAAATACAAAGAATAGCTCTATCTTTTCATATGAATACATGAAATGCTTATTTTTTAAAAAATTTATTTTCTTATTAGTCATCAATTTTATATACATCAGTGTATACATATCAATCCCAATCTCCCAATTCATCCCCCCCCCACTGCTTTCCCCACTTGGTGTCCATACATTTGTTCTCTACATCTGTGTATCAATTTCTGCTCTGCAAACCGGTTCATCTGTACCATTTTCTAGGTTCCACATGTATGTGTTAATATACAATATTTGTTTTGCTCTTTCTGACTTACTTCACTCTGTATGACAGTCTCTAGATCCATCCACGTCACTACAAATGACCCAATTTCGTTCCTTTTCATGGCTGAGTAATATTCCATTCTATATATGTACCATATCTTCTTTATCCATTCGTCTGCCGATGGACATTTAGGTTGCTTCCATGACCTGGCTATTGTAAATAGTGCTGCAATGAACATTGGGGTGCATGTGTCTTTCTGAATTATGGTTTTCTCTGGGTATGTGCTCAGTAGCGGGACTGCTGGGTCATATGGTAATACTATTTTTAGGTCTTTAAGGAACCTCCATACTGTTCTCCATAGTGGCTTTATCAATTTACATTCCCACCAACAGTGCAAGAGGGTTCCCTTTTCTCCACACCCTCTCCAGCATTTGTTGTTTGTAGATTTTCTGATGATGCCCATTCTAACTGGTGTGAGGTAATACCTCATTGTAGTCTGGATTTGCATTTCTCTAATAATTAGTGATAATGAGCAGCTTTTCATATGCTTCTTGGCCATCTGTATGTCTGCTTTGGAGAAATGTCTATTTAGGTCTTCTGCCCATTTTTAGACTGGGTTGTTTGTTTTTTTAATATTGAGCTGAATGAGCTGTTTATATATTTTGAAGATTAATCCTTTGTCCGTTGATTCGTTTGCAAATATTTTCTCCCATGCTGAGGGTTGTCTTTTGGTCTTGTTTATGGTTTCCTTTGCTGTGCAAAAGCTTTTAAAGTTCATTAAGTCCCATTTATTTTTGTTTTTATTTCCATTACTCTAGGAGGTGGAACAGAAAAGATCTTGCTGTGATTTATGTCAAAGAGTGTTCTTCCTATGTTTTCCTCTAAGAGTTTTATAGTGCCCAGTCTTACATTTAGGTCTCTAATCCATTTTGAGTTTATTTTTGTGTATGGTGTTAGGGAGTGTTCTAATTTCATTCTTTTACATGGAGCTGTCCAGTTTTCCCAGCACCACTTATTGAAGAGACTGTCTTTTCTCCATTGTATATCTTTGCCTCCTTTGTCATGGATTAGTTGACCATAGGTTCACGGGTTTATCTCTGGGCTTTCTATCCTGTTCCATTGATCTATATTTCTGTTTTGGGGCCAGTACCATATTGTCTTGATTACTGTAGCTTTGTAGTATAGTCCGAAGTCAGGTAGTCTGATGCCTCCAGCTCTGTTTTTTTCCCTCAAGACTGCTTTGGCTATTCTGGGTCTTTTGTGTCTCCATACAAATTTTAAGATTTGTTGTTCTAGTTCTGTAAAAAAAATACCATTGGTAATTTGATAGGGATTGCATTGCAACTGTAGATTGCTTTGGTTAGTACAGTCATTTTCAAAATATTGATTCTTCCAATCCAAGAACATGGTATATCTCTCCATCTGTTTGTATCATCTTTAATTTCTTTCATCAGTGTCTTATAGTTTTCTGCACACAGGTCTTTTGTCTCCCTAGGTAAGTTTATTCCTAGGTATTTTATTCTTTTTGCTGCAATGGTAAATGGGAGTGTTTCCTTAATTTCTCTTTCAGATTTTTCATCATTAGTGTATAGGAATGCAAGAGATTTCTGTGCATTTTGTATCTTGCAACTTTACCAAATTCATTGATTAGCTCTAGTAGTTTTCTGGTGGCACGTTTAGGATTCTCTATTTATAGTGTCATATCATCTGCAAACAGTGACAGTTTTACTTCTTCTTTTCTAATTTGTATTCCTTTTTCCTTCCCTGACTGCCGTGGCTAGGACTTCCAAAACTATGTTGAATAAGAGTGGTGAGAGTGGACATCCTTGTCTTATTCCTGATCTTAAAGGAAATGCTTTCAGTTTTTCACCATTGAGAATGATGTTTGCTGTGGGTTTGTCGTATATGGCCTTTATTATGTTGAAGTAGGTCCCCTCTATGCCCACTTTCTGGAGAGTTTTTATCATAAATGGGTGTTGAATTTCATCAAAAGCTTTTTCTGCATCTGCACTGAGATGATATGGTTTTTATTCTTCAATTTGTTAATATGGTGTATCACATTGACTGATTTGCATATATTGAAGAATCCTTGCATCCCTGGGATAAATCCCACTTGATCGTGGTGTATGATCCTTTTAATGTGTTGTTGGATTCTGTTTGCTAGTATGTTGTTGAGGATTTTTGCATCTATATTCATCAATGATATTGGTCTGCAATTTTCTTTTTTTTGTAGTATCTGTGTCTGGTTTTGGTATCAGGGTGATGGTGGCCTCATAGAATGAGTTTGGGAGTGTTCCTCCCTCTGCTGCATTTTGGAGGCATTTGAGAAGGATCGGTATTAGCTCTTCTCTAAATGTTTGATAGAATTCACCTGTGAAGCCATCTGGTCCTGGACTTTTGTTTGTTGGAAGATTTTTAATCACAGTTTCAACTTCATTACTTGTAATTGGTCTATTCATATTTTCTGTTTCTTCCTGGTTCAGTCTTAGAATTTGTCCATTTCTTCCAGGTTGTCCATGTTATTGGCATAGAGTTGCTTGTAGTAGTCTCTTAGGATGCTTTGTATTTCTGCAGTGTCTGTTGTAACTTCTCCTTTTTCATTTCTAATTTTATTGAGTTCTCTTCCTCTTTTTCTTGATGAATCTGGCTAATGGTTTATCAATTTTGTTTATCTTCTCAAACGACCAGCTTTTAGTTTTACTGATCTTTGCTATTGTTTTCTTTGTTTTTATTTCATTTATTTCTGCTCTGATCTTTATGATTTCTTTCCTTCTGCTAACTTTGGGTTTTCTTTGTTCTTCTTTCTCTAGTTCCTTTAGGTGAAACGTTAGATTGAGATTTTTCTTGTTTTGTGAAGTAGGCTTGTATAGCTATATACTTCTGTCTTAGAACTGCTTTTGCTGCATCCCATAGGTTTTGGATCATCATGTTTTCATTGTCATTTGTCTCCAGGTATTTTTTATTTCCTCTTTGATTTCTTCAGTGATCTCTTGGTTATTTAGTAACTAACATATTGTTTAGCCTCCATGTGTTTGTGTTATTTACGTTTTTTCCCTGGAAGTGCTTTCTAATCTCATAGCATTGTGGTCAGAAAAGATGCTTGATATGAAATCAATTTTCTTAAATTTACTGAGGCTTGACTTGTGACCCAAGATGTGATCTATCCTGGAGAATGTTCCATGTGCACTTGGGAAAAAAGTGTAATCTGCTGTTTTTGGATGAAATGTCCTGTAAATATCAATTAAATCTGGTCTATTTTGTCATTTAAAGCTTGTATTTCCTTATTAATTTTCTGTTTGGATGATCTGTCCATTGGTGTAAGTGAGGTATTAAAGTCCCCCACTATTATTGTGTTACTGTCAATTTCCTCTTTTAGAGCTGTTAGCAGTTGCCTTATGTATTGAGGCGCCCCTATGTTGGGTGCATATATATTTATAATTGTTATATCTTCTTCTTGGATTGATCCCTTGATCATTACATAGTGTCCTTCCTTGTCTGTTTTAACATTCTTTAAAGTCTATTTTATCTGATACTGAGTATTGCTACTCCAGCTTTCTTTTGATTTCCATTTGCATGGAATATCTTTTTCCATCCCCTCACTTTCAGTCTGTATGTGTCCCTAGGTCTCAAGTGGGTCTCTTGTAGACAGCATATATATGGGTCTTGTTTTTGTATCCATTCAGCGAGCCTGTGTCTTTTGGTTGGAGCATTTAATCCGTTCACGTTTAAGGTAATTATCTATATGTATGTTCCTATTACCATTTTCTTAATTGTTTTGGGTTTGTTTTTGTAGGTCCTTTCCTTCTCTTGTGTTTCCCACTTAGAGAAATTCCTTTAGCATTTGTTGTAGAGCTGGTTTCGTGGTGCTGAATTCTCTTAGCTTTTGCTTGTCTGCGAAGCTTTTGATTTCTCCTTCAAATCTGAATGAGATCCTTGCCGGGTAGAGTAATCTTGGTTGCAGGTTCTTCCCTTTCATCACTTTTAAGTATATCATGCCACTCCCTTCTGGCTTGTAGAGTTTCTGCTGAGAAATCAGCTGTTAATCTTATGGGAGTTCCCTTGTATGTTATTTGTCATTTTTCCCTTGCTGCTTTCAGTAATTTTTCTTTGCCTTTAATTTTTGCCAATTTGATGACTACGTGTTTTGGTGTGTTTCTCCTTGGGTTTATCCTGTATGGGATTCTCTGCATTCCCTGGACTTGGGTGGCTATTTCCCTTCCCATGTTGGGGAAGTTTTTGACTATAATCTCTTCAAGTATTTTCTTGGATCCTTTCTCTCTTCTCCTTCTGGGACCCCTATAATGTGAATGCTGTTGCATTTAATGTTGTCCCAGAGGTCTCTTAGGCTGTCTTCATTTCTTTTCATTCTTTTTTCTTTATTCTGTTCCACAGCAGTGAATTCCACCATTCTGTCTTCCAGGTCACTTACCTGTTCTTCTGTTATTACCAGTTCTTACCAGTTATTCTGCTATTGATTCCTTCCAGTGTTAGTTTTCATTTCAGTTATTGTATTGTTCATCTCTGTTTGTTTGTTCTTTAATTCTTCTAGATCTTTGTTAAACATATCTTGCATCTTCTCGATCTTTGCCTCCATTCTTTTTCCGAGGTCCTGGATCATCTTCACTATCATTATTCTGAATTCTTTTTCTGGAAGGTTGCCTATGTCCACTTCATTTAGTTGTTTTTCTGGGGTTTTGTCTTGTTCCTTCATCTCATATATAGCCCTCTGCCTTTTCATCTTGTCTATCTTTCTGTGAATGTGGTTTTTGTTCCACAGGCTGCAGAACTGTAGTTCTTCTCCTGTCTGCCCTCTGGTGGATGAGGCTATCTAAGAGGCTTGTGCAGGTTTCCTGATGGGAGGGACTGGTGGTGGGTAGAGCTGGCTGTTGCTCTGGTGGTCAGAGCTCGGTAAAACTTTAATCCGCTTGTCTGATGATGGTTGGGGTTGGGTTCCCTCCCTGTTGGTTGTCTGGCCTGAGGCGACCCAACACTGGAGCCTACCCGGACTGTTTGGTGGGGCTAATGGTGGACTCTGCGAGGGGTCACACCAAGGTGTACTTCCCAAACTTCTGCTGCCAGTAAGACCCTATTTCTAATATGGATTGATTCATTCAGTTCTACATCAGTGACCCAAGCATTACAGAGTGTAAAGACCGTAAGTCATATGACTCATCCTTGCCATGGTTTATTTCCACAAACACTATCAGTTGCCCAGAAATAACTATAATTTTGTAAATCTCTTATTTCCCCCAAGTTCTTTATGATTTCCTTCTTTCCAGTGCATATGACCTGAAGTCATAGGTCCATCCAATCGATAAGACAGGAAACTCATGAAATGCTCATTAAAGGCACCTAACTGAAAATTTTGAATGTGCCAGGCAGTAGATTAAGCATTTTTTTTTACAGTATTTTATTTAATCCTCACAAACCTCTGCAAGGTAAATTCTATACTCATTTCCACGGTACAGATAAAGAAACTGAGACTTGTGAACTTACCCAAGGTTACACTGCTAGAGAGTGGCGGAGCTGATACCTGAGCCCAACCACTGGACTCTATTACCTGAGCATTTACCCACTTTCTTTTTTTTTTTTTTTTTAAACATTTTAAGTATCTCAATTTACCCACTTTCTATCAACCATGTGACACAGAACATCATATACCGTGTCCTCACAACCATCCTAATAAGGTAGGTACTTACTTGTATAAACTCCTTCTTTGCAGAGTCATGAAAATAAAGTTCTGCAACTTCGGCCTCAGAGGCAACGAGCCACTGAAGAATAATCCTTAGCTGGGGGTCTACTGTGCATGGCTCCGTGTCAACATTCGTAATTAGCAGAGTATTTCCATCTTGCTCTGAACCTAATATTTAAATTGAAATGATATGAAGTGAAACTCATCCATTCAACTCTCAGTGCTCTGCTTTCCAAGGACATAAAAGCATTTTCCATTTGTTAAGAGTCCAAGGAATTCTGGAAAAAAAATTCATCTTTTCTTAATTGTACCATAACATCAACTAAAGCATTACTTTGAAAATGCAAAATACTCCTAAAACAAAGGAACAGCTTTGATCATTTGTGACCGCACAAATGCACAACTCTGAGGTATTGAATTCAAGAGCCAATTCACATATACCATAATTTGTGTCAAAATATAATCCATAGGTAAAGCCGAAAAAAAAAAAAAGTAAAATGCTACAATTACAATCAAACTATAAATAAAACACACATAAAAACCTCAAATACATATATTAAATGGGCTGAACTAAGAGAAACAGCAGCAGCAGTGACACGTGTACTGCACATACTACACCCTAAGTACTGTTTTCACCTCTTCCCATACACAAACTCCTTTCATCCTCACAAGCACCCTGTGAGGAGGGAACTGCTATCGTCTCATGTTACAGGTGAGGAATCTGAGGCAGAGAGAGATCCAGAGCCTCACAGCCAGAAATGGCTGAGCCAGGAAATAAACACAGGCGGTCTGGCTCCATGCTCTTAATCACTTCACTCTTTAGGCAAAATATGAAAAAAAAAAAAAAAAAGTCACATGCAACCACTTACCTCCCAAAAGCTAAACCAGGGAATTTTCTGGTACACCCCTATTATAAATAAGACACTGTTCTCAAGTTTACTTTTTAATGAAAATTATGATTTCAACATAAAGAAGATGAATCCTTGTTGACTATAAAACTAATGCCCATGGACCAGTATCGTGTGTTTAACACTGCTGCTTAGTGGTGGGCCTCCCACACAAGAGGCCAGCAGTGGGGCATGCTGGCAGACATGGCACCAATTTGCACCAGTAATGGACATTTGTTGGTGAATGTCCCTGACTCTTTTTTTACAGTTTGCAGGGCATTCTAGACCACTACTAATCATTTTTAGGATTCATATTGACCCCAAAAATTTTTCATTTAAAAAAATTGGTCCACACTATTCTCTTAGCATAAATGTATTATCATTTCCCTCCTCTCTCCCCTCTTTCAGTCAAAAACGGGTCTGGTAGACGATGGTACCAGACAGTCTTTGGGCCATTCTCTAAATTCTGCAGAGGTCATGGGGTTGAAGTGTTCTCTGTACCATTGGATTTCTCAGTTCAGTGTTCCTGGTTGCCTGGCCTAAGAATGACTTGTCTTTGTAGAGATTACTCAACCCTAGCGAAAAGAGAAAGAACTGACATCCTGCAATTACAAACAATAACAAAAAAAATGAAGTTTTTTGCCTTAGGATTTCCATAATTTTGAATCATTTATAAATATACATCAATCCATCTCCTAATTTACCAATTTCTAATTTAAAAAATTTGAAAGTTAGCTACAATTTTCTATATAATGAGAGATGACTATAATCTCTAAAGCTGAGTAATGACATATCTACATATAATTAACCTCACAGTTTATAACTAGTTACAAAAAAAATACTGAACAGCCTGTGACCAATGGTATCTAGTATTTATATCTTTGAAACCATGTTCATTAAAGGAAGAAACGAATATTTTCTTCAAATATATGTGTGAGTGTAAGACTGGAATTGAGGGAAGGAAGAATCGATTTTAAAATATCTTTTTTATTTTTACTTATTGATTTATGTAAGGTTGACAGCAAAACAAACTGACATGTGATATGATAATAAGTTATATCTCATAATGTAAGAATTTTATATTTTGAAAAAGATAATTACATGAAGAGATTATCATGAATTTCTCTCTCAAATAATTGAATAATTCTTTTAAAGTAGTTCAGTCTTTACACTGATGAGTACTTCCTTAGTTTAGCAATCAAATAACACAAACTGCTCGGCAAAGGATCTGACACTGGTTGGATTAGTCAAGAATACCTTGATTTGGAATATTTCTTCATCTTTCAATTCCTTTATTTTATTATCTGTATAATAAGAAATTTGGACAAGAACTTCTCTTGGGTCTACTCTAGTTACAAACTTTTGTAATTTTAATGGAAAACAATTTAAAAATAAATCAAAGTTTGTTCTAACAAATATTATTTCAAGTTACATTGAATAGTTTAAATGAATAATATTGTATTGAAGGGGGCTTCCCTGGTGGCACAGTGGTTGAGAGTCCGCCTGCCGATGCAGGGGACGCAGGTTCGTGCCCCGGTCCTGGAAGATCCCACGTGCCGCGGAGCGGCTGGGCCCGTGAGCCATGGCCACTGAGCCTGCGCGTCCGGAGCCTGTGCTCTGCAATGGGAGAGGCCACAGCAGTGAGAGGCCCGCGTACCGCAAAAAAAAAAAAAAAAAAAAAAAAAAAAAAAAAAAAAAAAAATTGTATTGAAGGGATCCCAAAAGACATTAATAACCAAAAGGGAAGGGAAAAAATACCACTGTGAAATGTAAAATGATTTTTTCTCAGTTATTATTAAAAGTCTTCAGTTAGTATTTCCCATTTAATCTGACTTTATATAGGTTATTATAAATGTCTTTTATTTTTGTATGTCTGTATTGCTTAATATTCCAAGTCTAGTAAAATCTTATAGCAAATAAATCAATGAATTTAAACAAAACAAAACAAAAAAGAATACCCTGGTTTGTAATGTAAAAACCCTGATTTGTAACAACCCAGCGCCTCTCTGATGAAAATGTACAAACACAAACATTAAAGACTTCTCTAAAGAACCTTATAAAAAAACATGCAAACACTTTGAAAAAACAAATTGTCAGTGAGTTACCTTCTACATCATCCTCATGCTCTTCATCTTTATCATCCGGCCCATCACTTATCGAATGAAGTAGCAGAAGCAGTTAAAAAAAAAAAAAAAAAAAAGCTTTAATTAATAATGGTACTAAAGCCAATTCTTAAAACGTGGTAAAAAATGAATGATACAATATGACATATGATATTTAAAAAGGGGAGAGATGACAATAAAAAGGAAGCTTTGCTTCTCACACCATTTCATGTTAAAATCTCAATTGCAAATGATGCCTAAAGGTAACTTATCAGTAACTGAGAAGTTCTACCTGACCATGATATCTATACAGTGTCAAGTAATTACATAGTAAAATTTAATTTAAAATAATTTAAAGCCAAAATGTTCTAATTTGGTTTTAGATAACACAGCATCTGAGTATTGCAGAATGCCATGTATAATTATTAATGCTTCTTCTGATGCCATTTGTATATTTTTTAACATAGTAAAAACACATTTTTTTCTATACCTTTCTTATAAATAAAACTGCAAACAAAAACAAAAAACCAAACCAAAACAACAGAAATCCTGTAGGAAGCAAGCTCTTTTTAATGAAACAGTAACTGGTAGAATGAAAAATAGCAAGCAGTGCAACACATGCATAGAATTAACACATTTTGCAATTAGGTGTCAGTCACATCTTAGCATAGTTGAATTTTTTCATTAGATGTAAATTTATCAAGCAGAATCATGTCAAAATATAGGACAAAAGCAGGTTGATACACATTGGCACTGTAACCCACATTTTTTAAAGAATATGACATCATGCATTAGTGGTGAAAGACTCATCAGTGTTTAGGTTTCTGGACTGGACCAACCTGTCTGATGTTGGAAAGGATAAATTGTCCTCATACAAATCTCCTTCTAAAGCAAGACTGCTCCAGCTACTGCTGTTACCATTACTGCCAGAGGAAGAAAAGAACAGAGCTGAACTAGCAAATGAATGGTAAAGACGACCCTGGTTTTCCTTGGAACAGCATGCGTCAGTGGCAACTGCGGACGTTCTGAAGCTGCCACAGTGGGTGCAGCATCTGTGGAGTTACGTAAAGACCATCGCTGCTACTGTACAAGGTATTTGACAGTTTCAGAGATTTGGGAGTTTTCTTACTTGTCCTCAAAAGTTCATGAAAATTATTCTAAATGTGTATTTATTTTACAGATTAAGACAATGACTTTTAGGACAGTAAATGAATGCATGAACTAAGAAGTTTCACAATGAAATTACTGTCTATGGCAAAGCTTAGGATATAATTTGTTGAAAGCCAATGCTCTTCAGTTTGGATAAAGTTTAAAAACAAAAAAACCACAGGTTAACATTTTCTCAAGTGTTTAGACAGTGCAAACAGTGATGGGCCAGGGTGGTGGTGGAGGATGGGGAAAGGGATGGGATGGCAGACACCAAAACACAGTCCCAAATAGACCTTTTCTAACTACTGGGAGAAAAGCTGTCTTCTGATTTTAAAATACTCTTATTATGTTAATTACCTTCATCTCATTAATTATGTATAATTCAGTAGGTGGCAAATAATATACATTTTCTTCAGAATACTGAATAACCAAGGTATAATCAAGCATTACACTTGTCTGATCAGCCAGTCACTGACGCCGCACAGATACCTTCTCACGCTACCTAATCAAAAGAAGAAAGCAACTACATTCTACAAGGGCGGCAAAGCGATAGAACACAAAAAGCAACTGCGTTCAGAAACAAAACTAAATTCAGTTTTTCAGATTAAAATCTAAACATGCAATTTAAAAAAATTCTAATCATTAAAATAATTAGTAAGCACACATTAGTTTGCAGTGATAAGCAGCTATATTTCCCCATATTAGGCTAGACAATTATAAAAATTAATATTCACACAAACCAAAATTTTGGTTCTAAAAAATGAATTAACATAAAATCATCTTTCATGCATCAGTAAATGTTGACAAGGTTACCAAAAAAGGGGATGATTATTTAAAAGTTCTAAATAGTTTCCAGGCCATCTCAATAATTAACATATCCATATTAACTCTAGCACTATCAAACTGTCACAAACCATAATGCATTACAGAATAAAAGTTAAAACTGATCAGTGTCTTTTTGACATTATGTTCAAACAAATATAGATCTATTATAAAACCATTAAACCAACCAGAGTTTTTGCCCATGTAGTCTGTTGCCAGACAAACCAAAAATGAGAAAATATGGAAATACAGAATGGATAGACAGCTGTGAGCTGAAGAGAAAGAGAAAATTAATGATCTCAAACAGCATATTTACTTCTATTAATAGAATGGTTATCTAAGCACAGAAAACAATTACAAAATTAAAATTCTTACCCATTTCCACACTAAAGCCATGTATCTTAAGTGTGTTCTCTGAATCTTAAGTGTGGTCTCTAAATCACTTGCTTTCAAATAATCTGAGGGACTTATCAAGCCTGCAGAATCTTGGGACCCTCCAATGACCCAGGGAATCTTAATCTCTGGGAGGCAAGCACACCACCAACCCTGGATGAGCCCCACTAAGTTTTTCTTTGTTCCTGAACCTTGAGGCCACACAGCATCATTAGTTCTTATTAATTCTATAGTCAATGAAAACCACAGGTGTTTTTCTGACAAAAGGCTATCAAGTCAGGTTTTCCCCATCCTGAATTCAAATAATTAATTTTCTGAACCTAAATGCATTTACCTATGTTAAACATTATTAGTTTAGCCTCAGCCTGATTTGGTCTTTTTGAACCTTGGTTCCGTTAATGGGATTACCTTTTCATCTTTGTTTTGAGTCACTCACAAATACTAAGTGTCCTACATCACTAATAAAATAATGCTGAAGGGGAAGAACCAAGGACAGACCTTGGTAGGCGCCTCCCTCTCTTCATCGAATTAGATAACTTTCCATATCAAGTCATTCTACCAGCTACAGTCCTCTTAATGCCACTAGCCTCTAACCCTTGTTCTCCCACTTTAACACCAGGATTCTGTAACCAACAATGTCAACCCCCAACTGAAATTCTGAAGCCTGCTTCTCAAAGATGAGAGAAGAATTTAAGTGTTTAATATTCTACTCTAAAGTTATGGGAAGGGCCAAATGATGATCTGTGATATTACCCCCACTTCCTGCTACCACTTTTAAAGACTGCCTTTTTGGATTTAGATTTTGTAAAATACTGGTGGTTTACGTCACATTTTAAGAAATTATGACAAAATAGATACTTCATAAAAATATTAATACTTACTGGTTAATCCAAGCATCAAACAAAATACACTGAGATGATGTGTTCTAACATGTGAAAAGCCATTTAGGCCTTAACAGAGTTAAGCAGCTTCTCTGCTGTTCTAACAGGTGAAAAGCCATTTAGGCCTTTACAGAGTTAAGAATATAAGAAACAACTGTTATAATTAATAAAATATTCCAAAACTATTTTAATGAACAAAGTAAACTGAGAAAATGATATATGAAGTGACTTCTGCTGTACAAAACCATGTTTTTATAATGAGTTTATGTATGTTCAGTCATTCAAGTATAAATTGCTCAAGTTACAGTGTTCCTGAAAGGACAAGTAAGGAATCCTTCCCCCCAAAGTATACTACTTTCATGTCAAGAAAATTACAGGGCCATTTCGATGCCTTTTACAGATAACTGTTCTTTTTCTTATCCTTTAGAGAAAAAAAAAAAGTACCCTCTTTAAAGTGAGAAAGAAAATATTTTCCTCAAAAATTCATGAGAAGTCCAAGTAAAGCTTAAAGGGTATAGAATCAAATGTATGAAGTATTTTTCATATCAACTATTGGCACATTCAAAGAAAATTAGTTCAGCTAGTTATTGTATTTAATAAATGTCAAAACCATTAGAAATATATTGTGAACAATAAAACACACTTTGAAAATAACAGATTTTCAAATTCCGAATTTTAATATCAAACTCAATGTAAATTTATAGCTTACTTCTGAGGTCTGAGTACCTGAACTATGCAATTACATGCAAAATCATAGTCACCTTTCACTTAGATGATGAAAACTACTGCTTTCATCCTGGTGTTCATCTTCAAAACTTAAATTGGACCAGCTACCAGTGCTGTCATCACCAATACTGAGATTCATCTGCTGGCTACCAAAAGACTCAGTTGACTGAAAGTCTTCTATTTCTTTTGGACTGGAAAAAAAAAAAAAAGGAAGGAAAAAAGAAAGAAAGTCCAAAAGCATCAGATTCTGAATTATAGGACTATCCATTTGATGATAAAGATGACAAAAACAAGAAGTGATATTCAGAGCTAGACCAGTGGTCCATCTAACCCTTGGTTTGTGTCTGCTAATAACGAGACTTGGCAGGAGAACATACTAACTTCAAACTTAGGTGAGGCACCTACACAACATCCCTAACTCACCTTGTTCATCTATTATGGATCCATCCCAAGCGTACCATTTATTTAAATTCTCTTTAAAGCAGTTCATATTTTCAACTGGGACCTCTATGAAGGAGCACAAATTCCTAAGTTTTTGTAAGAGTATTTTATTTGTACCAAAAATTACCCCTTTTCTGGCTTAATTTAAGAACAAAAAAAAGTAGTTCAAGGAATTCTAGTACTGTCAAGCCTATAATCAAAGTAGCCATATCTCTTCAAGATTTTGAGCTTGGATCATAACCTCTCTCATTTTTTCTCAATGAAAAGACATTTATATTTTTAGTCCATATTCACAAGAAATGTCATTCACTGTTCAATTACTGTATTTGTCCCTTCTACATTTTATTCTGGAGTAACAGTTTAAAGTGATATTTTAATTTCTTATTGAAGTATAGTTGATTTACAATATTAAATTAGTTTCAGGTGTACAACATAGTGATTCAATATTTTTATAGATTACACTCCATTGAAAGCTTTTAAAAAATAATGGCTATATTTGTTTCCCTGTGCTGTACAATTTATCCTTGTTGCTTATTTTACACATAGTAGTTGGTATCTCTTAACCCCATACCCCTATCTTGCCCCACATTTTTAAACATGAAGAGGGAAAATGCTGGTCTTCTGGTCAAAATCTTCTAGTGGCTTCTCGTCAATCAAAATAAGAGTCCAAATCCTTATAACATACATCAGGTGTGACAACCTCTCATAACCTCCACTGGTCTCCTACTCTCCCTGGCTCCCTTGCTTTAGCCACACAAGCTTCTCTGCTGCTTCCCCAACATGCACAGTCCGACTCCTTTGCCTGGAACCCTGTTCCGCCTGATTCCCACTTACCTTATTCTCTCTCCACCTTTGGCTCTTTGCTCAAATGTTACTATGTCAGAGCAGCTTCCCTGCTACCTACTGAAAACTGCACCACACCCCACCGGCTGCTGCCCACTGCCACCCCCAGCACTAACTCCCTGCATCTCCCTATTTTAAGATGACCAAGAAAAGAGGCAGTGCTTCTCACGGCTTTAACAAAAGCTACTAAAATATCTGGCGTTGTCGTGTGGCTTAATTAAATTCCTCCTCAACTCAAGAAATTTTCTTTCTGTGAGACTAACAAAAATAATCCTACAAACTAATAACACAAGATGGTCCTGATGTTTTCCCAGGGAGAAAGAAGGTTAAAAGTGAATATTTTAACTAAGGCGTTAGTATCGCTGAGCACGAGACACGGTTACTGAAATGCAGAACACTGCAGGACCATCAGAAAGAACTGTCCCCTTAGATGATGGCCTATCAAGAGGAGTGATGGCAGGAGTGGAAGTATTTGGAGAATTTTTTCTTTCTTCAGAGCAGTTTGGTTAAATTACACTCTTTTTAAGAAAACTTACCTTTGTGAACAGAAATAAAAATTTAATCTCAGAGTAGTACGTTAACATGGTGGTACTCAATATTTGCTGTATAAAATTCTCCAGCTGATTCTCTGATTCAGCTTTACCTACTTCACAGCTTTGTAAACTTGGGCAAAAGGTGATTATCCACGCTAAGCCACACCTTCCAGCTCAGTAAACGGTTCATACCTTCCTTCCCTCAAAGGGCTGTTGTGGGATAATGAAAGTAAGGCACTATGAAAGTAACAGGTAGGCTATAAAACAATACACAAATGTAATAGGGAATATTTTTTGTTAATTTAGGATTAAAAATAATCGTATCTTGCTGAACAGGACCTAAGACACAAATGATCAAGTTAACTTTTCCCTTCATCTTAAGACCCGAAAGAAATCAGAAACTTACCTGCTAACGGCCTGACCAACATTCCTCATCGCCGACGTCATTATCTCAGTAGTGAGGTTTTCAGCAAAGATGACACCGTCCTGTCCGATCCCACTATCAGCTGCCAAACTGGTACTGCTCAGCTCTCTCTCTGCCTTTTCAATTGCTTCCACAACTATCTTCTCAGCAAGCACTGTCTTCTTATCAAGATCAATGTGAATTTGAGGGACATCAAGATGAAAAATTCTAGATTTCTGGTAGACATTGCTAAATTTTGAATTAGCTAAATTAGAAACTGGCTTACTACTAGCAAGTGAATCTGGTCTGGGAAAGCATGGACATGAATTTCCAGTGCAGTCATGGAGCTCTTTCCGGTCACAATACCTGCAAGCCTGACTTACCAGAGGTGACAACTTTTCTGCATAAGTGACCCTATCGGCCGCTTTTGTGGTCTCAGACACATGGAAGACTGCAGATCCTGAACTCAGCTCTAAAGCGTCATCCACTACTTTGTTAGCGTACTGTTCTATAGCTTGAACAACAATCTCTCCATAACCACACCCACTCAAGCTGCCCGTACTGTGGGAAAATCTGTGATTTTGTGAGGAAGGATGAAGAGACGTGGGAAATTCTGGCTCGAAGTGAGACTCGGCATCTTCATCGCATCCATTTTTTTCATAAAGGCAAGAATCTGTTAAGGATTTTGGCAAGCCAACTGTAGATGCCGTCAGCTCTTTTTTAACATCTCTTGTAATGTTGTGAGCGAGAGAGGTTGAAAAACTATACAGTTCCAAGCACTCATTTCTGCATGTATCCCATGTCCATTCACAAGTTGGGTTTTTATGAAGGTAACCTCCACTTATTTTACTTTGTCTTTTTTTATCTACTCCTTGCTGGTGTTCTTTACTTAAGAATAGTAACAGTTCATCATTGGTTTTCACCTGTGAGCTTTGCACAGGGAACATTTTTGAGTTGCACTTCATTTTGGCTGTCTTAGATGCTTCTTGTAATCCTGACTTAACAGACCGATAAGCAAGTCTATTGGCATACTGGTCCATTATTAACTCACTATCACCACCTTCCTGTTTTAGTATTTGGATAATGTGACCTGCGTACTCATCTGTCACACTTTCGCAGCTGGGATACTTGTATGTCAGACCTGACAGACAAGAACTTGGTGGTAACGAAAGAATAAACGAATCTGCTTCTCCTGGGTGTGCTACAGCCTCTATATCCGTCTTCTCTTCTGATCTATAATCTTGGTCACTATCAACATAACTGTTCCTCTTCTGCCTGAAAAGCATACAACTTCTAACTTTCGCTATTTTTTCAGCTTCTGTAATGACTTCTGCTGCCATATCACCTGCAAAATTGCATAATGTTTGTACGTTTTCATCTAAGCAATTTAAAAAAGTAGGTGATATGCTTCTTTGACTTTGCACGTTTAAGCAAGGGCTTTTAACCTTGGGTTCTTGAATTATTTTATTATCCAAATGGGAAGCTGCCATTTCGGTTGCAAGAGAAATGATGTGTATTGCTAACGCATC